>NC_069077.1:42066101-43490435 GCF_025698485.1 Gossypium arboreum | reverse complement strand
CTAGCATTACATATTGTAGCTCAATACACATCTCATGTACTTCATAACGAAACATCATCACAAGCAAATATATACCTTGAAATAGTATATATGTCATGCCAATACATCATGTGCAAACATGTATACACATATAGGTGCAAGGCAGAATCTCAAGGGGTTCATACCCATCCAAACACAAATTTTACCAATCAAGTAACAAGAATAAATCATGCTCATGAATGCACCATGGCGAATACATCACAACCATACTCTTTCAACTTCGGTCATGGTTAAACAAAAATTCAATGTCTTACTCAAGATTGCTACAAAGAAATTTCAAGAGTAGTCAATCCATCATTGCATGCATCATTAGCAAGCTTCACATTTAGCATGCAATGGCTTCAACACAATAACAACCTTGGCCAAATACCATTTCCATGGCATAACAAGGATTTGAACCATGGCTAACATGAACATCAAGTTAGCAACTAAAACATGCATGAATCTCATGACACAACCTCATACATACCTTAATCTTGATGCAAGTATAGCCAAAATCTCCTTCTAGATCTCTTCCAAACAAAAAATGGAGCAAAATCCCTCCTTCTTCCTTAGTTTTGGCTCAAAGAAAGGATGAACAAAATTTTTCTTTCTTTCTCTACAACTCACGGCAATGGGGGGGGGAATACCACACTCACACACATTTTTTTTCATTCTTTTCTTACCCATACACCTTTGTTTATTATTTCTCCCTAATGCACCAACAAAACATGTTTCATGACATGTTTTGCCCATCCTCTTGCCATGACCGGCCACTTCATGTTGGGGGAAATTTGACATACAAATCCCTTATTTTTGCATGCATGAGCAACTAGTCATCACACATTTCCCCATCATACTTTCAAAGTTCACTACTAGGTCCTTTCTAGTGAAATTCACATTTATAACACTAAATCGAAACATCAAAAATGTCACACACAAATTAACACATATCATAGGCATCAAAATAAATTTTAAATTATTTTTATGCCTCGGTTTAATAGTCCCGAAACCACATCCCGACTAGGGTCAATTTGGTGTCACAACTCTCCCCACTTAAGAAATTTGAGTCCCGAAAATCTTACGATAAATAGGGTTGGGTATCGCTCTTTCATAGGTTCTCGGTTTCCCAAGTAGCTTCTTCTATCCCGTGTTTGAGCCATAACACTTTCACTAAGCGGAACCCGCTTGTTTCATAACTCTTTCACTTCACGTGATAGGATACGAATCGGTTCTTCCTCATAACTCATATTGGCTTGAATTTCAACCTCGATGGACTAATCACGTGCGATGGATCGGATCTATAGCGTCGAAGCATCGAAACATGAAAGACATCATGAATCTTTTCGAGTTTAGGGGCAAAATCGGATGATATGCCCCTGGACCGACTTCATTTCGGATATCTCATATGGCCCGATGAACCTCGGGCTCAACTTGCCCTTACGGCGAATCCCAGTATCTTTTCCCGGCGAAACCTTAAAAACACTTTATCTCCCACGATACTCGATGTCTTTTCGTTTCCAGACCAGCGTCGACTTGACGATCGGAGGCTATCTTCAGACTTTCACGGATTACTTTCACTACATTCAGCATCTCTAATCAAATCCACCCGAAAATTTTGCTTTCACGAGCTCGGTCCAAAACAATGGCGTCGGCACTTACGACCGTTACAAAGCCTCGTAGGGAGTGCCATCTTAATACTTGATTGAAAACTATTGTTGTATGCGAATTCAATCAAAGGCAATCTGATTCCATGAACCACTTGAACTCGAGGGTGCAACATCTTAACATATCCTCAAGTATCTAAATTATCTCGCTCGGATTGACCATCGGTTTGGGGGTGAAAGGCGGTCTTGAAATGCAACTTAGTACCCAAAGCTTCTTACAACTTCTTCCAAAATCGCGAGGTAAATCTCGGATCTCTATCAAACACGATGGAAATAGGCACCCGTGTAATCTCACAATGAAAGCATTACAATTCGGCTAGTTTGTCCATTGAAAAACCAACGCGTATGGGGACAAAGTGAGCCGACTTAGTCAATCTATCTACAACGACCCAAATCGCATCCTTCTTACTTGCGACAATGGCGGTCCGGATACAAAGTCTATTGTGACTCGATCCCATTTCCACTTTCGGGTATCGTGATCGGTTTGAAGTAATCACGAAGGCACTTGATGTTCCTTTCACTTGTTGACATATTAAACATCTCAAAACAAAGTGGAGATGTCTCGTTTCATACCATGTCACCAAACCGGCGTTTCAAATCGTTGTACATCTTCGTACTCCGGGTGGATTGCCATTCGGCTACAATGGGCTTCGTCCGAATTATCAAAATAAGTTCGAATTCTTTGGAACACAGACGACCTTTGAACCTCAAACAATCGTCATCATCGATTTGAAACTCCGAGTCCTTGTTAGGAACACACTCAGCCCGTTTGCGACCAACTCGTCGTCGACTTTACGAGCTTCACGAATTTGATGTATCAATAATGGTTTGGCTTTCAATTCAGCTACTAACACATTGTCGGATCGAGCAGAGACAAGTGCACATTCATCGTTCATAAGCGAATAATGTTTTACGACTTAAGGCATCATAACCACATTAGCCTTTCGGGTGATAATCAGCGGCGAGCTCATAATCTTTTAACAACTCGAGCCAACGTCTTTGTCGCAGATTTAAGTCTCTTTGGGTCATCAAATATTTGAGACTTTTGTGATCCGAATACACATGGCCCTTCTCACCAAATAAGTAATATCGCCATATCTTTAAAGCGAATCGATGTGACCAATTGAGATCATGGGTCGGATAATTTTTCTCATGTGGCTTTAATTGTCTCGGCGCATAGGCCACAACTCGCCCTTCTTGCATCAATCGCAACCCAACCCAAGTAGGGATGCGTCACTATAAATAACAAACTCTTTGCCCGATTCGGGTTGCACTAAATTGGGGCTTCGGTCAAATAAGTTTTCAGTTGATCGAAACTTTTCGACATTTCTCCGTCCATTCGAACTTAACATCCTTTTGGAGTAACCGTCATTGGCGTGGCTATCGTTGAGAAACCTTTCACAAATAAATCGGTAATAAGGCCACCCCAAAAAGCTCGAACCTCGGTAATATTTCTCGGAGCTTCCAGTTAAGTATGGCTGAAATTTTGTTGAATTCGACTCGAATACCGATCACGAGATATCACATGCCCCAAGCTAACCTCTCTTAAGCGAACTCACACTTCTTGAACTTAGCATATAATTGCTTATTAGTAAAATTTGCGGCACTAACCTCGGTGTTCGACATGTTCGGTCTCATTTCTTGAATAGACCAAGATGTCATCAATGAAGCGACTACGAACCGATCCAAATATGGTGCGAAGATCCGATTCATTAAATCCATAAATACCGTGAGGGCATTAGTAAGCCAAGCGGCATCACTAGGAACTCGTAGTGACCATATCTGATTCTGAAGGCGGTCTTGAGTACGTAAGAATCTCGAATTCGTAATTGATAATAGCCCGATCTCAAATCTATTTTGAGAGAACTGAAGCTCCTTGGTTGATCGAACAAATCGTCGTCTGTGATAGCGGATATTTGTTCTTTATAAATTCGCTTTATTAAGGCGGCGATAGTCGATCACAACCTCATGGTTCCATCCTTCTTTTCACAAACAACAACTGGCGCACCCAAAGCGAAACTTCGGGCGAGCAAAACCTCTATCCACCAATTCTTGCAAGCGAACTTTCAACTCCTTTAATTCCGTTGGTGCCATACGATCAGACTATCGAAATTGGAGTGGTACCGGTACCAATTCGATGCCAAATTCTATTTCCGAGCAATTGGTAAACCCGACAATTCTTGAGGAAAACATCAGGGTATTCACAAACCAATGGCATAGATTCGGGTTTCTTTTCCGACTCCTTGTCATTGAGCACATCGCAAGATGCGCCGCACCTTTTCTTACATATTTACGGGCCAACATTGCGATATTACGGTGGCAACCCTTTAAGTCCGTAGACTCATCCCAAATTATCTCGTTATTTGTGCACCTCGGATCAATAGTCTTGCTTTTGCAATTTACAAGCGCATCGTGCATGGTCAACCAATCCAAACCAAGAATAACGTCGAATTCGTCGAGCGGCAAAAGCATCAAGTCCGTAGGAAAACAAGAACCTCGGAATACTGGGGACTTTTCTTACACTTTGTTGACAAGCGCGTAATGACCCAAGGGTTTGACACCGAATTACAAACTCGATAGACTCAATGGGCAAAGTCTTCTTTGGATGCTAAGGTTTAGCATATATAAGAATGAGTAGGAGCGGGGTCAATCAAAGTAATCACATTAGTGTAAAGGAGAGTAAAAATCCGGTAATAACATCGGCGAGGAAGCATACTCACGTGTGCGTATGGCATAAGTCCTAGCGAGGACACGAGCCTCGGATCGATGGTAGCATCTCTAGATCCTCTCGACCGCCACTAGCATTGCCCATATTTCTAGGTGGCCTACCTCGAGTTGTGGTAGCACGGGTTCCCACTTTGATTTACGTTTTGTTCGAGATAAACTCGGGCAATCCTTAATGAAATGATCGGTGATCCGCACTTATAACAGGGCGGTCACGGAATCTACAACTCGAATGCCATTTGCCACAATATTGGCACTCCGTTCATCTCGGCGATCATTGCCAACCTTGGCGATCGAAGTGACTCGCGTGCCCATAGGGGCGGATCATGATCTCGTCTAGAAAAGCCGAAGTGTCTCTAGATCGGCCTAAGCCATCTCTAAATTTCTTTGATAGTGTGGGAAGGGCTTCCCGAAGACCTCTTCTGAAACTCCTTTGCTCCCACTTGACTTTTCTTTTCTCCATCTTGAGCTCCTCGGCTTTGCGCTCGCTCGACAAAGCCACAAACTCTCGGATTTCAAAATGCCAACATACCGCTTTATATCATCATTCAGTCCATCTTGAGCGTTTACATCACACTTACGAAGAAATGCATTCAGCAGCGTCTGCGGCTAAGCCTCACAAATTTTCGTTAAGTAGTCGATGGCAAGGCATGGAACCTTGTTTAAGTTCAAGAAATTCCTTCCGTTTTGATCCATAAATCTCTAGCGATATACTTCTTTTGGAACTTCGGTTAGAAAGAACTCCCAAATTCGTGCTCCCTAGGCTGTGAAGTCAGTACTCCACCAATAGTAGGTGGAATCGCGTAGCAAGGAGATAGTACACTTTAAGCATTCATCGGGTGTACATGATAGCTCATCGAGCACGGGATAGTGTTGTCCAACCAAAATTTAGCTTGCTCGGCATAAATGCTATCCGTAACTTTAAATTCGAAGCCCCATGTTTTCGAATTACGTCATTGGGGCTTACTTGATATTTGGTCGATTCTGGGAGGTATTGTAGGTGCGGGGGTTGCATTAGTGGGAATGGAGGTTGTGGAGCAGTAGTGTTAGATTCGAATGTATTGGTTGAACCAATCATTCATCACGCTTATCAAAAGGCTTGCTTAGCCTCATCATTGGATTGCTAGCAATAGGTTGAGAGTCCTTGGCGCTGTCCCTTCTTGCAGGAAGCAGCGCCACCTCTCCACATTATCAGCTATTGCTCGGTTGGGATCGGGATCCATGGCTATAAACAAACACAAATTTCAAAATGTAGAAATAACCACACTATCAATTATCACTTAATGGCATGTATAGCTAGACCCCAAACATATCACGGTAGACCTAGGATCGACTAAACCGTAGCTCGATACCAATAAAATTGTAACACCCCAAACCGAGACCGTTGCGATTATGGGACACGAGGTTAACAAGCCAAAACCACTTATGGCACAAACCAATTTGACATTTCCAGGCAAGCTGGAAAACTGCGTCGCTATAAGCCTTAAAAGCGTATCTCGAGTTTCACAACTCGGAAACTGATTCCGTAAATTTTTCCTGAATTTAGACTCATATATCCATCCATGGATTTATTTCTAGAATTTTGGTCGGGCCAATTGGTACAGTTTATTAGTTAAAGTCACCCATGTTACAGGGGTCGACTACACTGACCTTCGTGCGTTACAACTAGAATATCTCTCTGTACAGGGTTTCAATACTGATGCCGTTTCTTTATAATGAAACTAGACTCAAAAAGGAATCTGCACATATAAGGCATGACTTCTAATTCATTCTGTATAATTTATGGTTAATTTTCAAAGTCACGACAGGGGACCCAGAAACCGTTCTGGCCCTGTCTCACGAGAACTTTGATATCTCTCGGTATACTGTTCATATGATCATTTCGTTACTTTCATATGAAAATAGACTAAATCAAGGTTATATCATTATAATTTATTCACTAATTAACACCATTCCTACAAATTTTGTGATTTTCCACATCCACGTCACTGCAGCTGGCAGCATCTGTTTTTAAGGTAGGCTTTACCTATATTGTAGTTCCCATGGACCAACTATAGTCTAGTCATACTTAGGTCCAACATATGATCATATTTAGCCATTCCAATGGCTGATCATGTGACCAACTCTCTCATTCAAACCATAATCACATCATGAAACCAAATATAATTACAAACCACATATGGTCAAATTCCATACTCCACTTTTACGAACCATTTTCGCATGGCACACATATACATCACAAGTACTTAAAACAACAGAGAGTAGTCCTATACATGCCATATCCAAAACTCAACTAAAGGAGTACCAAAAGGGCTTTGATAGTGTGGTTGAATTCAACTTCTATGATCCCGAATCCGATCGCTAACGAGCAAAATCTATAAGCAGAGAAACAAAAGCGGAGTAAGCAATTTATGCTTAGTAAGTTTGAGCCATAACTATACACACAACCAAAGCATAGCATTCAAGTAGCTAAACAATAATTCATATGCACAATTTCTCAAAGACATGCTTACTTCACAATCCCAACTCTTATATTCATACACAAATAACGGCCTAGTTAATGCGATAGCTCATTTATCATTAGGCGAATATTCATCGCACTTACTCATAGTGTCTTGAAGCACACAAAACATACCTTGTTGTTGGGAATTTCACAAGTGCATTAACTGAAAATTTTCCAGCAAGTTCAAAGTTCTCGAATCACATACCTTGAGTTTATCCGGATATAGGTACTCGTTCAAACGCCGGGACATAGCCGGTTATGGTAACCCGCACAAAGGCCTTGGGACTTAACCGGATATCACAATTTGCACAATTGCCTTGAGCTTAGCCGGATATCATAACTTCGCACAATTGCCTTGGGCTTAGCCGGGTATCACAATTGCACAATTGCCTTCGGGCTTAGCCGGATATCACTCGAACATTCATACACATCTTTGTTTCAATTTCATAACACAACTTTTATGCACAATTCCCTTAGCAAAAATATCATTTTAGGCTCAATGGCCACATACAAAGGCACAAATTCGATTGCTCATTACTTCATTCAATCGAATCAAAATCTAAGTTCGATACTCGAAAACTTACCTCGGGACGTGGTCGAATGATTTCGACGGCTATTCGACGACTTTTCCTTCCCTTATCGGTTTAGCTCCCTTTGCTCTTGAGCTTAATTTAACAAATAAATTGGTTTTATCATTTGAGCATCGAAGAGAATTCAAGATACCTAGCCAATATATATGCTCATTAGGCATCAAAGTCACATATGTACGAAATCACAAATCGAACTCAACACATTAGTTAATATTCCTCTTAGCGAATTTTCTAAGCCAAGAATAGGCATCAATATGCTTGCCTCTAACCGAATGCATGCACACCAATTTCCCCTCATGTGGCGAATATGCATGTCCATGTTGAGGCCAATTATGCATAATACCACACAAAAACAGCATGCATTTTACTAATTAACGCATTACATATTGTAGCTCAATACACATCTCTCATGTACTTCATAACTTGAAACATCATCACAAGCAAATATATACCTTGAAATAGTATATATGTCATGCCAATACATCATGTGCAAACATGTATACACATATAGGTGCAAGGCGAATCTCAAGGGGTTCATACCCATCCAAACACAAATTTTACCAATCAAGTAACAAGCATAAATCATGCTCATGAATGCACCATGGCGAATACATCACAACCATACTCTTTCAACCGGTCATGGTTAAACAAAGAATTCAATGTCTTACTCAAGATTGCTACAAAGAAATTTCAAGAGTAGTCAATCCATCATTGCATGCATCATTAGCAAGCTTCACATTTAGCATGCAATGGCTTCAACACAATAACAACCTTGGCCAAATACCATTTCCATGGCATAACAAGGATTTGAACCATGGCTAACATGAACATCAAGTTAGCAACTAAAACATGCATGAATCTCATGACACAACCTCATACATACCTTAATCTTGATGCAAGTATAGCCAAAATCTCCTTCTAGATCTCTTCCAAACAAAAAAATGGAGCAAAATCCTCCTTCTTCCTTAGTTTTGGCTCAAAGAAAGGATGAACAAAATTTTCTTTCTTTCTCTACAACTCACGGCAATGGGGGAATCGACACTCACACACATTTTTTTTTCATTCTTTTCTTACCCATACACCTTTGTTTATTATTTCTCCCTAATGCACCAACAAAACATGTTTCATGACATGTTTTGCCCATCCTCTCTTGCCATGACCGGCCACTTCTTGTTGGGGGGGAAATTTGACATGCAAATCCCTTATTTTTGCATGCATGAGCAACTAGTCATCACACATTTCCCCATCATACTTTCAAAGTTCACTACTAGGTCCTTTCTAGTGAAATTCACATTTATAACACTAAATCGAAATCGAGTTTCAAAACTCGGAAACTGATTCCATAAATTTTCCCTGAATTTAGACTCATATATCCTTCCATGGATTTATTTCTAGAATTTTTGGTCGGGCCAATTGGTACAGTTTATTAGTTAAAGTCACCCTTGTTACAGGGATCGACTGCTCTGACCTTCGCGCATTACAACTTGAATATCTCTCTGTACAGGGCTTTAATACTGGTGTTGTTTGTTTCTAATGAAACTAGACTCAAAATGAAATCTTCACATATAAGGAATGACTTCTAGTTCTTTCTGGATAATTTATAACAAATTTTTAAAGTCGCGACAGGGGACCCAGAAACCGTTCTGGCCCTGTCTCACAATAACTTTAATATCTCTTAACAAGTAACTCCTATGACCGTTTCGTTTCTTCCATATGAAAGTAGACTCATCAAGGTTCATTTACATAACTTATTCACTATTTAATACCATTCCTACAAATTTTGGTGATTTTTCAAAACTACACCACTGCTGCTGCCAGCATCTGTTTTCAAGGTAACCTTTACCTATTTCATGATTTCCACGATTCAATAGGCCCTTTTTGCATACATAGCACAAGTGTGATCATGATTAAGCATTCCAATGGCTAATCTTTTCAAAACCATTCCATACCCATAATGATCATCATACAAGCGATTATAGAATCATACTAACAACGTATCTAAGCCATTTTAGCATGGCTATCCAAGCTTACATAAAACCGAAAGGTACATGACCTTCTACAATAGGGTAGTCCTATACATGCCATTTCAAATTTCAACCAAAATTATACCCAAAATGGAGGCTTTGATAGTGTAGATGACTTGACTTTAATGATCCCGAATCCGATCGCTAACGAGCAAAATCTATAAAGCAGAGAGCAAAGCAAAGGGTAAGCATTTTATGCTTAGTAAGTCTCAAGCAATAAAATCAGCTTTAACTAAGGCATTACATTCACATAGCCAAATGAATCATTTCATTAATACACATTCACATAATCATACTTACTTCACACTTCATCATTGTATACTTTCACAAGATATCAACCAATTCAATAGCTGAAAATTCGTTAGTCGATTGAGCGAATGTTACTCAAACATATCGACTTTTCAATGCACATATAAACATACCTTTTCCTTTGGGCTTTTCGAGCGTACTAATTAAATTTATTACAGCAACCAACGCTCACCTTCAACCCAAGACTGCCTTCAGAATGAGATATGGTCACTACGAGTTTCTAGTGATGCCGTTTGGACTTACTAATGCCCCTGCGGTATTTATGGATTTGATAAATCGGATCTTTAGACCATATTTAGATCGGTTCGTGGTCGTATTCATTGATGACATCTTGGTCTATTCAAGAAATGAGACCGAACATGCTGAACACACGAGGTTAGTGCTGCAAATTCTACGGGATAAGCAATTATATGCTAAGTTCACAAGTGTGAGTTACGGTTAAGAGGTTAGCTTCTTGGGGCATGTGATATACGCGTCGGGCATTAAGTCGACCGAACAAAATTTCATCCATACTTAGCGGAAGCCTCAGAAATATTCTTGAGGTTCGGGGCTTTTTGGGACTTCGGTTATTACAAGCGATATGTAAAGGTTTCTCGACGATAGCCACACCAATGACGGCTACTCCAAAAGGATGTTAAGTTGAATGGACGGAGAAATGTCGAAAAGCTTGATCAAATGAAAACTTATTTGTTGAAGCTCAATTCTAGTGCAACCGAATCAGGCAAAGAGTTTGTCATTTATAGTGGCGCATCCCTACTTGGGTTGGGTTGCGTATTGATGCAAGAGGCGAGTTGTGGCTTATGCGTCGAGACAATTAAAGCCACATGAGAAAAATTATCCGACCCATGATCTCGAATTGGCTGCCATCGTATTCGCCTTAAAGATATGGCGACATTACTTATTTGGTGAGAAGTGCCATGTGTATTCGGATCACAAAAGTCTCAAATATTTGATGACTCAAAGAGACTTAAATCTGCGACAAAGGCGTTGGCTGAGTGTGTTCCGAACAAGGAATCGGAGTTCCAAATCGATGATAGCGATTGTTTGAGGTTGAAGTCTTGTGTGTTCAAAGAATTGAACTTATTTCGATAATTCTGAACAAATCCCATTGTAGCGAATGGCAATCCACGAGAATACGAAGATGTACAACGACTTGAAACATCGGTTTTGGTGGCATGGTATGCTCATAAGTGCGATTTTGCTTGTTGCATGATAGGTAAAATTTGTGTTTTGATATATGTTTATATGTGATGATGTTTGGTTTTGAAGTATAAAATTGGCTAACATGGACATGCATATTCGGCCACAATAGGGGAATTATTGTGCATGCATTCGGTTAGAGCAAGCATAATGATGCCTATTCTTGAATTAGGTAATCGGCTACCTTGATGTGAGCTAAGGCGAATGTGTGCGAAATTAAAGAAAATTGACTAAAGTGCTTAGTTATGTGATGTTGGGTCAATGATATGTGTATTCGGCCAAGGCTAGCAAGTGAGACTTTAATAAGTTGAAATTGTTTGAATTAGCTCAAGAGCTTAGAGGGCCACAATTGGATAAAGGAAAGGAAAAATTGATCGAATAGCCGTTGAAGCCGTTCGACAACATCCGAGGTAAGTCTTGAGTAATGACCCTACTTGAATTATGTGAAATGAAATATGGATGTGTAATGATTATTGACATATGTGTGTATGAGTATTTGAATGGTAGCAGACTAAGTCCAGAAGGCAATTATGCTAGTGATATGTTTGTGTTTGAGCCTTAGTAGCGAAAATGAAATATGGATGTGTAATGATTATTGATATATGTGTGTATGAGTATTTGAATGGTACTCGGGCTAAGTCCAGAAAGCAATTATGCTAGTGATATGTTTGTGTTGAGCCTTAATGTGAAAATGAAATATGGATGTGTAATGATTATTGATTTATGTGTGCATGAGCAATTGAATGATACGGGCTAAGTCCGAAGACATGTATGCTAGTAATTATATCAGGTTAAGACCGAAGGCTATTGTGCTAGTGACCACATCGGGCTAAGACCGAAGGCATTAGTGCAAGTTGTTAAATCCGGGTTAATACCCAAAGGCATTTGTGCAAGTCGTTCTATCCGGGCTAAGACCAAGGCATTATGCATGTGGTTATATCGGTTGTATTAGAAGAAGCTTGAAATTTGAAGGTGGCGTTAGTTGTTTGTAATAAATTTAATTTATGCGCTCGAAAAGCCCAAAGGAAAAGGTATGTTTATATGTGCATTGGAAAAGTCGATATGTTTGAGTAACATTCGTTCAATCGACTAACGAATTTTCAGCTATTGAATTGGTTGATATCTTGTGAAAGTATACAATGATGAAGTGTGAAGTAAGTATGATTATGTGAATGTGTATTAATGAAATGATTCATTTGGCTATGTGAATGTAATGCCTTAGTTAAAGCTGATTTTATTGCTTGAGACTTACTAAGCATAAAAATGCTTACCCCGTTGCTTTGGCTCTCTATTTTATAGATTTTGCTCGTTAGCGATCGGATTCGGGATCATTAAAGTCGAAGTCATCTACACTATCAAAGCCTCCATTTTGGGTATAATTTTGGTTGAACTTTGAAATGGCATGTATAGCTAGACCCCAAACATATCACGGTAGTCCTAGAATCGACTAAACCGTAGCTCTAATACCAATAAAATTGTAACACCCCGAACCCGAGCCCGTTGCCGGTGTCGGACACGAGGGGTTAACAAGCCAAACCCACTTATAGCACCGACCAATTTGACATTTCCAGGCAAGCTGGAAAACTGCGTCACTGTCGCCTTAAAAGGCATATCTTGAGTTACAAAACTCGGAAACTGATTCTGTAAATTTTCCCTGAATTTAGACTCATATATACATCCCTGGATTTATTTCTAGAATTTTTGGTTGGGCCAATTGGTACAGTTTATTAGTTAAAGTCACCCATGTTACAGGGGTTGACTACACTGACCTTTGTGCATTACAACTGGAATATCTCCCTGTACAAGGCTTCAATGCTGATACCGTTTGTTTCTAATGAAACTAGACTCAAAAATGAATCTGTACATATAAGGCATGACTTCTAATTCCTTCTGGATAATTTGTGGTAAATTTTCAAATTCAAGACAGGAGATCCAGAAACCGTTCTGGCCCTGTCTCACGAGAACTTTAATATCTCTTAGTAAACTGATCATATGATCGTTTCGTTACTTTCATATGAAAATAGATCCATCAAGGTCCGTTTACATAATTTATTCACTATTTAATACCATTCCTACTATTTTTAGTGATTTTTCACATTCACATCACTGCAGCTAGCAGCATCTGTTTTTAAGGTAGGCCTTACCTAAATTGTAGTCTCTATGGACCAACTATAGTCTTGTCATACATAGGTCCCCTTATGATCATATTTAGCCATTCCAATGGCTGATCATGTGACTAACACCCCCATTCCAATCCATAATCACATCATGAAACCATATATAATTACAAACCACAAATTCGAATGGTCTAATGCCATACTCCACCTTTACGAGCCATTTTCGCATGGCCGTACACATATACATCACAAAGATACTTGAAAACAACCAAGGGTAGTCCTATACATGCCATATCCTTTAGTTTGGTATTAGAGCACGGTTTAGTCGATTCTAGGACTACCGTGATACGTTTGGGTCTAGCTATACATGCCATATAGTGATAAATTGATAGTGTGGTGATTTACGATATTTTGAATTTGTGTTTAATTATTTGTAATGGATCCGATCCCAACCGAGCAATAGTTGATGATGTGGAGAGTGTGGCTTTGCTCCGCACAAGGGACAGCTCGTGGACTCTCAACCTATTGCTAACAATCCGAATGATGAGGCTAAGCAAGCCTTTTATAGCGTGATGAATGATTGGTTCAACAATACATTCGAACTAACACAACTGTTCCACAACCTCCATTCCCGACTAATGCAACCCCGCACCTATAATACCTCCGGTAACCGACCAAGTAAGGCCAAGTAAGCCCCGGTTGGCGAAATTGAAATCATGGGGCTCTGAATTTAAAGTTACGGATGGCGGCGATGCCGAGCAAGCTGAATTTTGGTTGGACAACACTATCAAGGTGCTCGATGAGCTATCTTGTACACCAGATGAATGCTTAAAGTGTACTATCTCCTTTCTGCGATTCCGCCTCTTGGTGGAGTACTCGACTTCATTGTGCCTGAAAGCAAGTAACTTGGGAGTTCTTTCTAACCGAGTTCGAAAGAAGTATATCGACCAGATTTATGGATCAAAAATGGAAGGAATTTCTTGAACTTAAACAAGGTTCCATGTCGGTTTACCGACTCTGACGAAATTTGTGAGGCTTAGCGATGCAGTGTGAATGCATTTCTTTAGAAGGCATGATGTATGGCGCTTTGAAGATGGTGAATGATGATATAAAGCTGTATGTTGGCATTTTGGAAATCTGAGAGTTTGTGGCTCTTGTCGGCGGCGTGCAAAGCCGAGGAGCTCAATATGGAGAAAAGAAAAGCTGAAGTGGGAGCAAGGGAGTTTAGTAAGAGGTCTTGGGAAGCCCTTCCCAGATCATCAAAGAAATTTAGAGATGGCTTAGGCGGTCTAGAACACCGGGCTTTTCTAGGCGAGACCGCGATCGACCCCCTATGGGCACGTGAGTCACTTGATTGCGGTGTTGGCAATGATCGTCGAGCGAGCAGTGCCAATATTGTGGCAAATGGCATTACGGAAGTTGTAGATTCGTGACCGCTCTGTTACAAGTGCGGATCGATCGATCATTTCATTAAAGATTGCAGAGCTTATCTGAACAAAGCGTAAATCAAAGTGGGAACGGGACGCTACCACAATTCGAGGTAGGCGTTTAGAAACACGGGCAATGCTAGTGGCGGTCGAGAGGATCTAGAGATGCCACCATCAAATCGAGGCTCGTGCTCCTACTAGGACTTATGCCATCTGCGTGCGTGAGGATCTTTGCCTCACCAGATGTTATTCTGGGGTACTTTCACTCTCTTTGATACTAATGTGATTGCTTTGATTGACCACGGCTCACTCTTATATATCGAAACCTTAACATCCGGTAAGACTTTGCCTATTGAGTCTCTTGAGTTCGTAATTCGGTGTCAAACCCTTGGGTCATTACGTGCTTGTCAACAAAGTGTGTAAGAAAAGTCCCCTAGTATTGAGAACTCTATGAAAGAAGCGATACCCAACCCTATTCTTGGTAAGATTTTGGGGCGAAAATTTCTTAAGTGGGGAGAGTTGTGACAGCCCTAAAAGCGACCCTAGTTAAGATGTGGTTTCGGGACCACAAAAGCAGAGGCATAAAATAATTAATTGTTATATTTTATGCTTACTATGTGTGTGCATGAATATGTGGAAGTTTCATTCTCTAATTTTACAAATGTATGAGAAATTATTAAATAGGGATCAAGGTGAAACACGGTAAAAAAATGATAGGCTAATTTGTAATGGCTTATTTGTGCATGTTGACACAAAGGTGGACTTGCATGTCAAAATTGCCCAAATTATTCTATAGTGGCCAGCCAAGATGGATGTGATGGGCAAGGAAAACATGTTTCAACATGTTGGGTTAGTGAGGCATGTTGGGAGCAATTAAATAATGTGTTAGCATTAAAGAAAAGGTTGACAAAAAAAATGGATGGATGCCCCCTTGTTTTCGTGAGTAGAGGAAAAAGAAAGGAGAAAAATTTGTTCATCCATTCTCAATTCTTTGGCTGAAAATACTAAGGGAAAAAGGGAGGATTTTTGCTCCATTTTTGGTTTAGAAGAGATCTAGAAGGAGATTTGGCTATACTTGCATCAAGATTAAGGTATGTATGAGGTTGTGTCATGAGATTCATGCATGTTTTAGTTGCTAACTTGATGTTCATGTTAGCCATGGTTCAAATCCTTGTTATGCCATGGAAATGGTATTTGGCCAAGGTTGATATTGTGTTAAAGCCATTGCATGCTAAATATGAAGCTTGTTGATGATGCATGTAATGATGGATTGACTACTCTTGAATTTTCTCTTAGCATTCTTGAGTAAGACATGGAGTTCTATGTTTAACCATGAGAAAATTGAAAGGGGATGGTGTGTGATGTATTCGGCCATGGTATGCTCATAAGTGCGATTTTGCTTGTTGCATGATAGGTAAAATTTGTGTTTTGATATATGTTTATATGTGATGATGTTTGGTTTTGAAGTATAAAATTGGCTAACATGGACATGCATATTAAGCCACAATAGAATTGTTGTGCATGCATTTGGTTAGAGGCAAGCATAATGATGCCTATTCTTGAATTAGGTAATCGGCTACCTTGATGTGAGCTAAGGTAGAATGTATGCGAAATTAAAGAAAATTGACTAAAGTGCTTAGTTATGTGATGTTGGGTCAATGATATGTGTATTGGCCAAGGCTAGCAAGTGAGACTTTAATAAGTTGAAATTGTTTGAATTAGCTCAAGAGCTTAGAGGCCACAATTGGATAAAGGAAAGGAAAAAGTGATCGAATAGCCGTTGAAGCCGTTCGACAACATCAGAGTAAGTCTTGATAATGACCCTACTTGAATTATGTGAAATGAAATATGGATGTGTAATGATTATTGACATATGTGTGTATGAGTATTTGAATGGTACGGGCTAAGTCCGAAGAAGCAATTATGCTAGTGATATGTTTGTGTTTGAGCCTTAATGTGAAAATGAAATATGGATGTGTAATGATTATTGATATATGTGTGTATGAGTATTTGAATGGTACTCGGGCTAAGTCCAGAAAGCAATTATACTAGTGATATGTTTGTGTTAGAGCCTTAGTGCGAAAATGAAATATGGATGTGTAATGATTATTGATTTATGTGTGCATGAGCAATTGAATGATACGGGCTAAGTCGAAGACATTTATGCTAGTAATTATATTGGGTTAAGACCGAAAGGCAATTGTGCTAGTGACTATATCGGGCTAATACCGAAGGCATTTGTGCAAGTTGTTATATCGGGCTAATACCGAAGGCATTTGTGCAAGTTGTTATATCGAGGCTAATACGAAGGCATTTGTGCAAATCGTTATATCAGGGCTAAGACCAAGGGCATTAAATGCGTGTGGTTATATCGGTTGTATTCGAAGAAGCTTGGGTTGAAGGTGGCGTTGGTTGCTGTAATAAATCAATTGAAATGCGCTCGAAAAGCCCAAAGGATAAGGTATGTTTACATGTGCAATGGAAAATTCGATCGTTTGAAATAATATTCGTTCAATCGACTACGAATTTTCAGCTCTTGAAATGGGTTGATGTCTTGTGAATGTATATATTGATGAAGTGTGAAGTAAGTGCGATTATGTGAATGTGTATTAATAAATTGATTCATTTGGCTATGTGAATGTAATGCTTTAGTCAAAGCGATTTCATTACTTGAGACTTACTAAGCATAAAAATGCTTACCGTTGCTTTGGCTCTACTGTTTTTATAGATTTTGCTCGTTAGCGATCGGATTCGGGATCATCGAAGTTGAAGTCAACCACACTATCAAAGCCCTTTTGGTACTCCTTTAGTTGAATTTTGGATATGGCATGTATAGGACTACCCTTGGTTGTTTTCAAGTATCTTTGTGATGTATATGTATGCGGCCATGCGAAAATGGCTCGTAAAGGTGGAGTATGGCATTAGACCATTGAATTTGTGGTTTGTAATTATATATGGTTTCATGATGTGATTATGGATTGGAATGGGGTGTTAGTCACATGATCAGCCATTGGAATGGCTAAATATGATCATAAGTGGACCTATGTATGACAAGACTATAGTTGGTCCATAGAGACTACAATTTAGGTAAGGCCTACCTTAAAACAGATGCTGCCAGCTGCAGTGACGTGAATGTGAAAAATCACTAAAAATAGTAGGAATGGTATTAAATAGTGAATAAATTATGTAAACGAACCTTGATGGATCTATTTTCATATGAAAGTAGCAAAGCGATCATATGATCAGTTTACTAAGAGATATTAAAGTTCTCGTGAGACAGGACCAGAACGGTTTCTGGATCTCCTGTCTTGACTTTGAAAATTACCACAAATTATCCAGAAGGAATTAAGTCATGCCTTATATGTACAGATTCCTTTTGAGTCTAGTTTCATTAGAAACAAGCGGTATCAACATTGAAGCCTTGTACAGGGAGATATTCCAGTTGTTCGGTCAGTGTAGTCCACCCTGTAACATGGGTGACTAACTAATAAACTGTACCAATTGGCCCGACCAAAAATAGAAATAAATCTAGGGATGTATATATGAGTCTAAATTCAGGGAAAATTTACGGAATCAGTTTCGAGTTTTGTAACTCGAGATATGCCTTTTAAAGGCGACAGTATGATTTTCCAGCTTGCCTGGAAATGTCAAATGGTCAGTCTATAAGTGGGTTTGACATTAACCACCGTGTGCAATGCCAAACCCACTGGCAGACCAATTTTTCATTACTGAAACAAACGGTATCAACATTGATCAGCCTAGTGACAATCATAAATATACAGTGGAGACTATTCCAATTTCCACTTAACAAAAATTTTGGGATACCAATAAAATTGTAACACCCCGAACCCGAGACCGTTGCCGGTGTCGGACACGAGGGGTTAACAAGCCAAAACCACTTATGGCACCGACCAATTTGACATTTCCAGGCAAGCTGGAAAACTGCGTCGCTGTCGCCTTAAAAAGCGTATCTCGAGTTTCACAACTCGGAAACTGATTCCGTAAATTTTTCCTGAATTTAGACTCATATATACATCCATGGATTTATTTCTAGAATTTTTGGTCAGGCCAATTGGTACAGTTTATTAGTTAAAATCACCCATGTTACAGGGGTCGACTACACTGACCTTCATGCGTTACAACTTGAATATCTCTCTGTACAGGATTTCAATACTGATGCCGTTTGTTTCTAATGAAACTAGACTCAAAAAGGAATCTGCACATATAAGGCATGACTTCTAATTCATTCTGGATAATTTATGGTAAATTTTCAAAGTCAAGACAGGAGATCCAGAAACCGTTCTGGCCCTGTCTCACGAGAACTTTAATATCTCTTAGTAAACTAATCATATGATTGTTTAGTTACTTTCATATGAAAATAGATCCATCAAGGTTCGTTTACATAATTTATTCACTATTTAATACCATTCCTACTATTTTTAGTGATTTTTCACATTCACGTCACTGCAGCTGGCAGCATCTGTTTTTAAGGTAGGCTTTACCTATATTGTAGTTCCCATGGACCAACTATAGTCTAGTCATACTTAGGTCCAACATATGATCATATTTAGCCATTCCAATGGCTGATCATGTGACCAACTCTCTCATTCCAAACCATAATCACATCATGAAACCAAATATAATTACAAACCACGTATGGTCAAATTCCATACTCCACTTTTACGAACCATTTTCGCATGGCGCACACATATACATCACAAGTACTTAAAACAACCGAGAGTAGTCCTATACATGCCATATCCAAAACTCAACTAAAGGAGTACCAAAAGGGCTTTGATAGTGTGGTTGACTTCAACTTCTATGATCCCGAATCCGATCGCTAACGAGTAAAATCTATAAACAGAGAAACAAAGAAACGGAGTAAGCAATTTATGCTTAGTAAGTTTGAGCCATAATATACACACAACCAAAGCATAGCATTCAAGTAGCTAAACAATAATTCATATGCACAATTTCTCAAAGACATGCTTACTTCACAATCCCAACTCTTATATTCATACACAAATAACGGCCTAGCTAATGCCGATAGCTCATTTATCATTAGAGCGAATATTCATACGACTTACTCATAGTGTGCTGAAGCACACAAAACATACCTTGTTGTTGGGAATTTCACAAGTGCATTAACTGAAAATTTTCCAGCAAGTTCAAAGTTCTCGAATCACATACCTTCGGAGTTTATCCGGATATAGCTACTCGTTCAAACGCCTTGGGACATAGCCCGTTATGGTAACCCGCACAAAGGCCTTGGGACTTAACCCGGATATCACAATTTGCACAATTGCCTTGGGCTTAGCCCGGATATCATAACTCGCACAATTGCCTTGGGCTTAGCCGAGTATCACAATTTGCACAATTGCCTTCGGCTTAGCCCGGATATCACTCGAACATTCATACACATCTTTGTTTCAATTTCATAACACAACTTTTATGCACAATTCCCTTAGCAAAAATATCATTTCGGCTCAATGGCCACATACAAAGGCACAAATTGATTGCTCATTACTTCATTCAATCGAATCAAAATCTAAGTTTCGATACTCAAAACTTACCTCGGACGTGGTCGAACGATTTTGACGGCTATTCGACGACTTTTTCCTTCCCTTATCGGATTTAGCTCCCTTTGCTGTTGAGCTTAATTTAACAAATAAATTGGTTTTATCATTTGAGCATCGAAGAGAATTCAAGATACCTAGCCAATATATATGCTCATTAGGCATCAAAGTCACATATGTACGAAATCACGAATCGAACTCAACACATTAGTTAATATTCCTCTTAGCCGAATTTTCTAAGCCAAGAATAGGCATCAATATGCTTGCCTCTAACCGAATGCATGCACACCAATTTCCTCTCATGTGGCCGAATATGCATGTCCATGTTGAGGCCAATTATGCACTTAATACCACACAAAAACAGCATGCATTTTACTAACTAACGCATTACATATTGTAGCTCAATACACATCTCTCATGTACTTCATAACAGAAACATCATCACAAGCAAATATATACCTTGAAATAGTATATATGTCATGCCAATACATCATGTGCAAACATGTATACACATATAGGTGCAAGGCCGAATCTCAAGGGGTTCATACCCATCCAAACACAAATTTTTACCAATCAAGTAACAAGCATAAATCATGCTCATGAATGCACCATGGCCGAATACATCACAACCATACTCTTTCAACTTCGGTCATGGTTAAACAAAGAATTCAATGTCTTACTCAAGATTGCTACAAAGAAATTTCAAGAGTAGTCAATCCATCATTGCATGCATCATTAGCAAGCTTCACATTTAGCATGCAATGGCTTCAACACAATAACAACCTTGGCCAAATACCATTTCCATGGCATAACAAGGATTTGAACCATGGCTAACATGAACATCAAGTTAGCAACTAAAACATGCATGAATCTCATGACACAACCTCATACATACCTTAATCTTGATGCAAGTATAGCCAAAATCTCCTTCTAGATCTCTTCCAAACAAAAAATGGAGCAAAAATCCTCCTTCTTCCTTAGTTTTGGCTCAAAGAAAGGATGAACAAAATTTTTCTTTCTTTCTCTACAACTCACGGCAACGGGGAATACCACACTCACACACATTTTTCTTTTCATTCTTTTCTTACCCATACACCTTTGTTTATTATTTCTCCCTAATGCACCAACAAAACATGTTTCATGACATGTTTTGCCCATCCTCTCTTGCCATGACCGCCACTTCATGTTGGGGGAAATTTGACATGCAAATCCCTTATTTTTGCATGCATCACAACTAGTCATCACACATTTCCCCATCATACTTTCAAAGTTCACTACTAGGTCCTTTCTAGTGAAATTCACATTTATAACACTAAATCGAAACATCAAAATGTCACACACAAATTAACACATATCATAGGCATCAAAATAAATTTTAAATTATTTTTATGCCTCGGTTTTGTGGTCCCGAAACCACATCCCGACTAGGGTCAATTTTGGCTGTCACAACTCTCCCCACTTAAGAAATTTTCGTCCCGAAAATCTTACCGTAAATAGGGTTGGGTATCGCTCTTTCATAGAGTTCTCGGTTTCCCAAGTAGCTTCTTCTATCCCGTGTTTGAGCCATAACACTTTCACTAGCGGAACCCGCTTGTTTCGCAACTTTTTCACTTCACGTGATAGGATACGAATCAGTTCTTCCTCATAACTCATATTAGCATTAAAGAAATGAACAAAAAAAAAAAGATGAGCATGGATGCCCCCCCCATTGCCGTGCAACTAAGAAAGAAAACAAAAAATTTTGTTCATCCTTGTTCTCTCCTTTTTGGCCGAAAATACTAAGAGGAAGAAGAGTTTTTTGCTTCATTTTCTTTGTTTAGAAGAGATCTAGAAGGAAATTTGGCTAAACTTGCATCAAGAGTAAGGTATGTATGAGGTTGTGTTATGAGTTTCATGCATGTTTTAGTTGCTAACTTGATGTTCATGTTAGCCATGGTTCAAATCCTTGTTATGCCATGGGAATGGTATTTGGCCAAAGTTGTTATTGTGTTAAAGCCATTGCATGCTAAATGTGAAGCTTGCTAATGATGCATGCAATGATGGATTTTCTACTCTTGAAATTTCTTTGTAGCCATCTTGAGTAAGACATTGAGTTTTCTTTTGTTTAACCATGATTGAAGTTGAAAGGGCATGATTGTGATGTATTCGCCATGATGCATTCATGAGCATGGTTCATGCTTCTTGCATGTTAGTAAAAATTTGTGTTTTGGATGGCTATGGACACCTTGAAATTCGGCCTTGCACCTATATGTGTATATATGATTGCACATGATATTTTGATTATGAAGAAAGTGATAAATATGTTGTTTAAAGAAGAAATTTGTTGAAGAATGTTGTGAAATTTGCATGTACAATCGGCCTAGTGCACATATGATGTGAAAATCTTACAATTTTATTGGTATCAGAGCTACGGTTTAGTCGATTCTAGGACTACCGTGATATGTTTGGGGTCTAGCTATACATGCCATTAATTGATGAATTGATAGTGTGGTGATTTCTGACAATTTGACTTTGTGTTTGTTTATAGCAATAGATCTCGATCCCAACCGAGCAATAGGCGATGATGTGGAGAGTGTGGCGCTTTGCTCCGCGCAAGGGACAAATACCGCGGACTCTCAACCTATGGCCAACAATCCGAATGATGAGGCTAGGCAAGCCTTTTATAGTGTGATGAATGATTGGTTAACCAATACATTCGAACTAACACTGTTCCACAACCTCCATTCCGACAAATGCAACCCCGCACCTACAATACCTCCCAGAATCGACCAAATAAGGTCAAGTAAGCCCCAGTCGATAGGATTGAAAACATGGGGCCTTTGAATTTAAAGCTACGGATGATGACGATGCCGAGCAAGCTGAATTTTGGTTGGACAACACTATCTGGGTGCTCGATGAGCTATCTTGTACACCCGATGAGTGCTTAAAGTGTACCATCTCCTTGTTACGTGATTCCGCCTACTATTGGTGGAGTACTCTGACTTCTGTGGTGCCTAGAGAGCAAGTGACTTAGGAGTTCTTTCAAACCGAGTTCCGAAAAAAGTATATCAGTCAAAGATTCATCGACCAAAAGCGAAAGGAATTTCTTGATCTTAAGCAAGGCTCTATGTCAGTTACCGACTACGAACGAAAATTTATGAGGCTTAGTCAGATGCAGCGAGAATGCATTTCGTCCGAAGCTATTATGTAAACGCTCGAGGATGGGCTGAATGATGATATAAGGATGTTCGTTGGCATTCTCGAAATCGAGAGTTCGTAGTACTTGTTGACCGAGCTTGTAAAGTCAAGAGCTTAGGAAGGAGAAACAAAAAGTTGATGTGGGAACCGGAGAATTCGAAAAAGGTCCTCGGAAAGTCTCTTCAACAGCATCGAAGAGATTTCGAGATGATGTGAGCGGTCTAGAGGCGCCGGGCTTTTCTAGACAAGATCGCGATCGACCTCCTGTGACCACACGAGTCACTTGATCGCCGATGGTGGAAATGATCGCCGAGAGAGGCGGAGTGTCGCATTATGGCAAATGGCATTCGGGAGTGTGAGGTTCCATGATCGCTCTCGCTATAAGTGTGGATCGTGACCACTTTTCAAGGATCGCCCGAGGTTGCTTGAACAAAATGTAAGTCAAAGTGGAAACCGGGTGCTACCATCGCCGAGGTAGGCCATCCAAATGCGGGCAATGCTAGTGGCGGTCGAGAGGGTCGAGAGATGCTACAACGAGACCCGAGGCTCGTACTCTGCTAGGACTTATGCCATACGCCGCACGCGAGGATCTTTGCCTCACTAGATGTTATTACCGGTACTTTCACTCTTTTCGATACTAATGTGATTGCTTTGATTGACCCTGGTTCTACTCATTCTTATATATGAGAAACCTTAGCATCCAATAAGACTTTGCCTATTGAGTCTACTGAGTTTGTAATTCGGGTGTCGAACCCCTTGGGTCATTACGTGCTTGTCAACAAAGTGTGCAAGAAAAGTCCCCTAGTATTCGAGGTTCTTGTTTTTCGCGGACTTGATGCTTTTGCCGTTTGATGAATTCGACGTTATTCTTGGTTTGGATTGGTTGACCATGCACGATGCGGTTGTAAATTGCAAAAGCAAGACTATCGATCTGAGGTGCGAATAACGAGATAATTCGGGTTGAGTCTACGGACTTAAAGGGGTTGCCACCGTAATATCGCAATGTTGGCCCGAAATATGTAAGAAAAGGGTGCGAAGCGTACCTTGCGAATGTGCTCGATGACAAGGAGTCGAAAAGAAACCCGAATCGATGCAGTGGTTTGTGAATACCGGATGTTTTCCACGAAGAATTGCGGGTTTACCACTGTTCGGAAATAGAGTTTGGCATCGAATTGGTACCGGTACCACTCAATTCGATAGCTCCGTATCGTATGGCACCGACGGAATTAAAGGAGTTGAAAGCCCGGTTGCAAGAATTGGTGGATAGAGGTTTTGCCCGCCGAGTTTTTCGCCTTTGGGTGCGCCGGTGTTGTTTGTAAAAAGAAGGATGGGACCATGAGGTTGTGCATCGACTATCGTCGACTTAATAAAGCGACGATAAAGAACAAATATCCGTTATCAGCGTATTGATGACTTGTTCGATCAACTGAAGGAGCTTCGGTGTTCTCGAAAATAGATTTGAGATCGGGCTATTATCGATTCTTGAATTCGAGATTCGGACGTACCCAAGGCGCCTTGAGCGAGATATGGTCACTACGAGTTTCTAGCGATGCCGTTTGGACTTACTAATGCCCTGCAGATTTATGGATTTGATGAATCGGATCTTGGACCATATTTAGATCGGTTCGTAGTCGTATTCATTGATGACATCTTGGTCTATTCAAGAAATGAGATCGAACATCTTGAACACCGAGGTTAGTGCTGCAAATTCTACGGGATAAGCAATTATATGCTAAGTTCACAAGTGTGAGTTACGGTTAAGAGAGGTTAGCTTCTTGGGGCATGTGATATCTGCATCGGGCATTCGAGTCGACCGAACAAAATTTTAGCCATACTTAGCTGGAAGCCTCGAGAAATATTATCGAGGTTCGAGTTTTTGGGGCTTGCTTAGGTTATTACCGACGATTTGTAAAGGTTTCTCAACAATAGCCACGCCAATGACGGCTTACTCCAAAAGGATGTTAAGTTCGAATGGACGGAGAAATGTCAAGAGTTTCGATCAATCGAAAACTTATTTAACTGAAGCCCCAATTCTAGTGCAACCCAAATCGGCAAAGAGTTTGTCATCTATAGTGACGCTCCCTACTTGGGTTAGGTTGTGTATTGATGCAAGAAGGTCGAGTTGTGGCCTATGCGTCGAGGCAATTAAAGCCACATGAGAAAAATTATCCGACCCATGATCTCGAATTGGCCGCCATCGATTCGCCTTTAAAGATTTGGTGACATTACTTATTTGGTGAGAGGTGCCATGTGTACTCGGATCACAAAAGTCTCAAATATTTGATGACCCAAAGAGACTTAAATCTGCGACAAAGACGTTGGCTCGAGTGTTAAAGGATTATGAGTGGTCATTGACTATCACCCGGGAAAGGCGAATGTGGTTGCGGATGCCTTGAGTCGTAAATCATTATTTGCTTTACGAGCGATGAATGTGCACTTGTCCGTTCGATCTGACAACGTGTTAGTAACTGAATTGAAAGCCAAACCATTATTGATACATCAAATTTGTGAGGCTCAGAAGGTCGACGATGAGTTGGTTGCAAAACAGGCCGAGTGTGTTCCGAACAAGGAATCGGAGTTTCAGATCGATGATGACGATTGTTTGAGGTTCAGAAGTCGTCTGTGTGTTCCAAAGAATTCGGAACTTATTTTGATAATTCTGAACGAAGCCCATTGTAGCCAAATGGCAATCCACCCGGGGAGTACGAAGATGTACAACGATTTGAAACGTCGGTTTTGGTGGCATGGTATGAAACGAGACATCTCCGACTTTGTTTCGAGGTGTTTAATATGTCAACAAGTGAAAGCGGAACATCAAGTGCCTTCAAGATTACTTCAGCCGATCACGATACCCGAGTGGAAATGGGATCGAGTCACAATGGAGTTCGTGATCCGACCGCCATTGTCGATGAGTAAGAAGGATGCGATTTGGGTCGTTGTAGATAGATTGACTAAGTCGGCTCACTTTGTCCCCGTACGTACGGATTTTTCAATGGACAAATTAGCCGAATTGTACGTTTCTCAGATTGTGAGATTACACGGGGTGCCTATTTCTATCGTGTCGGATAGAGATCCGAGATTTACCTTGCGATTTTGGAAGAAGTTGCAAGAAGCTTTGGGTACCAAGTTGCATTTCAAAGACCGCCTTTCACCCCCAAACCGATGGTCAATCCGAGCGGATAATTCAGATACTTGAGGATATGTTGAGATGTTGCATCCTCGAGTTCGGTGGTTCATGGGAACGGTATTTGCCTTTGATTGAATTCGCTTATAACAATAGTTTTCAATCAAGTATTAGGATGGCACCTTACGAGGCTTTGTACGATCGTAAATGCCGTACACCATTGTTTTGGACCGAGCTCGGTGAAAGCAAAATTTTCGGGTGGATTTGATTAGAGATCTTTGAGAGAAAGTGAAAGTAATCCGTGAAAGTCGAAGATAGCCTCCGATCGTCGAAGTCGACGCGGATCCGAGGCGTAAGGACATCGAGTATCGTGGGAGATAAAGTGTTTCTCAAGGTTTCGCCTTGGAAAAAGATACTCAGATTCTACCGTAAGGGCAAGTTGAGCCGAGGTTCATTGGACCATATGAGATATCCGAAGCGAAGTCGGTCCAGTGGCATATCGTCGATTTTGCCCCGAACTCGAAAAGATTCACGATGTCTTTCATGTTTCGATGCTTGACGCTATAGATCTGATCCATCGCACGTGATTAGTCCATCAGAGGTTGAAATTCAAGCCAATATGAGTTATGAGGAAGAACCGATTCGTATCCTAGCACGTGAAGTGAAAGAGTTGCGAAACAAGCGGGTTCCGCTAGTGAAAGTGTTATGGCTCAAACACGGGATAGAAGAAGCTACTTGGGAAACCGAGAACTCTATGAAAGAGCGATACCCAACCCTATTTACCGGTAAGATTTTCGAGGACGAAAATTTCTTAAGTGGGGGAGAGTTGTGACAGCCCAAAATTGACCCTAGTCGGAATGTGGTTTCGGGACCACAAAATCGAGGCATAAAAATAATTTAAAATTTATTTTGATGCCTATGATATGTGTTAAATTGTGTGTGACATTTTTGATGATTTGATTTAGTGTTATAAATGTGAATTTCACTAGAAAGGGCCTAGTAGTAAACTTTGAAAGTATGATGGGAAGATGTGGGATGACTAGTTGATCATGCATGCAAAAATAAGGGATTTGCATGTCAAATTTCCCCAAAAGAAGCATAGTGGCCGCCAAGGTAGGTGTTGATGGGCAAGGAAACATGTTTCCAACATGTTTGGTTAGTGAGTTATGTATGAAGAAATAAAATAAGAATTAGCATTAAAGAAATGAACAAAAAAAAAAAGATGAGCATGGATGCCCCCCATTGCCGTGCAACTAAGAAAGAAAACAAAAATTTTGTTCATCCTTGTTCTCTCCTTTTGGCCGAAAATACTAAGAGGAAGAAGAGATTTTTGCTTCATTTTCTTTGTTTAGAAGAGATCTAGAAGGAAATTTGGCTAAACTTGCATCAAGAGTATGGTATGTATGAGGTTGTGTTATGAGTTTCATGCATGTTTTAGTTGCTAACTTGATGTTCATGTTAGCCATGGTTCAAATCCTTGTTATGCCATGGGAATGGTATTTGGCCAAAGTTGTTATTGTGTTAAAGCCATTGCATGCTAAATGTGAAGCTTGCTAATGATGCATGCAATGATGGATTTTCTACTCTTGAAATTTCTTTGTAGCCATCTTGAGTAAGACATTGAGTTTTCTTTTTGTTTAACCATGATTGAAGTTGAAAGGGCATGATTGTGATGTATTCGCCATGATGCATTCATGAGCATGGTTCATGCTTCTTGCATGTTAGTAAAATTTGTGTTTTGGATGGCTATGGACACCTTGAAATTGACCTTGCACCTATATGTGTATATATGATTGCACATGATATTTTGATTATGAAGAAAGTGATAAATATGTTGTTTAAAGAAGAAATTTGTTGAAGAATGTTGTGAAATTTGCATGTACAATCGGCCTAGTACACATATGATGTGAAAATCTTGCAATTTATTGTTGATTTTGTGCAAGTATGACTAAGTATAATCGGCCACATGGGGGAATTATTGTGCATGCATTCGGTTAGAGGCAAGCTTAATGATGCCTATTCTTGACTTAGGTAATCGGCTACCTTGTTGTGAGCTAAGGCCGAATGTGTGCGTAATTAAAGAAAATTGACTAAAGTGCTTAGTTATGTGATGTTGAGTCAATGATATGTGTATTCGCCAAGGCTAGCAAGCGAGACTTTAATGAATTGAATTTGTTTGAATTAGCTCAAGAGCTTAGAGGGCCACAATTGGATAAGGGGAAGGAAAAAGTGATCGATTAGCCGTCGAAGCCGTTCGACAACATCCGAGGTAAGTCCTCAAGAAATGACCCTACTCGAATTATGTGAAATGGAATATGGATGTGTAATGATTATTGATTTATGTGTGTATGAGTATTTGAATGATACCCGGGCTAAGTCCCGAAGGCGATTATGCAAGTGATATGTTTGTGTTTGAGCCTTAGTAACGAAAATGAAACATGGATGTGTAATGATTATTGATTTATGTGTGCATGAGCAATTGAATGATATCCGGGCTAAGTCCCGAAGACATTTATGCTAGTAATTATATCCGGGTTAAGACCCGAAGGCCATTGTGCTAGTGACCACATCCGGGCTAAGACCCGAAGGCATTCGTGCAAGTTGTTAA
The DNA here is from genome assembly GCF_025698485.1 of Gossypium arboreum. NCBI lineage: Eukaryota > Viridiplantae > Streptophyta > Magnoliopsida > Malvales > Malvaceae > Gossypium > Gossypium arboreum. The sequence continues at coordinate 43,461,371 of NC_069077.1, read as the reverse complement.
ATCCGGGCTAATACCCAAAGGCATTTGTGCAAGTCGTTCTATCCGGGCTAAGACCCGAAGGCATTCGTGCATGTGGTTATATCCGGTTGTATTCCGAAGAAGCTTGGGCTGAAGGTGAGCGTTGGTTGCTGTAATAAATTTAATTAGTACGCTCGAAAAGCCCAAAGGAAAAGGTATGTTTATATGTGCATTGGAAAAGTCGATATGTTTGAGTTACATTCGTTCAATCGACTAACGAATTTTCAGCTATTGAATTGGTTGATATCTTGTGAAAGTATACAATGATGAAGTGTGAAGTAAGTATGATTATGTGAATGTGTATTAATGAAATGATTCATTTGGCTATGTGAATGTAATGCCTTAGTTAAAGCTGATTTTATTGCTTGAGACTTACTAAGCATAAAAATGCTTAGCCCGTTGCTTTGGCTCTCTGTTTTATAGATTTTGCTCGTTAGCGATCGGATTCGGGATCATTAAAGTCGAAGTCATCTACACTATCAAAGCCTCCATTTTGGGTATGATTTTGATTGAACTTTGAAATGGCATGTATAGGACTACCCTATTGTAGAAGGTCATGTACCTTTCGGTTTTATGTAAGCTTGGATAGCCATGCGAAAATGGCTTAGATACGTTGTTAGTATGATTCTATAATCGTTTGTATGATGATCATTATGGGGTATGGAATGGTTTTGAAAAGATTAGCCATTGGAATGGTTAATCATGATCACACTTGTGCTATGTATGCAAAAAGGGCCTATTGAATCGTGGAAATCATGAAATAGGTAAAGGTTACCTTGAAAACAGATGCTGGCAGCAGTAGTGGTGTGGTTTTGAAAAATCACCAAAATTTGTAGGAATGGTATTAAATAGTGAATAAGTTATGTAAATGAACCTTGATGAGTCTACTTTCATATGGAAGAAACGAAACGGTCATAGGAGTTACTTGTTACGAGATATTAAAGTTATTGTGAGACAGGGCCAGAACAGTTTCTGGGTCCCCTGTCGCGACTTTAAAAATTTTCTATAAATTATCCAGAAAGAATTAGAAGTCGTGCCTTATATCTGCAGATTCCATTTTGAGTTTAGTTTCATTAGAAACAAACGGCACCAGTATTAAAGCCCTTTAGAGAGAGATATTCAAGTTGTAACGCGCGAAGGTCAGAGCAGTCGATCCCTGTAACATGGGTGACTTTAACTAATAAACTGTACCAATTGGCCTGACCAAAAATTCTAGAAATAAATCCATGGAAGGATATATGAGTCTAAATTCAGGGAAAATTTACGGAATCAGTTTCCGAGTTTTGAAACTCGAGATATGATTTTTAAGGCGACAGTGACGCAGTTTTTCAGCCTGTCTGGAAATGCCAAGTTGGTCGGTACTTTAAGAGGATTTAGCTCGTCAACCCCTCGCGTCCGACACCGGCGATGGTCTCGGGCTCGAGGTGTTACAGGCATTGAAGCAGATGACTCTTAGGATATAAAGATATAGATATAACTGACTGGACTGGCAATACATTGGACAAGACTCAAGCAAAATAGATCTTGAATCCATTTATGAATTTATTCACTTGTGACGTTCAGAGTGTGTCATACTTAAATCCTGAGTGGATGGTTGACTATGTATATGTGACTTATACACTTTGATGTAAGTAAAAGCCCGAGTTTAGATAGACAAGGAACTGAAAGCTGGTGCGTTAGGTGTACGACTTCTATAGTATGTAGTGCCATTGACAACAGTGGAATTCATAGTCCAAACATGGGTAAACATATCCTGTCATTGGCATTACATGGTTGATGAAAAGTAAACATGGCCACGGGTAGTCCGTCTTTATGATGGATGACTTGATCACTATTTGATAATTATTGACTTTTCGTGAAAGAATATGCAATGGTTACCATGAGATAAAATTGGATCATATTGGAAGAATGAATATTATCCCAAAGAGATCAAGGATATCTTATGAGGGTAACACACTAATGACAAAGTCATTGAGGAGAGCTCAGTCACAATACTATAGTGGAATGAATTCGTGACTAAATGAGTTTATAATTAATAGGCGAAAAGCCAGAACTTAATTATAAATCATTTGAGCCTTAACCTCATATGTCCATTTGGCCCCTTTGCTAGCTCATTGAAACTAGAAATGAATTACATATTTGAATAGAAATGAATGGAATGAATAGAAAAATAGAAATGGGAAATATTCAGGAATAATTATGGTTTTCTTTGAAAAGGAGAAATTGAATCATTTGGAAATGAATGTAGGTTTTCAAAAATGGCAATGGAAATGAAAATGAAAACTTACAATCCTATATAGGATTACTTAAAAAATGATGGAAGAATAAGTTTATATTTTTGGACTATTTTGAAGCTCGAAAAACAAAATAAATCATTTGGTCATTGTGAACATGTTGAGTTGTGATATATTGAACGAATTTTCTTGAAATTTTATCGAGGGTAAAATTGTCAAAATTTTACTAGGGTAAAATTGAGGTGAGAAAATTGTTAAAATTTATTTTGTGAAATATAAAATTGGAATTGGGTTGGATCATATTACAGAGTACTAGGTTAAAACAGTCCAAGAAGTACTCGTAATTGGACCCGATTTGAGAGAGACCCTAAACCCCTTAAATAACATGAAGAGCAAGGCAACCCTAGTAAAAATAAAATGGTGAGTCATTCCCCCCTCTCCTACTCTAAGTAAGATGTTGCGTTTCTATTTAAAATAAACCTCTACAATTTTACAAGGGTTCTATCACCTCTTTCTATAAATAGATGGCATTAGTAGAGCTATAGAACTTTTGAGAGATTGTTATTCTGCTGAAAAATAAAGAAAATTTATTCTCAACTTATAAACATATTTTTCAGAATAAAAATTTTATCAATTTTTATTAGAAAATAGAGAATTTCTGTTTTCCCCCCAAAGGAAAACTTTTTCTAGTTCTGTGTTTTGATTCTATTGGTTCGAATTTAAACTCGAAGTAGTTCATGGTACGAGAATAATGGAGAAGACCATTTGGTTTAAAGCTGAAAAACATCAGGGATCCGCTTATCCAAAAACATAGGTACGAGTTCGGTTAAGGTTTATTGCTATAAATATCACAAACCGGTCAATTTTCAAAATGTTAATTTTCTACTATGCAAGAAAATCATTTTCAAATCAGATTTTTTCCATCATCGCTGTGGAAAAAGGTTCCGTGTGTAGCGACGTAAAAATTTTTATCTTGGTCGCTAATTGTGGCAATTCATTAACATGGAATCTCGATTTTTACAAAAAAGAGGAGTCGCCACCGATCCTTTTTCCTAGGTGTGATCGGACACCTAATAAATTTATTTTTAAAACAAAAAGGAGGCTGAGTTTAGGTCTACGTCAAAATCCAGAGAAAAAGTAGGGTTCAGGAGTCGGTTACATGCAAGGAAGGTACTAGCACCCTCGCGACGCCCAAAATTCGTATCATATAAACATGTGTTGTCTTGATTTCCAAAAATATGAATTCAATGTAACATTTAATAGTGATCCGACTAAAACACGAGAACTTTTAATATTTATGCTTTTGAGAAGGACATACCGTTTTAACACGAGTCACTTGATATCCATCCAACATAGCGATCGAATCGATGACATAGTGTTTAAATCGGTACGTTGCCTCACTTGTTGAAATAAATAACACGAATAAACATTTTAAAACAATGAACAACGAGGTGATACATAAAAATATACGGAGAACGAAGGATAATAATTGGGAATACATCAGGGAGCTTAATACATACGATAATAATATTAGAGACAATGACAATGCACGCGATGTATTAAACGTAACAATAGTATCAAACGCAAAAAGACACAATGAATATGCATATGTAATAACAATACTAAGAGTATGTACGTAATATAGGAATGAAAAACGTTTACAAAACAATACTAATATGGGTACATAATATATTTAAAATGAACATATATAATGACACATACAAATAATAATAGTAAAAATGGTAACAATAAAAGATACATGTACACCAAAAACATATAATAATATTAAAATCGCAAGTGACAATATGGAAAATAATAAATATAATAACATATAAGATAAAACTGTATATATAAAATATGTATACAAGAATAGAATATATGTGCAAATATTAATGATAAATGTAGTAGGAATAAAAAAATGTAATAACAATATATACAATATGGTAAAAAAATAGACATATACATATAATAGAATTTAAAAATATATATGCATGGGATAATATGGAAATACGTACATAGAGTAATATATACAAAATATAACTAATAATATTGAAAATACATGTTCATAACATATAAAATGTACATATAATATAATATTAAAACATTTACATAATATATACACACATAATTACAATGTTAAAAACATATTAATATTAATAATAATACTAATATTACGTAATGATACACTTATATATATACATTAAAGATATATGCATATATAATAAAATATATGAATAATACGATATTTAATATATACGTAATATGTAAAATAAAGATAATGATATACATAATATATAAAATACACATAACATATACATACATAGCAAAACATATACTATGGTTAATGATTATAATAGCAATGGTATTAAAACACACAAAAAAGAACAATGTAACATAGCAAAAATACGTATATATAAATCTATAAAAATATACACTATTATAACAACAATAATAATAAATATAATAATAATATTGAAATACAAAACAAATAAAATAAAGATATCGAAATAAAGTAATAAAATACCTATATGTAAAAATACATATATATACATATATACTAAAACATATATTGACAATAATAATGATAATAATAATAACATTGAAATATAAAAGCAAGCATAGCATTAAAAATATTAAAATAAAATAAAATAAACAAAAAAGGTAAATATAAATACGTATATATATATACGCATATAATAAGAGTATATACTAATATATAATAATAATAATAATAATAATAATAATAATAATAATAATAGTATAATATTAATAATATAAAATAAAAAGAATATTTAATAAAGAAATGAAAATTAACGAAAAAAGGATTAAAATTAAACTAAAAAACAAAGCTGTGGGGCAAATTTGAAAATAAAAGGAAAGGAGAGGGCTTATTCGAACACGCTAGAGACGTGAAGGGACCGAAACAGCAATATTACCCTCCCCTTAAAATGCAGCGCATGGCAAAGGACCAGATCACAAAGCGCAGCAAATTGTGGGGTTAAATTGAAAATAAAATAACTTAATTGTAAAATCATAAGAAAGTGGAGGGGTTGAAAGTGCAATTAGCCCCTCCAATTAAAAAACACGTAGATCCTAGCGGGTAGGGTCGGGTTGACCCGATCCACGATGAAACAGTGCCGTTTCAGCACTGAACTCTAATGTCAAAATGGCACCGTTTCGAAAGGCTATAAATAGCCTAAAATTCAGAAAAAAACATTTGAGAGGGGAGAAAGAAAAAATAATGAAGAGAGAGGGAGAGAGAAAAGGGATCCGGCCAGGGGAGGGGTCACCGGTCCGGCCACCGGACCTTCGCTGGAGCCGGCGTCGGCCACCGTGAGGAGGTAAAATTTTAGATTTTTTTATATATTTTTATAATATTGTATATATAAATATTTGAGTGTATTAGAGTATAGAAAAAAGAAAAAAGAAAAGCCAATGAAAAGAAGAAAAAAAATGATTCGGTAATAGGAAAGAAAATAGGTTTTTCACCTTTTTCCTTGATCTGAGTTTTGATTTGAACAATATCCAATACTGATTTGTTGTTGTTCCTAAAAACTAATGTGTGTATTATCTGTTTCTTTGTTTTTTAACTACCAAAAATCAGAAAAGAAAAGGGAACCCCTTTACATTTCATTTCATGGCTTTTATAGCCTTTACAATTTTATTTCTTATTATTTTTGTCCTTTCTCTCTACTGTGTGCAGGAGATGGCCGATGGAGTAGGTGGCCGGCAGTCAGGGGTATGGGGGCGCAAAGGGTAGGTGGGTAGGTTCAGTGCTAGTGGGAAGGGGATAGGTGGTTCGGGTTTGGGTTTGGGTTTGCTGTGTTGGGTCTTGGGTAGTTGGGCTAAGGTTTGGGTAGGGTTAGTTGTATTTGGTCTGATGGGTTTTTGTTGTTTTGGGTAATGTATTGGGCTGTGGGTATTTTGTAAAGTAAATGGGTTAGGGATTTTGGGTTAATTTGTAAAGGTTTAACATCGGGCCCGAGCAATTTGGGCTTATACAGCTGCCCCTCTTTGCTCATTGTCGTGCAACAGGAATAGAGCAAAGACTTTCAAGGAAGACCAAAATTGCTCGGTCTTGCTGGATCTTGACTTGCTTTGGAGCTCTTCTTTTCTAGGTAGTCTCTTTCCAGCCCAATTCATCTTGTAGCTTTGATTCAATCCACTGCATCTTCTAATATACACCTTGTAGCTTCAATCTTCTCTAATGTAACTTCAAGGATATGAGCTTTGTGGCTTCGATCTGCTTCACTTGTAACTTTAGAAAGATAAGACATACATCTTCAATCTGTTCTTCTATTGCTTCAGTGAGATAGGGTTGGTGATCTTCTCTTCTGTAACATTAGAGAGGCAAGATTTGATATCCTTGATCAGCTCCACTGCAACTCTAGGGAGTTGGACTTGCAACTTGACCTACTCCACTGCAACTTCAGGGAGGCAAAATCTGGTGTCTTCAATCAACTTCAATCTTTATTCTTGCTCAGCATGTGATCCTGAGCTCAACTCATTCCTCGCAATATGAATTGACTCTTTAAAAAACATAAACTAAAAAACAGAAATTGAAAATAGCTCAGCGCGTGAGCCAAAGCTCAACTCACCTCTCGCAATATGAGTTGATTTTTGAAAATAGAAATTAAAAAGCTCAACTCACCTCTCGCAGTATGAGTCGATTTTTGAAAAACATAAATTAAAAACAGAAATTGAAGATGTCTTAGCGTGTCCTGAAGCTCAACTCCTCGTAATATGAGTTGATTTTTGAAAACATGAATTAAAACAGAAATTGGAAGAACAGAAATTGAAAATACCTCAGCGTGTCCTGAGGCTCAACTCACCTCTCGCAATATGAGTTGATTTTTGAAAAGCAGAAATAGAAATTGAAATTACCTCAGCGTGTCCCGAGGCTCAACTCACCTCTCGCAATATGAGTTGATTTTTGAAAACATGAATTAAAACAGAAATTGAAAGAATAGAAATTCAAAATACCTCAGCATGTCCTGAGGCTCAACTCACCTCTCGCAATATGAGTTGATTTTTGAAAAGCAGAAACAGAAATTGAAATTACCTCAGCGTGTCCTGAGGCTCAACTCACCTCTCGCAATATGAGTTGATTTTTTTTGAAACATAAATTGAAAGAACAGAAATTAGAAATACCTCAGTATGTGAACCGAGGTTCAACTCATCTCTCGCAATATGAGTTGATTTTTTTGAAAAACAAAAATTGAAATTACCTCAGCGTGCCCCGAGGCTCAACTCACCTCTCGCAATATGAGTTGGTTTTGGAAACAAACAAAAATTGAAAATGGCTCAGCGCATGAGCCAAGGTTCAACTCACCTCTCGCAATATGAGTTGATTTTTGAAAACATGAATTAAAACAGAAATTGAAAGAATAGAAATTCAAAATACCTCAGCATGTCCTGAGGCTCAACTCACCTCTCGCAATATGAGTTGATTTTTGAAAACCAGAAACAGAAATTGAAATTACCTCAGCGTGTCCTGAGGCTCAACTCACCTCTCGCAATATGAGTTGATTTTTTTTGAAACATAAATTGAAAGAACAGAAATTAGAAATACCTCAGTATGTGAACCGAGGTTCAACTCATCTCTCGCAATATGAGTTGATTTTTTTGAAAAACAGAAATTGAAATCACCTCAGCGTGCCCCGAGGCTCAACTCACCTCTCGCAATATGAGTTGGTTTTGGAAACAAACAAAAATTGAAAATGGCTCAGCGCATGAGCCAAGGTTCAACTCACCTCTCGCAATATGAGTTGATATTTGAAAAACAGAAATTAAAAGGCTCAACTCACTTCTCGCAATATGAGTTGATTTTTGAAAAACAGAAATTAAGAGGCTCAACTCACCTCTCGCAATATGAGTTGATTTTAAAAAAAAAACAAAATTTGAAAAATAGAAATTAAAATTACCTCAGCGTGTCAGGAGGCTCAACTCACCTCTCGCAATATGAGTTGATTTTTTTTGAAAAACAGAAATTAAAGATAGAAATTGGACAGCAGAATTTGAAAATACCTCGGCATAAGACCCAAGTCTCAATTCACCTCTCGCAATATGAGTTGATTTTAAAAAATAGAAACTGAAAACAGAAATTGAAAATACCTCAGCGTGTGACCCGAGGCCCAACTCACCTCTCACAATATGAGTTGCTTTTGGAAAATTAAAGATAGAAATTGAAATTACCTCAGCGTGTCCCGAGGCTCAACTCACCTCTCGCAATATGAGTTGATTTCTGAGAACAGAAATAAAACATCAAAATACCAAAACTTGTCATTTGGTAGAACTCAAGTGTCTTTTCCTTTGATTCAGTACAATTATCATCACATCCTTTTGCTCTACTGAAGTACCTGTATATGTCATGCATGATGTTATCATGATATGCACATGTGTCTTAAATGCCTTTATGCCTACATGATTACGCAATGCGCCTTAGGCATGTTTGTCATATGTCCCTTTTCGTCACGATTTTTGAGGATCTGCATTTATTGCTTTGACTCTTGACTTTCTCTTCAAGCTTTTTACCTGTCTCCAAGTTTCACGAGTAATCTGTGTTTCCCAGATATCACTCTTTTGCCCCTGGTTGGACTTTGTCCTTGCTTTGAAGCTCTTGTATTTGTCAAATTTTCATCCAGGTAATGCTTAACATTTCTTTTGTTTAGAATATGTCATTTCACTATTTATCATGTAAATAAACACATAATGAGATGCATGAAAATGGTTAGGTAGGGGAAAAAAGGCTACCTCACATTTATTTATTTCAAGTGTAGCAAACAAAGAAAGTTAATCAATGATAGTAAAAAGTGTCATAAAGAGAAAAGGGGTCACATTCAACGAATACAAATGCTCCAGATATTCAACACATGAACTCTTCCCCGTTCCTCAATCAAGAATCTTTTCGAGCATGGCTTCTTGCGTAGAAGATTTCGAGCTTTCAGAAATGTTTCAAATACTGTAGTCTCGCTGTTTGACCCACCGTTCAAAACGCCTTGCTTTTTAAGCCCGGGTTTGCTTCATTAGAATGCCCTTTCGGGTTTTCATCCTAATCTTTTGTGTTAATCAAGACGCCATTTTCGGGTTTTCACCTTGATCCCTTTTTTTTAAATGCCCCTTTTCGGGTTTTCATCTTGATTTTATTTTTTCAAGCATAATATTTCTTCACAGCATCTGAGTTCACTGGATTCGGTAACTCCTTCCCATCCATCTCGGTGAGAATCAAAGCTCCGCCCGAGAATGCCTTCTTTACAACGTATGGACCTTCCCAATTTGGTGCCCATTTTCCTCGGAAGTCTTTTTGTATTGGGAGAATCTTTCTCATCACGAGTTCTCCTTCGTGGAATTCTCTTGGCCGTACTTTCTTATCATGGGCTGCGATCATTCTCTTCTGGTACATCTGTCCATGACAGATTGCCTTTAAGCATTTTTCTTCGATGAGGTTCAACTGGTCATATCGAGCTCAAACCCATTCTGCTTCTTTTAGTTTTGATTCCATTAAGACTCGTAGAGAGGGGATCTCAACTTTGATGGGTAACACAACTTCCATTCCATAGACCAAAGAGAAAGGTGTTGCGCCTGTAGATGTCCGCATAGATGTGCGATATGCATACAAAGAAAATGGTAGCTTCTTGTGCCAATCTTTATATGTCTCAGTCATTTTCCCAATAATCTTCTTAATATTCTTGTTGGCCGCTTCAACCGCTCCATTCATTTTTGGGCAATAGGGTGATGAGTTATGATGTTTTATTTGAAATTGCTCACACACTTCCTTTATCATCTTGTTGTTCAGATTCATGACGTTATCTGAAATGATTCTTTCAGGCAAACCATATCGAAAAATGATTTTTTTTTTCAAAAATCTGCAAACTGCAATCTTCGTCACATTGGCAAACGAAGTGGCTTCTATCCATTTTGTGAAGTAATCAATAACCACAAAGATAAACAAGTGTCCATTAGAAGCTTTTGGGGAAATTGGTCCTATAACATCCATGCCCCACATAGAAAAAGGCCACGGAGAAGTCATGACATGAAGGGGTGAAGGAGCTACGTGAATCTTATCACCATAAATTTGACATTTGTGGCATTTTCATGCGAAACTGATGTAGTCACTTTCCATCGTTAGCCAGTAATAACCGAGTCTCATAATCTTCCTGGCCATAGTGAAACCATTGGCATGTGTCCCACAAACTCCTTCATGGACATCTTCAAGTATTTTTCTGGCTTCAACAGCATCCACGCATCTCAAGAGCACTTGATCTTTTCCTCTTTTGTACAGGATGTCCCTATCAAGAACAAATCCCGCTGCCATTCTTCTGATTGTTCTTTTGTCATTCTCATTTGCTTGCTCAGGATACTTTTGATTCTTAATGTGTTCTAAGATATCATGAAACCATGGCCGTCCATCTGGCTCTTTTTCAATGCTAAAACAGTATGCAGGGACCTCGTATATGCTCATTTTGAGGGGCATTATTTCTGTTTCTCTACTTGCTTTGAACATTGAAGCCAAAGTGGCTAGGGCATCAGCCAATTGGTTTTCTTCTCGTGGAAAGTAATTAAAAGTTATTTCTTTGAATTCTTTAACCAGTCCTGCCACTAGGTCGCTGTATTTGACTAATTTCGAATCTCTCACTTCCCAATCTCCACAGATTTGGTATATCACCAGCGCTGAGTCTCCGTATACCTCTAAAGTTTTGATGTTTCGTTCAATTGCTGCACGAAGTCCCATGATACAGGCCTCATATTCCGCTATGTTATTGGTACAGAAGAAATTCAGCCTGGCAGTGAACGAATAATGGTTCCCTTCTGGTGATACTAAGACTGCTCCAATCCCATGCCCCAACGCATTCGATGCACCATCAAAGCTCATCTTCCATGATTTTTCTTTTGATGACTCACATTCTTTTTCTATAATGCACATCAAGTCTTCATCTGGGAAATCAAATCTCAATGGCTCGTATTCCTTTGTTGTTCGAGTTGCTAAGAAGTCAGCTATTGCGCTCCCTTTTATCGACTTTTGGCTCACATAGACGATATCATATTCTGATAGTAAGATCTGCCATCGTGCCATTCTTCCTGAGAGTGCAGGTGATTCCATCATGTACTTTATTGGGTCCAACTTTTCAATTACCCATGTCGTATGATACAGCATATATTGCCTGAGTCTCCGAGCTACCCAAACTAGAGCGCAACAGTATTTTTCTATGGACGAATTCTTTGCCTCATATTCAGTAAACTTTTTGTTGAGGTAGTAGATCGCCTTTTCTTTCTTTCCTGACTCGTCATGTTGCCCAGTACACAACCCATTGAATTCTCAAACACAGTCAAATACAATATCAATGGTCTTCCCGGCATTGGTGGTACTAGCACTGGAGGACTAGACAAATACTGTTTTATCTTGTTAGAAGCCACTTGGCACTCCTCGTTCCATTCTCCGAGATTATGTTTTTGAAGGAGTCGAAAGATTGGGTCGCATTGGTTGGTAAGTTGAGCGATAAATCGGGCGATGTAGTTTAATCTCCCTAAAAATCCTCTAACTTCCTTTTGCGTACGCGGAGGTGGTAACTCTTGAATGACTTTTATTTTATCTGGATCAACTTTAATGCCTCTCTCACTGACAATGAAACCAAGCAATTTTCCTGAGGTAGCCCCAAACGTACATTTGGCCGGATTGAGTTTTAGCTGAAACTTTCTCAGTCTGTCGAACAACTTCTTCAGGTTCACTACATGCTCTTCTTCCCCTCGGGATTTAACAATCATATCGTCGACATAGACCTCTATTTCTTTATGCATCATGTCATGGAATAACGTCACCATAGCCCTCTGATATGTTGCCTCAGCATTCTTTAACCCAAATGGCATCACCTTGTAGCAGAATGTTCTCTACATTGTTACCAAGATAGTTTTCTCCATATCCTCAAGGGCCATCTTGATCTGATTATACCCTGAGAATCCATCCATGAAAGAAAACAATGAATGTTTTGCTGTGTTATCCACCAACGTGTCAATGTGTGGCAAGGGAAAATTATCTTTAGGACTTGCTTGATTCAGGTCACGATAGTCCACGCACATTCGTACTTTGCCGTCTTTCTTTGGTACCGGGACTATGTTAGCCACCCACTCTGGATATTTGGAGGCTTGTAGGAAGCCAGCATCGAATTGCTTCTTGACTTCCTCTTTTATTTTCAACAACATCTCAGGTCTCATCCGTCTTAGCTTTTGTTGAATAGGTTTGCATTCTGGCTTTAATGGGAGTTTATGGACTACTACATCTTCATCCAATCCTGGCATGTCTTGATATAACCATGCAAATACATCTTTGTACTCGCGGAGCAAAGCAATCAAATTATGCCTAGTATCCTCTAAAATAGAGGTGCCAATCTTCACTTCTTGCTTCTTTTCTTCAGTTCCCAAATTTATTGTTTCAACAGTTTCTTGATGAGGCAAAATCTATTTATCCTATTGCTCCACCATTCTTAGCAAGTCAAGAGACGAGACATCGTCTCCAGTATTTTCTTCGACTTCAAATTCTCTTAAACAAATAGCCTTCTCAAAATCGATTTCAGGACTCGTAACGGGTTTGTTCATGCTATTGATATCCGAGCACCTGAAAGTTGAATGGAAAAGGAAACTATAGAGGGGCATCCAAATATTGGAACCAACAAACGAAATGTTATGGCATGGTATGAGGCAAATGTACAGATAGGCTATGAAACGAGAAGATGATTATGAAGTTAGTGATAATGTGAAAGATCGTGACAAAATGCATCTTCATTGATATTCATTTAAATGATAAAGAGCGAATGTAAGCTCTTACAAAAGAATTCTATTATATCTAAGGACACAATAGAGGGTTAATGTTTGAGCATTACTCTGAAGACTTATAAACTACAAGAAGGTCCTCAGCAGTCTAATTGTTCAACATGAAACCAGGAGGACAAGGGCATATCGTTGAAACATCTTTAATTGCCCTACTTCCTTTGTCAATGACATTTATACTGACATTCTGAAGACCCCTTTCAATTAATAATGGCGTGCTTTGTATATTATCCTGTTCAGGGTATATCATCCCTGCAGATGTAAATGTTTTTGAAAAAGTAGGGTACGTTATGGGCTCTCATTCTACTTCTCGGCCCAAAGTTCTCGTAATCCTTCTCTCCTGATCCTTCTTCCACTGTTTTCTTATTTGACGTATGTCTGGCTGGAACTCCAAACTGTATCAGGCCTTGTGGTGTACTGGCTTTAGAGCCTTGACTATTCCTTGCAGATATCTCCCTAAACCTTTTCTCGCTCGAGCTCCCTTTTCTACAGTCATTTTGACACCCATCCTAGTATTTCTTGACAGTTTTGGCGTGGGAATTCTGTTTCCCTCAGTGACGAATATGGCATTGACAAATTCAAGGGATCGGAAGGAACATTCTGAAGCATCTTTACTCACTTCAATGTATGGTGTGTCAGTAAAAATAGATGCTACAATATCTTCTTCTCCCTCGACGATGACCAAACAGCCATCCATGATGAATTTCACCTTTTGATAGAGGGATGATGGGACTGCTCCAACAGAATGGATCCAAGGTCTTCCCAAGAGACAATTGTATGGTGTAATGTCCATGACTTGAAACTCAACATCGTATATGTAGGGACCCACTCTAGAGGGATCTCGATTTTTCCCATGACTTCTCGTCTTGTTCCATCGAATACCCTTACTGTAGAATGACAGAGCCTTAGATAGGACAAATCCATCGGAATCCTGGAAAGTGTGGCCAAATGCATGACATTGAGTGTCGATCCGTTGTCAATGAGCACGTTTGGTATTATATAGCCCTTACAACGGGTTGTGATATGCAATGCTTTCACTGAGCCTCTACCATTGGGCGGTATTTCATCATCACTAAAAGAAATGAAATTATCCGCATTCAAGTTGTTCACTCACCTATCAATCTTCTCAACGGATATATTGTTTGCCACGTAAGCTTGATTCAAGACCTTTAACAAGGCGTTCCAGTGAGGTTCTGAATTTAACAGTAGAGATAATATCGAAATTCGTGTTAGTTGCTTACTCAATTGTTCCACCACGTTGTACTCACTGTGCTTAATAAATTTTAAGAATTCTTGTGCTTCCTCCTCGTCCACAGGCTTTTTAGCTTCTTGCTTAGGCACAGTTTCATGCTCATCTTCGGTCACACGCATTGGTGCTTTTCTTTTCTGTTTCAAGTCACTGTTCTTCTTCACTGGTTCGACCTCTTTCAAATAACATCTTCCACTACGAGTGAAATGACCTACTTCCCCAACACTTCCAGTCATGGCCTTGGGTTTTTCATCTTCCGGTGTGATGATATTGACGTCGTATTTCCATGGTACTACTTTATTGTCCTTATAGGGGAAATAAGATGGCACCTCGATTATCAATTTTGGTTTCACCGGCTCCTTCTTTGCGTTGTAATAAATTATTAACGGTCGGTCGGCGCTATACGGGAAACTTGACGATTGATGGTCAGAGGCGCATATTTCTCCTCCATCGGCTTCTTCACCTTTATAAAAGATCTCAATCTCCTTATTATCCATCATGTTTTGAAGCAACCTTTTAAATTCCTCACATAACTGAACGTCGTGCCCTACAATTTCATAGAAATCGCAAAAACTTTGATCTTTTGTATTTCTTCCCTCGAATACTCTGTTAAGATGACAAAGTAAACCTTTTTCAACTAACACCTAGATTTTCTGTAGAGGTGTTCTTATTTCAGAAACCCATCTTCTACTTTGTCGTTTGTCCTCCTCTCCCACTGCGCTCACATTCCCTTCAGCGTGATTTGGGAACGGGTTCCTGGATGTACTGCCAGTGCCATCAAATCACAGAATACCCGCATCGATGAGTCCTTTAACTCTCCTTTTGAAGGCCAAGTAGTTTTTCGTAGAGTGCCCTTAGTTCCCGGCATGGTATGCACAACTAGTATTTAGATCATACCATTTCGGGTATGGAGGTTTTAGGGGTGCCATGTAATGGGGAGAGATTAATTGCTTCTCCAGGAGTTTTGGGTACAGTTCCCCATATGACACAAGAATAGGGGTGAATTGCGGTCTCTCGGGATTGGGCCTTGTTGGTCTTGGTTCATTTCTGGGTTGGCGTTGAGTGGGTAGAGTGTTTTGTGGGAATGTGGTGACGGGCCTTTGGTTGTTCATGGCGTATACGGGGTAGGAAGGAGGTGGTGCTTGGTAGTAAGGGGTTTGAGGAGGATAATAGAAATTCGGAGGAGGATAATTTCGAGGTCGGGGTTGGTTTGGATATGGATTAGAGGTATAACGGCTTCCCATTCCCACTATATGGGCTTCTGGTTCTTTCTTCTTCGTGGGCGCTGCCCTTTTTAAACTTTCTGAACCTTTCATCCTCCCACTTTTGATGGCATTCTCAATAAGTTCTCCGGATATTACGATATCCGAAAAATCTTTCGTAGCACTTCCCACCAGCTTGTCATAGAATGGTGCTCTTAGAGTATTAATGAAAAGGACTGGTATCTCAGTCTTAGTCAGTGAAGGCTCTACTTGGGCTGAGGTATCTCTCCACCTTTGCGCATACTGTCTAAAAGTTTCTGCTGGTTTCTTTTCTATCATTTGTAGGGTCATTCGATTAGGCACCATATCTGATACATACTTGTATTGCTCACAGAATGCTAATGCCAAGTCCTTCCAGGATAGGATCTTTTCCCTACTAAGCTGGTTGTACCACCGAAGAGCTGATCCTACTAGACTATCCTGAAAACAATGCATGAGTAGCTTGTCTTCATTCACGTAACCAGTCATTTTTCGGTAAAACATGATAAGATGCGCCTTTGGACATCTCGTGCCATTGTATTTTTCGAAATCAGGCACTTTGAACTTCGGAGGCAGAACCAGATCGGGCACCAAACTGAGCTCTTTGGCACTTAGCGCAGAGAAGGCTTCAGTACCCTCTATTGCTTTGAGTCTTTCCTCTAAGCTCCTATACCTCTCTTGAGCTTCGTGGTCAACGGTTTTCAACTTGGCTATTTCTGCTGGATCGTCCAAATCTGGAACTAGTGGATCAGCAGGACTAGCCCCTGGGTTTGATACAAACATTCCTTGCCCTATGAGAGCAGGTGGCACCGCCCGCTGCTCCAGGTTTGTGGGTTCCCCATGAGTGTACCCTCTTTGTGTTGCGTGGGCATGCGGCGGAGTGAATTCTAGGGGATAGAACGGATCTTGATTGTAATTAACTTTTGATTGAGGTTCCTCGACGTTAGGGCTCTGCATGGGTCCCTTTCCTTTAACTAAAGCTGATATCATCTCCATCATCTTGGCCATTTGGTCTCTTTGTTCAAGCAATTCTTCTCGAGACCTCACCATTAAATCTCTTGTCTCTTGCTGCGACTTGGCCAATTGCTCTTGTAATTCCCTCTGAACTCTTTCCATTCTTTCGATTCTTTCATTGAATTCAGCCTCCATTGCCCTAGCTTGTCGACGCGTTCTATACGAATAACGCGGTTCCAGTCTCGTGGTATTACAACTGCGAATTTATGTTTTAACCTCATCGAACGAGTATGGGATATACAATGAATGAATTAATGAATGAGTGCATAAATGAATGTCAATCATGAAAGAAATGTAAGAAATGGGTGTTAATTTCAAGATAGCCCCTATTTAGGCATTTCATTCATCGAAAGAGTTCATTACAAAACATTTTTCCATTTTCGATTCAACCATTACACAAACCTCCTAGCTATATCGCCGTATTTCTTTACTCGCGCTAAGAACTCTGATATGTTTAATCTTCGACTTGGAGGGAATTGGCAAATGATAATTTCAGCTTCTTCCGACAATTGTACCACGTGCATGGCTACCCCACGAACTTCATTGATCAAATAGCTAAGTTGCATTTCTTTTTCTTGGAGGCCCTCTTCGTAAGCACGAACGTCTCTATCATACTGACTATCTTTTTCTTCCAAAGCCTTCAAGAGAGTATCTAGTTGTTGTTGACGATCTTGCAGCATATCTTCTAACTCTCGTATCCTTTCTTTTAGTTCTTGACATTTATATCGACTAGTCATTACCTCAGTAGACACAGCTTCAAATTTGGAGTTCTTCTTCCTCAGTTCTATCATAGCCCGCGCAGCCTTTTCCTCCTCTTTCTTCGCTTTTCCTTTCCAAAATTCCATCCCGGCTTTAATGTTGCTTATTTCTTCTTTCTATTCTGCCGACGACTTACCCTGCCCACTATTTTTTATTGTGCCTCTTAACTTTTTATTTTCCAGATGGAGGTCTCTTAAGTCATTTCTCATGACTTCAACTTCTTTTTGGACTTTCTCGGTTCTGGATCTTTCAATTTGAACGTCAATCTTCAATTGGTAGTTTTCCTCTTGAAGAGCGCTAAGGTCCCGAGACATCTTGGCCTTTTCTCGTTCAAATTCTTGTCTTGCCATTTCTAGCTCAGACGGCATTTCCCCCGAGACAGGATTCTGGACGGTATAGTCTGTTGACGAGATTTGCTGACTGTTCACTCGTTGCTTTCTCCATATGTCATAATCTTGGGTGAGGGTATCAGCATATAGGGCTAATTCCATAAGATGAATTTTCTTCCAAGACTTTGCAGTGTCTCGGACCCTCTTCATATACCCTTCACCCTTGAAAGCGAACTCGGATTGTGCCAATCCTCCAGTGGCGGGTTGAATTGTCGCGAAGAAAATTGCCTTTGGACTAATAGCGGAGCATATCCAACTCCTCCCCATAACCCAAGTAGTGGTACCCAATCTTGATCTCCGACTTTGTATAGCAGAACCAAAGGGCGTATCCACGGTGCTCTCCACGTTATATCCTCAGCTCGAAGGTTCTGAAAAACTGAAACCCAATGTTCTTCAGTGACATCCTTTGGCCATTCTCTATCAATATAGGCTTCCAACGGGGATGAAAGTTTTTGAAAACATGTGGTATGGTGTGCGCTCTACTTTCCAGAAATGGCTCAAAATCTAGACATTGTGTAACTGCGCGCATCTGATAAAACGTCCCTTCCCCACCTTCCTACAATTGTTTAAGGATCTGAAGGTCTCAGCTAGGATAGTCGGGATAGGGTTGATTCCTTGCTTTAATCTTTCGAAGAAATCCACCACCGCAACTTCTATGTGTCCAAGGACTTTGAGGAAGATGATCAAACCGTAAATGGCCAAAGCAAATAGATTCACTCTTTTCAATATGTTGGGATGGTTCAGAACCAATTCTCGTAGGGGAGACCATGGAATGCAAATGGTTTCATTCTTCTTCTTTATCTGTTTTTTGGCCCATGCGTCAGTCATGTCTGTCAATCTCACTAACTTTTTCTTGAAGGTCATCGGCTTAGGCTCTTTCACGTATACTTTATAGAATTGCGCATTTTCAACACGAAGCAAAGCAACGTACTCCTCAATAGTTGGAGTCCTATCTTCTCGATTGAAGGTAAAACATTGGTAAACCGGATCCCAAAATCTGACCATGGCTTGGATCAATCGTTCATCTACGTTGACAACAATCAAATTGGCTATGTCTCTATATCTCTCGGTGAAGATACCCCTACTGTCTGAGTCCCACTGATTCCAAACCTGAACCAAATCTTCATGGTTATTCTGGTAAACATTCACAGTTACGTGCTCGGGCAGATTGGCTATACATCCCTCCACTAGACTATCCCCTTTTTCTTTCTGAGCTTTTAGAGACCAGTCCCGAACCACGACATTCTTCTCGGTTGTTTGTATAATTGACTCTTCCATTAGAAACCTGTTTTTTTGGAAACCAATCTCTAATCAACACCTTCCTAATATGATGCCTATAATGCATGATGCAAAATAAGAACACAGATAAATATCTTGGTTAGTACAACAAATATGAATTACGGAGAATCAAAGTAGAAAGTGTAAATGTCAAAGAAATAAAAGAGAAGAGGCGTTTCTCCCATGTATTTATTTTGGTGACTATCAACGGACAGAGGTTCGGCATGGCTCTAATTAGGTGGCTCGTACGGTTCACTATATCCGGTTTAGGTTCTAGATAGGTACTCGAATTGTTCGTACTATCGTCTACTAAGACTAGTACGAAGCCTTGGTCGTAGCCCATCACAAGCTCACGAGTTCAATTTGAGGGATTACATTTACTTATGCCTATGCGGAGGGACAAGTTAACTCACGAAAGCATAAGTCATATGTAACCCGAAAGTATTCACTAGCCTGTGCGGAGGGACGAGTTAACTCACGAAGGCATAGCGTTTACTTTCACTTAAAAGGACGGAGCTCGGGTATAGAGCTCATGTTATGTACAAATGCACGTGCACGGTGTGTGGGGAGAAACTCACAAGCCTTTCGTTTTATTTAAAAACTAAACCAAAACTAAAACCATAAGAATTTGAAGCTTTAAAACAACCAGACTAAACAAGTTAAAAGAATATATACAACATGATGCAAATGCATGATTTTTCAAAAACACGATTTTAGGATCACGACTAAATATTAATTTGAACAAGGAATTTTAAAAATTTTGACAACACGCGTTTAATTCGACTCGACTCTCAAAAATCTCCCCAGTGGAGTCGCCAGCTGTAGCGACGTAAAAAATTTTAGCTTGGTCGCTAATTGTGGCGATTCATTAAATATGGAATCTTGGTTTTTATAAAAAAGAGGAGTCGCCACCGATCCTTTTTCCTAGGTGTGATCGGACACCTAATAAATTTATTTTTAAAACAAAAAGGAGGCTGAGTTTAGGTCTACGTCAAAATCCAGAGAAAAAGTAGGGTTCGGGAGTCGGTTACACGCGAGGAAGGTACTAGCACCCTCGCAACGCCCAAAATTGGTATCATATAAACATGTGTTGTCTTGATTTCCAAAAATACAAATTCAATGTAACATTTAATCCTGATCCGACTAAAACACGAGAACTTTTAATATTTATGCTTTTGAGAAGGACATACCATTTTAACACGAGTCACTTGATATCCATCCAACATAGCGATGGAATCGATGACATAGTGTTTAAATCGGTACGTTGCCTCACTTGTTGAAATAAATAACACGAATAAACATTTTAAAACAATGAACAACGAGGTGATACATAAAAATATGCGGAGAACGAAAGATAATAATTGGGAATACATCAGGGCGCTTAATACATACGATAATAATATTAGAGACAATGACAATGCACGCGATGTATTAAACATAACAATAGTATCAAACGCAAAAAGACACAATGAATATGCATATGTAATAACAATACTAAGAGTATGTATGTAATATAGGAATGAAAAAGGTTTACAAAACAATACTAATATGGGTACATAATATATTTAAAATGAACATATATAATGACACATACAAATAATAATAGTAAAAATAGTAACAATAAAAAGATACATGTACACCAAAAACATATAATAATATTAAAATCACAAGTGACAATATGGAAAATAATAAATATAATAACATATAAGATAAAACTATATATATTAAATATGTATACAAGAATAGAATATGTGCAAATATTAATGATAAATGTAGTAGGAATAAAACAAATGTAATAACAATATATACAATATGGTAAAAAATAGACATATACATATAATAGAATTTAAAATATATATGCATGGGATAATATGGAAATATGTACATAGAGTAATATATACAAAAATATAACTAATAATATTGAAAATACATGTTCATAACATATAAAATGTACATATAATATAATATTAAAACATTTACATAATATATACACACATAATTACAATGTTAAAAACATATTAATATTAATAATAATCCTAATATTACGTAAAGATATACTTATATATATACATTAAAGATATATGCATATATAATAAAATACATGAATAATACGATATTTAATATATACGTAATATGTAAAATAAAGATAATGATATACATAATATATAAAATACACATAACATATACATACATAGCAAAACATATACTATGGTTAATGATTATAATAGCAATGGTATTAAAACACACAAAAAAGAACAATGTAACATAGCAAAAATATCAGTATATATAAATCTATAAAATATACACTATTATAACAATAATAATAATAAATATAATAATAATATTGAAATACAAAAACAAATACAATAAAGATATCGAAATAAAGTAATAAAATACCTATATGTAAAAATACATATATATACATATATACTAAAACATATATTGACAATAATAATGATAATAATAATAACATTGAAATATAAAAGCAAGCATAGCATTAAAAATATTAAAATAAAATAAAATAAACAAAAAAGCTAAATACAAATATATGCAAATAGTAAGAGTATATACTAATATATAATAATAATAATAATAATAATAATAATAATAATAATAATAATAATAATAATAATAATAATATAAAATAAAAAGAATATTTAATAAAGAAATGAAAATTAACGAAAAAGGATTAAAATTAAACTAAAAAACAAAGCTGTGGGGAAAATTTGAAAATAAAAGGAATGGAGAGGGCTTATTCGAACATGCTAGAGACGTGAAGGGACCAAAACAGCAATATTACCTTCCCCTTAAAACGCAACGCATGGCAAAGGACCAGATCACAAAGCGCAGCAAATTGTGGGGTTAAATTGAAAATAAAATAACTTAATTGTAAAATCATAAGAAAGCGGAGGGGTTGAAAGCGCAATTAGCCCCTCCAATTAAAAAACAAGCGGATCCTAGCGGGTAGGGTCGGGTCGACCCGATCCACGGTGAAACAGCGCCGTTTCAGTACTGAACTCTAATGTCAAAACGGCACCGTTTTGAAAGGCTATAAATAGCCTAAAATTCAGAAAAAAAAAACATTTGAGAGGGGAGAAAGAAAAAAAGAAGAGAGAGGGGGAGAGAAAAGGGATCCGGGCAGGGGAAGGGTCACCGGTTCGGCATTCCGGCCAGGGGAGGGGTCACCGGTCCGGCCGGAGGAGGTAAAATTTTAGATTTTTTGTTTTTTTGGTTTTTATATTTTTTTATAATATTGTATATATATTATATATTTGAATGTATTAGAGTATAGAAAAAAGAAAAAAGAAAAGCCAATGAAAAAAAGAAAAAAAAAACGATTCGGTAATATGAAAGAAAATAGGTTTTTCACCTTTTTCCTTGATCTGAGTTTTGATTTGAACAATATCCAATACTAATCTGTTGTTGTTCCTAAAAACTAATGTGTGTATTCTCTGTTTCTTTGTTTTTTGACTTCCGAAAATCAGAAAAGAAAAGGGAACCCCTTTACATTTCATTTCATGACTTTTATAGCCTTTACAATTTTATTTCCTATTATTTCTGTCCTTTCTCTCTACTGTGTGCAGGAGATGGCCAATGGAGTAGGTGGCTGGCAGTCAGGGGTATGGGGGCGCAGAGGGTAAGTGGGTAGGTTCGACGCAAGTGGGAAGGGGATAGGTGGTTAGGGTTTAGGTTTGGGTTTGCTGTGTTGGGTCTTGGGTAGTTGGGCTAAGGTTTTGGTAGGGTTAGTTGTATTTGGTCTGATGGGTTTTTGTTGTTTTGGGTAATGTATTGGGCTGTGGGTATTTTGTAAAGTAAATAGGTCAGGGATTTTGGGTTAATTTGTAAAGGTTTAACATTGGGCCCGGGCAATTTGGGCTTATACACCGTGTTTTGACAGAAATGGGAAACTTAGTCTGAGGTTTATTGGGCCATATGAAATTCTTGAGAGAATTGAACTTGTAACGTAACGACTAGCTCCACCTTCGGAATTGGATAAGATTCATAACATCTTTCATGAATCGATACTATGAATATATAGATCCGATCCCTCTCATGGGATAACTCTTCATGAAATTGAGTTGTAGCTTGATTTGACATATGGTGAAGAACCGGTCAAGATCTTGGCTCGGGAAGTAAAAGAATTGAGAAATAAATGTGTGGCATTAATAAATTAGCAGAGGCTACGTGGGAGCCAGAAGAAACTATGAATCTCAATACCCTCATCTTTTCTCAGGTAAATTTTGAGGACGAAATTTTTTAAGGGGGGATAGTTGTAAAAGCTCGATTTTCAATGGTGCCGAAAAATGCAATTCCAAAACCCCATATTTGTAAACTGAGTCCGTAAGTATTAAATATGAATATTTACAGAGTTGGTATAAAAATATGTTAAAGTTTGGTCCTTCAATTATGTTTATTAATTGTTTAATTTTGGTACAATGACTAAATTATAAAAGTCTTAGCGTTATAGGTTTTTAATTAACCGAAGAATATAGAACTTAAATTGCAATTAGCAAAAGTTCAAAAATAGTAATTAAACCATTTCTTAATATGCATTAGTGGGATGTGATGTATATATGTAATTAGATTCAGCTAATTAAGTTTAATTAACTTAAACTTAAATAAAATTTAATCTATGTATAAATCAGTGAAGGGGAGAATGTCATCTTTTTCTTTCTTCTTCTCCACCGTTCATGCTTTGAAAACCTAAAGGAATTCATTTTTCTCAATTGATCAAGAATTGGATCAAACTGGAGATAATCAAGGAAAAGCTAAAATTTTCGATTAGTCCCCAAAAATTCAATTTGTTTGTTGTTTTGATTAAGTAAGTTCATATGGGACTTACCACTCAATTTTACTTTATGTATCAATGGTATTTGAATTTACACTTGTATATATATAAACTAAGTAGAATTAATGAATTTGACAGTTATAGCTCGAAATGGGCTGAATTGTAAATTGATGTGAATATTGGTTATATAGAAATAAAACAGGATGTAAATGAGATTGTTGACTGAATGTATGTCTCATAATGATAAATGAAATTGTGGATAGGAATTGAAAATGTCATTTATAAGAAAATGATGCCCGAGTGAACTTAGTAAAATGTTAGGATACATATGACATGCCATTAGGGTTATACGTGTTATTAATCAGGGATTTTACAAGTTATTACGAGATTTAGTGTTGCAGATTCTCGAATTATATGTATTGTAGGTTTTGCTCGGATGGGTAATATTGATATAATGGTAGCTTGTGTGAGAAATTTGGTTATAATGTTAGCTTGTGTGATCAACCATAAAATGTTGTCAGCTTGTAACACCCCTTACCCAAGACCGTTGCCGGAGTCGAGCACGAGGCGTTACCAGACTTATCTTACTTGTTTGGGGCATAAAAAAAATTTACTTTTTAAAAATATATATTAATTCGCTCACATTCATCCAATAAATCCCTAAAAAGGGCTCTCGAGGCCCTAAAACATGCAATTGAATGGTTCGGGACCAAACCGGGAACATTAAAAATTTTCGGATTACTTACACAAATCAAAACAATTTATTTCACTATTCATAATAAAATTATCCATCTATGTAATAGTCACTAAATTAATTATAACTCAAGTTACAAAATTCAAAATTTAAATCCTTTAATTTTCCCTGAAACTAGACCATATATCTTCTTACCATAATTTTCCCAGAATTTTTGGTTTTGCCAATTAGTACAGCTTATTCATTAAATGTTCACCTGTTTCACAGTTCAGTGGACCTGACCTCTCTTCACTAAAAATAAATTATCTCATTATACAGAAATCAGATAACATTTCTGTTTGTTTCTAATGAAAATAGACTCACTAAGGAATCTATACATATAAACTTTGACTTATAATTATTTTTTATAATTTCTAATGATTTTAAAAAGTTGGAATAGGGGATCACAAAGTCACTCTAAACCAGTTTTACAGAAATTTAAATATCTCAGAATATAGACTTCCTTTCTTGCTCTGTTTCTTACCTATGAAAATATACTCAGTAAGATTTAATTCTATATCTTGTTCACCATTTAATTCCATTTCTACAATTTTTAGTGATTTTTTAAAACCACATCACTGCTGTTGTTTCCTAACTGTTCTATGACCAACTCTTACTCTTTCATAGTTTCTTTGCATCAAACCTCATTTAGGCATACATAATACCAAAACATGTTCTTATTTAGCTATATCATAAGCTAAGAATTACCAAGTATTCACATGCCATTCTTTAATTATATCATAAGGACATACACACAAAATAGCCAAGTCCTTATACATGCCATAACTTAAAGTATTTCTAGTCATAGAATACTGAGATAACTTGTTGATAATGTGAGGCGATCTCTGATGTCCTTACAATTTTTCGAATTGGCTTTGTGATACTATAAAAAAAGGAAAAAATAAAGGGAGTAAGCATAAAGCTTAGTAAGTACATGTAAATAAATAACAACATTCTAGATGAATTATCAAGATAACCTGAACCTTTCGAACATGGACTTATCTTACCTTCCCTTTGGCACACTCTTTGAATTTTTCCGTTGAACCATTTGGAATACTAAGGATAGATAGGTACCTTTCCATTTTAAACTTACCATTTCCATGTCTTGACATGGTCTTATGTGGTATCCTAGCCTTATGAACTCACCATTGTCATGCCTTGGCATGGTCTTACATGGGATCTTTGCCTTATAATAGTTTATCAATGCCATGTCTTGACATGGTCTTACATGATTTCCTTGCCTTGTAGAACTTACCAATGCCATGCCTTGGGATGGTCTTACTTGTTATCCTTAAACCCTAATGTCATGACATTTGTATCCTACACATTCTAAGGTTCAACCAGGACTTTTAAGTATCATTTCTCCGTCAATTCTTGCTTGAATCATCAAGGAATAAATTTACAAAATAAATATATAGATGCTGAAAAATAACATCATTAATTATAAATAATAAAACATTGCATTTATTTACCGCAAACTTACCTCGATACAAAATACGATCAAATATTTTGATTTAGTCCTCAACCTTTTTCTTTCCTCGGTCTAACCCCAAATTTCATTCTTCTTGATCTATAATAGCAAATTTAACTTATTTAATATTCACATTTATCAAAACAGTCCTTAGCTCTAACTTTGGCAAAATTATGATTTTACCCCTAAACTTTTGCATATTTACACTTTTGCCCCAAGGCTCAGAAATGAAACTTTATCCCTAATTCTTATGGTTTATGACATGCTGATCATTCATTTACATACAGAAACATCAAGTTTCCACTCTAACATGTACTTATGACCATTAGGTATTTTTACCAATTATGTCGTTTTATTCGTTTTCGCTTAAAATCGCTTAGCTCAAGTCGTTTAACATAATTTCAAGCTTCATGTTCTACCATAAAACATCAAAATAAACACATTTTACCTATGAGTATTTTTCCAAATATGAACGCTAGGTTAAATTATTGCTAGAATAAGCTAAATCAAGTTACCGGGACTTCAAAATGTAAAGAACATTAAAAACGGGGCTTGGAATCACTTATTATGAAGCTTGGAAGCTTGAAAAAACCCTAGCTATGAAGAACCCTTGAAATTTTGGCCTAATGAAGAAGATGGGAATATTTTGCCATCTTTTTCCCTTTTTTTAATCTTTTAATTACCAAATGACTAAAATACCCTTCATTAAAACTTTAGTTATTTTTATCTATGTATGTCCATTTTTGTCCATGAAAACCTAATGGTCTAATTACCATTTAAGGACCTCTATTTTAATTATACTCTTCAATTTAATCCTTTAGCATCTAAAACTCATATTTATCAACTTTTGCAATTAAGCCCTAGGAGGCAAATTAAGCATGCTATCTATAAAATTTTCCATCGATACTCTAACACATGCATCTAATCACTGGGTAAATTATAAAAATTAATCGGAATAAACATTTCTATCTCAGATTCATTGTTTTGCAACCACTGTTCCGTTTAGGCCCTATTTTGGGATGTTACACAGCTTGTATGAGCATTACCTTCTCGTGTATTCGAGTCCATCTTAATATGGTTCCATCGGGCGATGTTCGATTGATTGGAAATGAAATTTAATTCATGAAATGAAAATGAAGTGGTATTGATGATACTTGACATATAAATTGCTATATGATTCTGTTTTAAATGTTGGCATTATTTATGACTCGAGAACGTAACTAATGTATTCTATTTGTGGTAATGTTGCATGTAGATATATGTATTAATGTGCCAAGGAAAGTTAATTTGGTAGCCAAGTAGAATAATAGTTTATGATTTGATGATCAAGGTAAGCTTTAGTTTCCATATAAGCTTACTAAGCATCCTATATGTTTACATAATTTCTTTTCCATTTTCTTTGTAAATCGTTACCTTGTGGAACATGTCAAGCCGGATCTTTTCGAGTATCACACTATACTATCACTAAATCGGTAACTTTTTGGTCATTTTGAGTCATAGTTTGTAGCATGTATATAAGATATCTTGGGGTATATCTTAAAATGTAAATTTGTTTATATTGAGTGCAATTTTGCATATATTTGGAGAAGTTTCCCATATGTTTTGATGACCTAATGTGCTCGTAAACTCATCTTTTGGTTGAATTGTGTATTTTATAGGATAAAAAGAGAGTTAAAATCATTTGGAAGTCATATGGAGATTTTATTGACAAAATAAAGTTTGAGTATTTCGTGGACTAAGAAGATGGGCAAAAAAAGTCGTAGAATAACGCATGCCCACTTGTCACGGGGTTAGAGCTTTCATCTCACATTCCGTGTAGCCTTAGGCGATTATTTCTATGCAAACATGCCTAAGTCAGCCTAGCCACCAAAAAATTGAGGATTCACAAAGAATTCCTCCAAAACACCAATTTATATAGCGGAAGCAACTTAGCCAAAAGAAGGCATGAAAGAATAGAAAGCTACAAAAAACTATGCATGAGAGGTGTTGAGTAAATGCTCTCAATTGTATTACTTTCTCTCAAAGAATACAAGAAACAAAAAAGAATGAAATGAATTACAAGTGAGGGGGAGGCTCTCTATTTATAGTTGAGCTCCCCCAAAATCGAATGTTTAGATTAAGTTACGTCGATAGACGAGATTAGCTTATCCCTTAAATCTAGGGATTTACAAGATTGCATAATCAATTTACATAATCGAATCTAATATAATCTTACAAGATATGATTCCCCTCAATCTTCTAAGATTAGTTCCCATGTTTACCAAGGTAGCTTATCTTTCTATATCAACATCATTGGGCCACCCAGGTTTCAATCTGACAGGTTTCTCCAACTGCTCTTTGAATTGAGCTAGCTCTTATGGGTCAAATGATCCCCATGTCAATGATAAACATTTATGGGATATATTGTGTGCAATGGTCACGAGTTTTGAATTGCAGCCCGTGATAATGACTTATGCTTGGAGAAACAAAGCTGCATGATTTCCCTACAATTTTTCAATAAACTACAGTTTTTGAGTAAAATAGATTTCACAATGAAAGAAAATAAATAAATATTTTGAAATAAAATTGAATACACTAAACTAGAAATAAGATTATATCAAAATATTCATAAACATCATTGCATTATATCAAACCCCTAAAAGAAGAAGATATTCTATAAATTTCTAAATTCATATAAGGATGCATGAATAATGCTTCAAGCAAGAGAATTGCACAATAAAATCAAAATTGTACATTAAATAGCATTCAGATTTAAATTATTTTGAAATTTAGTATTTTAGAAAACTATTACCAATGTTTGATAATATTTATTATTTGTTGTTTAAAGTGGCCAAGCAACATTTTACCTACCCATATAAAAAGATGAATTATGGTTATGTTTTTTAAAAATCTTTAAATATGAACTTAATTGAATTGCTTTTGAAACTACTAAACTTAGAAAATTTAAATTTTACTTTGCATATTATTATGATTGTTAGCTCCAAACCTATTAATATAAACTTTTAAAACATTATTATCAATGCAAAGCATAGGATTTTTACATAATTTTTCATAGTAAATATCATATAAAATTTATTGTACACATAATTTTTATTTAAAGATATTGATAAAAATTTTGTAATACTAATTAAATGGAATCAAAATTAGTGGTATATTTCCATCCCTATTTGACAATATTCATCCATTTTGTTAATTCTAAATACTATTTAATTTCATTACAGTCATTAATGTACATATCATCCCTTAATTAATGTTGTAGTTAGAAGTTTCATTTTTTTTGAAATATAAGTACTAATTAAAAGCATCACCATTGTTGATATACTTTACTTTATATTTAAAGATATCAACAAACTTTTTAAGGGGAAATATTTGGTTAAGTGAAGTTTAAAAATTCTGAAAATAGGATTAGAGAGATAGCAAAGGTATATAAAATATAGTAAAAATTTTGGTAAAAAGACTTTTTTGGTCTATCATAATATTGAAAATGAGCAAATTGGTCCCTCTCAAAAAATTAGAGCAATTTAATCCCTGTCAATTTCAAAAGTGAGCAACTAAGGACAATTAATCATGATGTTGATGTTTTCCATCAATTGTACATGATTTTAATTGGTATAATAACAAATTTAGCCCTGAAAGTTTACACATTCTGTCAATTTGGTTCTAACTTAACAAATTTATCCTACAACAATTGTATAAATGTGTAAATGTTAAGGTTGAATTTGTTGAATTTTTAGAATTAAGGCTAAAATGACAAAATATATAAACATTGAAGGCTAAATTTGTTGTTATACCAATCAAAATTATATACAATTGATGGAAGACATTATAACACCGTGATTAATTGTCCTTAGTTGTTCACTTTCAAAATTGACAAATATTGAATTGCTTCAATGTTTTTGAAAGTGACTAATTTGCTCATATGGAGAAGTCTTCTTATCAAAAACATTAAATAAATAAATAAATAAAAGAAATGAGATAATGAAGAATTCGAAACTCTGCTTACGACATTAAAGAAAATACACTCTTAGATGTCTACCAAATACTCACCCATTTTCAAAATACAAATCCTAATTAATGGTCTAACCATTACTGATATACTTTTCATTCTTCTAAACATGATTTCTTTACCCTTAAATTGGATTTAAAAAATCTAATGTTTTAAACCGTAACAATGTTTAATTTACCAAAAAAAAAATACAATATGTTTACAAATACGACATACTATGAATATATTTACCTTTAATTATGTAACTTTCACTACAACAAAAAGGGTTTTAGAACGTTTTTCTGGCTCTATAATAGCACTTATAAGCACCACTAAAATAGTTTGCGGCGCTTACATAAAAAACGCCTCATTAGATAGTGCCACTAAAATTTATGGTGTTTCTGTGGTAAAAAGCCGCAAGAGAGTCGAGCATGTTGTGGCATTTGTAGCTAAAAGCGCCACAAAAGATCATGTTTTATAGCGGCGTTTGTAGGAAAACACCACTAACATTAATCGATTTTACCAACCCATTTCATTTCATATAGAACCCAAATTTTCAACATATTTTCCTGTAACTTCAAATCCAACAACAAACTTCAAATCTAAATGATACTATCATAAAAAAATATGTATATGATCTAAATTTATAATTGAAATAATAAAATATATTCAAAAGTTATATTGTTAAGATATTCTTACAATAAGGAAATAAAAGTCTAAGATGGCGGATTCTATGATTGATTTTGTTGAAACATCTTCATCATATTTTGAAGCTGTAGTTGGAGTTAGTCATATTTTCTTGTCGCCTCTGCTGCCCTTGCTGCTGCCTCTGCTTCCTTCGCTGCTGCATTTGCTTTAAGTTGTAGTTGGAGTTCATCATATTTTCTTTTAGCCTCAACTTCTCTCGATGCTACCTCCACTTTAAGTTGAGGAATTTTCTCAATTGTGCTCGCTTGTATCTGAGCCATCTGGTCTCTTAACCTTTAAACTTTAGCTTGAGCCTGATTCGCTGAAGGCATGTATTGCTACGAGCTGAATCCAAAAGATCCTTGAAATCAAACCCGACCATACCTTTCAGGACCCAAAACTTCAATAATAACTCGATTATCATTGTTGTCCAGATTAACAGACCTATCACTTGAAGCCGTAGCTTCATACTCCACCTTTTTATCCTTTAGTTTCTCCTAATAAATCAATTAAGGAGTTAGAAACGAAATATATAATCAAGCAAATGCAACATAACTTGACATTATTTGCATTAAAAATGACGAATTAAACCATTATAATTAAACATCATAAATATTTAAAATAATTCAAATTTTATTAAGTAAATATATCATAATTTCTACAGCTTCAGTAGTCATAGGAGATCTATCTTTCTTTCTATATATAATGTCAAAAAGCTGAAGGCATCCAACTTTTTGACTAAATGACAATTTCTACAATATAGTAGGAAAAATATTATTTAGTAGAAAGTAATTAATATTTGACACAATTAATAAATTCAAAATACCTCGTCATCAGCTACACAAACAAAACTTTTTGACTCAGCTGTGCGTGAATTTTTTTTACCTACTTGTAGTTCCAACTCCCTCACGATCCTATATTATGAAATTATTATTACGTATATAGTAAATACTATAAACCAAAATAATTATAAGAGTTTGGAAGGACATAATATCTCTCATTTCTTTGAATTCCAAAATCTAACTGCGTCTTCCTATTGGTACCTTAGTATTCTCGGCGAGACATTTCGCATTTTCTCTTCGAGGCTTATGCTTTTCTTAAAATATTCCTTTTTTAAAGTGCATTTATGGTCTCTCCATTTCTTTGCTAATGCTTTTTTTCACATAATTATCAGAGACTTCTAAAGCAAATCTCTCCTACAAATAACATAAGTTTAGAAAGTAAATATAAATGAAAATTAAACCAAAGTATTATAAATTACATTCACGTTATTACCTTAATATTATCCAAAGCATGATTTTTGTTACTATCAGACATATGATGCCATGACTCCACTATAGGGAAATATGGCTTTAGCGGCGCTTTTAGTGGCGTTTTAACAAAAAACGCTGCAAATAATATACATTAGCGGCATTTAATAAAAACGCCGGAAAAAACTAAACAATAGTGCATTTTTGGCCAAAACGCCACTAAAAACCGACCAATAGCAACGTTTTTAGCCAAAACGCCACTAAAAACCGATCAATAGCGGTGTTTTTGGCCAAACGCCACTAAAAACTGATCAATAGCGGCGTTTATATCCCAAACACCACTAAAAACTGATCAATAGCGGTGTTTTTGTCCAAACACCACTAAAAACTAATCAATAGCGGCGTTTTTTGCCCAAGCGCCACTAAAAATTGATTAATAACAGTGTTTTTGTTTCAAAGGCCACTAAAAACTTGTGAATAGCAGCGTTTTTGGTCAAACACCGCTAAAAACTGATCAATAGCGGCGTTTTTATCCCAAACGCCACTAAAAACTAATCAGTAGCGGCATTTTTGTTCCAAACGCCACTAAAAACTTATGAATAGCGGTGTTTTTGGTCCAAACGCCACTAAAAATGATTAATAGCGGCGTTTTTGGTCCAAACGCCGCAAAAAGTTAAGCAACCATTTTTTAGTAGGGTAACCGACACTCATTTTGATTTGATTTGATTTAATTTTCATATTATTTTCTTATTTTTGTATTGAATTTGATTTAACTATTTTGGTATTTGAAACTAACTTTATAAAAAATATAAACTACACTATTCATCACTTAGCTATGAGAAAGTTTCATTTTGTTACTTAATTATGAAAAGTTATAAATTGATAACTAAACTATTTAGAAGTTTTCATTTAAGTTACCAAGCTGTTAAAATCAACGTTGTATGGCTTTATATAAACCCTTAAATCTTAAACATTAAATCCTAAACCCTAAACCCTAAATTTTAAAACATAAACCATAAACACTAATCCATAAACTCTAAAACCCGAAACCTCCCAAAAAAATCATATGGATGTTGATGTGTATATACATAGATATTAATGTAAAAGCTTATGTTTATAATAAATTGTGGAAGCAGTATTTAATATTGATTAAATTTATTTTTAGGTTTAGGGTTTAATATTTAAGTTTTAAGGCCTATGGTTTAGGGTTCAATGGTAGAATATATTTTAAGTTTATGGTTTAGGCCGGTTCAATGGTATAGTATATATGTTAAGTTTTTGGGGTATAGTGTTTTAAATTAGTTTGTTGTTTGAGGTTTGGTACTGTTTTAAAGTATTTAGGGTTTAGGGCCGGTCTTAATGTTTAAGGTTATAAGGGTTAGTGTTAGGGTTTTAGGGGTAATTGATTAAATGATGTTCTGGTTGAATCTAGGTTTTGGAGTGCTCGGAGTGTGGTTTAATTAAATACTTGATCTCATGTTTATACATATATTTACGATGTATATATGTTTATATTACCGATAATTACACAAGATTTAGTATTATATGAAATTTGATGAGGTGGTTCATAAAATTATTGAATACTGAAATGTTAACATGAAATTCTTAAACTTGAATCAATTTTAAAATAAAATAAAATTAGTATTTTATTTTTAAATTAAATTCTAATTATAAAATTTATGCGCACTTTAAAATTTATAGCCTCATGATCAAATATTGAATTTGAATTTATAATTTCAAAATCTAAAAAAATATATGTTTAATAAGGTATCAATTTTCGAGTATTACAAGATGTTATAACTTTCTTTGCATTTAATGGACTCTCGAAATTGAACTCGTCTTACTTTAATTTTAAGATGTAGATAATAATGATCTCTTAAAATAACTTTTTAAAATTTTATTTTATGAAAGGTAATTTTATAAGTATTGGTCACACCTAGTTAAAAATATTTTTAATAAAAACCCAATGTTTTAAAAATTTTCATCTTTTCTCAAGGTTGTCAAGTTCATTTTTATCAAAATGGTTTTGAATATATATTTTTATTTGAATTCATTTCATGTTTTAAATAATTCTTAGAAATTATTTTAAATTGATTTACCTAAAATTCAAATATTAAATATTTAAATAATAATTATTCAATATAATTAAAATTTTTCAAATTAGATATATTGTTTGAAAGAAAACAAAATTAGTTTAAAAGGAATTTAAGAAATAATTAAACTATTAACATTCAAATGCATTAGTGGCGTTTTGTCAAAAACGCCGCAAAAAAATTTCAATTCAGCCAAAACGATGTCGTTTTATGATGTGTCTGCAAAGACATTAGCGGTGTTTTCATAACGCTGCTAAAACTAGAGAATTAGTGGTGCTTTTGTAAAAATGCCGCAAAAAATTGAGATTTAGCGACGCTTTTGTAAAACGCCACTAAATGTTTAATTGAAACGACGTCGTTCCAGGTGTCATTTAGTGAAGTCATTATCTTTAGCAAAACGGAGCCATTTTTGTTTCATCCTTTTAATCCCATGCATACCCGAAACCCCTAAATTTCCCCAAATCAAAATTTCCTTCTCCCCTAAATCAAAATTTCCCCTAAACCCTAAATTTCCCCCAAATCAAACCCATTTGTTGTCTCCCTTTCTGTTTTCGTTCCATAGTTTTCATTTCATTTCTGTTTCAAATCAAACCTGAAGTTCCTTGTTTCATTTCGATTTCATTTCTATTATTTTTATGTTACTAAAGAACAGGGCTTTAATGTTATAGAAACCACTTCCAAATTTCATTTGTTTGCTTTGCCCTCTGTCTATCACATTGTTGTTTGGTTTGGTGTATTTGCTTGTTTTGAGAGTGTTCATGGCTGTTGTTAATCACCATAAACATGGTACTTTAAGGTATGTATTCGTTAATCTTCATTTTATCTCATTTGGGTTTTTTTTTGCTTTTTTTCTAATTTATTTTTCATTTTCCTGATGTTTACTGAAATCTAGCATCTTGTTTGTTTTTTTTTTTCTTCATGTTATTTCATATGGGTATGTTATAGAGAAGATTGTTCCATGACCCGAGTTCCTGCTACTGTTTTTTAAGATAAGCGTTTGTTTTGAGAGTTTATGCGATTGGCTTGTATGTAATCTGGGTTGTCTGCATTACTTAACTTACTGGGAACTATTGGATCTGCAGATTTGATATGTAAATAGAAACTGCATTTTATAGATATTAGTTTGTTTTGGGCATGCAGGTTAGTTGATAAACATGGAAGCCATGTCATTCATTTTTAAAGAAAGAAAATATATACATCTACGAATGATCTCTTGCCCAACTCATTTTGCTTTGTTAAATTATTTAAAAGATAAACAGTCAAAATTAGCAAGGATGATTCATTTCCTCTTGCAACTTAATTAAGTTTTTAAATAATTTAATTAAAGTTAAATTGAGTTAAGGAAGGGATTGTCTATGAATGTGTATTTTAATATTTTTAAATGAAATTTAGAATGAGTGTGATGATAAAAAAAACCAGCTAGTTATGTAAAGATAAATTAAGTGTAATAAAGAAATATAATATGAAGGAGAAATGGACAATGTAGTACCTTTTTTTTCCAGTTTTAAAGATAACTCCAATGAAGACCACAACTAACACTTGTTTAAGTTGATTTAACATGAAAAATCTTAATGTAGTTATGTCATGGAACTTATATGATAGCAACAAGGTGCTTCAGAAAGATATTAATATTTACATAGGTGAAGCTACAAACAATTGAACTATAGAAGCATCTGCAGCACAACACTTAAAAGCCTCTCCATAGTTTTAGTGCAACTCAAATTTCTAAAATAAACTGATGCCATTATCTGCAATACATAAAGAATGGTTCATATAACTGTCTGAGAACACCAATTCAGGGTACCCAAAAAAAATACCATTGTTACAATGCACACAAGACTATATGACAGAAGGTGAAACCAAGTTTCTTCAGTATTTTATACATATCATGATTGGATAATATGAGCAATATTAAGAAACATAAACATATATAAATAGGATGAGTGAAATTTCAAAATAAGAAAATGATAGGATAATGTTTCTACTTTACTGCTCGAATAGAAGATGCATTCACAAAAGCAGCTAGCATAATTACCTGTTGCATCTGTAATGGCTTTCGCATCTGTAATGGCTTTCGCATCAGTTTCCTTTTTGGCTTGTATTTTATTTTGTGTCATCCTAAGGAATTGTTTTTAAGCATCAGTAATAAGAAAATGAAAATTTTGTTCCCAAAACTGACAAAAGCATGAAGCTCAGTATTATAAATTATACTAAATTATAGATAGGATCAGCAATGGCTTTCACATCTGTTTCTTTGGTGTTGTAGGTGATTCAAGTGCAGGCATATAAAACCCATTGGAGTGCCTCTTTTCTAACAGTTTGGTATCAAATTATCAAATTAAGGTATGTACTGATGATGATAATCAAGCAAACCCAAATTTAAGTTTGCAACCTAATTAGATAACCATGGGTTCCATAGCAAGACAACCAACCCTTGAATTATATTCAAAGTTTTAAATGGTAGGAGATTTTAGTATAATTATAATATAGTTTTTTTTTTTTTGTGAGACTGCAAAACATCTCCGCCTACCAACAAGTTTTAAATTGTGGAAACCTGGATTACCAAAGAAGTAGAAGATGGATAAAAAGAAATGGAAGTTATAGAAATAGAAACGGGCGAAATGGATTGGATGATGCGCATTTGATAAAATAAAGACAAAAAAATAATAGGTATTGAGAGATTAAAAATGATAGAAATGGCCTACCTATCTTTCCTTGTAAGCCAGCAAATAATTAATACTAATGTTTAACGTCTCGGTCAAGGATATTAAAATTGTTAGGTTGCTTTCTCTTTTGTATTTGACCATCATTTATTTTTTTTATTATTTTCTTAATAGTTGGGAATTTTTTAGTATTTTAATTTGGTTTTAACGTTAAGATTTTTTTTTACTTGGTGCATCAGAATCCGTCACGTGTATTTACAAGTTGTTTAAAAAATTATTACATTTGAATTTGAAGGCGACTAATTTATTTATTTAAATATGAACCTTGAAGA
This sequence comes from Gossypium arboreum, assembly GCF_025698485.1. Classification (NCBI taxonomy): domain Eukaryota; kingdom Viridiplantae; phylum Streptophyta; class Magnoliopsida; order Malvales; family Malvaceae; genus Gossypium; species Gossypium arboreum. The sequence goes on along the minus strand of NC_069077.1, from coordinate 43,424,365 downwards.
ATATATTAAAGAAATAACAGAATTAGTAGAATTAATTAATTTTATTTTGTTGATTCAACTAATTCAAAATTTTATAATGTAGCACCCCAAACCCAGCCCAAACATTATGGCTGGATCCGACATGCCACATCGAAGCGTTAAAAAAATTTTATATTGTTGATCTAGAAAAACCTACTTAGTGTTTTAAAAGATAATTTCATTATAGGTTAAAGTGAATAGAAGCTGTGCACCAGGTAGGAAACCGGAAAAGAGGTGGTGAGTCCATCGGACTGCTTAAGTACCAAGCTCCCTTCGGATCCAATCCTAGACATGCATACCGCCATTGCCACACCTTAACGTCATGGATATTTCTAGAAACCAATTTGATTAAGTCATTTTAGGAAAAATGATTAATTTTGGAAAATACTTTCATTCGGAAGCTTTGCTTGTTGTCGTGTTATTTTGAAATCAACTGTTGTTTTTGAAAAGCGCCTAAAGCTATCCAATTTCAACAGTTAAAATAAGTAATACCTATCTTAGTAATACATATTAAAACCATTAAAAATAATTAAGTGGCCTTATTACATTTAAAAACCCAAAACTTCAAACGTAAATAAAAGGATGTCCAGTTCACTAGAAGAAAATCAAACTTTTAGAACGGGTGGCCACTACGAATTCCCTCACAACTCCAAGCCCACTATGGTTGGGGATTTCCTGCGTGGATGAAAATAAAAAGGGTGAGTTTGGGGAAACTCAGTGTGTAAGGAAAAGCCATTCAAAGCCCAAGTCAGCTCAAGCCTATTGGGCCTAAGCCCATTCAGTAATGCAGTGGTCTGGGCGAGCCTTTTCAGATTACAATAAAATGGGCCTTAGCCCTTATTCAGATAATGATATGGCCCATAGGCCCATTTCAAAATACATGCAACATCAGTAAACATATGCAAGCCCATTTGGGGAGACTACTCAACCCACCAACCACAACACTCCACCCGTACCAGCCATACACTCCATGTGGGAAATAGCTCAACCCACCCATTAACACTCCACGATTGCGTCTTCTTTGCTTTCGATTAACGATAAATTGAGGCAAAGCCTCCAGTACGTGGACAAGCCACTTTCAGTACTTCCTCCGTCAATATCCCAGTCCCATGCATCAGATAATAACATGGCATGCAATAAATAACAACAGTCAAATATACATTTAGGTCAATTTAACCCTAGGGGTATTTCAGTAATTTATCTACTAGGGGTAAAATTGTAAATTTTCCAATTTTAAAGGTATTTCAATAATTTATCAATTTTAGGGTTTTCCATGCATATTCCTACCTTTCACGTACTAACAGAATCACGTACCGAGGGTTCTTATCGAATTGGGCTCGTTGGCCCATCATTCCAATTTTGGCCCATTAAGCCCAAAAATATCGAGGGCACAGAAATCATGCACTTTGCAGTCCAAACATTGCAGCTTACCAAAAACATTAATCGATTTACCTCACGAGCATTCGCTTTTCGCAAATCTACAAAATACCGTTTTGGCATTTCGCTTTTGCCGATCTAGACTAAGAAAGAGGGTGTTAGTTACACACTTGTTTGCGACGATATCTTGTGAAATCCACACAAGCGCCTACGGTTGGATTACTAACATGTGAATCTAACTATTCAAATACAAACTACGTATTAACCCCTTACAATATTCGGCCAACCACACCTACAGATCATAGTAAGCTTATCAATAAGCAACTCATTAACAAATTTTTGTCAATGTTTACCACATAATCATAATTTCACTGCAAGCTGTCTTCCTGAGCAACAGTCACTAAATCATTTATAACTGGAGCTACGAAACTCCAAATCAAGTGCCGTTAATTTAACCTGAAAATAGACTCATATATCTTCTATCCATAAAATTTTCAGAATTTTTTTGTTTAGCCAATCAATACCAAAATTTTCTCAAAGTTTTCCATGTTTCACTGTTTGACTAATCTGACCACTCTTCATTACGAATCAAATTTCTCATTGTACAGAATTCAAAATATGTTCTCGTTTATTCCATTTGAAACTAGACTCATTAAGCTTTAATTACATAATTTATGCAGCTTCTAACTCATCTCCCACAATTTATGGTGATTTTCCAAAGTTACATTACTGCTGCTGTCCCAAGCAGATTTATTACCAAATCACTCTTTCATACCTAACTTGCATGCTTGTTATTTAAACATGTATATCACCAATCAATCATCACATATCTATGATTTTACTTAAGTATAATCTCCATTTCATCATTTTAAAGCACAACATGTTAGCTGATTTTTCCCTTTAACATCTAAGGCACATGCATGCTCATTTGTTTGGCTCAACTTCACCTATCTTCCATTTTTCATCAAAAGAACATGAAACAACAACCATTTCCTTCATTTTAATTCATGACTAAATGCTCACAACACAACTAAAAACCAAAATATGCTTCAAGAGTTAAGGTAGAATCAAGAAGAACTCATGAACATCAAGATAGAAGCAAACTACCATGAACTTACCTTCAATTTTGTTCCCCAAGTGACTGAACATTCAAGAGCTTTCTCCTCTCCTTTTCTCTTCTCTAACTTTAGGCTATGATGAACAAAGATGGACAAAACTTTGTTCTTTTCACCCCTTTTTCTTTTAATAAAATTTCATATTTCATCCATTTAATTCTTTAATACAAAAGACATGAAATGCCCATCATGGAACATTTACCTAAACCATTATCAATTTGTACCATGAATTATGGATATCAAGTGCTCATATTGTCTACAACAACATGATGGCTGCCCACTTCATGTAAAATGGGAGGTTTGTCATGCAAATCCTCCTATTTTGCACTCCTATTTATTTGGCCATTTCAATTTAGCCTATAGCATTTTCAAACATTTTCACATAGGTTCTATTTCATAATTTCACCCCATTTTTCTTATGGAACAAAAATTAACTAAAATTGTCGAGTTCTATATTAAGTTTGGGCTTTCTAGAGGCCCACTAACATAATTAAACCTATGCCAACATTCACAGGATTCCCGAAAATTGGGGCGTTACAACTCTACCCTCCTTAAAGAAATTTCGTCCTCGAAATTTACCTAATCCAAACAGATGAGGGTATTCTTTGTTGCATCGTCTCTTCGGCTCCCAAACTCAGAAGTTTCCCCTTCCTTAACTTGTTGAAAACGAGCGACCAAAGACTCATCGTTCAACTATTTTTCCTTAATCTGATCCACCCAGGTTGGCTTCACTTGCAACTCAGCCAACAGACTTCCATCATCATACAGACTCAGACGAGCAAACATTGCTCTCAGATTAGATATAGTTCTACGACTTAGAGCATCGGCTACCACATTAGCCTTGCCTGGTGATACTCGATCGAACAGTCATAATCCTTAAGCAACTCAATCCATCTCCTTTGCCTAAGGTTCAGCTCCTTCTGAGTCAACAAATACTTAAGACTCTTATGGTCAGTGTATATAATACACCTTTCTCCGTACAAGTAATGTCTCCAAATCTTAAGTGCAAATATCACTGCTGCCAACTCTAAATCGTGAGTCAAATAGTTTCCCTCATGAGGCTTAAGCTATCGTGATGCATATGCAACCACCTTACCCTCTTGCATTAACACGCAGCCCAAATCCACGTGTGATGCGTCACTGTACACACTAAAATCCTTCCCAGACTCTGGCTGAATCAACTCAGGTGCTTCAGTCAGAACTTTCTTCAACTTCTCAAAAGCTTCCTGCTAATTCTTAGTCCATACAAAAGGTACTCCTTTCCTTATGAGTTTTTTCAGAGGTGCTGCCATCACAGAAAAACCTTCCACAAACCTTCTGTAGTATCCTGCCAACCCTAGGAAATTTTGAATTTTCGACACCGTCCTAGGTGGCTTCCACTCCAAAATTGCTTCAATCTTTCGAGGGTCCACCTTAATCCCTTCGGCAGAGACCACATGTCCTAAGAAGGTTATCTCTCTCAACCAAAATTCACACTTGCTGAACTTCGCAAAGAGTTCCTTCTCCCTTAACACTCGCAGCACTATACGGAGATGCTCATCATGTTTCGCTTCAGTTTCAGAATATACCAGGATATCATCAATGAAGACGACTACGAATCGATCCAAGAATGGTTGGAACACCTGATTCATTAGATCCATAAATGCTGCAGGAGCGTTCGTCAGTCCAAATGGCATAACCAAAAACTCGTAATGACCATACCGAGTCCTGAATGTCGTCTTATGGATATCCGCCTCCTTGACCCTTAACTGATGATATCCAGATCTGAGGTCGATCTTAGAAAATACAGAAGCCCCTCTAAGCTAGTCAAACAGATCGTCAATCCTTGGTAGTGGATATTTATTTTTAATCGTCAGTTTGCTCAACTGGCGATAATCAATGCACATCCGTATTGTACCATCCTTCTTCTTCACGAATAGCACCGGTGCTCCCCATGGAGACACGCTTGGCCTAATGAAGCCCCTATCCAACAACTCTTGAATTTGTGCCTTTAGCTCCACCAACTCCTTCGGTGCCATTCTATACGGTGCGATAGACACTGGTGCCGTTCCAGGCAATAAGTCGATTCCAAACTCCACTTCTCGGTTCAGAGGCAATCCTGGAAGCTCATCCGGAAAAACATCTTGGAACTCTTTTACGGTCCTAACCTTATCCACTGTCAGTCCCTCCTCTTTCGACTGATTTACAAATGCCAAATAGACCTCACAACCTTTCCGAATCCACTTTTCGGCTCTTAATGCCGACGCCACATTGGACAAATAATCCCTTCACTCACCTATCACCATAACCTCCTCATCCTTTGTGGTCCTTAACACCATTCGTTTAGCAGCACAATCCAGAGTCACTTTATGCTTAACAAGCCAGTCCATTCCTAAAATGAGATCAAACTCTCTGAACGGTAACTCCATCAGATCTCCAGGGAAAATCTTACATTAAGTTTCTAAGGGTACATCCCTATACAGTTTGTCTACCCTAACCGAGTGACCCAAGGGACTTAGTACAGATACCCCACTCACAATCTCCTCAGAGCAGTCCAAGTCGTCCATAATCCGTTCTGTGGCCTCCAACCAATATTCCGCCACATTCGGGGCTATACCAGACATGCCCTTAAAGATCTCCGCTCCGTTAGCCCGAAGTCGTTCAGAAATAGATCCCCGAACTCCATTATCCGTACTTACCCCGGCAACCCTTTCCAGAACACGAAGTATTACCTATGACAAGGCATCATCCTCGGCACCGCGGTCATGAGACTCTACCTCTGTTGCCGGTGGTACTGGTGCATCCACCGCCGGCATATGTCCCGAAGACGAAGATCTCGCTCGAGCACTTCCTCGGCCCCGTCCACGGCCTCTTCTACGAATGGCTCTTGTACTCATATCGTATTATCTTGATTATGAATTTTTATTCATTGATTCAATATTCCAGTGTTTATTACGGATGTTTTATGAATCAGACAGTAATTCAGAGTTTGTTTTCGCAGAATCGAAGTCTAGCTACAGTTTCAGTCTCTTATCAAAATTTTCTATGGTTTCAGTATCATCCTATCTAGAGTATCCTAGCAGGATTTTAGTACAGACAGATAATTCAGAAAAATATTCAGAAAAATTCAGAATACTTACAGACTTGGGCCAGAGATTCGGAATGCCACCTTCTAAATATCTAAATTTTGAAAATCGAGTTTTTCGCATTCTTTATAAAATTTTCGTTTCCAAAAATCTTTGTTTTTGTAAACCCATTCCAAAGCCGAGTTGTTGCAACCTAAGCCCTGATACCACTAAATGTAGCACCCCAAACCCGGCCCAGACGTTATGGCTGGATCCGACATGCCACATCGAAGCGTTAAAAACATTTTATATTGTTGATCCAGAAAAACCTACTTAGTGTTTTAAAAGATAATTTCATTATAGGTTAAAGTGAATGGAAGCTGTGCACCAAGCAGAAACCGGAAAAGAGGTGGTGAGTCCATCGGATCGCTTAAGTACCAAGCTCCTTGGATCCAATCCTGAGACATGCATACCGCCATTGCCACACCTTAACGTCATGGATATTTCTAGAAACTGATTTGATTAAGTCATTTTAGGAAAAATGATTAATTTTGGAAAATACTTTCATTGCGGAAGCTTTGCTTGTTGTCGTGTTATTTTGAAATCAACTGTTGTTTTTTGAAACGCGCTCTAAAGCTATCCAATTTCAACATTAAAATAAGTAATACCTATCTTAGTAATACATATTAAAACCATTAAAAATAATTAAGCGGCCTTATTACATTTAAAACCCAAAACTTCAAACGTAAATAAAAGGATGTCCAGTTCACGAATAAAATCAAACTTTCGAATGGGTGGCCACTCCAAATTCCCTCACGCTCCAAGCCCACTATGGTTGGGGATTTCTGCGTGGATGAAAATAAAAGGGTGAGTTTGGGAAACTCGTGTGTAAGGAAAACCCATTCAAAGCCCAAGTCGGCTCAAGCCTATTGGGCCTAAGCCCATTCAGTAATGCAGTGGTATTGGGCGAGCCCTTTTCAGATTACAATAAACCGGGCCTTAGCCCTTATTGAGATAATGAGATGGCTCACAGGCCCATTTCAAAATACATACAACATCGGTAAACATATGCAAGCCCATTTGGGAGACTACTCAACCCACCAACCACTACACTCCACCGCACCACCATACACTCCATGTGGGAAATAGCTCAACCCACCCAAACCCAACACTTCACATTCTTGACCTTTTTGCTCGATTAACGATAAATTGAGGCAAAGCCTCCAAGATCGTGGACAAGCCACTTTCAGTACTTCCTCCGTCAATATCCCGGTCCATGCATCGAGATAATAACATGGCATGCGATAAATAACAACAAATCAAACATGCATTTAGGTCAATTTAACCCTAGGGGTATTTCGGTAATTTACCTACTAGGGGTAAAATTGTAAATTTTCCACTTTTAAAGGTATTTCAATAATTTATCTATTTTAGGGTTTTTCATGCATATTCCTACATTTCACGTACTAACAGAATCACGTACCGAGGGTTCTTACCGAATTGGGCCCGTTGGCCCATCATTCCAATTTTGGCCCATTAAGTCCAAAAATATCGAGGGCACAAAAATCATGCACTTTGCAGTCCAAACATTGCAACTTACCAAAAACATTAATCGATTTACCTCACGAGCATTCGTACACTCGCAAATCTACAAAATACCGGTTTTCGGCATTTCGGCTTTTGCCGATCTAGACTAAGAAAGAGGGTGTTAGTTACACACTTGTTTGCGACGATATGCTGACGAGATCCACACACGAACCGCCTACAATTGGATTACTAACACGTTAATCTAACTATTCAAATACAAACTACGTATTAACCCCTTACAATATTCGGCCAACCACACCTACAGATCATAGAAAGCTTATAAGAAATCAATAAGCAACTCATTAACAAATTTTTGTCAATGTTTACCACATAATCATAATTTCATTGCAAGCTGTCTTCCTGAGCAACAGTCACTAAATCATTTATAACTGGAGCTACGAAACTCCAAATCAAGTGCCGTTAATTTTACCTAAAAATAGACTCATATATCTTCTATCCATAAAATTTTTAGAATTTTTTTGTTTAGCCAATCAATACCAGAATTTTCTCAAAGTTTCCCATGTTTCACTGTTTGACTAATCTAACCACTCTTCATTACGAATCAAATTTCTCATTGTACAAAATTAAAAATATGTTCTTGTTTATTCCATTTGAAGCTAGACTCATTAAGCTTTAATTACATAATTTATGCAGCTTCTAACTCATCTCCCACAATTTATGGTGATTTTCCAAAGTCACGTTACTGCTGCTGTCCCAAGCAGATTTATTACCAAATCACTCTTTCACACCTAACTTGCATGCTTGTTATTTAAACATGTATATCACCAATCAATCATCACATATCTATGATTTTACTTAAGTATAATCTCCATTTCATCATTTTAAAGCACAACATGTTAGCTGATTTTTCCCTTTAACATCTAAGGCACATGCATGCTCATTTGTTTGGCTCAACTTCACCTATCTTCCATTTTTCATCAAAAGAACATGAAACAACAACCATTTCCTTCATTTTAATTCATGACTAAATGATCACAACATAACTAAAAACCAAAATATGCTTCAAGAGTTAAGGTAGAATCAAGAAGAACTCATGAACATCAAGATAGAAGCAAACTACCATGAACTTACCTTCAATTTTGTTCCCCAAGTGACTGAACATTCAAGAGCTTTCTCCTCTCCTTTTCTCTTCTCTAACTTTAGGCTATGATGAACAAAGATGGACAAAACTTTGTTCTTTTCACCCCTTTTTCTTTTAATAAAATTTCATATTTCATCCATTTAATTTTTTAATACAAAAGACATGAAATGCTCATCATGGAACATTTACCTAAGCCATTATCATGGAACATTTACCTAACCCATTATCATGGAATATTTACCTAATCCATTATCATGGAACATTTACCTAACCCATTATCAATTTGTACCATGAATTATGGATATCAAGTGCTCATATTGTCTACAACAACATGATGGCTGGCCACTTCATGTAAAATGGGAGGTTTGTCATGCAAATCCTCCTATTTTGCACTCCTATTTATTTGGCCACTTCAATTTAGCCTATAGCATTTTCAAACATTTTCACATAGGTTCTATTTCATAATTTCACCCCCTTTTTCTTATGGAACAAAAATTAACTAAAATTGTCGGGTTCTATCTTAAGTTTGGGCTTTCTAGAGGCCCACTAACATAATTAAACCTATGCCAACATTCACAGGATTCCCGAAAATTAGGGCGTTACATATAAAATCGAATTAAATAAATTTATTACATTTGAAACAAGATTCTAATTTTATTTAAGCATAATAAAATTAGAATTTTTACAGAACACTAAAAATGTTGAAGCTGAACTTCCGTATTGGGCCAATTAGTTAAGCGTAAGATATTTGGATTTGAGCTTCTAAATTAATGCGTTGGGTGATTTTGTTGATTAAATCATAATTGATTTTCCGACTATTGACTTGATCATGTAATTTGAGTTATAATTAATTATTTGAAATTTATTCAACTCAAACCATTTATTAAATTATTTTATCGTTATAAAATTTGACAAACTGAAACATTTTAATTTGATATTTGAAATTCTAATTAGACCTAGTCGAATATTATTAGCTTCTGCTATGTTAAATATTTGGAGGCTGGATTTGAATTTTTAATTAAGATGACTAAATATATTTTAATAGTACATAAATTGGCATCTTCCTTCCCCTCTGTGTTTTCTTTTTACCGTTTTTGCTCATCACAAAATATTTGACTACTTCAACCAATGAATGACAAGAATAATATCCAATATGAAAACATTTCATTTTCATATATCTGCCTTCATTTTCATCTCTTTTAATTGCCAATAGTTTAAATCATATAGGTAATTATCAAATTATTAGTATTTTTTCTTATAATTATAAAAGTTACAAACAAGTATCTAATCATTCGATTTTTTTTCATTTTCATTAACTATCACTAAGTAGTAATAAAAGATAACACAAAAAATTAACATGATTTCTCAATATTTTGACTAAAATATTAATTTATTATATGATTAAAGACTATCTTTTGACTAAAAGTATATATTTAATACTTTATGATCATAAAGTTAGTGGGATTCAATTTGGTGGAGGATTCACGCTTTCGGTGGCAAATTTGGTAGCTTTCATACACTAAAGCAATACAGAAAGCCTAGATAGCCAAAAGGTTTGTTAATCTTTTATTTTCTCTTATTTTTTTTCGTTTTTTAAATTACTATTCAGGTTTATCCTTAGATTATTTTTCATGTGATTTTTTTTCCATGTGATTTTCCATGTGATTTTTTTTCCCATGTGATTTTCCATAATCTCAAAATTTTATTTCTATTAGACTTGATTCAAACTTTTATAAATTAGACTGGATTCAAAATAACCATAATTGAGCAGACATGATAGACTTAATTCAAAATAAATAATTAACCTTAAACTTGTAAATTTAATCTAATAACCAATTCTTCACTTCCCTTTTGTTTTCCCATCAACACAATCACAATCCCATCAACGTAGATATTTATCATATCTTACATAATTTACATAATTCGGATAACTTACATAATTTACATAACTTACATAATACATAAATATATATCATATCATAACTTACATAACTTAATTATAGTTATAAATAAACAACTTACCCGTGTAATTTGTTATGAACTTTAGATTTTAAGAACTACGAAATGGATAGGAGTTGGATGAATTTGTCAAGGGTAAGCAACGCCTATCGAAATGGAGTACAAACTTTTCTAAATTTTGCATTTCAAAATGCAAGCCAAGAGAATATGATTGTTTGCTCGTGTAAGAAGTGTGACAACATCAATTGGCATTTTCGTGAAGTTGTATACGAACATCTAATTGTTGATGGTTTTATTCGGGGGTATAAAAAATGGATTTTCCATGGAGAGTGTACATCTAGTGGAACTTCTTCAACGATTAATCTGACTTATCCTGATACTGCTTACCATCATTATGTTAGACAAGATAACATGGAAGGTATGTTGCGGGATGCATTTAATATGCACAATATTGGAAAGCAATCGTTTCCACCTGACTTTATTGCATCCGATGATTGCAATATTGGTGGAAGTGTTTTTTGCGAAACGGGAACAAGTGTACCAGAAGAGGAACCAAATGAAGAAGCGGCGAAGTTCTACAATTTACTTAATGAAATGAACGAAGAACTTTACGATGGACCAAAATATTCAAAATTGTCCTTCTGCATTCGTCTATTCCACTTAAAATGTTTGGAAAGGTGGACCGGAAACTCTTTTACAATGCTGCTAGAGTTCCTGAGAGAGATGTTTCCGTTTGTAAAAATCCCCCACTCTTGTCAAGATATCAAGAGACTAATAAAAGATTTGGGCCTTGGGTACGATAAAATTCATAGTTGCCCAAATGACTGCATGTTGTACTGGGGTGATTAGAGAAACCAACAGTCTTGTCATATTTATGGTAAGTCTCGTTGGATGAATGGGAATACAGAAGATGTAAATGCGAATGAAGGTGGGGCACAATTAAGAAAGAAGCCAGTTAAGGTTTTGCGATATTTTCCCCTCACACCAAGACTTCAAAGGCTTTTCATGTCGTCAAAGACGGCGATTCTATGAGGTGGCATAATGATTAACAAACCGATGATGGATTATTAAGGCATCCTGTTGATTCTTTAGCTTGGAAATCATTTGACAGTAAATTTCCAAGCTTTGCAAGTGATCCTCGGAATGTGCGGCTTGGGCTAGCAGCTGACGGCTTTAATCCTTTTAAAATCATGAGTACTTCGTACAGTACTTGGCCTGTAGTGGTTGTTCCTTACAATTTGCCTCCATGGATTTGCATGAAGCAATCTTCATTTATTTTATCAATGATTATCCTTGGAGAGAAAGGTCTCGGAAATGATATTGACATTTATTTGCAGCCACTTATTGAAGAGTTAAAACAGTTATGGTCGAGTGTTGAGACATATAATGTATTGAGAAAGGAGAACTTTAATTTACGTGCAACTTTGTTGTGGACAATTAATGATTTCCCGGCTTATGCTAATTTATCAGGTTGGAGTACTAAAGGACGTTATGCCTGTCCTTGTTGTGCTGCGCAAACTTGTTCAAAGTGGTTGTATAATGGGAAGAAGTTCTCTTACATGGGCCATCGTCGATGGTTAGATGGAAATCATAAATTTAGATTTCAGAGGACTCTATTTGACGGTACTGAATAGTACAGAGAAGCTCCTGAACAGACCGTTGGATCTAAAATCTTGTTTATGTTAAAAGATATCAACTTTAGTTATGGGAAGATGAATCAACCACCTAACACGCAAACAAAGAGAAGATCGAGGGATGAATCGATGATGAATCTGACGAAGAGGATGATCTTAATGAGGCGGACTTGTGGAAAAAAAAGGAGTATTTTTTTTGAGTTGCCTTATTGGGAGCACAACATTTTACGCCACAAACTTGATGTCATGCATATTGAGAAGAATGTTTGCGAGAACATAATTGGGACAATTTTAAATGTCGATGGAAAATCAAAATACAATCTTCAGAGTCGACTTGATTTAGTTAACATGAGAATTCGTCGTGATCTTCATCCTCAAGTACTTCCGAATGGGGAATATCAGTTGCTTCCTTCTATTTTTTCAATGTCAAAGAAAGAGAAAGAGGCGTTCTGCATGGTGTTGAAGGATATAAAGGTCCCAGATGCATATGCATCAAATATATCTCAATGTGTGAGTCTTAAAGATCGAAGATTATATTCATTAAAATCACATGATTACCACATCTTGATGCAAGATTTACTCCCAGTTGCTTTACGGTGTTGTATGTCAAAAAATGTGATATCCTGTATAATTGAAGTATCCAATATAATGAAAGCTATTTGTGGCAAAGTTTTGGATGTTGAAGAACTTGAGAAAGTACAGGATTGAGCCGCTTTGACTTTATGCAATTTGGAGAAGATCTTTTCACCTTCCTTTTTCACTATTATGGTGCACTTGGTAATCCATCTCCTTCAAGAAGCAATACTAGGTGGACCAGTTTTTTATCGATGGATGTATCCTATAGAAAGGTGCTAATTTATTTGTCAAGTATTCATTCATTCGCCTCTATACATTTAGTTACAGCTTTTGATAAATATTGTATATCGTGTTTAGGTTCCTAAGCAAGTTGAAGTCTTATTGGCGCAATAAGCGTTATCCAGAAGGATCAATTACTGAAGGCTACTTGGCAGAGGAGTGCATGACCTTCTGTTCTAGATATTTAGAAGATGTTGAAATACGATTGAATAGACCATGTAGAAATGCTGGGCTCAATGATCATAACTTAGTCGAAAGTTATTTATTTCAAGGTTTTGGAGAACCAATCGGCAAAGTTGAAATTGCAGAATTAGATGATATATCGTGGATACAAGCACATCGATATGTACTTTTTCACAATGATTCAGTTGAACTGTTACGCAAGTAAGTTCTAAAATTTTCTTACATATTCGTCGTTTTGATTTGTTTATCTTCTAACCAATTAAACTTGTTTTTAACATAGTGAGTACAAACAAATTTTGAGACTTCGTGCATGCTCTCGAAGATTACAACATCGAGAGATCAATAAATTATTCACAGAATCTTTTCATGAATGGTTAAGCCAAACGGTATGTAACTGAAGTTAATAAGTTACATATAATCGCGAAATTTAGTTAATCAAATAAGAATGTTTTTACATAATACATTTATAATTACTTAATTTACTTTCGATTCAATAGGTTTGGAGTGAGAAGGACGTCAATGACGAAATTAAATGGCTTTGCCAAGGTCCGAACAGAGTAATAAAAAGATATAGTGCCTTCCTCATCAATGGATACAGATTTCATACAAAATATCGCGAGAGAATGAGGAGAACTCAAAATTGTGGAATTGTTGTTAATTCTTCAATTACAAGTTATGTTAGTGCTAGGGACAGTAATCCGGTTGAGGGTAATGTAGAGTATTATGGACTTCTTACCGACATTATTGAGTTGGATTACTATGGCAGATGGAAAGTTGTCTTATTTCAACTGCTCGCAGAATTAAAAAAGATCAATTTGGTTTTACAATGGTTAATTTCTCTCGCTTGATTCACACTGGACAACAATTGATGGACGAGCCATATGTATTTTCCTCTCAAGTGAAACAAGTTTTTTATTCGAAAGATCCAATTGATGAGGGTTGGTATGTTGTACTCCGAAACACCCCTAGAGACTTGTTTGACATGGGTAATGGAAGTAGAGATGACATCGTCGAAAGATCAGAAACATTACCTTTTCCAGAACAAAACTTAGATGAAAATATCCCTTATACTAGTACACAACATCAATAGGTTCGACATGATGTGGATGAAGATATTTACGAATAATGATGTAGTAAGATTTTACAATTTTTTAATGATATGTAATATTATAATTTTAATCTTGGTCATGTTATATAATTTAACTATTTTATATGTACTATTATTGTTGTAATTTGTCACTAAAACTTCAACTATTTTATATGTATTGCAGGAAAAATGCGTAGAAGAAGATTACAAGATTTAAGTATTATCCAGAATACTCAAAATTCGGAAGAAGCAAATAGTGAACAGCAGATAGTTGTTGGATCTTCGAATGTGCCGAAGACACTTGACGAGCCTAGAGAATTTCAAAGTAATGTTAAGTTCATTTTACATGTGTTGACTTTTATTATTGATTTATTTCTCAATTTTAATTTAATAATAGTATATCGTTTCTCAGCTGAAAGTGGTGCCACGCGCAGAGGTCGAGGACGTACGATGCTTAAAGATTTATACGACTTAGATCCTGTTGAGCGTGTTAAAGTAAGTAGAAACAGTCATGGTCAGCCTGTTGGATCTGAAGCTCGACTTTTAGCAGGCTATTTGGGCATTTCAGTACGAAATGCCAATATGTTGTCCATCAACTACGTATCATGGCATAACATGCCTGATAGCAAAAAAAATCAGGCTCTCGCTAATATTAAGGTAACAAAATTTCAATGTAATTTATAATAATTTGGTTTAAGTTTCATTTATATTTACATTCTAAACTTGTGTTTTTTTAGGAGACGTTTGCTTTAGAGGTCTCCGATGACCATGTTAAGAAGGCATTGGGTAAAAAATGGAGAGACAATAAAAGCACTTTGAAAAAACTATATTTTAAGAAAGATAGAAGCCTCGAGGAAAAATTCCGAAATGTCCCGCCGGGAATGCTGAGGTACCAATGGGAAGATGCGGTTAGATTCTGGAATTCAAAGAAAGGAGAGGTATTACGTAATTCTAAACTCTTATAAATTTTTCGGTATATACTGTTTACTATATACGTAATAATAATTTCATTATGTAGGACCGTGAGCGAGTTGGAACAAGTAGCAAACAAAAACAAAAATTCACACACACGACAGGGTCGAAAAGTTTTGCTTCTGTAGATGAGGCTGAGGTATTATGAATTTATTAATTCTGTCAAATATTAATGACATTATACTATTAAATAATATTTTTACTACTATATTGTAGGAAGTCTCGTCCGGTCAAAAAGTTGGACGCCTTCGGCTTTTTGAGATTACGCATATGAAGAAAGATGGATCTTCTATGACATCCGAAGCTGGAGAAATTATTGTATATTTATTTAATAGAATTTGATTTATTATAAATATTTATAATGTTTAATTATAACGATTTAATTCATCGTTAGTACTTTTAAATAATGTTAAGTTATGTTGCATTCCTTTTTATAATATATTTCGTTTCTAACTTTTTAATTGATTTATTAGGAGAAACTAAAGGAGAAGAAGGCGGAGTATGAAAGATTGCTTCGACTGATAGTTATGTTAATCTTGAGAACATTGATAACAGAATTATCACTAAAGTTTTAGGTCCTGAAAGATACAGCCGGGTTCGATTTCAAGGGTCTGGTGTTACCCCGACCCAATATTTTGGATCCAGCTCCTAGCAATACATGCCTTTCAGGAGTCAAGCTCAAGCTGAAGTTCAGAGGTTAAGAGACCAGATAACTCAGATGCAAGCGAACACGGTTGAGAAAATTGCCGAGATTTAAAGAAAATATGAAGAACTCCAGCAATAACTTAAAGCGGAGGCAGCAGATAAGGAGGCAACGGCAGTAGCGAGAGAGGCAGCGGCAGCAGCGAGGGAGGCAGAGGCGAGCAAAAAGTACGATGAGCTCCAGCTACAGCTTCAACAGATGATGCAGATGTTTCAGCAGTCGCAAAAGCCGCCATCTTAGACATTAGTTTTCTCGTTGTAAGAATGTTTTTAACTTTGTCACATTTAACATTATTATAAAAATATTTTAATTTATACTTTGTTTATTAATTACATTATATATCTTTCGTTAAATTTGAAGTATCATTTAGAATTAATTTTTTTGTTGTATTTTTTATGCTAAATTTACTGCTTTTGGTTGCATTTCATGCTATATTTGTTGATTTTGGTTGGATTCAATGCAGGAAGGGCTGAATATTGGTGAAAAATGTGCATATTAAATCTGCCAAAATTAATGGCATTTTTGGGAAAAGCGCCGCTAAAAGTCATGACCTTTAGCGGCATTTTTCTAGATAAGCGCCGCAAAATTTTATGCGTTTCCTATAGCGGCGTTTCTTGCGACGTTTTCACAAGTGCCGGCGCCGCTAAAAGTCTGTTTTCTTGTTGTGCTCATAGTTGATTGGCAACAGATTGGCATTTTTTGTTATAATGCCTAATTATCCTGTTAAAACTTGAGCTTCAATCCAATAGGCTGACCATGACTGTTTCTAGATACTTTGACATGCTCTACAGAATTTAGATTCTATAAATCCTTTAATAGCGTACGTCCTTGAGTTCTGCACCTTCCACCCTTTTCAACTAAAAAAAATTGAATATGATAATATAAGAATTTGAAACAAAAATTAATAATAAAAGTCAACACGCATGTAAATTAAAGTTAACATTACTTTGTATTTCTACAGGTTTGTCAATTGTATTCAGAACATTCGAAGATCCAATAGCAGTCTGTTGATCACTATTTGTTTCTTCTGAATTTAGAGGAATTTGAATAATGTTTAGATCTTGCAATCTTCTTTTAGGCATATTATCTGTAATACACATAAAATAATTGAAATGTTAGTAACTAATTACAATAATAATAGTAATGGATACAACTTCCTCAAATCAAGATGACCACCATCTTTTGCTTTCTCCTCATCAGATAAAAAACAAGCAATGAGAAACAAGGGAACTCAATTAATTGTAAAATAATAACTGAAATTTTACAATCATACACAGAAGTCTGATATTTTAGTTTTTGTTTGTAGGCATGTTCCTAAATGCATGCATCTTTGAAAATGCCATTAAAAGAGAAACCGAACAATCCATAATAATCCACAACAGCGCAGGCTTCAATCACGAATGGTCCACACAAAGATTAACTTTGTAATTTCACGATCTTTATAAGAATAAAATTAAAATGAAAAGGCCTTTTATTGGATATAAAAAATATTCCATAAAATGTGCTATTATAAAGTAAAATTGTTTAGAGATCTTTAATATGTAGGTTTAAAACTTTAAACCAAAATTGATTTACTTGATTTTTGCAGTTCTATTTTTGTATTTTTTTATTTTCATAGTAAAGGCAATTTTGACAAGAATCAACAAAAATTTTCATTATTACTTATACTAAAAGGCGATAATATAAGGAAATCTTCCATATTTCTGATTATTATGTAATTTAGAATACACCAACAAAAGTCCAAATAGAAATTTATGATTTTTTTTTAAAACTTATGGAAATATATATTATTCTGCTTTAACTAAGGCAACATTATAATGATATATAATGTACGAAATGGCTACAATTGTTGCAAAATTTTGACTCGCGGTAGAAGAAACATGCTTACTTGGTTACATTCAAAAAATACTTAAAAACTTTGCTATATATAATATGTATTGACTTGATTTGTTGAAACTCGAACGGATCGAGCAGCAATGGGCGGAGCAAAGGACTGTCAAGTTTCGAAACAAGAGTCAAACGAGCAGAGGATTATCGAGCAGCGATGGACGGAGCAGCGTCGAAGAAGAAGACGAAGATCGATGGCAAATGCATTGTTGACAGCGATGTAAAAAGAGACAAAGATCGATGACAAACTCATTACTGACGGCGATGCAGCAGATGGATGATTGGATAGACGACCAACAGTAGATGGATGGGAAAGAAAAAACTAAGTTAGGGATTTGGGGAAAACTATTTGGTGGAATAAGGGTTGGGGGGTTAGCTATCAAAACGACGTCGTTTCAATAAAAATTAAAAAATATTCATGGCATTTATGGGAAAAATGCCACTAACGCTGATCCCATTCGATGTACCTTTATGGCACGTAACATAAAACACCACTAAATATATACTATTTGGGCACTATTTCTAGAAACACCACTATATAATGACTTATTGCATATTTGTGGTATTTTTCAATACAAACGCTGTTAAAAGTTCAACCTTTAGGCGTTTTCAATCCAAACACCACTAAAAATGCCGCTAAAAGCTTAATTTGCTGTAGTGTTTATGATGTAATGTATAGTCATAAATCATGTTATTTGATTCACAACATCAAAGAGGTATGCTACTTAAACAATCTATTACATATTATTGTTACTATTAATATTACGGTTAAATATTCTTTGCACATTTGAAATTTAGTGTCTATATTTTTATATTTTTCAGCTGTATAGGCTTTCTCTACTTTTTATATTTCAAAATTCAAGTCCAATTGTCAACACTATTAAAATTCTTTTGTTAAATTAATTGATGTGGAATTTTAAATTAAAAAACTAATTTGGTATATATGTAACAAAGTAATTAACATTTGTAATAAATTTGAATTTAACATATAAATTTTAACAAAGTTCACAATAAGATTTAGATTTTAAAATCTTAAAAATAAAAGTACTAAATTTATTCAAATAGAGGATTTTCAACACACCATCAAAATAAATATGTACTCAAATGTAAAATAATAATATTTTTATACATGTTATATATTTCTATTGTGTATTTATTCCAACTATAATTTTACTTTATGTTTTAGAAAATATTACTCAGGAAGGAATTAAAAATATCAAATAATTACAAATTAAGATAGATTTCAATTTTATTTTATTAATTCCATATAAATTTTTTTTTGTGCAACTACTCATTTCTTTTCCATACATTAAAAACCTTCTTTCATTGTTTTACAAATTATTTCCAACACTCACATAATATATATATTCTCCATCACTACTTTTTTATTTATATATTCCAAGTATTATATTATAATAAATTCATTTCATAAACATTAAAAATATATTATTTTTACAATATTACAATTATACATTCAATTAATCTATACATAGCACGAAATATAAACTATTCTTATTATATTAAAAGAAGTGCCAACAGTGGTAGATTCAAACTATAGAATCCAAGAAAATACTAATAATCAATTTTAAAATTGGTGTAATCATGGTTTTAATATTTGTTTAATCGATTTTTAATTTTGAAAAATTAGAAAGTTTATCCATGTTATTAGAAAAACTAAAAGGTTTTTCTTAAAAGTTAACGCTTTTGCTAAAGAAAAATCCACCCATAAAGTGGATTCTAGTATTATTTAAATACAACTAGAAAAACTGTATTATTTAAATATTATGTTTGATAGATTTTATATAATTCTATGTTGTGATTGAATAACCGTAAGATAGTGATTAAAATAATTGAAATACTTCCTTTTAATAATTTATTTGATTTTGCATGTTTCACATTACATTGAAGACCTCTCTTCCCTAAGTTTAAATTTATAATATATCATTTCATATTTTTGTTTAGTTTTAATATTTAATTTTGTATTTAAATTTTTTCAATTTGGAATTATTTAGTATTTGTATTTTTTAAATTTGATTTTTGAATTTTTATTTTATTTAAGTATTCGAATTTGATTTTAATGTTCAATTTAATATTTAAGTTTTTTTCCCAATTAAGTATATGTGTTTGCTTAGTAGAGTATATATATAAAATATTTATGGGGTAGTACTAAGGCGAAGCTAGAAAATTTATTTTGGAAGATTAAAATTAAATTATTTATTTTTACGATAGTAAAAATATAAATTTATCATTTAGTAACTTATATCTTTATAATTTTTAATTAAATTTTATCATTTTAGGAAATTAAAGTACAATTTTATCACTCTTAATTTAAATTTTTTATATTTTTATAAAATATAAAAATCTAAATGAAAAATTTTCATTTAAGAGACAACAGGGCGAATGTCACCTCCTCCATTTGCCATTGCCATTGCTGAGTATCAAGTTGAATACTAAAATGTTATACTTTAATATCAAATTAAAAAAAATTAAATATCAAATAAATATAAAATTTTGTTTGATGGGACGCTTCCAATTCCATACGTCATGCTCATGGAAGAACCTTAAATAAAATAAATAGCCTAAACAAACATGTGAGTCAAACCTCTTTGTATAATGCAGGCTTTATAAATTAATCACACTAATTACTCTTGGTTAATTAGGTTTTTTCTTAAAATATTTTGGATTCATCATCATAGCTTAAAGAATTCAAGGAGTTTGGATTGTTTTTGAAAAACAAAAAGCAATTTTGCAATTTTAAATATTTGAAGCAAATATTAGATTTAAAATATTAATATCTGAAATTACCTTTTATCAAATTACGAAACATCGGGTAGGGTATGTTGGATAATGGAAACACAACAATCCCTCTAAAAATATTGGAATGAATTGCAGGTGAGAGAGTGGCTGCAATGCATGTTCTTGACAGTTAAGAGGCATCATTTTTTTTGTAAAAAAAAAAAAGAAGAAGAAGAAGAAGAAGAAGCTGTGAAGAATCTAATCTGGGCAGATGAAGTGCAAATGGTGGTTGAAAATGGCATCTTTGAGTACACGTAAGCTCCAAATTTCCCCACATGGGAAGAGCAATAACGCGGAGTTTGGTTTGAAATTTCTTTGGTCCAATTCACCTTCAACTCTGACTTTCTTTCACATTAGTCTATATGCTCTTTTTATTCTTAACCTCAATCATTCGTGTCACGCTCAGGATAAATCAGGTGACCCAACCCTTTGCTTAATCACATAATTGAAATCGTGATTTTTTTTAATTTCATTTTATTCATGGTTAAATTTACTATTAATTTTTATAATTTTTGAAAGTTATGGATTTTATATTTTAATTTGATTAAATTTAATTTTTATATTTTTAAATAGTCAATTTTAGTCATGACCTAAACAATAGTAGATAAATTTATTTGGTTAAATTTAATTATCAATTATATACTATGCATACAATTGTATATTTAATTCATATTCTCTAATTAAATTATTCTAAGTTTTAATACTTTTCAAATTTTAAAATTTCAGTCTTGATACAAATGACAATCATTAATCTCTTAATTGAATTTTTAATGAGTAATATGTGAAAATAAGACGCTAACATGCCACTATACATATGATAATATGTTCGCCATATTAAATTTGAAAATAAAAGATGTTAACTAAATAAATTTAATAATTATAATTTAATAAAAACTAAAATTTTAAGTTTTCTAAAATATAATGATTTAAATAAAAGTATAGACATAAGGACAAATAACATAATTTAAATTAAATAAGTCTTAGATTTATTTTATTTTAAGGCTTCCCTGGCATAGCTTTTTGCTCTGGTGCGTTGAATTTTGAAGATTTTTTGTTTTCATTGGAACGCATGATGTTTGGCGAACCAACAGTCCAATGAGATTGTCTCACTGCTTGTCAAAATTTTGGCTGGAGCTTTTAGCTCCAACAATTGCAGTTAAGTGATATAATTATTGTTTTATCACTTTTATTCATTATTGTATTTTTCAATTTACTTTTTATATTAATTTAATTTAATTATTATTTTATATAACATAATTTCATTATATATTTTATTATTTAGTATAACTATTATACAAATATTTTTAATGATTTAACTTTTAATATAAATATATGTTTAATAATTTTAATTATAATTTAACATAAATATAATGAAAATGTTTATTACAAGAATTTTAAACTCCACAATCAGCTATTTAAATTTATTGTTACCATTGTTTTCAACATCACCATAGGCAATTCAAAAACAACCTTAGTTCTATCACATGTAGGTTGTATTAAATTTATTTTAGTTTAGATTTGAATATATTTTTATTATTAAACTCATCTCGGTTTATAAGCATTTGTGATCCTAATTACACTTGGGATATTTTAGATGTAAAATTGAAGGGAGACTTGGTCAGAAATTGGCGACTTGGTCAGCAATTGGAGTTTTGACCTCACCTCACTCTTCAGTCCATTAATCTTACTTCTAGTTTATCATGACCAAAGACTAGTCTATGCTGAAAAACTCGGTTTCTTTTGGTCAAACTTCAAACATTCTATTCCAACAA
This sequence comes from Gossypium arboreum, assembly GCF_025698485.1. Lineage (NCBI taxonomy): Eukaryota > Viridiplantae > Streptophyta > Magnoliopsida > Malvales > Malvaceae > Gossypium > Gossypium arboreum. Next base: position 43,402,274 of record NC_069077.1, on the reverse strand, counting down.
CCATTTTTTCTAATCCAAAACTCCAATGAAGTTCCTTTAAAAGCCCCAGAGTTTCAATTTCTTATTCAAACCCAAAACCTTTCACTCTCCTACTCCCTCTTTGCTTAAACCTCAGCATAGACAAGTTCAAACATTTTCCAGCTTTTAGTTAATCAAAACTTAACATTCAGGCCAAGTTCCATGGTTGTTACTTCTTGCTCTTCACCATTTAGGCTATTTCAATCCCTTTGGCTGCTTCTGCTTGTGATCCTTGAAGTTTTTTCTTCTTCATAACCAAATTTACCCGGTCTATAGCAGGTCATGAATTAGTATTTCCAAGTTCCAAACAAGGAATCCCTCTCTATTTTCTTACAGTGGAAGGAAAGAAGAAAAGGAAAAGAAAAATGGAGAACATGTGGAAGTGGGAGCAGGGGACACTAGTGAGCGAGCTGATTCAAGGAATGCAATTAGCAAAACAGCTAAGGTTGCATTTGGGTGCATCATCATCTTCTGTTGAATCCAGGGACTTGCTACTACAGAAGATCTTATCTTCCTATGAAAAAGCTCTTCTGATTTTAAAACTGAGCAGGCCTACGGAACAGCCACAACAAAATGTAGGAGGAATAACTTGTGTGCCAGAGTCTCCTCTAACCATCAACGGCAGCCCCAGGAGTGATGATTTAGAAAAGGATAACCAGGATATCAGAGATGTCTCAAAGAAGAGGTGAATTTGCAAGCTACAAGTTAATCATTCTTGTATGTTATTGCAAATTTTGTAAGTTGTAAATTTGAGTATGCTAAATGATTCCTGGAACTGGGTTTTGCAGAAAGATAATGCCTAGGTGGACGGATCAGGTGAGAGTGAGCTCTGAAAACCTGCTGGAGGGTCCTCATGATGATGGCTACAGTTGGAGAAAATACGGGCAAAAGGATATCCTTGGAGCCAAATATCCTAGGTGAATGACCCTTTTCCCTTGTAAAATGCTGGACTTTTGTATTAGTCAAAACCCTGATGATGGAATGTTTACTTTTGCAGAAGCTATTACAGATGCACCTATCGAAACACCCAAAACTGCTGGGCTACAAAGCAAGTCCAGAGATCAGATGAAGATCCGACCCTCTTTGAGGTCACATACAGAGGAACTCACACATGTGCAAATGGCAACCACGCAGTTCCATCCCCAGAAAAACAACATAAATCAAACACAAACGGCCTTAATAATACCAATTACCAACCATTGCAATCACAAGATGTCCTCTCAGAGTTTCGAGCAGGCCTAAGAGTCAATATCGAGGGCTTAGACAATAAAGAGATGGCACCCCCATTCTCTTTTGCTTCAACATCATTTGGGTGTATAAAGAGCGAAAACCATAGCTTTTCACCTTCAGGAGTACTTGATTACAACAATATCTTCGGCAGCTTTTCATCGCCGTTCATGTCTCCCGATACACCAGAATTAAACTACTTTTCAATTTCTCAGATGAACAACTTCCAAGGGGTGCTTAACACACAGCATTCTAAATCTGATCTCACCGAGTTGGTTTCAGCCAACGCTTCGGCCACCAATTCTCCAATTATGGACTTGGATTTTTCGCTCGACCAAGTGGAGTTGGACCCGAATTTCCCATTTGACACCCCGGGATTTTTCTCCTAACTCTTTTCCGCTATCGAATAAGAGTAACAGTAGATGTCAAATTCGGGTTCCAATAACCAAAGTAGGTTCATGGTGAGCCGTGTGTTCTGCGAAGAACTATTGTACAATACATCTCCCTTTCATTTCTATGTTGGTTTTGAGAAATTTCCTCAGATAACAAGTTTTGATATTTGTTCTTATCGAAATTCCATAATACTAGTGCTCAGATTTTCACCAAAATGCAAAGGTCCTTCTAACACTCACTGCAACTTCATTGCAATTAGCAAAGGAGTATTTTACGCAATGGCCATTTATAATCCAAATAAGTTGTCCATAACAACATACCGTGAAAGTTCACAAATCCTGGATTTCAGAAGAATAAAATCAGTATATACAGGGAAAAAGAATCTGCATTCCAACGATTCCTACATTGCTTGTCTTTACACATAGCCGATGGAATACATAAGCAAATGGTAACAAGTTAACACTTGAGAAATTATCATATATCACAAGTCCCGAAATAAGAAAACTGCAGGACAAGAAGCAACATCCAACAGAACTAAGAAGAGCTCATGGTACTTTAACAATGAAATGGCAAGGATATCGACTGAAATCATAGTTAATCTATATGTAAGGTTTCTTCTGGTTTTCCACATCCTGAACGGAGCTTGATGTGCCTTCTTTTGCATCCTTGGTCTTCCTAAGAGCTTGTCTCAGCCCCAAGACGATGAATAAGTTGGTTAAAGTGAGAAGTGATTCAGCCCCTCCATGTAACCAATCCACATTAGACAAGGAAGTACCGTATTTCACCTTTGCTGTCTCAACCCCACATGGACCAAGTCATAATTTGGCATCAATATGTAGAAACCAGTAAGTGTTAAAGGAATTGTTGATCATTAGCAGGAACTTACCATATATTCCGGCAGGGACTGCTCAGTAGACACAAAGTCAGCAAACGAACAATGTAAAGGAAATTAGTAGAGTTGAAACAAAGCCACCAATAGCAAAATCAAAATGCAGGCGAAAACCATCCAAAGTAAGGAACATTGTATAAAACTACATTGAATAAAGCCACATTTTCTTTGCTCTATATCCCTATTCGAGTCATTTCCTTTATGTTTGCTTTGGGCAGATTTTGTGTACTTCATGCTGCTCATCTATGACAAGTGCTACACCAATTATCAGTGTTGATGAAATAAATATAGAGCCACATAACTGAGAAGAAATCATATTGTAGAATATATAGATGACTTAGAACCGACCTGCTCGCCTGCCACTGGTTCAAAATGATAAAAAAAACAGACACCCAATTCTCTACAATTCTAACAGAATTTTCGAGGTTGCAGATGCCTCATTGTCATAATATGAATCTCTGCCCTAGCTATGAGAAGCCATCAATTCTCACTCTCAAAAAGCACAGAAGACATACGAGAACACTAGCAACTTAATTCGAATATCTAACATTTCTATTGGACAATTTAAGGAAACTTGAAAGGTATATATGCTAAAATGATGGTTATCTCAACACCAGTGCATTTATCAACAAAGTAGGTTTCATGTAAAATCATCAACAAAAACTAACTAATAATCTTTTCACTCCGTCTACATCCATGCTAAAATGTGTGATTTTATCCTACTCTTTTTGCCCAAACTAATTTCTTTATTTCATGGCAAAGAAAGTAAAAAATTTCACATAAAATTTTAAACTTAGAACATTAATCACCACATAAAAGCAACCTCATAAACTAAAGTAGCATTGAGAAAAGAAAAAGGTACATCCCAGGAAACTCACTGGTGGCACCCACAAAGGCAAGCAAGAAGTAGAAGCCAAAAAGGGTGAGCTTGGGAGCAGACTTAGACTTGGTGATGAAGTACAAGAAGCCAATATATGGGAACAGAGAAACTGCAAAGAGTTGAGAAGCAATGCTTTGTGAGTCAATATTTGGTGCCCATGGATCCACTGGCAACAACCACCCGCGCGCAATCCCTCCTTTCCTGTTAACAAACATTCCATCCTTGTAACTCCAGGAACCTCTGCTTGGAACTGTTGCTTGGTAGTTTTGCAAGAAATGGAAAGAACGTGGAACTGTTGAACTAACGGGGACAACATAATTGGGTGGTTTAGACAAAGTTTGTAAACAACTGAGATTCATGTTGTCAAGACTACTACAGCTTCGATTCAGCCCTTTTTGCTTTGAAGTTTGGATTTTTCTCCTCTTGCAGATGATGATTATGATGATGATGATAGTACTGTGGATTAGAGAATTTTTATCTGTAGGGTTTGGGATTCTAATGCAAACAATCTGCCACGCTGTAAGCTGGGCTGATTCTTAAGGCCTTCCTTGCATGCCCCCAAAGAAATTAAAAATATGCCATTATTGGACTCTTTTATGGTGCATTAAAATAATTTTGAGTTCAAACATGAATTCTTAATTTATATAATTGTTCTGTTGCATAATTTAAAATCTGATTAGCTTTTCCATCAAATAGAATGAAGAAAAACATTAACTCTCAAACTTAAATTTTTGAATCAACTTTTTTGAGAAAATATTATTAACAATTGGAATCATTAACAATAATATAAAGACATGATATATATTATTAACCATAGAGACTTAACCCACAAATAGGTAATCAATTTTGGTACTTAAATTTTCTTTGTCATAAATAGTACTTGAATTATTTTTTTCTCCCACTTAGTACATCTTACTCAAACTGTTATATCTAATTTAAAATGAGCTTAACCCACAAATTATTACTTAAACTATTCATTTTTTCTCATTTTGTATCTAAACTTTTTTCTTTTGTTACTAGTGATACTTAAATTATTTTCTTTTCAATTTGGTACGTCTGTTAGTTCAACCATTGAGTTATTTTAAAAAAAATAACCAATTAAAATTGACATATGGAAAAAAAGAGAAAAAATATTATTCTATCTTTTATAAATATTTTCTTTTTCTTTCTTTAGAACGAGACCGATGGTTGAACCAATCGAGCCGTTAGTTCTTGGTTTGATCAGTTCATCTGGTTCGATTAAATAAATTATTAAAAACTCATAAAATAAAAAAATCTAACGATAGTGAAAATCAGTTCAATTTGGTTTTTTTAGCTTGGTTCAACTGGTTTGTATTGATTTGCGAGTTAATCAATTAAATCCCTATCTCTGTACTAGTGTCATGGGATACGGATCAAAACCCGTGACCATTGCGCACAGAATGACCCATAGAGGTCAACTTATTAAATGAGGCTCATTTGACCCATATGAATTGGCTTGATACGTGGAACCTGTGAAGAAGCCCATATACTTGAATCCTAGTTAAAGTGAAACACTCTAATAAATTGTATTTTAATAGGATAATTATTGTAAAAATCCTAAAGGATAAACATGTATAGAATTTAAATCCATTAGGACTCTATTATTGATGAGAACTAATCTTAGCCGTTAATGTAAATTGATCTGTACCGTTAGATCTGGAGGAGCTCAACTGTAAATAGAGGTTTCCCCCTTCATTTGTAATCACTTTATTCTTTCTAAGTTAAAGAAATAATGATAACAATTACTTAAACACTTGGTGTGCACTCTCTTTTTGTGGTTTTCTTTGTTCGTAGCTTCTTCCTTTTTAAAGTTTGCTTTTGCTTTGCTTCAGTGCCTTAAAGGAATTCTGTAAGAATCCTCACTTTGTGAGAGTTAGGCTAACTTAGGTGCATTTAAAACAAAGGAATTGTTTAAGACTGCACGATTTTCGATACAAAAAGTCTAGCCCCGTGACAGTTTGTAACACTCCTAACCCATATTCATCACTGAAACAGGGTTATAGAGCATTACTAGGGTTTACGGATAAATAAAAAAAAATTCAAACATTTCATTACATATCAATACTCATAATAAAACCAATCAAAATCATATATTTTATCCCTTAAACAAGCCCTCATGTCCCGAAATACATATTAGAAACAAGTCGGGACTAAATTAGTAACTCAGAGAATTTTTTAGAAATATTTAAAATTTTCAACACTGCAAGAGTCACACGGCCGTGTGACTCACATGGTAACATGCCCGTGTCTCAGGCCATGTGGGCATTTGAAATAGGTACACATGGTCGTGTCTCAGCTCGTGTCCATACCCATGTAACTCTCTAACTTGGGTCACATGGCCAAGTCACATGCCTGTGTGCTAAGCCATGTGAGCATACTGACTTGCATTACTAAAAGATACAGGGAACACACGACCGTGTCATACAGTCACCTGGTTGTGTGTCACACACGACTGATACACACGCCCGAGTCTCTACCTGTGTGGACGAAAATAGACCATTTTCTAAGCCAAATTGTAACAGCCCGATTTTGGGCCTAGTCGGAACAGTGGTTTCGAGACCACCAATATGAAGTAATAGAAAGTATTTTATTATTATTTTAGAGTTATAGCATGTTTATATTAGTGCATGAAAAATTTGGTGAAGAAATTTTAGCGTTTGTAAGCTTAATTGCGAAAAAGGACTAAATCGCATAAAGTAAAAAAGTTTTAATTTGATAGTTAGGGTGTTAAATTGCCATGTATCTTAAATTGGGGGTCTTTAAAAGGCAAATATACCCTTAGAGAGAGGCTTGGCCAACCCTGAGACAAAGAAATTAAATGGTCAAAGTGTTAGGTAGTTGATGACCTAATATGTGATAAAATAATACTAAAAAGCTTAGCCTTCATCTTTTTCCTCCATCCTTTCTTTTTTTTTTTTTGACCAAAAATATCAGCCATTAGAGGGGTTTTTGAAGCTTGACATTTCAGTCACTTAGTCTCTCTACAAGTAAGTGATTTTGAGGGCTTTTCTTGAATATTTTTGTACTTTTGAGATCCTTGTAGCATGAGCTTTCTAACATGGGGACTATTTTGCAAAATGGTTGAAAGTCTAGGATTTTTCCATGATAGTATACATGTGGTTTTTTGAAATTTTATGGAAGAAAATGAACCATGGTTGTGAAATAAACAACTTTTGTGAAGAGATTTCTCATGAAAACCCTAAAAGGGACCATTTTGCATAAGTGTAAAATAGGTGATAAAGGTGTGAAATATTGAAAAATTTGGACTACTTCTAGTGTAAAAAGTAATCGACTAGGTTTAAGATATGAAGAAATTCTATAAAAAAATCGATTTTCGGACCTAGGGGTAAAATGATCATTTTGCAAAAGTCTAGGGGCAAAATGGTCATTTTGCCCAATTTTAAATTGTTGAGTACCTAGATTAATAAATTGATTAAATCGTGAATTTTTATCATTATAGATCAAGAATTACAAAATCCGGGCCTAGACCGGGGAAAAACAAAGCTAGCAGACTAAGCCGAGATAGCCACCATATTTTGAATACCGAGGTAAGTTGTATGTAAATAATACAACTACATTGTCAATATATGTGTTTGAATTGATATAGCATAAATTTCTTGTTTGTGGAAATAATTATGTGTGATGAAATTTTGAGATAATAGAACTCCCATTTTAACCTTAGGAAATAAATCGGATATTTATGCCATGACATTCGGGTCATTTGTGTGCTAGTGTAAGACATGTCTGGGACATGCATCGGCCATATTATGAGAGCCAGTGTAAGACCATGTTTGGGACATGGCATCGGCATTGAGACGAGAGCTAGTGTAAGACATATTTGGGACATGCATCGGCCTCGAGATGTAAGCCAGTGTAAGACATGTTTGGGACATGCATCGACTATATGATGTGTCAGTATAAGACCATGTCTGGGACATGGCATCGACACGAATAAGTGAGAGTCAGTGTAAGACCATGTCTGGGACATGGCATCGGCATTATACCCTATGTCTGAGGCTTATTGACTATCCGATAGTATTTCAATGGTTCAATGGTGAGGGTTATAGTTTAAGTAAAACGAGAAAAGTATAACCATGTTATGAGTGATATAGGTACCTAAATGAAATGCATGAGATGTGAGCTTAGTATATGCTATGTGAATTGGGTTGGATAGTGACGAGTAAGTTGTGCTTATGCTTATTTTAGTGTTATAAGCATGATGATGAATGGTAAAGTTGTCGTTATATTTATTTTCATACAACTTACTAAGCTTTATGCTTACCCTATTTCCTTCCCATTTTCTTATAGTGTCGCCAGAGTAGCTTAAGGATCATTGCCTACGTCGGAGAAGCCAGTCACACTATCATCAAAAGCACTTGGTATAGTTAGATCTTTTATTTTTATTATGGCATGTATAGGACCCTAACTTTTGAGTTTTGTGTCATTGTTAACTGGCCAAATGTGTTGGCTTACTCTAGCATTTGATTTGTTTTGTGTAAGGCCATGGAAATTGGCAAATGTTGAAAGTTGTTTTATAAATAGAAAAAGTTCTTTCATGAACGAGTAATTTATTGGTTGCTTAAGTATAAATGAAATGTGTGAAAGCCTTAGCTATGGTTGCTTAGTTGAGAAATCATATTAAGTTAGACTTTGATATGTTGTTTGTCATTAAATCATGTTTTAGGGTGGCAAAAGTCTTGGTAGATAGCCTTATATTGTCTACACGGGCAGACACACGGGCGTGTGTCTAGGTCGTGTGTGACACACGGCCAGCCCCATGGGCGTGTTGTCCGGCCGTGTGTCCCCCGCACGTAAAAATTTCAAGTCAGTATGCATAGTAGTAAACACACGGGCTGAGACACGACTGTGTGTCTCAGCCATGTGAAGGATACGGCCTAGCACATGGGCGTGTGCCTTGGCCGTGTGACCCTTAAGGATTGCTGACGTCAGAAACAGAATGTCAAGGTTTTTAGACATGAGCTAGGACACGAAGGTGTCATGGTCGTGTGAGAGACACGGTCCATAGACATGAGCATGTGTCAGGCCGTGTGAAAACCCCTGTAGGTTTGAAATCAGAATTTAATTCACACGAACATGTCCCTAGAGACTTAGGTCGTGTGTGTCACACGGGCCATCAGCACAGCCATGTTCTAATGACCACACTGGCGTGTTGCCTATCTACACGGGCATATGTCCTATTTTAAAGGTCATTTTCTTAGTGTTGGTTAAAGGATCTGAATTGGTCCCGAGTGGTTTCCAAGAGGTGTTTTGGACCTTATAGGCCCTTGATAAGAAGTTTTACATAAGTTTGATTTTTTTTTAGTATGACTGAGTTTTAATGACATCAAAATGTGGAATGCATGTGTTTGAGTTTAGTAACACCTCGTATTCTGTCCTGGCATAGGGCACGGGTATGGGGTGTTACACACATTTCTCACCCAAATTGATACCAACCTAGCCTCAACAATTTGCACATCAACAAACCATAACAAGGCATTCAACACAAATGAAAATCAAGTATTAAACATGCATTATCACCACATACAACCAATATGCCCTTAGGCACCTCATATGACTACTTAAAACATGTCAACCAAGTATCCAAACTTACTTAATTAACCTATCTAAGCAAGTTACCAAAGTTCACTTTAACTCAATTATATACATACATATATCACTTATACTAACATCACACTCATACCTTAATTTCATATCAATGTATATGTTGGTTATATAAACAAAATATTATTCATAATATTTACATAAGCTAAATTTTGACCAAAATCAAACAAAATCTTATACATGCCATATAAACCGTATTTAATGTTTCAAAAACTACTGAGATAAGCTGGATAGTGTGACTTGAGTACTGATCCGATCTTCCAACTTTCTGAAAATATACAAAGACATTAAACAACACATATTAGCTTAATGAAGCTTAGTATGTTCGATGGGTTAAACATAAATCTTACCAGACCTACTATAACAAGTCAAATAAATAAAATCATTCATGTCAACTCCCTGCCATTCACAATTTCAATTGATAAATACATCCGTATTCAAATTAATACAAAAATACATAACATTTCTTTCAAATTCATTAAATAAATCACTTTACCAAAAATTTTCATTCGAAGAACGACTTACGGATAATAGTACATCGTTAACAAAAACTCATAAGAGCTGGCCAACAGAAGCTCGAAAGCTGAACAGAAGCTCATAAGAGTTGAACAAAAGCTTGTAAGAGCTGAACAGAAAGTAAAATATGAGAGTTCGCAACAAATGTTGAACCCCGATTTACTTGGAAAAAATGTCGTTGTCTCATTCCAATACCATCATACACCAAAATACGAATGTATTCAAATTCTGCGTTCTATTCAAACTGAAATCCAATTCAATATTATTGTGACAGCCCAAAATTGACCCTACTCGGGAAGTGGTTTCGGGACCGCTAAACCGAGTCACCAAAATGTTTGAACGTAATATTTATTGTCTAGAATATGTAATTACGAATGTGTGAAAATTTCAAGCTTCGATTTAGCCGATTGCATGTGAATTCAGTTAGTAGGACTTGTGTGACACTTTTGAAAAGTGATAGGCTAATCTATAAGGACCTAATAGTGCATGTAGTCAAAGGGAGGACTTGCATGTCAAATTTCCCCCAAGTTCTAGTGGCGGCCATGACAAGGAGTAGGGCTAAACATGTCATGAAACATGTTTTGTTGGTGCATTAGGGAGAAACAATAAACAAATAAGTATGGGTAATAAAGAAAAAAAAAAATGTGTGTGTGAGTGAACCCCCCATTGCAGTGTATTGAGGAAGAGAAAAGAAAAAATTGTTCATCCATTTTCATTCTCTCTTGACCGAAAATACTAGAGGGAAGGAGGAATTTTGCTTCATGCTTGGTTTGGAAGAGGATTAGGAAGAGGTTTGGCTATACTTGCATCAAGATTAAGGTATGTTTGAGGTTGTGCCATGAGATTCATGCATGTTTTTAGTGGATAGCTTGATGCTCTTGTTAGCCCATGGTTCAAACCTTTGTTATATCATGGGGATGGTATTTGGCCAAGGTGGATTTTGTGTTAATGCCATTGCATGCTAAATATGAAGCTTGCTAATGATATATGTGATGGTGGATTGATGGCTCTTGGACTTTCTTTTTAGTATTTTGAGTAAGACATTAAGTTCTTTGTTTAATCATGACCAAAATTATGGTGTTGTGATGTATTCGCCATGGTACATCCAAAAGTGTGATTTATGCTCATTGCATGGAAAGTAAGATTTGTGTTTTGAAATTATGTTCATGTTTAGTTACAATCAACTTGAGATTCGGCTCTAGCATATATATATGTATATATGTTTGTACATGATGTATTGGTATGACATATATACTATTTCAAGGTGTATATTTGCTTGTGATGATGTTTGGTTATGAAGTAAATGAGAGATGTGTATTGAGCTACGATATGTAATCGTTAGTTAGTAAAATGTATGCTGTTTTGTGTGGTATTAAGTGTATAATTGGCCTCAACATGGACATGCATATTCGGCCACATGAGGGAAATTGGTGTGCATGCATTCGGTTAGAGGCAAGCATATTGATGCCTATTCTTGGCTTAGAAAATTGGCTAAGAGGAATATTAACTAATGTGTTGAGTTCGATTCATGATTTCGTACACATGCGACTTTGATGCCTAATGAGTATATATATTGGCTAAGTACCTTGTATTCCTCTTCGATGCTCAAATGATTAAATCGATTTATTTGTTAAATTAAGCTCAAGAGCAAAGGGAACTAGATCCGACAAAGGGAAGGAAAAAGTGGTCGAATAGCCATTGAAATCGTTCGACGACATCCTAGGTAAGTTCTTGAGTAATAGAGCTTAAATTCGAATTGATTAGATCATGTTTAAAGCAAATTAAAATCATGCTCTTTGTGTGTGGCTATTGAGCCGAAATTGCAAGTGTGAAAAGTGCCTTGTGTTTGAGTTTTGCTAATGAAAATGAAATACGAATGTGTCATAATTTATTGATAATTGTGCTCGGTTATTCGAATGATGTGCGGGCTAAGTCCCGAAGGTTTTGTGCTAAGTGACTATATCCGGACTAGGATCCGAAGGCATTCGATGCGAGTTAATAAATCGGGCTAAGCCAAGGCATTTGTGCAAGTTACTAAACCCGGTTAAGTCCCAAGGCATTCGTGCGAGTCACTATAATCGGGCTTCGTCCGAAGGCATTTGAGCGAGTCGTTATATCCGGTTAAATTCCGAAGGTACGTGATTCGAGAATGAGCGATCTTGCTGTAAAATTTTCAGTTAATACGCTTGAAAAATTCCAGCAATGAGGTATGTTCGTATGTGCTTGAATTAGTTGATTCCTTGAATAATATTCGCTCGATCGAGTAATGGGTTTCGGTATTTGGCTAAGATGATCCCTTATGTATGAACATAGGGGTTGGAATGTGAAATGAGTAGGATATTGAGAATTTGTGCATATGAAATTATCCGTTAGCTTTATGAATGCTATGCTTTTGTTGTGCTGGAATTTCTTGCTCAAACTTACTAAGCATAAATTGCTTATTCCGTTTTCTCTGTTTCTTTGTTTATAGATTTTGGCTCGTCAGCTATCGGACTCGGGATTTTGGAAGTCAAGTCTCCCACACTATCAAAGCCCCATTTTGGTACAATTTTGGTTGAACTTTGAAATGGCATGTATAGGACTACCCTTTTGTTGAAGGTCATGTACCTTTCGGTTTTGTGTAAACTTGGATAGCCATGCGAAAATGGCTTATATCGTTTTAGCATAGTACCATAATCGTTTGTATGTTGATCATTATGAGGTATGGAATTGTTTTGAAACGATTAGCCATTGGAATGGTTAATCATGATCACACTTTGTGCTATGTATGCAAAAGGGCCAATTGAATCATGGAAATCATGAAATAGGTAAAGCCTACCTTAAAGGCAGATGCTGACAGTAGCAGTGATGTGGATGTGAAAAATCACTAAAAATAGTAGGAATGGTATTAAATAGTGAATAAATTATGTAAATTAACTTTGATGAATATACTTTCATATGGAAGAAATGAAACGGTCATATGAGTTATATGTTAAGAGATATTAAAGTTCTCGTGAAACAGGGCCAGAACGGTTTCTGGATCCCCTGTTCCGACTTTGGAAATTCATTTTAAAATAACCAGAGATAATTAGGAGTCATTCCATATATGTATAGATTCCTCTCTGAGTATAGTTTCTATAGAAACAAACGGCATCAGTATTAAATCCCTGTACAAGGAGATATTCAATTCGTAACGCACAAAGGTCAGTGTAGTTGAACCCTGGAATAGGGGAGACTTTAACTAATAAACTGTACTAATTGGCTAGACCAAAAATTCTAGAAAAAATTCTGTAGATGGAAATATGAGTCTAGTTTCAGGGAAAAATTACGAAACTGATTTTTGAGTGGTAAAACCCAAGTTATGATTTTTGAAGCGACTAGTACACAGATTGGCAGCTTGTCTGGGAAATTCTCAATAAGTGGTTTGAAGCCTGTTAACACCTCGTGTTCGACTCCGGCGACGGTCTCGGGTTCGGGGTGTTACAATTATAATTCAAACATAATTCATTTCCAACAATAGAATAAATAAATAATACTATTCACCAATTTATAAAAAAATATTAAATTTTAACCGTACGAACTTACCTGGCCTGAATTGTAGCAATTGCAGAAGTTCAGGGACTATTCTGCCATTTTTCCTTTTTCAAGAGTTTCTACGGGATCCTGATCTAAAATAAAAAATTACTCATTCATTAGCATATATTTCACTTCTAATTCATTTCACAATTAATACCCTTTTATTTTTTAAATTTACACAATTACCTCAAACTTTTACAACTTTTGTAATTTAATCCTTTAATTAGTTAATCTATCAAATTAACTCATTTTCCTCAATAAATAATTTATTCAAATATTCTAGGCCATTATACAGCCCCTAATAAACCAAAAATTCACTATCAAATGCTAAATCTTTTAACCTTTTCACAATTTAATCCTAAAATCAATATTTAACCAAATTCACTTTATAAAATCATCACACAACAAAATAAAAACTCTAAATCTATGTTATTTATAAAAAAAAATCTAATATTTATCAATGGAAACTGATGCAGGTCTCAAGGCACAATTTCAGACCCAAGGATGTGATGGATTCACACTACTTCAAGGCTCAACAACAATGTCAAAGGCTAAGCAAATCAAATCAGGAATTGATCAAAGACAAGATTCGAGTATTAATCTTTTTGAGGAAATGGAGAATGATACATGCACAGATGGGATGAAATTTATTAGATTCCAATCATCAAAATTGCCAATTTTCAGGCTTGGGAAATCAGCAGACTTTCAAAGACTTTTGGGATGGGATCCTGGCATTTCTGGATTGAGATGTCTTCATGGCGTTTGAAAATCTATCTCCTAGCTTCGAAACGCATTTGGAATCATTCAATTTTGAGTTTGGGAGCTCAAGTTATGACCATTTTAGTGAAGACTATGCGAGCAGAATTTCTGAGACGAGAATTATGAGTTTCGGGCTTTTAACTCGAGTTTAAATTATATTGGGTTTGGGTTTTAGGCTTAATTTTTATTATATATGAGCCCAATATTTTATTTATCAGCTCTTATTATTTTATTATTGTTTTATTCTGAATTTTTATAATTATTAAGCATTTTAAGTTATTTAGGAATTTTATGTTAACAAGAAAGTTTAATTTAAAATTACTTCTTGTTTAAATTAAATTAGAGTTCTAGTATACTTAGGAGTTTTATTTAGATTTATTTAGCTAGCCTATATATAGGTCTTCGCATTGTACACAAAACAAATAATTCATTATTATTCTATTTCTCTTTTAAGTTAATAAATTCTCTTTGAGTTTTCTTTTCAAGAATTTCTCTTGAGTTTCTTTTAGAAGAGTTTTAACAGTCTTTTTAGATTGTGGGGATCATCTTCAAACTTTTTCTTGCCAAGATTTTTATCTTGGAGGGGAAATTAGAGCCGCTTGAAGGGGGTTGTGGATTCTTCGTGTTTCCAAGGCTTCTTAGGACTTCTACACGCCACGTTCTATCTTTCCATTTATCTTCTTTATTCACTTCCTTAATCTTTGATTTATTATTTGATTTTAGTTATTTGTTTTAATTGTTTTATCTAACTTGGATTTAATTTCGTTTCAGGTTGTATCAAAAAACAAAGTTTCTTTCTGAATGTCTAGAGCCCTAAGTCAAATCCGCGACTTTGACAAACTTTACGATCCACTTCCGCGTTCATCCTTCTCACCCTTTATCAAAAACTTCCAAAAATTTTAATAAAATAAAAAACAAAGGTATGGTTTAGTTGGACCTAATTGTAACAATATCAAAAACACAAAAATTATAAAAAAAGGGTAAGAATTGAACTCACATGAAGCAAAAATAGGTAAACCAGCTTAAGAGCTCTCCTTATGTTTGTTTGAACCGAAATTGAAGAAAAATTGCATAAAATATCTTCAATTTCAATTTGTTTATTTTAATTTCAAGAATATTACAAATTTGCCATTAATTGGCTTTATCTTATTATTTTTTTCTCCTTATGCCGCCTCATCTTTTAATTTAGGCACAATTGTTTATTAAGTCCTCCATCATTCATTAATTAAGCCATTTAGTCACTTAATTATTATAATTAGCAAGTTTTGCACAATTTTCAATTTAGTCCTTTTTAATTAATTAACTATTGAAACATTAAAATTTTTCAATGAAACTTTAATACCACCTTAATGACACTCCATAAATATTTATAAAAATATTTATGGCTCAGTTCATAAAAATGAAGTCCCGATACCTCACTTTCTAAAACCACTTGATCTAATATATCATTATAAAACACAAATTACTAGTTCAAAAACATTTTTAAAACCATATTTGACTCGTAAATATTAATAATAATATTTATGAATTTACTCACCGAATTTGGTGGCCTCGAATCACTATTTTTGACACTATTGAAAAATTAGGCTGTTGCACAGTTGGTAACAGAGCTAGTGTTCGAAGGCATCGATCGAAATATTGAAAGAAGTTACCCAGCATAATGAGCCTATGAAGACCTGTAGGAGGGGCAAGAAAGCTAGCAGCTCGAAGGATATGTTATTAGCTTTGGAAGGAAGAGTTGCCAAACTAGAAGCTCCATAGGAGTTGTGAGGGAGACCCTTGAGCTAGTCGAGGGGCATACCGATGAGTTGGATGATATGAAAGAACAACTCAAGGACTATGTGAATAAGGCTCTTAAAAGAAATCAGAATGTAATGAAAGAGGTCTTTAATGTGTCAAAAGTGACTAGGTCGAGAAGAATGAAGCTCTCGAAGCCATGATAAAAGCTTTGAAAGAACAAGTTGTAGAGCTCAAGGGGGAGCTCAATTCCTGTAAAGCTGCTTTGGGTAGTGCAATGCTGGTTTTGGTTCCTAATAACTATAGTATGGATGTTCCCAAACCGAAGGAGTTTAAGGGGACAAGGTCCGCAAGAGACGTGGACATATTCCTTTAAGGGGTGGAATAGTACTTCCATGCCATGGGCATCGAGGATGATGCCATAAAGGTAAACTGTAACAGTTCGTTTTTGGGTCAAGTCAGAACAGTGGTTTTGGGACCACAAATCCAAAGTAGAAATGTTAATTTTATTATTACTTTAAGGTCTATAGTATGATTGAATGATTGTGTGAAAATTTCATTAAGAAATTTTATCGATAGAGTGTCCAATTTGACTAATAAGACTAAATTGCAATAGGTGCAAAATATGTGTTCTAGAATCTAAAGGTGTTAATTGCTATGAAATTTCAAATTGGAGGTCTTTAGATGGTAATTAAACCATTATACTTTAAGTTGGACAAAATTGGACATGGTTAGATAAAATTTCAAAGTTTTAAAGGAAGGGCATTTTGGTCATTTGGTAAATAAAGACAAAAATTACTAATAAAAAGATGTCATCTTCCCCAATTTAGTCCCCCATGGCCGAAAAACACTAAAGGAGACATAGCTAGGGTTTGGCCAACTTCCAAGCTCGATTGTAAGTCCATCTTTGTCCCGTTTTTAATGATTTCTACGTTTATGTAAATGTTGTAACTTGATTTAGCTATTCTAAGGACTAATTTGAAAGAAAATCAAAGTCTAAAATTTTACCCATGTTAGATATTTGTGTATTTTGATGTTTAATGGTAGAAAATGCATGTTTGGTGTTAGATAAACAGCATTTACCAAGTGATTTTTGATGAAAATGTCAAATAGGGACTTGTTTTTGCTTTTTACTTAATATGTTGTGTTGTTTGTTAACTATGTAGTAATGTTGTGTTTAGTTGTGTGGCTGGTCTATGTGTGTGTAAGCTTCCTATTGGATGTACTCCCATGTAACAAAATGCTTCTAGTGCTGGAATGAATCAAATCAGCTTTGTTCTAGTTTATTCTCTTTTCCTGTTTTGTGCAGAAAAATTTCTGATTTGAATGATTTTTGAAATCTCGTTTTTTTATTGTAAATTTCTCACATATACAAGCTAAAACTACAGCCAAGAGGGTGGAAGTTGTGTGTTTACAGTAACTCTCCTATAATAGCGGGCGAGGTTCAAACAAAGAAAGAAGAGATAGTCAACATTTTCAACTAGGGTTCCCATACATGCAAACATAATAAATAAAACCGAAAAAAGATAGTTAGCATAGATAGGAGTAGTCTATCTCCAGTAAGCATCAGAGTAGATCTACACTAAAAAAAGACAAAGAACACCATCACACTACTTTGCGTCTCCAGACACTTATTTAATTTAATTTAAACCTTCTAAAACTAAAAAGAGTCGACGGACTCTTCTATTCTAGTCTCCCCGGTCACCGAGGTTGACAGCCCGGACAATGAGGTACTCCTGCTCCGCCCACAGCATTCTCAATCTACTCTCGAGGTCCCTTGTTCTCTGGTCCGTCGCACGGATGCGGTCTTCCACGACGGCTGGGTTCGCCGGGAGCAGGTGTCTCCAGAAAAGGTTTGTTAAGGTTCCCCGGCGTTGGCGCAGTTCGTTTTCTACGTTCTGTATTTCGTTTACAACTTGAGCGAGCCTTGCTGCATCTGCAATAGTAGCCATACGGTTGTAAAATATTGTAAAAATGTGAATAAATGAAAAATGTGGGCTGATATGAGTACTAATAATATTCGGATAGGCTTGGGTAATGAAGAAATCGAATGAAAATGATTTTACGAGCCTAGGGACTAAAATGTAAAAAGGTGAAAAGTTAGGGACAAAGATATAATTTTTCCATAAGGTGTTTTTGGGATTAAATTGAATAATGTGATGACTGAATTAGTTAAATGTGGTATTATAGATCAAGAAAGACGAGGTTCTGACCTAAACCAGGGAAAGAACAAAGTTGTGGACTAAATCGAACTATTAGCCATTTTGTACCGAGGTAAGTTCGTATGTTAAAAATAAGCTTTAGAATAATTGTATTTAAAAGCTTTAATATTGCATGAATTGTATATTTGATTATGTGAATAAGTATAACTCAACAAACGAGTTCGACGATGAATTGACAAGCAAGAAATCCCTTTTGAACCTTAGGAGTAGGGTAGGATACAAGTGACATGTCACTAGGGTCATTATGTGTTATGTGATTATGTGATCCGGGTGCTAGTCTTGTACATCCTACCTGTGGCTGAGTATACCGGTATATGTTGCGGATACTTGACAGCTTGTGTGAGTAGTACTGCATAGCTACATCTTGACTGACAGCTTGTGTGAGTAGGCCTGTTGATAGCTCGAGAGCGAGCAACTATGTGAGATGAAACTTGGGTAGCTTTGGCTACTTATGTGGCACTTAGTGTGCAAATTTCCCGAGTATCTGTCATTTTATTCTGAGTGGTTCACGGGTATGTCAAAGATGAGAATATGTGTAAGTTCATTTTGAGATGGTTCAGGTATGTACGTAAAAGCTCATGTTTATTAAATGCTTAAAATGATGAAAATGAGGTAAGTTTGGTGATGGAATAAATTATGATCATGAGACTATGGCAAATTTACATTTAATTATGTTATGATATTTAAATGTTATATGCATGGTAAGGTTGCTTATTTCTTGCATACGAGCTTACTAAGCTATATAGCTTACTCTGTTTATTTTTCATGTTTTTATAGTGTCACTAAGCTAGCTTAGATCAGAGATCGTCGGAGATTCGATTCACACTATCAAACTCTCACTTTTGGGTATTGATGATCTTAGTATTTTGAAAGTATGGCATGTAGGGACTTGGTCCTTTTGGTTATATGTGTCATTATGATTTTAGCCAATTTATTGGCTTGTAATTTGTCAAAGGCTTGATTTGATATATGGCCATGTAAATTGGCTTATCTTGGTTAACATGGTTGTAAGTCTATTTATATGCTTGTATGTGCTAATGCTTTTAGTGATGTGGTTTATAATGGTTTGTTACTTGCTGATTGTAGTTTAATGCCTTGTTGTGAACTGGATGAGTTGGTTTATTTATATGCTATATCATCTTGATGAGTGAATACAAATTGGTTTAGTCTTAGTGGTGTTTTGGAAATGTGAAAGTGGTATGTTTGATTTAGCCTGTTAAATGTAATGTGCATATAGATGATGGTATTTCATTGATATGCATTAGCCATGATTGTGAATGTTTGGTTACCTATGTATGCCATGGAGTTGTGCTATTGAATTGATATAAGTGTTTGTGCTAATAAGGGTGGAAAATGACTTAGTAAATAGCCTTTATTTTATCCACATTGGTAGACACAAAGGCGTGTGTGTAAGTCGTGTGTGACACATGGTCTGCCCCATGGGCATGTGTTTTTCTCGTGTGTCCGTTGTACTTAAATTTTTGATAAATAGAATGATCAGAATTCAGCATGCAGGCAGAGACACGGATGTATGTCTCAGCCGTGTGGATGACACGGCCTCAGACACAGGCGTGTGTCCTGGGCGTGTGAAGTCTGTACTTATTTTCTGAAAATTTAATTATCCACATGGCCTAGCACACGGGTGTGTGACTTGGCCGTCTGACATTAATTTGTTCATGTGTTGCAAAATAGAGAGTTACATGAGGTAGGGACACGGGCGTGTGTAGCCACACGGCCTGCCCACATGGGCGTGTCCCTTATCCACACGGGCGTGTAACCCCTGTTTAGTGGAAAAATTTTCTAAATTTTGTAAAAAATTCTAAATTTCTCGGTAGTGTCCCGAACCACTCCCAATGCATATTTTGGGCCTCTTAGGCTCGTGCGAGGGACTTTATGATTAAATGTGAATGGTTTTAGTTTGGACGCATATTTATGGCTCGAAATTGTATGATTGTCTATGTGGTAAGTCCGGTAATGCCTCGTAACTTGTTCCAACATTGAATACGGGTAAGGGATGTTACATAAACATTGCTACTTTTTACTTTACCGATGTTGCTTTGTTATGGTGACATCATTGATCCACAAATGAGAGACGAGGTGGGATTAGAATCGAAACTTGGGAGGAGTTCCAAAAGGAGTTCAAAAATTAGTTTTACTGGCAGTATGCCGAGGGGGAGGCTTGGGCTAAGTTGCACCGGCTTATGCAATGAGGCATTGCTCGGGAGTATGTTTGAGAGTGTAGTGAATTAATGTTCCAAATCTCTGACTTGAGCGAGAAAGAGGCATTTTATTGGTTTAAAGATGGAATAAATCCTTGGGTGAAGCAAGAGTTGTGTCGACAATGTATCATTGAGCTTACTATAGAAATGGTCGAGGTAGAGTCCTTTGTCAAGCTTGGTTCGATGAAAGACAAGTTCGAGTCTTCCAAACCCAAAGAGACGACCAATGGTAGGGAAGATCATGATGAAGAACATGATGAAGAAGACAACAACAACAATAGTATGAATAGTGGTAATGGATGACTATGTAATGAGAGATGGAAGCCTAGTAATAAACCAAAGGGGTCAGTAAAGTGCTTCTTTTGTGGTGGCCCGCATAAAGTGAGGGATTGTCCAAAAAATTTGTGTTCTCTACCATCAAGTTGGATGATGAGGCAGGCATAGCATCGATGAGACTTGGTTCAATTGTGCAGCCTGTTGAAGCTAAGAGAGTTCTAAAGCGAGTAAACCTATCATACCCGATTTTCATTAAAGTCCCAAAGTTAAAAAAGGAGAATTAGGAGTTAATTGAATAAAATAGTTAGTCAGTGGGCTCTATTAGAAAACTTGAGAATTTTGGTGCCTGATTGGTAGTTAGTTGAGTTTTAATTCTGGTTCAATTAAAATGGAATTGACTAGTTCCTTAACGGGAGGCAAAATGATTACTGATGGATGACTTAATTGGGGCTTTGGTGACCGTGTAAGAAATTTTATATATATGTGAGATATTCAACAGAGGAAATTTCTTCTCAATTTTGTTTATATTTTCTTTTCATCTGCATCGTCCTCTTTGGTTGATCCAAAGTAGAGAAAGTTAGGGAGAGTCTTGCATGAGGCTGTGATTGAAAGGTTTAAGTCTGAAATGTATTGAATTCTGTAAACTGGTAAGCTTCTTGATTTTATTGTATTCGTGAAATTGAGAAAAGAGAAGTTAAGGATGAAATCTTAAGACATTTATGCATGAAACTAGATTTGGGGATTTAAAGCTTAAATGCCTCTGATTTAATCGGTATATTTGGTTGTCGTGCTTAGCTTTCAGGATAAAGAAATCTCTATCATTCAGACAAGCTAAGTTGGTAAGGATGAATGATAGTAGATGAGTTTCTGTACTCCACTTGGGGTGTTTGTGATAACTCTAAATTATATAGACTTTTTTAGCACCTTATGATTAGTAATTCATGTAAATTCTGAGTATTTCTATAGAAAGTTTTGTCATTTTATTACAAAATAATCAAGATGGAAAAAACTATTAATAAATCTCCATTTTTAATTATTTATATGCTAAACTTTCATATTTTTCCTAAATTTGAAATAGTTTGGTGTAAAAGGAGAAAAGGCAGTCTTGAAGTTCACCTTTTTTATGGTCAAATGCTACAACATTCATTTAACATTTTCCATGTAGAGGAGGGCAGATAATTAATCACCTATGGACATAAAAATTTATTTAATTTAATTTATGGACCATGGGACAGACTTGACCCAGTTCGAAATTGGATCACTATAGGGGGTAAACCTGCTGTTTATTTTTGGAAGCCAAACTGTCCATTAAGGATGCAAGACCCCAAATTTCACTATGAGTAGCCCAACCATCCTTGGATTAATTAAATAATGGTCATTAGACTTGCTTAAAAATCTCAAAATAGCCCCAACAATTTTTCTAAGTGACCGTTCAACTCCATCCCTTAAATCAAACCCTAGACTAGCTATTTTTAGCAACTCAAGTCATCCAGTCCTAATATAAATACCCCCTTCACCCCCTCATTCCATCATCCCTCATTTATCCATTTTTCTCTCCTTTCTCTCTTTTTCATTCTTCCACTTTTCAAGAGAGTTTTACAAGGCTTAAGAACATCCCTATTTGGCCATAGGAGGAGGATTTTGGCTTGATTTCTATGGAAAGAAGTGAAGCACAAAGGAGGAGCAAAGTGAGTTGTGCCTTGGAGAACCATCGAAATGACTTTGCATTTCTTTCCCTTTACTTTTTTATCTTCTTGTTGTCCAATTTAAGAAACATGTTTGCAACTAAGTTTATGTTTTTAATATAATCATGGTTGCTTAATTACTTCATTGTTGGAATAATTTAAATTTCATAGCTTAGATTATTAATGTTGTTAATGATGTTATGTGCCTCGATTGCTTATTCATTTAGATAAAATTATGACTATGTTATTCATGCATTATAAATGTAGGGATGGAATTGAATTAATTATTAAATCCTAACTGAGTTGTAATTAATTGACACAATATCTAAATGATGCATGTTTAATCTATATTTGAGAAAATTGGGTTAAAGTTTGAAGTAATTCGAGAGAACCTTATTACCTTGCATAATCTTAGGATTTATGTGATTAAACTATTTTAGTATAGAAATATTACTGTTACCTCACATAATTTGTTCTTCTACTTATTAAAAATACTAAGTTGTTAACATAGATATATGCTAGAGTTAATAATTTAATAAGTTGAATCCTTAGACGATGCCTGAAAAGGTAATCTTAAAGTCGTAACAGTCATAGAAATATGCAGACAATAGGTTAAACTTTAGACTTCGAGAGAAGCCAGATTAGTCAAAATTAAAATAGGATTAATAAATAACTGAGTTGCCATGGAATTTTCCGTAACACCAATAGTATTATTTAAATATTTCTAAGTTAGGAAGGAGAATTATTATGACACATGCATGTTATTGTGATTTTTCTTAAAGATTTCCACACTTATTTCTTCCTTTATTTAATTTAATTTTAAGCATTATTAGGTTAGTTTAATTTAATTAAAACCCACCACTTTAATTTATTCTTCAACACCGACCAATTTTCTTAATAATTAAATTTTCAATATTTGATTTGCATAAATAGTCCCTATGGAGATGATAATTTTTACACACTGCTTTATTACCTGTCAACGATTGTGTATACTTGCACATAAATCGAATTATTTCGAGACAGTTTGTTACTTGAATGTTCTGCTGATTTGTATGTGCTAGGTTCAACTTGAGTTCCACGGCTGTGTATGATTATGATGAATGAGCATCCTGTGTATGCATAATGCTGTGTAAATATATGGATGCTTTCAAGTATGTTCTTTGGATGTCAAATGTGGTTGTGAGTTGATGTATTGATAAGTGGCGTACCATGTAACACCCCAAACCCGGCCTAGACGTTATGGCTGAATCTGGCATGTCACATTGAAGTGCTTTTCAGAAATAGGACTTGTCGTTCAAAATCCGAATTTAAGTTAAAACCCTTTTAGTTTTCATTGCCTGAGAAAATTTGGAAAATTAAGTTGTTACTAATTGAAATCAATTTGTCAAAACGATTTCCATATTTATCACCGTTGATTCCTTAAACTGAATAAAATCACGAAAGCTTTTAAAAACCTTGAAGTTTAAAATGCGTGTTTTCCTTGAAAACAGTTATTATTTTGAAAACTCATCTTTCCTAGTCTAGTAGTTTAAGGTAAGAAATCGAAGCCCAAATAAAAGTTAAAACCACAAATGGCCTTAGTACATAACCAAAAACCCAATATGAAATTTAAATAAATAAAGTCAAAAGTATAACATCAGCAATCATGTGGCCACATCCGAGTCCCTCGCGGCTTCAAACTATCTAAGGCTGAGGATTACCTGTACAGTTAAAAGAAATGGTGAGTTTATTAAAACTCAGTGTGTAATCCCCTATCAGTCAAATAGTAAACAATACGTGCAGTAATAGTCTGGGCCTAAGCCCTATTCAGTAACAGTACAGTTTAGGCCTTAGCCCTATACAGTAACAGTGTGGGCCTAAGCCTAATACAACATCAGTACAGTGTAATGCAATTATGCATCCCACCCAAATCCAGCCAGCACCCCGTACCAACCAACACACCATGTGGGGATATAAACTGACCACCCAGCCAGCACACCAATATCGCAGCAAAGCTGTTAGTAATAATAATGCAGCATAGCTGCCAGAAACAGTAAATGTGGCAAAGTATTTGTGGCGTAGCCACCAGTAACAGTAAATGTGACATAGTCACCAATACAGTACTTCCTCCATATCAAAATCCCAACCTCATGTAGTATGTCATGTCATAAATATTATGTGTATACAAATTCATACTCAGTACAATCATATATGTAAATCATAAGCACATCAGTCATACGAACATAAGGGAATAATCGTCATTTTACCATACAGGGGTATTACGGTTGTGACAGCCTTAAAACGACCCTAGTCGGAATGTGGTTTCGGGACCACAAAACCGAGGTATAAAAATAATTTAATATTCATTTTGATGCCTATAATATGTGTTAATTCGTGTGTGACATTTTTGATGTTTTGATTTAGGGTTATAAATGTGAATTTCACTAAAAAGGACCTAGTAGAAAACTTTGAAAGTACGATAGGGAAATGTGTGATGACTAATTGAATCATGCATGCAAAACAATGGTTTTGCATGTCAAATACCCTTCTTTTTATAAGTGGTGGCGGCCATGACAAAGGATGATGGGCAAAACATGTCATAGACATGTTGTGTTGGTGCATTATGGGAGGAAACAATAAACTAAGGTTAGGAATAAAGAAATGGAAAAAAAAGAGAAGGTGTGTGATTCCCCATTGCCGTGAGTTGAGGGAAAGAAAACAAAAAAAAGTGTTCATCATTTTTCACTTCTCTTGGCGAAAATTCTAAGGAAGAAGGAGGGAGTTCTTGTTTCATGTTTGGTTTGGAAGAGGATTAGGAAGAGGTTTGGCCATACTTGTATCTAGATTAAGGTATGTTTGAGGTTGTGCCATGAGATTCATGCATGTTTTAGTTGCTAGCTTGAGTTCTAATTAGCCCATGGTTCAAATCTTTGCTATGTCATGGGAATGATGTTCGGCCAAGGTGGATTTTGTGTTAATGCCATTGCATGCTAAATATGAAGCTTGTTAATGATATATGTGATGGTGGGTTGATGACTCTTGGATTTTCTTTTTAGCATTTTTGAGTGAGACATTAAGTTCTTTGTTTAACCATGACCAAAATTGAAATGGTATGGTGTTGTGATGTATTCGGCCATGGTATATCCATAAGTATGATTTATGCTTATTGCATGGTAGGTAAGATTTGTGTTTTGGATATATGTTTATATTTGGTTATAATCAACTTGAGATTCGGCCCTTGCACCTATATGTATGTATGTTTGAACATGATGTATTGGTATGACATATATACTATCTCAAGGTATATATTTACTTATGATGATGTTTCGGTTATGAAGTAAATGATAGATGCGTATTGAGCTACAATATGTAATGCATTAGTTAGTAAAATGTATGCCATTTATGTGTGGTATTAAATATGTAATTGGCCTCAACATCAACATGCATATTCGGCCACATGAGATGGATTGGTGTGCATACATTCGGTTAGAGGCAAGCATATTGATGCCTTTATCTTGGTTAGGACAATCGGCTAAAAAGGGAGTGTGGGTTAATATCTTGAGATGATGCATGATTTCACATGTATGTGACTTTAATGTCTAATGTATAAATGTGGGCTAAGTGCCTTGTGTTCCTCTTTTCGATGCTCAAATGATTAAATCGATTTATTTATTTAATTAAGCTCAAGAGCAAAGGGGATCTAAATCCGATAAAGGGAAGGAAAAAGTGGTCGAATAGCCATTGAAATCGTTCGACAACATCCGAGGTAAGTTCTTGAGTAATAGAGCTTAAATTATGATTTGATTAGATCATGTTTTAAGCAAATCGAAATCATGCTCTTTGTGTGTGGATATTGAGCGAAATTTGCAAGTGTGATAAGTGTCTTGTGTTTGAGTTTTGCTAATGAAAATGAAATACTGAATGTGTCATGATTTAGTGTTAAATGTGCATGGTTATTGAATGATGTCCGGGCTAAGTCTCAAGGCTTTGTGCTAAGTGACCATATCCGGACTA
This sequence comes from Gossypium arboreum, assembly GCF_025698485.1. Taxonomy (NCBI): domain Eukaryota; kingdom Viridiplantae; phylum Streptophyta; class Magnoliopsida; order Malvales; family Malvaceae; genus Gossypium; species Gossypium arboreum. The sequence continues at coordinate 43,376,262 of NC_069077.1, read as the reverse complement.
AGATCCAAGGCATTTGTGCAAGTTCCCAAACCGGGTTAAGTCCGAAGGCATTTGTCCGAGCTATTATAACCGGCTATGTCCCGAAGGCTTTTGAGCGAAGTCGCTATATCCGGATAAAATCCGAAGGTACGTGATTCGGGAATGAACGATCTTGCTGTAAAATCCCGTTAATACGCTTGAAAAATTTCAGCAATGAGGTATGTTCGTTTGTGCATTGGAATAGTTGAGTTCCTTGAATAATATTCGCCGGTTGAGTAATGAGCTTCCGGTATTTGGCTAAGATGATCCCTTATGTATGAACATAGGGGTTGGAATGTAAAGTAGAAATGATTTGAAAGTATGTATACACGGAATTATCCGTTTAATTATGTGAATACTATACTTCAGTTGTGTTTAAATTCTTTGCTCAAAACTTACTAAGCATAAATTGCTTACTCCGTTTCTTTGTTCTCTGTTTTATAGATTTTGGCTCGTCAGCTATCGGACTCGGGATTTTTGGAAGTCGAAGTCTCCCACACTATCAAAGCCCCCCCCTTTTGGTACAATTTTGGTTGAACTTTGAAATGGCATGTATAGGACTACCCTTTTTGTTGTTGGTCATGTACCATGGATTTTGTGTAAATTTGGATAGCCATGCGAAAATGGCTTATATACGTTTTTAGCATAGTACTATAATCGTTTTGTATGTTGATCATTAAGAGGTACGGAAGTGTTTGGAACGATTAGCCATTGGAATGGTTAATCATGATCATGTTTTGTGCTATGTATGCAAAAAGGACTAATGGAATCATGGAAACTATGAAATAGGTAAAGTCTACCTCAAAGGCAGAGGCTGTCAGCTGCAGTGATGTGGAAGTGAAAAATCACTAAAAATAGTAGGAATGGAATTAAATAGTGAATAAATTATGAAAATGAACCTTGATGAATCTATTTTCATAGGAAAGTAATGGAACGATCATATGAATAGTATGTTAAGAGATATTGAAGTTTTCGTGAGACAGGGCCAGAACGGTTTCTGGATTCCCTGTTCCGACTTTGGAAATTCATTATAAATTAACCAGAGATAATTAGGAGTCATTCCATATATGTATAGATTCCTCTTTGAGTCTAGTTTCTATAGAACCAAATGGTATCAGTATTTAAGCCCTTTACAGGGAGATATCCAAGTCGTAATGCGCAAAGGTCAGTGTAGTCGATCCCTGTAACATGGGGGAATTTAACTAATAAACTGTACTAATTGGCCCAACCAAAAATTCGAGAAAAAAATTTGTAGATGCATATATGAGTCTAGTTTCAGGGAAAAATCACAAAACTGATTTTTGAGTTGTGGAACTCAAGATATGATTTTTAAGGTGACAGTGACACAGTTAGCCAGCTGGCTGGAAATTTTAAATGGACTGTGAAAATAAATATATTATGTCTGTTAGCACCTCGTGTTCGAATCCGGTCACGGTCTCGGGTACGGGGTGTTACAACGGTCATTTTACCCTATAGGGGCATTACAGTCATTTTACCTATTTTGGGGTCACGGTACAAATAACGACCTCTTCGAAGGTCTACAATCACCTCGAGTGACTCAAATAACCTAATTGGTTGAAACGGTGTAATGGGCCCAAAGCCCAACATTCAACCCAAGTGGGCCCACACGTTCATGTGGCCCATTTAGACCAAATTTAGTCATGGCTATGCGGATTCCATAGCCCAGTCCAATAGCTGTGGGGACCACGAGGCCATTGGGCTTACACGGCCTATTTTAACCCATCGAGGTCCATAACGGCTTAAGCCCACGAGAACACTCGTGGTGGCCTCTACAGTCTATCGCCCATGATTTGTGGCTCAGCTCACCACATGAGCGATCCTACGCTCGTGAGGCCTCAAATGCCGAAGTTTCGGCTTTTCAACTTTTGCCAATTCGCAGTAAAGAGGGGTGTGAATACACACTTTTATCCACATTTTGACAGTAATAAAATTGGGTGTACAATTACACACCTTCCAACGACCCCTTGCAAAATTCCAAAAGCACCAACCTAGATTAAATCCAATATTCAATCAGCCTTTAAATTGATAATAATAAGATTCACAAACCCTGAATCTCTAAACTGACCATACCAGTAACCTTGATAAATAGGAGTGTAGCCTTAAACCCTTAAATCGCTTGGCTAGACTCCCACAATTGTTGATTGACCACTAACAGCATAACAATAGATCTTGTTAGAGGGTTGATTAAGGATGTAGTTTACACCCAACAATAATAACTTGAGCAAGATAGAGGACAACTTACCGTATCCCTCAAAACCGAATACTGACTTAAGGGGCGGCACGCGTGAGTGGAGTATTGCGTTCGATCTAAGAAAGTAAACCGAAGGAAGATCATTAGATAGTAGTAACGATAATCCTAGAAAGGAGAACCACAAAGTAACAAAAACACAACCTAATTACCTACCACCAATATTCGGCTTGGTAACAAAGAGAAAGGGTAATGATAGATTCGCAATAGAAATGGAGTGAAAAAATGAAAGTATGAGAAGGTCTAAGGTATTCAGTTTAGAAAAGAGCAGAAGAAGAATGCCGATTCGCCAGATAGAAAATGTGAAGAAGAAAGGGAAAGGTTTCGAAAGAGAGTTCGGCACTTCCTATCTTGTATTCGACAAAACAATCGAGAAATAAAGTTGAAAGAAAAAAGACCCGAATGGTCAGAAACATACCAAAAACAAAGTAAGGAAACAAAAAGCTCAAGAGAAAAGCTACCGAAAACAAAATGAAAAAAACCATATTGATCCTATACTAATTCGACACAACCAAAGGAAAACAGAAGTTCCCCAAAGTGCTCCCCCAAAGTGCCCAATACACATCTCAAGGAATCTCAAATTTGGCCAACACCTTTCCACCCAAACTCCACGATTTTATCCCCCTTATCTCTCCACCTTTTCCTCCTCCAAATCCCTACCAACCTTCATCCAAATCTCTTTTGATCAAGTCTCCAACCACCTCTGCAGAGTTTGAATCAAAATCCACCTTTCACGCCACAGAGACATAAAATAAAATCCCCTTTGCATAACCTGGGATTCGAACCCATGCCCTCTCTGTGACAGCCCTAAATTGACCCTGGTCGGAAAGTGGTTTCGGGACCACGAAACCGAGCCATAAGAAAATAATTAACAGTCATATTTAATGCTTATTATATATGAACATGCACGTGTGAAAATTTCATGCTTGAATTTTGTATATAGTATGTGAAATTTATCAAATAGGACTTGTGTGAGAAAATTTAGGATTGTGCTAGGCAAATGTCAAAGTGGCCTATTAATGCATGTTAGAAAATGCTTGTACTTGCATGTCAAATTACCCAAATTTTAGATAGTGGCCGGCCACGCTATGGGTTAAAACATATTATAAATATTTTGTGTTAATATTTTGTGTTAAAATAATAAAATAAAAGGGTTAGTAATAAAGTAATAAAAATTGGGGGGTGAAGAAAACAAAGTTCATCTTTGTTCTTCCTTGCCGAATTGAAAAGAAGAGAAGGGGGAGGAGACTTTCGGTCATGGAAGGAGAAGAAAGGTTAGTGAAAGGTGTTAGATTTGTTTTGAAATTCAAGCTTGTTTTAGGTTAATCATCTTGTTTCTTACTTAGCCCATGCCAAAAATCTTGAATCTTGATGGATGTATGGCACATTCAGTTATGGTTAATGAGGAGATCATTTGATTTTAGCCTTTAAACTTTGAGGAAGAAATTGTTGTTGCAAGAAGTTGAGCTTATTGATAGTATAAATTTCTAATGCACCTATGGTAATAGCCGAACATGTAGTTGTTTAATGTTTTGAACAAGTGCCGTTTAGATGTTCTAAAATTGTCTAAATTAGATGTTTAATCATCTAAGGGTTCGGCATTGTGCATTCTTGTTAAGAGTTTGATTTGAAATCATGAGATCTTGTTGACTTGTGTTTAAATGGCATTCGGTCATGGTCTATGGGTGTTTGCTAATCCGGTTTAAGTGCATAGGTGCTAAATACTTTGTATTGGAAATTTTGATGTATAAGTAGAAGTTAATTAAGATGATATTGGGTAAATTTTTAGCTTAGTTGTGTTAAGTATTCGCAATATTCATAATAATGAATATGAGAGTGTATATAAATACGTGGTTGTGCATAACTTAAGTAATCGACTAAAATATGAACACCACATAAGTATATATATATACTTATATGTATGTTAGTGCCTTATGTATACACCTTGTGTCATTGAGACCTTCGAAAATAAATATGTATTAAAGTTATATTTGTAGTAGTTTAATGTGACTTACCAAGTACACAAATTTGAAAGTGAAATGGTGATAGACTTAAGTGGTAAATTGATTCAAATGAATTGGTTCTAAAATGTATATGAATGCCGTATGATTGTGTTTGATTGAGAGGTAAATTGTTTGATTTAGCTCAAGAGCTTAGAGGATCAAAGTTGGATAGGGGAAAGGAAAAAGTAATCGAATAGCCGTTGAAGTCGTTCGACAACATCCGAGGTAAGTCTTTGAGTAATGGAACTTAGTTTATGATTGATTAAGTCATGACATATAAGCATAACAAATAAACGGTGATAGAATGATTCTACTTGAATTATATATCGAGGTAATTAGTTATACTTATGACTGGTAGCCGAATGTGTATAGAGATCATGTTACAAAGCCAATCAAAATCATGCTCTTTGTATGTGGCTATTGAGCCGAAAATGGTAAAGGTTGATAAGTGTCTTGTGTTTGAGTTCTAGTAATGAAAATGAAATATAAATGTGTTATGATTTATTGATATATGTGCATGATTATTCAGATGATAACCGGACTAAGATCCGAAGGCATTTGTGCTAGTGACTATATCCGGGCTAAGTCCCGAAGGCATTTGTGCTAGTTACTATATCTGGGCTAAGTCCCGGAGGCATTTGTGCTAGTGACTATATCCGGGCTAAGTCCCGAAGGCATTTGTGCTAGTGATTATATTCGGGCTAAGTCCCAAAGGCATTTGTGCGAGTTGCTATATCCGGCTAAATCTCGAAGGTACTTGGGTTTGGAAATGAGCGATCTTGCTGTAACAACTTCAATTAATATGCTCATAAATCCAAACGATAAGGTATGTTTCGTATATGCATTGGAAAGGTTGATTTCTTTTAAATAGTATTCGCTCAATTGATTAACAAGCTTTCGGCCTTTAGTTAGGTTTGATCCTGAGTGTATGAATATAATGGCTGAAGCGTGAAGTAAACATGATTTTGGGAATATGCGTATACGCACTCATTCATTTAGTCATACGAACGCTATACTTTAGTTGTAAATAATTTCATTACTTAAAACTTACTAAGCATCAAAATGCTTATTCTGTTGCTTTAATTCTCTGTTTTATAGATTTTGTTCGTCAGCTATCGGACTCGGGAGTGTCAAAGTCGAAGTTGTCCACACTATCTAAGCCCTTTTGGTACTCTTTTAGTTGAATTTTGATAATGGCATGTATAGGGCTGACCCTTGTTGTTAATTAAGTATCTTTTGGTAATGTATATTTGTATAGCCATGCGAAAATGGCTCGTATATTTTAAGTATAACATTATGGTCATTTTGTATATATGGTCATATGACATGGTTATTAAGTGGTGTGGAAATGCTTGGTAATGATTAGCCATTGGAATGGCCGATCATGGTCCTATTGGTGCGACGTACGTCATGGCTAATCGTGATTATACTTGAAAATAATGTATGTCAATTTACTAATTGATTCATGGAAAATTATAAATAGGTAAAATTTACCTTAAATATATGCTGACAGCAGCAGTGATGTGAATTTGAAAAATCACTAACAATAGTAGGAATGGAATTAAATAGTGAATAAATTATGTAATCGAATCTTGATGAGTCTATTTTCATATGAAAGAAACAAAACAACCATATGAGCCGTATTTTATGAGATGTTTATGTTTTCGTGAAACAGGGCCAGAGTTTTTTTTGGATCCCCTGTTCTGATTTTGGAAATTCACCATAAATTAACAAGAGGCAATTAGAAGTCATGCTTTATATGTACAGATTCCTTTTTGAGTCTAGTTTCAGTAGAAACAAACGACATAAGTATTGAAGCTCTGTACAAGGAGATATCTAAGTCGTAATGCATGAAGGTCAGAGTAGTCGAACCCTGAAATAGGGGAGAATTTAATTAATAAACTGTACTAATTGGCTCGACCAAAAATTCTAGAAAAAAATTTGTAGATGGATATATAAGTCTAGCTTCAGGAAAAATTTACAGAATCAGTTTCTGAGTTTTGGAACTCAAGATATGATTTTTAAAGTGGCTGTGGCCAGCTTGCCTGGAAATTTTGAAATGAACTGTGTAAGTAAATGAATTAAGTCCGTTAACACCTCGTGTTCGACTCCGGAAATGGTCTCGGGTACGGGGCGTTACAATTTTATTGGTATCAGAGCTACGGTTTAGTCGATTCTAGGACTACCGTAATACGTTCGGGTCTAGCTATACATGCCATTATGTGTTTATTTGATAGTGTGGTGATTTACGATTAAAAATGTGTTTACTTATAGTAATGGATCCCGATCCCAACCGAAGCGGTAGTGATGATATTGAGTGTAGCGCGCTGCTCCGCGCAAGGGACAGCACCAGTGGACTCTCAACCTATTGCTAGTAATCAGAATGATAAAGCTAGACGAGCTTTTTATAGCGTGATGAATGATTGGTTCAATCAGTATATTCGAACTAATACGTCATTCCACAACCCCACTCCCGACTAATACAACCCTCAGACTGCGATACCTCCCAGAATCGACGGATGAGGTTAAATAAGCCCCCAGTTGACTGAATCTGAATACATGGGGCTACTGAATTTAAAGCTACAGACAGCGATGATGCCGAGCAAGCTGAATTTTGGTTGGACAACACTATTCGGGTACTTGATGAACTATCTTGCACACTCGATGAATGCCTAAAGTGTACTGTAACACCCTATCCATGTAAATGCCGCGAGAATAGGATGAGGCGTTACGAAATTAGGAATAAGATCGGAAGAATAAAATTTTAAACTCCCTTCTTTAATGTTGTTTTTTTTTTTTTTTGAAATAACGAACATTCATTTAGATAAGTACTAAACACGACCGAGGATAAAATCTAAACTTCTATAAGTAAACGTCCAACAGATGCCATTTTCGTATGGCTTATATACAATAGTCATAATATCATTCTCTTGTATTGTCTATCCTATACATGCCATAAGCTAAGTCTAATTACATAGTTGCCGCAATGGTAGATAGTGTGACGAAGTCTTGATGATCCCCGAAATGGTAGTCGAATCCACAACCTATAACCAAAACATGATTGAGCAGAGTAAGCTTTGCGAGCTTAGTAAGTTTTAAGCAAAACAAAGTGTTCTCATTCACTATCATTGGTCATTCATTTCAACTGTTCGATGAAGTTAATCTAGAGCTTCATCTCGAACCATAATATCAATAGACAATTACTTGGCTGTCTTATATATATATATATATATATACCTTGAATAATAGTGACCTAGATGGTGAATATTTCCAAAGCACATTCTTCGTCAATTTTCAACTTTCCATGTTCCTTTCCACTTATTCATAATCACACCCTTATTTTTAAGTATTTCAACATGACAAATCTTGAATTACCGTAGGCACATAAAGAAACAAACATATTAGTTATCACATATACGTAAATGTGAAAAACATAATTCTTACCTTGTATTGGTACATTTAGCCCAACCCATACTCAAATCATAAGGCTTTTGGGTAGAATATGCTCTAATACATAAGAACATTTCATCACATACTTCATTATACTGAGGCATACCATTACCAATTAGATCATTCACATATTTGGAGTCATAATATTAATCACATTTACTTACCTCTTCGATCATCGATAATTCACCTCAAATCACTCCACCGATGAGTAAATGTACTTTTGAACATCTTAAATACATAACACTTATTTGATGGTAACTTATTGCGATACTCAATATCAAAGTCTTACTTGAATCCTAGCATTTAGCCGTCGGGTCTTTAAAGCTCGAATATAGTACAAGCACGAAGCCTATGAGCGTTAATCAAGATAATATTCTCGCATAAGGCTCAAGGGTTTTAACCGGATATAGTATCGACACAAATGCCCTTCGGGACTTATCACATTTATACACTTTCACATCCATCACGTTGGCCACTCGGCCCTATCACATATATACACCTTCACATTCATCGGCCTTATCACATATATACACCTTCACATTCATCACATCTGCCATTAGGCCTTATCACATATATATACACTTTCACATTCATCACATCGGCCATTAGGTCTTATCACATATATACACACTTTCACATTCATCACATTGGCCATTCGGCCTTATCACATATATATACCTTCACATTCATCACATCGGCCATTAGGCCTTATCACATATATACACATTCACATTCATCGCGTAAAATCTTAAACCAAAATATAAATTTTTCATGTATTCACATCACAATTATTCAAATATGCTTCACATACCACATATACTATCATGTACATACTTGGGCTTGGTTGAATCTACATCAATCACTTTTCCAATGAATAATTCAATTTCACGCCATACTATCATTTCATATTCGAATACTCATAAACTTACAATTTCACAAATTTTAATATCAAAGATCCATCTAACACTCATATATCATTTTACAATATCACAATTAGAATTCAAGTATGGGTTTAATCAATAGCTTATGAGCAACTAAAACAAGTTTTATCCATGTTTACAACAAAAATCACATATTCACTACAAGCTGTTTTCCTGACCAATGGTCACTAAATTATTTATAACCGGAGCTACAAGGCTCCAAATCACTTGCCGTTAATTTTCCTGAATATAGACTCGTATATCTTCCATCCATAAAATTTTCAGAATTTTAGGTTTGGCCAATCAATACCAGATTTTTCTTAAAGTTTCCCTGTTTCACTGTTTGACTAACCTGACCAGTCTTCACTACGAATCAAAATTCTCATTGTACAGAATTCAAAGTATGTTCTATTTGATTTCATTTGAAACTAGACTCATTAAGGAGTCTAAGCATATAAATTTTATCTTGTAACCATTTTTGTACAAATTATAGTGATTTTCTTAAAACAGAATAGGGATTTCGGAGTCATTCTGACCCTGTCCCACACAACTTTAAATATCTCTTTATAGGAAATTTCTTTGCTTCCACGGTCTCTTTTATACTGAAACTAGACCAACTAAGATTTGATTACATATATTATTCAGCCTATAATTCCACACCAACAATTTATAGTGATTTTCTAAAATCACATTACTGCTGCTGTCCAAGGAAATTATTACAATTTGCTCTTAAATTTCCAAGTCCAAACACATATGAACTTACCATTTGAGTTTAAGACATATCATGGCCACATCATATCTTATTAAATCAACTCATTATGTCCTATTATGGTTGAATTTACTCAATGTTTAATCGCTTAAAACTTACCTCGGAAGTGGTCGACGACTAGATATCCACAGCTATTCGTTTACTTTCTCTTTTCTCCTATCCGACTTTGATCCTCTTTGCTCTTAAGCTTAAGTAAAACAATAGATTTGCTTAAGTACTTAACTAATATTATTCACTCAACAATCACATTTGGAAATAACTTATCATTTAATCTATATCTAAAACAATAGATTTCAATATGTATCATATTTAATAAAACATGTCATGACTCAATTTCATGCTTATTTAATTTATATCTAATTCACATTCACAAGCAAAGAGTCACTTAATTTATCATGCTTCTTATACATGAATTTAATCATATCACCGAATGTCCTCGTGTGTACATGGTACATACATAAGGCATATATATATATGTTCGTACCTATATATGACTATCATCATTTAACCATTTACTCCTAATTATGCACAACCGCATACACACATGCATATATGTATAATACATGCCTTAATATTATATACTTTTATTTTCAAATTACAGCATATTTCCAAAACATATAGCTAATTCCGACTGTCATCTTATCAACATTTAGCACAATACCAATTTCCATTTATCTTCAATGCTGTACACACGAATACTTACACTCTCATATGCATACAATCCATTTAAGATCATTATATGCCCCATTTAGCCCTAACCGTTCAAGCTTAAACTTTCCTACACTCTTATCCAATGTCATACGTAATGCCGAATGTCCAATTTAACCAAACTTCAAAATTTAACCTTCATCACTTTAATTGACCATTACCTACTCTTCACAACTTTAAATACGAAGTAATTAACACCCATACTTTTATACCGAATTAACTAACACTTATAGTCCTTAGCCAAATGTTATTAAACTTTTGTCATCATAGTATTTCTACTTATCACTTTACACAATATTATCAAAGCGAAACCTATGCATAACCCTACTCACATTATTCAAATTATACCCTTAAAATTCATATACAATGCCAAACCTCTAATTCATTCACTTCTATAACCCAAACGGCAATAGCTTACATTTTAACATTTAAATACCAAGCATTTGTTCAAGTAAATATAATTACTAACAACTAAGTATTAACTAACTCAAACTTCATTAAAACATGAGAACAACAATCTATCCTCTTCAATTTCTCCCATGGTCGAATGCTCAAATCCTTTCCAAAATCAAAATTTTAATATGGGTTGAATAAAGAGCTTGGTAGCTAACTTAAAATTAACAAGAATTTTAAGAATTGATTAGAAGTCTTACCTTGATTCAAGCCTAAAGTGACCGAATGGAGCTTCCCCCTTTCCTCTCTTACAATTCGGTCATGAATAACAAAGATGAAGCTTTTTTTTTTCTTCACCCAAATTCTCACTTATTTCTTCATTCAATAATATTATAAAATTATAAAACCATTTAGTTGCCTTAAAACTAGTAAATAATACATATATATTGTCATAAACATCAACATGGCGGCCACTATCATGAAAAATGGGGACTTTGACATGCAAGTCCCCATATTTAATCCATGCAACAATTTGGCCATTTTAAAATTAACCAACACATTTTCAATGTTTCTCACATAAGCCCTTTTGATTAAATTCGCATTCAATTGACAAAATCAAAGCATCAAAATTTCACACACAAATTGTAACATAATATAGACATGAAATTTAACAATCAATTTCTTGTGTGACTCGGTTTTGGGGTCTTGAAACCACTTCCGACTAGAGTCAAATTAGGGATGTCACAACTCTCCCCTCTTTAGGGATTTTCATCCCCGAAAATCTTACTAGCGACTAGGTTAGGATAATGTCCTCTTATTACATCATGTCCATATAAACATTAACTCATCGATAGCAATTGTAATTCATTATTGATTTCGCATCGATCTATAAAATCATTTTCTTATCTTAAAACAAATACATAAACATTTCTACAAGTAGGCACATATATCTCATTTTCTTGATTTCATAAGCAATAATCACTTAATTTAATTCACAAATGCGTTTCAAACACATATTAAGCACATATTAACATGTATAATTCACATCATCAACCCACATATTTGTAACCCACATTTTCATTCATGTATAAGTCAACTTTGACCGAACGTATACATATATTCGAACATCCCAATAAATATCCTTTATAACTCCATCATCTCTCACTATTCAACTTAACTTATTTCCAACGGAAAATCAACTTCCACATACCGGTATCGCTTATTCTAATCTTACTTAATTTATCATCTTAAATATACCCGTTGAATCATTCGAAATCATTACGGATACTCATTAAGCACATATAGCTCTTACAATGCCATATCCTAGATATGGTCTTACATATTCTCACATATCGAGCCGATGCCATGTCCCAGACATGGTCTTACACACTATCTCAAATCAATGCCTTCGTCCCAGACGAGGTCTTACATGAATTCCACTTCACACACTTAGTGCCCACTGACCGATCTCGCACTCGTAGTGCTCGGTTAAAGGAATTCGCACACACACAAGTGCCTCTAATCATTCACACACATAGTGCTCTTATTCATTCGTTATTACACATTGAAAACAAACTTAACCAAGTCTAATAAACATCATATATGTACACTTTAAACGTATTCTTTCATTTAACTTTGAATTCATACGGTAATGAACACTTAAACCTTGCTCGAATCACGGCATTAAGCCCGCTAAGCACGAAGACCGAATACATATCAAGGCACAAAGCACGCTAGGCTCGAGGCGAATACATATCACCGGCACAAAGCACGCTAGGCACGAAGGCGAATACATATCAAGCACAAAGCACGCTAGGCACGAAGGCGAATACATATCATCGGCACAAAGCTCGCTAGGCACGGCGGCGAATACATATCACCAAAGATGATCGCTCTTGAACTGGTCCGGATACATCACTAGCATGAATGCTCTTGATTTAGCCGGATATATCACTAGCATGAATGCTCTTCGGATTTAGCCGGATGTAACACCAAAGACGAATGCTCTACGGACTTAACCGGATATATATCGCAAAGACGAATGCTCTTGGGACTTAGCCGGATCATCGTCGAGACCTTTAGCTCGAATGAAATCTCCATATAAAGCCGCGGATCTTAATCCAGACATAATCTCCACACATATAGTCATCGGGTCTTTAAGCCCGGATTCACATCGTTGAGTCTCGTACATATTTATTCACATGTTACCACGATTCACATAGCAAAATCACATTTGAAATTCAAGTCCACTAATTCGCACATAGGCATATAACATGCTCATTGACTTTGTGTTGTGAACATCATTCAAATCTAATACATGTATACCTCTTTTACCAAACTTCCAGCTCAATGAGCAAACACACATAAGAATATATACATATCCCCAATTTTGTTCTTTGTTAAATTCTCTAATAGCCATTCGGCTACACAAACAACATGTTTATGATTTCTTTCTCAATAACCTTATTATGGTAAGGACAATAGGATATCATTCATCTATCATACATGTATATCATGGCATTTTAAATTAAATACCAAATTCACTTTCTCAAAACTTACTCATATCATACCTTTCTCAATATTGACGCATCATAAGCATGTCTCAGTACTCTCAATACCATCTGCTACAGCTCGATTGGGATCGGAATTCATTACAATATGAGAAACACTTTTTAACCGTAAATCATCACACTATCTTATTATCACTCTATGGCATGTATAACTAGATCGACATGTGCTACGTTAGTCCTAGAATCGACTAAACCGTAGCTCGATACCATCGAAATGTAACACCCTATCCTCGTAAATGCGCGAGAATAGGATGAGGCGTTACGAAATTAGGAATAAGATCGGAAGAATAAAATTTTAAACTCCCTTCTTTAATGTTGTTTTTTTTTTTGAAATAACGAACATTCATTTAGATAAGTACTAAACACGCCAGGATAAAATCTAAACTTCTATAAGTAAACGTCCAACAGATGCCATTTTCGTATGGCTTATATACAATAGTCATAATATCATTCTACTGTATTGTCTATCCTATACATGCCATAAGCTAAGTCTAATTACATAGTTGCCGCAATGGTAGATAGTGTGACGAAGTGCTGATGATCCCCCAGTGGTAGTCGAATCCACAACCTATAACCAAAACATGATTGAAGCAGAGTAAGCTTTTGCGAGCTTAGTAAGTTTTAAGCAAAACAAAGTGTTCTCATTCACTATCATTGGTCATTCATTTCAACTGTTCGATGAAGTTAATCTAGAGCTTCATCTCGAACCATAATATCAATAGACGAATTACTTGGCTGTCTTATATATATATATATATATATACCTTCGAATAATAGTGACCTAGATGGTCGAATATTTCCAAAGCACATTCTTCGTCAATTTTCAACTTTCCATGTTCCTTTCCACTTATTCATAATCACACCCTTATTTTTAAGTATTTCAACATGACAAATACTGAATTACCGTAGGCACATAAAGAAACAAACATATTCGTTATCACATATACGTAAATGTGAAAAACATAATTCTTACCTTGTACTGGTACATTTAGCCCAACCCATACTCAAATCATAAGGCTTTTGGGCGAATATGCTCTAATACATAAGAACATTTCATCACATACTTCATTATCTGTGCATACCATTACCAATTAGATCATTCACATATTTGGAGTCATAATATTAATCACATTTACTTACCTCTTCGATCATCGATAATTCACCTCGAAATCACTCCACCGATGAGTAAGTAATACGCTTTTGAACATCTTAAATACATAACACTTATTTGATGGTAACTTATTGCAGATACTCAATATCAAAGTCTTACTTGAATCCTAGCATTTAGCCGTCGGGTCTTTAAAGCTCGAATATAGTACAAGCACGAAGCCTATGAACGTTAATCAAGATAATATTCTCGCATAAGGCCTGCGGGGTTTTAACCCGGATATAGTACTGACACAAATGCCCTTCGGGACTTATCACATTTATACACTTTCACATCCATCACGTTGGCCACTCGGCCCTATCACATATATACACCTTCACATTCATCGGCCTTATCACATATATACACCTTCACATTCATCACATCTGCCATTAGGCCTTATCACATATATATACACTTTCACATTCATCACATCGGCCATTAGGTCTTATCACATATATACACACTTTCACATTCATCACATTGGCCATTCGGCCTTATCACATATATATACCTTCACATTCATCACATCTACCATTAGGCCTTATCACATATATACACATTCACATTCATCGCGTAAAATCTTAAACCAAAATATAAATTTTTCATGTATTCACATCACAATTATTCAAATATGCTTCACATACCACATATACTATCATGTACATACTTGGGCTTGGTTGAATCTACATCAATCACTTTTCCAATGAATAATTCAATTTCACGCCATACTATCATTTCATATTCGAATACTCATAAACTTACAATTTCACAAATTTTAATATCAAAGATCCATCTAACACTCATATATCATTTTACAATATCACGAATTAGAATTCAAGTATGGGTTTAATCAATAGCTTATGAGCAACTAAAACAAGTTTTATCCATGTTTACAACAAAAATCACATATTCACTACAAGCTGTTTTCCTGACCAATGGTCACTAAATTATTTATAACCGGAGCTACAAGGCTCCAAATCACTTGCCGTTAATTTTCCCTGAATATAGACTCGTATATCTTCCATCCATAAAAT
Organism: Gossypium arboreum; assembly: GCF_025698485.1. Taxonomy (NCBI): domain Eukaryota; kingdom Viridiplantae; phylum Streptophyta; class Magnoliopsida; order Malvales; family Malvaceae; genus Gossypium; species Gossypium arboreum. The sequence continues at coordinate 43,360,978 of NC_069077.1, read as the reverse complement.
TTTCAGAATTTTAGGTTTGGCCAATCAATACCAGATTTTTCTTAAAGTTTCCCTGTTTCACTGTTTGACTAACCTGACCAGTCTTCACTACGAATCAAAATTCTCATTGTACAGAATTCAAAGTATGTTCTATTTGATTTCATTTGAAACTAGACTCATTAAGGAGTCTAAGCATATAAATTTTATCTTGTAACCATTTTGTACAAATTATAGTGATTTTCTTAAAACAGAATAGGGATTTCAGAGTCATTCTGACCCTGTCCCACACAACTTTAAATATCTCTTTATAGGAAATTTCTTTGCTTCCACGGTCTCTTTTATACGAAACTAGACCAACTAAGATTTGATTACATATATTATTCAGCCTATAATTCCACACCAACAATTTATAGTGATTTTCTAAAATCACATTACTGCTGCTGTCCAAGGAAATTATTACAATTTGCTCTTAAATTTCCAAGTCCAAACACATATGAACTTACCATTTGAGTTTAAGACATATCATGGCCACATCATATCTTATTAAATCAACTCATTATGTCCTATTATGGTTGAATTTACTCAATGTTTAATCGCTTAAAACTTACCTCGAAGTGGTCGACGACTAGATATCCTGACTATTCGTTTACTTTCTCTTTTCTCCTATCCGACTTTGATCCTCTTTGCTCTTAAGCTTAAGTAAAACAATAGATTTGCTTAAGTACTTAACTAATATTATTCACTCAACAATCACATTTGGAAATAACTTATCATTTAATCTATATCTAAAACAATAGATTTCAATATGTATCATATTTAATAAAACATGTCATGACTCAATTTCATGCTTATTTAATTTATATCTAATTCACATTCACAAGCAAAGAGTCACTTAATTTATCATGCTTCTTATACATGAATTTAATCATATCACCGAATGTCCTCGTGTGTACATGGTACATACATAAGGCATATATATATATGTTAGTACCTATATATGACTATCATCATTTAACCATTTACTCCTAATTATGCACAACCGCATACACACATGCATATATGTATAATACATGCCTTAATATTATATACTTTTATTTTCAAATTACAGCATATTTCCAAAACATATAGCTAATTCATTGTCATCTTATCAACATTTAGCACAATACCAATTTCCATTTATCTTCAATGCTGTACACACGAATACTTACACTCTCATATGCATACAATCCATTTAAGATCATTATATGCCCCATTTAGCCCTAACCGTTCAAGCTTAAACTTTCCTACACTCTTATCCAATGTCATACGTAATGCCGAATGTCCAATTTAACCAAACTTCAAAATTTAACCTTCATCACTTTAATTGACCATTACCTACTCTTCACAACTTTAAATCTGAAGTAATTAACACCCATACTTTTATACCGAATTAACTAACACTTATAGTCCTTAGCCAAATGTTATTAAACTTTTGTCATCATAGTATTTCTACTTATCACTTTACACAATATTATCAAAGCCGAAACCTATGCATAACCCTACTCACATTATTCAAATTATACCCTTAAAATTCATATACAATGCCAAACCTCTAATTCATTCACTTCTATAACCCAAACGGCAATAGCTTACATTTTAACATTTAAATACCAAGCATTTGTTCAAGTAAATATAATTACTAACAACTAAGTATTAACTAACTCAAACTTCATTAAAACATGAGAACAACAATCTATCCTCTTCAATTTCTCCCATGGTCGAATGCTCAAATCCTTTCCAAAATCAAAATTTTAATATGGGTTGAATAAAGAGCTTGGTAGCTAACTTAAAATTAACAAGAATTTTAAGAATTGATTAGAAGTCTTACCTTGATTCAAGCCTAAAGTGACCGAATGGAGCTTCCCCCTTTCCTCTCTTACAATTCGGTCATGAATAACAAAGATGAAGCTTTTTTTTTCTTCACCCAAATTCTCACTTATTTCTTCATTCAATAATATTATAAAAATTATAAAACCATTTAGTTGCCTTAAAACTAGTAAATAATACATATATATTGTCATAAACATCAACATGGCGGCCACTATCATGAAAAATGGGGACTTTGACATGCAAGTCCCCATATTTAATCCATGCAACAATTTGGCCATTTTAAAAATTAACCAACACATTTTCAATGTTTCTCACATAAGCCCTTTTTGATTAAATTCGCATTCAATTGACAAAATCAAAGCATCAAAATTTCACACACAAATTGTAACATAATATAGACATGAAATTTAACAATCAATTTCTTGTGTGACTCGGTTTTGGGGTCTTGAAACCACTTCCCGACTAGAGTCAAATTAGGGATGTCACATGTACTATCTCCTTGCTACGTGATTCTGCCTACTATTGGTGGAATACGTTGATTTCAGTTGTGCCCAGAGAGCAAGTAACTTGGGAGTTTTTCCACACCGAGTTTCGAAAAAAGTATATCAGCCAAAGATTCATTGATCAAAAACGGAAAGAATTTCTTGAACTTAAACAAGGTTCCACGTCGGTTACTGATTATGAACGAAAGTTTGTAAGGCTTAGCCGATACGCTCGAGAATGCATTTCCTCAGAAGCTGTAATGTGTAAACGTTTTGAAGATGGACTGAACGAAGATATAAAACTGTATGTTGGCATTTTAGAGATTAGAGAATTTGTGGTACTTGTTGAGCAAGCTTGCAAAGCCGAAGAGCTCAGTAAGGAGAAAAGAAAAGCTGATATGGGAGCAAAGGAGTTTCGTAAGAGATCTTCGGGAAAGCCCTTTCAACAGATCTTGAAGAAAGTTAGAGATGATTTAGGCCGGTCTAAAGGCACTTCGGGCTTTTCTAGACGAGATCGTGATCGACCCCCTGTGAGTACGCGAGTCACTTCGGTTGCCAGTGTTGGAAATGACCGTCGGGACAGGACGGAGTGCCAGTATTGCGGTAAATGGCATTCGGGGAGTTGTAGATTCTATGATCGCTCCTGTTATAAGGGCGGATCAGCTGACCACTTTATCAAGGATTGCCCGAGACTGTCTGAACAGAATGTAAATCAAAGTGGGAAACCGGGTGCTACTATTACTAGAGGTAGACCATCTAAAAATGCGAGGAATGCTAGTGGCGGTCAGAGAGGATCTAGAGATGCTACAACCAGATCTGAGGCTCGTGCTCCTGCTAGAGCTTATGCTATACGCGCACGCGAGGATGCTTCCTCGCCAGATGTTATTACCGGTACTTTCACTCTCTTTGATACTAATGTGATTGCATTGATTGACCCTGGTTCTACTCATTCATATGTATGTGAGACCTTAGCATCTAGTAAGACTTTACCTGTTGAGTCTACTGAGTTCGTAATTCGAGTGTCGAATCCTTTGGGTCGTTATGTGCTTGTCGACAAGGTGTGTAAGAAATGCCCCTTAATAATCTGAGGCTCCTGTTTTTCGGATGACTTGATGCTTTTACCGTTTGATGAATTTGATGTTATTCTCGGTTTGGATTGGTTGACCGTACATGATGCAGTTGTGAATTGCAAAAGTAAGACTATTGATTTGAGGTGTGCAAAGAATGAGATAATCCGAGTGAAGTCTACTATTTTGAATGGATTGCCAACAATAATATCCTCGATGTTAGCTCAAAAATATGTGAGAAAGGGGTGTGAAGCGTATCTTGCATACGTATTTGATAATAAAGAACCAGAAAAGAAACTTGAATCGGTACCAGTGGTTTGTGAATATCCGGATGTTTGTCCCGAAGAATTACCGGGGTTACCACCTGTTCGGGAGGTAGAGTTTGGCATCGAACTTGTACCTGGGACTACACTGATTTCGATAGTTTCGTATCGTATGGCACCAACAGAATTGAAGGAATTGAAAGCTCAGTTGCAAGAGTTGATGGATAGAGGTTTCGCTCGACCAAGTTTCTCACATTGGGGTGCACCAGTATTGTTTGTGAAAAAGAAGGACGGAACCATGAGGTTGTACATCGACTATCGTCAGCTGAATAAAGTGACAATAAAGAATAAATATCCGTTACCGCATATTGATGATTTGTTTGATCAACTAAAGGGAGCCTCAGTGTTTTCAAAGATAGATTTGAGATTGAGCTATTATCAGTTGCTAATTCGAGATTCGGATATACCCAAAACTGCTTTCAGAACGAGATACGGTCACTACGAGTTCTTAGTGATGCCGTTTGGGCTCACTAATGCCCCTGCAGTATTTATGGATTTGATGAATCGGATCTTCAGACCTTTTTTGGATCGGTTTGTAGTTGTGTTTATCGATGATATTTTAGTCTATTCGAGAAATGAAACCGATCATGCTGAACACCTGGGATTAGTGTTGCAGATTTTACGGGATAAGCAGTTATATGTTAAGTTTAGTAAGTGTGAGTTCTGGTTAAGAGAGGTTAGCTTCTTGGGTCATGTGGTATCTGCATCGGGTATTCGAGTTGATCCGAGCAAAATTTCAACCATACTTAACTGGAAGCCTCCGAGAAATATTATTGAGGTTCAGAGCTTTTTGGGACTTGCCGATTACTACAGACGGTTTGTAAAGGGTTTCTCGATGATAGCCACACAAATGACGAAACTGCTTCATAAAGATGTTAAGTTTGAATGGACAGAAAAATGTCAGAAAAGTTTCGATCAACTAAAGACTTATTTGACTGAAGCTCTAGTACTAGTACAGCCCGAATCAGGCAAAGAGTTTGTCATTTATAGTGATGCATCCTTACTTGGGTTGGGTTGTGTATTGATGCAAGAAGGTCGAGTTGTAGCTTATGCGTCGAGGCAATTAAAGCCACATGAAAAAAATTATCCAACCCATGATCTCGAATTAGCTGCCATCGTATTCGCTTTGAAAATATGGAGACATTACTTATTTGGTGAGAAGTGCCATGTATTTTCGGATCACAAAAGTCTCAAATATTTGATGACTCAAAGAGATTTGAATCTGCGACAAAGACGTTGGCTCGAGTTGTTAAAAGATTATGAGCTTGTCATTGACTATCACCCGGGAAAGGCTAATGTGGTTGCGGATGCCTTAAGTCGTAAATCACTGTTTGCTTTACGAACGATGAATGTACACTTGTCTGTTCTATCCGATAATGTGTTAGTAGCAGAATTAAAGGCCAAACCATTGTTGATTCATCAAATTCGTGAAGCTCAGAAAGTCGATGATGAATTGGTCACAAAACGGGCTGAATGTGTTTCGAATAGGGAATCAAAGTTTCAAATTGATGATGACAATTGTTTGAGGTTCAGAAGTCGTTTGTGTGTTCTAAGAAATTCAGAACTTATTTCGATGATCCTGAGCGAGGCTCATAGTAGCCGAATGTCTATCCACCCGGGTAGTACAAAAATGTACAATGATCTGAGACGTCAGTTTTGGTGGCATGGTATGAAACGAGACATTTCCGATTTTGTTTCGAAGTGTTTAATATGTCAACAAGTGAAAGCGGAACATCAAGTGCCTACAGGTTTACTTCAGCTGATCATGATACCTGACTGGAAATGGGATCGAGTCACGATGGATTTTGTATCTGGGTTGCCATTGTCGGCAAGTAAGAAAGATGCGATTTGGGTTGTTGTTGATAGACTGACTAAGTCGATTCATTTTATTCCCGTACATACGGATTATTCGCTAGATAAACTAGCTGAATTGTATGTTTCTCAGATTGTAAGATTACACGGGGTACCTATTTTTATTGTGTCGGATAGAGATCCGAGGTTCACCTCGCGATTTTGGAAGAAATTGCAAGAAGCTTTGGGTACCAAGTTGCATTTTAGCACCGCTTTTCATCCTCAGACCGATGGTCAATCCGAATGAATAATTCAGATACTCGAGGATATGTTGAGATGTTGCATCCTTGAGTTTGGTGGTTTGTGGGAACGGTATTTACCTTTGATTGAATTCGCTTACAACAATAGTTTTCAATCAAGTATTAAGATGGCACCTTACGAGGCTTTGTACGGTCGTAAATGCCGTACACCATTGTTTTGGACCGAGCTCGGTGAAAGTAAAATTGTCGGAGTTGATTTGATTAAAGATGCTGAGCAGAAAGTAAAAATAATTCGTGAAAGTCTGAAGGCAGCATCAGATCGTCAGAAGTTGTACGCAGATTTAAAATGAAGAGATATTGAGTATCAGGTGGGAGACAAAGTGTTTCTTAAAGTTTCACCTTGGAAAAAAGATACTCAGATTTGGCTGTAAGGGCAAACTGAGTCCGAGGTTCATAGGGCCGTATGAAATATCCGAACGAGTTGGTCCAGTGGCATATAGATTGATTTTACCCCCTGATCTCGAAAAGATTCACAACGTTTTTCATGTTTCAATGCTTCGATGTTACAGATCTGATCCTTCGCACATAATTAATCCCTCCGAGGTTGAAATTCAATCCGATATGAGTTATGAAGAAGAACCAATTCATATCCTAGCTCGTGAAGTGAAGGAGTTGCGAAACAAAAGGGTTCCGTTAGTAAAGGTGTTATGGCTCAAACACAGGATCGAAGAAGCTACTTGGGAAACCGAGAACTCTATGAAAGAACGATACCCAAACCTATTTACCGGTAAGATTTTCGGGGACGAAAATTTCTTAAGTGGGGGAGAGTTGTGACAGCCCTAAATTGACCCTAGTCAGAAAGTGGTTTCGGGACCACGAAACCGAGCAATAAGAAAATAATTAACAGTCATATTTAATGCTTATTATATATGAACATGCACGTGTGAAAATTTCATGCTTAAATTTTGTATATAGTATGTGAAATTTATCAAATAGGACTTGTGTGAGAAAATTTAGGATTGTGCTAGGCAAATGTCAAAGTGGCCTATTAATGCATGTTAGAAAATGCTTGTACTTGCATGTCAAATTACCCAAATTTTAGATAGTGGCCGGCCACGCTATGGGTTAAAACATATTATAAATATTTTGTGTTAATATTTTGTGTTAAAAATAATAAAGTAAAAGGGTTAGTAATAAAGTAATAAAATTGGGGGTGAAGAAAACAAAGTTCATCTTTGTTCTTCCTTGCCAATTGAAAAGAAGAGAAGGGGGAGGAGACTTTCGGTCATGGAAGGAGAAGAAAGGTTAGTGAAAGGTGTTAGATTTGTTTTGAAATTCAAGCTTGTTTTAGGTTAATCATCTTGTTTCTTACTTAGCCCATGCCAAAATCTTGAATCTTGATGGATGTATGGCACATTCGGTTATGGTTAATGAGGAGATAATTTGATTTTAGCCTTTAAACTTTGAGGAAGAAATTGTTGTTGTAAGAAGTTGAGCTTATTGATAGTATAAATTTCTAATGCACCTATGGTAATAGCCGAACATGTAGTTGTTTAATGTTTTGAACAAGTGCCGTTTAGATGTTCTAAAATTGTCTAAATTAGATGTTTAATCATCTAAGGGTTGACATTGTGCATTCTTGTTAAGAGTTTGATTTGAAATCATGAGATCTTGTTGACTTGTGTTTAAATGGCATTCGGTCATGGTCTATGGGTGTTTGCTAATCCGGTTTAAGTGCATAGGTGCTAAATACTTTGTATTGGAAATTTTGATGTATAAGTAGAAGTTAATTAAGATGATATTGGGTAAATTTTTAGCTTAGTTGTGTTAAGTATTCGACAATATTCATAATAATGAATATGAGAGTGTATATAAATACGTGGTTGTGCATAACTTAAGTAATCGACTAAAATATGAACACCACATAAGTATATATATATACTTATATGTATGTTAGTGCCTTATGTATACACCTTGTGTCATTGAGACCTTCGAAAATAAATATGTATTAAAGTTATATTTGTAGTAGTTTAATGTGACTTACCAAGTACACAAATTTGAAAGTGAAATGGTGATAGACTTAAGTGGTAAATTGATTCAAATGAATTGGTTCTAAAATGTATATGAATGCCGTATGATTGTGTTTGATTGAGAGGTAAATTGTTTGATTTAGCTCAAGAGCTTAGAGGATCAAAGTTGGATAGGGGAAAGGAAAAAGTAATCGAATAGCCGTTGAAGTCGTTCGACAACATCTGAGGTAAGTCTTTGAGTAATGGAACTTAGTTTATGATTGATTAAGTCATGACATATAAGCATAACAAATAAACGGTGATATAATGATTCTACTTGAATTATATATCGAGGTAATTAGTTATACTTATGACTGGTAGCCGAATGTGTATAGAGATCATGTTACAAAGCCAATCAAAATCATGCTTTTTGTATGTGGCTATTGAGCCGAAAATGGTAAAGGTTGATAAGTGTCTTGTGTTTGAGTTCTAGTAATGTATGATTTATTGATATATGTGCATGATTATTTGGATGATAACCGGACTAAGCTCCGAAGGCATTTGTGCTAGTGACTATATCCGGGCTAAGTCCCGAAGGCATTTGTGCTGGTTACTATATCCGGGCTAAGTCCCGAAGGCATTTGTGCTAGTTACTATATCTGGGCTAAGTCCCGAAGGCATTTGTGCTAGTGACTATATCCGGGCTAAGTCCCGAAGGCATTTGTGCTAGTGATTATATCCGGGCTAAGTCCCGAAGGCATTTGTGTGAGTTGCTATATCCGGCTAAATCCCGAAGGTACTTGGGTTTGGAAATGAGCGATCTTGCTGTAATAACTTCAATTAATATGCTCATAAATCCAAATGATAAGGTATGTTTCGTATATGCATTGGAAAGGTTGATTCCTTTTAAATAGTATTCGCTCAATTGATTAACAAGCTTCCAGCCTTTAGTTAGGTTTGATCCTGAGTGTATGAATATAATGGCTGAAGCGTGAAGTAAACATGATTTTGGGAATATGCGTATACGCAATCATTCATTTAGTCATACGAACGCTATACTTTAGTTGTAAATAATTTCATTACTTAAAACTTACTAAGCATCAAAATGCTTATTCTGTTGCTTTAATTCTCTGTTTTATAGATTTTGTTCGTCAGCTATCGGTCTCGGGAGTGTCAAAGTCGAAGTCATCCACACTATCTAAGCCCTTTTGGTACTCTTTTAGTTGAATTTTGATAATGGCATGTATAGGGCTGACCCTTGTTGTTAATTAAGTATCTTTTGGTAATGTATATTCGTATAGCCATGCGAAAATGGCCCGTATATTTTGAGTATAACATTATGGTCATTTTGTATATATGGTCTTATGACATGGTTATTAAGTGGTGTGGAAATGCTTGGTAATGATTAGCCATTGGAATGGCCTATCATGGTCCTATTGGTGTGACGTACGTCATGGCTAATCGTGATTATACTTGAAAATAATGTATGTCAATTTACTAATTGATTCATGGAAAATTATGAAATAGGTAAAATTTACCTTAAATATATGCTGACAGCAGCAGTGATGTGAATTTGAAAAATCACTAACAATAGTAGGAATGAAATTAAATAGTGAATAAATTATGTAATCGAATCTTGATGAGTCTATTTTCATATGAAAGAAACAAAACAACCATATGAGCCGTATTTTATGAGATGTTTAAGTTTTCGTGAAACAGGGCCAGAGTTTTTTCTGGATCCCCTATTCTAATTTTGGAAATTCACCATAAATTAACAAGAGACAATTAGAAGTTATGCTTTATATGTACAGATTTCTTTTTGAGTCTAGTTTCAGGAGAAACAAACGGCATAAGTATTGAAGCTCTGTACAAGGAGATATCTAAGTCGTAATGCATGAAGGTCAGAGTAGTCGAACCCTGAAACAGGGGAGAATTTAATTAATAAACTGTACTAATTGGCCCGACCAAAAATTCTAGAAAAAAATTTGTAGATGGATATATGAGTTTAGTGTAAGGAAAAATTTACGGAATCAGTTGCCGAGTTTTGGAACTTGAGATATGATTTTTAAAGTGGTGTGATGCGATTAGCCGACTTGCTCGAAATTTGAAATGAACTGCGTAAGTAAATGAATTAAGTCCGTTAACACCTCGTGTTTGACTCCGGCAACGGTCTCGGGTACGGGGCGTTAAACTCTCAGATGCTCCACACGCTACTTGCCACTAAGCCACAAGAATTTTTGTGACATAAAATAAACACAATTATTTATAAAGCCCACGTACCAGTATCCAGATTCTTTTAAGTGCAAAATAAAAAATTCTGCAAAAGCTGTAGCTTGAACCTCGGACTTCCCAGACACTCCCAATCACCTAGCCATTAAAGTAAACATGGAATTTATGCCAAATCATGCAAAATTACAGACCCTATATTTTTAGGGCGTTACAACTCTACCCCATAAAAGAAATTTGGGCCACGAAATTTACCTGGTCAAAATAAGTGAGGGTATTGTTGTCGCATCCCTGCCTCTGGTTCGCATGTAACTTCTTCTGAACTGTGATTACGCCATAGCACTTTGACCAGTGGGATAGATTTCCTCCTTAATACCTTAACGTCACAATCCAGTATCTGCACCGATTCTTCTTCAAAAGTTAGATCAGGTCTAATCTCAATTTCCTCAACTGGCACTATGTGTGAGGAATCTGAGCGGTATCGCCTCAACATGGAGACGTAAAACACATCATGAATTCTATCTAATTTAGAAGGCAACTCGAGTTGATAGGCAACTAGTCCTATATGCTTTAATACTCGGTATGGTCCAATGAATCTAGGGCTCAGTTTGCCTTTCCGCCCAAATCTTAAAATTTTCTTCCAGGGTAAGACCTTCAAAAAGACACAATCCCCTACAGAGTACTCGATCTCTTTACGCTTTAAGTCTGCATAAGACTTCTGCCTATCAGATGCTTCTTTTAACCGACCTCGAATCAACTTCACCTTTTATTCGGTATTAGAAACCACTCTGGCCCCAGAATTCGCCGCTCAGCCAGCTCAGTCCAATATGTAGGAGTACGACACCTATGACCATACAATGCATCGTATGGTGCCATCTGAATATTGGACTGATAGCTGTTGTTATATGCGAACTCTACTAACGGCAAGTAGTCTTCCCATCTACCTCAAAAATCCATTACACAACATCTTAACATGTCCTCCAGTATCTGAATCACCCTCTCTGACTGACCATCTGTCTGAGGATGGAACGCAGTATTGAAGTCATGCTTTGTACCCAGAGCCTCGTGTAACTTCTTCCAGAACGGAGATGTGAATCTAGGATCCCTATCTGAAATGATAAAAACTAGTAACCCATGTAGTCTCACAATCTCAGCCACGTACAATTTAGCCAACTTTTGCAGTGAATACTCAGTGTGGACCGGTATAAAGTGGGCAGATTTAGTCAATCGGTCTACAATAACCCATACCAAATCCTTCTTAGTTGGTGTTAAGGGTAGCCCACTTACAAAATCCATGGTTACCCTCTCCCACTTCTAGAGTGGAATCTTTACTGGCTGTAGTAACCCAGAAGGCAGTTGATGCTCAGTTTTAACTTGCTGGCATGTCAAGCACTTACCTACAAAATCAGTAACCTCGCGCTTAAGCCCTGGCCACCAGGACAGTTCACAAAGATCTCGATATAACTTATTTCTGCCAGGATGCATAGCATACGGACTACTATGCGCTTCTTGCAGTATAGATTACCTCAAATGAGAATCCCTCTGTATACAAACTCTCCTACAGAAAAATAGTACTCCCTAACTATCCAGCCTAAAATTTGCATTCTCTCCATTCTCAAATAATCAGAAACGAGGAACCAATGACTCATCCAAAAATTGTTTCTCCTTAATATGACCAGTCTAGATAGGTCTCACCTGAAGCTTAACTAACAAGCTACCATCATCAAACAGGCTACGACGAGCAAACATTGCTCTCAAATAAGATAAAACTCTAAGACTCAATCCGTCAGCTGTAACATCCCGAAATAGGGCCTAAACGGAACAGTGGTTGCGAAACCACAAATTTGAGGTAGAAAAATTTATTTTATTATTATTTTGAGGTTCATGATATGATTTCATGATTGTGTGAAAATTTCGTGATTAAATTCTATGCATAAAGTGCTTAAGTTAAGATTAGGAACTAAATCGAATAATTTACAAAACTTTCATTCTAGAAGTTTTTAGTATGAAATTGCTTTAGAATATTAATTAGGAGGGTTTAAATAAAAATTTGACCAATTCCTAAGTTCATGGAAAAAATAGGACGTGGATGGAATTTTTGAAAGTTTAATAAGGAAGGGCATTTTGGTCATTTGGATATTAAATGAAATAAAAAGGGAAAAATAACACAAAATTCATCATCTTCTTCATTAGCACGAAATTTCAAGGGTTCTCCATAGCTAGGGTTTGTTTCAAGCTTTCAAGCTCCATAGTAAGTGATTCCAAGCCCCGTTTTTAATGTTCTTTACGTTTTCGGAGTCCCGGTAGCTCGATAAAGCTTATGCTAGCAATAATTTAAGTTAGGGTTCATATTTGGAAAAATACCCATTGGTGAAAAGTGTTTATTTTGATGTTTTATGATATAATATAAGGTTTTAAATTATGTTAGATAACTTGTGCTACTCGGTTTTAAGTGAAAACGAGTAAAAGGGCTTAATCGGTAAAAATACCTAATAGTCATAAGTACATGTTAGAGTGTGAATTTGATGTTGTCATAGAAGGGAAAAATGATCAGCATGTCATAAAACATGAGAAAATAGGATGAAGTTTAAATTACGAGCCTTGGGGAAAAAGTGCAAATATGTGAAAGTTTAGGGGCAAAAATGTAATTTTTCCAAAGTTTGGGTCAAGGACTGTTTGATAAATGTGAATATTAAATAAGTTAAATTTGCTATTATAGATCAAGAAGAGCGAAATTTGGGAGTAGATCGGGAAAAGAAAAGTAAAGGACTAAATTGTAAAGTTTAGTCACATTTGTATCGAGGTAAGTTCTGAAGAAATAAATGCAATATTCTTTTATTTTACATTATTATTGTCAATTTCAGCATTTATATACTTATTTTTGAGAATATTTAAAGTCGAATTAAAGGCTAAGTGAGAGAGAAAAGCATTAGGAAGCCCGTTTGAACCTTAGGAATGTTAGGATATTGGGGTTGTGAGACAGACAAGACATAAATGAGCCATGTAAGTCCATATCAGATATATGGCTTTGGAGACAGGAATGAGCCATGTAAGACCATATTATATATATATATATATGGCATTGGAGACAGGAATAATTCATGTAAGTCCATGTCGAAGACATGACATTGGTAGGATATTGATAGACAAGAACGACCCTAGTATCCTTAGTATTCCGAGTGGTTCAACGGGTCATTGTACACGTTAAATTACAGTGAATTATCAGCAAAAGGGAAGGTAGATTATATTTATGAATAGTGAAAGGTCATGTAAGAAAGAAGGTAAGTGAGTAAAGAAGAAGGTAGAAAATGTGAAGTAAAGAAAGTTTATGAGGCTAGGTGACATTATGTATAATTATTCATTATGTTGAATGTTGTAATTTATTTGCTTGTAAGCTTACTAAGCCTAGTGCTTACTCTCTTTATTTTCTTTTTCTTATAGTTTTTATCAAGCCACTCGGGGATCGAAGGAAACGTTTGAGACCCGATCACACTATCGAAGAAATCACATTGGTATAGTTAGACGTTTAGTTTTGTGTATGGCATGTATAGGAACTTGGTTTCTTTTGATATGATATGATTAATGAATGATGTGTAAATACTTGCTAGTGATTAGCTAATAGAGTGGCTGATGATATACATGTTTAATAGTATGTATGATTAAGTAGTAACTATCACATGAAAACTAAGAAAAATGTTAAAGTAACTTAAAAACAGATTCAAGTATCAGAAATAATGGGATTTTGAAAAATCACAAGAAATTGTAGAGACATGGGTTGATATTGAATAATATATGACATTAAATCTCGTTGTGTCTATTTTCATATGGAATAAGCAAAATAGGTAAAGGTTTTGTATTTTATAGGGTATTTGAGTCTTGGTGAAATAGGGCCAGAGAGATTTCTGGATCCCCTATTCCAAATTTAGAAATTCACCATAAATTTTACAAAAATAATAATGTGGTGTACTTTATATGGTTAGAATCCTTATTTAATATAGATTTAATAGAAACAAACGGTATAGTCATATGATTTTTGCACAGAGAGAAAAGTGGTTCGTAGTAAGTAGAGGCCAGTGCAGTCGAATTCTAAAATAGGGGTAACTTTAACTAATAAACTGTACTAATTGGCTAAGTCAAAAATTCTAGAAAAAACTTAGTAGATAGATATATGAGTATAGTTTCAGGAAAAATTTATGGATCTTAATTTCGAGTTTTGAAACTCGAGAATTGAATTTTTAAGCAACCATGACGCAGAAAAACAGTTTATTCTGAAAATTAAAATAAGTGGTTTAGAGTTGTTTAAAAGGTAAGATAAGTTTAGTAACACCTCAAGCTTGACTCCAGTGACGGTTTCAGGAGTGGGGGTGTTACATTTATTGGTATCAGAGCAGGGTTAGTCGGTTCTCTGAATAGTTAGTGTGAGTAAAAGTTTAGCTATACATGCCATACCTATATTTTGATAGTGTGACGACTCCTGACAATTTTTAGATATTTTTTTATAGTAATGGATCCCGACCGAGTTGGTGATGATGATGTAGAAAGTAATTCACCTGCTCCCGCAGAAGGGGCTGCGCCATCTGAGAATAGGCCACTAACAGTTAATCAGGCAGGAGTGACTCGAGAAGCTCTCTTCCAAGCTTTGAATGATTTGTTTGCTGAGTTCATTCGTACGAATCTGGTAGTTAGACCTCCACCCCTCATGATTCTCAGGCTACCCATATAGCTCAAGCTCCCCCAGTCATAGGTACAGTGATAAGAGAAAAGCCAACAGTTGATAGAATCAGGAAACAAGGGGCAGAAGAGTTCCGAGCAACAAAAGATGATGATGCAGAAAGAGAAAAATTTTGGTTAGAAAATACTATCAGAGTCTTTGACGAGTTATCTTGTACACCCGAGGAATGTATGAAATGTGTAGTATCACTTCTTAGAGACTCAGCCTACCACTGGTGGAAGACACTTGTATCAATTGTACCAAAGGAGAGGGTCACTTGGGATTTCTTTCAGGAGAAATTTCGTAAAAAGTACACCAGTCAGAGGTTTATTGACCAGAAGAGAAAGGAATTCCTGGAATTGAAACAAGGTAATATGACAGTGACAGATTATGAGCGCGAATTTGTCAGGCTGAGTAAATATGCTCGAGAATGTGTGTCCACAGAGACTATTATGTGTAAAAGGTTTGAGGGTGGGTTAAATGATAATATCCGACTGTCAGTGGGTGTCCTAGAAATAAAAGAGTTCGTTATTTTAGTTGAGAGAGCCTGTAAGGCAGAGGAGCTGCTAAAAACAAAAGGCAAAGTTGAGACAGAGACAGAAGATACAAAGAAGAGACAGATAAGCAGGTCATTCCAGGCTACATCCGAAAGACCAAAGGAGTTTTCTACCAGATCTAGTTTCTCAGCCGGGTATTCTAGTCAGAATAGAGGCAGTAGATTTAAAGATTCGAAGGCTCAGAACACCTCGACTGCGAGTGTAGGTAATGTTGGACAGGGTAGATCAGGGTGTTCACGGTATGGTAGACTTCATTATGGTCCTTGTCGGGCAGGCGAAAATGTTTGTTATAAATGCGGTGCTCCAGATCATTTTGTACGAGAATGTCCAAAGGTAACTAATTGAGAGATAACACAGAGTGCTAGATCTAGAAATTCTCCTACTAGAGGTAGATCACCGAGGCAACCGGGAGTAGGAGCAAGTAACAAAGGTACCTCAAGAGATTCCGCTGTGAGACCAGATGTTAGAGCCCCTGCAAGGACTTATGCTATTTGTTCACGCGAAGAGGCATCCTTCCCCGATGTGATTACGGGTATATTTTCTCTATATGATATTAATGTCATTGCTTTGATTGATCCGGGTTCAACTCATTCATATGTTTGCAAGAAATTGATGTCTAGTACAAGTATGCCTATAGAATCTACAGAATTTATGATTCAAGTATCGAATCCATTAGGCAAGCATGTATTAGTAGATAAAGTAATTAAGGAACAAAATTATTGCACTTGTGAAAGTACTATGGAATAGACATGGGGTAGAAGAGGCTACATGGGAACCCGAAGAGGTTTTCGGGGACGAAAATCCCTAAAGGGGGGAAAAATGTAACATCCCGAAATAGGGCCTAAACGGAACTGTGGTTGTGAAACCAAAAATCTGAGGTAGAAAAATTTATTTTATTATTATTTTGAGGTTCATGATATGATTGCATGATTGTGTGAAAATTTCGTGATGAAATTCTATGCATAAAGTGCTTAAGTTGAGATTAGGGACTAAATCGAATAATTTGCAAAACTTGCATTCTAGAAGTTTTTAGTATGAAATTGTTTTGGAATATTAATTAGGAGGGTTTAAATAACAATTTGACCAATTCCTAAGTTCATGGACAAAATAGGACGTGGATGGAATTTTTGAAAGTTTAATAAGGAAGGGCATTTTGGTCATTTGGATATTAAATGAAATAAAAAGGGAAAAATAACACAAAATTCATCATCTTCTTCATTAGCACGAAATTTCAAGGGTTATCCATAGCTAGGGTTTGTTTCAAGCTTTCAAGCTCCATAGTAAGTGATTCCAAGACCCGTTTTTAATGTTCTTTACATTTTCGGAGTCCCGGTAGCTCGATAAAAGCTTATGCTAGCGATAATTTAAGCTAGAGTTCATATTTGGAAAAATACCCATAGGTGAAAAGTGTTTATTTTGATGTTTAATGATAGAATATGAGGTTTTAAATTATGTTAGACAACTTGTGCTACTCGGTTTTAAGTGAAAATGAGTAAAAGGGCTTAATCGGTAAAAATACCTAATAGTCATAAGTACATGTTAGAGTGTGAATTTGATGTTGTCATAGAAGGGAAAAATGATCAGCATGTCATAAAACATAAGAAAATAGGATGAAGTTTAAATTACGAGCCTTGGGGCAAAAGTGCAAATATGTGAAAGTTTAGGGGCAAAAATGTAATTTTTCCAAAGTTTGGGTCAAGGACTGTTTTGATAAATGTGAATATTAAATAAGTTAAATTTGCTATTATAGATCAAGAAGAGCAAAATTCGGGAGTAGATTGGGGAAAAGAAAAAGTAAAGGACTAAATTGTAAAGTTTAGTCACATTTGTATCGAGGTAAGTTTACAGTAAATAAATGCAATATTCTTTTATTTTACATTATTATTGTCAATTTCAGCATTTATATACTTATTTTTTGAGAATATTTATAGTCTAATTAAAGGCGAAGTGACAGAGAAAAAACATTAGGAAGCCCCGTTTGAACCTTAGGAATGTTAGGATATTGGGGTTGACAGGACAGGACAAGACATAAATGAGCCATGTAAGTCCATATCAGATATATGGCTTTGGAGACAGGAATGAGCCATGTAAGACCATATTATATATATATATATATATATATATATATGGAATTGGAGACAGGAATAATTCATGTAAGTCCATGTCGAAGACATGGCATTGGTAGGATATTGATAGACAGGAACGACCCTAGTATCCTTAGTATTCCGAGTGGTTCAACGGGTCATTGTACACGTTAAATTACAGTGAATTATCAGCAAAAGGGAAGGTAGATTATGTTTATGAATAGTGAAAGGTCATGTAAGAAAGAAGGTAAGTGAGTAAAGAAGAAGGTAGAAAATGTGAAGTAAAGAAAGTTTATGAGGCTAGGTGACATTATGTATAATTATTCATTATGTTGAATGTTGTAATTTATTTGCTTGTAAGCTTACTAAGCCTAGTGCTTACTCTCTTTATTTTCTTTTTCTTATAGTTTTTATCAAGCCACTCGGGGATCGAAGGAAACGTCGGAGACCCGATCACACTATCGAAGAAATCACATTGGTATAGTTAGACGTTTCGTTTTGTGTATGGCATGTATAGGAACTTGGTTTCTTTTGATATGATATGATTAATGAATGATGTGTAAATACTTGCTAGTGATTAGCTAATAGAGTGGCTGATGATATACATGTTTAATAGTATGTATGATTAAGTAGTAACTATCACATGAAAACTAAGAAAAATGTTAAAGTAACTTAAAAATAGATTCAAGTATCAGAAATAATGGGATTTTGAAAAATCACAAGAAATTGTCGAGACATGGGTTGATGTTGAATAATATATGATATTAAATCTCGTTGTGTCTATTTTCATATGGAATAAGCAAAATAGGTAAATGTTTTGTATTTTATAGGGTATCTGAGTTTTGGTGAAATAGGGCCAGAGAGATTTCTGGATCCCCTGTTCCAAATTTAGAAATTCACCATAAATTTTACAAAAATAATTATGTGGTGTACTTTATATGGTTAGAATCCTTATTTAATATAGATTTAATAGAAACAAACGGTATAGTCATATGATTTTTGCACAGAGAGAAAAGTGGTTCGTAGTAAGTAGAGGCCAGTCTGATTAATTCGAAATAGGGTAACTTTAACTAATAAACTGTACTAATTGGCTAAGTCAAAAATTCTAGAAAAAAAATTAGTAGATAGATATATGTGTATAGTTTCAGGAAAAATTTATGGATCTTAATTCTGAGTTTTGAAACTGAAGAAATGAATTTTTAAGCAACCATGACGGAGAAAAATAGTTTATTCTGAAAATTAAAATAAGTGGTTTAGAGTTGTTTAAAAGGTAAGATAAGTTTAGTAACACCTCAAGCTTGACTCCGGTGACGGTTTTGGGCGTTGGGGTGTTACATTTATTGGTATCAGAGTAGGTTTAGTCGGTTCTCGGAATAGTTAGTGTGAGTAAAAGTCTAGCTATACATGCCATACCTGTATTTTGATAGTGTGACGACTCTCGATTTTTAGATATTTTGTTTTATAGTAATGGATCCCGAGCAAGTTGGTGATGATGATGTAGAAAGTAATGCGCCTGCTCTCGCGGAAGGGGCAGCGCCATCTGAGAATATGCGAAGAATGATTAATCGTGGAGGAGTGACTCGAGAAGCTCTTTCCAAGCTTTGAATGAATTGTTTGCCGAGTTTCGCATTAAATACTATAGCGATTAGACCTCCACCCTCATGATTCTTAGGCTACCCATGTATCTCAAGTTCCCCACCACGAGATCGATGATAAGAAAAAGCCACCAGTTGATAGAATCAGGAAACAAGGGACAGAAGAGTTCCGAGCAACAAAAGATGATGATGCAGAATGAGCAAAATTTTGGTTAGAAAATACTATCAGAGTCTGTGACGAATTATCTTGTACACCTGAGGAATGTATGAAATGTGTAGTATCACTTCTTAAAGACTCAGCCTACCACTGTTGGAAGACACTTGTATCAATTGTACCAAATGAGAGGGTCACTTGGGATTTCTTTCAGGAGGAATTTCGTAAAAAGTACATCAGTCAGAGGTTTATTGACCAGAAGAGAAAGGAATTCCTGGAATTGAAACAAGGTAATATGACAGTGACCGATTATGAGCACGAAAGTAAATATGCTTGAGAATGTGTGTCCACAGAGGCTATTATGTGTAAAAGGTTTGAGGATGGGTTAAATGATAATATCCGACTGTCAGTGGGTGTCCTTGAAATAAAAGAGTTCGTTATTTTAGTTGGGAGAGCCTGTAAGGCAGAGGAGCTATTAAAAACAAAAGGCAAAGTTGAGACAGAGACACAAGATACAAAGAAGAGACAGATGAGCAGGTCATTCTAGGCTACATCCAAAAGACCAAAGGAGTTTTCTACCAGATCTAGTTTCTCAGCCGGGTATTCTAGTCAGAATAGAGGCAGCAGATTTAAGGATTCGAAGGCTCAGAACACCTCGGCTGCGAGTGTAGGTAATGTTGGACAAGGTAGATCAGGGTGTTCACGGTATGGTAGACTTCATTATGGTCCTTGTCGGGCAGGCGAAAATGTTTGTTACAAATGTGGTGCTCCAGATCATTTTATACGAGAATGTCCAGAGGTGGCTAATCGAGAGATAACACAGAGTGCTAGATCCAAAAATGCTCCTAATAGAGGCAGATCACCGAGGCAACCGGGAGTAGGAGCAAGTAATAGAGGTACCTCAAGAGATTTGGCTGTAAGACTAGATGTTAGAGCCCCTGCAAGGACTTATGCTATTCGTGCACGCGCAGAGGCATCCTTCCCCGATGTGATTACGGGTATATTTTCTCTATATGATATTAATGTCATTGCTTTGATTGATCCGGGTTCAACTCATTCATATGTTTGCAAGAAATTGATGTCTAGTACAAGTATGGCTATAGAATCTACAGAATTTGTGATTAAAGTATCGAATCCATTAGGCAAGCATGTATTAGTAGATAAAGCAATTAAGGAACAAAAGTATTGCACTTGTGAAAGTACTATAGAACAGACATGGGGTAGACGAGGCTACATGGGAACCCGAAGAGGCTATGCAAAAACATTACCCAAATCTCTTCACAGGTAAGATTTTTGGGGACGAAAATCCCTAAGGGGGGAGAAATGTAACATCTCGAAATAGGGCCTAAACGGAATAGTGGTTGCGAAACCACAAATATGAGGTAGAAAAATTTATTTTATTATTATTTTGAGGTTCATGATATGATTGCATGATTGTGTGAAAATTTCGTGATGAAATTCTATGGATAAAGTGCTTAAGTTGAGATTAGGGACTAAATCTAATAATTTGCAAAACTTGCATTCTAGAAGTTTTTAGTATGAAATTGCTTTGGAATATTAATTAGGAGGGTTTAAATAACAATTTGACCAATTCCTAAGTTCATGGACAAAATAGGACATGGATGGAATTTTTGAAAGTTTAATAAGAAAGGGCATTTTGGTCAGTTGGATATTAAATGAAATAAAAAGGGAAAAATAACACAAAATTCATCATCTTCTTCATTAGCACGAAATTTCAAGGGTTCTCCATAGCTAGGGTTTGTTTCAAGCTTTCAAGCTCCATAGTAAGTGATTCCAAGCCCCGTTTTTAATGTTCTTTTCATTTTTGGAGTCCCGGTAGCTCGATAAAGCTTATGCTAGCAATAATTTAAGTTAGGGTTCATATTTGGAAAAATACCCATAGGTGAAAAGTGTTTATTTTGATGTTTTATGATAGAATATGAGGTTTTAAATTATGTTAGATAACTTGTGCTACTCGGTTTTAAGTGAAAACGAGTAAAAGGGTTTAATCGGTAAAAATACCTAATAGTCATAAGTACATGTTAGAGTGTGAATTTGATGTTTTCATAGAAGGGAAAAATGATCAGAATGTTATAAAACATAAGAAAATAGGATGAGGTTTAAATTACGAGCCTTGGGGCAAAAGTGAAAATATTTGAAAGTTTAGGGGCAAAAATGTAATTTTGCCAAAGTTTGGGTCAAGGACTGTTTTGATAAATGTGAATATTAAATAAGTTAAAATTTCTATTTTAGATCAAGAAGAGCAAAATTCGGGAGTAGATCGGGGAAAAGAAAAATTAAAGGACTAAATTGTAAAGTTTAGTCACATTTGTATCGAGGTAAGTTTACAGTAAATAAATGCAATATTCTTTTATTGTACATTATTATTGTCAATTTTCAGCATTTATATACTTATTTTTTGAGAATATTTGAAGTCGAATTAAAGGCAAAGTGACAGAGAAAAAGCATTAGGAAGCCCTGTTTGAACTTTAGGAATGTTAGGATATTGGGGTTGACAGGACAGGACAGGACAAAAATGAGCCATGTAAGTCCATATCAGATATATGGCTTTGGAGACAGGAATGAGCCATGTAAGACCATATTATATATATATATATATATATATGGAATTGGAGACAGAATAATTCATGTAAGTCCATGTCAAGACATGGCATTAGCGTGATATTGATAGATGTGAACGACCCTAGTATCCTTAGTATTTCGAGTGGTTCAACGGGTCATTGTACACGTTAAATTACAGTGAATTATCTGCAAAAGGGAAGGTAGATTATATTTATGAATAGTGAAAGGTCAGGTAAGAAAGAAGGTAAGTGAGTAAAGAAGAAGGTAGAAAATGTGAAGTAAAGAAAGTTTATGAGGCTAGGTGACATTATGTATAATTATTCATTATGTTGAATGTTGTAATTTATTTGCTTGTAAGCTTACTAAGCCTAGTTCTTACTCTCGTTATTTTCTTTTTCTTATAGTTTTTATCAAGCCACTCGGGGATCGAAGGAAACGTCGTAGACCCGATCACACTATCGAAGAAATCACATTGGCATAGTTAGATGTTTCGTTTTGTGTATGGTATGTATAGGAACTTGGTTTCTTTTGATATGATATGATCAATGAATGATGTGTAAATACTTGGTAGTGATTAGCTAATAGAGTGGCTGATGATATACATGTTTAATAGTATGTATGATTAAGTAGTAACTATCACATGAAAACTAAGAAAATGTGAAAGTAACTTAAAAAATGATTCAAGTATCGTAAATAATGGGATTTTGAAAATCACAAGAAATTGTAGAGACATGGGTTGATGGTGAATAATATATGAAATTAAAGCTCGTTGTGTCTATTTTCATATGGAATAAGCAAAACAGGTAAAGGTTTTGTATTTTATAGGGTATCTGAGTTTTGGTGAAATAGGGCCAGAGCGATTTCTGGATCCCCTGTTCCAAATTTAGAAATTCACCATAAATTTTACAAAAATAATTATGTGGTGTAATTTATATGGTTAGAATCCTTATTGAATATAGATTTAATAGAAACAAACGGTATAGTCATATGGTCAGTGTAGTCGAATTCTGAAACAGGGGTAACTTTAACTAATAAATTGTACTAATTGGCTAAGTCAAAAATTCTAGAAAAAAATTAGTGGATAGATATATGAGTCTAGTTTCAGGAAAAATTTATGGATATTAAGTTCGAGTTTTGAAACTTGAGAAATGAATTTTTAAGCAACCATGACGCAGAAAAATAGTTTATTCCAAAAATTAAAATAAGTGGTTTAGAGTTGTTTAAAAGGTAAGATAAGTTTAGTAACACCTCAAGCTTGACTCCGGTGACGGTTTCGGGCGTGGGGGTGTTACTTCAGCTACTACTTTAGCCTTGCAAGGGTGCTACTCAATTGAACAATCATAATCCTTAAGCAACTCTATCCACCTTCGTTGCTTGAGGTTCAACTTCTTCTGAGTAAGGAGGTACATGAGGCTTTCATGATCTGTGTAAATAATAGACTTCTCATCGTATAAGTAATGCCTCTAAATTTTCAGTGCAAAAACCACTGCAGCTAACTCTAAGTCGTGAGTGGGGTAATTCACCTCGTGGGCTTAAGCTGATGAGACACGCAAGCAACCATCTTACCCTCTTGCATCAACACACAATGCAATCCAATGTGCGACGTATCACTGTAGACAGTGAATTCCTTCCCAGACTCTGGTTGTTTTAAAACAGGGTCTTAGTCAGAACTTTCTTCATTTTTTCAAAACTCTCTTGCTGCTTATCAGTCCAATTAAAATGGTACCCCTTTACGCAGTAACTTAGTCAGAGGTGTAGCAATCAGTGAAAACCCCTCAATAGAACGTCTGTAATACCTAGCCAGACCTAGAAAGCTTCGAATCTCAGATACCGTCTTTGGTGGTTTCCAATCTAATACGGCTTTAATTTTTTGAAGATCAACCCTAATCCCCTCGGTAGACACCACGTGACCCAGAAATGTCACTTCTTGCAGCCAAAACTCATACTTGCTGAACTTTGCGTATAGCTGCATTTCCCTCAGAATTTGCAAAACACACAAAGATGTGCATCATGATCCACCTTAGTTTTTGAATACACTAGGATGTCGTCTATAAACACAACTATGAACTGATCTAGATAGGGCTGCAATACTCGATTCATCATATCCATGAAAGCAGCTGGTGTATTCGTCAACCCAAACGGCATCACTAGAATCTCGTAGTGACTATAACGAGTCCTAAACGCAGTCTTATACACATCAGCCTCCTTAACCTTTAGCTGATGGTACCCAGATCGAAGATCTATCTTGGAAAAAACTGAAGCTCCTCATAGCTGATCAAACAGATCATCTATCCTCAGTAAAGGGTACTTGTTCTTGATAGTCAGTTTGTTCTGTTGACAATAATCAATGCACATGCGCATGGATCCATCCTTGTTCTTCACGAATAACACTGGTGCTCCCCATGGGAACACACTTGGTCAAATGGATCCTCGATCCAGTAGCTCTTGAATTTGAGCCTTTAACTCCACCAGCTCCTTTGGTGCCATCCTATAAGGGGCGATGGACACCGGAGCTGTTCCAGGTATGAGCTCAATACCAAAATCAACCTCACAATTTGGAGGCAACCCAGGAAGCTCTTCAGGAAATACATTCGGAGACTCCTTAACAGTTCTGACATCTCCAATAGAAGGGCTTTTAAAATCTGAAATGCTGACATAAGCTAAAAATGAGCTAAAAATGTCTTGCAACCCTTGCGAACCAGTTTTTCGACCCTTAACGCTAAAATTACGTTAGGCAGAGCTCCCTTATCACAATCACCTCCTCATCCTCAGTAGACTTCAACACCATACACTGCTAGCGCAATCCAATTTCGCATGGTGTTTCACTAGCCAATCCATGCCCAATATAATATCAAATTCTCCAAACAGCAGTTCCATCAAATCCGCCGAAAAGACAACCCCTTGGACCTCTAGGGGCATGTCTCTAAAGAACTTATTCACCCTAACTGACTGTCCCAGTGAACTCAACACAGTCATCTCACTAACAGTAGTTTTAAACTGAATATCCAACATCCCAGACACGATGCATGCAACATACGAGTGTGTAGACCCAATGTCAATTAAAACAGTGTATGGTATATTATAAATCCGGAACATACTAGTTATGACGTCGGGGGCATTACCATCCTCTTCGGCGACGAGCAACATAGACCAAGGCTGGCTGTCTTTCCTCAGTGTTACAGCACCTCTGCCTGGTGCTCCACGACCTCGTCCCAAACCATTTCCACCCCTAGCTTGTCCACGGCCTCTCGGTGGCTGCTGACCTGAACATGGCCCTGACCTGTAGCTTGCATCTGAATAGGCCTCTGAGTATAGTTTTTAACCTGATGATCCATGGATCTACACCGGAAGCACACCCCAGTTCGTTTCCAACACTCACCCTAGTGAGCTCTTCCACAATCAACGCAAGGCTACAGTCTTGTAGCAATAACAGGAACCGTTCGGACTGACCCATTAAATCTGGCCCTCTTTATAGGCCTTTCAGAAGAACCCGAGGGTCTAAAATCCCTATTATTTTTACCCTTATCTTTCTCGCGGTTCTGGCACTCTGAGTGCTTCATATCTTCTCCAATTTTTGTTTTTCTCAATAAGGGCAGCAAAGTTTCGCTCCCTCTACGAAGCTATCAGCACAAGTAACTCATCCAGGAGGCCATCCTCGAACCCCACACAGTGTTCATACTGAGTTGTGACTATCTCGCGAGCATATTGACTCAGTCGCAGAAACTCTGCCTCGTACTCTACCATAATCTTATTCTCCTGGGTCAATTTCAAAAATTCTTTCCTTCGGGCTTCCACATAAGTTGTGCCCACATACTTCCTTGAAAAGGCCGTTTTGAAGAAATCCCATGTCAAATGGTCGGCCTATGTCTTCTCTCTCATAGTGAGACACCATTGGTAGGCCTCATCTCACAGTAAATACACTGCTCCTTTTAATTTTTGCTCCATAGTACAATCAAGGTCATCCATTATCCGCTCGGTAGCCTTCAACCAATACTCTGCCACATTTGGGGCTACACCAGAAACACCCCTGAAGATTTTCGCTCCATGAGACTGGAGTCGCTCAGAAATTAACCCTTAGCCCACTGATCCAGTACTCGCTCCAGCAACCCTTTCAAGAACACGTAGTATTACCTGGGATAGAGCATCATTCCCAGCTGCTCGGTCATGAGACCCTGTCTCAGTTACTGGTGAGGCTGGTGCCTCCCTAGCAGGCATGTGACCCGATGCTGAAGACCTAGCTCTAGCACTTCTTTGGCCTCTACTGCGGCCACGTATACCCCTTCCACGAGTACCTCTTGTGCTTATTTTGATAGCGAATTATCTGTGTAAAAGTCTTATGTATCAGTTTATAGTTTCAGTAATTATTAACAATGTGTTATGATCGACAGTAATTAGGGTTTGTTTCCGCAGAACAGAATCTTACTACAATTTTCAGTCTACTATAGTCTCAGTTTACTCCAACTAAAGAGTTCCAGTGTAGTCCTACTACTTATAGTAGTCCCTCAGTAATACATTTTAGTCTATAACAATAAATAGTGTCAGAAAGCTTATAGATTTGGTGTCGGAGACTCGGTGTGCCACATTTCCAATCATAACTTTTAAAAATCAAATTTTCAAAAACCCATCCCACAGTCGAGTTTTGTAACCTAGCTCTGATACCACTAACTGTAACACCCCAAACTCAGCTTAACGTTATGGCCGAATCTGACGCGTTACATCGAAGTACTTTTTGAAAATAGGACTTGTCGTTAAGAAACTGAATTTAAGTTAAAACCCTTTTAGTTTTCACTGCCTGAGAAAATTTGGCAAATTAAGTTGTTACTAATTGAAATCAATTTCTCAAAACGATTTCCATATTTATCACTATTGATTCTTTAAAATGAATAAAATTGCAGAGGCTTTTAAAAACCTTGAAGTTTAAAATGTGTGTTTTCCTGAAAAACAATTATTATTTTGAAAACTCATCTTTCCTAGTCTAGCAATTTAAGGTAAGAAATCAAAGCCCAAATAAAAGTTAAAACCACAAATGACCTTATTACATAACCAAAAACCTAATATGAAATTTAAATAAATAAAGTCAAAAGTAGAACATCAGCAATCATCTGGCCACCTTCGAGTCCCTCGCGGCTCCAAACCGTCTAAGGCTGATGATTACCTGCACAATTAAAAGAAAGGGTGAGTTTACGAAAACTCAGAATGTAATCCCCTATCAGTCAAACAATAAACAATGCATGCAGTAATAGTCTAAGCCTGAGCCCTATTCAGTAACAGTATAGTCTGGGACTTAGCCCTATACAGTGATAGTGTGGGCCTACGCCTAATACAACATTAGTAAGTATAATGCAATTATGCATCCCACCCAAATTCAGCCAGCACACTACCCGTACCAACCAACACACCATGTAGGGATATAAATCGACCCACCTAGCTAGCAGACCAATATCACAGCAAAGCTGCTAGTAATAATAATGCAGCATAGCATCTAGAAACAGTAAATGTGGCAAAGCCACCAATATCAGTATTTGTGGGATAGCCACCAGTAACAGTGAATGTGACATAGTCACCAATACAGTACTTCCTCTATATCAAAATCCCAACCCGATGCAGTATGTCATGTCATAAATATTACGTGTATGCAAAGTTATACTCAGTACAATCATATATGCAAATCATAAGTACATCAGTCTTACGGAACCAAAGGGCATAATCGTTATTTTACCGTATAAGGGTATTACGGTCATTTTACCCTACAGGAGCATTATGATCATTTTACCTATTTTGGGGTCTCGGTACCGATAACAACCTTTTGAAAGGTCTACATTCGCCTCGAGCTATTCAGATAACCTAATTGGTTGAAACGGTGTAATGGGCCCAAAGCCCAACATTCGGCCCAAGTGGGCATACACGCTCGTGTGGCCCATTTAGCCCGGATTTAGTCATGGCTATGCGAATTCCATAGCCCAGTCCAATATTTGCTATCTTCTGTGAATTTTAATCCATGTGGGGACCACGAGCCCATTGGGCCCACACAGCCCATTTTAACTCATCGAGGTCCATAACGGCCTAAGCCCACAAGATTACTCGTGGTGGCCTCTACAGTCTATCGCCCATGATTTGTGGCTCGACTCACCACACAAGCGATCCCACATCGTGAGGCCTCAAATGCCGAAGTTTCGACTTTTCTGCTTTTGCCAATTCACAGTAAAGAGAGGTGTGAATACACATTTTTATCCATATTTTGACAGTAGCAAAATTGGGTGTACGATTTCACACCTTCCAATGAACCCTTGCGAAATTCCAAAAGCACCAACCTAGATTAAATCCAATATTCAATCAGCCCTTAAATCAATAATAATAAGATTCACAAACCTTGAATCTCTAAAGTGACCATACCAGTAACCTTGATAAATAGGAGTGTAGCCTTAAACCCTTAAATCGCTTGGCTATACTCCCACAATTGTTGATTTCCCACTAATTGCATAATAATAGATCTCGTTAAAAGGTTGATTAAGGATGTAGTTTACACCCAACAACAATAACTTGAGCAAGACAGAGGACAATTTACCATATCCCTCAAAACCGAATACTGACTTAAGGGGCGGCACGCGTGAGTGGTGTATCGCATTTGATCTAAGAGAGTAAATCGAAGAAAGATCATTAGATAGTACCAACGATAATCCTAGAAAGGAGAACTGCAAAGTAGCAAAAACACAACCTAATTACCTACCACCAATATTCGACTTGGTAACAAAGATAAAGGGTAATGATAGATTCGCAACAGAAATGGAGTGACAAAATGAAAGTATGAGAAGGTTTAAGGTATTTGGTTTAGAAAAGAGGAGAAGAAGAATGCCAATTCGACAGAGAGAAAATGTGAAGAAGAAAGGGAAAGGTTTCAAAAGAGAGTTCGACACTTGCTATCTTGTATTCGACAAAACAATCAAAAAATAAAGTTGAAAGAAGAAAGACCCGAATGGTCAGAAACATACCAAAAACAAAGTGAGGAAACAAAAAGCTCAAGAGAAAAGCTACCGAAAACAAAATGAAAAAAAAAACCTATTGATCCTATACTAATTCTGCACAACCAAAGGAAAAGAGAAGTTCCCTAAAGTGCTCCCTCAAAGTACCGAATACACATCTCAAAGAATCTCAAATTCGGCCAACACCTTCCCACCCAAACTCCACGATTTTCTCCCCCTTATCTCTCCACATTTTCCTCTTCCAAATCCCTACCAACCTTCATCCAAATCTCTTTTGACCAAGTCTCCAACCACCTCTGCAGAATTTGAATCAAACTCCACCTCTCACGCCATAGAGACATAAAATAAATCCCTTTGCATAACCTGGGATTCGAACCCATGCCCTCTCAAACACTCCACACGCTTCTTGCCACTAAGCCACAAGGCTTTTTGTGACATAAAACAAACAGAATTATTTATAAAGCCCACGTACCAGTATCCAGATTCTTTTAAGAGCAAAATCAAAAATTCTGCAAAAGCCAGAGCTTAAACCTCGGACTTTCTAGACACTCCCAATCACCTAGCCATTAAAGTAAACATGGAATTTTTGCCAAACCATGCAAAATTACGGACTCTATATTTTTTGGGTGTTACATACCATATGTTTTATTAATAAGTGTAATGTTTTGCATGAAATTTATGTTTATAAAATGCGGAGTACGGATGGAGTTACATTGGTAGGTTAGTGAAGATAGAAAATTGGTGTAATGGATGAATGGACAAATTGGTAGGGGATTCAAGGGAGTTTGTTGGCATTGTGGAATTGTTATCTACTGGTCTTTCGGGACAACACTATGTAAATGGTATATAGGTCCTAGAGTGTGACACCTCGAAAGGGGTTTATTGATTTTTTGAAATCAAAAGTCTATGGATAGCCAAGGCATGATCCAGTGGTGAACAGGTACACTTTGTGGCAAATTAGAGTCTGCCAGGACAATGAACTTGGAAGCCTATCAAGGCATAAAAAGGGAAGTCACTGTATGACTCACGTGACGCATAGTGTAACATGATGATCATGGCACATTTTAAAATGCATAAAAATGTGCTAATAAAAGGATTTACCAAAATACAAAGGTAAAAGGAACTGGTAAAAACGTGTTAAACATAGGCATATGTGAAAGGAAGGGGATTCCTCAAAGTATTTCCAAATAGGTATCTACCATAAAGAGTTCGTCGGTATTAATGTATAAACCACCTTTTGTGATGAGATAACGAAACGGTTCTTCAAGTTTTAAATTTTAAATAATTATTGATAAAGAGGTCACCAGAAAAGTAGAAAGTCCACTAAAGGCTATCTTAAGAAGAAAGTTTGCCAAGAACTATCTTATGTGGATTGTCTGCCAGGGAGTATTAGAGTAAGTGGATGTTTGTTGTGACTATTTAATGCTAAGAAGCTTACAAAGGACTAAATTATAAAAATGGAAGCTTGTAGAATCTAACCTAGCAAAAGGTAGTCTGCTTGGAATTATCGGTGATTGGGAAGTCCATTTGGACTATCTAGATGAGGAAATGTTCATTCGAACTATCAGATAAGGGAAAAGTCTAGTGGAAATATCTTACAATATGGTTTCGTGAGAAAGAGTGGAACCTAAACTATTCGCCAAAACTTGTATTTTGAAAGACATATACAAGGATGTAAGTAAACAAGATTTCCTTTTGGAAGTGTAATAGCGTGGTAATATAGTTATATGATATTGAATACAATGTGGAATGAAGGGGTCAGGATAAAAATTCGCCATTGTGGTGAGATATCTGCAAGTCCGTCAATGGTAGTTCACCAATCCGCATAGCTGCTTATGTAGTGCCCCTTACCCGTATTCAACGCCGGAACAGGATATGAGGAATTACCGGACTTACATCTTAAGCAAACATACAAATGGAGTCATAAATTTCAACCAAATTAAAAATTATTTGTATTCAATCATAGAGTCCCTAATACGAGCCTACGAGGCCCAAATCATGCTTTGGAAGTGGTTTAGGACTAAACCGATAACTTAGGGAATTTTTACAAAATTTAGAAATTTTTGCTAAAAACAGGGGTCACACGTCTGCGTGGTTTGGGACACGCCCATGTGGGCAGCTCGTGTGGTCACACACGCCTGTGTCCCTAACTTGTGTAACTCTCTTTTTTGCAAGGTATGAACAAATTGAAGTCACACAGCCAAGTCACACGCCCGTATGCTAGGCCGTGTGGTTTGCAACACCCCTTACCCGTATCTAACGCTGGAATAGGGTACGAAGCATTACCGGACTTATACACAAGCAATCATACAACACCGGGATGTAAATTTCCATCCGAATTTAAAACTTTTCATGTACATTCATATCGTCCCTAAAACAAGCCTACAAGACCTAAAACATACATTGGAAGTGGTTTGGGAGTAAACCAAAAACTTTAGTAATTTTCACAACACTTAGAAAATATTTCATGTTTTAAGAGCCACACTGCCATGAGGCTTGGGAGACGCCGTGTGGGCAGGTCATGTGGTCACACACGCCCTTGTCCTTAACCCGTGTAACCCTCTATTTGTCACCCAAGAACAAATTGAAGAAACACGACCAAGTCAAAAGCCCGTGTGCTAGGCCGTATGGTCAATTTAAAAATTATAAATTTTCATAAAATAAGTGCAGACTTCACATGCCTAGGGCACACACCCGTGTCTGAGGCCGTGTCATCCATATGCATGAGACACAAGCCCGTGTCTCTGTCCGTTTGCTCAATTCTAAGCATTCTGTTTTGTAACAGTTAAGGTGCAGGGGACACATGGCCGTAACATACACCCAATGGGCAAGCCATGTGTCACACACAGCCTAGACGCACGCCCGTGTGTCTACCCGTGTGGACTAAAACAAGATTATTTACCAAGCCATTGTGTCCCCTTTTCATGCACACACCTACACAGCAAAACACAACCCCAATCCAAGCAATTTCATTAAACCAATTCAGCCATAATCAAGACATCCACACGTCATTCACATGCTACCATTTACCACATAAAAACATCACATAATTGTCAACTTAAACCATACAAATTTCCACATCCATGAAAACATCATCATATGCATATATACTTAAACCAATATTAGCCAATTTCAATGGCCATTTATCAAATGAATTATCAACCAATATAGGCCAACACATTAGGCCAATTTAATTATGACACATAACAAAACAACCAAGTCCCTATACATGCCATAACTCAAAATGTCAAATTCATTAGTACCCAAAATAATCAGTTGATAGTGTGAGTGGATCTTTGACAGTTTTCGATCCCCCAGCTTTCTTGGTGACATTATAAGATAAAGGAAAGAAAAGGGAAGTAAGCTATATAGCTTAGTAAGTTCCCATGCAAATAATAGGCATCATAATCAAACATTTAACATACAATTAACATGACGATGATTGGCATAAATATTATTAAGATTTTATCATCATAACTTACTCAATCACAGCCTTACCGAGGGTTCATCACATAACAAGATCATATGTATGAGTTTTTTGTACGTACCTGAGTCATCTCAAATTGGATTTACACACAATTCATCTTTGACATACTCATTAAGTTACCTGTTGAACCACTTGGAATACTAAAGGATACTTGGGAGTTCCGTACACACTGTACCTTACCAATGCCATATCCCAAATATGATCTTACATGGATCTCGTATCGATGCCAATAGCCTAGCTATGGTCTTACACAAAGTCTCATATCGATGCTATATCCTAGATATGGACTTACACGAAGTCTCATATAGATGCCATATCCCAGATATGGTTTTACATATAATCTTAGTAACCTAATGTCATGACATTTGTATCCTATCTAGTCCTAAGGTTCAACCGGGATTTCACTCCTGTCGTAAATTTATCTAACATGTTCAATTGTCAATTATAATTCATACAATAGTGAAGTATTTAAAACGTAATTAAAATAATACATTATTTACATAAGAACTTACCTCAGTACAAAAATAGTAAGAATGGGACCTAATCGTCAAACACTTTGTTTTTCCCCCGATCTACGTACGAACCTCATTTTTCTTGAACTATAATAGCAAATTTAACTCATTTATTATTCATATTACTCAATTTAGTTCAAAAATCACATTAGGGAAACATTATATTTTTGCCCCTAAACTTTGACATTTTTACACTTTGGTCCATAGGCTCGTAAATTGAAATAAATTCAATTTCTTTGGTTCTAAGCCTAGCCGAACCTCTCTTAGGCTTATAACAACCCAAATTTTTCATTTAATAGCACTTTTACACACATTTTATAACCTTTTTACAAATTGGTCCATTTGATATTTTCATCAAAAATCACCTAGCAAAAGTTGTTTATCAAACACCAAACACACATTTCCTACCATTAGACATCAAAATACACACATATCTAACATGGGTCAAACCCTAGACCTTAATCATTTCTCAAATTAATGGTAGAAATAGATAGATCGAGTGATAACGAGTTAAAAATTATAAAGAGTATTAAAAACGGGGCAAGAACAGACTTACAATCGAGCTTGAAAGTGGCCAAACCCTAGCTATGGCTTCCCTTCTAAATTTTGGCACAAGCAAGAAGAAGATGACAAGATTTTGGCTTGATTTTTGCTTTTTAATTCATTTAGTTACCAAATGACCAAAATTTCCTTTTCTTAAAACACTAAAATTCTCTTACCTCGTGTCTATTTTTGTCCAACTTAAAGTAAAATGGTCTAATTACCATCCAAAGACCTTCAACCTAAAATTTCATAACAATAGACACCTCTAGCATGTAGAACTTAACTTTTGCACATTTTACAATTTAGTCCGTTTTGCTAAATTGAGTGTCAAACGTTAAAATTTTTGAACGAAATTTTCATGAAATCATTCCATAAAACTGTAGACCATAAAAATGTAATAAAAACAAGTTTAACTATGTTAGATTTGTGGTCCCGAAACCCTTATTTTGACTAGGCCCAAAATTGGGTTGTTAAATGGTTAATTTAATTTTCATAAAATGGGTCCTGATTTCACACGGCCAGGACACACGCCCATGTCAGGGGCCGTGTCTTTTACATGGCTGAGATACACGCCCGTGTCTCTACCCGTGTGCTCAATTCTGAGCATTTTGTGTCTCAAAATTAAGGTGTAGGGGACACACGACCAAAACACATACCTATGGGATAGGCTGTGTGTCACACATGGCCTAGACACACACTCGTGTGTCTACCCGTGTGGGCAAAATAAAGGCTATTTACCAAGCAATTTGCCACCCTCATTTACACATACACATACAAAAATTCAATGGCATAAATCATGGTATACTTAGGTAACCAAAACATCCACAATTAGGAACAATACATGTCAATGAAATACCATCATTTATCATGCTCATAACATTTCATTATGCTAATCAAACATACCAATTTCACATTCAAAAACACTACTAAGACTACTTTCAACTTGCATTATCTTATCAAGATACTCTAGCATACAAATGAACCAATCTCATCCATTTCACAACAAGTCATTAAGCCACAATCAGCATTTAGCAAATCAATAAACCACGACACCAAAAGGCTTTGGCACATACATGCATATATATCTATATGAGCTTACAATCAATTTAACCAAAATGAGCCCATTTACATGGCCAAATACCAAATCAACCTTTGACAATTACAAGCCAATACATTTGGCCAAAATCATGATGACACATATAACAAAATGACCAAGTCCATATACATGCCATACACTCAAAATGTTTAATATTATCGATACCCAAAATGATAGTTTGATAGTGTGATGCTATCTCCAACAATCTCTAATCTGAGCTAGCTTGGTGACACTATAAAACATGGAAAGTAAAATGGAGTAAGCTATATAGCTTAGTAAGCTCATACGAAAGAAATAAACAAATCTTGCCATACATTTAACATTCAAGTAATGTAATATAAAATAATGTAATTTACCATAATCTCATTACCATAATTCATTCCATTACAAACTTACCTTGAAATCATCATTTCACGAATTCAATAATCATAAGCTTTGTGTACATACCTGTACCATCTCGTAATAATTCATACTTATTCTCATCGTTGACATACCCAATGAACCACTCGGAATAATAATATCAGATACTTGGGAAATCTTGCACACAAGGTGCCACATATGTAGCCATTGCTACCTCTATCTCATAACACATATATGCTCGCTCTCGAGCCATCAACGGGCCTGCTCACACAAGCTGTCAGTCAAGACGTAGTTACACAGTGCTGCTCATACAAGCTGTCAAGTAACCGCAACATATACTGGTATACTGAGCCACCGGTAGGACGTACAGGACCAGCACCTGGATCACATAACATAGTACCCTAGTGATATGTCACTTGTATCCTAATCTATTCCTAAGATTCGATTGGGATTTCACGCTTACCAAAACGTCGTCAAACATGTCCGTAGATTCGATTACAAAATTCATGCATAAATTAAAGTATTTAAAATACAATTTTAATAAAGCTTATAAACATACGAACTTACCTCGGTTACAAAAACGGCAAAAAAGATTTATTTGTCAATTACTTTATTTTTCCCCCGATCTAGACCCGAACTTCATTTTTCTTGATCTATAATACCATATTTAACTCATTCAATCATCAAGCTATTCAATTCAGTCCAAAATCAAATTATGGCAAAAATTAAATTTTTGCCCCTAACATTTTAGCATTTTACAATTCAGTCCCTAGGCTCGTAAAATGAATTTCTTTCAATTTCTTCATAACCCAAGCCTAGCCGAACCTTACCCTTACTCATAACAGCCCACATTTTACATTTACTCACACTTTACCACAGATTTTTCAACACTTTACAAATAAGTCCCTATTTGACATTTTTATCGAAAATCACTTTACAAATGTTGTTTAACAAACAACAAACATGCATTTTCTACCATCAAACACCAAAATACAAGCATACTCAACCTGGGTAAGATTTTAGACTTCAACTTTCTTTCAAATTAGTCCTTGAAATAGCTAGATCAAGTTACAACGATTTCAAAAATATAAAAATTATTAAAAACGGGACAAGAACTGATTTACAATCGAGCTTGAAAGCTTGGCAAAAACCCTAGCTATAGCTTCATCCAAAATTTGGGCTATGGGGGACTAAATTGAGAAGATGGACACTTTTATTAGGTTAATTTTCTTTATTTACCAAATTACCAATTTACCCTTAATGCATAACTTTAAAATTTCACTAACCATGTCCATTTTTGTCAACCCTGAAGTATAATGGTCTAATTGCCATTTAAGGACCTCCAATTTCAAATTTCATAGCATTAGACACCTTTAACTTATGGAACTCAAGTTTTACACCTATTACATTTTAGTCCTTCTAGTCAAATTGAGCACTCAAACGATAAAAATTCTTAACGAAATTTTCACACAATTATTCTATCATGCTGTAGACATTAAAATAGTAATAAAATAAATATTTCTACTTCGGATTTGTAGTCCCAAAAACATTGTTCCAATTTGATCCAAAAATGGGTTGTTATAACTCTCCCCTCTTAGGATTTCTGTTCCCGAAAATCTTACTAGAAAAGAGGTTAGGGTACTATTTTCTTATAGCTTCATTCGGTTCCCACGTGGCCTCTTCGACCCCGTGTCATTGCCACAAAACTTTCACTAGAGCTATACTTCTATTTCTCAACTGTTTAACCTCTCGAGCTAACACTTTGATCGGTTCTTCACCATATGTCATGTAGGGTCGAATCTCAATCTTTGATGGTAAGATTACATGAAATGGATCCGATCGATATCATCGCAACATCAACACATGAAATACATTGTGAATTCTTTCCAATTCCGACGACAAAGCTAGTCGATATGCCACTAGCCCTATTCTTTTAATAATCTCATACGACCCAATGAAATACGAACTCAACTTGCATTTGTGACTAAATCTAAGAATTTTCTTCCACAAAGACACTTTCAGAAACACTTTATCACCAACCTGAAATTAAATATCCGTTCGTTTCAAATCCGTGAAAAATTTTGTCAATTTGAAGCTACTTTCAAACAATCACGAATTACTTTCACTTTCTCTTCAGTTTTTCTGACCAAATCAACCTCATGAATCTATTTCTCATTAAGCTAGGTCCAGTACAACGGAGTTCGACACTTGCAGCCATACAATGCTTCATACGGTGCCATCTTTATACTCGATTGATAACTGTTGTTATAAGCAAATTCGACAACGGTAGATATTTCTCCCAACTACACATCAAACTCTAAAACACAACGGCGAAGCATATATTCGAGAATTTGAATCACTCTCTCAGATTGACGATCGGTTTGTGAATGAAATGCAATACTAAAATTCAACTTTGTACCTAACGCTTCTTGCAATTTCTTCCAAAATTGCGATATGAACCTCGGATCTCTATTCGAAATAATAGAAGTAGGCACCCCGTGTAATCTAACAATCTTAGCAATTTACAATTAAGCTAGTTTACCAAGTGAATAATCTGTACGTATCGAAATGAAGTAAGCCGATTTTGTCAACTTATCAACAATGACCCAAACAACATCTTTCTTTTTTGGAGTCAGAGGTATCCACGATACAAAATCCATCGTAACTCTATCCCATTTCCACTCGAGTATAATCACAAGCTGAAGTAAACCTGAAGGCACTTGATGTTTGACTTTCACTTGTTGAGAAATCAAGCATCTCATTACAAACTCTGAAATGTCTTGTTTCATGCCTGATCACCAATACAATTTCTTCAAATCATTATACATCTTTGTATTCCCAAGATGAATAGATAGACAACCATTATGGGCCTCATGAAGAATTTTTTGAATCAGTTCAGTATCTCTTGGTACACAAATCCTACCTCGGAACCTCAAACAATCATCAGATCCAATCTAATATTTTGAATCACTATTCGATTTGCATTGAACTCTTTTAGCTTGCAACTCATTATCACCTTTCTGAGCTTCACAAATTTGCTGAAGAAATACTAGTCTAGCTTTCAACTCGGCGAAAATCGATCCATTATCAAATAAGGCTCACTGCGTGTTCATCGCCCTCAAAGAAAACAAGGCCTTTCTACTTAAAGCATCTACGACTACGTTTGCTTTCCCCAGGTGATAGTCAATCACTAATTCATAATCTTTCAATAGTTCGAGCCATCTCCGTTGTCGTAAACTCAAATCTTTCTGTGTCAATAAATACTTTAAACTCTTATGATCGGTAAAGATATGAAACTTCTCATCGAATGATTGGTGTCTCCAAATTTTTAAAGCAAACACAATAGCGACTAGTTCCAAGTCGTGCATCGGATAGTTCTTTTCATGCGGTTTTAATTGTCTTGAGGCATAAGCTACCACTTTACCCTCTTCCATAACACACAACCTAAATCGTTCAATGACGTGTCACTAAAAATCACAAACTCTTTTCTCGACTCAGGTTGTACTAATACCGGTGCCTCAGTCAACAATGCTTTCAATTGCTTGAAACTCTGTTCACATGTCTTGGACTACTCGAATTTCACATCTTTTTGTAACAATCTGGTCATAGATGCAGTAATCATCGAAAATCCCTTAACAAAACATTGATAGTAACCAACAAAACCCAAAACGCTTCTAACCTTAGATACATTTCTCGGTGGTTTCCAATCAACAACTGTTGAAATCTTACTCGGATCAACCCATATACCTTTTGCTAAAACAATGTGTCCTAGGAATTTGACTTCTAAGAGCCAAAACTCACTTTTGTTGAATTTAGCAAACAATTTCTTATCTCTCAAAGTCTGTTATAAAATTCTTAAATGTTCAGCATGCTTAGACTCATCTTGGGAATAAATCAGGATGTCATCAATAAATACAGCCACAAACTTATCTAAATACGGTCAGAAGATTCGATTCATCAAGTCCATAAAAATGGCAACAACATTTGTTAATCCAAATGGCATACCAAGGAATTCATAATGCCCGTACGTTGTTCTGAACGCGGTCTTCGGCACATCCAAATCTTTAACTCTCAATTGATAGTAGCCTGATCTCAAGTCTATCTTTGAGAACACTGTTGCCCATTTCAACTAATCGAACAAGTCATAAATTCTCGGTAAAGGATACCTGTTCTTTATCGTAACCTTGTTAAGCTGACGATAATCAATACAAAGTCTCATGGATCCTTCTTTCTTCTTGATGAATCATACTGGTGCACCCCAAGGAGAAAAACTCGGTCTCGCGAAACCCTTATCTGTCAACTCGTGCAACTGAGACTTCAATTCCTTCAATTTGGTTGGAGCCATTCTGTATAGAGTTATCAATATCAGTAAAGTTCTCAGCACTAAATCAATAGTAAACTCAATGTAACACCCCTAACTCATAACCGTCGCCAAAATCGGTTAAGAGGCATTACCAGACTTGTAACTCAATTCAGAACAATCATTTATCCAATGTCATCTCATTTTAGTAAATATCATTCATTCACATTCAATTTGTACTTCAATCGAGCATAGAAAGTTCTAATCATGCCTTTGAGACTAAATCAGTAACATACGAAAAATTTAAAAAAATTAGAAAAATTTCAACATTTCAAGTATCACACGCCCGTGTGAACAGGCCGTGTGCCTCACACGGCTAATACACATGCCCCTGCCTTAGACCGTGTGAAAAAAAGGCATACATACTGACTTGTGTCACATGGTCGAGAACACGTCTATGTGCCTGGCCATGTGAAAACTGGAGAGGATACTAACTTGGGTTACACAGCCAACCACACGCCCGTGTGTCTAGCCCGTGTGCCCTTTGAAATGGCTACACACGCCTGTGTATCAGGCCCTGCCAAAACTGTAGGGTATACTGACTTATACCACACAGCCGGTCACACGCTTGTGTGTGAGACCGTGTGGAGCATACTACCTTCTATATCATTGGAAACACCAAAAATTTATATACTTTTTCATACCCAATTCTACTTAAATTCATGCAAATTCGGTTAAATTCTTGTCAAAAAATAATTAAATAGTATAAAATAATTAACTTATGTTAAAAATATGAACATTATGAATTTTAATTAATTTTGTAGTTAATTTTGATTAAATTTGGTTATTTTTGACAGAATTACACAATTGGAGAAAAAGGGCCTGGTGAACACTACGAGAAGAATAAAACCGAGAGTAATTTAAAGTATCGAGGCCAATTAATTTCCAGCCCAAGATGGTCCAGAAATGTGTATTAATTCATAATTAAATTAATTTTAATTTATTTCCTATTTAATTTAGGTTAAATGAATTAATTTTAATTAATTATGAAGAAAGGGCCTAGTGAACCGCACTGGTTGAACCGAATGAAGTGAGCCGAACCAGCCACTAATTGGGCTGACCAGAACCGTCCATTGGCTGACCCAAATCAGAAAATTATTTGATAAAATATACTTGCAAAAAGGCCCTTGAAAAACCTCCAAATTATGTTCAAACCCCACCTTTATTTTAGGCTTTGTAGATTTGCCCCAGCCTATTTTTAGCAAGGTTGAAAGCTTCAACCTTGCCATGTGTGTGGCCGGCCATGGGAGGGCTCTCTTGGCTGCTGAATTTTCTATTTTTAGAAGCCCTCTTCAGCTATAAAAGCCACCCTATGCTGCCCATTTCAAATCATCCCTCAACATCCCTCATTCTACAACATTTTCTCATCCTCTATTCACTTCTCTCAAAGTTTCCTCTCCATTTTTCCATCCCATTTTCCCTTCCTCTTGTGCCGATTTCCTCTCTTGAGAAAGAGGTGTTCTTCAGCCATATTGGGCAGCAATCAAGGATTCATAGAAGCCTTGCTCGGCGAAGGCAACGGAGACTAAGAACGGAGCAACAGTCAAGCTACAGAGAAACACTGGATTTGCTTTCTATTCCCTTTCTTTTTAATTTATGTTGTTTTTATGATGAACATATCTATGAAAAATATTGTTGTTGAAATGGTTATTTTAATCAATTTAGCTTGAATTTAATTCGTGTTGGGTTGATTATATTTTTCCTACTTGAATTATTAAATTAGTGTTTATGCTGTTATAGGCCTCAATGAAATGCTTGATTAAGTAAAATCATACTTAGGTTATCTGGCATTATAATTGTTTAGATAACTAAAGAATTAATTGTTTAAACGGATTGAAATTGTAATTAATGGGCTCAGTACTTAATCAGTGCATGTTTAATTCTTCTAAGGTAACTAAAAATTAAATCAGCATTGTATTTGGCGATACATATGCCTTGCATAACTTGCAAGATTGTTGTGATTAAATTGTTTCAAGGTATGGCTACTTTGTTACTTCACATGATCTTTTACATGTTTATTAAGTTGAATTAATCGGTTGAATCAAAATAGGAATATGCGAGAGATAATTTAATTCAATAAGTATGTATGTACGATAGCATGTTTACTTTATTAAATCTGTTTAGTCAGTTGAATTGGCATAGGGATATGTTTAAGAGATAAATGGAATTCTTTTAATTAGTAAATATGTTCATAAGTTAGCAAATTACTGGGTTGCCGTGAATTTATTCATAACAACATAAACACGAAGTTAATATTTCTAAGTTAAACAGGTATAATTAATCCAACACAATTATATCATCTTGATTAAATCTTAATTGAAATCGTGCACTAGAACTCTTTTATTTTATCTAAATTGTTTGCTTAGTTTTAAAATCTTAGTTTATAAATCACTCTTTTCAAACCAAAATTATTTTTACCTCACCAAAGTGTTTTAATTAATTTCATAAATATTGCTTTTTACAGTCCCTGTGGGTACGATAACTCGACATTTACTTGTCACTTTATTACTTGTTACGATTGTGTACACTTGCACATTTCCACCATTCCAATCATTTCAACACCAGGGGACAAACGGCTGTGCAACATGACCATGTGTCACACACGACTGAGACACATGCCTATGTCCCTGCCCGTATGGACAAAAATAGGCTATTTACAAAGCCAAATTTGCCACCCTATAAACACAAGTATTCACAAGCATAAATGACCACATTTCATAACTCAATTGGCAATCATAATAACCATTTCAATGCACATTATTTGCATATCAAACATAACATTTACATACCCAATTACCTAATCAACATCATGCATAATCCATTCATATACCAAATACATATCAAGACATCATTTGCACATTTTCATTCCATCTATTCTTTGTCAAAACATACCATAATTGAACACTTATACACAATCAAAGACGATATCAAAATAAGCCAAATCACATGGCTTAACTCATACACAAGATATACCAAAAGCATAATTTTCAAGTGACATAACTAACACCATTTAAAGTAGCCTATACATGCCATATTTACATATTTTCACAAGTTCAAAAATATCAATCGACAATTGGATAGTGTGATGTGCAACTCCAACTTGTCCGAAACGATCGAGCTGTCGAACCTCTATAAAACATAGAGAAAGAAACAGAGTAAGCTTTATAGCTTAGTAAGCCCGTATAAACCAGAATTAAACTTACCATTAAACATAATCAAAGCAATAATCAAAGTGTAATAAATTCACTTACGCAAAATGCCTAAACACAAGCATTCATCACGTGTTAGTCATTTAAAATTTATGAAACCATCCATAAATATAATACCTTGCATCATACCAAATTCATATATCATATATAACATTAGTAACATTTCAATCTCAATCATATAACAATAGTTCATTTGTAAATTGTAACTCATCCGTATAAATAGCATTGGTGCACGTTGAACTTATTAAAACTTCAAAGGATACTCAGGTGATAAACATCAGTAATCCGTCAATTCATTATGATTTATGCTCTTTCGAGCCATGATCGTTAAGCTCCTCTTGAGCTAATAAACAGTAAGCACTATTGAGTTGAAACGGCAGGCTCTATCGAGCTGAACAGTAAGCTCCAATGAGTTGAAAATAGTAAGCTCTTACGAGCTAATATATCGGTAAGCTCAAATGAGCTATGGTGAGTCTGCAACAAATGCAGGAGCTCGACCAAAACGGTAACCTTAATGACATGTCACCCGTATCCTATGAATTCATACAGTTCAAACGGGGCTCGGTAACCAATAGACTATATCGTTAAGGCATTCATAACTCAAGTATATCAATTATACACATTCATTTCAATAATTACAAGTATATAAAAGTTCTATTCTAATTATACGAACATACCTCGTATCCTCGGATAAAACTATCGGCTATTCGTCCATTTTCTGTTTCCCCCGATCTAATTCTGGTATTCGTTTATCTTGATCTATATCATCTCAAAATAGCTTATTCAAACTTTCATTCAATTCAATTTAGCTTAAAACATTCATTTTGGCTAAATTATAATTTTACCCCTTAACTTTTGACTACTTTGCAATTTAGTCCTTAACACATTAAAATACAAAATTACACAATTAGGACATAATCCATAGTAGCCGAATTTACTATATACTACTAGCAGCCCATATCTTTCATTATTTCACACTTTTAACCACATAATTTTACATTTTCTCAATTTAATCCCTATTTGATGTTTTTGTCAAAAATCACTTTACAAAACTAGTTTAACTATCATCAAACTTCTGTAATCTATCATTAAACATCAAAGAAATCAAGTATTCAACAATGGAACTTTTCAAAATCATGAAAAAAATTCAAAAATTAAAGTACGGACTAGCTAATATACGAAGCAACGATCTAAAAAACGTAGAAATCATAAAAAAATCGAGCTAAAACCATACCTTAATCAAGCTAGGAGTGTGCCGAAATCATGGAAGCTTCAAACCCATATTTTCTTTCTCAATTTCGACAATATAGATGGAAGATGATGAATGAAATGATTTTTGTTTTATTTATTATTACTTATTAAACATTTTACTAAAATAACCTTAATTAAATCCATCAAATATCATGATATTATGCCCATTAATGTCCATTGAATTTAATTATGGTCTAATTTCAACATAAGGACTTCTAGTTTAATGATTCATAGCAATTTAATAACTTTAACTAATAGAACATACATTTTACACATTACGCGATTTAGTCCTTTTTACTGAATTAAACATTCAAACAGTAAAATTTCTTTACGAAACTTTCACATAATAATTCTATCATACTGTAAACCTTATTAAAATATTAAAATAAATATTTTAACTTTGGATTTGTGGTCCCAAAACCACTGTTCTGATTTGACCTAAAAAAGATGTTGTTACAACTCTCTCCCTTAGGGATTTTCATCCCCGAAAATCTTATCGGTAAATAGGTGAGGGTACTATTTTTGCATAGCTTCATTAGGTTCCCACGTAGCTTTCTCAATCCCGTGTTTATGCCAGAGAACTTTTACCAGGGCTATGCATTTATTTCTCAACTCTTTGATTTCACGAGCCAAAATCCTGATCTGTTCTTCATTATACAACATATCAGGTTGAATTTCAACATCTATCGGAGAGATCACGTGTGACAGATCAGATCTGTAATGACATAGCATAGAAACATGAAAGACATTATGTATCTTTTCAAGTTCTGACGATAAGGTAAGTCGATATGCTACAGGCCCTATTCTTTCAATAATCTCATACGGCCCGATGAATCGCAGAGTTAACTTTCTTTTATAGCCGAATCGAAGAAACTTTTTCCACTGTGACACTTTTAGAAACACTCTGTCTCTGACTTGAAATTCAATTTCTCTACGTTTCAAATTTGCGTAGGATTTTTGTCGATCTGAAGCTAATTTTAAACTGTCGCGAATCGTTTTCACTTTTTCCTCAGTTTCTCTGATCAATTCAATCTCGTGAATCTTTTTCTCACTCAATTTGGTCCAGTATAGCGGAGTTCGACATTTGTGACCATATGAAGCTTCGTATGG
Organism: Gossypium arboreum; assembly: GCF_025698485.1. Classification (NCBI taxonomy): domain Eukaryota; kingdom Viridiplantae; phylum Streptophyta; class Magnoliopsida; order Malvales; family Malvaceae; genus Gossypium; species Gossypium arboreum. The sequence continues at coordinate 43,316,380 of NC_069077.1, read as the reverse complement.
TGCCATCTTTATACTAGTTTTGAAACTGTTGTTATACGCGAATTCCATCAATGGTAAGTATTTTTCCCAACTGCCCTCAAACTCTAAAATACAACATCTCAACATGTCTTTGAGAATCTGAATAACTCTCTCGATCTGTCCATCTGTCTGAGGATGAAAAGTAGTCCAAAATTCAACTTTTTTCCCAGAGTCTCTTGCAATTTCTTCTAGAATCGTGACGTAAATCTCAGATTTCTATCAGAAATAATAGATAATAGCACCCCGTGTAACCGAACAACTTTAGAAATGTACAATTCAACTAATCTGTCAAGTGAGTAATCTATATGTATTGGTATGAAATGAGTAGACTTCGTTAGTCGATCAACGACAACCTAGATAACATCTTTCTTTTTTAGAGTTAGTGGCAATCTTGACACAAAATCCATTGAAACTCTATCCCATTTCCACCCAGGAATCAAGACAGGCTGTAGTAAACCCAATGGTACTTGATGTTTAGCTTTGACTTGCTGACATATTAAACATTTAGATACAAAATTTGAGATATCCCGTTTCATAGCTGACCACCAGTACATCTGTTTCAGGTTGTTATACATCTTAGTACTACCTGGATGAACAGAAAGGTGACTACTGTGTGCTTCATGCAAGATTTTTTGAACAAGTTTCGTATTTTTGGTACACAAATTCTATTTCAAAATATTAAACAGTCATCATTTCCAATATGAAATTCTGAATCAGAAATAGTCTTCCATTGGATTCGTTTAGCTTGCAATTCATGATCATCTTTTTGAGCTTCACAGATTTGTTGAAGAAATACCAGTTTAGCTTTTAATTCATCTAAAATAGACCCAACATCAAAAATCATTAACTGGGTGTTCATTGCTCGTAATGCAAACAAAGATTTTCGACTCAGGGCATTAACAACAACATTAGCTTTTCCCGGGTAATAATCAATCACAAAGTCATAATCATTCAATAAGTTGAGCCATCTTTGTTGTCGCAAATTTAAATCTTTCTGTGTCATCAGATATTTCAAGCTCTTGTGATCCGTATAGTCGTGGCATTTTTCACCGTATAAGTAGTGTCGCCAAATCTTAAATGCAAGCACAATTGTAGCCAACTCTACATCATGTGTTGGATAATTTATTTTCATGCGGTTTTAATTGTCGAGAAGCATAAGCTATAACTTTTCCCTCTTGCATCAAAACACATCCTAGGCCATTTAATGATGCGTCACTATAAATCACAAATTCTTTCCCCGATTTCGGTTGAACTAATACTAGTGCTTCAGTTAACAGTACTTTTAACTATTCAAAATTCTGTTGACATTTTTCTAACCAATCGAACTTCATGTCTTTTTGTAACAGTCGTGTCATCGGTGTTACGGTCATCGAGAATCTTTCACGAATCTTCGGTAATAGCCTACTAAGCCCAAAAAACTATAGACTTCAAATACATTTCTTGGAGGTTTCCAATAATCAATAGCAGAAATCTTGTTCGGATCAACTCTAATACCATCAGTTGAAACAATGTGCCCTAGAAATCCAACCTCTTTGAGCCAAAATTCACATTTACTGAACTTTGCAAATAACTGCTTGTCTCGTAGAGTTTGTAACAGAATTCTTAAGTGTTTGGTATGCTCAGATTCATCTTGTGAATAGATCAGAATGTCGTCAATGAATACAACGACAAATCTATCTAAATACGATCTGAATATCTGGTTCATCAAGTCCTTAAAAATGGCAGGAGCAATAGTTAAATCGAAAGACATAACAAGGAATTCATAATGTCCATACCTTGTTCTGAATTCGATTTTTGACACATCCGAATCTTTGATTCGTAACTGATAGTAACCTGATCTCAAATAAGTCTTTGAAAATACTGTACCTCTTTGAACTGATCAAATAAATCGTCAATCCACAGTAAAGGGTATTTATTTTTTATAGTCACTTTATTCAACTGTATGTAGTCGATACACATTCTCATCGTGCCGTCTTTCTTTTTCACAAACAATACCGGTACAACCCATGTAGAATAACTCGATAGTACAAAACCTGTAACACCCCGAACCCGAGACCATCGCCGGTGTCGGACGCGAGGGGTTAACGAGCCAAGTCCTCTTAAAGCACCGACCAAATTGGCATTTCCAGACAGGCTGGAAAACTTCGTCACTGTCGCCTTAAAAATCATATCTCGAGTTTCAAAACTCAGAAACTGATTCCGTAAATTTTCCCTGAATTTAGACTCATATATCCTTCCATGGATTTATTTCTAGAATTTTTGGTCGGGCCAATTGGTACAGTTTATTAGTTAAAGGTCACCCATGTTACAGGGATCGACTGTTCTGACCTTCGCGTGTTACAACTTGAATATCTCTCTGTACAGGGCTTTAATACTGGTGCCGTTTATTTCTAATGAAACTAGACTCAAAATGGAATCTGCACATATAAGGCATGACTTCTAATTCTTTCTGGATAATTTATAGAAAATTTTTAAAGTCACGATAGGGGACCCAGAAACCGTTCTGGCCCTGTCTCACAATAACTTTAATATCTCTTAACATGTAACTCCTATGACTGTTTCGTTTCTTCCATATGAAAGTAGACTCATCAAGGTTCATTTACATAACTTATTCACTATTTAATACCATTCCTACAAATTTTGGTGATTTTTCAAAACCACACCACTGCTGCTGCCAGCATCTGTTTTCAAGGTAACCTTTACCTATTTCATGATTTCAACGATTCAATTGGCCCTTTTTGCATACATAGCACAAGTGTGATCATGATTAACCATTCCAATGGCTAATATTTTCAAAACGATTCCATACCCCATAATGATCATCATACAAACGATTATAGAATCATACTTAACAACGTATATAAGCCATTTTCGCATGGCTATCCAAGCTTACATAAAACCGAAAGGTACATGACCTTCTACAATAGGGTAGTCCTATACATGCCATTTCAAAGTTCAACCAAAATTATACCCAAAATGGAGGCTTTGATAGTGTAGATGACTTCGACTTTAATGATCCCGAATCCGATCGCTAACGAGCAAAATCTATAAAACAGAGAGCCAAAGCAACGGAGTAAGCATTTTTATGCTTAGTAAGTCTCAAGCAATAAAAATCAGCTTTAACTAAAGCATTACATTCACATAGCCAAATGAATCATTTCATTAATACACATTCACATAATCAAACTTACTTCACACTTCATCATTATATACTTTCACAAGATATCAACTAATTCAATAGCTGAAAACTCGTTAGTCGATTGAACGAATGTTACTCAAACATATCGACTTTTCCAATGCACATATAAACATACCTTATCCTTTGGGCTTTTCGAGCGTACTAATTAAATTTATTACAGCAACCAACGCTCACCTCCAGCCCAAGCTTCTTCGGAATACAACCGGATATAACCACATGCACGAATGCCTTCGGGTCTTAGCCCGGATAGAACGACTTGCACAAATGCCTTCGGGTATTAGCCCGGATTTAACAACATGCACGAATGCCTTGGTCTTAGCCGGATGTAGTCACTAGCACAATTGCCTTCGGGTCTTAACCCGGATATAATTACTAGCATAAATGTCTTCGGGACTTAGCCCGGATATGTCATTCAATTGCTCATGCACACACATACATCAATAATCATTACACATCCATGTTTCATTTTCGTTACTAAGGCTCAAACACAAACATATCACTTGCATAATCGCCTTCGGGACTTAGCCCGGGTATCATTCGAATACTCATACACACATAAATTAATAATCATTACACATCCATATTTCATTTCACATAATTCGAGTAGGGTCATTTCTTAAGGACTTACCTCGGATGCTGTCGAACGGCTTCAACGGCTATTCGATCACTTTTTCCTTCCCTTTATCGGATTTAGCTCCCCTTTGCTCTTGAGCTTAACGAATGCAAGTAGAAGTATTCAATATTTTTCTCAATAATGTTTACTTGTTAATCACATTCAGCATCTCATATCAACTCATTTTATTATAAACTATCAATCGACTTTTAAACCAAAACGCCATTATAAGGCCGATTGTTCTTGGTCATACATACACGAAATCAAAAATAAATTCCAAGGTTTTCACATTATAAGGTACTAAGCCGAATACACTTGCTAGGTTCACATACATTCTTCATCAATTTCTTCTTTAAACAAACACATTTAAGCATTCCTTTCAGATTATCAACTCCAACCACATTCATTACTCAAGTATAGTATTTTCACATTCGGCAATAGTATTACATACAATAGCCGATTCTTCTTACTTTGTATTTGTGCATCTATTTGATCATTAGTTTAGTTCAAACACCCATACACCAAGATTCATCAAGTTTAGCATGAAACATAAACCTTAATCCTCAATGACCACTATGGCGAAAATCCTAGTCAACCCAAAATCACAATTTCTAGCATGGGTTACCTAGAGAACTTGGTAACTAGCTCAATTTCATCTAACGTTTCAAGAATTCACATGGATTTCTCACTTTATTTATAGCTTAGAAACCGAATGGTTGCTCCTTAGAATCGCCAAGAAGAAACAAGAACAAAACTTGTTTCTTTCACCCATCCACCATTTCTCCTTAAAACACAAGACAACAATCATTTTCCTCCATTTCTTCCATGGCCGATTACCCACTATCACCACACAATCAAGATTTTGACAAGGCTAAGTAGGAAACTTAGTAACTAGCTTAATGTATGCTAATATTTCAAGAACTAACATGAAATCACTTACCTTGTTCCAAGCTTAAGGGTGACCGATTGGCTATCTCCCTTCTTCCTTTGAGTTTCGCCAAGCTAAGGAGGATGAACACTTTTCTTCTTTTTTTTTTCTAGTTACGGCACAATGGGGGGGCAAGGATGAAACAACCTTGGTTTCTCTTCCCCTCCCCTCATATTTTATTGTTCCTCCCACAACATGTTTATTATATTCTTTACCCATCACATTTTGTCTATCTTCATTACCATGGCCGGCCACTTCCTATAGTTTGGCTAAATTGACATGCAAATCCCTCATGTCTTTACTTCATGCATTATTTGGCCACTTAAAATTTCACCTATCGCATTTTCAAGTCCTATCACATGGGTCCTTTCTTATAAATTAGCACCTAATTAATAAAATCAAGGCACGAAATATTTACACATACAAATTCCACATACAATAAGCACGGAATATAACACCTAATTATTTTTGTGACTCGGTTTTGTGGTCCCGAAACCACATCCATACTAGGGTCAATTTTGGGCTGTCACAAAACCTTTATCTGTCAATTCTTGCAACTGAGCTTTCAACTCTTTTAATTCTGTTGGAGCCATTCTGTATAGAGCTATCAATATTGGCATTGTTCCTGGTACCAATTCAATACCAAATTCAACTTCTCTAATCGATGGCAAACCCGATAATTTTTCTGGAAATACATCTAAAAACTCACAAAGAATATGTACAAATTCAATCTTTGATTCAAACACCTTTATATCCAGCATGTATGCAACGTATGCATCATAGCCCTTTTTCAAATATTTCTGAGCTAACATAGACGATATTACTATATGTAATTCACTCAAATCATCAAACTCAATCTGGCATTTTTCACTATATAAGTAGTGTCGCCAAATCTTCAATGCAAGCACAATTGTAGCCAACTCTACGTCATGTGTTGGATAATTTATTTTTGTGCGGTTTCAATTGTCGAGAAACATAAGCTATAACTTTTCCCTATTGCATCAGAACACATCCTAGGCCATTTAATGATACGTCACTATAAATCACAAATTCTTTCCCCGATTTCGGTTGAACTAATACTGGTGCTTTAGTTAACAGTACTTTCAACTGTTCAAAACTCTGCTGACATTTTTTTGACCAATCGAACTTCATGTCTTTTTGTAGTAGTCGTGTTATCAGTGTTGCAATCATCGAGAATCCTTTCACGAATCTTCAATAATAGCCCACTAAGCCCAGAAAACTACGGACTTCAGATACATTTCTAGGAGGTTTCCAATCAACAATAGCAGAAATCTTGCTCGGATCAACTCTAATACCGTTAGCTGAAACAATGTGCCCCAGAAATCCAACCTTTTTGAGCCAAAACTCACATTTACTAAACTTTGCAAATAACTGTTTATCACGTAGAGTTTGTAACACAGTCCTAGAGTGTTTGGTATGCTCAGAGTCATCTTGTGAATAGATCAGAATGTCGTCAATGAATACAACAACAAATCTATCTAAATACAGTCTGAATATCTGGTTCATCAAGTCCATAAAAATGGCAGGAGCAATAGTTAAACCGAAAGACCTAACAAGGAATTCATAATGTCCATACCGCGTTCTGAATGTGGTTTTCGACACATCCGACTCTTTGACTCGTAACTGATAGTAACTTGATCTCAAATCAATCTTTGGAAATACTGTAGCCCCTTTCAACGGATCAAAAAAACGTCAATCCACAGTAAAGGGTATTTGTTTTTTATAGTCACTTTATTCAACTATATGTAGTCGATACACATTCTCATCGTGCCATCTTTCTTTTTCACAAACAATACCGGTGCACCCCATGTAGAATAACTCGATAGTACAAAACCTCATCTGTCAATTCTTGCAACTGAGCTTTCAACTCTTTTAATTCTATTGGAGCCATTCTGTATGGAGCTATCGGTATTGGCATTGTTCCGGGTACCAATTCAATACCAAATTCAACATCTCTGATCGATGGCAAACCCGATAATTCTTCTGGAAATACATATGAAAACTCACAAACAATATGTACAGATTTAATCTTTGATTTAGACACCTTTATATCGAGCATGTATGCAACATATGCATCATAGCCCTTTTTCAAATATTTCTGAGCTAACATAGATGATATTACTATATCTAATTCACTCAAATCATCAGACTCAATCTGAAGAATTTCACCATTTTGACATTTCAATTCGATAGTCTTCTGTCTACAAGTCACAACCGTATCATGCATAGTCAACCAGTCCATACCCAGAATCACATCAAACTCATCAAATGGTAGAAGCATGAAGTTAGCCGAAAACAGTAACCCCGAGTCATTAGAGGACAATTCTTACAAATTTTATCAACTAAAATAGATTTGCCTAAAGGGTTCGATACTTTAATTACAAACTTTGTAGACTAGACATGTAAACTCTTTTTAAATACTAAGTTCATACAGATATATGAATGAGTTGATCTAGGATCTATCAATGCAAATATATTAGTATAAAAAAGAGAAAAAGTACCAGTAATAACGCCTGGTAATGATGCCTCCTCTTGTGCATGAATAACTAAGATCTGGCAGATGCTCGTGCCTCAGATCTCATAGTCAAATCTCTTGTAGCACCTCGATTACCACTTATATTTCTAGTATTTCGGGGTGGTCTCCCTCTAGAACCTGTGTTACTCACTTTCATTGGTTGATCTCTATTAGCTGTAAACTTTTCTGGACAGTATCAGAGATAATGATCAAGCGATCTATATTTAAAGCAAGCTCTGCTCACTAATCTACATTCACCATAATGCTTCTTATTGCAGTGTTTACAGTTCAACATTTCTAACACTACCCATACTGGCAACCGATGCCACCTGAGGTTTAGAAATGAAATGTCTCACATCTCTGTCTCTAATCAAAATTCCTGTAGAAGCGGTAGAACGAAGATGATATTATCTAAAATTATTTAATGCTGGCTGATGTGATTTGCCCGGAAATCTCTTTCTAGAATCTCTAGCCACAAAATCAACTTTTTTTTTCTCTTTGTAAAGCTCTTCAGCTTTACAAGCTCGGTCAAATAAAACAACAAACTCTTTCAGCTCAAGAATTCTGACTAACACTATGATTTCTTCATTCAATCCATCCTCGAATCTTTTACACATTACAGCTTTAGAAGAGATGAATTCACGGGCATATTTGCTGAGTCATACAAACTCTCTTTCATATTCTGTAATTGATATACGGCCCTGTTTCAATTCAATGAATTCTTTTCTTTTCTGATCGATGAATCTTTGGCTGATGTATTTCTTTCTAAATTCAACTTGAAAGAAATCCCAAGTGATTCTTTCTTGCGGAACTATGGATATCAAGGTGTTCCACCACTGATACGCGGTGTCTCTCAAAAGTGATACTACACATTTTAAACATTTTTCAGGTGTACAGGATAATTCGTCGAATACTCGAATTGTGTTCTCAAGCCAAAACTCAGCTCTCTCAGGATCATCACTAATAGTGGCTTAGAATTCCTCAGCTCCATGTTTCCGTATTTTATCAATAGGTGGTTTATTTAATCGCAGAGGATCAATACCTTGAGAAACTATAGGGATCTGTTGGGGAACAGGTGGGGGTGGAGGTTGTTGAACAGCTGGGTTCGTAAAAATGTACTGTGTGAACCACTCGTTCAATATCTAAAAGAAGGCTTCTTTAGCCTCACCTCCGCGACTACTCGTCACGGGTCTAGATTCAGAAGACATTGTCCCTTAAGTGAGAGCTGCCGCATTACTTTCTACGTCATCTGCTACAACTCATTCGAGATCCCATACTATACAAAAACACATTTGAAATCGTCAGGAGTCATAACACTATCACAATTTTATATATGGCATGTATAGCTAGACTCACATACGTTATGTTAGTCCTAGAATCAACTAAATTGTAGCTCTGATGCCAGCAAATGTAACACTTCTAACCCATAACCGTCACCAGAATAGGTTAAGAGGCATTATCGGGCTTGTAACTCAATTCAGAACAATCATTTATCCAATGTCATCTTATTTTAGTAAACAGCTTTCATTCACATTCAATTTGCACTTAAACTGATCATACAAAGTTCTAATCATGCATTCCGGACTAAATCGATAACATATAAAAAATTTAGAAAGTTAGAAAAATTTCAACATTTCAAGTATCACATGCCCGTGTGAACAGGTCGTGTGCCTCACATGGCTAATAGACACGCCTGTGTCTTAAACCGCGCGGAAACAGGGCATACATATTGACTTGTGTCACACGGCCGAGAACACGCCTGTGTGTCTGGCCGTGTGAAAACTAGAGAGGATACTAACTTGGGTTACATAGCCAACCACACGCTCGTGTGTCTAGCCCATGTGCCCCTTTGAAATGGCCACATATGTCTATGTATCAGGCCGTGCCAAAACTGTAGGGTATACTGACTTATACCACACAGCCGGTCACACGCCCGTGTGTAAGACCGTGTAGAGCATACTGACTTCTATATCATTTCAACACCAGGGGACATACGGCTGTGCAACATGACCATGTGTCACACACGGCTGAGACACATGCCTGTGTCCCTGCCTGTGTGGACAAAAATATGCTATTTGCAAAGCCATATTTGCCACCCTATAAGCACAAGTATTCACAAGCATAAATGACCACATTTCATAACTCAATTGGCAATCATAATAACCATTTCAATGCACATTATATGCCATATCAAACCTAACATTTACATACCCAATTACCTAATCAACATCATGCATAATCCATTCATATACCAAATACATATCAAGGCATCATTTGCACAGTTTCATTCCATCTATTCTTTGTCAAAACATACCATAATTGAACACTTATACACAATCAAAGATGATATCAAAATAAGCCAAATCACATGGCTTAACTCATACACAAGATATACCAAAAGCATAATTTTTAAGTGACATAACTAACACCATTTAAAGTAGCCTATACATGCCATATTTACATATTTTCACAAGTTCAAAAATACCAATCGACAATTGGATAGTGTGATGTGCAACTCCAACTTGTCCGAAACGATCGAGCTGTCGAACCTCTATAAAACATAGAGAAAGAAACAGAGTAAGCTTTATAACTTAGTAAGCCCGTATGAATCAGAATTAAACTTACCATTATACATAATCAAAGAAATAATCAAAGTGTAATCAATTCACTTATGTAAAATGCCTAAACACAAGCATTCATCACATGTTAGTCATTTAAAATTTATGAAACCATCCATAAATATAATACCTTGCATCATACCAAGTTCATATATCATATATGACATTAGTAACATTTCAATCTCAATCATATAACAATAATTCATTTGTAAACTGTAACTCAACTGTATAAATAGCATTGGTTCTTGTTGAACCTATTAGAACTTCAAAGGATACTCGGGTGATAAACATTAGTAATCTGTCAGTTCATTATCATTTATGCTCTTTCGAGCCATGATTGGTAAACCCTTCCTGAATTGATAAACAGTAAGCTCTATTGAGCTGAAACGGTAAGCTCTATCGAGCTGAACAGTAATCTCAAATGAGCTGAAATCAATAAGTTTTGACGAGCTGATATATTGATCAGCTCAAACGAGCTATGGTGAGTCCACAACAAATGCAAGCGCTGGACCAAAACGGTAACCCTAGTGACATGTCACCCGTATCCTATGAATTCATATAGTTCAAACAGGGCTCGGTAACCAAAAGACTATATCGTTAAGGCATTTATAATTCAAGTATATCAATTATACACATTCATTTCAATAATTACAAGTATATAAAAGTTCTGTTCTAATTATACAAACTTACCTCGTATCCTCGGATAAAACTATCGGTTATTCGTCTACTTTCTGTTTCCCCCAATCTAATTCTGGTATTCGTTTATCTTGATCTATATAATATAAAATTAGCTTATTCAAACTTTCATTCAATTAAATTTAGCCTAAAACATTCATTTTGGCTAAATTACAATTTTACCCCTTAACTTTTGACTAATTTGCAATTTAGTCCTTAACACATGAAAATGCAAAATTACACAATTAGGCCATAAATACTACTAACAGCCCATATCTTTCATTATTTCACACTTTTAACCACATAATTTTACATTTTCTCAATTTAATCCCTATTTGACCTTTTTGTCAAAAATCACTTTTCAAAACCAGTTTAACTATCATCAAACTTCTGTAATCTATCATTAAACATCAAGCAACTCAAGTATTCAACAATGGAACTTTTCAAAATCATGAAAAAAATTCAAAAATTAAAGTACGGGCTAGCTAATATACAAAGCAACGATCTCAAAAACGTAGAAATCATAAAAAATTAAGCTAAAACCGTACCTTAATCAAGCTAGGAGTGTGCCGAAATCATGGAAGCTTCAAACCCTTATTTTCTTTCTCAATTTCAGCAATATATATGGAAGATGAATAATAAAATGATTTTAGTTTTATTTATTATAATTTATTAAACATTTTACGAAAATAACCTTAATTAAATTCATCAAATATCATGATATTATGCCCATTAATGTCCATTCAATTTAATTATGGTCTAATTTCAACATAAGGACTTCTAGTGTAATGATTCATAGCTGTTTAATACCTTTAACTAATAGAACATACATTTTACACATTACATGATTTAGTCCTTTTTACCGAATTAAACATTCAAAGAGTAAAATTTCTTTATGAAACTTCCACATAATAATTCTATCATGCTGTAAACCTTATTAAAATAATAAAATAAATATTTTGACTTTGGATTTGTGGTCCCGAAGCCACTATTTTGATTTGACCTAAAAACGGGCTGTTACACTCAACCTCTTTGATCGGTGGTAATCCAGGCAACCCTTCTGGAAACACATCTAGGTATTCAGAAACTACCGGTACAGATTCAATCTTCAATTAAGAAACTTTTGTATATAGTACATACGCAAGATAGGCTTCACAACCTTTTCTTACATACCTCTGGGCCGACACCGATGAAATCATAATAGGCAACCCACCCGACCCATCCAGTTCAATCCGAAGAATTTCATTATTTTGACATTGCAATTCAATAATATTTCATCTACAATTCACTACGACATCCTGTAGAGTTAACCAATCCATTTCAAGAATTACATCGAACTCATCAAACAGTAAAAGTATTAAGTCAGCCAGAAAACAGTGACCCTGAATCATTAAAGGACAATTCTTGTAAACTTTTTCGACTAAAACATATTTGCCTAAGGGGTTCGACACTTTAATCACAAACTTAGTAGACTAAACAGACAAATTCTTACTAGATACCAAATTCATGCAAATATAAGAATGGGTCGATCTAGGATCAATCAATGCAAGTACATTTGTACCATAGAGAGAAAATGTGCTAGTGCTAACATCAGGAGATGACGTATCTTTGCGAGCGCGGATAGCGTAGGCTCTCTTTGACCTTTGATCTCACAGTTAAATCTTTCGTTACACCTTTGCTACTGGTCCAATTTCCAGTAGCAGTGTTGCTCGGTCTTACTTTATGAAAATTATCTTTCTCAGCCATTTCATGGCAATTTAGGGAGCCACATTTAATGAAAGCCTGGTTATTCATTCTACATTCATCAGGATGTTGTCTACCACAGTGTTGACATTCGAGTCTATTAGACCTAGCATTACCAATACTCGATATTGACGTAGTTTGGGCCTTAGAACCCAAATATTGCTTTCCACGACCTCTGTTGGGATACCCAACTGAAACATTCGAACGAGTACACAAATTCCTTGAGTTCTTTGACAAAGATTGAAATGACTTATTCAATTGTCTTTTTCTCAAACCTCTAGTCTCAAACTCAGCTTTTCTCTTTTCTTTGTTCAACTCTTTAGCTTTCCAAGCTCGTTTGACTAGTGCAAAAAATTCTTTCAACTCTAAAATCCCTACTAGTAATCTGATATCCTTGTTCAACCTATCTTTGAATCTTTTGTACATGATGGCCCCGATGGAAACACATTGTAACACCCTTAACCCGTATTTGTCACCGGAATAGGGCTACGAGGCATTATTGATCAATTGCATCATAAATATATATTTCTCATACATGAATACATTATCACATAAAAATTAATAAAAAAATATCACATTGTCCCTTATAAGGCTCTACGAAACCTTAAAACATGCTTGGAAGAGGTTTAGGACTAAATTAATAACATTTGAAATGTAACATCCTGAATTAGGGCTTAGTCAGAATAGTGGTTTTGAGACCACAAATCTGAAGTAGAAATAGTTATTTTATGATTCTTATGAGGTCTATGATATGATTGTATGCTTGTGTGAAAATTTTATGAAGAAATTCTATTGATAAAGTGTCTAATTTGACATTTAGGACTAAATTGCAAAAGTTACAAAATGTGAGTTCTAGAAGCTTTAATGATGAAATTGCCATGGATTTTTAATTAGAAGTCCATAAATATCAAATTTCCCAATTTCTATTTTTATGGACAAAAATGGGCATGAATAGGAAAAATTTGAAAGAAAGGCCTTAAGGGCAATTTTATCATTTGGTTAATAAAAGAATAAAAAGGGAAAATAAGTCAAAAATTGGTGTCCATCTTCTTCATGTGTGCCAAAAATCTCAAGGAGCCATGGCTAGGGTTTTGTTCAACTTTCAAGTTCAATAGTAAGTGCATCCTAGCCCCGTTTTTAATGCTCTTTACATTTTTGAAACCCTCGTAACCCGATTTACCTATTTCTAGCCATATTTTGAAGTAAGGTTCATGTTTGAAATTTAACCCATGTATGACATGCATTTGTTTTGATGTTTAATGGAAGAACATGAATGTTTGATGTGTGATAAACATCTTTTACTAAGTGATTTCTAATGAAAATGGCTAAAAAGGACTTATTTGTAAAGTTTGCAAAATGAGTAGTAAAATGTATGTTTTAATGAGAAATGTGGGCTACTATGAGCATGTTATAAGTTTAGCTAGGCTTGGGTAACAAAGAAAATGAACACATTTCATTTTATGAGCCTAGGGGCTAATTTGTAATTATGTGAAAGTTTAGGGGTAAAATTATAATTTTACCAAAGTATGATTTATGGACTGATTTGAACAATGTGATAATTAAATAAGTGATATTTTCTATTATTGACCAAGAAAAATAGAGTTCGGACCTAAACCGACGAAAGAACAAGGTTGTGGACTAAATCAAATGGTTAGTCATATTTTGGTACCGAGGTAAGTTCGTGTGTAAATAATACAACATTACATTATTATATTTTTAATGCTTTAATATTGCATAAATTGTGTAATTGTCCTTGTGGATTTAATTAATGATGGCACGATGACGATTTGACGAAGTTTGATATATAGAAACCCTGGTTGAACCTTAGGAATAGTTAGGATACAAATGTCATGACATTAGGGTTATGTTATCCCATCACATGGCATTGGCATTGATATGTGATGCCATGTAAGACCATGTCTGGGACATGGCGTTGGCATCGATATGTGATCCCATGTAAGACCATAACTGGAATATGGCATTGGCATCGATATGTGATCCCATGTAAGACCATATTTGGGATATGGCATTGGCATCGATATGAGACATCATGGAAGACCATAGCTGGGCTATTGGCTTTGATATGTGATCCCATGTAAGACTATATCTGGGATATGGCATTGGCATCTTACTGTGTGCATGAGAGTTCTCAAGTGTCCTTTAGTATTCGAAGTGGTTCAATGGGAAATCCAACGATTATGTCAAAGAGATGACAATGTATGATCATGTTGAAAGGGTACAGGTATGTACACAAAACTCATAAATATTGAGATTATGAACCGATGTGACCTTGGTAAGAAGTGAATGAATAAATTATGACAATGAGTTTTATTGTACATTATGTAAATATCATGTCATAAAATGTACCTATGATACTTGATGACATTGTGATAAATATTGTTATGTTATGTGTATAATAATGCATGGTGAATGTTGTTAATTATTAACATGCAAACTTACTAAGCTTTATGCTTACTCCCCTTTCCTTTTCATTTTCTTATAGTATCGCCAAGCTAGCTCAGGGATCGAAGGATGTTGGAGCTTGATTCACACTATCAAACTAATCCTTTGGTTATAGTGAATTCAAGTATTTTGAGTATGGCATGTATAGGGACTTAGTCTTTTTGTTATATGTCATATTGGTTTAGCCAAATGTATTGGCTTATAATAATTTGATGATTCATTTTGTATATGGCCATGAGATATGGCCCATATTAATTATAGGGATGTAATCCTATTCATATATGCATGCATGTGCTAAGGCCACTCATAACGTGGTTAAATTCATTTAGCATGGATGAATTGTGAATATGATTATGGATGTTTGATGATGGAAATGTGAGTAAATGACATAATAAAAACTAAGGCATGAATGTATGAAATGAGAGTAAATTGATGTTTCATATTGCATGTGATTTGGTAAGCTTGGTCTAAATAAAATATGAAGTCTTAAGTAAGTATAAATTGATAAGAAGTTGATATGCATGAGCCATGTTTATGAATGTATAAGTGCTCATTTATGCCATGTAGGATGTCATTGAGATGTGTTAGTGTGCATGTGTTATTGAGGGTGATAAAAGGCTTGGAAAATAGCCTCAAAGTTGTCCACATGGGTAGGCACACGGGTGTGTGTCTAGACTGTGTGTGACACACGGTCTGCCCTATGGGTGTGTGATCCGGCCGTATGTCCCCTACACCCTAATTTGGTAAAATAGAATGCCCAGTAGTAAACACACGGGCAGAGATACGACCATGTGAAGGACACGACCTCTGGACATGGGCGTGTGCCCTAGCCATGTGAAGTCTGCACTTGATTTTTGGAATTTAATTAGCCACACGGCCTAAGCACATGGGCATGTGACTTGGCTGTGTGACCCTAATTATGTTGATGATGTCATAAATAGAGAGTTACACGGGTTAAGGAAACGGGTGTGTCCCAAGCCACATGGGCGTGTGCGACCACATGGGCTACCCATATGGGCTTGTAACCCTCCAAAACTAGAAAATTTTCTAAGTATCTCAAAAGTTCTGAAAGTTCTCAGTTAAGTCCCGAACCACACCCAATGGATGTTTTGGGACCTTGTGGATTCGTATAAGGGACAGTATGCTTGTGTATAAATGGTTTTAATTTGGGCAAAATTTTATGGCCTGATTTTGTATAAAAGTTTATTTTCGAGTCCGGTAATGCTTCAGACCCTGTCTCGATGTCGAATACGGGTAAGGAGTGTTACATTTAGTGGTATTAGAGCTACGATTTAGTCAATTTTCGGACTAACGTAGCATGTGTACGTGTCTAACTATACATGCCATAAATGAGTTATGATAGTGTGATGACTCCTAACCTTTTTAAATTGTGTTTTCATATAGCAATGGATCCCAATCGAGCTGAAGCTGATGATGTAGAAAGTAATGCGCTGGCTCCCACTCAAGAGGCAGTGCCAGTTGAGAGTAGACCCGTGACCGTGAGTTAGAGAGGAGGAGAAAGGGCTAGGGAAGCCTTTCTCCTTATAATTAATGTATGGTATATGGAATTTGTTCGAACGAACCGGAACACTCCACCCCCTCCACCCCCACCTATTCCTCAGCCTGTTCCTGTAGCACCCTAGGGTGTGGATTTTATGAGATTAAATATACCTCCAGTGGATAAAATTTGAAAGCAAGGAGCTGAAGAGTTCCGAGCTAGTATAGATGATGACCTTGGGAGGGTAGAGTTCTAGCTTGAGAATACCATCAGGGTATTTGATGAGTTATCATGCACACTTGAGGAATGCATGAAGTGTGTTGTGTCACTCCTAAGAGACTCAGGTTATCAGTGGTGGAACACCCTTGTGTCAGTTGTACCAAGGGAGAGAGTTAATTGAGAATTTTTCCAGGAAGAGTTCCGTAAAAAGTATATTAGCCAGAGGTTTGTTGATCAGAAAAGGAAGGAATTCCTTGAGTTAAAACAGGGCTGAATGACGGTAACAAAATATGAGCATGAGTTTGTAAGACTTAGCAAGTACGCTCGGGAATGCGTATCAACTGAGGCCATCATGTGTAAGAGGTTTGAGGATTGGTTAAATGAGGACATCCGATTGCTGGTTGGTATCTTAGAATTAAAAGAGTTTGTTATACTAGTTGAGAGAGCTTGCAAGGCCGAGGAATTGGCTAAAGAGAAAAGAAAATCTAAGTTTGAGTCTCGAGATTTGAAAAAAAGGTAGGTGAGTAAGTCATTGCAGTCCTTATCTAAGAAACCAAGAGAGTTTAATACTCGATCGAGTGCTTCATTTGGGTACTCAAGTAGAAATAAGTGTAAGCAGTACTCGACTTCAAAAGCTTAGACTACTTCAATTGCTAGTGTTGGTAATGCCCGACCGAGTAGACCAGAGTGTTCACAATGTGGTAGACGTCACCTCGGCGAGTGCCAAGCTAATGATGGAACTTGTTTTAAGTGTGGCTCCTAAGATGGTTTCATTAGAGATTGCCCCAAATTGGTTGATGAGGAGAGGTTTCAGAGTGCAAGATCGGGGAATACTATTTCTAGAGGGAGACTACAGAGAAATTCAGGAAATGGAGCGAGTAGTAAGAATGCACCTAGAGATTCAGCTGTGAGACTTGAGGGTAGGGCACTTGCGAGGACTTATTCCATTTGCCCTCGCAAAAAGGCTTCATCTTTTGATGTGATTACGTGTACTTTTTCTCTTTATGATACTTATGTTGTTGCTTTGATTGATCCGGGATCTACCCATTCGTATATTTTTGTAAAATTGGTGTCTAGCATGAATATTCCTGTTGAGTGTACAAAATTTCTGATAAAAGTGTCAAACCCTCTAGGCAAGCATGTGTTAGTTGACAAAGCATGTAGGAATTGCCTTTTAGTGATTAAAGGTCATTGTTTTCTGACTAATCTTATGCTTTTTCCTTTTGATGAATTTGATATAATACTTGGTATAGATTGGTTGACCATGCATGATGTAGTAATAAACTGTGGAAAGAAAATCATTGAATTGAAATGTAAAAGTGGTGATATTCTTCAGGTAGAATCAGATGAATCGAATAGCTTGCCTGTAATGATTTCTTTGTGACTGCTCAGAAATGTATAGAAAAAGGTTATCAAGCTTATCTTGCTTTTGTACTGAATACAAAAGAGTCTAAGTTGAAAATTGAATCAGTGCCTGTAGTATGTGAGTATCCAGATGTGTTTTCGGAAAAGTTGCTTGGATTTCCTTCAGTTAGGGAAGTTGAGTTTGGTATTGAGTTAATTCCTGGTATTGCACCTATTCGAGTGCTCCGTATTGGATGGCTCCGATGGAATTAAAGGAGTTGAAAGTTCAGTTACAGGAAACGGATAAAGGTTTTGCGAGACCTAGTCATTCTCTGTGGGGCGCACCGGTACTATTTGTGAAAAAGAAGGATGGTTTAATGAGACTGTGTATAGACTACCGAGAGCTCAATAAGGTAACCATAAAGAATAAGCATCCTTTGCCAAGAATCGATGACTTGTTTGACCAATTGAAGGGAGCCACAGTATTTTCCAAGATTGACTTGAGGTTCGGTTAGTACTAGTTGAGAGTTAAAGACTCAGATGTGTCGAAAATTATTTTTCGGACGATGTATGGTCACTATGAATTTTTGGTTATGCCATTTGGTTAACGAATGCTCCCACGATATTTATGGATTTAATGAACCAAATTTTTTGATTGTATTTAGATAAATTGTGATTGTTTTTATTGACGATATACTGATTTATTCTCGTGATGAGACCGAACATGCCGAGGACTTGAGAACGGTTTTGTAAAATTTGAGAGACAAACAGTTGTATGCTAAGTTTAGTAAAAGCAAATTTTAGCTTAGAGAAGTTGGATTGTTGGGTCACATTGTTTCAGGTGATGGTATTAGAGTTGACTCGAGTAAAATTTTGGCTATTGTTGAATGAAAACCGCCGAGGAATGTGTCAGAGGTTAGAAGCTTTCTAGGCCTAGCCAATTATTATAGACGGTTTGTTAAAGGATTTTCCATGATTGCTACTCTGATGACGAGGTTGTTACAGAAAGATGTCAAGTTTGAATGGACGAAAAAGTGCCAACAGAGTTTTGAGAAACTAAAGGTATTGTTGACCGAGGCTACGATTTTAGTACAACCTAAATCGGGAAAAGAATTTTTAGTTTATAATGACGCATCCTTGAATGGATTGGGTTGTGTACTTATGCAAGAAGGTAAGGTGATAGCTTATGCCTCGAGGAAGTTGGAGCCACATGAGAAAAATTATCCGACCTATGATTTGGAGCTAGCCGCCATTGTGTTTGTGTTAAAGATTTGGAGACACCAATTGTATGGCGAGAAATGTCAAATATTCACAGATCATAAGAGTCTAAAGTACTTGATGACTCAAAAGGATTTGAACCTACGATAATGGAGGTGGCTAGAGTTGATAAAAGATTACGAGCTAGTGATTGACTATCACTCGGGATAGGTGAATGTGGTTGTTGATACCTTGAATAGGAAATCCTTGTTTGCATTGTGGGCTATGAATACAAAATTGGCTTTATCAGATGATGGTTCTATTCTAGCTAAGTTGACAGCTAGACCAGGGTTTCTGCAAGAGATTTATGAAGCTCAGAAAAGTGACACTGAATTGCAAGACAAGAAAGTTCAGTGTGAGTCGAGTATTGAACTAGATTTTTGGATTAGTTCTGATGATTTCTTAATGTTTCGAGATAGGATTTGTGTTCCTAAAAATACTGAGTTGATTCAAAAGATTTTTCAGAAGCATATAATGGATGTTTATCTATTCATCTAGGTAGTACGAAAATGTATAATGATTTGAAGAAAGTGTATTGGTGGTCGAGAATGAAAAGAGACATTTCAAAGTTTGTTTCCAAATGTCTAATTTGTCAGCAAGTGAAAGCCGAACACCAAGTACCTTCAGGTTTACTTCTGCCTGTAATGGTTCCCAAGTGGAAATGGGACCGTATTACTATAGGTTTTGTAACGTGTTTGCCTTTGACACCAAGAAAGAAAGATGCTGTATGGGTTGTTGTAGATCGATTGACAAAGTCAGCTCACTTTATATCGGTACGTACCCACTATTCACTTGATAAGTTAACTGAGTTGTATATTTCTAAAATAGTGAGGTTGCATGGAGTACCTTTGTCGATTATATCAGATAGAAATCCGAGGTTCACTTTGCGGTTTTGGAAAAAGTTACAAGAATTGTTAGGTACAAAATTGAATTTTAGTATTGTTTTCCATCCACAAATTAACGGTCAATCCAAAAGGATAATTCAGATTCTTGAAGATATGTTACGGTAATGTGTTCTTGAGTTCCAAGGTAGTTGGGAAAAGTACTTACCTTTGGTAGAATTTGCCTACAATAATAGTTTTCAGTCGAGTTTGAAAATGGCGCCTTATGAGGCATTGTATGGACGTAAGTGCCGAACGCCTTTGTATTGGACCGAACTCAGAGAAAATTAGATTCAGGGAGTTGATTTAGTCAAAGAAACCGAAGAGAAAGTAAAGGTAATTTGTGATTGTCTGAAAGCTGCTTCGTATAGATAGAAATCCTATACAGATTTGAAACGGAAAGAGATTGAGTTTCAGGTCAGTGATAAGGTATTCTTGAAAGTATTTCCATAGAAGAAAGTCCTCAGATTTGGCCAGAAGGCAAGTTGAATTCTCGTTTTATTGGACCGTATGACATTACTAAAATGATAGGGCCAGTTGCATATTGGTTGGCTTTGTCGTCTGAGTTGGAAAGGATTCATGATGTGTTCCATGTGTTTATGTTGTGCTGATACCAATCTGATCTTTCACATGTGATTTCACCAACAGAGGTTGAGATTTGACCAGATATGACTTATGGCAAAGAGCCAATTAAGATTTTGGCTCTGGAAGTCAAACAATTAAGGAACAAAAGTACTGCCCTTGTGAAAGTATTATGACAGAGACATGGAGTTGAAGAGGCTACATGGGATACCGAGGAAAACATGAAAACCAATACCCAACCTTTTCACCAGTAAGATCTTCGGGGACGAAAATACTTAAGGGGGAGAGTTGTAACATCTCGAATTAGGGCCTAGTCAAAAAAGTGGTTTTGAGACCACAAATTCGAAGTAGAAATAATTATTTTATGATTCTTATAAGGTCTATGATATGATTGCATGCTTGTGTGAAATTTCATGAAGAAATTCTATTGATAAAGTGTCTAATTGACATTTAGGACTAAATTGCAAAAGTTACAAAATGTGAGTTCTAGAAGCTTTAAGGATGAAATTGCCATGGATTATTAATTAGAATTCCTTAAATAGCAATTTGCCTAATTTCTATTTTGTGGACAAAAATGGGCATGAATAGGAAAAATTTGAAAGAAAAGCCTTAAGGGCATTTTTATCATTTGGTTAATAAAAGAATAAAAAGGGAAAGTAAGTCAAAAATTGGTTTCCATCTTCTTCATGTGTGCTGAAAATATCATGGAGCCATAGCTAGGGTTTTTTTCAACTTTCAAGTTCAATAGTAAGTGCATCCTAGCCTTGTTTTTAATGCTCTTTACATTTTTGAAACCCTCGTAACCCGATTTACCTATTTCTAGCCATATTTTGAAGTAGGGTTCAGGTTTGAAATTTAACCCATGTATGAAATGCATTTATTTTGATGTTTAATGGAAGAATATGAATGTTTGATGTGTGATAAACATCTTTTACTAAGTGATTTCTAATGAAAATGGCTAAAAAGGACTTATTTGTAAAGTTTGCAAAATGAGTAGTAAAATGTATGTTTTAATGAGAAATGTGGGCTGCTATGAGCATGTTATAAGTTTAGCTAGGCTTGGGTAACAAAGAAAATGAACACATTTCATTTTACGAGCCTAGGGGCTAATTTGTAATTATGTGAAAGTTTAGGGGTAAAATTGTAATTTTTCCAAAGTATGATTTATGGATTGATTTGAACAATGTGATAATTAAATAAGTGATTTTTTCTATTATAGATCAAGAAAAATAGAGTTCGGACCTAAACTGACGAAAGAACAAGGTTGTGGACTAAATCAAATGGTTAGTCATATTTTGGTACCGGGGTAAGTTCGCGTGTAAATAATACAACATTACATTATTATGTTTTTAATGCTTTAATATTGCATGAATTGTGAAATTGTCCTTGTGGATTTAATTAATGATGACTCGATGATGATTCAACGAAGTTTGATATCTCTAAACCCCGGTTAAACCTTAGGAATAGTTAGGATACAAATGTCATGACATTAGGGTTATGTGATCCCATGAAAGACCATGTCTCGGACATGGCATTGGCATCGATATGTGACCCCATGTAAGACCAGGTCTGGGGCATGGCATTGGCATTGATATGTGATCCCATGTAAGACCATGTCTAGGACATGGCAGTGGCATCGATATTTGGTCCCATGTAAGACCATATCTAGGATATGGCATTGGCATCGATATGAGTCATCGTGTAAGACCATAGCTGGGCTATCAGCTTCGATCTATGATCCCATTTAAGATCGTATCTGGGATATGGCATTAGCATCTTACTGTGTGCATGAGAGTTCCCAAGCATCCTTTAGTATTCCAAGTGGTTCAATAGAAAATCCAACGATTATATCAAAGAGATGGCAAGGTATGATCATGTTGAAAGGGTACAAGTATGTACACAAAGCTCATAAATATTGAGATTATGAATAGATGTGACCTCGGTAATAAGTGAATGAATGAATTATGATCATGAGTTTTATTGTACATTATGTAAATGTCATGACATAAAATGTACCTATGATCCTTGATGACATTATGTTAAATATTATTATGTTATGTGTATAATAATGCATGGTTAATGTTGTTAATTATTTACATGCAAACTTACTAAGTTTTATGCTTATTCCCCTTTCTTTTCTGTTTTCTTATAGTATCGCAAGCTAGCTCGAGGATTGAAGGACGTCAGAGCTCGATTCACACTATCAAACTAATCCTTTGGGTATAGTGAATTCAAGTATTTTGAGTATGGCATGTATAGGGACTTGGTCTTTTTGTTATATGTCATATTGGTTTAGCCAAATGTATTGGCTTATAATGATTTGATGATTCATTTTGTATATGGCTATGAGATATGGCCCATATTAATTATGGGGATGTAATCCTATTCATATATGCATGCATGTGCTAAGGCCACTCAAAATGTGGTTAAATTCATTTAGCATAGATGAATTGTGGATATGATCATGGATGTTTGATGATGGAAATGTGAGTTGATGGCAGAATAACAACTAATACATGAATGTACGAAATGAGAGTAAATTGATATTTCATATTGCATGTGATTTGGTAAGCTTGGTCTAAATAAAATATGAAGTCTTAAGTAAGTATAAATTGATAAGAAGTTGATATGCATGAGCCATGTTTATGAATGTATAAGTGCTCATTTATGCCATGTAGGATGTCATTGAAATGTGTAAGTGTGCATGTGTTATTGAGGGTGATAAAAGGCTTGGAAAATAGCCTCAAAGTTGTCCATACGAGTAGGTACACGGGCATGTGTCTAGATCGTGTGTGACACACGATTTGCCCCATGGGCGTATGATCTGGCCGTGTGTCCCCTGCACCCTAATTTGGTAAAAAAAAATGCCCAGTAGTAATCCCACAGGTAGACACACGGCCATGTGAAGGACATGGGCTCAGGACATAGGCGTGTGCCCTAGTCGTGTGAAGTCTGCACCTGATTTTTGGAATTTAATTAGCCACACGGCCTAAGAACAAGGGTGTGTGACTTGGCCGTGGGATCTTAATTCTGTTGATGATGTCATAAACAGAGAGTAACACGAGCTAAGGACTCGGGCATGTCCCAAGCCACACGAGCTTGTGTGACCACACGGCCTACCCACATGGGTGTGTAACCCTCCAAAACTAGAAAATTTACTAAGTACCAAAAAAGTTCTAAAAGTTCTCAGTTTAGTCCCGAGCCACACTCAATGGATGTTTTGGGACCTCTTGGGTTCGTAAAAGGGACAATATGCTTGTGTATAAATGGTTTTAATTTGGGTGAAATTTTATGGCCCAGTTTTGTATGAAAGTTTATCTTCGAGTCTAGTAACGCTTCGGACCCTGTCCTAGTGTCCAATACGAGTAAGAGGTGTTACATAAAATCATTGGGAAACTTAGAAAATTTTCATGCATACAGGGTTTACATGCCCGTGTGAGCATGCTGTCTACCTCACACGGACACCAAACACACCTGTGTCACAGGCCGTGTAAAAACAGGGCATATATACTGACTTGCACCACATAGCTGGAGACACGCCCGTGTTCCATGGCTGTGGGAAACTAGAGGGTATACTGACTTGTGCCACACGGCCGACCGCAAGACCATGTGCCAGCACGTGTGCCACACACACCTAATAGATATGCTCATGTGTCTAAGCCGTGTAACTCTCTGACTTGTTTTAACTAGGATTCAGGGGTCACACGTCGAGTCACATGTCCGTGTGCTCATTCGTGTGGCATGAAACTAGGCTTGATTTAAGCCATTATTCCCACCTTTCATTCATGTACCTATAAGCATTCATTTGAAATCATTTTCTCATACAATAGGCAATCAAAAATGACCATTTCATGCACATTTCATACTATTTAAATTTCATCCATTTTACTACTCAAATCCATAATCAAAATCATGTGAAAACAATATGCCATAACCTTAGTTTCTATATGCATTTTCTCACCATCTTATTAACTATTTCATGTATCAAACATATCAATTCATCATCTTAAAACCAATTCACAATATGCCATTTCTCAACCATGATACATCATTGATAATTAGCCAACACATAAACCATACCAAACATGTCAAAACATAGGACATTATATACATCACATATCACTTACCAAATTCACAAATCTAGCCAACTCAAATGGCCAAATACACACCAACATTTACATCATATACAAACCAATTCTCATGGCTAAAATTAAAACTCAAAACATATCATCTTAACACTAGCCTATACATGCCATATACCATAACTATAAAGCATCCAAAAATACCATCAAGTAGTCAATAGTGTGATGACTGTTCCTGATGATTCCTGATCCCTTAGCTAGCTTCGATAATCTATAAAATAGGGAAAGAATGCACAAAGTAAGCTTTAAAAGCTTAGTAAGCCATTTACAAATAAATCTATCTCATGAATCAACATCATTTCCATCAAATAAGCAAGTTATGAATAAGCACATATAGATACACAAACCTTTCTAAATGAATACTTATTCAAATTCACATGTAATTTCATCAAAAACTTCCCTTTTCAATACTCATATTAATCTTGTATGTACCTGTGTTAATTTAATCTCATATTCTTTCTCGTCTTGACTTAACCCGTTGAACCTTTCAGAATCGTTAAGGATACTCGAAAATCGCATATAGGTCATACAATGCCATATCCCAGATACGCTCTTACATGTTATCACATATCGATGTCAATGTCCTAGACATGGTCTTACACGAAATCATATAATGATGCCAATGTCCCAGACATGGTCTTACACGTAATCACAATACAATGCCAATGTCCTAGACATGGTCTTACATGTAATCACATCTCGGAAATCCTAATGTCATAACATTTGTATCCTATACTATTCCTAGGGTTCGTACTGGACTTTCGGATATCATAACTTTGTCGATTCTTGCTCGTATTCGCTCGTTCAACATTCATAGCAATTAAATGACAATTAAACATTTATAACTCAATTTAAAGGTATTTATTTGCATATGAACTTACCTCGTATATACGATGAATAGATCGGATCGACTACGCGACAGCTTATGATTTCCTCCGATCTAAATTTGATTTCTTTCTTTCTTGATCTATATGAATTCAAATTTAGCTCATTTAATAGCCTATTCATTCAATTTTATCCAAAAATACCTATTTGGGCATTTTTATAATTTAGCCCCTATAGTTTCACATTTATTCAATTTAGTCCCTATTTCACAAAAACAAAAATTACACCAAAATTTGACAAAACACTTGGCCGAATTACCATAGTGCCTCTGGCAGCCCATATTACATTTATTTACACATTTAACTCAATTTACAATTCTCACAATTTAATCTTTAAAATGCATTTTTAGCAAAAATCACTTAACAAAACTTTAATATCTATCATAAAACTTTCTTCTTTCATTATCAGTCATTCAAAAGCTCATGGATTCATCAATGACATTTTAGAAAATCACCAACAAACTAAAAAATTAGGGCATGGGCCAGCTAGAATACAAAGCAACAATATCAAAAACGTAAAAATCATCAAAAACCGAACTCAGAACATACCTAATTGCTTGAAAATGGAAGTGCCGAATCAAGAACTCTAACTTCTCTTCTTGTTTTTCTAATTTTTTTGCACTAAGATGAAAATAAATGGAATTTTGTGTTTTATTATTACTTATTATAACATTATTTACAAAATACCATAATTAACCTTAGTTAAAAACCATTAAAAACATCCATTTAATGCCCATTTATGTCAAATTCCACTATCAATGGTCTAATATCAACATAAGGACCTCACATTTAATCAACCATAGCAATTAAACACATTTAACATATAGAATGCCACTTTTGCATTTTACGCGATTTAGTCCCTTTTTATTTTCAAATTTAGCATTCAAACGCTAAAATTATTTTGCAAAACTTTCACACATACATAATCACATGGTATAAACACAAAAAAAATATTAAAATAATTTTTTGACCTTGGATTTGTGGTTCTGAAATCACTGTTCTGATTTAGCTAAAATCGGGTTGTTACAATTCTCCCCTTTAGGGATTCTTGTCCTCGAAAATCTTACCAGTGAGTAGGTTTAGATATTGCTTTCTCTTAGCATCCTTGGGTTCCCATGTAGCTTCTTCAACCCCGTGTCGATGCTATAATACTTTCACTAACGCTATTCTTTTATTTCTCAACTCTTTGATCTCACGAGCTAAAATTTTAATCGGTTCTTCTGTATATAACATATTTGATTGAATTTCAATCTCAGTCTAGGAAATAGCATGTGAAGGGTCAGATCGGTATCATCGAATCATCGATATATGAAATACATTATGAATTTTCTCTAACTTAGATGACAATGCTAGTCCATATGCCACTGGCCTAGTTCGTTCAATAATCTCATATGATCCAATGAATCTCGAGCTTAACTTTCCTTTTCTACCAAATCAGAGTATTTTCTTCCACAGTGAAACTTTCAAAAACACTCTATCTCTGATCTTATACTCAATATCTTTCCGTTTCAAATCTGCGTAAGATTTCTGTCGAGTCCGAAGCTGCTTTCAAACTATTGCAAATCACTTTCACTTTTTCTTATGTTTCTCTTATCATATCAACTTTGTGAATTTTGTTCTCACTCATTTCAGTCCAATACAACGATGTTCTACATTTACGATCGTATAGAGCTTTGTACGGTGCCATCTTTATACTCGATTGAAAGCTCTTATTATAAGAAAATTCAATCAACGATAAATATTTTTCCCACGTACCTTTGAACTTAAGAATGCAACAAAGTAACATATCTTCGAGTATCTGAATAACTCGCTCGAATTGACCATCCGTCTACGGGTGAAACGAGGTACTGAGATGTAACTTTGTACCAAGTGTGTCTTGTAGTTTTTCCAAAATCGCGATTTGAACCTCGGATCTCAATCTGAAACAATGGAAATAGGTACCTCGTGCAATCTCACAACCTCTGAGATATATAACTCAGTTAACTTATCAAGCGAGAAATCTGTATGTACAGGGATAAAATGAGCTGATTTCGTCAATCTGTCAACAACAACCTAGATGGCATCTTTCTTTCTTAGAGATAAGAGTAAACCCGATACAAAATCCATAGTTACTCTGTCCCATTTCCACTCAGGAGTCATGATAGGCTGTAATAAACCTGATGGAACTTGATGCTCAAATTTGACTTGCTGACAAATCAAACATTTCGAAACAAATTCTGAGATATCCTGTTTCATGCCATGCCACTAGTAAAACTGTTTCAAATCATGATACATTTTTGTGCTTCCCGGATGCACTAATAAACAACTACTATATGCTTCATTCAAAATCATTTGAATCAACTCTGAATTTCTCGAAACACATATTTGATCTTTGAATCTCAAACAATCATCAAAATCAATTTGAAACTCTGAATCAGAAATTGACTTGCACTGAACTCGTTTTGCTTGAAGTTCATTATCAAACTTTTCAGCGTCAAAAATCTGCTATATAAATAGTGGTCTTACTTTCAACTCAGCTATTAATGAACCATCATTACATAAAGCTATTTAAGTATTCATCGTACGTAGAGCGAATAGGGATTTTTGGCTCAAAGCATCAACAACAACATTAGCCTTTCCCGGATGATAATCGATCACTAACTCGTAATCTTTTAGTAATTCAAGCCACCTCTGTTGTCGTATATTCAGATCTTTCTGAGTCATCAAATATTTCAAACTCTTGTAATCGGTAAAGATGTGGCATTTGTCACCAAACAAATAGTAACGCCAAATTTTCAACGTGAATACAATAGCTGCTAACTCCAAATCGTGCTTCAGGTAATTCTTTCATGTGGTTTCAACTGTCTCGAGGCATAAGCTATAACTTTTCCTTCCTGCATCAAAACACAACCCAGACCATTCAACGATACATCACTGAACACTACAAACTCTTTATCTGATTCAAGCTAAACTAACACTGGTGCTTCTGTCAATAAAGCTTTTAACTGATCGAAACTTTTCTGACATTTATCTGACCACTCAAACTTAACATCTTTTTGAAGCAATTTCGTCATCGGAGTCACCATCATCGAAAAGCCTTTCACAAATTATTTATAATAGCCGGCGAGCCCCAGGAAGCTATAGACTTCAGATACATTTCTTGGAGGCTTCCAATCCATTATTGTAGAAATCTTGTTTGGATCGACTCGAATACCTGATGCTAGCACAATATGCCCTAGAAAACTAACCTCTCGTAACTGAAACTCACTTTCACTGAATTTTGCATACAACCGCTTATCTCTTAAATTTTGTAGCACGATTCTCAAATGTTTTTCACGCTCAGATTCATCACGAGAGTAAATCAAAATATCATCAATAAACTCAACTAAAAATCGGTCCAAATACAGTCTAAAAATTTGGTCATTAAGTCCATAAAGACAGCAGTTGCATTTGTTAATCCGAAGGGCATAACAAGAAGTTCATAGTCTTTTTACCTCATTCTAAAAGTAATTTTTTGTATACCGGAGTCTTTAACTCGCAACTGATAATATCCCAATCTCAAATCAATTTTCGAAAACATTGTTTCCTTTTTTAACTGATCAAATAAATCATCAATCCGCGGTAGAGGGTATTTGTTCTTGATTGTCACTTTGTTAAGTTGTCTGTTGTAACAGCCCAATTTAGACCTTAGTTAGAATAGTGGTTTTGGGACCACTAATCTAAGTCAAAAAAATATTTTAATATTATTTCCTGTGATTACAGTATATGGTTAAGCATGTGTGAAAGTTTTGTATGAAAATTTGATCGTTTGTATGCTCAATTTTAAAAAAAAGACTAAATCGTAGAAAATGCAAAAGTATCCTTCTATTTGAATAATGGCCGAATTAATGTGTCTCTTTAAATATGAGGTCCTTATGTTGTTAATGGACCATTTAATTCATTAAATGACTTTGATCGACATTAGTTAATGGTTTATTAATGTTATAGAAATGGTAATTGATGCATTATTATGAATTAAATAAAATAAACATGAAATTAAAGGTCGTTATCATCTTTTTTTGCCAAAAATTGAAAGAAATAGAAGAGAAAATAAGCTTGCTAGGGTTCAGCACTTTGATTACTTGATTAAGGTATGGTTTTGGCTCGACTTTTGATAATTTCTATGTTTTTGTGATCGTTGCTTAGTAATCTATCAAGCCCATGCCCTAATTTCTGAATTTGATTATGATTTTAAAATGTTCCATTGTTGATAATGTGAGTTTTATGAAGTTTGATGATAGAAAATGAAAGATATGTGTTAGATTACTATCTTTTGTATTGGGATTTTTGATGAATTTGAGTATTTTGGACTAAATTGTGAAAATAAGATTTTTGAAGGACTAAAATGTGAAATAAATGAAATATGTGGCCTTATATGAGCTAAGGGAATATTCGGCGAGCATGGGTAATATGAAATTTTGTGTATTTGGTGATTTTATGAATTAGGGACTAAAATGTTAAAACGTGAAAAATAAGGGCTAATTTGTAAAATACCCTGAATATGTGTAAATGGATTGAATTGAATGATTTGGTGAATAAAAAAGTTAAATTTGAATGTGTATAGATCAGAACCAAAGAAAATGAAATTAGATTGGGGAAAGTCGAAAGTAGTTGAATAGCCGTTCGTTTCCGTTCATTCCCGTAGGAGGTAAGTCTATATACAAATAGACATGTTTCAATTGATCTATTTATGCTTATATGATATTGAATTATGATAGATGAATATGTGAAATCTGAGAAAGTTTCAATAACGCGACGACGTCCGAAAAGTCCCGTACGAACCATGGGAATAGTTAGGATACGTATGTCATGACATAGGATTCCGATATGTGATTTCGTGTAAGACCACGTCAGGGACATTGACATCGATTTGAGATTTATGTGTAAGACTATGTCTGGGATATTGGCATTGTATATGATTTCATGTAAGACCTTGTTTGCGACAGTGGCATCGATATTTGATTACATGTAAGACCACGTCTGGGACGTTGGCATTGAACTAGCTTTTCGAGCTATCCAAGTATCCTTATTGATTCTAAAAGGTTCAACGGGCATTTTGAGATTTACATGATTGAATGAATTAATAACCGAATCAAGCATGTGGAGATGTGTTCAACATTTGTTAATGAGAAGTAAGTATATGTATAAGAGATGATATGTGATATAAGTATGAGAAAATATGCTATATGTGCAAATGAATTGGGAATATGTGAAATGTATATGAACTATGTGGTTTGTGATAGTATTTGGCTATGGAGTATATGTATTTTATGATGGTTATATGCTTGAAATGATAAGTTCATTATATATGGCTTACTAAGCATTTGAAAGCTTACTTTGTGTGTGTTTGCATTATTTTCTATATATCGAAGCTACTGAAAGCTCAGGGATAGTCGAGGATCATCACCACACTATCAAACTTAATTTTGGTACCTTTTGAAAGTGTATATATTAAAGTATGGCATGTATAGGCTAGAAGTATTTTGATGTGTTTTGAGATGTGTATATTGTGGCATGTGATATGGCTACATTAAAGTTGTTATTTGGCTTGGTTTTTGGTATATAAGTTGTGTTAAGAAATGGTATGTTTTGATGTGCATAAAATGGCCTATTGAGAAATGGTCAATTTGGTAAGTTAGATATGTGAAGTAGATATGAAAATGGTATGATTTTGATATGAGAATGGATGTGAAGAAATGTGATATGTATCGTGTGTTCATGGTATAGATTAGTTACATGGAATTGGTATGTTTGAGTTGGATTTGTATATGGGAATGAATGATGATATCTTGGGTTAATGTGTGCATGATTTGGTATGTTTTTGGCTACCTTTTGACATGTAATGTGTTTGGTTTTATGCTTGCAGGGATGACCAAAAATTGGGTGGCAAATTGGTTTTTCAAATGGCCTATTTTTGTCCACATGGGCTTGTGTCTCAGCCGTGTGCGACAAACGATCATGTTGCACAGCCGTATGTCCCCTGGGGTAGTCCTACAATTTAATGTCAGTCTCGAGCACAGCCAAGGCACACCGGAGTGTGGCTAGCCATGTGTCCCAAGTCAGTTTTGACCACGGCCAAGGCACACGGGCTTGTCTTGTGGTTGTTGAATAAGTCAGTATGTATGCCTTGATTTGACACGACCTGTTCACACGGGCGTGTGACCTCTGTAACTTTGAAAATTTGTTAAGTTTTCGAGAAATTTTCTATGAGATCGGTTTAGTCCTGAACCTTCTCTAAAGCATGTTTGAGGTTTTGTGGACCTTCTAAAGGGACTATATGTGTATGAATTGCTTTGATATGATGATGTATGACTTCTAATTGTGAAATGTTCTGATATTTCTGGTAATACCTCTTAACCCTAGGTCGATGACGGATATGGGTTAGGGATGCTACATTTGTTGTCAATACACATTCTCATTGTGTCATCTTTCTTTTTCACAAACAACACAGGAGCACCCCAAGGCGAAAAACTCAGTCGTGCAAAACCTCTATCCGTCAATTCTTACAACTGGGCTTTCAATTCGTTTAACTCTATCGGAGCCATTCTGTATTGAGCTATCGATATCAGTGTTGTACCTGGTACTAACTCAATGCCAAACTTAACCTCTCAGATTGTTGTAAACCCAATAACTCTTCAGGAAACATATCTGGATACTCACACACAATTGGCACTGTTTTGATCTTTTTTCAGGCACTTTCGTATCAAGAAATAAGCAAAATAAGCTTCGCAACCCTTACTCACATATTTTTGAGCTAACATCGATGAAATCACTGATGGTAAACCATTGAAATCATCTGACTCAATTCGGATAATCTCATTATTTTGACATCTCAGATCAATCATCTTTCGTTTACAGTTTACTATAGCATCATGTAGCGTTAGCCAATCTATACCCAAAATTATATCAAATTCATCAAATGGTAACAACATCAGATCAATTGGAAATTAGAAATCCCGAATCATTAATGGATAGTTCTTACACACTTTATCAACCAAAACACACTTGCCTAAGGGGTTTGATACTCTAATTGTAACACCTCGAATTCGGGCCTAGAAGTATTGGGCCTTGAGTGCGGGTCTGTAAGGAGGTTGTATATAGGTATTTAATTATGCAATGAAATGACACAATTAAATGTCTGCTTTGGTGGTTAATGGCCCTGAGAAGTGTTAGAGAAATCTTGGGTTCAAACTTGGGCTTTATCAAAAATTTTGGTATTAAGTGAAAAAAAACCTGGATGCTTGGATGAGGGTTTTTAAATTATTGTGTTAAATAAATGACACAAGGAAGCTTGTAGTCTAGTGGTTGTGGCGTCATTAAGGTTGTATGGGAGCCTGGATTCAAGCCTTGGCTCTTGCAATTTATTTTGGTTTTTTTTAAGGGAACCTGGACTTTGGCCTCTAGACCTTATAATTAATTGGGGATAAAATATGACACAAAAAGCCTTGTGGCTTAGTGGCAAGTAGCGTGTGGAGCATTTGAGGGGAGGCATGGGTTCGAATCCCATGGCAAGCAAGGAGCATTTATCTTGCTAACAGCGGGCGGCAAGAGTTGGTGTTGAATTTAAACTCGATGTTGGAGGATCCCACATCGGAAGCTAACATAAGAGTGGTTTGGTCGGCTTTAAATAGAGGGAACCATGAGGGGAGTAAAGGTACCTTTCTTGGCTGATCCCTTTCGTTGTATGGCGTGCTCGTTTGGGTTGGGCGTCGGCTATGAGTGCTTAGAGCGTGGATTAACTCCAGTCTCCTATCAGGTGTGTATTTCTCACTACTCTAGCAGAAGGATGGCTACTTCGGGCCGCGATGGGCCGAAAGGGGCTATATAGGCCCAATGGGCCTACGGGCCCAATTGGATAAGTTGTTTGATGGTGTAGTAAATATTGGACTAGGCTAGGTGAATCTCATATTCGTGGCTAGATTTGGGCTAAAAGGGCCACACGAGCGTGTGGGCCCATTTGGACCGAGAATGGGATTTAGGGCCATTTGTATTGTTATCCCTGTTTAGAATACTTTAGTTTACCAATTATTGAAATGCCCTCAACTTGTAAAATTACCAAAGTACCCTCGATTTATAGAATTACTGTTTTACCCTTGATTTACAGAATTGCTGTTTTACCCTCGATTTATAAAATTATCGTTTTACCCTCGACTGGGAAATTACTGAAATACCACTGTAGGGTAGAATTACCAAAATACCCCTAGTTGTAAAATTACCAAAATACAACTGGTTTGTGAAATTACCGAAATATCCTCAATTTGTAAAATTACCAAAATATCCCTGATTTACAAAATTACAGAAATACCCTTGACTTTCTAAAAATTATAGAAATACCATTGGTTTACAAAATTACTGAAATACCCTTGGTTTGTAGATTTACCAAAACACCCTTGTAGGATGAAATGACTAAAATACCCCTAATAGGTAAAAAGACCGTAAAGCCCCTGTAGGGTAAAGTGACCGTAATACCCCTGTATGGTAAAATGACGAATATGCCCTTATGTTCCGTATGACTGATGTGCTTAGGATTTACATATATTGATATTGGATTAGTTAAGTTTGAGTGATAGGTGGTGGTTATCGTAGGCGATTGATTTTGGAAACGTTTCAACTTCAACCCATAACAGGTGTGTAATAACCCTCGTAGTAGCTTAGATTAATATTCGCTGAAAAGTCGAAATGCTAAAATTTTAGCATTTCCGGAACTTGTGATTTTGCCTTTGCTTAAAGATGCGATAGATACGATATGATCGATGTTTGGATCGATGGAACAGGTAAGAGCGCAATTTTGTGCATGATGGTAAGTTGGGCCTCAATAGGCTGGAATCGGGCCCAATGGGCTTTCGGGCCCATTTGGGTAAAACTGATAGAAAATGGAATCTGGAAAAGTTGCATGTTAACACGGTTAGTACTGCTGTAAAATTTGGATTAAGCAGGCTTAGTGGGCTAAATCAGCATTCGTAGGGCCCATTAGGGGTTTTAGGCCCAAAAGCCCGAGTTTGATAAAGTGGGTTAAAGATCATTGTTTAAACACTCAGAAATATTGATAATTGTTGATGAACATGGAAAACCCTGATATTTGGTAAAATTACGAAATTACCCTTATAATGTGAAAAATGACTATTTTGCCCTTGTGGGCAAGTGACTGACTTGGACTGTGTGGATGACGAATTTGATTGTGAATATATGTTGGTGATATGAATGACTTGACTGTGATTGTTTGGTTCAAATATGGGCATGACATTCTGCATACATGACATGTTGCATGGGTTGGGTTTTATAAATGGAGGAAGTGCTAAAAGGGCTTTGCCCCAGTTACCGAAAAGGGCTTTGCCCCTGTTTATCGAAAAGGGCTTTTGCCCCAGTTTATCAAAAAGGGCTTTTGCCCCAGTTATTAAAAGAGGCTAGGCCTCCAGTTATATGATAAAACAGCTACGCTGCCAGTGGAGAGTTTGGTTGGGTGGGTTGAGTTATTCCCCACATAGAGAGCTTGGTTGGTACGGGTGGAGAGTAGCGGATGGTGAGTTGAGTAGTCTCCCCAAATGGGCTTGCATACATTCATTGGTATTTCATGTGATATTGAAATGGGCTTGCATACATTCATTGATATTTCATGTGTTATTGAAATGGGCCTATGGGCCATACTGTTTACGATAAAGGCTTCGGCCCAGTGATATGATTTATGAAAAGGCTTCGGCCCAGTGGTATGATTTATGGAAAGGCTTTGGCCCAGTATATGTCAAAACTAAATAGGGCTTTGGCCCAGATTGTACTGATACCGTGTTATTTACTATTTGTTTTTTATTGGGATTTCACACTGAGTTTTCGTAAACTCACCCTGTTTCTAACTATGCAGGTAATCCCTAAGCTTAGATGGTTTGGAGCTGCGAGGGACTCGGAGATGGCCACACTATTGGTTCTATTTCTTTTAATTGCAATAAGTAGCCAATTTATTTCTTTATAAGTTTTATCTTAATTAATATTATTATTTGGTTTTGGGTTGTAATAAGGCCATTTTAATTAATTTTCTGGGATTAATTTATTTTATACCTTATATTTTACCGATAACAATCCAAAATGGGTTAGACTTAGGGCGCGTTTCCAAAATGATAATTGTTTTCAAAATAACGCAATGATACAATTAATCAGTTTATCAAAAATATCTACTTAAATGAATTCCAGCTCGTATTTCTCAAAACCTAACCTCACACCAAAGTGTGGCAATGGTTGCGGGCATGTCTAGGATTGGATCCAATCGAAGAGCTTAGTACTTAAGCAGCCTTCATGGCTCACCTCCTCTGTTTTTGGATACCTACCTGGTGCGCAGCTTCCATTCACTTGGTTAAGCCTTATCAAACGACAGTTTTTTTAAAACACTAAAACAAAGTATGGATTTTTTTTAACTTCAATGTGGCACGTCGGATTCGGCCATAACGTCTGGGCCAGGTTTGGGGTGTTACACTAATCACAAATTCAGTAGACTCTACAGGCAAAGTCTTAGTGGATAATAAATTCACACATATATACGAATGGGTTGATCCTAGATCTATCAATTCAATCACATTAGTATCATAAAGAGTGAAAGTACCGGTGATAACATTTGGAGATGACACTTCTTCATGAGAATGAATAGCATAGGTTCTTGCAAGTGCTCTGGCCTCTAACCTCACAACAGAATCTTTAGTCGCTCTTTGGCTACCACTCATATTTCTCGTGTTTCTGGATGGTCTACCTCTAACTGCAGTGTTACTCGGCCTCGTGTTTTGTACTGTATCTTGCTCAACCAACTCAGGATAGTTACGAATGAAATGATCTAATGATCCACATGTAAAACAGGCTCGACCATTCAATCTACAATCATTGATATGCCGTTTTCCACAATGTTTACACTCGGGTCGGTTTTGTCTCACACTGCCAACACTAGCAATAGACGTAGCTTGAGCTTTAGAACTCATAGGTTGCTTTTCACTATCTCTACTTGATTATCTCATCGATGCATTAGAACAATTAAAGGAGTCTCAGAATTTCTTTGATGTAAATTGATAAGATTTACTAGTTGATCTTTTTCTCAAATCTCTTGCTTTAAAATTAGATTTTCTCTTTTCTTTACTAAGATCCTTGACTTTACAAGCCCTCTCAACCAGAACGACAAATTCCTTCAATTCAAGAATCCCGACTAATAGTTTTATATCCTCATTTAGTCTATCAACGAACCATTTACACATGATTTCTTCAATGGAAACATATTCCTGGGCATACTTGCTTAAACGTACGAATTCTCTTTTGTACTCAGTGATAGTCATTCGGCCTTGTTTCAATTCTAGAAACTCTTTCTGCTTCTGATCGAGAAATCACTGACTTATGTACTTTTTTCGAAACTAGGATTGAAAAAACTCTCAAGTAACCCATTCTCTTAGAACCATAGATATCAACGTTTTCCACCAATGGTACACATTATCTCTCAGCAAAGACACAACACATTTGATACACTCGTCAGAAGTACAAGACAATTCATCGAATACTCGGATTGTGTTCTCAAGCTAGAACTCAGCTCTCTCAACATCATCCTCAACAGTAGCCCAGAACTCCTCAGCCCCATGTTTATGAATTTTATCCACTGGCGGCTTGTTCAATCGTATCTGATCTATAGTTTGAGGAACAACGGGGATTTGTTAAGGAACAGGTGGGGGTGGAGGTTGTTGAGCAGCCAGATTTGTTCGATCGAACTCTGTGAACCACTCACTCATCATATGGAAAAGGGCTTGCTTAGCCTCTCCTTAATGACTACTTGAAATCGGCCTAGAATCAGTCGGCGCTGCCCCTTGAGTGGAGCGGGCGCATTACTTTCCACATTGTCAGCTAAAACTCATTCGGGATCCATTTACTATATGAAATCACACTTTAAGCTGTCAGGAATCATCACACTGTTGCAGTTTATATATATGAAATGTATAGCTAGACTCTCACACGCTATGTTAGCCCTAGAATCGACTAAACTGTAGCTCTAATACTGATTAAATGTAACACCTCTAACTCGTATCTGTTACTGGAATAGGGCTACGAGGAATTACCTATCAATTACATCATAAAATATATATGTCTCATACATGAATCCATTATCACATAAAAATTAATCAAACATAATCACATTGTCCCTTATAAGGCTCTACGAAACCTTAAAACATGTTTGGAAGAAGTTCGGGACTAAATCGATAACATTTGAAATCTTTGAGAAACTTAGAAAATTTTCATGCATATAGGGTTCACATGCCCGTATGAGTGGGCTGTATGCCTCACACGGCTACCAGACACGCCCATGTCACAGGCCGTGTGAAAACAGGGCATACATATTGACTTGCACCACATGGCCGGAGACACGCCAATTTCCATGGCCGTGGGAAAACTAGAGGTTATTCTGACTTGTGTCACACGGCCGACCGTACGCCCATGTGCCAGCCCGTATGCCATCCACGGCCAATAGATATGCTCGTATGGCTAATTCATGTAACTCTCTGACTTGTTTTAACTAGGATTCAAGGGTCACACGGTCGAGTCACACGTCCGTGTGCTTATCCGTGTGGCACGGAAATAGGCTTGATTTAAGCCATTATTCCTACCTTTTATTCATGCACCTATAAGCATTCATTTGACATCATTTTCTCATAAAATAGGCAACCAAAAATGACAATTTCATGCACAGTTCATGCTATTTAAATTTCATCCATTTCACTACTCAAATCCATAACCAAAATCATGTCAAAACAATATGCATAACCTTAACTTCTATAGGCATTTTCTCACCATCTTATTAACTATTTCATGTATCAAACGTATCAATTCATCATCTTAAAACCAATTCACAATATGCTATTTCTCAACCATGATACATCATTGATAATTAGCCAACACATAAACCATACCAAACATGTCAAAACATAGGACATTATATACATCATATATCACTTACCAAATTCATAAATCTAGCCAACTCAAATGGCCAAATACACACCAACATTTACATCATATACAAACCAATTCTCATGGCTAAAATCACAACTCAAAACATATCTTCTTAACACTAGCCTATACATGCCATATACCATAATTACAAAGCATCCAAAAATACCGTCAACTAGTCGATAGTGTGATGACTGTTCCTGATGATTCCCGATGCCTGAGCTAGCTTCGATAATTTATAAAATAGGGAAAAAACGCACAAAGTAAGCTTTAAAAGCTTAGTAAGCCATTTACAAAAAAATCTATCCCACAAATCAACATCATTTCCATCAAATAAGCAAATTATGAATAAGCACATATAGATACATAAACCTTTCTAAATGAATACTTATTCAAATTCACATGTAATTTCATCAAGTACATCCCTTTTCAATACTCATACGAATCTTGTACGTACCTTTGTTAATTTAATCTCATATTCTTTCTTGTCTAGATTTAGCCCGTTGAACCTTTCAGAATCATTAAGGATACTAAAAAATCGTATATAGCTCGTACAACGCCATATCCTAGATACGGTCTTACATGTTAGCACATATCAATGCCAATGTCCCAAACTTGGTTTTACATGTAATCACAATACAAAGCCAATGTTCCGGACATGGTCTTATATGTAATCACATCTCGGTAATCCTAATGTCATGACATTTGTATCCTATACTATTCCTAGGGTTTGTATGGGACTTTCAGATATCATAACTTCGTCGATTCTTACTCGTATTTTCTCATTCAACATTCATAGCAATTAAATGACAATTAAACATTTATAACTCAATTTAAAGGTATTTATTTGCATATGAACTTACCTCGTATATACAATGAACAGATCGGATCGACTAGTCGACAACTTTCGATTTCCCCTAAGCTAAATCCAATTTCTTTCTTTCTTTATCTATATGAATTCAAATTTAGCTCTTTTAATAGCCTATTCATTCAATTTCATCCAAAAATACCTATTTGGGAATTTTTACACTTTAGCCTCTAAAGTTTCATATTTATTCAATTTAGTTTCTATTTCACAAAAACACAAATTACACCAAATTTGATAAAACTCATGTTTGGCTGAATTACCATAGTGCCCCTAGCAGCCCATATTTCGCATTTATTTACACATTTGACTCTTCAATTTACAATTCTCACAATTTAATCTTTAAAATGCTTTTTTAGCTAAAATCACTTAATAAAACTTTAATATCTATCATCAAAATTTCTTATTTCATCATCAATCGTTCAAAAGCTCATGGATTTATCAATGGCATTTTACAAAATTGCCAACAAACTAAAAAATTAGGGCATGGGCTAGCTAGAATACAAAGCAACGATCTCAAAAACATAAAAATCATCAAAAACCAAACTCAGAACATACCTAATTGCTTGAAAATAGAAGTGCCGAATCAAGAACTCTAACTTCTCTTCTTTTTTTTCTAATTTTGGTGCACATAGATGATAATAAATGGAATTTTGTGTTTTATTATTACTTATTATAACATTATTTACAAAATACCATAATTAACCTTAGTTAAAAACCATTAAAAACATCCATTTGATGCCCATTTATGTCAAATTCCACTATCAATGGTCTAATATCAACATAAGGACCTCACATTTAATCAACCATAGCAATTAAACACATTTAACATATAGAATGCCACTTTTTCATTTTACGCGATTTAATCCTTTTTTTCAAATTAAGCTTTCAAACGCTAAAATTATTTCATGAACCTTTCACACATATATAATCACATGATATAAACACCAAAAATAATATTAAAATAATTTTTTGACCTCAAATTTTTGGTTCTGAACCCACTGTCCCAATTTAGCGAAAATTGGGCTGTTACACACATTCCGAGCATACTTACTGAGCCTAACAAACTCTCACTTATATTCAGTCATAGACATACGACCCTGTTTTAGGTCTAAAAACTCTTTACATTTCTGATCAATGAACGGTTGACTGATATATTTCTTTCTGAACTCGTCCTGAAAGAATTCCTAAGTAAATCTTTCTCTCGGTACCACAAATACAAGAGTATTCCACCACTAATATGTCGAGTCCCTCAGAAGTGATATAGCACATTTCAAGTACTCATCCTGTAACACGCCTTACCCGTATCCATCACCGGGATAGGGTCCGAGGCGTTACCGGACTCAAACATAAACATTCATGCAAATTCGAGCCATAAAATTTTGCCCAATTTAAAACCATTCATACACAAGCATATTGTCCCTTGTACTGGCCCACGAGGCACAAACCATACATTGGGCGTGGTTCAGGATTAAACCGAGACCTTTCAGCACTTTTGCAACACTTAGAAAAATTTCTTGTTTTGGAGCGTCACACACCCATGTGGGTAGGCCGTTTGATCACACACGCCTGTGTGGCTTGGGACATGCCCGTGTCGTCAGCCCTGTAACTCTCTGTTTATGACGTCATCAACTAAATAGGGTCACACAGCCAACTCACATGCCTATGTGCTTAGGCCATGTGGCGAATTAAATTCTAAAAATTTGGTGCAGACTTCACACGGCCAGGGCACACGCCCATGTCCTAGCCATCTCCTTCACATGGTTGAGACACACAACCAAGTCTCTTCCTGTGTATTTACTACTGGGCATTCTATTTTACCTAATTAGGGTGCAGGGGACACACGGTCGGATCACACGACCATAGGGCAGACCGTGTATCACACACGACCTTGAAACATGCCCGTGTGTCTACCTGTCTTGTAACGCCCCCACACCCGAGACCATCACCGGAGTCGAGCTTGAGGGGTTACCGAACATAATTTATCAATTTAAGAACTTCAAATCATTTGTTTCTACATTCACAGTTTTCTAGCTACTCGCGTCATAGTTACAAGAAAAATCATATCTCGAGTTACGGAACTCGAAATCAAGATCTGAAAATTTTCCCTGAATCTAGACTCATATATATATTTACTAATTTTTTTCTAGAATTTTTTATTGGGCCAATTAGTACAGTTTATTAATTAAAGTATCCCCTATTTCAGGGTTCGACTGCTCTGACCTCTTTGTATTACGAATCAGATATATCTCTATAAAAATTTCAATGACTATGAAGTTTATTTCTATTAAAACTAGACTCAATAAGGAATCTGTACATATAAATAAAACTTCTAATTATTTTAGTAAAATTTATTATGAATTTTTAAAGTCAGAATAGGGGATCCAGAAATCACTCTGGCCCTGTTTTGTAAAAGTTTAAATATCTCATAAAATATAATTTATATTCCTATTTTGTTCAATCCATATGAAAATAGACTCATTAAGCTTCAATTTCATAACTTACTCATCATTTAGTTATATTTATACTATTTTTAGTGAATTTTCAAATTCATGTCATTGCTGCAGCAATATTCTGTTTTAAGGCAAGTTTCATCTTTCCATGAATTTTTATGAACTAGATAACTGTTAAACTTCCATGATATCAAACATGATCTAAATTAGCCATCACCATGACTTATCAATATCAAACATTTTCTCAACCAAACATGGCCATATCATAAAATTATTTACACAAAATAGGTATATTGCTATACATGCCATACTTAAGTAGTTGTACAAGCCATTTACCAAGATAAAAGTCCTTTGGATAGTGTGATCGAACTTTCGACCTGCCCCGATTCCTGAGCCGGCTTGTTCAAAACTACAGTGAATGAAAAGGAAGGAGTAAGCATAAATGCTTAGTAAGTTCATATGTAAATAACAAGTAACATAACAATACAAATATACCAAACAACTTTAGCATGGTACCACCAAAACATATATCACATCTTTAAACATCATTCATCATCTTACCACCTTATCGTTGTTGTATCTATTTTCAACTCGAGGGTTAAGAACATACCTGTCCAAAATGTCCATTTCACAACACTTACCCAAAACGTCACTTATATCTTAAGTGCTCTTCTATTAAACTAGAAATTTCACCCGTTGAACACATCGGAATATAACTCGGATACATGGATAATTTGCACATAAGTGCCACATATGTAATCAAGAAATCATGTAACCCGCCCCTAAGTGAACTCGGACTCAACTCAACGAGCTCGGGCGTTCGCATCCATAAATGAACTCGAACTCAACTCAACGAGTTCGGATGCCTAGTTACATCTCACGAACTCGGACTCAACTCAACGAGTCCGGACATTTGCATCCATAAGTGAACTCGGACTCAACTCAACGAGTTCGGATGCTCAACCATCCTAGTGACATGTCACTTGTATCCTAATCTATTCCTAAGGTTCAAACGGGCTTTTTCCCTCGATCTCACATTTGTCGTCTTCCATGGAATATCGGAACCGATACTCGGTAGCAATTCATATTTATCAAGTAGTAAACATAATTTGCATATTACTCAACATTAACCACAAAGCATAATATGTCACGATTAAAAATCAGCATATCATATAATTAACATTAATAACTTAAAAATAACATTTATGCTACATTATTTACACATGAACTTACCTTGGTACCAAAATATAAAGATTTTGCAATTTAGTCCACAATCTTTTCTTTTCCTCTATCACGACTTGAATCTCGTTTTCTTGATCTATAATACCAAATTAATCTTATTTAATACATACATTTATCAAAACAGCATTTAATACTGAACTTTAAAAAATACACTTTTGCCCTAAACTTTTGCATAATTACACTTTTGCCCCTAGGCTCTGGAATTAAACTTTATTCCTTATTCTTATGTTTTATAACATGCTGATCACTTTTCCTTCTATGGCAACATCAAATTCTCTCTCCAACATATACTTGTGACTATTAGGTATTTTTGCCGATTAAGCCCTTTTACTCGTTTTCACTAAAAACCGAGTAGCACAAGTTGTCTAACATAATTTAAAACCCCATATTCTATCATAAAACATCAAAATACACAAATTTCACCTATGGGTATTTTTCCAAATATAAACCCTAGGTTGAATTATTGCTAGCATAAGCTTAATCGAGCTTCGAGATTCCAAAACGTAAAGAACATTAAAAGCGGGCTTGGAATCACTTACTATGGAGCTTGGAAGCTTGAAACAAACCCTAGCTATGGAGAACCCTTGAAATTTCAGCCTAATGAAGAAGATGGACAAAATTGGCTTTTAATTTTGTTTTTAATTCATTTTAATAACTAAATGACCAAAATACCCTTACTACTAAACTATCCAAAATTCCTTCCATGTCCTAATTTTGTCCATGAACTTAAAATTGGTGAAATTGCTATTTAAGACCTCCTCATTAATATTCCAAAACAATTTCATACTAAAAACTTCTAGAATGCAAGTTTTGCAACTTATTCGATTTAGTCCCTACTTTCAATTTAAGCACTTTAGGCATAGAATTTCATCACGAAATTTTCACACAATCATGCAATCATATCATAAACATCAAAATCATTGTAAAATAATTATTTCTATCTCGGATTTGTGGTCACGAAACCACTATTCCGATTAAGCCCTAATTCAGGATATTACATGTGTGGACAACTATAAGGTTATTTTCCAAGCCCTTTGCCACCCTTAGACACTCACATACTTAGACATATTTCATGGAAAACAACATGTCACATTTTAAAAATCAATCATTCCTAATCAAGACTAATTCATGCCCATGTAATATCACCATTTCATATACTCAAATTAATAAGCTTACTTAAGGAATTCCACACCATTTTCATAGCCAATCAACATTATTAATCTGCTTTCAATTCGCACATTTAAACCATGATCATAACCATACCGATTTGTCATCATTCATTCATCATACTTTTATGCCATATAACACCATCCATCATCATCAAGACTTTAACACATGCATGTATAAATAATTAGGTTTACAACCCAATAATCAATATGAACCATATCTCATGGCCATATACAAAATGAATCATCAAATCATTATAAGCCAACACACTTGGCCAAATTAATATG
This sequence comes from Gossypium arboreum, assembly GCF_025698485.1. Taxonomy (NCBI): domain Eukaryota; kingdom Viridiplantae; phylum Streptophyta; class Magnoliopsida; order Malvales; family Malvaceae; genus Gossypium; species Gossypium arboreum. Next base: position 43,271,791 of record NC_069077.1, on the reverse strand, counting down.
ACACATAAAAAAAAAGACGAAGTCCCCTATACATGCCATACTCAAAATGCTTAAATTCACTATACCCAAAAGATTAGTTTGATAGTGTGAATCGAGCTCTGACATCCTTCGATCCCCAAGCTAGCTTGGTGATACTATAAGAAAATGAAAAAGAGAGGGGAGTAAGCATAAAGCTTAGTAAGTTTGCATGTAAATAATTAACATCATTAACCATGCATGATTATACACATAATACAATAATATTTATCACAATGTTATCAAGTATCATAGGTACATATTTTAAGTCATGTCATTTACATAATGTACAATAAAACTCATGATCATAATTCATTCATTCACTTCTTGCCAAAGTCTTATCATTTCATAATCTCAATATTTATGAGCTTTGTGTACATACCAGTACACTTTCAACATGATCATACCTTGTCATCTCTTTGACATAATATTTGGATTACCTATTGAATCACTTGGAATATTAAAGGATACCCGGGGAAAATCTCATAAACATAGTAAGATGCCAATGCCATATCCCAGGTGTGGTCTTACATGGGATCACATATCAGTGCCAATGTCATGTCCCAAACATGGTCTTACATGATGTCTTATATCGATGCCATGTCCCAGACATTGTCTTACGCAAAATCACATATAGATTCCAATGCCATGTCCCAAATATTGACTTATATGGGATCACATATCGATGCCAATGCCATTTCCCAAACATGGTCTTACATGATGTCTCATATCGATGTCATGTCCCAGGCATGGTCTTACACGAAATCACATATAGATGCCAATGCCATATCCCATATATGGTCTTACATCGGATCACATATCGATGGCAATGCCATGTCCCAGACATGGTCTTACATGGGATCACACATAACCCTAATGTCATGACATTTGTATCCTAAGTATTCCTAAGGTTCAACTGGGGTTTTGAAGCACCAAACTTTTGCCGGATCGTCATCGAGTCATCAATAACCAAATTCATAGAGACAATATACATTTCATGCAATATCAAAGTAATAGATATGTAATAACATAACATTGAATTATTTACACATGAACTTACCTTGGTACGAAAATATGGCTAACTATTTGATTTAGTCCACAACTTTGTTCTTTCCTCGATTTAGGTCCGGACTTCGTTTTTCTTGATCTATAATAGAAAATTTCTCTTATTTAATTATCACATTATTCAAAGCAGTCCATAAATCATACTTTGGTAAAATTATAATTTTACCCCTAAACTTTTACATATTTACAAATTAGTCCCTAGGCTCGTAAAATGAAATGTACTCATTTTATTTGTTACTCAAGCCTAGCCGAACCTATATAATACTTATAACAGCCCAAATTTTCTTTCAAATTAGATTTTTACCACCTATTTTACATCTTTTACGAAAAGGTCATTTTTAGGTGTTTTCATGAAAACCACTTAGTAAAAGATGTTTATCATACATCAAACTTTCATATTCCTCCATTAATCATCAAAATACATGCAAGCCACACATGGGTAAGTTTTTGAACATGAACCCTAGCTCAAAATAATGGTAGAAATAGCTAGATCGGTTGATAACAACTTCAAAAATGTAAAGAACATTAAAAACGGGGCTGGATACACTTACTATCAAGCTTGGAAGTTGAACAAAACTGTAGCTATGGCTCACTGAGAATTTTGGCTAAGGCAGGAGTAGATGGACAAGATTTTTTTGCTTCATTTTTTCCCTTTTATTCTTTTATTAACCAAATAACAAAAATACCCTTGTGACATTTGTTTCAAAATTTTCCTACTTATGCCCATTTTTGTCAATAAAAATAGAAATTGGAAAAATTGATATTTAAGGACATCTAATTAATAATCCATTGCAATTTCATGCTTAAAGCTTCTAGAATCTCATATTTTGTAACTTTTGCAATTTAGTTCTAAAAGTTAAATTGGACACTTTACCAATAAAATTTTTTCATGAAATTTTCACACAAGCATACAATCATATCATAGACCAGATAATAATCATAAAATAATAATTTATACTTTGAATTTATGGTCTCGAAACCACTACCCCGACTAAACCCTTATTCGGGATGTTACAACTCTCCCGCTCAGGGATTTTTGTCCCGAAAATCTTACCGGTGAAAAGGTTTGGGTACTATTTTCTCATGGCCTTCTCAGGCTCCCATGTAGCCTCTTCAGCCCCATGTCTTTTCCATAATATTTTCACAAGGGAAATACTTTTGCTTCTCAATTGTTTGACTTCTCGAGCCAAAATCTTAACTGGCTCTTCACCATAAGTCATATCTGGTCGAATATCAACTTCAGTTGGTCGAATATCAATTTCATGCAAACGTTTGAATGGGTCGATACTTTTTCACATTTTAGTGCCTCGAAGGCCCTTTTTAGGGATTTATTGGTTGAATACGAGTGAATTAATTTTAAAAAAATTTATGCTTCAAACAAGTAAGAAAGTCTGGTAACGCCTCGTGATAGACTCCGGTGACAGTCTCGAGTAAGAGTTGTTACATTTATTGGTATCAGTGTAAGAGTTTGGTCTGTTCTCAGAATATTTAGTTTGAGTAAGAGTCTAACTATACATGCCATACTTATATTTTGATAGTGTGACGAATCCTGACGATTTTAAAATGTTTTTCTTTTATAGTTATTGATCCCGAAAGAGTTGGTGCAGATGATGTAGAAAGTAACGCACTCACTTCTGCAGAAGGGACGGTGCCACCAGATAGTAGTGAAAGGCCTGTTACAGTTAGTCAGGGAGGAGAGACTCGAAAAAACAAAAGAATTCCTTGAACTAAAGTAGGGTTAGATGACAGTGACTGAATATGAATGTGAATTTATTAGACTCAGTAATTATGTTCGAGAGCGTGTGTCTACTGAAGCTATTATGTGTAAGAGATTTGAATATGGGCTCAATGATGATATTCGACTATCAGTCGGTGTTTTAGAAATAAAAGAGTTCGTTATTTTAGTTGAAAGAGCTTGTAAGGCAGAGGAGTTGCTGAAAGGAAAGGCTAAAGATGAAATTGAGATGCAAGACATGAAGAAAAGACAGATGAGTAAGTCATTTTAGTCTACATCCAAGAGGACTAGAGAGTTCTCTACGAGATCTAATTTTTCAGCAAGGTATTCTAGCCGAAACAGAGGTAGAAGATTTATGGGTCAGAAAGATCAGACCACTTCAATTGCGAGTATTGGCAGTATTCAACCTGATAGACCCGAGTGTTCTCAATGTGGTCGACGTCATCCAGGTCAATGTTGAGCAACTGGGATTGGTTGTTTCTGATGTGGTGCATCGGATCATTTCATTCGAGAGTGTCCTGAGATGGTTAAAAGAGAAGTAATACCGAGTGTAAGATCAAGCAATGCACCCGTTAGAGGCAGACCTCAGAGAAGTTTGGGAATAAGGGCAGGTATAGGTGCATCTAGAGATTCAGCAGTGAGACCAGATGTTAGAGCACCTGCAAGGACCTATGCTATCCGTGCTCGTGAAGAGGCATCCTCCCCCGATGTAATTACGGGTACATTTTCTCTTCATGATGTTAATGTTATTGCTTTAATTGATTCGGGTTCGACCTATTCCTATGTTTGCATGAAATTGGTGCCTAGTATGAAGATGTCCATAGAGTCTACGGGATTTGTGATTAAAGTATCGAATCTATTGGGTCAGTATGTATTAGTAGACAAAGTATGTAAAAATTGCCCTTTGATGATTAGTGGTTACTGTTTTTCGACCGATCTCATGCTATTGCCATTTGATGAGTTTGATATGATTCTTGGTATGGATTGGTTGATTGCGCATGACGTGATAGTGAATTGTGGAAAGAAATTCATTGAGTTTAAATGCGAAAATGGTGAAATTCTTCGAGTTAATTCAGATGAGTCAGATAGTTCAATTGCCATGATTTCTGTTATGTTTGCTCAGAAATGCTTGAGAAAAGGATATGAAGCTTATCTTTCTTTTGTGTTGAATACTAAAGATCCAGAATTGAAAATTGAATCAGTGCCTGTGGTATGTGAGTTTCCTAATGTGTTTCCGGAAGAACTACCAGGTTTACCTCATATCAGAGAAGTTGAGTTTGGTATTGAATTGGTTCTGGGTACAACACCTATTTCTATTACTCCTTATAGAATGGCTCTAATGGAATTGAGAGAATTGAAAGTTCAGTTGCAGGAACTAATAGAGAAAGGCTTTGCAAGACCTAGTTGTTCACCACGGGGTACACCAGTACTCTTTGTGAAAAAGAAAGATGGTTCGATGAGATTGTGCATAGATTATCGGTAGCTTAACAAGATGACTATTAAGAACAAGTATCCACTGCCTAGAATTGACGATTTGTTTGATTAATTGAAGGGAGCTACTGTGTTCTCTAAGATCGATTTGAGATCCGGATATTATCAGTTGCGAGTTAAAAGTCAGATGTTCCGAAGACTTCTTTTCGGACTAGGTACGGCTATTATGAGTTCCTTGTGATGCCATTTGGCTTGATTAATGCTCCTGCCATTTTCATGGACTTCATGAATCGAATTTTCAGACCTTACTTGGATAAATTTGTAGTTGTGTTCATTGATGATATCTTGATTTATTCTCATGATAAGACTGGGCATTCAGAGCATTTGAGAACAATTTTACAGACTTTGAAAGATAATCAACTTTATGCCAAGTTTAGCAAAAGTGAGTTCTGGTTACAGAAAGTTATTTTTCTTGGACATATAATCTCAGATGAAGGTATTAGAGTTGATTTGAGCAAGATTTTAGCCATTGTTGATTGGAAGCCTCCCAGGAAAGTATCAGATCTCAAAAGTTTCCTTGGTCTCAGCAGTTATTATAGATGATTTGTAGAAGGATTTTCCATGATAGCTACTCCATTGACAAGATTGCTACAGAAACATGTCAAGTTTGAGTGGACTGAAAAGTGTCAACAGAGTTTTGACAAGTTAAAGGCATTGTTTACTGAAACTCCTATCTTAGTACAACCAGAACCGGGTAAAGAGTTTGTGATTTACAATGATGTGTCCTTGAATGGACTAGGTTGTATACTTATGCAGAAAGGAGAGGTAATTGCTTACGCCTCTAGACAGCTAAAGCCACATGAGAAAAATTATCCGATACATGATTTAGAACTAGATGCCATTGTATTTGCGTTGAAAATCTGGAGACATCACTTGTATAGTGAGAAGTGCTGAATATTTACTGGTCATAAAAGTTTGAAATATTTGATGACTCAGAAAGATTTGAACTTGAGGCAAAGAAGATGGCTAGAGTTGATTAAAGATTATGAACTAGTGATCGATTATCACCCGAGTAAAGCAAATGTAGTTGCTAATGCTTTGAGTAGAAAATATTTATTTGCATTAAGAGCTTCGAACACTAGTTTAACATTATCGGATGATGTTTTTATCTTAGCCAAATTAAGAGCTAAGCCAATGTTTTTTTGAAGAAATTTGTGAAGTTCAAAAAGATGACAGTGAGTTGCAAGCCAAAAGAGCTCAGTGTGAGTCGGGTATAGAGTCAGATTTTCAAATCAGTTCTGACGGTTGTTTATTGTTCAAAAATCAGATATGTGTACCAAAGAACGATGAGCTTATTCAAAATATTTTAGAGGAAGCACATAGTAGTTCCTTGTCTATTCATCCAGGTAGTACAAAGATGTATAATGATTTAAAGAAAATGTATTGGTAGGTAGGAATAAAGAGAGATATCTCAGAGTTTGTTTCTAGATGCTTGATCTATCAGTAGGTAAAAGCTGAACATTAGGTACCTTCAGGTTTATTGCAGCCTGTGTTAGTTCCTGAGTGGAAATGGGACCGAGTTTCCATGTATGTTGTAATAGGATTATCGTTGACACTGAGAAAGAAAGATGCAGTATGGGTTGTGATTGATAAGCTAATAAAGTCGGATCATTTTATTCCAGTTCGAATGGATTATTCACTTGACAAGTTGGCCGAGTTGTATATTTCAGAGATAGTCAGACTACATGGAGTACCGTTATCGATTATTCTAGATAGAGACTCGAGATTCACTTTGCAGTTTTGGAAGAAGTTACAGGATACTTTGGGCACAAAGTTGAGTTTTAGTACAACTTTCCATCCTCAGACCGATGGTCAGTTAGAGAGAGTTATTCAGATACTTGAGGATATGCTCAGATTTTGTGTCTTAGAATTTCAAGGTAGTTGGGAGAAATATTTCCCGTTGGTAGAGTTTTCTTATAATAATAGTTACTAGTCGAGTTTGAAAATGGCACCTTATGAAACTTTGTATGGACGTAAATGTCGTACACCTTTGTATTGGATAGATCTTAAAGAAAATTAGATTTACGAGGTCGATTTAGTTAAAGAAAGTGAAAAGAAAGTGAAAGTGATCAGAGATCGCTTGAAAGTAGCTTCAGATAGATAGAAGTCTTATGAAAACTTGAAAGGAAAAGAGATTGAGTATCGAGTTGGTGACAAAGTGTTCTTGTAAGTATCCCCGTGGAAGAAAGTCTTTATATTTGGCATGAAAGGAAAACTAAGTCCAAGTTTTATTGGACTGTTTAATGTGACTAAAAGAGTTAGACCATTAGCATATTGGTTAGCTTTACCTCCAAAGTTAGAGAAGATTCATGAGGTGTTCCATGTGTCTATGTTACGTCATTACAATTCTAATCCTTCACATGTGGTTTCACAGACAAAGGTTGAGATTTAGCAAGATATGACTTATGGTGAAGAATCGATAAAAAATTTAGCTCGAGAGGTCAAGCAATTAAGGAACAAAAGTATTGCACTTGTAAAAGTATTATAGAATAGGCATGGGGTAGATGAGGCTACATGGGAGCCTAAAGAGGTTATGTGAAAACAGTATCCAAATCTTTTCATAGGTAAGATTTTAGAGGACGAAAATCTTTAAAGGGGGGAGAAATGTAACATCCCAAAATAGGGCCTAAACGGAACAGTGGTTACGAAACCACAAATTTGAGATAGAAAAGTTTATTCTGATTAATTTTTATAATTTACCGAGTGATTAGATGCATGTAGTAGAGTATTGATAGAAAATTTTATAAATAGCATGCTTAATTTACCTACTAGGGCTTAACTGCAAAAGTTGATAAATATGAGTTTTAGATGCTAAAGAATTAAATTGAAGAGTATAATTGAAGTAAAGGTCCTTAAATGGTAATTAGACCATTAGGTTTTCATGGACAAAAATGGGCATACATAGATAAAAATAACTAAAGTTTTAATGAAGGGTATTTTAGTCATTTGGTAATTAAAAGATTAAAAAAGGGAAAAAGATGCAAAATGTGTCCATCTTCTTCATTAGGCCAAAATTTCACGGGTTCTTCGTAGCTAGGGTTTTGTCAAGCTTCCAAGCTTCATAGTAAGTGATTCCAAGCACCGTTTTTAATGTTTTTTACGTTTTCGAAGTCTCGGTAACTTGATTTAGCTTATTCTAGCAGTAATTTAACCTAGGGTTCATATTTGGAAAAATACCCATTAGTGAAATATGTTTATTTTGATGTTTTATGGTAGAATATGAAGCTTGAAATTATGTTAAAGGACTTGAGCTAAGTGATTTTAAGCGAAAACGAGTAAAATGACATAATCAGTAAAAATACCTAATGGTCATAAGTGCACGTTAGAGTGGGAATTTTATGTTGTCGTAGGTAAATAAATGATCAGCATGTCATAAAACATAAGAATTAGGGATAAAGTTTCATTTCCAAGCCTTGGGAAAAAGTGTAAATATGCAAAAGTTTAGGGGCAAAATCAAAATTTTTCCAATGTTAGAGTTAAGGACTGTTTTGATAAATGTGTATATTAAATTAGTTAAATTTGCTATTATAGATCAAGAAGAACGAAATTCAGGGTTAGACCGAGGAAAGAAAAAGGTTGAGGAGTAAATCAAAATATTTGATCGTATTTTGTATCGAGGTAAGTTTGCAGTTAATAAATGCAATGTTTTATTATTTATAATTAATGATGCTATTTTTCAACATCTATATATTTATTTTGTAAATTTATTCCTTGATGATTCAAGTAAGAATTGATGGAGAAATGACACATAAATGTCCCGGTTGAACCTTAGGAATGTGTAGGATACAAATGTCATGACATTAGGGTTTAAGGATACCAAGTAAGACCATGCCAAGGCATGAAATTGCTAAGTTTTACAAGGCAAGGAAATCATGTAAAACCATGTCAAGACATGGCATTGATAAACTACGATAAGGCAAAGATCCCATGAAAGACCATGCCAAGGCATGGCAATGGTGAGTTCATAAGGCAGGGATACCACGTAAGACTATATCAAGACATGGAAATTGTAAGTTTAAAAAGGAAAGGTACCCGTGTATCCTTAGTATTCCAAGTGGTTCAACGAAAAATTTAAAGAGTGTACCAAAGGGAAGATAAGATAAGTCCATGTTCGAAAGGTTCAGGTTATCTTGATAATTCATTTAGAATGTTGTTATTTATTTACATGCAAACTTACCTAGCTTTATGCTTACTTCCTTTCTTTTCTCTCCTTTTTATAGTATTGCAAAGCCAACTCAAAAAATCATAAGGACGTCGGAGTTCGCCTCACACTATCAATGAGCTATCTCGGTATTTTGTGATTAGAAACACTTTAAGTTATGGCATGTATAGCGACTTGACTATTTTGTGTGTATGTCCTTAGTATATGATTAAAGAATGGCATGTGAATACTTGATTATTAGCTTATGATATAGCTAAATAAGAACACGTTTTTGTATTATGTATGCCTAAATGAGGTTTGATGCAAAGAAATTATAAAGGAGTAAGACTTGGCCATGAAATAGTTAGGAAACAGCAGCAATGACCTGGGTTTGAAAAATCACTAAAAATTTTATAAATGGAATTAAATAGTGAATGAGGTACAGAATTAAATCTTATTGAGTCTATTTTCATAGGAAATAAACAGAGCAAGAAAAGAAGTCTATATTCTGAGATATTTAAATTTTTGTAAGACTGGTTCAGAGTGACTTCGTGATCCCCTGTTCCAACTTTGGAAAATCACTAGAAATTGTAAAAAAAGAATCATAAGTCATAGTTTATATGTATAGATTTCTTAGTGAGTATATTTTCATTATAAACAAAAAAAAAATGTTATCCAAATTCTGTAAATTGAGATAATCAATTTTTAGTGAAGAGATGTTGGGTCTGCTAAACTGCGAAACATGGGAATATTTAATGAATAATCAGTACTAATTGGACAAACCAAAAATTTTGGAAAAATTATGGTAAGAAGATATATGAGTCTAGTTTTAGAGAAAATTTATGGATTTAAATTTCAAAATTTTTTAACTCGAGTTATAATTAATTTGGTGATTGTTACGCAGATGGACAGTTTTATTATGAATAGTGAAATAAATTGCTTTGATTTGTACAAGTAATTCGAAAATTTTTAATGTTCCCGATTTGGTCCCAACTCGTTCCAATTGAAAATTTTAGGGCATCGAAGGCCCTTTTTAGGGTTTTTGGATTAATGTGATCGAATTAATTTAAAAAACAATTATGCCCCGAACAAGTAAGATAAGTCTGGTAACGCCTCGTGCTCGACTCTGGCGACGGTCTCGTGTAAGGGATGTTACTTGTGATACTTGAATTGTTGAAATTTTTTCTATGTTTCTAATTTTTTCATATGTTACTGATTTAGTCCCGAATGCATCATTTAAACTTTATATGCTTGATTTAAATGCATCTTGAATGTGAATGAATGATATTTACTGAAATGAGATGATATTTCATAAATGATTGTTCTGAATTGAGTTACAAGTCCGGTAACACCTCTTAACCTATTTTGGCAATGGTTACGAGTTAGGGTGTTATATTTGTTAGTATCAATGCTACAATTTAGTCGATTCTAGTACTAATGTAGCTTATGTAAGTCTAGCTATACATGCCATAAATAAAACTGTGATAGTGTGATGACTCCTAATGTTTTCAAATGTGTTTTATATAGTAATGGATTCCGAACGAGCTATAGCAGATGACGTAGAAAGTAATGTGCCAGCTCCCACTCAAGGGACAGTGCCTACTGAATCTAGACCCGTGACAAGTCGTCACGAAACGAGTGGTTCAAACAGTACATTCGTACAAACCCAGCTATTCAGCAACCTCCACCCCCACCTGATCCCCAACTGATCCTTGTAGTTCTTCAAGGTATCGATCTTCTACGATTAAATAAATCACCTGTTGATAAGATACGAAAACATAGAGCTGAGGAATTCAGAGCCACTGTCAGTGATGATCCTAAGAGAGCCGAATTTTGGCTTGAGAACACGATTCGTGTATTCGATGAATTATCCTGCACACCTAAAGAATGCTTAAAGTGTTAGTATCACTATTGAAAGACACCGCGTATCAGTGGTGGAATACCTTATTATCTGTAGTTCTGTAAGAAAGAGTCACTTTGGATTTCTTTCAAGTTGAATTTAGAAAGAAACACATCAGCCAAAGATTCATCGATCAAAAAAGAAAAGAATTCCTTGAATTGAAGCAGGGTCGTATGTCGGTCACAAAATATGAATGAGAGTTTGTACGACTCAGCAAATATGCTCATTAATGTGTTTCTTCTAAAGCTATAATGTGTAAAAGATTTGAGGATGGATTGAATGAAGAAATCAGAGTATTAGTTGGAATCCTTGAGCTAAAAGAGTTTGTTGTTTTGTTTGACCAAGCTTGTAAAGCTGAAGAGCTTTGCAAAGAGAAAAGAAAAGCTGATTTTGAGGCTAGAGATTCTAAAAAGAGATTTGTGGGAAAATCACATCAGTCAGCATAAAAAAAATTTAGAGAATATCATCCTCATTCTACTACCTTTAGAGAATATCATCCTCATTCTACTACCTCTGCGGGGATTTAGATCAGAGATATAGATGCGAGGCACTTTAGCTCTAAACCTTAGGCAACATCTGTTGCTAGTACGGGGAAGTGTTAGAAATACTAGACCTGAATGTAAATATAGCAACAAAAAGCATTATGGTGAATGCAAAATAGTGAGTGGAGCTTGCTTTAAATGTAGATCACTTGATCATTACCTCTGAGACGGTTTAGAAAAGTTTACAGCTGATAGAGATCAAATAGTGAAAGTGAATAACACGGCCTCTAGAGGGAGACCACCCCAAAATACTGGAAATATGAGTGGTAATCGAGGTGCTACAAGAGATTCGACTGTGAGATCTGATGCACGAACACCTGCCAGAGCTTATGCTATACGTGCACGAGAGGAGGCATCATCGCCAGAGGTTATTACGGTACTTTTTCTATTTTTGATACTGATATAGTTACATTGATAGATCCTGGATCAACCCATTCTTATATTTGTATGAATTTAATGTTTAAAAAGAGCTTACATGTTGAGTCTACAGAATTTGCAATTAAAGTATCGAACCCCTTAGGCAAATCTATTTTAGTTGATAAAATTTGTAAGAATTGTCCTCTGATGACTCGGGGTTACTGTTTTCAGGCTGACTTGATGCTTCTACCGTTTGATGAGTTTAATGTGATTTTGGGTATGGACTGGTTGACTATGCATGATGCGGTTGTGAGTTGTAGACTGAAGTCTATCGAATTGAAATGTCAAATCGAATTAAATCTAATGATTCGAATGAATTACCTATTGTGATATCATTTGTGTTAGCTCAGAAATATTTGAAAAAGGGTTATGATGCATATCTTGCATACGTATTGGATACAAAAGTGTCTGAGTCAAGGATTGAATATGTACTTGTTGTTTGTTATTTTTTGGATGTTTTTCCAGAAGAATTACCAGGTTTGCCTCTGATTAGAGAAGTTAAATTTGGTATTGAATTAGTACCCGAAACAGTGCCGATATCGATAGCTCCATACAGAATGGCTCAAACAAAATTAAAAAAATTTGAAAGCTCAGTTGCAAGAATTGACAGATAGAGGTTTTGTACAATTGAGTTATTCTCCCTGTAGTGTACCAGTATTGTTCGTGAAAAAGAAAGATGGCATGATGAGAATGTGTATCGACTACAAATAGTTAAATAAAGTGACTATAAAGAACAAATACCCTCTATCGCGGATTGCTGATATACTTGATCAGTTGAAAGTGGCTACAGTATTTTCAAAGATTGATTTGAGATCAGGTTACTATCAGTTGCGAGAAAAAGAGTCAGATGTGCTAAAAACCACGTTCAGAACGAGCTATGGACATTATGAATTCCTTGTTATGCCTTTCGGTTTAACTAATGCTCCTTCCATTTTTATGGACTTGATGAACCATATATTCAAACCGTATTTAGATAGATTTGTTGTTGTATTCATTGACGACATTCTGATCTATTCATGAAATGAATCTAAGCATACTGAACACTTGTGAATTATGTTACAAACTCTACATGATAAGTAGTTATTTGGAAAGTTCAGTAAATGTGAGTTTTGGCTCAAAGAGGTTGGATTTCTAGGGCACATTGTTTCAACTGATGGTATTAGAGTTGATCCGAGCAAGATTTCTGCTATTATTGATTAGAAACCTCTGAGAAATGTATCTGAAGTCCGTAGTTTTCTGGGCTTAACGAGCTATTACCGAAGATTCATGAAAGGATTCTTGATGATTGTAACATTGATGACACGAGTGCTTCAAAAAGACGTAAATTTTGAATGGTCAGAAAAATGTCAGCAGAGTTTTGAACAGTTGAAAGTAATGTTAACTGAAGCATCGATTTTAGTACAACCTGAATCGGGTAAAGAGTTTGTGATCTATAGTGATGCTTCTTTAAACGGACTGGGTTGTGTTTTGATGCAAGATGGAAAGGTTATAACTTATGCTTCTCAACAATTGAAACCGCATAAAAAGAATTATCTAACACATAACTTAGAGTTGGCTACAATTGTGTTTGCATTGAAGATTTGGTGGCACTACTTATATGGTGAAAATGCCACATTTATACGGATCACAAGAGCTTGAAGTATTTGATGACATAGAAAAAATGGAATTTGCAACAATGAAGATGGCTTGAGTTATTGAAAGATTATGACTTTGTGATTGATTATCACCAGGGAAAAGCTAATGTTGTTGTTGATGCCTTGAGCCAAAAATCATTGTTTGCATTAAGAGCAATGAACACCCAGTTGATGATTTGTGATGATGGGTCTATTTTAGCCAAATTAAAAGCTAAACTAGTATTTCTTCAACAAATCTGTAAAGCTCAGAAAAATGACAGTGATTTACAAGCTAAATGAATTCAATGTTAGTCTATTTCTGATTCAAAATTTCATATTGGAATTGATGGCTGTTTAATATTTTGAAATAGAATTTGTGTACCAAAAAATACAGAGCTTATTCAGAAAATCCTGCATGAAGCACACAGTAGTCACTTTTCTGTTCGTCCAAGTAGTACCAAGATGTTTAATGATCTGAAATAGATGTCCTGGTGATCGGGTATGAAACGGGATATATCAGAGTTTGTATCGAAATGTTTGATTTGTCAGCAAGTCAAAACTGAACATCAATTACCATCGGGTTTATTACAGCCTGTAATGATTCTTGAGTGGAAATGCGATAGAGTTACAATAGATTTTGTGTCAGGATTGCCTCTAACTCAAAAAAAGATCTCGGTTGTCGTTGATCGACAAATGAAGTCTACTAATTTCATACCGATATGTACAAATTACTCACTCGATAGATTAACAGAATTGTACATTTCTGAAATTGTTCGGTTACATTGAGTGCCACTATCTATTATTTCTGATAGAGATCCAAGATTTACATCGCAATTCTGGAAGAAACTGCAAGAAGCTCTGGGAACAAAGTTGAATTTCAGTACTACTTTTCATCCTCAGACTAACGATCAGACCAAGAGAGTTATTTAGATTCTCGAAAACATGTTGAGATGTTGTATTTTAGAGTTTGAAGGTAGTTGGGAAAAATACTTACCGTTGACTGAATTGAGTGAGAAAAAGATTCACGGGGTTGAATTGTTCAGAGAAACTAAAGAAAAAGTGAAAATGATTCATGACAGTTTAAAAGCAGCTTCAGATCGACAGAAATCTTATGCGGATTTGAAATGTAGAGAAATTGAATTTCAAGTCAGAGACAGAGTGTTTCTAAAAGTGTCACAGTGGAGAAGGGTTCTTCGATTCGGCCGAAAAGGAAAGTTGAGTCCGCGATTTATTGGACCGTATGAAATTGTTTAAAGAATAGGGCCTGTAGTGTAACACCCCGAACCCGAGACCATTGCCGGTGTCGGACACGAGGGATTAACAAGCCAAGTTCACATGGTTTGCCCACCAATTTGACATTTCCAGTCAGGCTGGAAGACTGCATCACCGTCGCCTTAAAAATCATATCTCGAGTTTCAAAACTCGGAAACTGGTTTTGTAAATTTTCCCTGAATTTAGACTCATATATCCAACCATGGATTTATTTCTAGAATTTTGGATGGGCCAATTGGTACAGTTTATTAGTTAAAGTCACCCATGTTACAGGGATCGACTGCTCTGACCTTCGCGCGGTATAACTTGAATATCTCTCTGTACAGGGCTTTAATGCTGGTGTCGTTTGTTTCTAATGAAACTAGACTCAAAATTGAATCTGTACATATAAGGTATGTCACCTAATTCTTTCTGGATAATTTATAGTAAATTTTAAAGTTGCGACAGGAACCCAGAAACCGTTCTGGCCCTGTCTCACAATAGCATTAATATCTCTTAACATGTAACTCCTATGACCATTTCGTTTCTTCCATATGAAAATAGACTCATCAAGGTTCATTTACATAATCATACTTACTTTACCATCCCAACTCTTATGTTCATACACAAATAACGGCTTCATTAAGGCCGATAACTCGCTCCATCATAGGAGCGGATATTCATACGCTCTTACTCCTAGCGCGCAAAGCACACACCGCACTTACCTTATCATTGGGAAATTTCACAAGTGCATTAGCTGAAATTTTCCAGCAAGCTCATAATTTTCAAATCACATACCTTCGGAGTTTATCCGGATGTCGGTACTCGTTCAATCGCCCGGGACATAGCCCGGTTATGGTAACCCGCACCAAGGCCTCACGGGACTTAACCCGGATATCACGATTTGCACAAATGCCTTGGTCTTAGCCCGGATTTAACAACTTGCACGAATGCCTTGGTCTTAGCCCGGATATAGCTACTAGCACAATTGCCTTGGTCTTAACCCGGATATAATTTTCAGCATAATTGTCTTGGGCTTAGCCAGGATATCATTCAATTTCTCATGCACACATACATCAATAATCATTGGACATACATATTTCATTTTCCTTACTAAGGCTCAAACACAATTATAATCATTAGCATATTCGCCTTGGGACTTAGCCCGGTGGAATTCAAATACTCATACACACATAATCAATAATCATACACATCCATATTTCATCTCACATAATTCAAGTAAGGTCACTTCTTGAGGACTTACCTCGGATGTTGTCGAACGGCTTTTTCGGCTATTCGATCACCTTTTCCTTCCCTTGTCCAATTGTGGCCCTCTTAGCTCTTGAGCTAATTCAAACAAATTCAATTTATTAAAACCTCATTGTGCTTGCTTATGGCGAATATGACAAGGATTTTAAATGGTCATATGGCCACTCTTTAGCTTGAATACACAATGGTCATGCACATTTTATACTACATCAAGCAATTCAATACAATTTATTTGAGCATCAAGGAAATGCTAAGGCCTTCAATAGGCTACCCAAGGTCGAATATTCATGTACATGTTGAGGCCAATTATGCACTTAATACCTCACAAAAACAGCATGCATTTTACTAGTTAATGCTTTGCATATTGTGGCTCAAAACTTATAATATAGCATCAAGCACTTATATGTGTGCTAGGTCAATTGTGCTTGAAATTTCACAATTATTCTTCAACATCTTCTTCTTTAAACCAACTTATTCATCACTTACTTCATAGCCAAAACATCATGTGCAAACATATATATACAATATGAGCATGGCCGAATTTTCAAGGTGTCCATAGCCATCCAAAATACAAATTTTAACTAACATGCAAGAAGCATGAACCATGCTCATGAATGGTCGAATATGACAATCATGCTCCTTTTCAACTTCAATCATGATAAATCAAAAGAAGGCTCAAAATCTTGCTCAAGAGTAGACAATCCATCATTGCATGCATCAACATCAAGCTTCACACTTAGCATGCAATGGCTTTATCACCATAACAACTTTGGCCAAATACCATTTCCATGGCTTAACAAAGATTTGAGCCATGGCTAACATGCACATCAAGTTAGCAACCAAAACATGCATGAAACTCCTAACACAACCTCATACATACCTTAATCTTGATGCAAACTTGGCCAAATCTCCTTCTAGATCTCTTCCAAACCAAGCATGAAGCAAAATCCTCCTTCTTCCTTAGTTTTGGCTCAAAGAAAGGATGAACAAAATTTTTTCTTTCCTTCTCTACAACTCACGGCAATGGGGGATTACCACACTCACACACATTTTTTTTTCATTTTTTATCACCCATACACCTTTGTTTATTATTTCACCCTAATGCACCAACAAAACATGTTTCATGACATGTTTAGCCCATCCTCCTTGTCATGGCCGCCACCACCTATAAAGGGGAATTTGACATGCAAGTCCATTATTTTGCATGCATGCTTTAATTAGTCATCACACATTTCCTATCATACTTTCAAAGTTCATTACTAAGTCCTTTCTTGTGGAATTCACCCTTATAACACTAAATCAATCATCATAAAATGTCATACATGAGCACACACATATTATAGGCATCAAAATAAATTTTAATTATTTTTATGCCTCGGTTTTGTGGTCCCGAGACCACCTTCCGACTAGGGTCAATTTTGGGCTGTCACAACTCTCCCCACTTAAGAAATTTTCGTCCCGAAAATCTTACCGTAAATAGGTT
Organism: Gossypium arboreum; assembly: GCF_025698485.1. Classification (NCBI taxonomy): domain Eukaryota; kingdom Viridiplantae; phylum Streptophyta; class Magnoliopsida; order Malvales; family Malvaceae; genus Gossypium; species Gossypium arboreum. Next base: position 43,254,869 of record NC_069077.1, on the reverse strand, counting down.
TGGATATCGCTCTTTCATAGAGTTCTCGGTCTCCCAAGTAGCTTCTTCTATCCCGTGCTTGAGCCATAACACTTTTACTAGCGGAACCCGCTTGTTTCACAACTCTTTCACTTCTCGTGATAGGATACGAATCGGTTCTTCCTCATAACTCATATTAGCTTGAATTTCAATTTCGATGGACTAATCACGTGCGATGGATCGGATCTATAGCGTCAAGCATCAAACGTGAAAGACATCGTGAACCTTTTCGAGTTCAGGGGCAAAGTCAAACGATATGCCACCGGATCGACTCGCCGGATATCTCATATGGCCCAACGAACCTCGGCTCAACTTGCCCTTACGGTAATCGAGTATCTTTTCCAAGGCGATACCTTGAGGAACACTTTATCACCCACCGATACTCGATATCCTTACGCTCAGATCCGCGTGCACGACTTCTAACGATCGGAGGTTATCTTCAGACTTTCACGGATTACTTTCACTTCGCTCAAAGATCCCTAATCAAATCCACCGAAAATCTTGCTTTCACCGAGCTCACCCAAAACAATGGTGTACGGCATTTACGATCGTACAAGGCCTCGTAGGGTGCCATTTTAATACTTGATTGAAAGTCGTTGTTGTAAGCGAATTCAATCAACGGCAAATACCGCTCCCATGAACCACTAAACTCGAGGACGCAACATCTTAACATATCCTCAAGTATCTGAATTATCCGCCGGATTGACCATCGGTTTGGGGGTGAAAGGCGGTGCTGAAATGCAACTTGGTACCCAAAGCTTCTTGCAACTTTTTCCAAAATCGCGAGGTAAATCTCGGATCTCTATCCGACACGATGGAAATAGGCACCCCATGTAATCTCACAACTGAGAAACGCATAATTCCGCTAATTTGTCCATTGAAAATCCGTGACGACGGGGACAAAGTGGGCCGACTTAGTCAATCGATCTACCACGACCCAAACCGCATCCTTCTTACTTGCTGACAATGGCAGTCCGGATACAAAGTCCATTGTGACTCGATCCCATTTCCACTCGGGTATCGTGATTGGTCAAGTAATCTCAAGGCACCGATGTTCCGCTTTCACTTGTTGACATATTAAACATCTTGAAACAAAGTCGAGATGTCTCGCTTCATACCATGCCACCAAAACCGACGTTTCAAATCATTGTACATCTTCGTACTCCCGGTGGATTGCCATTCGGCTACAATGGGCTTCATTGAATTATCGAAATGAGTTCAATTCTTTGGGACACACCGACGACTTTTGAACCTCAAACAATCGTCATCGTCGATTTGAAACTCCGAGTCTTTGTTCGAACACACGCAGCCGCTTTTGCAACCAACTCGTCGTCGACTTTTCCGAGCTTCTCGAATTTGGTGTGTCAATAATGGTTTGGCTTTCAATTCAGCCACTAACACACCGTCGGATCGGACGGACAAGTGCACATTCATCGCTCAGAAGTGAATAACGATTTACGACTCAAGGCATCCGCAACCATATTCGCCTTTCCGGGTGATAGTCAATGATCACTCATAATCCTTTAACACTCGAGCCAACGTCTTTGTCGCAGATTTAAGTCTCTTTGGGTCATCAAATATTTGAGACTTTTGTGATCCGAGTATACATGGCACCTTTCACCAAATAAGTAATGTCGCCAAATCTTTAAGGCGAATACGATGGCGGTCACTTCGAGATCATGAGTCGGATAATTTTTCTCATGTGGCTTTAATTGCCTCGACGACAGGCCACAACTCGACCTTCTTGCATTAATACGCAACCTAACCCAAGTAGAGAGGCGTCGCTATAGATGACAAACTCCTTGCCGGACTCGGGTTGCACTAGAATTGGGGCTTCACCAAATAAGTTTTCATTGATCGAAACTTTTTGGCATTTCTCGTCCATTCAACTTAACGTCCTTTTGGAGTAGCCGTCATCGGCGTGGATATCGTTGAGAAGCCTTTTACAAATCGTCGGTAATAACTAAGCAAGCCCCAAAAAGCTCGAACCTCAAGAATATTTCTGAGGCTTCCAATTAAGTATGGCTGAAATTTTATTCGGTCGACTCGAATACGATCTGAGATACCACATGACCCAAGAAGCTAACCTCTTAACCGTAACTCACACTTGCTGAACTTAGCATATAATTGCTTGTCCCGTAAAATTTGCAAAGACTAACCGCAGGTGTTCAAGATGTTCGGTCTCATTTCTTGAATAGACCAAGATGTCATCAATGAACACGACTACTTAATCGATCCAAATATGGTCTAAAGATCCGATTCATTAAATCCATAAATACCGTAGGGCATTAGTGAGCCCAAACGGCATCACTAGGAACTCATAGTGACCATATCTCGCTCAAGGCGGTCTTGGGCACGTCCAATCTCGGATTCGCAATTGATAGTAGCCCGATCTTAAATCTATTTTCGAGAACACCGAGGCTCCTTCAGTTGATCGAACAAGTCGTCAATACGTGGCAACGGATATTTGTTCTTTATCGCCGCTTATTAAGTCGACGATAGTCGATGCACGTACCGCATGGTTCCATCCTTCTTTTCACGAACAACACCGGCGCACCCTAAGGCGAAAAACTCTAAGCGAGCAAAACCTCTATCCACCAATTCTTGCAACCGAGCTTCCAACTCCTTTAATTCGTTGGTGCCATACGATACGGAGCTATCGAAATTGAGTGGTACCAGTACCAATTCGATGCCAAATTCTATTTCCGAACAGTGGTAAACCCGGCAATTCTTCAGGAAAACATCCGTATTCACAAACCACGGGCACGATTTGGGTTTCTTTTCGATTCCTTGTCATCGAGCACGACGCTGTACGCTTCGCACTCTTTTCTTACATATTTTCGGGCCAACATTGCGATATTACAACCGGCAACCCCTTTAAGTCCGTAGACTTAACCCGAATTATCTCGTTATTCGCGACCTCAAATCGATAGTCTTGCTTTTGCAATTTACGACCGCATCGTGCATGGTCAACCCATCCAAACCAAGAATAACGTCAATTCATCGAACGGCAAAAGCATCAAGTCCGCCGGAAACAAGAACCTCGGAACACTAGGAGACTTTTCTTGCACACTTTGTTGACAAGCACGTAATGACCCAAGGGTTTGACACCGAATTACAAACTCAAGAGACTCAATAGGAAAAGTCTTACCGATGCTAAGGTTTCACATATATAAGATTGAGTAGAACCGGGGTCAATCAACGTAATCACTTTAGTATTGAAAAGGGTGAAAGCACCGTAATGACATCCGGAGAGGCGGATCCTCGCGTGCGCAGATGGCATAAGTCCTCGCAGGAGCACGAGCCTCGATCCGATGGTAGCATCTCTAGATCCTCTCGACCGCCATCGACATTGCCCATATTTCTAGGTGGCCTACCTCGAGCAAATGGTAGCACCCGAGTTTCCACTCGACTCACATTCTGCTCAAGCTTCCTGCAATCCTTCCTAAAGTGGTCGGCCGATCCACACTTATAGCAGGAGTGATCACGAAACCAACAGACTCCCGAATGCCATTTGCCACAATGTTGACACTCCGCCTCTCTCTACGATCATTTCCACCATGGCGATCGAAGTGACTCGTGTGGTCACAGGGGTCGATCGCGTCCTCGTCTAAAAAAGCCCAAAGCGCCTCTAGACCGGTTCACATCATCTCGAAATCTCTTGATTGCTGTTGAAGAGACTTTCCCGAGGACCTCTTCGAATTCTCCAGTGCCCACATCCTTTTTGTTTCTCCTTTCTAAGCTCTTCGACTTTACAAGCTCGCTCAACAAGTACTACGATCTCTCGTATTTCGAGAATGCCAACGAACATCCTTATATCATCATTCAGCCCATCCTCAAGAATTTACACATAATAGCTTGGACGAAATGCATTCTCGCGTGTATCGGCTAAGCCTCACAAATTTTCGCTCATAGTCAGAACCGACATAGAACCTTGCTTAAGATCAAGAAATTCCCAAGTCACTTGCTCTCTTGGTACCACGAAGTCGAGTACTCCACCAATAGTAGGTGGAATCACGTAGCAAGGAGATGGTACACTTTAAGCATTCATCGGTGTACAAGATAGCTCATCGAGCACCGGATAGTGTTGTCCAACCGAAATTCAGCTCGTTCGCATCATCATCATCCGTAGCTTTAAATTCAGTGGCCCCATGTTTTGAATCCTATCGATTGGGGCTTACTTGACCTTATTTGGTCGATTCACGGAGGTATTGTAGGTCTTGGGGTTGCATTTGTCGGGAATGGAGGTCGTGGGACAGCCGTGTTAGTTCGAATGTATTGATTAAACCATTCGTTCATCACACTATAAAAGGCTTGCCTAGCCTCATCATTCGGATTGTTGGCCATAGGTTGAGAGTCCCGGCGCTGTCCCTCAAAGGGAGCAGCGCCACACTCTCCACATCATCAGCTATTGCTCGGTTGGGATCGGGACCCATTGCTATAAACAAACTCAAAGTCAAATTGTCGAAATCACCACACTATCGATTCATCATTTAATGGCATGTATAGCTAGACCCCAAACACCTCACGGTAGTCCTAGAATCGACTAAACCGTGGCTCGATACCATAAAATTGTAACACCCGAACCCGAGACCATTGCCGGTGTCGGACACGAGGATTAACAAGCCAAGTTCACATGGTTTGCCCACCAATTTGACATTTCCAGTCGGTGGAAGACTGCATCACCGTCGCCTTAAAATCATATCTCGAGTTTCAAAACTCGGAAACTGGTTTTGTAAATTTTCCTGAATTTAGACTCATATATCCAACCATGGATTTATTTCTAGAATTTTGGATGGGCCAATTGGTACAGTTTATTAGTTAAAGTCACCCATGTTACAGGGATCGACTGCTCTGACCTTCGCGCGGTATAACTTGAATATCTCTCTGTACAGGGCTTTAATGCTGGTGTCGTTTGTTTCTAATGAAACTAGACTCAAAATTGAATCTGTACATATAAGGTATGTCACCTAATTCTTTCTGGATAATTTATAGTAAATTTTTAAAGTTGCGACAGGGAACCCAGAAACCGTTCTGGCCCTGTCTCACAATAGCATTAATATCTCTTAACATGTAACTCCTATGACCATTTCGTTTCTTCCATATGAAAATAGACTCATCAAGGTTCATTTACATAATCATACTTACTTTACCATCCCAACTCTTATGTTCATACACAAATAACGGCTTCATTAAGGCCGATAACTCGCTCCATCATAGGAGCGGATATTCATACGCTCTTACTCCTAGCGCGCAAAGCACACACCGCACTTACCTTATCATTGGGAAATTTCACAAGTGCATTAGCTGAAATTTTCCAGCAAGCTCATAATTTTCAAATCACATACCTTCGAGTTTATCCGGATGTCGGTACTCGCTCAATCGCCTTGGGACATAGCCGGTTATGGTAACCCGCACCAAGGCCTCACGGGACTTAACCCGGATATCACGATTTGCACAAATGCCTTGGTCTTAGCCCGGATTTAACAACTTGCACGAATGCCTTGGTCTTAGCCGGATATAGCTACTAGCACAATTGCCTTCGGTCTTAACCCGGATATAATTTTCAGCATAATTGTCTTGGGCTTAGCCCGGATATCATTCAATTTCTCATGCACACATACATCAATAATCATTGGACATACATATTTCATTTTCCTTACTAAGGCTCAAACACAATTATAATCATTAGCATATTCGCCGGGACTTAGCCCGGTGGAATTCAAATACTCATACACACATAATCAATAATCATACACATCCATATTTCATCTCACATAATTCAAGTAAGGTCACTTCTTGAGGACTTACCTCGGATGTTGTCGAACGGCTTTTTTGGCTATTCGATCACCTTTTCCTTCCCCTTGTCCAATTGTGGCCCTCTTAGCTCTTGAGCTAATTCAAACAAATTCAATTTATTAAAACCTCATTGTGCTTGCTTATGGCCGAATATGACAAGGATTTTAAATGGTCATATGGCCACTCTTTAGCTTGAATACACAATGGTCATGCACATTTTATACTACATCAAGCAATTCAATACAATTTATTTGAGCATCAAGGAAATGCTAAGGCCTTCAATAGGCTACCCAAGGCGAATATTCATGTACATGTTGAGGCCAATTATGCACTTAATACCTCACAAAAACAGCATGCATTTTACTAGTTAATGCTTTGCATATTGTGGCTCAAAACTTATAATATAGCATCAAGCACTTATATGTGTGCTAGGTCGAATTGTGCTTGAAATTTCACAATTATTCTTCAACATCTTCTTCTTTAAACCAACTTATTCATCACTTACTTCATAGCCAAAACATCATGTGCAAACATATATATACAATATGAGCATGGCGAATTTTCAAGGTGTCCATAGCCATCCAAAATACAAATTTTAACTAACATGCAAGAAGCATGAACCATGCTCATGAATGGCCGAATATGACAATCATGCTCCTTTTCAACTTCAATCATGATAAATCAAAAGAAGGCTCAAAATCTTGCTCAAGAGTAGACAATCCATCATTGCATGCATCAACATCAAGCTTCACACTTAGCATGCAATGGCTTTATCACCATAACAACTTTGGCCAAATACCATTTCCATGGCTTAACAAAGATTTGAGCCATGGCTAACATGCACATCAAGTTAGCAACCAAAACATGCATGAAACTCCTAACACAACCTCATACATACCTTAATCTTGATGCAAACTTGGCCAAATCTCCTTCTAGATCTCTTCCAAACCAAGCATGAAGCAAAAATCCTCCTTCTTCCTTAGTTTTGGCTCAAAGAAAGGATGAACAAAATTTTTTCTTTCCTTCTCTACAACTCACGGCAATGGGGGGATTACCACACTCACACACATTTTTTTTTTCATTTTTTATCACCCATACACCTTTGTTTATTATTTCACCCTAATGCACCAACAAAACATGTTTCATGACATGTTTAGCCCATCCTCCTTGTCATGGCCGGCCACCACCTATAAAGGGGAATTTGACATGCAAGTCCATTATTTTGCATGCATGCTTTAATTAGTCATCACACATTTCCTATCATACTTTCAAAGTTCATTACTAAGTCCTTTCTTGTGGAATTCACCCTTATAACACTAAATCAATCATCATAAAATGTCATACATGAGCACACACATATTATAGGCATCAAAATAAATTTTTAATTATTTTTATGCCTCGGTTTTGTGGTCCCGAGACCACCTTCCGACTAGGGTCAATTTTGGGCTGTCACATGTAGCGTAACGACTTGCTTTACCGTCACAACTTGAAAAGATCCATAATGTTTTTCACATTTCTATGCTACGTCTTTACAGATTCGATCCGTTACATGTGATCTCTCTGATAAATGTTGAAATCCAAACCGATATGTCGTATAACGAAGAACCAATCAGGATTTTGGCTCGTGAAATCAAAGAGTTGAGAAATAAATGCATAGCCCTAGTAAAGGTTCTCTGGCATAAACACGGGATAGAGAAACCTACGTGGGAACCCGAGGAAGCTATGCGAAAACAATACCCTAATCTATATATTGGTAAGATTTTCGGGGACAAAAATCCCTAAAAGGGAGAGTTGTTTTTAGGTCAAATCAGAACAGTGCTTTTAGGACCACAATTCTGTAGTCAAAATATTTATTTTATTATTTTAATAAGATTTACAGCATGATAGAATTATTATGTGAAAGTTTTATTAAGAAATTTTATCGTTTAAATGCTTAATTTAGTAAAAAAGGACTAAATTGCGTAACGCATAAAAGTTGAGTTCTATTGTTTAAATGTATTAAATAGCTATAGGATTAAAATGTATGAGTACTTGGTTTGAAATTAGCCCACTAAAAACATGAGTGGACGGTAATGGACTTAAATTTGCATAATTTATATGTTTATTATTAAGGGTAAATAGGTAAAATAGTTATTATTATATGACAAATAAAATAAAAACAAATAAGGGCTCCATATTCATCTTGGTTAGTTGAAGTTTCAAGGAAGAAGAAGCTATAAAAATTATTCTAGGGTTTGGCCTTATGGTAGCTTAATTGGTAAGTCATTTTGACTCGATTTTTAATGATTTCTATGTTTTTGTAATCATTACTTCGTATTCTAGCTAGCTCGTACCCTAATTTTTGAATTTGTTAATGATTTCACGAAGTGTCATTGTTGAATGCTTGAGCTTTTAAATGATTTATGATAGATTTTGAATATTTGTTAATAGTTAAACTAGTTTTGCAAAGTGATTTTTGACAAAAATGTCAAAAAGGGATTAAATTGAGAAAGGTGTAAAATTCATGGATGAAATGTGAAATAAATGCAAAATATGGGCTAATAGGGACCCCATTGAAATCTGGCTACCATGGGTTATGACCTAATTGTGTAATTTTGCATTTTTATGTATTAAGGACTAAATTGAAAAGTAGTCAAAAGTCTAAGGGTAAAATTGTAATTTAGCCAAAATGAATGTTTTAGGCTAAATTGAATGAGTTAATTTGATATTATATAGACCAAGATAAGAAAATACGAGAACTAGATCAGGGAAAACGGAAAGTGGATGAATAGCCGATAGTTTTATCATAGGATACGAGGTAAGTTCGTATAATTGGAATCAAACTTTTATATACTTGTAATTATTGAAATGAATGTGTATAATTGATATACTTGAGATATGAATGCCTTATCAATATAGTTTATTGGTTATCGACCCCGTTTGAACTGTATGAATTCATAGGATACAAGTGACATGTCACTAGGGTTACCGTTTTGCCCGAGCTCCTGCATTTGTTGCGGTCTCACCACAGCTCGTATGAGCTTACCAATATATCAGCTCGTACGAGCTTACTGTTTTTAGCTTATTGAAGCTTACCATTTCAGCTTGTATGAGCTTACTGTTCAGCTCGTCAAAGCTTATCGTTTCAGCTCAATAGAGCTTACTGTTCATCAGTTCAGTAGGAGCTTATCGATCATGGCTCAAAAGAGCATAATTGATAATGAATTGATGGATTACTGATGTTTATCACCCAAGTATCCTTTGAAGTTCTAATAGGTTCAACGGGCACAAATAATGTTACACAGATGAGTTATGGTTTACAAATGAATTATTGTTTATATGATTGAGAAGGAAATGTTACTAATGTTATATATGATATATGAATTTATTATGATGCAACGTATTGTATTAATGGATGGTTTCATGTATTTTAAATGACTAACATGTGATGAATACTTGTGTTTAGGCATTTTGTAAGTGAATTGATTACACTTCGATTATTGCTTTGATTATGTATAAATGGTAAGTAATTCTGAATTATACGGGCTACCTAAGCTATAAAGCTTACTCTGTGTCTTTTTCTATGTTTTATAGAGGTTCATTAGCTCGCTCACTTCAGACAAGTCGGAGTTGCACGTAACACTATCCAATTTTTGATTGGTACTTTTGAACTTGTGAAAATATGTAAATATGGCATGTATAGGTTAGTTTAAATGGTGTTAGTTATGGTCACTTGAAAATTATGCTTTTGGTATATCTTGTGTATGAGTTGAGCCATGTGATTTGGCTTATTTTGGTATCATCTTTGGTTGTGTATAAGTGTTCAATAATGGTATGTTTTGGCAAAGAATAGATGGAATGAAAATTTGCTAATGATGTCTTGATATATATTTGGTATATGAATGGATTATGCATGATGTTGATTAGGTAATTGGGTATGTAAATGTTAGGTTTGATAAGGAAAATAATGTGCATTGAAATGGTTATTATGGTTCCAATTAAGTTCTGAAATGTGGTCATTTATGCTTGAGAATGCTTTTGTGTATACGGTGGCAAATAGAGCTTTGCAAATAGCCTATTTTTGTCCACACGGGCAGGGACACGGACGTGTGCGTCAGCCTTGTGTGACATATGGTCATGTTACACGGCCGTGTGTCCCCTGGTGTTGAAATGTAATGGAAGTTAGTATGCCTCACGCGGCCTCATACACGGGCGTGTGACCGGCCTTGTGGTACAAGTCAGTATACTCCCTAAATGGCACACGGCCTAGCACATAGGCATGTGACTTGGCCTTGTTGATAAGCCAGTATACCCTACAATTTTGGCACGGCATGATACACGGGTGTGTATAGCCATTTTGAAGGGCACACGGGCTAGACACAAGGGTGTGTGGTTGGCCGTGTGACCCAAGTCAGTATCCTCTCCAATTTTCACAAGGCCTGATAGACGGGTGTGTCCTCGGCCGTGTGACACAAGTCAATATGTATGCCCTGTTTCCATGTGACAGCCTTAAATTGACCCTAGTCGAAAAGTGGTTTCGGGACCACTAAACCGAGACATAAAAATAATTGACCGTTATAGTTGATGCTCAATATATGTACATATACATGTGTGAAAATTTCACGTTTGGATTTTGTTAATTGTAAGTGAATTTTATCAAATAGGACTTATGTGAGAAAATCTAGAAATGTGCTAGGCAATTGTAAAGTGGGCTATTAATGCATAATGTGAAAATGATGGGTTTGCATGTCAATTTACCCAAAAGTTAAGCATGATGGCCGGCCATGCTAAGAGTGGAAACATGTTGCAAACATGTTTAGTTAGTGGTTATGTTAGAAAGAATAAAATAATAAAAAAGGAATAGGATGAAAACAAAGAAAAGAAAAAAAAAGTGTCCATCCTTTCATTTCTTTGCTTGGCCGAATGTCCTAAGAAGAAGGGGGGGAAGAGCTTGAGAAAATCAGCCATGGTAGTTGCTAGACCAAGGTATGTTTGATGTTGTCCATGAGATTCATGCATGTTTTAGTTGTTAGTTTGAATTCTATCTATCCCATGGTTGGATTTGGGGTTGTTGGAGAATTGGGATTTGACAAAGAAGCTTAAAATTTTAGTTGATACCTTGAAGCTATTAACATGTTAGTTATATGGATGTGTTAAGTTGCTTGGGATGTTAGCATGAAAGTTGGAATTGTTAAGCTAATTTGTTGGAAGTGCGAATTTAGAACTAAGAAGAGAATGAGTATTCGCAAACATAGTGAAAAGGTAGGTGTTGCCGATTGTTAGATTTAGACCATGGGAGTGGCTATAATGGGCATTAAGATGTAGAACTTAAGAAATGTAGTTATATGTGAATTTACATGATGATACAAATAGATGTGAAAATATATGTTAGATTAGGAAAATTTGATTAAGTGTTCATGAGATGAAATTAGGTGTTTAAAAGATGTTATAGTTGACATTGTATATATATACATACATTCGGCCATCTCATTGAGTTTGAAGGTGGTGTTAAATCTAATTGTGATGCCCATTTGGAAGTGTATATATATATGTATAAATATACATAAGTATGCCCGTTCATGATGTTACCTTTAATTATGTGTATAATCGACTAAATGGGTAATTAGTGAGGATGGTTGCCGAATATACAAACATACATATGCATGTGTAATTGAATTATGAATGTTTAGCAAGATGGTTAAACTAGTTGATTTGTTGATTAAGCTCAAGGAGTTAAAGAAGGAGAATCAAGCAAGGGAAAGACGAAGGTCATCGAGTAGCCGACTTGGAACTATTTTACCCAACACAAGGTAGGTCACTAAGCATATATTTTGTATTGATTTAAATAGACATAATGTCTATGTAATTATGCGAAAGGAATGATAAATTTATATACATATATGTATGTGGTGATGAAAGTATTGAATGAAAAGAAAAGAGGTGAGATGTATTGAGTTGTTGATTTGGCACTAAGTGTGCGGGTATAAACATTTGTGATCATGAGAATGGCACTAAGTGTGCGGGTTTAAAATTTGTACAGCACTAAGTGTGCGAGTTGGATCATATAGCACTAAGTGTGCGAGTTGATTATATAGCACCGAGTGTGCGGACTCACTATATGCTTTTGAATCACTATTGACACCGAGTGTGCGACATTATTGAGTTGACCACGGACAATGGTCGGGTAAGTACCTTGAGTTCATGGCTAATAGGCGCTATGTTTATATTTGGAGTTGAGCTTGGTAAGTTTTGAACCTATGTGACAATTTTAATTGAAGTCACATACATAAGAATTATCGTGGAATAAGTGAAAGGTCATGTAGTTGTATGATTGTAACGAAAACAAAATGGTGTATAAAATGCCTCAAATATCCTATTGATTTGTACATGGAATGTGAATGTGTAACTTGGTATGAGATTGAATCGAAGGTCTAAGGAACTATGGTATAGTTCGGTTTGAATGGAGTAATTAGCCTCGCTCCATTTTGTTTCCTCTTGTGATAATGTTATTAATGGTTGGTAGTGCATTGCTTATGACTTCATCGAGTTATATGCTCATTCGATGTTTGCTTGTCACCTATTTTAGGTTTCTTGGACTCAACTTTTGCGTATTCGGGACCGTCATCAAGTCATCACACCGACTAGCAACTTTTGGTATCTTCTATTTAGATGGTCTAAGAGAACATTTCGCATGTATAGGCTATTATGTTTGTTTGAACTTTGGTATGTAAAACTTTGGATAGCCATGCGAAAATGGCTTATATACATTTTAGCATAGCACTATAATCGTTTGTATGTTGATCACTAAGAGGTATGGAAATGTTGGAAACGATTAGCCATTGAATGGTTAATCATGATTATACCTTGTGCTATGTATGCAAAAAGGGCTAATTGAATCATGGAAACTATGAAATAGGTAAAGTCTACCTTAAAGGCAGATGCTGACAGCAGCAACAATGTGGATGTGAAAAATCACTAAAAATAGTAGGAATGGAATTAAATAGTGAATAAATTATGTAAATGAACCTTGATGAATCTATTTTCATATGGAAGAAACGAAACGGTCATATGAGTTGTATGTTAAGAGATATTTGGGTTTTCGTGAAACAGGGCCAGAACGGTTTCTGGATTCCCTATTCCGACTTTAAAAATTCATTATAAATTAACCCAAGACATTTAGAAGTCATGACATATATGTATAGATTTATTTTTGAGTCTAGTTTCTATAGAAACAAACGACATCAGTATTGAAGCCCTGTACAGGGAGATATCCAGGTCGTAATGCAGGAAGGTCAGTGTAGTCGCACCCTGGAACAGGGGAGACTTTAACTAATAAACTGTACTAATTGGCCCAACCAAAAATTCTAGAAAAAAATTTTTAGATGGATATATGAGTCTAGTTTTAGGGAAAAATCACGAAACTGATTTTCGAGTTGCAGAACTCAAGATATGATTTTTAAGGTGACAGTGACACAGTTAGCCAGCTGTCTGGAAATTTTTTTTTTATGAACGGTGAAATTAAGTGAACGAAGTCTGTTAACCCCTCGTGTCCGACCCCGGCGACGGTCTCGGGTACAGGGTGTTATATTCCACATGGTCTAAGACACGAGCGTGTCTATTAGCTATGTGAGGCACACGGCTTGTTCACACGGGCATGTGATACTTGAAATGTTGAAATTTTTTCTAATTTCTAAATTTTTCTTATGTTACCGATTTAATCCCAAATGCATGATTTAAACTTTGTATGCTCGATTTAAATGCATCTTGAATGTGAATGAATGATATTTACTAAAATATGATGATATTTGATAAATGATTTTTCTTAATTGAGTTACAAGTCCGGTAATGCCTTTTAACCTATTCCGGCGACGATTACAGGTTAGGGGTGTTACAACGGCCATGTCTCTACCCGTGTGTTTACTACTGGGTGTTCTATTTTACCTAATTAGTGTGCAAGGAATACACGGCCGGATCACACGCCCATGGGGCAGACCGTGTGTGTGACAGCCCTAAAGTGACCCTAGTCGGAAAGTGGTTTCGGGACCACTAAACCGAGTCATAAAAATAATTAACCGTCATAGTTGATGCTTATTATATGTATGTATGCATGTATAAAAATTTCATATTGGAATTTTGTTAATTGTAAGTGAATTTTATTAAATAGGACTTATGTGGGAAAATTTAGAAATGTGCTAGGCAAATGTAAAGTGGCCTATTTATGCATGTTGCAAAATAATTGTACTTGCATGTCAAATTAACCAAAGAACAAGATGGTGGCCGGCCATGCTATAAGTTAAAGCCTATTATAAACATTTGGTGTTAGTGTTTTATGGGAGAAAGAATAAAATAAAAGGTTAGTAATAAAGTAATGAAAAGGGAGGGGTGATGAAAACAAAGTTGTCTCATCCATGTTTCTCCCCCCCCCCCCAATTGCCGTGACTTGAGGAAGAAAGAAAAGAAGAAATCGATTCTTCTTGGCCGAAATGAAAAGAGGAAGAAGGGAGTGAAGCATTCGGTTAACCTAGGTCAATATTAAGGTAAGAAAGTTTATACTAGTTCTTGAAATTTTAGTTGATATGGAGTGAGATATCAAGTTATTTTTTTGTAACCCATGTTGAAATTTTGAGTGTGGAATGAGTAAGGTTTTCGGCTATGGAGATTAATAAGGAATGTGGTTGTTGTTCTTGTTAATTTGGATGAATTTTTGGTGGATAGGTGTTTGAATCAAACAAATGATCATGTGTGTACACTAGGTGCTAGTTGAGAAGAATCGGTCACTATATTGGAGGCCATTGCGAATATGAACTTAGTTCTTGTGAGTGATGAATGTGTTTTGAGTTGATGGAATAAAAGAATGCTTAAAGATGTGTTACAACAAATTATATGTTAAGCTATGGTTGTTAAATTATCAATCTTTCTTCCTAGCCGAATATGTGTTTATAAAGTTGAGTTGTTAAATAGATTTTGAAGTTTGCCCATGCATTTATTTTTGAATTTAAGAAGAATGATACATTCGACTATGCTTTGATGTGCTTGGATTGTTGTTCATTGAGTAAATGATTGAGGAATGGTTAGAAGAATATGAATGCTAAACTAGTTGATTTGTTTATAATGTCCGATTATGACCATTTATAGAGATGTGAATGAATTGTTGTTATGTGAATAAATATTTGTTTGATATATATATGTATTAGGCAATGGGATAAAATGTGTATTAAGGCAAGTTTCATGGTGGTTATGCTTGTGATGTTGGGTTAATATTCGGCAATATGATTAAATTCATGTATAAGGAAGCATGATAAACTAAGTGGCTCTTTGCTTGTGAACGTGAATTAGATATAAATTAAATAAGCATGAGATCGAGTCATGGCATGAATTATTAAATATGATACATATTGAAATCTATTGTTTTAGATATAGATTAAATGATATGTGATTTCCAAATGTGATTGTTAAGTGAATAATATTAGTTAAGTACTTAAGCAAATCTATTGTTTTACTTAAGCTTAAGAGCAAAGAGGATCAAAGTCGGATAGGGGAAAAGAGAAAGTAAACGAATAGCCGTGGATATCTAGTCATCGACCACTTCCGAGGTAAGTTTTAAGTGATTAAACGTTGAGTAAATTCAATCATAATAGGACATAATGAGTTGATTTAATAAGATATGATGTGGCCATGATATGTTTTAAACTCAAATGGTGAGTTCATAAGTGTTTGGACTTGGAAATTTAAGAGCAAACTGTAATATTTTGCTTTGGACAGCAGCAGTAACATGATTTTAGAAAATCACCATAAATTGATGGTGTGGAATTACAGGCTGAATAAAATATGTAATCAAATCTTAATTAGTCTAGTTTCTTATAAAAGAGACTGTGTGAGCAAAGAAATTTTCTATAAAGAGATATTTAAAGTTGAGTGAGACGGTGTCAGAATGACTCCGAAATCCCCTGTTCGGTTTTTAGAAAATCATTATAATTTGTACAAAAATGGTTATAAGATAAAATTTATATGCTTAGACTCCTTAATGATTCTAGTTTCAAATGAAATCAAATAGAACACATTTTGAATTCTGTACAATGATAAATTTGATTTGTAGTGAAGAGTGGTCAGATTAGTCAAACAGTGAAACATGGGAAACTTTAAGAAAAATCTGGTATTGATTGGCCAAACCTAAAATTCTGAAAATTTTATGGATGGAAGATATATGAGTCTATATTCAGGGAAAATTAACGTCAATTGATTTTGAGTTTTGTAGCTCCATTTATAAATAATTTAGTGACTATTGCTCAGGAAAACAGGTTGTAGTGAATATGTGAATTTGTTGTAAACATGGATGAAACTATTTGAGTTGCTTATAAGCTATTGCTGAAATTGATGCATAAGATATGTATATGTGGTAAAGCCGAATGGCTAATGTGAAATATGTATGAGATATGTATATGTGGTAAAGCCGAATGGCTAATGTGAAATATGTATGAGATAGGTATATGTGGTAAAGCCGAATGGCTAATGTGAAATATATATATATGAGATATGTATATGTGGTAAAGCCGAATGGCTAATGTGAAATATGTATGAGAAATGCATATGTGGTAAAGCCGAATGGTCAATGTGAAATATATATATGAGATATGTATATGTGGTAAAGCCGAGTGGCTAGTGTGAAATATGTAGGCGATGTGTGTATATTGTGGCCGAATGACCAAATGTGAAAGGTGTGTATTATTAGATATTTGATGAGGCAAATGAATTACAAATATGACAGTCGATGTGAATGTTGTAACATGTGATTAAATGTACATGAAACTTGGAAATATATTCCGGGTAAGACCCGATGACTACGTGTGGAGATTATGTCCGGGTAAGACCCGATGACTACGTGTGGAGATTTTGTCCAAGTAAGACCCAATAACTTCGTGTGGAGATTTCATCTGAGCTAAAGGTCTCGCCGATAATCCGAGTAAAGGTTAAAGCTATAAGACTTCGTAATAAGAATTGCTTATAAATATATTCAATGCGAAAGATTAAACAGGTATGTACTCCAAGTTTATATGTGAGCTTGATTTGAACTAAATCATAAGGTAGTTATGTGATGCATACGAGAGCAATCTATGAGACTATTCCTATGATTATGTGACATCGGATCAGTGTGAGAGGTTATGTGAAATTATACAATATATCTATGTCACATGAGCTCACTTTTATGTGAAAGTTTATCTGCCTATTGTATATGATGAGATGTGCATATTCGGTAAAAGGGATGGTATGCAGAAGGAAGAGTGAAATAAAAATACGAACAACTATGTTATAATTTGATTGTTGTCTGTTGACACTTGCTTAAAACTTACTAAGCATTGTAATGCTTACTCCGCTTACTTTGTTTTCTCTTTTGTAGATCTCATTTCAAGCTACGAGCACGGGATCGTCAACAACTAGTCACACTATCACTATCCACCGCTTGTTCTTGTTATGTTTCAATTATTTTATGGCATGTATAGAATAGACTAGTGGTCAAGAATATTTTGGTTAATGTATATAAGGCATGCGAAAATGGCATCTTTTGAATGTGTACTTATAGAGGTTTAAATTGTATCCCTGACTGTCTTTAGTACTTATCTAAAGGAATGTTTCAAAAAAAAAAAAATCTTACTGTTCTGATATGAGTTTCAAGTCCGGTAATGCCCCTTTACCTATTCCGGCGACGGATACGGGATTGGGGTGTTACAGTGTGTTTACTACTGGGTGTTCCTATTTTACCTAATTAGTGTGCAAGAAATACACGGCCGGATCACACGCCCATGGGGCAGACCGTGTGTCACACACGGCCTAGACACATGCCCATGTGTCTACCGATGTGGACAGCTATAAGGCTATTTTCCAAGCCCTTTTCCACCATTAGACACTCACATATGTATACAATTTCATGCCACACAACATGTCACATTTTGACAATCAATCATCCCTAATCAAGACTAATTCATGCCCATGTAATGTCACCATTTCAACTACTCAAATTAACAAGCTTACTTAAGGCATTCCATACCAATTTCATATCCAATCAACATTATTAATCTACTCTCAATTCACACATTTAAACCATGATCATAGCCATACAAATTTGTCATCATTCATTTATCATACTTGTATGCCATATAACACCATCCATCATCATCAAGACTTTGACAGATGCATGCATAAATAATTAGGTTTACAACCCAATAATCAATATGAACCATATATCATGGCCATATACAAAATGAATCATCAAATCATTATAAGCGAACACACTTGACCAAATTAATATGACACATAAACAAAAAGACCAAGTCCCCTATACATGCCATACTCAAAATACTTGAATCCACTATACCCAAAAGATTAGTTTGATAGTGTGAATCGAATTTTGACATCCTTCAACCCTCGAGCTAGCTTGGCGATACTATAAGAAAATAGAAAAGAAAGGGGAGTAAGCATAAAGCTTAATAAGTTTACATGTAAATAATTAACAACATTATCCATGCATCATTATACACATAATACATTAATATTTATCACAATGTCATCAAGTATCTAGGTACATTTTAAGTCATGTCATTTACATAATGTACAATAAAACTCATGATCATAATTCATTCATTCACTTCTTACCAAAGTCTCATCGTTTCATAATCTCAATATTTACAAGCTTTGTGTACAGACCTGTACCCTTTCGACATGATCATACCTTGTCATCTCTTTGACATAATCTTTGGATTACCCATTGAACCACTTGGAATACTAAAGGATACTCGGGGAAAATCTCATACACATAGTAAGATGCCAATGCCATATCCCAGATATAGTCCTACATGGGATCACATATAGGTGCCAATGCCATGTCCCAGACATGGTCTTACATGATGTCTCATATCAATGCCATGTCCCAGACATGGTATTACATGAAATCACATATAGATGCCAATGCTATATCCCAGATATGGTCTTACATGATGTCACATATCGGTGCTAATGCCATGTCCCAGACATGGTCTTACATGATGTCTCATATCGATGCCATGTCCCATACATGGTCTTACACGAAATCACATATAGATGCCAATGCAATATCCCAGATATGGCCTTACATGGGATCACATATTGATGCCAATGCCATGTCCCAAACATGGTCTTACATGGGATCACACATAACCCTAATGTCAAGACATTTGTATCCTAACTATTCTTAAGGTTCAACCGGGGTTTCGAAGCACCAAACGTTTGTTGGATCGTCATCGAGTCATCAATAACCAAATTCATAGAGACAATATACATTTCATGCAATGTCAAAGAAATGGATACATAATAACATAATATTGAATTATTTACATACAAACTTACCTCGGTACCAAATTATGGCTAACTATTCGATTTAGTCCACAACTTTGTTCTTTCCTAGGTTTAGGTTCAGACTCTATTTTTCTTGATCTATAATAGAAAATTTATCTTATTTAATTTTCACATTATTCAAAACAGTCCATAAATCATACTTTGGAAAAATTACTATTTTACCCCTAAACTTTCACATATTTACAAATTAGTCCTTAGTCTCGTGAAATGAAATGTACTCATTTTCTTTGTTACCCAAGCCTAGGCGAACCTATATCATACTTATAACAGCCCACATTTTCTTTCAAATTAGATTTTTACCACCTATTTTACAACTTTTACAAAAAAGTCCTTTTGGGGTGTCTTCATGAAAAAACACTTAGTAAAAGATGTTTATCATACATCAAACTTTCATATTTCACCATTAATCATCAAAATACATGCATGCCACACATGGGTAAGTTTTTGAACATGAACCCTAGCTCAAAATAAGGGTAGAATAGCTAGATCGGTTGATAACAACTTTAAAAATGTAAAGAACATTAAAAATATGGTCTGGATGCACTTATTATCAAGCTTGGAAGTTGAACAAAACCCTAGCTATGGCTCATTGAGAATTTCGGCTAATGTAGGAGAAGATGGACAAGATTTTTTTGCTTCATTTTTTTCCTTTTTATTCTTTTATTAACCAAATGACAAAAATACCCTTAATGCCTTTCTTTCAAAATTTTCCTATTCATGCCCATTTTTGTCCATAAAAAATTTCATGCTTAAAGCTTCTAGAATCTCATATTTTGTAACTTTTTGCAATTTAGTCCTTAAAGTTAAATTAGACACTTTATTAATAAATTTTCTTAATGAAATTTTCACATAAGCATGCAATCATATCATAGACCTCGTAATAATCATAAAATAATTATTTCTACTTTAAATTTGTGGTCTTGAAACCAATGTTCCGACTAGACCCTAATTCGGGATGTTACACATCCAGTGTGCAAGAAAGCTCATCAAATACCCTGATGGAGTTCTCAAGCCAAAACTCTGCTCTCTCGGAATCATTGCCAATATTGGCTCTAAATTCTTTAGCCCATTGTTTCTGAATCTTATCCATTAGAGGCTTCTTCAGTCCTAACAATTCCACACCTTGGGGAGCTACGGGAATCGGCTGGGGGTTAGGTGGGGGTGGAGGATGTTGGGTTGTCGGATTTGTTCGAACAAACTCGGCAAACCACACATTCATCCTTTAGAAGAAGGCTTCCCTAGCCTCTCCTCCTTGAATAATTGTTACTGGTCTGCTTTTAGATGGTGCTGTCCCTTGGGCAGGAGCCGGCGCATTACTTTCAACATCATCAACTACATCTCGGCCAGGATCCATTTACTATATAAAAATACAATTTAAATTGTTAGGAGTCGTCACACTATCATCAATTAGATAGGGCATGTATAGCTAGACTCTCGCACACGCTACGTTAATCCAAGAATTAACTAAATCATAGCTCTGATACTATTAAATGTAATACCCTTTACCCATATTCAATGCTAAAACAGGATACGAGGCATTACCGAACTTACATCACAAGCAAACATACAAATCGAGTCATAAATTTAAACAAAATTAAAAACCATTTGTATTCAATCATAGTCTCTAATACGAGCCTAAGAGGCCCAAATCATGCTTTGGAAGTGATTTGGGACTAAACTGATAACTCAGGGAATTTTTAAAAAACTTAGAAATTTTTTGCTAAAAATAGGGGTCACACACCCGTGTGGTTTATGATACGCCCGTGTGGTTTATGATACGCTCGTGTGGGTAGGTTGTGTGGTCACACACGCCCGTGAAGGTAGGTCGTGTGGTCACACACGCCCATGTCCCTAACCCCTGTAACTCTCTATTTTGTAAGGCATGAACAAATTGAAGTCACACAGTCAAGTCACATGCCCGTATGCTAGGCCGTGTGGTTAATTTAATTTTCATAAAATGGGTGTAGACTTCACACGGCCAGGACACACGCCTATGTTAGGGGTCGTGTCCCTTACATGGCTGAGATACACGCCTGTGTCACTACCCGTGTACTTAATTCTGAGAAATCTGGACACATGGCCAAAACACATACCCATGGGACAGGCCGTGTGTCACACGCCCGTGTGTCTACTCGTGTGGACAAAATAAAAGCTATTTACCAATCCATTTGCCACCCTCATTTACATATACACATACACAAATTCAATGGCATAAATCATGGTATACTTAGGCAACCAAAACATCCGCAATCAGGACTAATACATGTCAAAGAAATACCATCATCTATCATGCTCATAACATTTCATTATGCTAATCAAACATACCAATTTCTGATTCAAAAACACTACTAAGACTACTTTCAACTTGCATTATCTTATCAAGATACCCTAGCATAAAAATGAACCAACCTTATCCATTTCACAACAAGTCATTAAGCCACAATCAGCATTTAGCAAATCAATATAAACCGCATCACCAAAAGGCTTTGGTACATACATGGGTATATATTTGAGCTTACAATCAATTTAACAAAAATGAGCGCATTTACATGGCCAAATACCAAATCAACCTTTGATAATTACAAGCCAATACATTTGACCAAAATCATGATGACACATATAACAAAATGACCAAGTCCCTATACATGCCATTCACTTAAAATGTTTAATATTATCGATACCCAAAATGATAGTTTGATAGTGTGATACGATCTCCGACGATCTCCAACCCGAGCTAGCTTGGTGACACTATAAAACATGGAAAGTAAAACTGAGTAAGCTATATAGCTTAGTAAGCTCGTATGAAAGAAATAAGTAAATCTTGCCATACATTTAACATTCAAGTAATGTAATATAAGATAATGTAATTTACCATAATCTCATAACCATAAGTCATTCCATTACAAACTTACCTTGAAATCATCATTTCTCGAATTCAATAATCATAAGCTTTGTGTACATACCTACACCATCTAGTAATAATTCATACTTATTCTCATCGTTGGCATACCCAATGAATCACTTAGAATAATAATATCGGATACTCGGGAAATCTTGCACACAAGGTGCCATATATGTAGCCATTGCTACCTCTATCTCATAACACATATATGCTCGCTCTCGAGCCATCAACGAGCCTGCTCACACAAGCTGTTAATCAAGATGTAGTTACACGGAGCTGCTCACACAAGCTATCAAGTAACCACAACATATGCCAGTATACTCAGCCACAGGTAGGATGTACAGGACCAGCACCCGTATCACATAACATAGTACCCTAGTGACATGTCACTTGTATCCTAATCTATTCCTAAGGTTCGATTGGAATTTCACGCTTTACAAAATGTCGTTGAACATGTTCGTAGAGTCGATTACACAATTCATGCATAAATTAAAGCATTTAAAATACAATTTAACAAAGCTTATTAACATACGAACTTACCTCGATTACAAAAACGGAAAAATGATCTATTCGTCAATTACTTTGTTTTGCACCCGATCTAGGCCCGAACTTCATCTTTGTTGATCTATAATACCACATTTAACTCATTTAATCATCAAGCTATTCAATTCAGTCCAAAATCACATTATGGAAAAATTATAGTTTTGCCCTAACATTTCAACATTTTACAATTTAGTCCATAGGCTTGTAAAATGAATTTCTTTCAAATTTTCCACAACCCAAGCCTAGCTGAACCTTACCCTTACTCATAACAGCCCATATTTTACATTTATTCACACTTTACCACACATTTTTCAACACTTTACAAATAAGTCCCTATTTGAACCTTTTACAGAAAATCACTTTGCAAATGTTGTTTAACAAACAACAAACATGCATTTTCTACCATCAAACATCAAAATACAAGCATGACCAACATGGCTAAGATCTTAGACTTCAACTTTCTTTCAAATTAGTCCTTGAAATAGCTAGATCAAGTTACAACGATTTCAAAAATATAAAAATCATTAAAAATGAGACAAGAACGGACTTACAATCGAGCTTGAAAGCTTGGCCAAAACCCTAGCTATGGCTTCCTCTTAAATTTTGGCTATGGGGGACTAAATTGAGAAGATAGACACTTTTATTAGGTTAGTTTGTCTTTATTTACCGAATTACCAATTTACCCTTAATGTATAAATCACCTAACCATGTCCATTTTTGTCCACCTTAAAGTATAATGGTCTAATTACCATTTAAGGACCTCCAATGTAACACCCCTAACCTGTATCTGTTGTCGAACTAGGGTTAAAGGCATTACCGGACAAAATCAAATCATTAACATTCATTTCATAAGCATCGAAGCATTAAAGATCAATCATCAATACAGAGTCCATTATAAAGGTCATCGAGACCTTAAACATGTATTAGAAAGGGGTCGGGACTAAACTGAACATATAAAAATTTTCTCCAAAATTTAAACATTTTTTACACAATTATAGGTCATACGCCTGTGTGAATAGACCGTGTGCCTTACACGACATTAGACACGTTCGTGTGTCTAGGCCGTGACAAAATAGGGCATACATACTGACTTACTCACACGGCCACAAGACACGCCCGTGTGCTTTGGCAATGGTCGAATCTGACTTGGGCCACATGACTAGCCACATGCCCGTGTGCCTTGGCCATGCTCGAGCCTGACTTACAATTGTAGGATACCCCAGGGGACACACAGCTGTGCAACATAGCCGTGTGTGGCACACGGTTGAGACACACACCCGTATCCCTGCCCATGTCGACAAAAATAGGCCATTTGATTAGCCAACTTGCCACCCCAATTGGGTCAAACCTACAAGCACCAAACCAAGCATATTTGCACAACCAATTCAACCAATTTCCAAACCAAAACATAAGCCACTCATGAAAAATCAATTCCAATCAAATACATACTCATTAGCTTTACCAAACTATATCAAAACATAAGTCAAAAGCTTGTCAAAACATTTCTTTCTGTACATCATTCAATTTCATGCTAAAACTTGTCAAAATTTACCAACATTTACCATTTCTTGTATCCAACTAAAAAATATCAAATATATCATATTGCATCACATATCTTATACCAAAACCATGACATATCCACAACCATACCAAGCCATATCACAAGGCTAAATATATACATCACAAAACATAATCCCACAACTTCTAGCCTATACATGCCATACTTTAATATATATATATACATTTTCAAAGTACTAGAATAAGGTTCGATAGTGTGGTAATGATCCTTGACGATCCCTGAGCTCACAATAGCTTCGATATCTATAAAACAATGCAAACACACACACAAAGTAAGCTTTCAAAATCTTAGTTCGTACCAAAATCATCAACAGTATATAAAATATGAAACAACAACACATAAGTACTTATAAATTCTCAACTCATCTAACAATTTCATGCCAACACTATCCATATATTTACACCCATTCAATAAACTTTATATGCATAATACCGTCTACCACATAGGTATTAAACTTACCTGAACATTCCCGTATTCATTCATTTTCATTCTCACCTCTTGTTCGGATATTTTAAAACTTTTCGAAGATTACCAATGTTTTAAACATCCGCACACTTAGTGCTTTAAAGGTTAGCTGAAGCTTTAATAATTCCGCACACTTAGTGCTTTCTCAATTAACCGAAGCTATCTCGGTATCGCACACTTAGTGCCTCATATGCCGAAGCTAGTTTAAATCGCACACTTAGTGCCAAACACCATTGATTTCTTCTCGTATTCAGCCAAACTAAATGTATATGCAATCTATGTATAAACTAAGCAACAAAACACACTTATAACATCATGTTTTACGTACGAACTTACCTCATACTCGGAGTTGTTTACTCGAATTGTTTACTCAATAACCTTCGACTTCTCTAGGTCTAAATCCGAATTCCTCTTTTCTTGATCTATATGTATTCAAAATTAGCCTTTTTATTCACTAAATTATTCAAAACAATCCATAGACACATATTTAGGGCATTTTTTAAATTGTCCCTCACATTTTCACATTTCGACACTTTAGCCCCTAATTTATAAAATCAAAAAATACACAAAGTTTGCTTGTACACAAGCTTAGCCAAATTTTCATAGCTCTCATACAAATCCATACATTTCATTTATTTCACATTTTAGTCCCTTAAAATAACATTTTTACAATTTAGCCCAAATTACTCAATTTTATCAAAAATTCAAAGACAACATATGTTAACCCAAAACATATCTTTCATAGTTCATCAACTAACATCACAAAGCTCATAGTTTCATCAATGGCATAACTCAAAAGCATCAACAAAATAAAAAATTGAGACATGGGATTGATAGTATACTAAGCAACGATAACAAAAACGTAGAAATTATCAAAAACCGAACAAAACTCATACCTTAATCAAGCTTCAACCATAGCCAAATGAAAACCTAGCCTTTGGCTTTCTTCTTTTCAAAATTTCGGTGAAAAATGATGATAATAAGGATGATTTTATGATATGTTTCATTTAACATAACCGAATTACTAAATACTAATTTTAACCTTATCTATTTCATTAAAATTTCACTAACTATTGGCCATATTTGTCCATTCATTAAACCAATGGTCTATTTCCATCATAAGGACCAATAACACCCCTAACCCGTATCCGTCACCGGAATAGGGTTATGAGGCATTACAGGTCAAATGCACAAATACAAATACTAATAAAACTTTACCCAAGTCCAACTCATTATACATATAAAAGAGAAATAATATAGTTAACTACATTTTCGTACACATACTATTTAACACATTGAAAACAGATATCATATCAATTTCAAACTAACACTTACTACATATAATGCGTATATATATATATTTTTAAACAACAACAATCGTCAACAACAAGGTCATACATATTATTAAATCACTTATGAAATTATACAAACACCACCAAATATCATATGCATATTCATATAATTTAATAAGCCATAATACATATAAATAAAATTACTATCATATGCAACTTAAGTTAGATCAATTTTAAAACTTGCATGTTGTGTACTTATGTTCAAATCAGTACATTCATTCGACACAAACCACAACCAAGCATACCCAAAGTAAATCTTAGAAATTAAGCCATTTTCGTATGGCCTTAATACAAAATTAAAGTTCATTATTTCCAAAACAAAATCCAGCTTATACATGCTATAATACGAGTTTGATTATTTAGATACCGAAGCTGTAGATAGTGTGATAAACTTTGCTGACGATCTTCGAGCTTATAACTTGAATCCAAAATCTATAAAATAAGGAATCATATACACAAAGTAAGCTAACATTGCTTAGTAATTTTAAAGCAAATAAACAATTCCAAGATATAATCGATTCATTTCAAGTTAAGCTTAATTGTATTAACAATGCCAACCTTAACTTCGAACTTACAAGTGAAATAAATGATTGCATTTTCATACATAATACTACCATAGCCGAATGCTATCACAACCATATTAACTGAATGCAAAATCAACTTTCTAGGTTAAAATATCACTATACAATCAAACACATGTATATACTTATTCACATAAGCTCAAGAATCCAACTAATAATATCATGTACATTTACTACTAGTCTGGCCGAACACATATATGATCACATATATATGTATCCAAAATTAATTCCATAATATTCATAACACTTGTTCGAATCAAATATACTTGTTTATTTCATATATATTTGTCCTTTGCATCACATAAACTTATCAAATTTCAAGTCTCACACATACCTTATTAACAATAGCTAACAAGCTAAACCATGCCTGGCTTTTTAACTCATTTACACATTCGATCACGATTTGCCTTTTCCCGATGAACTATTTGGAATTGGATAGGAAACTCGGATAATTACACAAATCGTACAATGCCAACGTCCCAGACGTGGTCTTACATGTAGTCACATATCGATCCACTGCCCCAAACAGGGTCTTACTCGTAAACACATATCAGAATTACATATCGATGCCATGGTCTTACTCGTACACATGTGTCGAAATCCTATGTCATGACATATGTATCCTAACTATTCGTAAGGTTCATACGGGGCTTTCAGACATTGTAACTCGGTCGAAACCAATTCGGAGATATAGTAGCCAACCTTGATCATATTCAGCTATAGCTTATATATGTTCATACAATTCATACCAGAATATAATATTAACATTTAGCTACGATTAAATACGTCTATTTGCTTATAAACTTACCTCAGACAACGAAAAAACGATACTGATTAACTAGTCAACAACTTTTGTTTTCCCCCGATCCAAATCCGATTTCTTTGGTTCTTGATCTAAACATATTCAAATTAAGCTCATTTAAACATATTTTCATTCAATTTAGTCCAAAAACACATAAATGGGTAAATTTCCATTTTTCCTTTAACATTTGCAATTTTTACAATTTAGTCCCTATTGCACAAAAAACAAAATATGCAAAATTTCAAAGCACTCATGCTTGGCCGAATGGTACCCATACCTATACAAGCCCATATATTTCATTAATTTCACATTTTAGTCCCTCAAATTATTATTTTTTCAATTTAGTCCTAATTATTCAAAATCATCAAAAACTCTAATACAAAATATGTTAATCTAAAACATATCTTTCATTTTTCATCATCAAACAACAAAAACAATGGCACAACTCAAAATATTCATCAAAATAAAAAATTAAAGCTTGGGTTTTGTCGTACTTGAAGCAACAATCTCAAAAACGTAGAAATTATCAAAAACTAAACAAAAACGAACCTTGATTGAGCTTGAATATTGGCCGAACCTTAACTTTTCTTCTTTCTTTTTCTTTTATTAAGTTTCGACAATGGAGAAATTATGAGCACTATGGTTTTTGATTTATTTTTTTAATGGTATGTTTTATATTATATCATATTACTACATAGTTTACTATTTTACCCTTAGTTTAAGTTATATATATATCACCTAATAATGATCGAATGTGTCCATGCAAGGATGCAAAGGTATATTTGCATTATAGGTGCCTCCATTAATAAAGACAACAACAATTAAGTACTTTTACATTTAACCACTAAATTTTTATTTTACGCGATTAAGTCCTTTTATTTAATCGGACACTCAAATGATAAAATTAAATTACGAAAATTTCACAGATATCAATTCACACATAATAAACACAGAAAATAATTTTTAAATATTTTTCTGACTCGAATTTGTGGTCTTGAAACCACCGTTTCAATTAGGGTCTAAATAGGCTGTTACAAGACTTCTCATTTATAAAGCTAAATCAAATAGGAACTTTTAACATCTAGCACACAACATTTACATTTTACGCGATTAGGTCCTTTTTATTAAATTAAGCACACAAACATTCTAATTTTCATACGAGACTTTCACACATGCTAATTCACACATCATAAACACAGAAGTAATATTTAAACATTTCTCTTACTCGAATTTGTGGTCCCGAAACCACTATTCTGACTAGGGTCTAAACTGAACTATTACAATTCTCTCCCTTAAGGATTTTCGTCCTCGAAAATCTTACCGTTAATCGATTCAGATATTGTCGTTTCATAGCATCTTTAGGCTCCCACGTGGCCTCTTCAGTACCATGTCGATGCCACTTCACTTTTACTAACGGAATTTTCTTATTTTGTAGTTCTTTAACCTTGCGAGCTAAGATACTGATCGGCTTTTCTTTGTAAGTCATATCAGACTGAATTTCAATCTTAGATGGGGAAATCACATGTGACGGATCAGATCTGTATCATCAAAGCATTGATACTTGAAACACATCATGAATTTTTTCTAACTCTGGTGGTAACAACAATTTATATGCTATTAGTCCAATACGCTTAGTAATCTCATACGGTCTAATGAACCTCAGACTCAATTTGCCTTTTCTACCAAATCAAAGCACTTTCTTCCACAGAGATAACTTTAAAAAAACTTTGTCGCCGATCTTAAATTCAATGTCTTTTCTTTTTAAATCTGCATATGATTTCTGACGATCAGAAGTTGTTTTTAGGCTATCTCGGATCACTTTCACTTTATGTTCAGTTTCTTTTATCAAATCAACCCCGTGAATCTTATTTTCGCTGAGCTCCATCCAATAGAAAGGTGTACGACATTTGCGACCATATAAAGCTTCGTAGGTGCCATTTTAATGCTTGACTAAAAACTATTATTATTATAAGCGAATTCAATCAAAGACAAATACCGTTCCCATGTACCTTCAAACTCAAGAATACAACATCTCAACATATCCTCGAGTATTTGAATAATCCGCTCGGATTGACCTTTCGTTTAAGGGTGAAAAGAAGTACTAAAGTGCAATTTAGTACCCGAAGCATCTTGCAATTTCTTCCAGAATCGTGATGTGAATCTCGGATCTCTGTCTGATACTATAGATAATGGCACATTGTGCAATCTCACAATATCAGAAATGTATAACTCAGCTAATTTATCAAGTGAGTAATCAGATCAAACCGGAATAAAAGGAGCTGATTTCGTCAATCGATCAACTACAACCCTGATTGCATCTTTCTTTCTCGGAGACAAGGGTAAACCCGAAACAATGTCCATTGTCACTCGATCCCATTTCCACTCCGAAACCATAATCAGTTGTAAAAAACCAGATGGCACCTGATGTTCAGCTTTAATTTGCTGACATATCAAAATTTAGAAACATATTCAGAGATATCTCTTTTCATTCTGGACCACCAGTAATGCTGTTTCAGATCATTATACATTTTCGTACTACACGGATGCATAGATAACCAACTATTGTGAGGTTCACTCAAAATCATCTGAATTAACTCTAAATTTCTTAGAACAAAAATTCGATCTCGGAATCTCAAACAATCATCTTTATCAACTCTGAATTCCGAATCACACTCTACGTCACACTAAGCTCTTTTAGCTAAAATCTCATTATCAATCTTCTGAGCTTTGACAATCTGCTGTAAGAACAAAGGTCTTACTTTCAATTCAGCTAAAACTGAACCATCATCGGACAGAACCAAATGAGCATTCATTGCACGCAAAGCAAACAATGATTTTCAACTCAAGGCATCAACAACAACATTTGTTTTTCCCAGATGATAACCAATCACAAGTTCGTAATCCTTTAGCGGCTTTAACCATCTTCTTTGTTGCAAATTCAGATCTTTCTGAGTCATCAAATACTTCAAACTCTTATAATCAGAATACACATGACATTTCTCACCAAAAAAGTAGTGGCGCCATATCTTTAGAGCAAACACAATTGCAATTAATTTAAGATCATATGTCGGATAGTTCTTTTCATGCGGCTTCAACTGTCTTGAAGCATAAGCAATGACTTTGCCTTCTTGCACAAAAACACATCCCAAACCAATCAACGAAGCATTACTGCATATCACAAATTCTTTACCCAATTCGGGTTGTACCAATACCGGAGCTTCAGCCAACAAAGTTTTCAACTGATCAAAACTGTTCTGACACTTTTCAGACCACACAAATTTCACATTTTTTTGAATCAGTGTTGTCAATGGAGTCACAATCACTGAAAAACCTTTTACAAATCTTCTATAATAACCAGCAAGTCCCAGAAAACTACAAACTTCAGAGACATTCCTTGGAGGTTTCCAATCCAAAATAGCTAAAATTTTTCTCGGATCAACTTGGAAACCAGAGGCTGATACAATATGACCTAGAAAACCAACTTCTCGCAACCAGAATTCACATTTACTGAACTTTGCATACAACTGTTTATCTCGCTGAATCTGTAGCACTAATCTCAAATGCTCGGTATGTTCAGATTCATCAGGTGAATAAATTAATATGTCATCAATGAATACAACAAAAATTTTTTCTAGCTATGGTAAAATTTTTTTCTAGCTACGGTCTGAAAATTCTATTCATCAAATCCATAAAAATAGCAAGTGCATTAGTCAATCCGAAAGGCATAACTAAAAATTCATAGTGGTCGTACCTCGTTCTGAAAGTAGTTTTCAAAATGTCTGAGTCTTTCATTCGCAACTGATAATAGCCTAATCTCAAATCTATTTTCGAAAACACAACAGCTCCTATCAACTGATCAAACAAATCATCAATTTGAGGCAGATGGTACTTATTCTTGATAGTCACTTTGTTCAACTGACGATAATCTATACATATTCTCATCGTTCCATTTTTCTGTTTCACGAATAGAACCAGCGCACCCCAAGGTGAGAAACTTGGTCTAGTAAATCCTCTATCAGTCAATTCTTACAACTGAGACTTTAATTATTTTAGTTCGGTCGGAGCCATTCTATATGGAGCTATCAAAATTGGAGTAGTACCAAGTACCAATTCAATGCCAAATTCTACTTCTCTAACCGGAGGTAATCCCAAAAGTTCTTTAGGAAACACATCAGGGAACTCACAGACAACATGCACAGATTCAACTTTCTTTTTTGACATTCTCGAATAAATCACATATGCAAAATAAGCTTTACAACCCTTTCTCACCATACTTAAAGCTTTCATCGAAGATATTACAGCAGGCAATCCATTCAAATCACTAGATTCAATTCTAACTAATTCATCATTCTTTCATCTCAAAATAATAGTTTTCCATTTGCAGTTCACAACAACATCATGCAAAGTTAACCAATCCATACCCAGAATTATATCAAATTCATCAAAAGGTAATAGCATTAGATTAGCTGAAAAACAAGTGTCTCGAAACATTAACGGGCAATTCTTGCAGACTTTATCAACCAAAACACATCTGCTTAGGGGGTTCGAAACTCTAATTACAAATTCAGTAGACTCTACAGGCAAAGTCTTACTATTCACTAAGTTCATGCGTATATACGAATGTGTTGATCCAAGATCTATCAAAGCAATCACAGAAGTATCATAAAGAGTAAATGTACCCGTAATCATGTTTGGCGATAAAGCTTTTTCGTGAGCTCGAATAGCATAGGCTCTGGCAGGTGCACGAACCTCGGATCTAATAGCTGTATCTTTTGTTCCTCTTTGACTACCACTTACGTTTCCTATATTTCTGGGAGGTCTACCATGAAAAGCGTTGCCACTTGGCCTCGGATTCTAAACATTATCTTTTTCAGCTAAATCTGGGCAATCTTTTAGAAAATGATTTTGTGAACCACAACTGTAACAAGCTCGGTTATTACTCTTTCCCCAGCACTCTCCAAAATGTCATCTACCGCATTGATCACACTTAGGTTTTTCATTCTTTGCATTACCAATACTGGAAAACGATGTAGCTGAAGCTTTAAAGCTCGATTGTGATCTAGCACGACCTCTATTCGAATGTCCCACAGTAGCCTTTGAATGACTATTATCATCTCTTAATTTCTTTGATTTAGATTGAAATGACTTGCCCGATGATCTCTTTCGTACCTCTCTACCTTCAAAATTAGCTTTTCTTTTCTCTTTCCTGTGATCTTCAGCTTTACATGCTCATTCAACAAGCACAACAATCCAAAATCCTAACTAATAGACGAATATCTTGGTTTAAGCCATCCTCGAATCTTTTGCACATTATTGCTTCCGTAGATACGCATTCACGAGCATACTAACTTATTCTTATGAATTCCCGTTCGTATTCTGTAATAGACATACGGCCTTGTTTAAGCTCAAAAAACTCTTTAAGTTTTTGATCGATGAATCTCTAACTGATATATTTCTTTCGAAATTCAGCTTGGAAGAAATCCCAAGTAACCCGTTCACTCAAAACCACAGATGTGAAAGTCTTCCACCAATAGTACGTCGTATCTCTCAGAAGGGAAACAACACATTTTATGCATTCTTTAGGATTTAATGATAATTCGTCAAACACTCTTATCGTGTTCTCTAGCCAAAACTAAGCTTTTTCAGCATCATCGCTCGTTGTAGCTCGAAAGTCTTTAGCCCCATATTTTCTAATCTTATCGACTGGTCGTCTACTTAATTGAATCGGATTCACTAGTGGCATAACAGAAGTTTGAGGAGAATTAACGGGGGGTGGAGGTTGTTGTATAGCCAAATTGGTTCTAATATATTGGGTGAACCAATCATTCATCATCTGATAGAAAGCTTGTCTAGCCTCACCATCACGGCTATTCGTAGCCGGTCGAGAATCATATGGCACCGTCCCTTGCGCGGGAGAAAGTGAATTGCTTTCAGCATCATTCGCTATGGCTCTTTTAGGATCCATTTGCTATATAGATGCACATTTCAAAGTTAGGATTCATCACACTATCGCAGTTCAAAAATATGGCATGTATACCTAGACTCACATATGCTATGGCAGTCCTAGAACCGACTAAACTGTAGCTCTGATACCAATAAAATGTAACACCCCTAACCCGTATCCGCCGCCGAACTAGGGTTAAAGGCATTACCAGACAAAATTAAAACATTAACATTCATTTATAAGCATCGAAGCATTAAAGATCAATCATCAATATAGAGTCCCTTATATAGGTCGAGACCTTAAACATGTATTAGAAAGGGGATGGGACTAAACTGAACACATACAAAATTTCTCCGAAATTTAAACATTTTTCAAACAAGTACAGGTCATACGCTCGTGTGAACAAGCCGTGTGACTTACATGACATTAGACATGTCTGTGTGTCTAGGCCGTAAAAAAATAGGGCATACATACTGACTTACTCACACGGCCACAAGACACACCCGTGTGCTTTGGCCGTGCTCGAGCCTGACTTACAATTGTAGGGTACCCTAGGGGACACACAGCCGTGCAACATAGCCGTGTATCGTACACGGCAGAGACACACGCCCGTGTCCATACCTGTGTGGACAAAAATAAGCCATTTGAATAGCCAACTTGCCAGCCCATTTGGGTCAAACCTACAAGCACCAAACTAAGCATATTTGCACAACCAATTCAGCCAATTTCCAAACCAAAACATAAGCCACTCATGACATATCAATTCCAATCAAATAAATACTCATAAGCCTTACCAAACTATATCAAAACATAAGTCAAAAGCTTGTCAAAACATTTCTTTCTATACATTATTCAATTTCATGCTAAAACTTGCCAAAACTTACCAACATTTACCATTTCTTTTATCCAACTAAAACATATCAAATATATCATATTGCATCACATATCTTATACCAAAACTATGACATATCCACAACCATACCAACCCATATCACAAGGCTAAATATATACATCACAAAACATAATCCCACAACTTCTAACCTATACATGCCATACTTTAATATATATTTACATTTTCAAAGTATCAAAATGAGGTTTGATAATGTGGTGATGATCCTTAATGATCCCCGTGCTCATAATAGCTTTGATATCTATAAAACAGTGCAAACACACACACAAAGTAAGCTTTCAAAAGCTTGGTAAGTTCGTACCAAAATCATCAACAGTATATAAAATATCAAACAACAACACATAAGTACTTATAAATTCTCAACTCATCTAACAATTTCATGCCAACACCATCCATATATTTACACTAATTCAATAAACTTTATATGCATAATACCATCGACCACATAGGTATTAAACTTACATGAACATTCCCGTATTCATTCATTTTCATTCTCACCTCTTGTTCGGATATTTTAAAACTTTCCAAAGATTACCAATGTTTTAAACATTCGCACACTTAGTGCTTTCTCAATTAGCCGAAGCTATCTCAGTATCGCACATTTAGTACCTCATATAGCCGAAGCTAGTTTGAATCGCACACTTAGTGCCAAATACCATTGATTTCTCATCGTATTCATCCAAACTAAATATATATACAATCTATGTATAAACTAAGCATCAAAACATACTTATAACATCATGTCTTACGTACAAACTTACCTCATACTTGGAGTTGTCGACTCAGATTGTTTACTCAATAACCTTCGACTTCCCTCGGTCTAAATCTGAATTCCTCTTTTCTTAATCTATATGTATTCAAAATTAGCCCTTTTATTCACTAAATTATTTAAAACAATCCATAGACACATATTTAGGGCATTTTGCAAACTAGCCCTCACATTTTCACATTTCGACACTTTAGTCCCTAATTCACAAAATCACAAAATACACAAAGTTTGCTTGTACACAAGCTTAGCCAAATTTTCATAGCTCTCATAGAAATCCATACATTATATTTATTTCACATTTTAGTCCCTCAAAATAACATTTTTATAATTTAGCCCAAATTACTCAATTTCATCAAAAATTCAAAGACAACATATGTTAACCCAAAACATATCTTTCATAATTCATCAACTATCATTACAAAGCTCATAGTTTTATCAATGGTATAACTCAAAAGCATCAATAAAATCAAAAATTGAGACATGGTCTTGATATTATACTAAGCAACAATCACAAAAACGTAGAAATTATCAAAAACTGAACAAAACTCATACCTTAATCAAGCTTCAACCATAGCCAAATGAAAACCTAGCCTTTGGCTTTCTTCTTTTCAAATTTTAGGTCAAAAATGATGATAATAAGGATGATTTTATGGTATGTTTTATTTAACATAATTACTAAATACCAATTTTAACCTTATCTATTTCATTAAAATTCCACTAACTATTGGCCATATTTGTCCATTCATTAAACCAATGGTCTATTTGCATCATAAGGACCCCTCATTTATAAAGCCAAATCATATAGGCACTTTTAACATCTAGCACACAACATTTACATTTTACGCGATCAGATTCTTTTTATTAAATTAAGCACACAAACATTCTAATTTTCATACGAGACTTTCACACATGCTAATTCACACACCATAAACACATAAAATAATATTTAAACATTTCTTTGACTCGGATTTATGGTCCTGAAACTAGTATTCCGACTAGGGTCTAAACTGGACTGTTACCTCCAATTTCAAATTTCATAGCAATTAGACACCTTTAACTTATGGAGCTCAAGTTTTGCACCTATTAAATTTTAGTCATTCTAGTCAAATTGAGCATTCAAATGATAAAATCTCAATAAAATTTTGACACAATTATTCTATCATGTTGTAGACCTTAAAATAGTAATAAAATAAATATTTCTACTTTGAATTTGTGGTCCTAAAACCACTGTTTCGATTTGACCCAAAAATGGGTTGTTACAGCTTACAAAGTTCTCATTTAATAAGTCCAACTGAAAGGGAAGAATAGAAGTCTAAGATAAATCCGAATGCAGTCGATTCTCACAAAAGGGTGACATCAAAAGCATAAATACATTTAAATTGGCCTGATATGTCTACAAATGTTCATACAAGAAGAACAAATAGGAGTCAACTGTGCCAATCAAACTGTAGGATCTATTGTGAAACTCAGGGAGTTTAATTATATACATTAGCTTTTGTTGATATTCGGGACTCTACGAGTCACTTGCCAAAACTGTTGTATAGATTCTCACTAAGTTTTTTTAAACTTACGTTTATTGTTACCTTGAATGTAGGGTCAAGGGATGACTTAGGGATCACATGGAGGAACCAAGCTAGACAACGCCAAGTCCATTCGAATGGTGGTAATTGTATCATGAATATATAGGGGCACCCTTAGAAGCTACGCCTTGGGGGTTGGACAAGTGTATTGTTATGAGTTAAGTTTAAAGTCATAGTAAGTGTAAAAATACGTGTCTAGTATGGCAAAATGATTTTAAAAAATTTAGTACTTGTATAATAGAGAATTTATTTGAAGCTAATTTTTTAAGCATGTTGTTAACCAAGAATTTAGAATATGGTTGTAAGGTAAATATGGGCTTCTAATTTGGCATTGTCTAAGTCAATAAATAAAACAAGTTAGAAAAGCAGTTAAGTAATGCCATTTAATTGTGGCATTCAGTACTTAGACCTGATGATCGGGCTAGATATAAGGTGTTACAATTTATGGTATTAGAGCTTAGATTAAGTCGATCCATTGGACATAGGAAATTGAGGAATAGCCCCTATATACATGTTACATTAAGTATTTTTTAGTCATTTTTATTAAAATAGAAATATTATGTGTTGTGTGATATTATACAAGTCAACGGATCATTGGGAATTGGTAGTAAACATATTGGAAAACAACAGAAAGAAAGGTAAGTATAGAAGAAATAAAAAGCAAGGGATGAAAGGAATAAAATTTCAATAAATAGGAGGACTTGTACAAATAAAAGGAAAATTTGAACATTGCCCTCAATTGGTTGGTCATTGGTCCCCTCTACGTCCTCTTCCCCCTTAACACTAGCTTCCTCGATAGGGAATAAGTGTTTGGTTTAGGTTCTAGAGAGAATAAGAGGTTCTTAGATTCCTTCCACTTCTTCTGAAACTCTTCCCACCCAGCCCTAGAATGATTTAGCACATCAAAGCCCATATTACTGTTGGCGAGCTTGAGCATGCAACCAAAGTTCACTTAGCTCACATCAAAAGGCCCTACGATCACTTGAGCGTGTAGAATGTGGTTTGACCTCAATTTGGGAATGTAATTTGTTATCCTCACCATGGTTTCTTCTTTTTAATGCTCCAGTGCTTCATTGTTCTCTTTCTTCACCCTTTCTAAGTCCATCAAACTTTGTTCCTCTAAGTACCTTTGGCTCTCTAGCTGGCACATTTTCTTCTCAGACTCCCTCATAAAATTGTATTTAGTCTCCTAACTGGAGATAGATTTGGGGAGCCCTTAGTTTTGGTAGACTATGTCCTTGTGTGTCTAGAGAAGCTGGGTTAATTCTTAATTTTTGGAAGCCAATGTCTTTTCTAACTCAGCCCGTCTAGCTTCACTTCCACTACAGTACTTGCAGAGGGCCTAGCCAAGAAGTTCGCATTCGTTTACCATCACTGGGTAAGAATCCACCAATTTTAGCAGAGTTGGTTGGCAGGCTTAGCTCTTAGTTTCTGTATTCCACTTTGGGTGTTTGTTGCCTGAATTTCATGCTCGTATGTCTGTTCTAGGTTTAGCTTCAATTCCAAGGTTGTGTATGATTTTGGTTAATTAGTTTGTTGTGCATGCATAATGCTATAAAAATATATTGTTGCTTGCAAGTATGTCTTCTAGATATCAAATGTGGTTGTTCGTTGATGTATTGATAAGTGGCGTACTACATGGTATAGTTGTAAGTGTAATGTTTTGCGTGAAATGTATGTTTATAAAATGTAGAGCACAAAAAGAGTTACTTTGATGGGTTAGTAAAGATAGGAAATTGGCATAATAAAGGAATGAACGAATTGAAAGGGGATTCAAGAGAGTTTGGTGGCATCGTGGAATAGTTATGTATTGCTCCTTCAAAGCGACACTATGTAAATAGTATATAGGTCCTTCAGAATGAGACCTGTAAGTAGTATATAGGTCCTACGGGGCAACATCGTGTAAACATTATATAGGTCCTATGGGGCGACACCTCGAAAGGGGTTTACTGATTCTTTGGAATAAAAAGTCCATAGATAGCCATGACATGATCCGATGGTGAACAAGTACACTTTATGCTGAATTAGAGTCCGCCAGGATAGTGGATTAGGAAGCCTATTAAGGCATAAAAAGGGAGTGACTGTATGAATCGCGTGACGAGAAGTCTAACATAATGATCATGGAATGTTTGAAAACTTAAATAAGCATGCTAATAAGAGGATCCGCCAAAATTTGAAGGTAAGAGGAACTGGTAGAAGCGTTTTAAATGGGGGCATATATGAAAGGAAGGGGTATTTCTTGAAAGTATCTGCAAATAGTTATCTGCCACAAAGAGTCTGCCAGTGTTGATGTATAAACCACCTTTGGCTACGATATAACGAAATGGTTCTTCATGTTTTAAATTATAAGTGTTTATTGATAAAGAGGTCGTCAAAAAAGTGGAAAGTCTACCAAGGGCTATCTTAAGAAAAAATCCACCAAGAACTATCTCAGGTGGATTGTTCATCAGGAAATATCAAAGTAAGAGGGTGTTCACTATGACTATTTAATGTTGAGGACTAACTTATAAAAAAGGGAAGCCTGTGAAATCTTATCCAAAAAAGGGTAGTCTGCTACAAATTATCTGTGACTGGGAAGTCCATTTGGATTATTTGGTTGGGGAAATGTCCATTCACACTATCATGTAGGGGAAAAGTCTAGTGGGAATATCTTATAACTATTTTCCAAAACTTGTATTTTGAAAGACACATCCGAGGATATAAGTAAAATGAGATTTACTTTAAAAGGGTATATGCACAAACAAGTTACAAGAAGGTAATGGTGTAGTAACATAGTAATCTAATATTTAGTCTAATGTGGAATGAATGGGTTAGGATAAAAATCCACCGTTGTGGTGAGATATCTACAAGTCCATCAAAGGTAGTTCACCAATCCACATTATTGCTTACAAGGTTCTCTTTTGACGAGTCTAACTAGAAGGGAAGAATGGAAGTCTAAAATGGAGCTAAACATAGTCGAGTCTTAGAAAGGGAAATGCATTTAAATTGGTCCAATATGTCCACAAATGTTCTATTCAAGAAGAACAAATAGAGTCCTCTGTGCCAATAAAACTACAGGATCTCTTGTGAAACTCAAGGAGTTTAATTAAATACATTAGCTTTTGTTGATGTCCGATGCTCTATGAGCCACTTAGTAAAATTGTTTTATAGATTCTCACTAAGTAACTTACATGTGTTTTTATCTTGAATGTAAGGTCAAATGATGACTTGGGGATCGCGTAGAGGAACCAAGCCAAACATCGCCAAGTCCACGTGAATGGCGGTTACTATATCTTGTGTATAGATGGGCACCCTTTAAGGCTATTGCTTAGGGGTTAGACAAGTGGATTATTCCGAGTTAAGTCTACAGTCACAGTAAGTTTAAAAATATCATGTCTAGCATGGCAAAATGATTGTAAAAAATTTAGTACTTTTATAATAGAGAATTTATTTGAAGCTAATTTTTGAAGCATGTTGTCACACCTCGAAAATCGACAGATCTGAAAAGGTAAGTAAAATAGGTATGTGGGTTGTTAGACGTGCTGTGGTAACATAATCTACCACCCTATTGGCCTAATGGTGAGTTAGAGTATTAACACATACTACCATTAAAGCATCTATCTGTTGGTGGTATCTAAGGAATTGATCATAGGATGATTCCAAGAGAAGAACGATATGCCCAAGAGAGTGCATACCTACAAAGGGGGTATGCCCCATAGTTTTGTTTTAACACTAAGATCCTATCAAGTATATGAGGAAGCTATAGGATACTTAATTGTCTTTAAGATCACGCCTAACATAAGTCACTACCAAGATATGCTGCACTCAATTTGTGAGTATAATCCAATTGGATTTTGTATTAGGTTTGGTTGGAAGTTGTCGGGATCCTACAACAAAAGAAGCATAAATCAAAGTAAAGAGCATATTAGCAAGATGTGCAAAAGATTGCTTGTACACTTAAACAAGCCAACTAAACAAATTATCATAAGTAGCATGGTAGGCTATTTTCTCAATAGAAGTAAATTAGATTGATTTGACCCTCCCCATGATTAGTCAACATTAAGGTAAATCTTCACCGAGTTTTCTTGTACCTACCCTAAATATGGTGGGGAAATCAAGGGGAACGAAAGTATATTTATGGGAAGGGAACACTCTAAATGGTTTTTGCTATCTGTTTAAGGTTCAAGATTTTCTTTCTAACCTCAACATTCTTTTCTTTTTCTTCTTTGTTAAGATCGAACTAGGAACTTGTTTAATGAGTAGACGATTCTGCCTTTTGGTAAGTCTTACAGCTTTGAAGATTACGACTGTAGAAGGAAAGAATATTATAGGAAAGCTCAATATGGGGGTCGCTTGTAGTTAAAATCTTATTAAAGTGTCTGTAATGGTGATTCTAATGGAAATCATATGATCATTTAAGTAGTTACTGCTACTGGATTGGGAAGGACTATCAAAGCAAAAGCTTTAAGCCAAGGTAAAGGTGAGTCTCTAGAAACAAATTTTGTATATCATTCTAATTCAAATAAATGGTTGATGCCTCTGTAGATAGGTATATCTCTTTGAGGAAAATATTTGTATAGAAGTAAAATGTGAGTAATAAAAGTTGTTTGAATACAAGGTAGCAAGATAAGTATTGTAACGCCTCGAATTTGGGCCTAGAAGTATTGGGCCTTGAGTATGGGTCTGTAAGGAGGTTGTATATAAGTATTTAATTGTGCAAGGAAATGACACAATTAAATGTCTGCTTTAGTGGTTAATGGCCCTGAGAAGTGTTGGAGAAACCTTGGGTTCAAACCTAGGCTTTAGCAAAAAATTTGTTTTATTAGTAAATCCCTAGCTTTGGGCCAATAGGCTTATAGTTAAATTTGGGTAGACCATGACATAAAAAGTCTGCTAGTCTAGTGGATAGTGGCCTGTGGAGTGTGTTACTGATCTGAGGTTCAAGTCTTGGCATAGGTAGAATTTTCATTTTATTTATTTAACTGAACTCAAACTTTAGCTTGTAGGCTTTATAAATAATTGTAGGAGGAAGGTTACACAAATGAGCTTATGGCCTAGTGGTGGTGGCGTGACATGGCTATTGTGAGAGCTTGGGTTTGAATCCCATGGAATGCAAAGGGATATTTCATTTTATTTCGTTGTGGTGAGAGAGGTGGAGTTTGATTGAAACTCTGCTGAGGGAAGTTTGAACTGGTCAATGGGTGGATTATGTAGAAAATCATGTAGGAGATAAAAGAGGATTTTTAGGAGGAAAAAGTGGAGTTTGAGTTGGTGTGGTATTGAGCCAAATTTTTTTAGGAGGTACTCAAAATTTCGGCTAAGTGTTATTCCTCAAGTTTCGGTTTTGTGTGTCTTTCTTTTGGAATTTGGTTTTTGTGCTTTTTGGTGCCGAATTCTTCTATTGCCTTCTCCTTCTGCTCATTTTCTTTATTTTTCCTTCCCTATCTCAAATCGCTACTTCCTTGGCCGATTAGACACTTAATTTTTGTGCCAAAATTGAACTTTGCTTCTTCCCCTTAATCTCTTTTCATTTGGTTGGCCGAACCACCACTTTCTTCTCACCTCTACTACTTCTCAATTTTCTTGGCCGAATACTCTTCCTTCCAATTCTTTCAAATCGGTTTCTTCTTTGTAAACTTGTTGTTGTTTTTCTGTGGTGTTCTCAAGTGGTGTTACGTTGGCCAAATATTAGCACTCTCCTTCTCTACTTCAGTTTTCGACTTGTACGAATATTCTATGATCAAGTGGTGAGTATTGATTCTTTGTAAATCTTCTCCTTCCCTCTTGGTAATCCTATGCTTAACCTTGTTCTTTATTGTCGTTCATGTAACACCCTAAACCCGGCCTAGACGTTATGGGCAGATCTGACGTGTCACATGGACTTAGCCTTAGTATGCATTTGCTGGTTTAAGTGATTGGGGTGGTCTTTGTAAAAACAGCGGTTGAATGAAAAGCCGGTTTATCAATCTTTAGGCTATCCATTTGTTGTGCTTGTTGAGTCTTGCAAACGTTCATTAATTTTGAAAGCCCGCGCAGCCTAACACTAGCAGCTTCGTCATAGTATAAATATAATTAGAAAATAAAACCATAGTAGAAAAAAAGAAATTTAAATAGCGGCCTTGTTACAACTTAAAACCCAAAATAAAATCAGAATATAAAAATAATAAAAATAAACTAACTTAGAAAAACCAACTTTGCAGATGATGTGGCCACTCTGAATCCCTCACAACTCCAAGCCCACTATGGTTGGGGATTTCTTGCAGAGATGAAAATAAAAGGTGAGTTCAGTAAACTCAGTGTGTAACATAACCCAACCGTAGCCCAAAACAGATCATACCTCAGAGTCAGACTTATCTGGGCCTTGGCCCATTACAGAAATTAGAATGAAACCCATAGGCCCATAGCAGATACAGAACAAATATATCATGAATGCAGAAATCCCAACCCAGAGCCATCCATAACACCCCCGTACCAGTCTTACACCATGTGGGGAGACTACTCGACCCACCCAACCGCTACACACCACAGAAATTGCAACGAGGCTGCCAGATATTATGACGAAGTCACCAGATCTGAATATTGTGGCTAAGCCACCGTAAGTATATATATATATATATATATATGTGGCGGCCACCAGATTGCAAATGAGGTCGCCGTAACGCTTCCTCCATCAATATAAACCCATGTCCCCTGCAACAGACATAATATGTCATGGCATACGTATACAGAAATAGAACATCATGCTTTTCAGAAAAAAAATAACCCTAGGGGTAAAATTGTAATTTTGCATGCGTAAGGGTATTTCAGTAATTATTGCGTATTGTTAAGGTCTCATGCTCGTTCTAACGTTTACTAAGTAATCAAAAGTACTTACCTCGTCTTTTTACCAAAGTGGGCCCATTGGCCCATTTGCCCGTTTTCGGCCCATTAAGCCCAAAAATACCGTTGTGCATGAAAATGCACACTCTGCACTCTAATCATCCAAATGCACCATATTCATTAACAACTATCTTACGAGCGCTCGCACGCTCGCAAGTTCACAAAATACCAACGTTTCGGTATTTCAGCTTTTACTGATTCAGTCTAAGGGAGGGTGCCGATTACACACCTGGTTGATGACGATTGATGACGATATCTCCCACGCGATAATCCTACAATCGATCACTAACACATTAGACTTACGAATTAACGATAACTAACATAAATCCACGTCAACTAACCCAATCATCATACAAGTTAGTCATTTACGCACGAGGGGCAAACTAGTCATTTTACCCTCTAGGGGTAAATCGGTAGTCCTACCCTACAGGGGTATTTTAGTAATTCTACAACTTATTCACTTGGGCCTATGGACCCATTAGGACCACATGGCCCATTTCAGCCCATCGCAGCCTGAAATAGCCGTCCTACTGCTAGAGTAATGAGAAATACACACCTGTTAGGAGACTGCAGTTAATCCGCGCTCCAAACACTCTTAGCTGATGCCCAACCCAAACGAGCACGTCACAAAGCGAAAGGGATCAGCCAAGAAAGGTATGCCTACACTCCTCATGGTTTGCTCTATTTAAAGCCAGCTCTCCATCTCCTTTTATGTTAGCTTCCCGATGTGGGATCCCTCCATCACCAGAGTTTAAAACCAACACCAACTCTTGCCGTCCCAACATAGCAAAATAATCAACCTTTGCGTGCCAAGGGATTCAAACCAAAGTCCTCTCACATGCCAACTCACGCCACCACCACTAGGCCATCAACTCATTTGTGTCATAAATCTAACACATTAAACTTTAAAGCGCACTGTGACATCCCTAATTTGACCCTAGTCAGAAAGTGGTTTCGGGACCACAAAATCGAGACATAAAAATAATTTAATATTCATTTTGATGCCTATAATATGTGTTAATTCATGTGTGACATTTTTGATGTTTT
Organism: Gossypium arboreum; assembly: GCF_025698485.1. Classification (NCBI taxonomy): domain Eukaryota; kingdom Viridiplantae; phylum Streptophyta; class Magnoliopsida; order Malvales; family Malvaceae; genus Gossypium; species Gossypium arboreum. The sequence goes on along the minus strand of NC_069077.1, from coordinate 43,210,355 downwards.
AACTTAGAGTTATAAATGTGAATTTCACTAAAAAGGGCTTAGTAGTAAACTTTGAAAGTATGATGGGGAAATGTGTGATGACTAGTTGATTCATGCATGCAAAATAGTGGAGTTGCATGTCAAATTTTGTGACAGCCCAAAATAGACCCTAGCCGGAATATGGTTTCGGGACCACAAAACCGAGGCATAACAATAATTTAAAATTTATTTCGATGCCTATAATATGTGTGTATTCATGTATGACATTTTTTGATGATTGATTTAGTGTTATAAAGGTGAATTCCACTAGAAAGGACTTAGTAGTGAACTTTGAAAATACGATAGGGAAAGGGGTGATGACTAATTAAAGCATGCATGCAAAATAATGGACTTGCATGTCAAATTCCCCTTTTACAAGTAATGGCCGTACGACAAAGAAATATGGGTTAAACATGTCATGAAACATGTTTTGTTGAGTATTAGGAGAAATAGTAAACAAATAAGCATGGGTAAGAAAAGAATGAAAAAAAAATGTGTGAGAGAGTGGCATACCCCATTGCCGTGCAACCAAGAAGAGAAAAACAAAAAATTTGTTCATGCTTGCTCTCTCCCTTTTGGCGAAAATACTAAGAGGAAGAAGGATTTTTGCTTCATTTCCTTTGTTTAGAAGAGATCTAGAAGGTGATTTGGCTAAATTTGCATCAAGATTAAGGTATGTATGAGGTTGTGTTGGGAGTTTCATGCATGTTTTGGTTGCTAACTTGATGTGCATGTTAGCCATGGCTCAAATCTTTGGTATGCCATGGAAATGGTATTTGGCCAAAGTTGTTATAGTGATAAAGCCATTGCATGCTAAGTGTGAAGCTTGATGATGATGCATGCAAAGATGGATTGTCTACTCTTGAGTAAGACTATGAGTTTTCTCTTTGTTTTATTATGATTGAAGTTGAAAAGGAGCATGATTGTCATATTCGCCATGATGCATTCTTGAGCATGATTCATGCTTTTGCATGTTAGTTAAAATTTGTGTTTTGGATGGCTATGGACACCTTGAAAATTGGCCATGCTCATATATGCATATATATGATTGCACATTATGTTTGGTTATGAACTAAGTGATGAATATATTGGTTTAAAGAAGAAAATGTGGAAGAATGCTTGTGAAATTGCAAGCACAATTCGGCCTAGCACACCTATAAGTGCTTGATGCTATATTATAAGTTTTGGGCCACAATGTGCAAAGCATTAATTAGTAAATTGCATGCTGTTTTTGTGAGGTATTAAGTGCAAATTTGACCTCAACATGTACATGAATATTCGCCTTGGGTAGCCTATTGAAGGCCTTAGCATTTCCTTGATGCTCAAATAAATTGTATTGAATTTGCTTGATGTAGTATAAAATGTGCATGACCATTGTGTATTCAAGCTAAAGAGTGGCCATATGACCATTTAAAATCCTTGTCATATTCGGCCATAAGCAAGCACAATGAGGTTTTAATAAATTGAACTTGTTTGAATTAGCTCAAGAGCTAAGAGGGCCACAATTGGACAAGGGGAAGGAAAAGGTGATCGAATAGCCGAAAAAGCCGTTCGACAACATCCGAGGTAAGTCCTCAAGAAGTGACCTTACTTGAATTATGTGAGATGAAGTATGGATGTGTATGATTATTGATTTATGTGTGTATGAGAAATTGAATGATACCGGGCTAAGTCCCAAGGCGAATATGCTTGTGAATATAATTGCGTTTGAGCCTTAGTAACGAAAATGAATTATGTATGTCCAATGATAATTGATGTATGTGTTCATGGGAAATTGAATGATATCCGGCTAAATCAAGACAATTATGCTGGAAATTATATCCGGTTAAGACCGAAGGCAATTGTGCTAGTGGCTATATCCGGGCTAAGACCAAGGCATTCGTATGCGAAGTTATTCTATCCGGCTAAGACCAAGGCATTTGTGCACGTGATTATATCCGTTATATTCGAAGAATCTTGGGTTGGAGGTGAGTGTTGGTTTCTGTAATGAATTCAATCAAGACACTCGAAAAGCCCAAAGGATAATTTACGTTATATGTGCATTGAAAGTCGACATGTTTGAGCAACATTCGCTCAATCGACTAATGAATTGATTGATACTTTGTGAAATTATATAATGATGAAGTGTGAAGTAAGAATGTGTATAAATGAAATGATGCATTTGGCTATGTGAATGTATTGCTGTAATTAGAGTTGATTATATTCCTTGAGACTTACTAAGCATAAAAATGCTTACCCGTTGCTTTGGCTCTCGGTTTTTGTTAGATTTCGTCAAGCAATCGGATTTGGGATCGTTGAAGTCAAGTCATCCACACTATCAAGCCTCCATTTTGGTATAAATTTTGGTTGAACTTAAGATGGCATGTATAGGACTACCTCATGTTTGTTGAATATGTTGTAATGTAAGTATGTACGGCCATGCGAAAATGGCTTGAAAAGGAAGCATGAACTTAGACTAATTGTGGTTTGTATATATATATTCGGTGTCATGATGTGGCTATGGCTTGGAATTAGGAATGTTGGTCATATGATCAGCCATTGGTATGGTTAAAATGATCATATATGAACCTATGTATGGCAAGACTAGTTGATTCATGGAGACTACCAAATAGGTAAGCCCTACCTTAAAACAGATGCTGCCAGCTGCAGTGGCGTGAATGTGAAAAATCACCAAAATTCATAGGAATGGAATTAAATAGTGAATAAGCTATGTAAATGAACCTTGATGAGTCTATTTTCTTATGGAAGAAACGAAATGGTCATAGGAGTTACAGGTTAAGAGATATTAAAGCTATTGTGAGACAGGGCCAGAATGGTTTCTGGGTTCCCTGTCGCAACTTTAAAAATTCACTATAAATTATCCAAAAAGAATTAGGAGACATACCTTATATGTACAGATTCCATTTTGAGTCTAGTTTCATTAGAAACAAACGACACCAGCATTAAAGCCCTGTAAAGAGAGATATTCAAGTTATACCGCGCGAAGGTCAGAGCAGTCGATCCCTGTAACATGGGTGACTTTAACTAGTAAACTGTACCAATTGGCCCGACCAAAAATTCTATAAATAAATCCATGGATGGATATATGAGTCTAAATTCAGGGAAAATTTACGAAATCAGTTTCCGAGTTTTGAAACTCGAGATATGATTTTTAAGGCGACAGTGACGCAGTTTTTCCAGCCTGACTGGAAATATCCAATGGATGGGCAAAACAAGTGAACTTGGCTTGCTAACCCCTCGTGTCCGACACCGGCGATGGTCTCGGGTTCGGGGTGTTACAAATTTCCCTTTTAATGTTAGTGGAAGGTAATGATGACTTTGTTTTGGCATTTTGTGCTTTGTATGTTAGTAAATAATGTTAATAATATATTTGTTTATATTAAAGAAAATGGTTTCATAAAATAGAAATAATAAAAGTTAATAAAATAAATGAATAAAATATGTTTGAGGTGAAAATAACAAGGCCATTTCTTCTTCTTCTTGCCGTGAGTTGAGAAAAAAAATAGAAACCTTTGAGCTTAGGGCATTTGGAAAAAGAAGGCTTCAAATAAGGTAAGGTTCATGTTATTTTCTTTGAAAATTTGTGAATTTTGGTTGGTTTTGAAGCTTGCAACAAGACCCATGTGAAAATTTTTGTGTTCATGAAGCATGTAGCAATCGGTCATGAGCTTAATGGGGTATATTTTGTATGTTTGATGATTTTGGGAGGATAATTGATTCTAGTTGAGTATGAACAAACTAAATGTGCTTGATGGCTCAAATGAGCTTGGAAAGTTGGCCAATGTTGTTTAAGTTCATGAATTAGGGCATAATTTCTTTCGGCAAACTAGGATAAATTGTAAAAAAAAAAATTTCTTAGCATTAATAGCATTTGCTTAATTGGTGAATTGAATTTTGAGTGGATAGGGTGAGCCCTTGTGACTATGTTGATTGTGAAAATCGGCAATGTGGGGGCTTATACAAAAATTAATGTGTATTGATAATAGTTGTATGAGAATTATTCAAATTAGCACCTAAGTGATAAATTGATTATGTAATTGGGTTGATTGTTGCATTCGACCATGAATTCAACTTGTCATTTGAATTGGTAGATAAATGCCACATATTAAGTTGAGTAATTAAATTTAGTTTTAGCTTGATTTTGAATGAATATAAATTGAGATGTTCTTTATGTGTTATCCGAATTAGTTGTTGAATAAGATATTGGGCTACACTTAGTGAAAGTGTTGAATGGATATGATAATGTGAAGTGCAAAAAGGGTATGTGAGAGAGTGAATTATGTATTTGTGCTTTCTTCAAATGAGGGAAAATCTTATATTCATATACATATGTTTCGGCTATAGGTGTGCTTGAAAGGTAGGTTCTTAAGTATTTGAGTTTGATTCCTTTGTAAGTTTTAAGTACTTAAATGGAATGAATATGAATTATGTATATGTATGCCTTATGTATGTACCATGTACACATAAGGACATTTGGCAATATGATTAAATTCTTGTATAAGAAAGAATGATAAATTAAGTGACTCTTTGCTTGTGAATGTGAATTAGATATAGATTAAATAAGCATGAAATCGAGTCATGGCATGTTTTATTAATTAATACATATTGAAAATGATATGTGATTGCCAAATGTGATTGTCAAGTGAATAATATTAGTTAAGTACCTAAGCCAATCTATTGTTTCACTTAAGCTTAAGAGCAAAGAGGATCAAAGTCGGATAAAGGAAAAGAGAAAGTAAACGAATAGCCGTGGATATCTAGTCGTTGACCACTTCCGAGGTAAGTTTTAAGTGATTAAACATTGAGTAAATTCAATCATAATAGAACATATTGAGTTGATTTAATAAGATATGATGGGCCATGATATGTTCTAAGCTCAAATGGTAAGTTCGTAAGTGTTTGAGCTTGGAAATTTAAGTGTAATTTGAAATAATCTGCTTAGGACAGCAGCAGTAATGTGACTTTAGAAAATCACCATAAATTTATGGACTTGAATTAGAGGCTGAATAAAACATGAAATTAAAGCTTAATGAGTCTAGTTTCTTATAAAAGAAACCGTGTAAGCAAAGGAATTTCCGATAATGAGATATTTAAAGTTGTGTGAGATAGTGCAGAATGACACTGTAATCCTCTGTTATGTTTTTAGAAAATCATTATAAATTGTAAAAAAAATTTTAAAAGAAAAAATTTATATGCTAGATTCCTTAGTGAGTCTAGTTTCAAATGAAATAAACTACAACATATTTTGAATTTTTTACAATGAGAAATTTGATTCGTAGTGAAGAGTAGTCAGAATAGTCAAACAGTGAAATAGGGGAAACTTTAAGAAAAATCTGGTATTGATTGGCCAAACCAAAAATTCTGAAAATTTGTTGGGTAAAATATGTATGAGTCTATTTTCAGGTAAAATTAACGGCACTTCATTTGGAGTTTCGTAGCTCCATTTACGAATAATTTAATGACTGTTGCTCAGGAAAAACAGCTTGTGCTGAATTTGGGATTATGTTGTAAACCTTAATAAAACTATTTGAGTTGCTTATAAGCTATTGATTAAATATTGGTAATCAAAGTACCAAATCCGTATTAAAGTGAAGCTATAAGCCGTAGATGACTAGTATACCTAGTCAATTTTGTTATGATGGAATTGATGTACAAGATATGTATTTGTGATAAGGCCGAATGGCCAATGTGATGAATGTGAAAGTATATATATGTGACAAGGCCTAATGGCCGATGTGATGAATGTGAAAGTGTATATATGTGATAAGGCCTAATGGCCAATGTGATGAATGTGAAAGTGTATATATGTCATAAGGCCGAATGGCCAATGTGATGAATGCGAAAGTGTATATATGTGACAAGGCCTAATGGCCGATGTGATGAATGTGAAAGTGTATATATGTGATAAGGTCGAATGGCCAATGTGATGAATGTGAAAGTGTATCTATGTGACAAGGCCTAATGGCCGATGTGATGAATGTGAAAGTGTATATATGTGATAAGGCCGAATGGCCAATGTGATGAATGTGAAAGTGTATGTATGAGATAAGACCTAATGGCCGATGTGATGGATGTGAAGGTGTATATATGTGATAAGGCCGAATGGCCAAAGTGATGGATGTGAAAGTGTATAAATGTGATAAGTCCCGAAGGGCATTTGTGCCAGTACTATATCCGGGTTAAGATCCCGCAGGCTTTATGCTGGAATATTATTCTGAATTAATGTCTGTATGCTTCGTGTTCGTACTATATCCGGGTTTTAAAGACCCGAAGATTCAAGTAAGACTTTGATATTGAGTATCCGCAGTAAGTTACCATCAAATAAGTATTACATATTTAAAGATGTTCAGGTACGTATTACTTACTTGTCGGTGGATTGATTTCAAAGTGAATTATTAGTATAAAAAAGGTATGTAAATGTGATCAATATTATAACTTCAAATATGAGAATGATCTAATTGGTAATGGTATGCTTGTATAATGAAGTATGGGATGAAATATTCTTATGTATTAGTGCATATTCGCCCAAAGGCCTTATGATTTGAGTACGGGTTGGGTTCACTAGATGTGCCAAGACAAGGTAAGGATTATATTCGTAAACTTACGATATGTAATAAGGAATATGTTTGGTTCTTTAGGTGCCTACAGAAATTTAGTACTGGTCATGTTGAAATACTTGAAAATATGGATGCGATTATGAACTAGTGGAAAGGATTATTGAAAGTTGTAAATTGGTGAAGAATGTGCTTACCATGTGAATCCATCTTTAGTTGATGAAGAATGTGCTTTGGAAATATTCGACCATCTAGATCACTATTGTACGAAAGTATATATATGTGAGAGTTAAGTGATGCGTTTATTGATATTATAGTTCGAGATGAAGCTCTAGATTAACTTCATCGAATAGTTGAAATGAATGACCAAAGATATTGAATGAAAACACTTTGCGACTTAAAGCTCAGGGCTAAAGAAAGGCGAATCAAATTATGTGAAATTTTGGTTAGGTATATTGGGTCAAATGAGATTTTATCTAGATTAAGTATATGTGAAAAACGTCATTGATTCAACAAAATTATCGTTTTGCTTAAAACTTACTAAGCTTACGAAAACTTACTCTGTTCGTTCATGTTTTTGGTCTGTAGGTTGTGGATTCTGACTACTAGCTCAGGGATCGTCAGCACTTCATCACACTATCTACCATTACGGTAGCTATGAGATTGGATTATCTTATGGCATGTATAGAATAGACTAGTAGCGAAAGAATAATTTGGTTATTGTATATAAGCCATGCGAAAATGACATCTTTTGAATGTTTACTTATAGAAGTTTACATTTTATCCCTGGCTGTGTTTAGTGTTTATCCAAATGAATGATCTTAAAAAAAAAATGTTTTACCGTTCTGTCATGAGTTACAAGTTCGGTAATGCCCCTTACTTATCCCGGCGATGGTTACGGGATAGGGGTGTTACACACACCTACTTGCTTCCAGATTTATTGAAAAGAAAAACCAAAATATATTGCAAGAGCCAAGACTTGAACCTTGGACCCCTTGCTTCCTCTATAGCGTCACTTCCTTGTTCCCTAAGTGGAGCCACCTTGCCACTACACCACACTCCTTTTTGTGTCATCTTTTACCGCTATACTCTTAAAAGCCCAAACGCCAATTGCATCACCTGTTCATAAAATTAAAATTCCGAAGACTACCACTAATTTAACTTAAGTTTAGGCCTTCCAAAGGCCCACTAACCTACTAAAATATATATTTTAACCAACGAGAACACACAAAAATTTTAAAAATCACAGAAACACAGAAAACCCGAAAATTAGGGCGTTACAACTCTACCCTCCTTAAAGAAATTTCATTCTCGAAATTCTACCTGAATCAAACAGATGAGGATATTGTTGACGCATCGCCACTTCTGGCTCCCAAGTAGCTTCCTCTCTGCCATGATTACGCCATAGCACCTTTACTAGCGGAACTGATTTCCTCCTCAAAATCTTAACATCTTGATCCAAAATTTGCACAGGCTCTTCCTCAAAAGTCAAGTCTATTTGGACCTCGATCCCTGCAACTGGCACAACATGAGTAAGGTCAGAACGATACCACCTTAACATAGAGACGTGAAAGACATCATGAATCCTATTCAACTCTAGAGGTAGCTCCAACTGATAAGCCACTGGACCCACTCGCTTAAAAATCCGATAAGGCCCAATGAACCGCAGACTTAACTTGCCTTTCCTCCCAAACCTTAATATTTTCTTCTAAGGCGAAACCTTCAAGAAGACCATATCACCCACAGAGTACTCAATTTCCTTACGCTTCAAATCTGCATATGACTTCTGTCTATCAGATGCTTCCTTCAACCGGTCTCTAATCAACTTGACCTTATCCTCGAGATTCGCCACCAACTCAGTCTAAGAACCGCTGCTCACCCAACTCGGTCCAACAACTAGGTGTACGACATCTTCGCCCATACAGTGCCACATAAGGAGCGATTTGAATACTTGCCTGATAATTGTTGTTGTATGCAAACTCTACCAACGGTAAGTAATCCTCCCAACTGCCTCGAAAGTCGATAACGCATCCCCTCAACATGTCTTCCAGAATCTGAATAACCCTTTCTGACAGACCAGTAGTCTGAGGATGAAAGGTTGTACTAAAGTTCAATCGCGTACCCAACGCCTCATGTAACTTTTGCCAAAACTGAGATGTGAATCTAGGATCTCGATCAGAAATAATCGACACTGGCACTCCGTGAAGTCGCACTATTTCTTCCACATACAATTTGGCTAACTTCTGAAGTGAATAATTAGTGCAGACAGGTATGAAATGAGCAGATTTGGTCCACCTATCCACAATTACCTGAATCGAGTCCTTCTTCGACGGTGTCAAGGGTAACCCACTCTCAAAATCCATGGTTACCCTCTCCCATTTCCAAAGTGGTACTTTCGCTGGCTGTAAAAGTCCGGAAGGTAATTGATGTTCAGCTTTCACTTGCTGACAAGTCAGACATTTTCCCACAACTTTCGCTACCTCTCGCTTCAATCCAGGCCACCAATACAACTCCTTTAAGTTGCGATACATTTTACTCCCTCTAGGATGCATAGCACACAGACCTCCATGAGCTTCTTTTAGAATTGCTTGCCTCATGTCAAAGTCCTTCGGAATACAAACTCTACCTCGGTAACACAGAACTCCCTCACTATTCAGTCTGAACTCAGAAGTTTCCCCATTCTTAACCTGCCGAAATCAAGAAACCAGGAACTCATCCCTCGACTGTTTTTCCTTAATCTCACCCACCCAGGTCGGCCTAACTTGCAGTTCTGCTAACAGACTACCATCGTCATACAGACTCAAACGAGCGAACATTGCTCTCAGATCAGATACAGTTCTATGACTTAGGGCATTAGCCACCACATTAGCTTTACCCGGGTGATACTCAATCGCGCAGTCATAATCCTTAAGCAACTCTATCCATCTCTGCTGTCTAAGGTTCAGCTCTTTCTGAGTCAGCAAGTACTTAAGACTCTTATGATCTATGTATATAATACACCTTTCTCCGTACAGGTAATGTCTCCAAATCTTAAGCACAAAGATTACCGCTGCCAACTCCAGATCATGAGTAGGATAGTTAACTTCATGAGGTTTAAGCTGTCGCAATGCATAAGCAACCACTTTACCCTCTTGCATCAGCACACAGCCCAACCCTACATGTGATGCATCACTGCATACGGTAAAATCTTTTCTAGACTACGGCTGAATCAGTATAGGTGCCTCAGTCAGAACTTTCTTCAGCTTCTCAAAAGATTCCTGTTATTTCTCAGTCCAAACAAACGGTACTCCCTTCCTTATAAGCTTTGTAAAAGACGCTACCATCACAGAAAATCCTTCCACAAACCTTCTATAGTACCCAGCTAAACCCAGAAAACTTTGAATTTTTGACACTGACCTCGGTGGTTTCCATTCCAGAATCGCTTCAATCTTTCGAGGGTCCACCTTGATCCCTTCAGCAGAGACAACATGCCCCAAGAAAGTTACCTCTCTCAACCAAAACTCACACTTAATGAATTTCACATAAAGCTCCGTCTCCCTCAACACTTGCAGCACAATACGAAGATGCTCATCATGCTTCTCCTCAGTTTCAGAATAAACCAGAATATCGTCGATAAAGATGACCACGAATCAATCCAAGTATGGCTGGAACACTCGATTCATCAGATCCATAAATGCCGCAGGTGCGTTCGTCAACCCAAATGGCATAACCAAGAACCCATAGTGACCATACTGAGTTCTGAATGTCGTCTTGTGAATATCCACCTCCTTAACCTTCAACTGATGATACCCAGATCGAAGGTCAATCTTGGAAAATACTGAAGCTCCTCTAAGATGGTTGAATAAATCATCGATTCTTGGCAGTGGGTACTTGTTCTTAATCGTCAGTTTGTTCAACTGCCGATAATCGATGCACATCTGCATTAACCCATCTTTCTTCTTTACGAACAACACTGGTGCTCTCCACGGAGACACACTTGGTCTAATGAAGCCTCTATCCAATAACTCTTGAATTTGGGCTTTCAGCTCCACCAACTCCTTCGGTGCCATCCTATAAGGTGTAATGGACACCGATGCTGTTCTAGGCAACAAGTCGATTCCAAGCTCAACCTTTCAGTTCGGGGGCAAACCCAAAAGCTCCTCTGGAAAAAACATCTTGAAAATCCTTGACAGTTCTAACTTTATCCACTGTCAGATCTTCAGTTTCCGATTGGCTTACAAATGCCAAATAAGCCTCACATCCCTTTCGAATCCACTCCTCGGCTCTCAATGCCGACACTACATTAGACAGATAATCCCTACGCTCGCCTATCACCAAAACCTCCTTATCCTTTGTGGTCTTTAACATTATTCGCTTAGCAGCACAATCCAGAGTAGCCCTATGCTTAACAAGCTAATCCATTCCCAAAATAAGATTGAATTCTCTGAAAGGTAGCTCCATCAGATCTCCAGAGAAAACTTTTCCTTGAATTTCTATAGGCATATCTCTATATAGTTTATCTACCCTAACCGAGTGACCCAAAGGACTTAGTACAGATGCCCCACTTACGGTCTCCTCAGAGCGCACACCCAGCGACCTAGATATAGCACATGCAACATATGAATGGGTAGATCCAACATCTATCAACATAGTGTATGGCATACTGGAAATCAAAAACGTACCAGTTATGACGTTAGATGCATCATCCTCCTCTCGGCGAAGAGCTGCATACACCAACGCCGGCTGACAAGCCTCAGCAAATCTAGCACCCCTACTAGGTGCTCATCTTCCTTGACCATTTCCATTACCACCTCTGCCTTGCCCACGTCCTCTCGGAAACTATGGTCCACCCCTCACTGGTTGAGCGACCCTCTGCTCTAAAACTTGAACCTGATTTGGTTCCTGGGGACAATCCTTAACCCTATGCTCCATAGACCTGCATCAGAAACAAGCACCAGAACGTTTCCGACACTCGCCCATATGCATCTTCCCATAATTCCTACAACCTGCAGCCTAACAAAGATTCATCAGATCTTTTCGAATCGGCTCCATTACCCTTGCTCTCTTAACATTCCTGTTCATACCACATGAAAGTCCTAAAACTCTCCTAAAACGGTTTTGATCTTTCTCAAGATTCTGTCTTTCTGTATGCTTCACTTCCTCAGCTATCTTAGCTTTTTCCACTAAAGCAGCGAAGTTACGCCCCTCTGTGGCGCAATCAGCACCCTAAGTTCATCTCTCAGACCATCCTCGAAGCGTATGCTACGCTCATACTCTGTAGCGACAATCCCAGAAGCATATCGGCTCAGTCTCAGAAACTCAGACTCATACTCAGCCACTGACTTACTCCCTTGGACCAGTTCAAAAATTCTTTTCAGCGAGCGTCCACATAACTAGCCCCAACATACTTTCTTTTGAAGGCTGTCTTAAACAGCTCCCAAGTCACACTGTCAGTAGGAGTTCCATCTCTCACCGCGAGCCACCACTAATAAGCCTTATCCCTGAGTAACGATATGGCTCCCTTTAGCTTCTGCTCCACAGAGCAGTCTAGATCATCCATAATCCTCTCTGTGGCTTCTAACCAATACTCAGCCACATTCGGAGCTACACTAGATACGCCTCTAAATATCTCTGCTCCATTGGCCTGGAGCCACTCAGAAATAGACCCCTGAATTTCGTTTCCTGTACTTGCCCCAGCAACCTTTTCCAAAACTCGGAGCATTGCCTACGACAGAGCATCGTCCCCGACACCTCGATCATGAGACTCTACCTCTGTTGCCGGTGGTACCGGTGCATCTGTTGCCGGCACATGTCCTAAAGATGAAGATTCAGCCTGAGCATTACCTCGGCCACGTCCATGGCCTCTTCCACGAGTTGCTCGTGTACTCATTTCATATTATCTGATTAAGAATTTTATGAATCAGTTTAATATTTCAGTGTTTATTACAGATGTCTTATGAATAACAGTAATTCAGAGTTTGAGTTTGTTTCCTTTTGCGGTAGCCTAGCTACACTCTCAGTCTACTTATTAGAGTTTCTATAGTTCTAGTGTTACCCTAACTAAAGTACCATGATAAGGTTTTGTACAAGCATATAACAGATATTTCAGAAACAATCAGAAAGGCTCAAAAAACTTACAGACTTGGGCCGGAGATTTGGTGTGCCACCTTCTAAAAAACCTAATTTTAGAAAACCGATTTTAATCTTTAAAATCATCTATTTGTAAAGAGAAAATATTGGAAACATTCTCGAAAACAATTTATAATCAAGTTCCAAAAAAAATGATTTTCGAAAACCTTTATTCAGTGTTTCTTTACAAACTCCCATTTTTAGACCCGTTCCACAGCCGAGTTGTTGTAACCTGGCTCTGATACCGCTAAATGTAACACCCCAAACCCAGCCCAGACGTTATGGCCAAATCTGACGTGTCACATGGACTTACGACTTAGTATGGATTCGTTGGTTTAAGTGATTGGGGTGGTCTTTATAAAAACAGCGGTTGAATGAAAAGCCGGTTTATCAATCTTTAGGTTATCCATTTGTTATGCCTGTTGAGTCTTGAAAATGTTCATTAATTTTGAAAACCCGTGCAGTCTAACACTAACAGTTTCGTCATAGTATAAATATAATCAGAAAATAAAACCATAGCGGAAAAAAAAAAAAATTTACATAGCGGCCTTATTACAACTTAAAACCCAAAATTAAATCAGAATATAAAAATAATCAAAATAAACTAACATAGAAAAACCAAATTTGCAGATGATGTGGCCACTCCGAATCCCTCACAGCTCCAAGCCCACTATGGTTGGGGATTTCCTGCAGAGATGAAAATAAAGGGTGAGTTCGTAAACTCGATTGTGTAACATAACCCAACCATAGCCCAAAGCAGATCAAACCTCGAGTCGACTTATCGGGCCTTGGCCCAAGATGAAATCGAATGAAACCCATAGGCCCATAGCCGATACAGAACAAATATATCATGAATTCAGAAATCCCAACCTAGAGCCATCCATAACACCTCCGTACCAGCCTTACACCATGTGGGGAGACTATTCGACTCACCCAACAGCGACACACCATAGAAATTACAGCGAGGCTGCCAGATATTGTGACGAAGTCACCAGATATAGATATTGTGGCTAGGCCACCAGAATAGATATATATAAGCGGCGAAGCCACCAGATTATAGCGAGGCTGCCAGATATTGTGAAGAAGTCACTAGAACAGATATATGTGGCGAGGCCACCAGATTGCAGCGAGGCTGCCAGAATGCTTCCTGCATCAATGTAAACCATGTCTCATGCAACAGAAATAATATGTCATGGCATACATATACAGAAACAGAACATCATGCTTTTCAGAAAAAAATAACACTAGGGGTAAAATTGTAATTTTGTATGCATAAAGGTATTTTAGTAATTATTACCTATTGCTAAGGTTTCATGCTCATTCTAACATTTACCAAGTAATTAGAAGAACTTACCTCGTCTTTTTACCAAAATGGGCCCGTTGGCCCATTGGCCCGTTTTTGGCCCATTAAGCCTAAAAATACCGTTGTGCACGAAAATGTACACTCTGCACTCTAATCATCCAAATACACCATATTCATTAACAACTATCTCACGAGCCCTCGCCCGCTCGCGAGTTCACAAAATACCAACGTTTCGGTATTTCAGATTTTACCGATTCAGTCTAAGGGAGGGTGTCGATTAAACACCTGGTTGATGACGATTGATGACGATATCTCCCACGCAATAATCATACAATCAATAACTAACACGTTAGACTTACGAATTAACGATAACTAACATAAATCCACGTCAACTAACCCAATCATCACACAAGTTAGTCATTTACGCACGAGGGGCAAACTAGTCATTTTACCCTCTAGGGGTAAATCGATAGTCCTAACCTACAGGGGCATTTTAGCAATTCTAGAACTTATCCACTTGGGCCTACGAACCCATTAGGACCACATGGCCCATTTCAGCCTATCGCGGCCCGAAATAGCCGTCCTACTGCTAGAGTAATGAGAAATACATACCTGTTAGGAGACTGCAGTTAATCCGCGCTCCAAACACTCTTAGCTGTCGCCCAAACCAAACAAGCACGTCACAAAGCGAAAGGGGTCAGCCAAGAAGGGTATGCCTACACTCCTCATGGTTTGCTCTATTTAAAGCCAGCTCTCCATCTACTCTTATGTTAGCTTCCCGATGTGGGATCCCTCCATCACCAGAGTTTAAAACCAACACCAACTCTTGCCGTCCCAACATAGTAAAATAATCAACCTTTGCATGCCAAGGGATTCGAGCCAAAGTCCTCTCACATGCCAACTCAGGCCACCACCACTAGGCCATCAACTCATTTGTGTCATAAATCCAACACATTAAACTTTAAAGCGCACATACTTGCTTCCAGATTTATTGAAAAGAAAAACCAAAATAAATTGCAAGAGCCAAGACTTGAACCTTGGACCCCTTGCTTCCTCTATGGCGTCACTTCCTTGTCCCCTAAGTGGTGCCACCTTGCCACTACACCACACTCCTTTTTGTGTCATCTTTTACCCCTTTACTCTTAAAAGCCCAAACGCCAATTGCATCACCTGTTCATAAAATTAAAATTCCGAAGACTACCACGGATTTAACTTAAGTTTGGGCCTTTCAAAGGCCCACTAACCTACTAAAATATATATTTTAACCAACCAGAACACACAAAAATTTTAAAAATCACAGAAAAACAGAAAACCCAAAAATTGGGGCGTTACAGTTCAATGGCTAGGGACGAGTGGTGATAGCTTTGCTCCTATGTTCTAGTGGGTTAGAACTATTGTCCTTTCTCCCTAATTAACCTTGCAGTTCGGTAATTATTCCCTTTATCTTGCTCAAGTCATTCATTTGAGTAAGGTTTAATAAGGTTGGTTGTATTCCTATCGGCATACGATTGATTGTGCGTTGGAATTGATATAGGTTTGGTGCTCAAGGATTAGCCGCTATCTTTGTTAACAAAGGTGTGTAACAGTATACCATATTTCTACTAATTGTTTAAAGCCAAAAATGTATGTATCCGTACTTTGTAAGTGGTAATAGGCGTAAAAACAGTAAATATGTATGTAACCGTATACCTTGTTTTGATAATCGGCTTACAAACCTTCAGTTTGTAAAATTACCAAAATATACCCAGTTTGTAAAATTACCGAAATACCCTCGAATTATAAAATTATCAAAATACCCCCAATTTTTAAAATTACAAAAATACCCTCAATTTGTAAAATTACCAAAATACCCTTATAGTGTAAAATTTCCATGATACCACTAAATGTAACGCCCCCACACCCGAAACCGTCGTCGGAGTCGAGCTTGAGGGGTTACCAAACATAATTTATCAAATTAAGAACTTCAAATCATTTGTTTCTACATTCACGACTTTCTAACTACCCGTCACGCTTACAAGAAAAATCATATCTCGAGTTACTGAAACTTGAAATCAATATCCGTAAATTTTCCCTAAATCTAGACTCATATATCTATTTACTAATTTTTTTCTATAATTTTTGGTTGGGCCAATTAGTACAGTTTATTAGTTAAAGTCTCCCCTGTTTTGTTTAATCCATATGAAAATAGACTCATTAAGCTTCAATTTCATAACTTACTCATCATTTAGTTCCATTTATACTATTTTTAGTGATTTTTCAAATTCATGTCATTGCTGCAGCAATATTCTGTTTTAAGGCAAGTTTCATCTTTCCATGAATTTTTATGAACTAGATAACCTATTAAACTTCCATAATATCAAACATGATCTAAATTAGCCATCACCAAGACTTATCAATATCAAACATTTTCTCAACCAAACATTTTGATGTTTTATGATAGAATATGGGGTTTTAAATTATGTTAGACAACTTGTGCTACTCGATTTTGAGTGAAAACGAGTAAAAGGGCTTAATCGGTAAAAATACCTAATAGTCACAAGTATATGTTAGAGAGAGAATTTGATGTTGCCATAGAAGGGAAAAGTGATCAGCAAGTTATAAAACATAAGAATAAGGAATAAAGTTTAATTCTCGAGCCTAGGGGCAAAAGTGTAATTATGCAAAAGTTTAGGGGAAAAAGTGTAATTTTTCTAAAGTTCATATTAAATGCTGTTTTGATGAATGTATGTATTAAATAAGATTAATTTGGCATTATAGATCAAGAGAAACGAGATTCAAGTCGCGATTGAGGAAAAGAAAAGATTGTGGACTAAATTGCAAAATCTTTATATTTTGGTACCAAGGTAAGTTCATGTGTAAATGTAGTAACATAATTGTCATTTTAAGCAATTTAATGTTGTTTATATGATATGATACGCTGATTTTTAATCGTGAAATATTATGCTTTGTGGTTAATGTTGAGTAATATGCAAATTATGTTTACTACTTGATAAATATGAATTGCTACCAAGTATCGGTTCCGATATTCCATGGAAGACGACAAATATGAGATCGAGGGAAAAAGCCTGTTTGAACCTTAGGAATAGATTAGGATACAAGTGACATGTCACTAGGATGGTTGAGCATCCAAACTCGTTGAGTTGAGTCCGAGTTCACCTATGGATGCGAATGTCCAAACTCGTTGAGTTGAGTTCGAGTTCGTGAGATGTAACTAGGCATCCGAACTCATTGAGTTGAGTCTGAGTTCACTTATGGATGAGAACGCCCGAGCTCGTTGAGTTGAGTCCGAGTTCACTTAGGGGTGGGTTACATGATTTCTTGATTACATATGAGGCACTTATGTGCAAATTATCCGTGTATCCGAGTTGTATTTTGATGTGTTCAACGGGTGAAATTTCTAGTGAAATGGAAGAACACTTAAGATGCAAGAGACGTTTTGGTAAGTGTTGTGAAATGGACACTTTGGACAGGTATGTTCTTAACCCTCGGGTTGAAAATAGATACAACAACGATAAGGTGGTAAGATGATGAATGATGTTTAGGAATGTGATATATGCTTTGGTGATACCATGCTAAAGTTGTTTGGTATATTTGTATTGTTATGTTACTTGTTATTTACATATGAACTTACTAAGCATTTATGCTTACACCTCCTCTTTATTTCTTGTAGTTTTGAACAAGCCATTTCGGGAATTGGGAAGGGTCAAGGTTCGATCACACTATCCAAAGGACTTTCATCGGGTAAATGGCTTGTAAAACTTAAGTATGGCATGTATAGCAATATACCTATTTTGTGTAAATAATTTTATGATATGGCCATGTTTGGTTGAAAAAAGGTTCGATATTGATAAGTCATGGTGATGGCTAATTTAGATCATGTTTGATATTATGGAAGTTTAATAGGTTATCTAGTTCATAAAAATTCATGGAAAGATGAAACTTGTCTTAAAACAGAATATTGCTACAGCAATGACATGAATTTGAAAAATCACTAAAAATAGTATAAATGGAACTAAATAATGAGTAAGTTATGAAATTGAAGCTTAATGAGTCTATTTTCATGTGGATTGAACAAAACAGGCATATAAATTATATTTTATGAGATATTTATGTAACACCCCTAACTCGTGACCGACGCCGGTGTCGGACACGAGGGGTTAACGAGACAAATCCTCTTAAAGTACCGACCAATTTGGCATTTCTGGACAGGCTGGAAAACTGCGTTACCGTTGCTAGACAAATCCTCTTAACGGGCCCACCCTGACACCCGATGCGGACACCACGTGCCCCAAAAAGCTAACCTCTTTCAACCAAAATTCACATTTCTTGAACTTTATGTATAATCGCTTATCTCGTAAGATTTGCAACACTAGCCTCGGTGTTCAAGATGCTCGGTTTCATCTCTCGAATAGACCAAAATGTCATCGATAAATACAACTACGAACCGATCCAAGTATGGCCTGAAAATTCTATTCATTAAATCCATAAACACCGTAGGGCATTAGTGAGCCCAAACGGCATCACCAAGAATTCGTAGTGACCATACCTCGTTCTAAAAGCGGTTTTGGGTATGTCCGATTCTCGGACCCTCAACCGATAGTACCCGACCTCAAATCTATCTTTGAAAACACCGAGGCTCCCTTTAATTGATCAAACAAATCGTCAATTCGTGGCAATGGATATTTATTCTTTATCGTCACTTTATTGAGTTGACGATAGTCGATGCACAACCTCATGGTTCCGTCCTTCTTCTTCACAAACAATACAAAGCGCCCCATGGAGAAAAACTCGGTCGAGCGAAACCTCTATCCGTCAATTCTTGCAGTTGAACCTTCAATTCCTTTAATTCGTTAATGCCATACGACACGGGGCTATTGAAATCGGCGTAGTACCGGTACAACTTCGATGTCAATTCCACTTCTCGAACCGGTGGCAATCCGGTAACTCCTCGGAAAAACATCCGAATACTCACAAACCACTGGTACCGATTCGAGTTTCCTTTCCGTCTCTTTACTTCCAAACACATACGCAAGGTATGTTTCACACCCTTTTCACATACCTCCGAGCGGTCATAGAAGATATTATCATTGGCGCTCCTTTTAAATCGAGAGACTCGACTCGGACTACCTCATTATTTGCACTCCTCAAATCAATGGTTTTCCTTTTGCGATCCACCATTGCATCATGTACGGTCACCAATCCATACCAAGAATAACATCGAATTCATTAAATGGTAAAAGCATCGATCGGGCCGGAAAACAGATTCTCGAATTATTAGGGGCATCTCTTGCACACTTTATCAACGAGTACGTATTGACCCAAAGGGTTTGACACTGAATTACGAACTCGAAGAGACTCAACGGTAGAGTCTTCTTGGATGCTAAAGTTTCACATACATATGAATGAGTAGAGCCGGGTCAATCAATGCAATCACACTAGTATCAAAGAGAGTAAAAGTACCGGTGATAACGTCGGGGAGGATGCCTCCTCTCGTCTTGCGGATGGCATATGCTCTAGCAGAGCTCGGGTCTCGGATCGAACAGCCGTATCGGTGGCTCCCTCGATTACCACCCCTACCTCCTGAAACCCTCGGGGTCTACCTCTAGCTGTCGCCCCACTAGATCTCGTGACCTTGCATCTTATTCTTCTCATCTAGCTCGTGCAATCCCTAATGAAGTGGTCCTTGAACCGCATCCATAACAGCCCTATTAATGACTTACCCCAACATTCACCTAGGTGTCGTCTTCCACATTGGGGGCATTCGGTCTCTCTTGACGATTATTGCCCACACTAGCTACTGAAGTAGCTCGGAGTCCGTCAATGGTCGGGCTCTAATGGAAATTCCCTGATCGTCCTCGACTTCTTGGTGTCCTCCCCGAACCTCTTTACAGCCGAGAACGGAGCTTTACTCATCGATCTTTTACGGTAATCTCTTGCTTCAAATTCAGCCTTCTTCTTCTCCTTCCCAAGTTCTTCCGCTTTGCGTGCTCGTTCGACTAGTGTCACGAACTCCTTTATCTCCAAAATTCCCACTAGTAACTTTAACTCTTCATTCAATCCTTCTTCAAATCTTTTGCACATCGCAACCTCATCAGCCACACACTCCGAGCATACCGACTAAGTCTTACGAACTCATGTTCAGATTCAGAGATCTGATCATCCGCCTTGCTTGAGTTCCAAGAATTCCTTACGCTTCGATCGATGAACAGTTGACTAATGTATTTCTTTGAAATTGGATTGGAAGAAATCCCAAGTAACTCGTTCATTTGGGACTATGGAAATTAAAGTCCTCCACCAATAGTAAGTGAGTCTCTTAACAAGGATATAGCACACTTAAGACATTCGTCGGTGTGCATGACATCATCTAACACTCTAATGGTGTTATCGAGCGTAACTCGGCCTTTTCGGCATCATCAAGAACTATGGCCTTGAACTCCTCGCCCCACGCTTCCTAATCAAGTCCACGGTGGTTTACTCAGCCTCACAGATCGAAGAATCGGAGGCATTGCGGGCTCTTGGGGTGGAGTATTTAAATTCGGGAATGGTTGGACAGCCGGGTTGGTTCGGGCATATTGCGCGACCCACTCATTCATCATAGTGAAGAAGGCTTGTTTCGCCCTTCATTTTGATTATTCGCGGATGACCGAGGCTCAACAGCGGTGTCCCTTGCGCAGAGCAGCCGCTACACTTTCAACGTCATCCGCCAAGGGTCTCTACCGGGTTCCATCGCTAATCAAAACAAAAATTTCAACCGTCAAGTCATCACATTATTAAGCACTATCAATTTGGCATGTATAGCTAGACTCACACGCGCTATGGTGGTCCTAGAACCGACTAAACCATAGCTCGATACCAATAAAATTGTAACACCCTAACTCGTGACCGACGCCGTGTCGGACACGAGGGTTAACGAGACAAATCCTCTTAAAGTACCGACCAATTTGGCATTTCTGGACAGGCTGGAAAACTGCGTTACCGTCGCCTTAAAATCATATCTCGAGTTCCAAAACTCGGAAACTGCTTTCGTAAATTTTCCTGAATTTAGACTCATATACCCATCCATGGATTTATTTTTAGAATTTTTGGTTGGGCCAATTGGTACAGTTTATTAGTTAAAGTCACCCATGTTACAGGGATCGACTGCTCTGACCTCCGCGCGTTACAACTTGAATATTTTTCTGTACCGGGCTTTAATACTGGTGCCGTTTGTTTCTAATGAAACTAGACTCAAAATGGAATCTGTAAATATAATGCATGACTCCTAATTCTTTCTGGATAATTTATGGTAAATTTTCAAAGTCGCGACAGGGGACCCAGAAATCGTTCTGGCCCTGTCTCACGAGAACTTTAATATCTCCCAGTATACTGCTCATATGGTCGTTTCGTTTCGTCCATATAAAATAGATTCATCAAGGATCAGTTCCATAATTTACTCACTATTTAATTCTACTTCTACTATTTTTAGTGATTTTTCAATCTCATCTCACTGCTGCTGTCCGCAACAGTTACTGCAGTAGACTATGCCAATTTCATGAATTTTTCCTTGGCCTTAATCATCCATCATACATGACACAAATTATGGCCACCTTAACAAAATTTAAGTTTCTAAGACTCGTGGCTATAGGTTCTAGCATCCCACTCGACGACCACATAGGCCATTTTCACATGGCTTAAAGTTTACAACCCACAATTCGACAAAATATAATAGCCTATACATGCCAAATGTTCTTCAACAACAAAAAACAATACCACAAGATTTCAGCGGTGTGATGACTTCAACGACGGTTCCGAGCACGCAACAATACGAGTCCAAGAGACCTAAAATGGGTGACAAGAAAACACCGAGTGAGTTTACAACTCAGTAAGTCATAAGCATTCGTCAATCCATCGATAAAGTTACTACTACATGTACAACAAATGAGGCTAGGTACTCGTCCATATCGAATCTATACCATAATACCTCGGACCTTTCGGTCCAATCTCGTACCAATTCATACATCCACATTTCATATTCTACACAACAAGGTAATCAAGCATTTTTACACATTAACTCATTTTCCAGCACAACCATACAATTTCAATCATCACATAGATTTAAGGCTTACCAAATTCAACCCCAAGCATGAACGTATTACCTATTCGTCATGAGCTCAAGGTACTTACCCGATCCGCTGTCCGTGATCAACTCGATAATATCGCACACTCAGTGCCAATAGTGATGCAAAAGCATATAATAAGTCCGCACACTTAGTGCTATATAATCAGCTCGCACACATAGTGCTATATAATCAAATTCGCACACTTAGTGCTGTACAAATTTTAAACCCGCACACTTAGTGCCAATCTTGTCACCGTGTCCATTTATACCGCACACTTAGTGCCAAGACCAATACTTTATGCATTTTACTACCTTTATACATTCAACGATGGCATCATTCCATACACATACATTTCCACTTACACCTCAATTCATTAAACACAATTGCATATATATTATGATCATTTAAATCAATACCAAATATATGCTTTATGACTTACCTCGGATGTTATCGCACGTCTTCAACGGCTATTCAATTACTTTGTCTTTCCCCTTGTCCAACTTTGATCCTTTGAGTTCTTGAGCTAAATCAAACAAATTTACTTCTCAATCAAACACACACATACGGCAATCATATTTTGCTTTTAACACATTCGGTCACTTGGGTGACCTATTTAACTTTCAAACATTCATTTTAAATTCTTAGTTAAATAATGCCGAATACCATTAACTACTAATGCCACACACTCACGTATGCATAAAATTAACCCTTACATGACCTATAGCTAATTCGGTCATTCGTCTTTCAAGCTTATCAAGCTTCATATCATGCTTCCTTGGCCGAATATACATATAAGCACAATGTAGCATTTTTATTCATTTCATGATACATTCGGCCTTGGCATAATTTTCATTAAAATCCTATTAGCCACTTTTAAAATGCTAATGTTACAAGAAAGGTTACCCAAATTCACATTCGGCAACTACACATACACAAGCCAATTTTTCTTCCTATCATCAAATTTAACACGAATCACAAACTTAAACCCTCAATAGCTACTATGGTCGAATAGATCCTTTCAATTCCATTTAACTACCATAAATTTAAAGTATTTAAATCAAGTTCATGAGTTTCTAATGCAAGAATTAGGCCAACCTACTAACCTTAACACCCACATTCGCAAGTGACCACATGCACACTCTCATAGCCAATTTCCATATTACCAAAATCCTCAATACACATATTCCCTTATTCAACTTTAATCTAAGCTCCCTACTCACAAAACACAAGGAATAGAAATCATCTTCTAAGTTTCCTACCTTAGCCGAATGGCCAAATCACCACAAGGATCTAAATACACACATGGGCTCAATCAAAGACCTATCCATCAACTAAATTTTATGAAATCTCAAAGAATTTACTTAAAACTTACCTCAATCAAACAAGTAGAAGACCGAATACCTAGCTTCTTCTCCCCCTTTTCTCTTCCTTTAGTTCATGACAAGAAGAACAAAACATAACCAAATTTCTCCTTTCTTCCTTTTATCAATTTCCCTCTTCTATTCGCCAAGACACCAAGGATGAGCAACAAAACTTTTTTTTTCTTTCTTTCTTTGCTTTTGTTTCTCTCATGTACGACAGGGGGGAAAGCATCCACACTCTTTTTTTTTTTTGTTATCATCATTTTCCTTTTTCCATTTCTTTAATGCTAACTTTCTTATTTTATTGTTTCCTACATGCATCACTAGTCTAACATGTTGGAGACATGTTTCCACCCATAGCATGGCCGGCCATCTTGCTTCATTTTGGCCAATTTGACATGCAAGGACAACACCTTCCCACATGTATTAATAGGCCACCTTACATTTGCCTAGCACATTTCTAAATTTTCTCACATAAGTCCTATTTGATAAAAATTCACTTACAATTAACAAAATCCAAACATGAAATTTTCACACATGCATGTATACATATAATGAGCATCAATTATGATGGTTAATTATTTTTATGACTTCGGTTTAGTGGTCCCGAAACCACTTTCGGCTAGGGTCAATTTAGGGATGTCACAACTCTCCCCACTTAAGAAATTTTCGTCCCAGAAAATCTTACCGTAAATAGGCTCGTATCGCTCTTTCATAGAGTCCTCAAGTTCCCAAGTGGCTTCTTCAATTCGTGTTTATGCCACAACACCTTCACTAACGGGATTTTCTTATTGCGTAACTCTTTTACTTCACGCATCATAATGCGAACCGGTTCCTCTTCATAGCTCAAATTAGGCTGAATCTCAATCTCGGATGGAGCAATTACGTGCGATGGATCAGACCTATATCGTCGAAGCATTGAGACATGAAAACATTGTGAATCTTTTCGAGCTCGGGGCAAAATCAAACGATACGCCGATGGACCGACTCGTTCGGATATCTCATATGGACCGATGAACCTCGGACTCAATTTGCCCTTACGGCCAAATCTAAGCACTTTCTTCCAGGGTGAGACTTTGAGAAATACCTTGTCTCCAACCTGATATTCAATATCTTTTCTTTTCAAATCCGCATACGACTTTTGGCGATCCGAAGCAGCTTTCAAACTTTCACGAATTACTCGAACTTTTTGCTCGGCATCCTTAACCAAATCAACCCCGAAGATTTTTCCTTCACTAAGTTCGGTCCAGAATAATGGGGTACGGCATCTACGACCGTATAAAGCCTCGAAAGGCGCCATCTTAATACTTGATTGAAAGCTATTGTTGTATGCGAATTCAATCAAAGGCAGATACCGTTCCCATGAACCGCTAAACTCAAGGATGCAACATCTTAACATATCCTCGAGTATTTGAATTATCCGTTCGGATTGACCATCGGTTTGGGGGTGAAAAGCAGTGCTAAAATGCAGTTTGGTACCCAAAGCTTCTTGCAATTTCTTCCAAAACCGCGACGTAAATCTTGGGTCTCTATCCGACACGATAGAAATAGGTACCCCATGCAATCGAACAATTTGGGAGACGATAATTACGCCAACTTATCGGCGTAAAATCCGTGCGGACGAGGATAAAATGAGCAGACTTGGTCGATCTATCAACAATGACCCAAACCGAGTCTTTCTTATTTCGAGTCAATGGTAACCCGCACACAAAGTCCATTGTTACTCGATCCCATTTCCATTCGGGTATCATGATCGGCTGAAGTAATCCCGATGGCACTTGATGTTCCGCTTTCACTTGTTGACATATCAGACACCTTGAAACAAATTCAGAAATGTCTCGTTTCATACCGGGCCACCAAAATTGGCGTTTCAGGTCATTGTACATCTTCGTACTCCCCGGGTGGATTGCCATTCGGCTACAATGGGCTTCGTTCAAAATTATTGGAATAAGTTCCGAATTCTTTGGGACACACAGACGACCCTTGAACCTCAAACAATCGTCATCATCGATTTGAAATTCCGAGTCCTTGTTGAACACACTCATCCCGCTTTGCAACCAACTCATCGTCGACTTTACGAGCTTCACGAATTTGACGTATCAATAATGGTTTGGCTTTCAATTCAGCTACTAACACATTGTCGGGTAGGATAGACAAGTGTACATTCATCGTCAGTAAAGCAAATAGTGATTTCGGCTTAAGGCATCCGCGAACCACATTAGCCCTTCCCGGTGATAATCAATGACGAGCTCATAATCCTTTAACAACTCGAGCCATCGCCTTTGTCGCAGATTTAAGTCTCTTTGGGTCATCAAATATTTGAGACTTTTGTGATCCGAATACACATGGCACTTCTCACCAAATAAGTAATGTCGCCATATCTTTAAGGCGAATACGATGGCAGCCAATTCGAGATCATGGGTCGGATAATTTTTCTCATGTGGCTTTAGTTGCCTCGACGATAGGCCACAACTCGCCCTTCTTGCATCAATACGCAACCCAACCCAAGTAGGGATGCGTCACTATAAATGACAAACTCTTTGCCCGATTCGGGTTGCACTAGAATTGGGGCTTCAGTCAAATAAGCTTTCAGTTGATCGAAACTTTTCTGACATTTCTCCGTCCATTCAAACTTAACATCCTTTTGGAGTAGCTTTGTCATTGGCGTGGCTATCGTCGAGAAACCTTTTACAAATCGTCGGTAATAACCGGCAAGCCCCAAAAAGCTCCTAACTTCGGTAACATTCCTTGGTGGTTTCCAATCGACTATGGCGAAATTTTGTTCGGGTCCACCCGACACCGTCACGGACACCACGTGCCCCAAAAAGCTAACCTCTTTCAACCAAAATTCACATTTCTTGAACTTTGCGTATAATCGCTTATCTCGTAAGATTTGCAACACTAGCCTCGGTGTTCAAGATGCTCGTTCATCATCTCGAATAGACCAAAATGTCATCGATAAATACAACTACTGAACCGATCCAAGTATGGCTGAAAATTCTATTCATTAAATCCATAAACACCGAGGGCATTAGTGAGCCCAAACGGCATCACCAAGAATTAAGTAGTGACCATACCTCGTTCTAAAAGCGGTTTTGGGTATGTCCGATTCTCGGACCCTCAACCGATAGTACCCGACCTCAAATCTATCTTTGAAAACACCGAGGCTCCCTTTAATTGATCAAACAAATCGTCAATTCGTGGCAATGGATATTTATTCTTTATCGTCACTTTATTGAGTTGACGATAGTCGATGCACAACCTCATGGTTCCGTCCTTCTTCTTCACAAACAATACAAAAGCGCCCATGGAGAAAAACTCGGTCGAGCGAAACCTCTATCCGTCAATTCTTGCAGTTGAACCTTCAATTCCTTTAATTCCATTAATGCCATACGACACGGGGCTATTGAAATCGGCGTAGTACGGTACAACCGATGTCAATTCCACTTCTCGAACCGGTGGCAATCCGGTAACTCCTCGGAAAAACATCGAATACTCACAAACCACTGGTACCGATTCGAGTTTCCTTTCCGTCTCTTTACTTCCAAACACATACGCAAGGTATGTTTCACACCCCTTTTTCACATACCTCCGAGCGGTCATAGAAGATATTATCGCTGGCGCTCCTTTTAAATCAGTAGACTCGACTCGGACTACCTCATTATTTGCACTCCTCAAATCAATGGTTTTCCTTTGCGATCCACCTTTGCATCATGTACGGTCAGCCAATCCATACCAAGAATAACATCGAATTCATTAAATGGTAAAAGCATCAGATCGGCCGGAAAACAGGATTCTCGAATTATTAGGGGGCATCTCTTGCACACTTTATCAACGAGTACGTATTGACCCAAAGGGTTTGACACTGAATTACGAACTCAGGAGACTCAACAGGTAGAGTCTTACTGGATGCTAAAGTTTCACATACATATGAATGAGTAGAGCCGGGGTCAATCAATGCAATCACACTAGTATCAAAGAGAGTAAAAGTACCAGTGATAACGTCAGGGGAGGATGCCTCCTCTCGTGCGCGGATGGCATATGCTCTAGCAGGAGCTCGGGTCTCGGATCGAACAGTCCCGTTTCGGTGGCTCCCCTCGATTACCACCCCTACCTCCTGAAACCCTCGGGGTCTACCTCTAGGTGTGTCGCCCCACTAGATCTCGCACCTTGCATCTTATTCTTCTCATCTAGCTCCGTGCAATCCCTAATGAAGTGGTCCTTCGAACCGCATCCATAACAGGCCCTATTAACAGACTTACCCCAACATTCACCTAGGTGTCGTCTTCCACATTGGGGGCATTCAGGTCTCTCTTGACGATTATTGCCCACACTAGCTATCAAGTAGCTCGGAGTCCGTCAATGGTCGGGCTCTAATGGAAATTCCATGATCGTCCTCGACTTCTTGGTGTCCTCCCCGAACCTCTTTACAGCCGAGAACGGAGCTTTACTCATCGATCTTTTACGGTAATCTCTTGCTTCAAATTCAGCCTTCTTCTTCTCCTTCCCAAGTTCTTCCGCCTTGCGAGCTCGTTCGACTAGTGTCACGAACTCCTTTATCTCCAAAATTCCCACTAGTAACTTTAACTCTTCATTCAATCCTTCTTCAAATCTTTTGCACATCGCAACCTCATCAGCCACACACTCCCGAGCATACCGACTAAGTCTTACGAACTCATGTTCAGATTCAGATCTGATCATCCGGCCTTGCTTGAGTTCCAAGAATTCCTTACGCTTCGATCGATGAACAGTTGACTAATGTATTTCTTTCGAAATTGGATTGGAAGAAATCCCAAGTAACTCGTTCATTTGGGACTATGGAAATTAAAGTCCTCCACCAATAGTAAGTGAGTCTCATAACAAGGATATAGCACACTTAAGACATTCGTCGGTGTGCATGACAGATTCATCTAACACTCTAATGGTGTTATCGAGCGAACTCGGCCTTTTCGGCATCATCAATAACTATGGCCTTGAACTCCTCGCCCCACGCTTCCTAATCAAGTCCACGGTGGTTTACTCACCTCACAGGATCGAAGAATCGGAGGCATTGCGGGCTCTTGGGGTGGAGTATTTAAATTCGGAATGGTTGGACAGCCGGGTTGGTTCGGGCATATTGCGCGACCCACTCATTCATCATAGTGAAGAAGGCTTGTTTAGCCTTCATTTTGATTATTCGCGGATGACCGAGGCTCAACAGGCGGTGTCCCTTGCGCAGAGCAGCCGCTACACTTTCAACGTCATCCGCCAAGGGTCTCTCTACCCGGGTTCCATCGCTAATCAAAACAAAAATTTCAACCGTCAGAAGTCATCACATTATTAAGCACTATCAATTTGGCATGTATAGCTAGACTCACACGCGCTATGGTGGTCCTAGAACCGACTAAACCATAGCTCTGATACCAATAAAATTGTAACACCCTAACTCGTGACCGGACGCGATTGTCGGACACGAGGGTTAACGAGACAAATCCTCTTAAAGTACCGACCAATTTGGCATTTCTGGACAGGCTGGAAAACTGCGTTACCGTCGCCTTTAAAATCATATCTCGAGTTCCAAAACTCGGAAACTGCTTTCGTAAATTTTCCCTGAATTTAGACTCATATACCCATCCATGGATTTATTTTTAGAATTTTTGGTTGGGCCAATTGGTACAGTTTATTAGTTAAAGTCACCCATGTTACAGGGATCGACTGCTCTGACCTCCGCGTTACAACTTGAATATTTTTCTGTACCGGGCTTTAATACTGGTGCCGTTTGTTTCTAATGAAACTAGACTCAAAATGGAATCTGTAAATATAATGCATGACTCCTAATTCTTTCTGGATAATTTATGGTAAATTTTCAAAGTCGCGACAGGGGACCCAGAAATCGTTCTGGCCCTGTCTCACGAGAACTTTAATATCTCCCAGTATACTGCTCATATGGTCGTTTCGTTTCGTCCATATAAAAATAGATTCATCAAGGATCAGTTCCATAATTTACTCACTATTTAATTCTACTTCTACTATTTTTAGTGATTTTCCAATCTCATCTCACTGCTGCTGTCCGCAACAGTTACTGCAGTAGACTATGCCAATTTCATGAATTTTTCCTTGGCCTTAATCATCCATCATACATGACACAAATTATGGCCACCTTAACAAAATTTGAGTTTCTAAGACTCGTGGCTATAGGTTCTAGCATCCCACTCGCGACCACATAGGCCATTTTCACATGGCTTAAAGTTTACAACCCACAATTCGACAAAATATAATAGCCTATACATGCCAAATGTTCTTCAACAACAAAAAAACAATACCACAAGATTTCAGCCGGTGTGATGACTTCAACGACGGTTCGAGCACGCAACAATACGAGTCCAAGAGACCTAAAATGGGTGACAAGAAAACACCGAGTGAGTTTACAACTCAGTAAGTCATAAGCATTCGTCAATCCATCGATAAAGTTACTACTACATGTACAACAAATGAGGCTAGGTACTCGTCCATATCGAATCTATACCATAATACCTCGGACCTTTCGGTCCAATCTAAATACCAATTCATACATCCACATTTCATATTCTACACAACAAGGTAATCAAGCATTTTTACACATTAACTCATTTTCCAGCACAACCATACAATTTCAATCATCACATAGATTTAAGGCTTACCAAATTCAACCCCAAGCATGAGCGTATTACCTATTCGTCATGAGCTCAAGGTACTTACCCGATCCGCTGTCCGTGATCAACTCGATAATATCGCACACTCAGTGCCAATAGTGATGCAAAAGCATATAATAAGTCCGCACACTTAGTGCTATATAATCAGCTTCGCACACATAGTGCTATATAATCAAATTCGCACACTTAGTGCTGTACAAATTTTAAACCCGCACACTTAGTGCCAATCTTGTCACCGTGTCCATTTATACCCGCACACTTAGTGCCAAGACCAATACTTTATGCATTTTACTACCTTTATACATTCAACGATGGCATCATTCCATACACATACATTTCCACTTACACCTCAATTCATTAAACACAATTGCATATATATTATGATCATTTAAATCAATACCAAATATATGCTTTATGACTTACCTCGGATGTTATCGCATCGTCTTCAACGGCTATTCAATTACTTTGTCTTTCCCTTGTCCAACTTTGATCCTTTGAGTTCTTGAGCTAAATCAAACAAATTTACTTCTCAATCAAACACACACATCGACAATCATATTTTGCTTTTAACACATTCGGTCACTTGGGTGACCTATTTAACTTTCAAACATTCATTTTAAATTCTTAGTTAAATAATGCGAATACCATTAACTACTAATGCCACACACTCACGTATGCATAAAATTAACCCTTACATGACCTATAGCTAATTTGGTCATTCGTCTTTCAAGCTTATCAAGCTTCATATCATGCTTCCTTGGCGAATATACATATAAGCACAATGTAGCATTTTATTCATTTCATGATACATTCGGCCTTGGCATAATTTTCATTAAAAATCCCTATTAGCCACTTTTAAAATGCTAATGTTACAAGAAAGGTTACCCAAATTCACATTCGGCAACTACACATACACAAGCCAATTTTTCTTCCTATCATCAAATTTAACACGAATCACAAACTTAAACCCTCAATAGCTACTATGGTCGAATAGATCCTTTCAATTCCATTTAACTACCATAAATTTAAAGTATTTAAATCAAGTTCATGAGTTTCTAATGCAAGAATTAGGCCAACCTACTAACCTTAACACCCACATTCGCAAGTGACCACATGCACACTCTCATAGCCAATTTCCATATTACCAAAATCCTCAATACACATATTCCCTTATTCAACTTTAATCTAAGCTCCCTACTCACAAAACACAAGGAATAGAAATCATCTTCTAAGTTTCCTACCTTAGCGAATGGCCAAATCACCACAAGGATCTAAATACACACATGGGCTCAATCAAAGACCTATCCATCAACTAAATTTTTATGAAATCTCAAAGAATTTACTTAAAACTTACCTCAATCAAACAAGTAGAAGACCGAATACCTAGCTTCTTCTCCCCTTTTCTCTTCCTTTAGTTCATGACAAGAAGAACAAAACATAACCAAATTTCTCCTTTCTTCCTTTTATCAATTTCCCTCTTCTATTCGCCAAGACACCAAGGATGAGCAACAAAACTTTTTTTTCTTTCTTTCTTTGCTTTTGTTTCTCTCATGTACGGCAAGGGGGGGGGGGAAAGCATCCACACTCTTTTTTTTTTTTGTTATCATCATTTTCCTTTTTTCCATTTCTTTAATGCTAACTTTCTTATTTTATTGTTTCCTACATGCATCACTAGTCTAACATGTTGGAGACATGTTTCCACCCATAGCATGGCCGGCCATCTTGCTTCATTTTGGCCAATTTGACATGCAAGGACAACACCTTCCCACATGTATTAATAGGCCACCTTACATTTGCCTAGCACATTTCTAAATTTTCTCACATAAGTCCTATTTGATAAAAATTCACTTACAATTAACAAAATCCAAACATGAAATTTTCACACATGCATGTATACATATAATGAGCATCAATTATGATGGTTAATTATTTTTATGACTCGGTTTAGTGGTCCCGAAACCACTTTCCGGCTAGGGTCAATTTAGGGATGTCACAATTTACCCCTGTAGGGTAAAATGAGTATTTTGCCCTTGTGGGTAAATGATTGACTTGGACTATGAATTTGATCGATTTGACTGTGATCGTATGACTGTGTTTTAACTGACTTGACGGTGGTTGTACGACTGA
Source organism: Gossypium arboreum (assembly GCF_025698485.1). Lineage (NCBI taxonomy): Eukaryota > Viridiplantae > Streptophyta > Magnoliopsida > Malvales > Malvaceae > Gossypium > Gossypium arboreum. The sequence continues at coordinate 43,178,114 of NC_069077.1, read as the reverse complement.
TATGCTTTAATATACGTTTAAATGATTGTTACTGAGCATGGCCATTTTACATACACGTGTGATGATTGAGCATGACATACACGACATATTGCATGGAGTTGGGGCATTGATACGGAGGAAGTTCTGATAGGATCGCACGGGTTGTACGAGACGATTGTAGATCCACTATGGATCTGCTAAGGTCGCATGGGTCGCAAGAGACGACTGTGGACCAATGGACGGCTTAGTGCTGCTTAATCTAATTATGGCTCTGTGCCAGCCTAAATATGGCTCTGTGCTATGTTGATTATGGCTTTGTGCAAATCGTATTTACCAGTGGCCATGTGCTTATCATATTTATTGATGACTCTGTGTCGATCATATTTAGTCATGACTGTGTGTCGATCATATTACCATTTTTGATGGCTATGTGCCAAATTTTCTATAGTTACTGATGGATTTGTGCCAATTATAATACCGCTACTGAAGGCTTAAAGTCGTACATGTACTAGCAGCTTTGCTGCGATTTCGGTTAGTGCTGCAATCGGTGCTAACATTGTAAGTGTAGGGATGCCGTGGGTGAGTTATTCCCCACAGGTAGTGCAGGGTTGGACGGAGGCAAGTGCAGGGTTGGATGAGATAGCATGCATCCATGCATTCACACATTCTGTTTTATTACTGAGATGGGCTAGGCCCAATTGATTCTGTTATGGGCTGTGACCCAAATGATAATGTAATGGGCTTTGGCCCATTTATGCTCTGAACTAGACTATATTGTTACTATTAAAGGGCTCTGACCCAGATTGTTTTTGTTCTATGTACTGACTGTTACTCTAGTAAGGGGATTACACACTGAGTTATCGTAAACTCACCCCGTTTATTAACTGTGCAGGTAATCTCCAGCATTAGGTGGATCGGTGTTGCAGAGGGACTCAGAGACGACCACACAACTGTATATGTTATTTTTTATTTCATTTATTTAGTTAAGCACTTTGGTTTTTGGTTTGGGTTGTAATAAGGCCTCTTTATTTTCTTCACTTTTTAATTGGGAAATTTATTTAGTATGTTTAATATCTGTTAGAAGTAGGACATGGTTTTTGAAAACAATAATTGTTTTCAAACACTACGTTTCCGCAACATTTTCAAAATGCTTTTGCAACTTAACTTTTTAACATCAAGTTTTAGTAATCATTTTAAAACTAGCTTCCGCAACCAAAAGAGATTTTGGGAATAAAATCATGTATTTTTCAATGAACCATGCTTTGAAATTAAACTAACGTAAACTGGGGTTTTATACAAGTTTTAATTATTAAGAAGGGTTTTCAATGAAAACATGGTTTTTGAAAATCACTTCAATGTGACACGCCAGATTTGGGCATAACATCTAGGCCGGGTTTGGGGTGTTACAAGTATCTTTGTTGTTAGGTAGTTAGTACGTCGACTTTGAAATGTGTGGGTGATAACAACCAGTGTTACCTGTGTGTATGTTTAAAGTCTAAGTAAAAAGATCTTTCATGTGGTATGAGTCTAGTATAAGCAGATCTGAGATGTGAATACAAAGAGGAGTTATATTTTATAGCTTTTGGTAGGGTAGATATATTGCTAACCAGGCAGACAGATCACTATGAAATGGAGATTTCTTATGTAGCCTCTGGTAAGGAAGATATATTGCTAACCAGACTAGCATATTACTAAATAAATCTATGGAAAGTCCATGGCCATGGCATCAAATGTTATTACGCCAAGAGGGTGTGAAGGAATAAGACCATGTGGGAGAAGCCTGATGGCATCCATAAAGTGTAACAACCTAGTTTAGACCCTAGTCAGAACAGTGGTTTCCGAACCAAAAAAAAAAAGTAATTGAATGTTATATTCTATGTTTGTTATATGTGAAATATTATATGTGAAAATATCGTGTTTTGATTTTTGGTATTTGGATGTGGAATTAGTTAAAAAGGACTTATTTAAGAAACCTTGGAAATGGGATAGGCAAATGTGTAGTGGCCAAATATTTTATGTTTAGGAGTTTGGGGGACTTGCATGTCAAATAGACCATTTTTGAATGTAAATGGCCGGCTAACACACGCATGTAATAATGTGTTCTCTTGTCTTCATTTTTAATTGGTGGGAATTATGTATAATAAAGATATAAATAAACATTTTTTTATAAAATGATTTTTATATATTGAAATAATAAATTTATATTAGTAAGTAGTGATAAAAACAAAGTTCCACCATCTTTTTTTTTCATCTTGCCGAAACCATAAGGAAAAGAAAAGAAAAATGGAAGCTAGGACATTCGGCTATGTGAATTTATAGATTAAGGTATGATATCATGTGATTCTTTTGGAATTTTTTTGTGAAGTTGAGTTTGTTTTGATGCTCATAACATGACCCATGTGTTAATTTTTGAGTTTGTGTTGCAAGAAACATTTGGTTATGTTCTTATATGTCAAATTGATGATGTTTTGTAGTATGTGATTTGAAATGGTTATAGATGAATATGAACTAAGTAAAAATTCTATAAATGGTTAAAATGGACAAAAATCCTAATTTGGCTATTATGGAGTAAGGTTAAGTTATGTTAAATTTTTCTTTTAACTTAATTGCTAGAGAGTGCTTTATGGATGCCGAATGTAGACTTGAAATGGGAGGTTAATAATTTGTTGTTATTGAGTTAGATATATATATATATATATATGTACATTCGGTCATGGAAGACTTGAAATGAACTTAATTATTGTTTTAGCTAGATAATAAGATAGACTTGGATAAACTCAATTAAGTAAATTTTAAGCTCTTGGATGTAGTTGGGAAAAATTGAAATATTTTAGGGAGTATTCGGTTAAGGTATGGGAAGTGGAATGGGGAGATAAGTTGGTTTGTGCCATTGCCGGATGTACTAAATATTAAAACGTTGTTTAGTTAAATGTAAATTGACATGAAAGGAATTGAGTTGCCATGTATGTGATAGTAGTAAGAGAAAGTAAATTTTGCTTGACTAAAATTAGATGAATGTTCAATTGTTAATATGAAAATGTTGTAACAAGCTAGTCGAATGTAAGAACTAGGAGCAGTCAGCCATGTTACGCGTATAATTCATCAATGATGAAAGTGCCGTATGTTATATGTGCTTAAAATAAATAGAAATTGAGTTATGATGAATTTATAAGATAATTGAAATTGTTTAATTGTTTAAATTAAGCTCAAAATCAAAGAGAATCAAGTTCGGATAAGAAGAAAGTGAAGGTCGTTGAGTAGCCGAATGAGTGTTTGTTCGACAATAAGGTAAGTTCTAGGTAATTAACGCTTAGATTACTATGTATGTCTAGATTACACATAACTTCTGAATTGTGAATTTTTATATGTGAAATAATGTTGAATTGATAATGTATTATTGAACTGATGGTATTGAATAAATATACTATGGGTATGTATATGCACGAATGAAAAGGGCAGCATGGTGTGTGTGAATGAATATATGCACTATGTGTGCGACATTATTAACCGAGCACTATGTGTGCGAGATCGGGTGTAAGGCACTGTGTGTACGAAATGATTTAAAGAATATGATCGAAGCAGGGACTGAAATAGATTTCTATTTTCTATCATAAGTAATTTAAGAAGATGAAATGTGTATGGAAATATATCCGGGCTAAAGACCCATGAGCTTTGTCTTTGAAATATATCCGCCAAAGACCCGCAGCTTCATGTTGAAATGTATCCGGCTAAACTCCCATGAGCTTTGTGCTGGTAATAAAATTTCGGTTTTATACCTAGCCGTCCAAGTGCAAGAATTTGATAAAAGTATACAATTACAAGATCCTACACTAAGTTGACAAATTGAAAGTGCATTACATATTAAGTTGGCTGCACGTATCATGTACTCGTATGCGATTCGATTTGAATTAAATTATAAATATATAAAGTGATGCATCCGTGAATAAGTGTTATGACTGTAAATGTGATCGTGATATATTCGGTAAATGTGTGAAGTTATGTGAAGTGATTCTATGTTTATATTCAAATATAAACACTTGGCCCTTGTGGAAAGGTTTGTGGAAGTATATGATTTATTTTTAGGTGATTACGATCATGGAAAATTAAATGTGAATATGATATTGAATTTTATTCGTTTCAATTGAACTAAAGCTATTAGTGAATCATTTTAATGCCTATGTTATATGAGTTCGATCTTGAATGACATGATATACATGTTTAGATAATTTGAATGCAAGGAATGTGTGAAAGAGCAAATTTGTAATAAATCTGCTTGGGACAGCAGCAGTAGCGTGATTTTGGAAAATCATGATAAATTGTGGAAATTGAATTAGAAGCTAAATAAATTATGTAATTAAATCTTAACGAGTCTAGTTTCTTATAAAAGAAACTGTATAAGCAAAAGAATTATAGATAATGAGATATTTGATGTGGCGTGAGATACAGTCAAAATGACTTTGAAATCCCCTGTTCTGTTTTTAGAAAATCCTTGTAAATTGTACCATGATGATTATAAGATAAAATTTATATATTTAGAATCCTTAATTAGTCTAGTTTCAAATGAAATAAACGATAACATATTTGTAATTCTGCATAATGAAAAAATTGATTCGTAGTGAAGAGTGGTCAGAATAGTCAAACAGTGAAACAGGGGAAACTTCAATAAAAATCTGGTATTGATTGGTCAAACCAAAAATTCTGAAAATTTTATGGATGGAATATATATGAGTCTATTTTTAGGGAAAATTAACGGCACTTGAATTGGAGTTCCTTAGCTCTAGTTATAAATAATTTAGTGACTGTTGCTCAGGAAGACAGCTTGTAGTGAATTTGTGATTTTGTTGCAAACATGGTTAAAACTAGTTAATGAGATGCTTTTCGAGTTCTTGTGATCATATTTGTGATTTCAATATTTGGTTTTAATTGAGTTCATATTCAAGTGAGGTGAATTTGCTAAATATGCATTATGTTCATGGATACTTGGCCAAGATGGCAATTATCTAGGAATGATTTCTTGATAATTTGAAATAATTGATCTATAAGTAAATTAATTGTTTGCATTGCTTAAAACTTACTAAGCGTTGAAGCTTACTCCGTGTTCTCTTTTTTATTTCTTATAAGTTTATACTTTAGTTCGAGTTGGAAGAGCCGGAGATATCATCACACTATCGAGTCATTATGTGAGTTGAGAAGATTGTATATCATCATGGTTTAAGGCATGTATAGGATAGACTATAGGTAGAATGATATTTCGACTTTGTATACATTATAGCCATGCGAATATGGCTTGCTCATTTGGTTTAGTGAAACCTTATAATTGAACTAATGTGTTGAAATGCTTTAGTTATAACTTGATAGTAGTTAATTTGTTATTAAATATTCGGCTATGTTTTGATAGTGAGTCATTTTAGAAATTTTATAAGAGCTCTTATGGAAAATCAATGAGACAGGTTTGCATTATTGATAATTTTTGTCTGGTAAGTATCTTTGACCTTATAGAAGTTTTGTTAAGTCAAGTAATACCTCATAACCTTATTCCGACAAAGGATACGGGTTAAGAGTGTTACACAAAGATTGTCTATCGAGACAATAAAGAACTTTTGTAATTTGGTGTAGTAGATTAAAAAAAATTTTGCACTTTAGGTGCTTGAAAACAGGCATTATTATTAGGTTTTAATTATGTTTTTGTAAGTTTTCTTAAATTCAATAAAATGTGCAAATTGAATCTTTTATTGACCTTAGGGGTTGAATGAAGCTTAAAGGTGAGCTAATGAACTTTGTAAGTGTACAGGAGACCATTAAAAGGCATACTAAACCGATACTAGTACTATGTCACAACAAAAAATGATCAATGTTGCAACATAGGAGCAGAATGGAGAAATCACAAGACTACCTTCAATTTCGCGACACAACCTAAGGGTGTTGCGACACACCCCTGAAGACATCTCAAAAGAAGTATATTGACTCTATGTCATGACATAGGTCCTGTTGTGTTGCGACATCGACTCTGGATGAGAATTAACATGAGCCAGGAGGTGTTTTGGTCTGGACAATCATCCTTAAATATCAAGAACGTCAGCTAACCTAGGGTTAAGGATGAAGGCCAGTTGAAATCTATAAATAGGCTCAATTACTTAGATTAGAATTCTTCTTTTAAATTCTATTTAGTTTTTTCCTTTTCTTAGGTTTAGATTTACTTTCATTTTTTTGTTTTCTCCCAAGAGATCTAGTTTATGGAGACAATTAAACTTTGTGGATTCACATTCATTCTTACTACAAATCAGGTTTTTTCTTAAACTCTATACTATGGCTTCATTTAGCATGTTTACTCTTTATATCAATTCAATATTGTTTATGAAAACCATGAGGAACTAATCCATCTATGGGGGATTAGCGAGTGGAAGTATGATCTGTTAACTATTTTATAGGGCTACTCATTGGATCAACTATTTGGGAAAGGAAGATCCTAAACCCTAGGCCTGACAACCCTAGGAAGTAATCAGGTGGGAATTAACTCAAAATTGGTATGTCCTATCCGTGAACACCTTCACCCCAAGCCAGTCTGGACTGTAAGGTCAGAAGATAAGTAGTCATTGTTGGCTCATTCTTTTAGTGGAAGATCAGAAGATCTTGCTGGGATAGCGACTAGTTGGTTGATGAGGAACCCGAAGCAACATCTAATGAAGATTACCGAAGTGAGCTAATCATCCATAACTAGATTTGATTAATTCTACTTTTCAATCTCTTGATATTTATTGCTTTATTTTATATGTTTTATTATTATAAAAATCATAAAATCTCTTTTTATGTTTTCGTACTATAACTTATTTCGAGTACTAATCAGATATTTTTTGTTTAGGTTAAAATTGATCTAGTAATAGCCTCCCTTGGGTACGTTCCTCGGAGTACTCACCTCCTCTATTGTAACTATATTACAATTGGACCCGTATACCTATGGATACCACCTCATATACATATCTTTTGTTGTAGTATTCGCACTCTAGTCGTTAGTATGTCTGGAGGTAGTCACGTTGTTGGTGCTGTTGCCGGGGGACAATGCCGCTAGTTCTATTTTAATTTTTGCACTTTAATTAGAATAATTATGAAAATTTTAAGTTATAGATATGATTCTCAACTTATTTAATTAATTAACATCGCTAATTTTTGTTCATTTTCTTTTAGGAGGACTTTAGTGCACATCCTTAATACGAACTGCCACTATAGTAACTATAAGAGATTAGTCAACAGGAGTATGGATAATGTTGATTATATGTGGTCAGAAGAAGATCTAGGTTACAACGCTGATATTTATGAAGAAAGGGTCTATGAGGACTGGGAGATATAGGATAACCAATGATTATTGATGCTTGGATTGAGTCAACTCAGGGGAGAAGCCTCAAGCCCTTCCGAAGATGATAGCCAAGATGTATTAACTCAAGGACTGATCAACGAAAAGAATGCAACCATAAGCATTTTGGCGGAAAGGGAACTCCTAGCCTATTATTCTTCCCGTCAGTTAGAAGAATATCAAGATGAATTGAGCGAAATGGCAATAGACCAGTCAAGGAAATGGCAAGAGAACAGAAGAGTCAGACAGATATGGAACTTATCTTCCCAGTAGCTTTAGGTTCTTTTAATGATGTCGAAGTGCAAGAGCAATGTGAGGTGAACCTACAATTGGAGACAATGATATTTATGGAAAATTTAATGGAAGAAATCCTGACATCTCGAGGCCTAAAAAAGATTAAGCATAAACCTACAATTTTCAAGAGATAAACTTGAATTGACTATCCTTTGCACGTCCTTAGCCCTAAACCAAGAATTTTCCAACAGTTGAAAAGAATCAAAAAAATATGTATTAATAGGACTTATGGACCAAGCTGGACAATTGATTAGCATGAAAATTGAGCTGCGGACACCATGAAATGTTCGATTATTACAAAAACCACTCAAGAAAGTTATCTGGGAACAAGTGAAAGCATCCGAGAACTCTCTGAATTGGGATCCAAGTAGTGTAATACATAACTTTTTGTTAATCAAGACTTTAAAGAATGTCCGTGCAAAGTTATTCTTGATTGATAAGATGAACAAGTACAACAAACATGAATCACAATTCTCGACTTTACAGCGGCGTAATGATGTTAGCCAGAAATTGATGTGGCTGCATTGTTACATAAACCTCCAAGTAATTAATAGCTATGGTCTACGAAAAGAATTGTCAGTGGTAAAGGTAGACCAAAAAGGTAAATTCAGAGAGAGGGATCACTGTAGACGAATAGAATGACACGATGGGTGTTAGACCAATATAGATAGAAATAACTTGTAGGAATTGCTAGAGTGCAAACTAACTGAGCTGACAGATGACTCTGATAGAAAGACCTGGCATTTTCTTTAGTAAACTCCAACTAATTGTACAAAATTGTAGATTTTGCTAATCTATTAATTGAAATATTACAACAAGATCAAAGATAGGGCTAACAGGCAGGTGAAGCACTCTAAAGATAAAAAATTTGGAAAAACTGTGTCAATGTAACGACATGGTCACCTTGTGTCGTAACATCGTGGGGAGTTCCAAAGAATTACAAAAATTGAATCGATGTCATGACACCATTGTTCTGTGTCGTGACATGGAGGATAGATTCCCAAAATTTCAAGGCTACAATGTATGTCATCTCTTTGAAATTTTCTACAAGGTTGACTCGATCTGTTTGCGCAACCTGGTGATATAACCCTTAATTTACCCAGTTATTAACCTTTAAAACCCTAGTTTTTCACCTTAAAACACCTTAACTCACATTATTCACCCCTTTTTAACATTAAACCTTTCTCAAAATTTCAAAAATCCCCAAAACCCCTATTCCAACCTAAACCCCTAAGTATACCAATATCTATTGTTGCTCCTAAGGTTCTAGCGAGGAAAGCTTCATCAATCTTTTGGAGAATCAATAAAAGCATTTGCAAAGAGGTTAAGGTTAAGAAATCTCGTACTCATTTTACTGTTCCATTGAAATTTTATTTTCTATTTACTTGTTTTCAAATCATTAAAAATGCCTATTAGGAGAAACAAAAAAGGCTACGGTCCCAGAAACTCTGGATGTTTTGAAACTTGTGAGGTTTCATCATTTAAATGTGAAAATTACTTTCTCGAGTCTCAAGGGAGACCTCTTTTATACGAGTAAGGGTTTGAACCCTCCATTGTCCATTGCAAGAATGTTTGGACTTCAATTTGGTACATCATTGGGAGTGATTTTGTATCACTCCCAACGGAAACATAGTTATTCCCATAGTCCAGGAATTTTATACTTCTATTAAGCACCAGATAATTCGAAATGGAATCAGGGTCTATCTGAAATATGTGATTTTTATGACACCCCATATATGATAGAGATGTTCTTAATAGTACTGTTTTGGATAAATTTTGAAATATTGATATGGAAAGTGTTATAAAATATTTGACTCAAGGTAGGGTACTTGAAACTATGGATCAGATACTTGGTTCCCAATGAATTTTAATCAAGTTATATTACTTCTTGTAGCAAAAATGTGGATGGAATTCATAGGTACTAGAATTGCACCTGCATTGAATGGTTCTAATGTTAATACTTTCCAAGCTATTCTTTTGTATAGTATTTTGTAGTGAAAATAGGTATGTGTAGGAAGATGGATCATTCATGACATGAAACACTGCGTGAGTGGGAAAAAAATCCAAACTCTTCTTTCCTCACCTCGTAACGACACTATGTCAAAAGGAGGGAGTTTGGATGAGCAAAAATTAGCAATTTATGAAGCTCGCAAAAAGTGTAATTGGTGATTCATTATATACCAAATATATTGAGCTCCAAAGAAAACAAATCACTGAGTGGAACTAGAGAAGGAAAGAGAAAATGGACTTTCCAGAATCACTTAAATGGATGAACAATAAAAGGAAATAAGAGGAACAAGCGGTAGTGTTAAGGAGAAGCTCGATGCAATGACTAGATAAATGCAAGAGACGGGACGGTGTTCCAAGAATTTGCAAGAATAAATGGGTTATGAGCTCTAAATTACCCTCCACATATGTTTAGCTTGGGACTGACTCATCATAAGGAGGGAGATGATGATGAGGGGGCAAACTTCGAGGATGGTAAGGGCACAACAGAGGACGAGTATGAAGCGACATTGTAGCCGTGACATTCAACACCAAAAGGTCCTATCATTCGCGGCTCAACCTGACAAACGCATTGCAAAGGTCAGAGCTCTCATAAAAAGTAAAGTTCAAGCAAGGCCAAAGCACCTATAAGCAGAAGTGTTCTCCTCCCTTCGATGATTCGAAGGAGGATTAAATTTTAATTTATTCTACTTTAGAGAGGATTGTATTAATTGGATGATTTTTGTAACACCCTAACCCGTATCCGTCACCGGATTAGGGTTATGAGGCATTACCGAACAAAACACAGCTTCAGAACATTCACAATTTCACATAGGTCATATTAACATAAATAGAACCTATGCCCAATTACCAATTTGACCTACTTTATAAATCATAGCACGAGTTTAATTCATGCCTCAAAATCATACAAGTATGCTTTAAAAATACATACATAGATTATGAACTCATTGTTATAATAGTTTTCGAATACTAAGTAAGAACCAAACATTTTGTTTCATAATTTTTATACATACACTCATTAAACCAAACAAATCATATAACAATATTTATATCTATTATCACAAATTTACTATGAACAAAAACAACCAACAATTTAACCAATAAATTACATTCATTTGACTATTACACCAACCAGCATTATCAATCACAATTGATAGATTCGTAAAATACCTAGTTTACTAGCACATTAATAAATCTAAATAATATTTCAACTTGTCTTTACCAATTCACTACATTAACAACCATAATATAAGCACATATATATATACATATGAGCTCAACTAACAAGTCATAATCGAATGCATTGGCAGATTTTCTTTTACCATCAACTCAATTTCCTATTATAAAGTCTAAATCCCAATATGTTAGACTTACCATGACGAACAAATCATGAATTACACATATCATTAATATAGACCATAAGTGAGCACCGAATATGCCCCGTGCATATATCTTGATTATTACCTAACTAATTATTTATCTTATGGCCGAAACATATAAACAAACTCCACAACATTATATACCTTGGATACACTTTCAATATAAGTTCAAACTAGGTCCAAATGTATATACAACCATTAGCATTATAATCAACCAAAATTCACATGAAGATATATAATGGCCACAACACCAAAATTACAACCAAGCATAACCATCATCAAAACAAAGCATTAAATCCTAACATAACTAAGTATTAAGCCATTTTCACAAGGCTCATGATTACATTAACAAAAATCAAACATTTCAAAATATAATCCAGCCTATACTTGCCATAGTTTCAAATTTTCAGCTTATAAAATACCGAAGACAGTCGATAGTGTGATAGAATTTTCTAACGATCCCCGAGCTCATAACTTGAATCCGAAATCTATAAACTAGAGGTAAACATGAACACATATAGTAAGCTATCATAGCTTAGTAAGTCATAAGCAAATAAATAACTAATTAACATAATGAATTCATTTAAACTAAACTGAATTATACTATCATAATCACTTTAAATCTTAAGCTTACAATTTCTTGTATTATTTATACTTTCACATACAAATTATTCATGGCTGAATGAATATATATATATATACATTAACAAACTATCATTCAATTTCCAAGCCAAAATATCTTTATCATACCAAGTACATATACACTTATATGCATATACTCATACATATACACTTATATGCATATACTCATAAGTCAGAGTATAACAATCACATACATATTTATATCAAATGGTAGAATATACCACCAAATGTACATATGATTACATTAGTAACTTGTATTATTTGAATCATGTATTAAATGGCCAACTTACCTTATTTTCAAATAGGTAATTAACTAACTCATACCTGATCGTTTTAGCTCATTTTACACCTTCGTTCACAACATATCATTGCCAGTTGAACTATTCAGAATTGAATAGGATACTTGGATAATTACATACACCATACAATGCCAGCGCCCCAGATGTGGTCTTACATGCTATCTCATATCGATGCCACTGTCCCAGACAAGGTCTTATACGAATCGAATACGATGTCGATGTCCCAGACATGGTCTTACACGTAACCACATATATTGATGCCAACGTCCCAGACGTGGTCTTACTTGAAATCACATATATCGATGCCAACGCCCCAGACGTGGTCTTACACAAAATCAAATATCGGAATCCTATGTTCGTACGGGGCTTTCGGACGTCATAACTCAGTCAAACAAATTCGTTAACATAGCTCCCAAGCTTATTTACATTCGACAAACATATATATATATTATTTAAAATTAATAATATCTATTTGCTTATAAACTTACCTCGGACGATGAAAATCGAAACGGGACGACTAATCGACAATTTTGGTTTTCCCCCGATCCAAATCCGATTTCTTTGGTTCTTGATCTAAAAATATTTACACTAAAATCATTCAAACATATTTTTACTCAATTTAGTCCAAAAAAACATAAATGGGAAAATTACCATTTACCCCTAACATTTCACACTTTTTACAATTTAGTCCAAATTGCACAAAACACAAAACATGCAAAATTTGCACACCCCATGCCTAGGCTGAATGTTCCTAGTGTTCATACAAGTCCATAATTTTCATTTATTTCACATTTTAGTCCCTCAATTTATTATTTTTTCAATTTAGTCCTAATTACTCAAAATCATAAAAAATTCCAATACAAAACAAGTTAAACCAAAACATATCTTTCATATTTCATCAACTAACAACACATAGCTCAAATATTCATCAATGGCATAACACAAAATATTCATCAAAATAAAAAATTCAAGCTTAGGCTTTGTAGATAACATAGCGACGATCTCAAAAACATAAAAATTATCAAAAACCGAGCTAGTTACATACCTTGATTGAGATTAGCAATGGCTGTGTGACAGCCCAAAATTGACCCTAGTCGGGAAGTGGTTTCGGGACCGCTAAACCGAGTCACCGAAATGTTTGAACGTAATATTTATTGTCTAGAATATGTAATTATGAATGTGTGAAAATTTCAAGCTTCGATTTAGCCGATAGCATGTGAATTCAGTTAGTAGGACTTGTGTGACACTTTTGAAAAGTGATAGGCTAATCTATAAGGACCTAATAGTGCATGTAGTCAAAGGGGAGGACTTGCATGTCAAATTTCCCCCCCTAATAGTTAGTGGCCGGCCATGACAAGAGATTATGGGTAAAAACATGTCATAAAACATGTTGGGACAATGGTGTATGTAAGAAAAAAATAAAATAGTGAGCATGGGAATTTAATAATGAAAGGAACAAAAAAAAAAAAAAAAAATGGTCTCATGCATGCCCATTGCCGTGAGTGTGGAGAAAGAAAGAAGAATTTTTGTTCATCATTTTCATTTCCTTTGGGCTGAAAATTCTAAGGAAGAAGGAAGGAATTCTTGTTTCATGTTGGTTTGGAAGAGGTTTAGGAGGAGGTTTGGCCATACTTGTACCTAGATTAAGGTAAGTTTGATGTTTTGCCATGAGATTCATGTATATTTTAGTTGCTAGCTTGATGTTCTTGTTAGCCCATGGTTCAAATCTTTGTTATGTCATGGGAATGAAATTCGGCCAAAGTGAATATGGTGTTAATTCCATTGCATGCTAAATATCAAGCTTGATAATGATTCATGTGATGGTGGATTGAGGATTCTTAGATTTTCTTTTAGCATTTTTGAATGAGATACTAAGCTCTTTGTTTAACCATGACCAAATTGAAGCGGTATGGTGTTGTGGTATTCGCCATGTTATATCCATAAGTATGATTCATGCATGTTGCATGGTAAGTAAGATTTAAGCTTTGGATATGTGTGTATATTTGGATATAAGCCACTTGAGAATTCGCCATTGCACCTACATGAATATATGTTTGCACATGATGAATTGGTATGACATGTATACTATCTTAAGGTGTCTATTTGCTTGTGATGTTGTTTGGTTATGAAATAAATGAGAGATGTGTATAGAACTACAATATGTAATCGTTAATTAGGAAAATGTATGCTGTTTTTTTTGTGTAGTATTAAGTGTAAAATTGGCCTCCACATAGACATGCATATTCGCCAAAGGAAGTAGATTGGTGTGCATGTATTCGGTTAGAGGCAACCATATTGAAGCCTTATCTTGGCTTAGATTGTTGACCAAATGGGTAATAAGTGAGGATGGTTGCGAATATACAAACATACATATGCATGTGTAATTGAATTATGAATGTTTAGCAAGAGGGTTAAACTAGTTGATTTATTGATTAAGCTCAAGGAGTTAAAGAAGGAGAATCAAGCAAGGGAAAGACGAAGGTCATCGAGTAGCCGACTTGGACTGTTTTACCCAACACAAGGTAAGTCATTAAGCGTATATTTGGTGTTGATTTAAATGATCAATATATATATGCAAATGTGTTTAAATGAGTTGGTGTGTAAATGGAAATGTATGTGTATGGAATGATGCCATTGTTGAATGTATAAAGGCAGCAAAATACATAAGGTATTGGTCTCGGCACTAAGTGTGCGGGTATAAATGGACACGGTGACAAGATTGGCACTAAGTGTGCGGGTTTAAAATTGTACAGCACTAAGTGTGCGAGTTTGATTATATAGCACTAAGTGTGCGAGTTGAATATATATAGCACTAAGTGTGCGGATTCACTATATGCTCTTGCATTACAATTGGCACTGAGTGTGCGACATTTATCGAGCTAATCCCGGACAGCAGATCGGGTAAGTACCTCGAGCTCATGACGAATAGAAAATATGTTCATGCTCGGGGTTGAATTTGGTAAGCCTTAAATCTATGTGATGATTGAAATTGTATGGTTGTGCTGGAAATTGAGTTAATGTGTAAACATGCTTCGATTATCTTGTTGTGTAGAATATGAAATGTGGATGTATGAATTAGTGCGAGATTGGACCGAAAGGTCCGAGGTATTATGGTATAGATTCGATATGGACGAGTACCTAGCCTCATTTGTTGTACATGTAGTAGTAACTTTATCGATGGATTGACGAATGCTTATGACTTCTGAGTTGTAAACTCACTCGGTGTTTTCTTGTCACCCATTTTAGGTCTCTTGGACTCGTGATTGTTACATGCTCGGAACCGTCGTTGAAGTCATCACACCGGCTGAAATCTTGTGGTATTGTTTTTTTGTTGTTGAAGAACATTTGGCATGTATAGGCTATTATATTTTGTCGAATTGTGGGTTGTAAACTTTAAGCCATGTGAAAATGGCCTATGTGGTCGTCGAGTGGGATGCTAGAACCTATAGCCACGAGTCTTAGAAACTCAAATTTTGTTAAGGTGGCCATAATTTGTGTCATGTATGATGGATGATTAAGGCCAAGGAAAAATTCATGAAATTGGCATAGTCTCTGCAGTAACTGTTGCGGACAGCAGCAGTGAGATGAGATTGAAAAATCACTAAAATAGTAGAAGTAGAATTAAATAGTGAGTAAATTATGGAACTGAACCTTGATGAATCTATTTTTATATGGACGAAACGAAACGACCATATGAGCAGTATACTGGGAAATATTAAAGTTCTCGTGAGACAGGGCCAGAACGGTTTCTGGGTCCCCTGTCGCGACTTTGAAAAATTACCATAAATTATCCAGAAAGAACTAGGAGTCATGCCTTATATGTACAGATTCCATTTTGAGTCTAGTTTCATTAGAAACAAACAGCACCAGTATTAAAGCCCTGTACAGAAAGATATTCAAGTTGTAACGCGCGGAGGTCAGAGCAGTCGATCCCTGTAACATGGGTGACTTTAACTAATAAACTGTACCAATTGGCCCAACCAAAAATTCTAAAAATAAATCCATGGATGGGTATATGAGTCTAAATTCAGAGAACATTTACGAAACCAGTTTCCGAGTTTTGTAACTCGAGATATGATTTTTAAGGCAACGGTGACGCAGTTTTCCAGCCTGTCCAGAAATGCCAAATTGGTCGGTACTTTAAGAGGATTTGTCTCGTTAACCCTCGTGTCCGACACGGCGTCGGTCACGAGTTAGGGTGTTACAATTTTATTGGTATCAGAGCTATGGTTTAGTCGGTTCTAGGACTACCATAGCGCGTGTGAGTCTAGCTATACATGCCAAATTGTTAGCGCTTAATAATGTGATGACTTGACGGTTGGAATTTTTGTTTTGATTAGCAATGGAACCCGGGTAGAGAGACCCTTGGCGGATGACGTTGAAAGTGTAGCGGCTGCTCCTGTGCAAGGGACACCGCCCGTTGAGCCTCGATCATCCGCGAATAATCAAAATGAAGGGCGAAACAAGCCTTCTTCACCATGATGAATGAGTGGGTCGCATAATATGCCCGAACCAACCCGGCTGTCCAACCATTCCCGAATTTAAATACTCCACCCCAAGAGCCCGCAATGCCTCCGATTCATTGATCTGTGAGGTGAGTAAACCACCGTGGACTTGATTAGGAAGCGTGGGGCCGAGGAGTTCAAGGCCATAGTTCTTGATGATGCCGAAAAGGCCGAGTTCGCTCGATAACACCATTAGAGTGTTAGATGATCATCATGCACACCGACGAATGTCTTAAGTGTGCTATATCCTTGTTCTTGAGACTCACTTACTATTGGTGGAGGACTTTAATTTCCATAGTCCCAAATGAAGCGAGTTACTTGGGATTTCTTCCAATCCAATTTCGAAAGAAATACATTAGTCAACGGTTCATCGATCGAGCGTAAGGAATTCTTGGAACTCAAGCAAGGCGGATGACCGTGTCGAATATGAACATGAGTTCGTAAGACTTAGTCGGTATGCTCGGGAGTGTGTGGCTGATGAGGTTGCGATGTGCAAAAGATTTGAAGAAGGATTGAATGAAGAGTTAAAGTTACTAGTGGGAATTTTGGAGATAAAGGAGTTCGTGACACTAGTCGAACGAGCACGCAAGGCGGAAGAACTTGGGAAGGAGAAGAAGAAGGCTGAATTTGAAGCAAGAGATTACCGTAAAAGATCGACGAGTAAAGCTCCGTTCTCGGCTGTAAAGAGGTTCAAGGAGGACACCAGTAAGTCGAGGACGACTGCGGGAATTTCCATTAGAGCCGACCATTGACGGACTCGAGCTACTTCAGTAGCTAGTGTGGGCAATAATCGTCAAGAGAGACCGAATGCCCCCAATGTGGAAGACGACACCTAGGTGAATGTTGGGGTAAGTCATTAATAGGGCTGTTATGGATGCGGTTCAAGGACCACTTCATTAGAGATTGCACGGAGCTAGATGAGAGGAATAAGACGCAAGGTGCAAGACCTAGTGGAACGACGGTGGAGGTAGGCCCCGAGAATCTCTGGAGGTAGGGGTGGTAATCGAGAGGAGCCTCTAATACGGCTGTCCGATCCGAGACCCGTACTCTGCTAGAGCATATGCCATCCGCGCACGAGAGGAGGCATCCTCCCCGACGTTATCACCGGTACTTTTACTCTCTTTGATACTATTGTGATTGCATTGATTGACCCGGCTCTACTCACTCATATGTATGTGAAACCTTAGCATCCAAGAAGACTCTACCGTTGAGTCTCTCGAGTTCGTAATTCGAGTGTCAAACCCTTTGGGTCAATACGTGCTCGTTGATAAAGTGTGCAAGAGATGCCCCTAACAATTCGAGAATCTGTTTTCGGCCGATCGATGCTTCTACCATTTAATGAATTCGATGTTATTCTTGGTATGGATTGGTGACCGTACATGATGCAATGGTGGATCGCAAAGGAAAACCATTGATTTGAGGAGTGCAAATAATGAGGTAGTCCGAGTCGAGTCTCTCGATTTAAAAGGAGCGCCAATGATAATATCTTCTATGACCGCTCGGAGGTATGTGAAAAAGGGGTGTGAAACATACCTTGCGTATGTGTTTGGAAGTAAAGAGACGGAAAGGAAACTCGAATCGGTACCAGTGGTTTGTGAGTATTCAGATGTTTTTCCTGAGGAGTTACCGGGATTGCCACCGGTTCGAGAAGTGGAATTCGGCATCGAAGTTGTACCGGGTACTACGCCGATTTCAATAGCCCCGTATCATATGGCATTAACGGAATTAAAGGAATTGAAGGTTCAATTGCAAGAATTGACGGATAGAGGTTTCGCTCGACCGAGTTTTTCTCCATGGGGCGACTTTGTATTGTTTGTGAAGAAGAAGGACGGAACCATGAGGTTGTGCATCGACTATCGTCAACTCAATAAAGTGACGATAAAGAATAAATATCCATTGCCACGAATTGACGATTTGTTTGATCAATTAAAGGGAGCCTCGGTGTTTTCAAAGATAGATTTGAGGTCGGGGTACTATCAGTTGAGGGTCCGAGAATCGGACATACCCAAAACCGCTTTTAGAACGAGGTACGGTCACTACGAATTCTTGGTGATGCCGTTTGGGCTCACTAATGCCCCTGCGGTGTTTATGGATTTAATGAATAGAATTTTCAGGCCATACTTGGATCGGTTCGTAGTTGTATTTATCGATGACATTTTGGTCTATTCGAGAGATGAAACCGAGCATCTTGAACACCGAGGCTAGTGTTGCAAATCTTACGAGATAAGCGATTATACGCAAAGTTCATAAATGTGAATTTTGGTTGAAAGAGGTTAGCTTTTTAGGGCACGTGGTGTCCGTGATCGGTGTCGAGGTGGACCGAACAAAATTCAGCCATAGTCGATTGGAAACCACCAAGGAATGTTACCGAAGTTAAGAGCTTTTTGGGGCTTGCGGTTATTACCGACGATTTGTAAAGGTTTCTCGACGATAGCCACGCCCAATGACGGTTACTCCAAAAGGATGTTAAGTTCGAATGGACGAAGAAATGTCGAAAAGTTTCGATCAATGAAAGCTTATTTGATGAAGCCCCAATTCTAGTGCAACCCGAATCGGGCAAAGAGTTTGTCATTTATAGTGACGCATCTCTACTTGGGTTAGGTTGCGTATTAATGCAAGAAGGTCGAGTTGTGGCCTATGCGTCGAGGCAATTAAAGCCACATGAGAAAAATTATCCGACTCATGATCTCGAATTGGCGCCATCGTATTCGCCTTAAAGATTTGGCGACATTACTTATTTGGTGAAAGGTGCCATGTATACTCGGATCACAAAAGTCTCAAATATTTGATGACCCAAAGAGACTTAAATCTGCGACAAAGACGTTGGCTCGAGTGTTAAAGGATTATAAGTCGATCATTGACTATCACCGGAAAGGCGAATGTGGTTGCGGATGCCTTGAGTCGTAAATCGTTATTCACTTTACGAGCGATGAATGTGCACTTGTGCGTCCGATCCGACGGTGTGTTAGTGGCTGAATTGAAAGCCAAACCATTATTGACACACCAAATTCGAGAAGCTCGAGAAAGTCGACGACGAGTTGGTTGCAAAGCGGGCTGCATGTGTTCGAACAAGGACTCGGAGTTTCAAATCGACGATGACGATTGTTTGAGGTTCAAAAGTCGATTGTGTGTCCCAAAGAATTGAACTCATTTCGATAATTCAATGAAGCCCATTGTAGCCGAATGGCAATCCACCCGGAGTACGAAGATGTACAATGAATTGAAACGTCGGTTTTGGTGGCATGGTATGAAGTGAGACATCTCCGACTTTGTTTGAGATGTCTAATATGTCAACAAGTGAAAGCGGAACATCGGTGCCTTGAGATTACTTCACCAATCACGATACCCGAGTGGAAATGGGATCGAGTCACAATGGACTTTGTATCCGGACCGCCATTGTCGCAAGTAAGAAGGATGCGGTTTGGGTCGTGGTAGATCGATTGACTAAGTCGGCCCACTTTGTCCCCGACGCACGGATTTTTCAATGGACAAATTAGCGGAATTGTACGTTTCTCAGTTGTGAGATTACACGGGTGCCTATTTCTATCGTGTCGGATAGAGATCCGAGATTTACCTCGCGATTTTGGAAAAAGTTGCAAGAAGCTTTGGGTACCAAGTTGCATTTCAAAGACCGCCTTTCACCCCCAAACCGATGGTCAATCCGAACGGATAATTCAAATACTCGAGGATATGTTGAGATGTTGTATCCTTGAGTTTAGTGGTTCATGGGAACAGTATCGCCTTTGATTGAATTCGCACAACAATAGCTTTCAATCAAGTATTAAGATGGCGCCTTACGAGGCTTTATACGATCGTAAATGCCGTACCCCATTATTCTGATGAACTTAGTGAAGGTAAATTCTTGAGGTTGATTTGGTTAAGGATGCCGAGCAAAGAGTTCGAGTAATTCGTGAAAGTTTGAAAGTCGCCGGATCGCCAAAAGTCGATGCGGATTTGAAAAGAAAAGATATTGAATATCGGGTTGGAGACAAGGTCTTTCTCAAAGTTTCACCTTGGAAGAAGGTGCTTAGATTTGGCCGTAAGGGAAAATTGAGCCCGAGGTTCATCGGGCCATATGAAATATCTGAACGAGTCGGTCCGATCGCGTATCGTTTGATTTTGCCCCCTGAACTTGAAAGGATTCACAACGTCTTCCATGTTTCGATGCTTCGACGCTATAGATCCGATCCATCGCACGTGATTAGTCCATCAGAAATTGAAATTCAAGCTAATATGAGTTATGAGGAAGAACCGATTCGTATCCTATCACGAGAAGTGAAAGAGTTGCGAAACAAGCGAGTTCCGCTAGTGAAAGTGTTATGGCTCAAGCACGGATAGAAGAAGCTACTTGGGAGACCGAGAACTCTATGAAAGAACGATATCCAAACCTATTTACGGTAAGATTTTCGGGACGAAAATTTCTTAAGTGGGGAGAGTTGTAACACCCAAAATTGACCCTAGTCGGAATGTGGTTTCAGGACCACAAAACCGAGGCATAAAAATAATTAAAATTTATTTTGATGCCTATAATATGTGTGTGCTCATGTATGACATTTTATGATGATTGATTTAGTGCTATAAAGGTGAATTTCACTAGAAAGGACTTGTGTGAGAAAATTTAGAATTGAGATAGGCAAATGTGGAAGTGGTCTATTGATGCACACTAGGAAATGTTGTCCTTGCATGTCAAATTCCCCCAAATTTGACTATAGTGGCCGGCCAAGGTGGGCATGATGGGCAAGGGAAAACATGTTTCCAACATGTTTGGCTAGTGAGTTATGTAGGAAGTATTATAATAAAAATAAGCATAAAAAAATGAAAAAAAGAGAAAGATGAGCTTGGATGCCCCTTGTTGCCGTGAGTGTGGAGAAAGAAAGAAGAATTTTTGTTCATCATTTTTCATTTCCTTTGGGCTGAAAATTCTAAGGAGGAAGGAAGGAATTCTTGTTTCATGTTGGTTTGGAAGAGGTTTAGGAGGAGGTTTGGCCATACTTGTACCTAGATTAAGGTAAGTTTGATGTTTTGCCATGAGATTCATGTATATTTTAGTTGCTAGCTTGATGTTCTTGTTAGCCCATGGTTCAAATCTTTGTTATGTCATGGGAATGAAATTCGGCCAAAGTGAATATGGTGTTAATGCCATTGCATGCTAAATATCAAGCTTGATAATGATTCATGTGATGGTAGGTTGAGGATTCTTAGATTTTCTTTTAGCATTTTGAATGAGATACTAAGTTCTTTGTTTAACCATGACCAAATTGAAACGGTATGGTGTTGTGGTATTCGCCATGTTGTATCCATAAGTATGATTCATGCATGTTGCATGGTAAGTAAGATTTAAGCTTTGGATATGTGTGTATATTTGGATATAAGCCACTTGAGAATTCGCCATTGCACCTACATGAATATATGTTTGCACATGATGAATTGGTATGACATGTATACTATTTTAAGGTGTCTATTTGCTTGTGATGTTGTTTGGTTATGAAATAAATGAGAGATGTGTATAGAACTACAATATGTAATGCGTTAATTAGGAAAATGTATGCTGTTTTTTTGTGTAGTATTAAGTGTAAAATTAGCCTCCACATAGACATGCATATTCGCCAAAGGAAGTAGATTGGTGTGCATGTATTCGGTTAGAGGCAACCATATTGAAGCCTTATCTTGGCTTAGATTGTTGACCAAATGGGTAATAAGTGAGGATGGTTGCGAATATACAAACATACATATGCATGTGTAATTGAATTATGAATGTTTAGCAAGAGGGTTAAACTAGTTGATTTATTGATTAAGCTCAAGGAGTTAAAGAAGGAGAATCAAGCAAGGGAAAGACGAAGGTCATCGAGTAGCCGACTTGGACTGTTTTACCCAACACAAGGTAAGTCATTAAGCGCATATTTGGTGTTGATTTAAATGATCAATATATATATGCAAATGTGTTTAAATGAGTTGGTGTGTAAATGGAAATGTATGTGTATGGAATGATGCCATTGTTGAATGTATAAAGGCAGCAAAATACATAAGGTATTGGTCTCGGCACTAAGTGTGCGGGTATAAATGGACACGGTGACAAGATTGGCACTAAGTGTGCGGGTTTAAATTGTACAGCACTAAGTGTGCGAGTTTGATTATATAGCACTAAGTGTGCGAGTTGAATACATATAGCACTAAGTGTGCGGATTCACTATATGTTCTTGCATTACAATTGGCAATTGAGTGTGCGACATTATCGAGCTAATCCCGGACAGCGGATCGGGTAAGTACCTCGAGCTCTTGACTAATAGAAAATATGTTCATGCTCGGGGTTGAATTTGGTAAGCCTTAAATCTATGTGATGATTGAAATTGTATGGTTGTGCTGGAAATTGAGTTAACGTGTAAAATGCTTCGATTATCTTGTTGTGTAGAATATGAAATGTGGATGTATGAATTGGTACGAGATTGGACCGAAAGGTCCGAGGTATTATGGTATAGATTCGATATGGACGAGTACCTAGCCTCATTTGTTGTACATGTAGTAGTAACTTTATCGATTGGATTGACGAATGCTTATGACTTACTGAGTTGTAAACTCACTCGGTGTTTTCTTGTCACCCATTTTAGGTCTCTTGGACTCGTATTGTTGCGTGCTCGGAACCGTCGTTGAAGTCATCACACCGGCTGAAATCTTGTGGTATTGTTTTTTGTTGTTGAAGAACATTTGGCATGTATAGGCTATTATATTTTGTCGAATTGTGGGTTGTAAACTTTAAGCCATGTGAAAATGGCCTATGTGGTCATCGAGTGGGATGCTAGAACCTATAGCCACGAGTCTTAGAAACTCAAATTTTGTTAAGGTGGCCATAATTTGTGTCATGTATGATGGATGATTAAGGCCAAGGAAAAATTCATGAAATTGGCATAGTCTACTGCAGTAACTGTTGCAGACAGCAGCAGTGAGATGAGATTGAAAAATCACTAAAAATAGTAGAAGTAGAATTAAATAATGAATAAATTATGGAACTGAACCTTGATGAATCTATTTTTATATGGACAAAACGAAACGACCATATGAGCAGTATACTGGGAAATATTAAAGTTCTTGTGAGACAGGGCCAGAACGATTTCTGGGTCCCCTGTCGCGACTTTGAAAATTTACCATAAATTGTCCAGAAAGAATTAGGAGTCATGCCTTATATATACAGATTCCATTTTGAGTCTAGTTTCATTAGAAACAAACGGCACCAGTATTAAAGCCCTGTACAAAAAGATATTCAAGTTGTAACGCGCGGAGGTCAGAGCAGTCGATCCCTGTAACATGGGTGACTTTAACTAATAAACTGTACCAATTGGCCCAACCAAAAATTCTAAAAATAAATCCATGGATAGGTATATGAGTCTAAATTCAGGGAAAATTTACAAAACCAGTTTCCTAGTTTTGGAACTCGAGATATGATTTTTAAGGCGACGGTGATGCAGTTTTCCAGCCTGTCCAGAAATGCCAAATTGGTCGGTACTTTAAGAGGATTTGTCTCGTTAACCCCTCGTGTCCGACACCGGCGTCGGTCACGAGTTAGGGGTGTTACATAACCAACACTCATCAAATGAACAAAGGTGTTCCATTCAAGCATCTACAACTATATTTACTTCCTCAAAGGTTAATCGTTAACTATTCAAAATCTGTTAATAGTTCAAGTCATCGACGTTGTCTTAATTTTATATTTTTCTGTAACATTAGATACTTTATACTCTTGGAATCAAGAAGCACATAATGTTTTTCATCGAACAAACGATGTCATCAATTTCTCAACACAGACATGCTAGCGGCCGACTCTAAGTCACTCGTCGAACAATTCTCTTAATGAGATTTTAACAGTTTACGAGCATAAACTATCACTTTACATTCTTGTATTAAGACACATTCCAATCCGTTTGATAAAGCATCACTGAAAAATCAAAAATTCTTTACTCAATTCAATCAAAACCCAGAACTAGTGCTTTAGTTAATAACACCTTCAACTGTTTTCAACTTTGCTAACATGCAACAGACTATTCAAACTTTCACAAGTGCGATAACTTTATCAATCAGAACAGCTTTAACTCATAATAACATCATTCTATTAGAACAAATCTAATAGGTATACCTCTGTATCATACTTTCTAGAATATGAATTTTTCCTTCAAACTGTCCATCTATTCATCCATGAATGTACAAGATTTTATTTTCTTACTTAAGGATAACTTAAATGCATATAACTCAAATTACCTTTCAACTGACCAGCTCACTCAGATAAAAACAACTGAGTCGATCTCAACTATCAAATAATAACATATCAAAATACTCCTTTCTTTATGCTTTTAAATAACCCAATCATACAATCTTTTATAATTCCCTTAACATGCTAATCAAGGATCTTTACAACTGCATTAGCTCAAGGAAACAAAATATCCTGATTGAACTTATTGACTTTAGTCAAACTTACCTGGGAAAAGAAAACCATCATACAATTTGGGCTTGAGCTCCCACTATCTATACCTTTGTCAATGTTAATTCCTTTCCCGAAATTTAGAGAAATCTTGATACCAAAATCACCACGTTCTTATAATCAAACTAGAAATACACTCATAATAGACATAGTTATCACAAGCTGAAGAACACACTTTAAAGATGAGCCATGATTGATAATTTTCAAAATAAGGATGATAAGAAAATCGAGATAAAGAAATCCAAGATGCAATACCATACTGGAAGTCCGAGAACATAACTCATATGAAAATATTAAAGATCTTAATGATTCTTCAGAGAAAAGTAGGAGAAAAACAATGCTTACACACTCTAGAATCAATTGTAACAGAGATAATATATTTTCCAAATATATATATATATATATAAAACAAAACGACATCCAGTAAAAACAGAAGAATAGTGTAACACCCCTCACCCGTATCCAACGGTGGAACAGGGTTCGAGGCATTACTGGACTTAAACGTAAACAAACATATAAAACCAAGCCGTAAAATTTCATCTAACTTTAAAACTTTTCAATCACAAGCAAATTGTCCCTTATAAGGGCCTACAAGGCATAAAACATACATCAGAAGCGGTTCGGGACTAAACCGAGAACTTTTGGAACCTTTTTAACACTTAGAAAATTTTCTTGTTTTGGAGAGTCACACGCCCGTGTGGGTAGGCCGTGTGGCATGGGACACAACTGTGTCCTCAGCCCGTGTAACTCTCTGGTTATGATGTCATCAACAAGATGAGGTCACACTATGCTTAGGTCGTGCGGCGAATTAAATTCTCGAAATTAAGTGTAGACTTCACACGGCCTGGGTACATGCCCATGCCCTAAGGTCATGTCCTCCACACGTCTGGACACACAGCCATGTCTCTACCTGTGTGTTTACTACTGGGCATTCTGTTTTGCATTAATTAGGGTACAGGGGACACACGGCCGGACCACACGCCCATGGGGCGGACCGTTTGTCACACACGGCCTAGACACATACCCGTGTGTCCAATCGTGTGGACAATTTCTAGGCTATTTTCCAAGCCATTTGCCACCCTTGAACACCCAGCTACCTACACTACCTTCATGGCATACAACATGGCACCTTTAGTTACTCAAGCATTCACATACATGGTTAATTTATAACTTGGTAGTTTCAACATATCACATACTTAAACTATTAGGCATTCATATTTTCATATCTATTTATCATTATACCACATTTATTGTTATACTCACTAATCATATTTCATACATTAAATATACATGCCATCCATCATACTCATTGACATAATCAACCGCAATCAACCATGTCAAGCATAATACATTTGTATGCATGCACAAATGATTAGGGTTACAACCCAATTAGTCAATATTAGCCACCTCTCATGGCCATATACAAAATGAATCACAATACCGTCATGAGCCAACACATTTGGCTAATCAATATGACACATAACAAAAAAGACCAAGTCCCTATACATGCCATATTCAAAATGTTGAATATAACTATACCAAATTTTCTAATTGATAGTGTCATAGAAATCTTCGACGTTCTCCAATCTCGGAGCTAGCTTGGCGACATTATAAAGAAAAGAAAGGAAAGAAGGGGTAAGCTTTAAAGCTTAGTAAGTTCATATGCAATTAATAAGCAACATAAATCATACAATTAACATAAGGAAAAGTTTCATAAATGTCATCAAGTCTCATAAGCATAACTTTCTCATATGCATTCTTATCGTATGTTTCATAGCATACCGAGATCTTTAATCATGAGTTTATGTACATACCTGTACCAACTTGCACATAATACTAACTTTCTCGTCTTTGACGTGTTAATTAAGATTACCCATGGAACTTCTTTTTGAACAACCTGTTGAACACTTGGAATACTATCAGATACATTGAAATCTCGCACCTAAATGCCCCATATATAGCCAACGCTACCATATATCACATGTCACATGTTGCTCGCTTTCGAGCTACTCTCTGGTTTGCTCTCACAAGCTGACGGTCAGGATGTAGCTACACAGGCTGCTCACACAAGCTGTCAGATATCCGTAACACATGCTGGACTTCCCAGCCACCGGTAGAACATACAAGACTAGTACCCGGAACGTCAAAACATGTGTAACATATATCATGAACTCAGACCACAACTCATGAGCTCAGATCACATAGTTCCTAATGACATGTCACTTGTATCCTAAACTATTCCTAATGTTCAAACGGGACTTTTCGATACCACATTTTTGTTGAGTTTGCTCGTAATGTCTATTTCAATATACATAACACCAATCATATACTCATGGAATAATGAAAGCATAATTCATAGTAAAATTTAAACATTAACACATGATACAACATCACATTAATTATATATATGCTTACCATACATGCAATATTAAAGCATTTAAAGTATGGTTCATGTTGCATAATTTGCAGATGAACTAACCTCAGTACAAAATGATAGAAATGAGCCTAATCCTCGTAAACTTTATTTTTCCTTCGATCAAGACCCGAATCACGTTTTTCTTGATCTATAATGCCAAATTTAACTTGTTCAATAAACACATTCTTCAAATCGAAATCGACCCATAACACATACTTTGGTAAAATTACCTTTTTACCCTTAACTTTTCATTTTTTTACACCTTAGTCCCTAGGCTCGTAGAATGAAATGCATGCATTTTTTTGGTTACCCAAGCCTAGTCAAACCTATACCATGCTCATATAAGCCCACATTTTCCTTTATTTCATATTTTTACTGCTCATTTTTACAGCTTTTACAAACAAGTCCTTTTTAGGTGTTTTCACTAAAAATCACTTAGTAAAAGATGTTCATCACACATCAAACTTTCATAATCTTCCATTAAACATCAAAATACATACATGTCACACATTGGTAAGTTTTTGAACATGAAACCTAGCTTAAAATTATGGTAGAAATAGCTAAATCAAGCTTCAAGGATCTCAAAAACATAAAGAACATTAAAACTGGGGCTAGGGAGCACTTACAATCAAGCTTGAAATGTTCAAAACCCTAGCTATGGAGAGTAAGAAATTTTCGGCAAGAAATTTTTGACACCCCTTAGAGAAGACGGACACCATTTTTGACTTGATTTTCCCATTTTTGTTCTTTCATTAACCAAATGACAAAAATGCCCTTAAGGCCTTTCTATCCAATTTTTCCTATTCATGCCCATTTTGGTCCAAAATTTTAGAACTTGGTCAAATTGCTATTTAAGGACCTCTAATTAATTATTCAATGCAATTTCATGATTGAAGCTTCTAGAACACAAGTTTTAAAACTTATTCAATTTGGTCCCTAAAGTCAAATTAGACACCTTAGGCATAGAATTTCTTCATGAAAATTTCACACAAACATGCAATCAGATCATGGACCATCAAATAATCATAAAATAATTATTTCTATTTTGGATTTATGGTCTTGAAACCACTGTTTTGACTAGACTCTAATTCAGGATGTTACAACTCCCCCCCTTTAGAGATTTTTGTCCCCGAAAATCTTACAGGTAAAAAGGTTTGGGTATTGTTTTCTCATGGCCTCCCTGGGCTCCCATGTAGCCTCTTCAACCCCATGTCTTTGCCATAACACTTTCACCAAGGCAATGCTTTTGTTTCTCAACTGTTTGACTTCTTAAGCCAAAATCTTAATCGGTTGCTCACCATAAGTCATATCCGGTCGAATCTCAACCTCTGTTGGTGAAAACACATGTGAAGGACTCGATCAATAACAGTGTAATATAGACACATGGAACATATCGTGAATCTTTTCCACTTGGATGGTAAAGCCAATCGATAGGCAACTGGCTCGATTCTCTCGGTGATCTCATATGACCCTATAAAATGACGACTCAACTTGCCATTTTTGCCAAATCTCAAAATCTATTTCCATGGAGATACTTTCAAAAATACCTTATCACCTACTTGATACTCAATTTCTTTCCTTTTCAAATCTGCGTAGGATTTTTGTCTATCCGAAGCAGCTTTCAGACAATTACGAATTACCTTCACTTTCTCTTCGATTTCTTTGACTAGATCAACTCTGTGAATTTGATTTTCACTGAGCTCGGTCCAATACAAAGGTGTTCGGCACATACGTCCTTACAATAGCTCATAAGGAGCCATTTTCAAACTCGACTGCTAATGTTATTATAGGCAAACTCCACCAACTGTAAGTACTTCTCCCAACTTCCTTGGAATTCCAATACACAATATTGGAGCATGTCTTCCCAGATCTGAATTACTCGCTCAGACTGACCATCAGTCTGCGGATGGAAAGCAATGCTAAAATTCAGCTTTGTGCCCAAAGCTTCTTGTAACTTTTTCTAAAATCGTGATGTGAACCTCAGATCTCTATCCCATACAATCGATATAGGTACTCCATGAATTCTCAGAATTTCACCAATGTACAATTCAGCTAACTTATCAAGTGAGTAATCTGTACGTACCAGGATAAAGTGAGCCGATTTAGTTATTCTGTCGACAATAACCCATATGGCATCTTTCTTTCTCAAAGTTAAAGGCAAACATGTTACAAAATCCATAGTAATCCTGTCCCATTTCCACTCGGGAACCATGATGGGTTGAAGTAAACCTGATGGTACTTGGTATTCAGCCTTTACTTGTTGACAAACTAAGCATTTCAATACAAACTCTGAGATATCTCTTTTCATACCATTCCACCAATACATTTTACTCAAGTCATTATATATTTTTGTACTGCCCGTGTGAACTGACAAACAACCGTTGTGTGCCTCATGTAAAATATTCCGAATCAACTCAGTGTCTTTCGTAACACAAATCCTACCATGGAATCTCAAACAACCATCGGAGTCACTCAGAAAATCCAGTTCACTGTTGGACTCACACTAAATTCTCTTAGCTTGCAACTTTTTATCAACTTTCTGAGCATCACAAATCTGTTGAAGAAAAGTCAGTCTAGCTCTCAACTCGGCTAGAATCGAACCATCATCTGACAAAGTCAGACGTGTATTCATAGCCCTCAAGGCAAACAACAAATTCCTACTCAAAGCATCAGCAACCACATTCGCCTTACTCAGATGGTAATCAATCACAAGCTCATAATCTTTTAACATTTCCAACCATATTTGTTGCCTCAAGTTCAAATCTTTTTGAGTCATCAAGTACTTAAGACTTTTGTGATCGATGTAGATATGACATTTCTCCCTAAATAAATAATGTCACCAAATCATCAAAGCAAACACTATGACAGCCAACTTTAAGTCATGTGTCAGATAATTATTCTCATAAGGCTTCAACTTCCTCAAAGCGTAAGCTACGACTTTACCCTTTTGCATAAGAACACATCCCAAACCATTTAAGGAAGTATCACTATAAATCACAAATTCTTTATCTGACTCAGGTTGTACCAAAACCAGTGCTCCAGTCAATAACATCTTCAATTTCTTAAAGCTTTGCTGACACTTTTCTGACCACTCAAACTTAACATCCTTTTGAAGCAATCTTGTCATGGGAGTGGCGATCATAGAAAATCCCTTTACAAACCGTCGGCAGTAACTGGTTAAGCCTAAAAAGCTTCTAATCTTAGATACATTTCTTGGCGGTTTCCATTCGGTGATAGTAGAAATCTTACTAGGGTCAACCCGGATACCATCACCTGAAACATTATGGCCCAAGAATCCAACTTCTCGAAGCCAAAACTTGCTTTTACTGAACTTAGCATACAACTATTTGTCACTTAAAGTCTGCAAAATAGTTTTCAAGTGTTCGGCATGCTCTGTCTCATTTCTCGAATAAATCAGAATATCATCCATAAACACAACAACAAACTTGTCCAAATATGGCCAAACTTGTCCAAATATGGCCGAAATATTCGATTCATTAAATCCATAAACACAGCAGGAGCATTCGTTAACCCAAATGGCATAACAAGAAATTCATAGTGGCCATACCTAGTTCTAAAAGTAGTTTTAGGCACATCTGACTCTTTAACTCGCAATTGATAGTAACATGAACTCAAGTCTATCTTAGAAAACCATGTCGCTCCTTTCAATTGGTCAAAAAAAATCATCAATTCTTGGTAAATGATACTTGTTCTTGATTGTTACCTTATTGAGATGTCGGTAGTTTATACACAACCTCATAAATCCGTCTTTCTTTTTCAGGAATAATACTGAGAGCACCCCACGGTGAAAAGCTCAGTCTCACAAAATCCTTGTAGGTCAATTCTTGCAACTGTGACTTTAGTTCTTTCAACTCAGTCGGGGCCATCCTATATGGAGCAATCGAGATAGGTGCTGCCCCTGGCATCACTTCAATACTAAATTCCACTTCTCTAATTGGAGGTAAGCCTGACAATTCTTCCAGGAATACGTCCAAATACTCACAAACAATAGGCACTAATTCAATCTTCAATTCAGACTCTTTTGTATTTAACACATAAGCCAAATAAGCTTCACATCCTTTTCTCATACATTTCTGAGCAGACATTGAAGAAATAACGATTGGAAACCTATCTGACTCATCTGATTCAACTCGAAGAATTTCACCATTTTTACATTTCAATTGAATAACTTTTTGTCCACAATTTACTACAGCACCATGAAATGTCAAGTAATCCATACCCAATATAACATTAAATTCATCAAACGACAACAACATCAGGTCATCCGAAAAATAATAACCACTAATCATCAAGGGACATTTCTTACATATTTTATCAACTATAACATGCTAGCCTAATAGGTTTGACACCTTAATCATAAATTCTGTAGACTCAACAGGCATATTCATGCTATATACAATTTCATGCATACATATGAATGAGTAGAACCAAGGTAAATCAAGGCAATAACAATAGTATGATAAAGATAAAAAGTACCCGTGATCACATTGGGAGAAGATGCGTCCTCACACGCACGTATGGCATAGGCCCTAGCTGGAGCTCTATCTTCGATCTCACCATTGTATCCCTCATTACATTTTTACTACTAGCCCTATTATCGGCATTTCTCAAGGGTCTCCCTTTGTAGTTGTACTACCCGGCCTTTTACTTTGGAATTTTTCTTTCTCGACAATCCCAGGACAGTCTTTGATATAATGGTCTTGAAACTCACTTTGAAAACAAGATCCATCGTTTATCCTACACTTACCAAAATGACTTCTACCACATTGTTGGCACTCAGGTCTGGAAGGTCTAGCATTACCCACACTAGCCACAGATGTAGCCTGGGATTTAGAACCCAAATTTTACTCCTTATGGTTTTTGTATGAATGCCCAGCCGAAACATGAGAACGAGAATACATATCTCTAGATTTCTTAGACTGAGATGGAAGTGACTTGCTCATCAGCTTCTTCCTTATATCTCTAGCCTCTACCTTGGCTTTTCTCATATCCTTGGTCAGTTCCTTCTACAAATCTACACATCTTAGCCTCGGAAGATACACACTCGCGAGCATATTTGATGAGCTGGAGAAACTCTCTTTTGTACTCAGTAACTAACATGCGGCTTTGTTTCAAATCAAGAAATTGCTTATGCTTTTGATCGATGAATCACTCACTGATGTATTTCTTTCGAGACACCTCTTGAAAGAATTCCTATGTAACCCTTTCTTTTGGAACCACCGAAACTAATGTCTTCCACCAATGATATACTGCGTACCTCAAAAAGGAAATAGCACACTTCAAACACTCTTCAAATGTGCATGATAGCTTATCGAATACCCGAATAGAATTCTTAAGCCAAAATTTCGCTTTCTCAAGGTCATCATTAGCATTGTCCCTAAATTCCTCAGCTCCTTGCTTTTGGATTTTGTCAACCGGGGTTCTATGAAATCTCATAAAGTCCATACCTTGAGGCACTTGGGGTACGGGTTGAGGATTTGGAGGGGGTGGAGGGGATTGAGCGTTTGGGTTCGTTCGAACAAACTCCGTGTACCAGGCATCCGTCATATGGAGAAAGGCTTCCCTGTCTCCTTCTCCTCTACTAATAGTTGTGGGTCTACTATCAGACAGCACTGCTCCTTCAGCGGGAGTAGGCACATTACTTTCAACATCATCTGGCACTGCTCTATTGGAATCCATTTGCTATATGAAAACACATTTTTTTAATCGTCAGGAGTCATCATACTATTACAATATATGTATGGCATGTATAGCTAGACTCGTGCACATGTTACATTAGTCCGAGAATCGACTAAACTGTAGCTTTGATACCACTAAATGTAACACCCCTTACCCATATCCGATGCCAAAACTGGGTTCGAGGCATTACAGAACTTAAACGTAAACAAACATATAAAACCAAGCTATAAAATTTCATCTAAATTTAAAACTTTTCAATCACAACAAAATTGTCCCTTATAAGGGCCTACAAGGCCTAAAACATACATCAAAGGCGGATTGGGACTAAGCCGAGAGCTTTTGGAACCTTTTCAACACTTAGAAAATTTTCTTGTTTTGGAGAGTCACACGCCCGTGTGGGCAGGCCGTGCGGTCACACACACTCGTGTAACTCACTGCCTATGAAATCATCAGCAAGATGAGGTCACACTGCCACAACACACGCCCATGTGCTTAGGCCATGTGGTGAATTAAAATATCAAAATTAAGTGTAGACTTCACACGGCCTGGGTACACGCCCATGCCCTAAGGCTGTGTCCTCCACACGGCTGAGACATATGGTCATGTCTCTGCTCGTGTGTTTACTACTGGGCATTTTATTTTGCATTAATTAAGGTATAGGGGACACACGGCCAGACCACACACCCATGGGGCAGACCGTGTGTCATACGCTCGTGTGTCCAATTGTGTGGACAATTTCTAGGCTATTTTCCAAGCCATTTGCCACCCTTGAACACTCACCTACCTACACTATCTTCATGGCATGCAACATGGCACCTTTAGTTACTCAAGCATTCACATACATGGTTAATTTATAACTTGGTAGTGTCAACATATCACATGCTTAAACTATTAGGAATTCTTATGGCATTCCACAACAATTTCATATCTATTCATCATTATATAACATTTATTGTCATATTCACTAATCATATTTCATACATTAAATATACATGCCATCCATCACACTCATTAACATAACCAACCACTATCAACCACATCAAGCATAACACATTTGTATGCATGCACAAATGATTAGGGTTACAACCCAATTAATCCATATGAGACACTTCTCATGGCCATATACAAAATGAATCACAATACCATCATGAGCCAACAGATTTGGCTAATCAATATGACACATAACAAAAAGACCAAGATCCCAATATACATGTCATATTCAAAATGTTGAACTAATGTTACCAAATTTCCAATTGATAGTGTGATCAAAAACTCTGATGTTCTCTAATCCCCGGGCTAGCTTGATGACACTATAATGAAAGGAAAGGAAAGAATGGGTAAGCTTTAAAGCTTAGTAAGTTCACAAGCAAATAATAAGCAACATAAATCATACAATTAACATAAGACAAAGTTTCATAAATGTCATAAAGTCTCATAAGCATAGCTTTCTCAAATGTATTCTTACCATATGTTCGTAGCATACCGAGATCTTTAATCATGATTTTATGAACATACTTGTACCAACTTGCACATAATACTTACTTTCTCATCTTTGACGTGTTCATTAAGATTACCCATGGAACTTTTCTTTGAACTACTCATTGAACACTTGGAATACTATCGGGTACATCGAAATCTCGCACCTAAGTGCCCCATATGTAGCCAACGCTACTTTATATCACATATCGCATGTTGCTAGCTTTCGAGCTACTCACGGGTCTGCTCTTACAAGCTGACGATCAGGATGTAGCTACACGGGCTGCTCACACAAGCTGTCAGGTATCCGCAACACATGTCAGACTACTCTGTCACCGATAGAACATACAAGACCAGTACCCAGAACGCCAAAACATTTGTAACATATATCATGAACTCGACCACAACTCATGAGCTCAGATCACATAGTTCCTAGTGACATGTCACTTGTATCCTAAACTATTCCTAAGGTTCAAACGGGATTTTTCGATACCAC
The DNA here is from genome assembly GCF_025698485.1 of Gossypium arboreum. Lineage (NCBI taxonomy): Eukaryota > Viridiplantae > Streptophyta > Magnoliopsida > Malvales > Malvaceae > Gossypium > Gossypium arboreum. The sequence goes on along the minus strand of NC_069077.1, from coordinate 43,143,106 downwards.
ATTTCTGTTAAGCTTGCTCGTAATGTCGATTTCAATATCCATAGCACCAATCACATACTCTTGGAATAATCAAAGCATAATTCATAGTAAAATTTAAGAATTAGCACATGGTACATCACATTAATTATATATTTACTTACCATACATGCAATATTAATGCATTTAAAGTATGGTACATGTTGCATAATTTTCAGATGAACTTACCTTGGTACAAAATGATAGAAATGAGCCTAATCCTCGTAAACTTTGTTTTTCCCCCGATCAAGACCCAAATCACGTTTTTCTTGATCTATAATGCCAAATTTAAATTTTTCAATACACACATTGTTCAAATCGACCCATAACACATACTTCGGTAAAATTACCTTTTTACCCCTAACTTTTCAGTTATTTACACTTTAGACCCTAGTCTTGTAGAATGAAATGCATGCATTTTCTTGGTTACCCAAGCTTAGTCAAACATATACGATGCTCATATCAGCCCACATTTTCCTTTATTTCACATTTTTACTACTCATTTTTACACCTTTTACAAAGAAGTCCTTTTTAGCTGTTTTCACTAAAAATCACTTAGTAAAAGATGTTCATCACACATCAAACTTTCATAATCTTCCATTAAACATCAAAATACATGCATGTCACACATGGGTAAGTTTTTAAACATGAACCCTAGCTTAAAATTATGGTAGAAGTAGCTAGATCATGTTTCAAAGATCTCAAAAACATAAAGAACATTAAAAACGGGGCTAGGGAGCACTTACAATTAAGCTTGAAATGTTCAAAACCCTAGCTATGGAGAGCATGAAATTTTCGGCACCCCTTGGAGAAGATGGACACCATTTTTGACTTGGTTTTCCCATTTTATTCTTTTATTTACCAAATGAGAAAAATGCCCTTAAGGCCTTTTTTTTCAATTTTTCCTATTCATGCCCATTTTTGTCCAAAATTTTAGAACTTGGTCAAATTGCTATTTAAGTACCTCTAATTGTAACACCCCTTACCCATACTCTAGATTGGGACAAGGACGAGGCATTACCGTACATAGACAGGTCATTTTCAAAATACATGGGTCATCAAATTTCATTCCAAATTAAAACCAATCAAACAAGATCATATTGTCCTTATTATGGATCTACGAGGTCCAAAACGTACATTAAAAATAATCCGGGACTAATCCGATAACTTAAGAGAATTCTAAGAAAATTTCTAAGGTTAAGCCTTACACGCCCGTGTGCTTTGGGACACATCCGTGTCCCTTACCCGTGTGGGATTCCTAAAAATTATTTTTCATTTTGAACCTACAGGGGTTTTTACACGGCCAAGCACACGCCCGTGTCCTTGGCCCGTGTCCCCCACATGGCCTAAACATGCCCGTGTCCAAAAACCTGGACATTCTGTTTATGACATCATTACTTATTTAGGGGCACATAGCCATGGCACACGGCCGTGTCTCTACCCGTGTATTTACTACCATGCAAATTGACTTAGAAATTTTAGGTATAGGGGACACATGACTAAGCAACACGCCTAAGGGGCTGGCCGTTTGTCACACATAGCCTAGACACATGCTTGTGTGTCTACCCTTGTGGACCATTTTGGAAGTTATTTTCCAAGCCATTGGTCACCCTCATCACTCATACATTCAAACACACTTTAGAACATGCAACATGACATATTTATTCACTCAAACATTCCACACCATGGCATTCTCACCTCTTCATAATGTCATCTTATTTCATCCTCATTTGTTACACCATTTAGAGGCATTCCATTCCCATTTCATGCATTATTAAGCTTGTTATGTGACAGCCCAAAATAGACCCTAGCCGGAATGTAGTTTCGGGACCACAAAACCGAGGCATAACAATAATTTAAAATTTATTTCGATGCCTATAATATGTGTGTATTCATGTATGACATTTTTTGATGATTGATTTAGTGTTATAAAGGTGAATTCCACTAGAAAGGACTTAGTAGTGAACTTTGAAAATACGATAGGGAAAGGGGTGATGACTAATTAAAGCATGCATGCAAAATAATGGACTTGCATGTCAAATTCCCCTTTTACAAGTAATGGCCGCCATGACAAAGAGATATGGGTTAAACATGTCATGAAACATGTTTTGTTGGGCATTAGGGAGAAATAGTAAACAAATAAGCATGGGTAAGAAAAGAATGAAAAAAAAAATGTGTGAGAGAGTGGCATACCCCATTGCAGTGCAACCAAGAAGAGAAAAACAAAAAATTTGTTCATGCTTGCTCTCTCCTTTTGGCCGAAAATACTAAGAGGAAGAAGGATTTTTGCTTCATTTCCTTTGTTTAGAAGAGATCTAGAAGGTGATTTGGCTAAATTTGCATCAAGATTAAGGCATGTATGAGGTTGTGTTGGGAGTTTCATGCATGTTTTGGTTGCTAACTTGATGTGCATGTTAGCCATGGCTCAAATCTTTGTTATGCCATGGAAATGGTATTTGGCCAAAGTTGTTATAGTGATAAAGCCATTGCATGCTAAGTGTGAAGCTTGATGATGATGCATGCAAAGATGGATTGTCTACTCTTGAGTAAGACTTTGAGTTTTCTCTTTGTTTTATCATGATTGAAGTTGAAGAGGAGCATGATTGTCATATTCGCCATGATGCATTCTTGAGCATGATTCATGCTTCTTGCATGTTAGTTAAAATTTGTGTTTTGGATGGCTATGGACACCTTGAAAATTCGGCCATGCTCATATATGCATATATATGATTTCACATTATGTTTGGTTATGAACTAAGTGATGAATATATTGGTTTAAAGAAGAAAATGTGGAAGAATGCTTGTGAAATTGCAAGCACAATTCGGCCTAGCACACATATAAGTGCTTGATGCTATATTATAAGTTTTGGGCCACAATGTGCAAAGCATTAATTAGTAAATTGCATGCTGTTTTTGTGAGGTATTAAGTGCAAAATTGACCTCAACATGTACATGAATATTCGGCCTTGGGTAGCCTATTGAAGGCCTAGCATTTCCTTGATGCTCAAATAAATTGTATTGAATTGCTTGATGTAGTATAAAATGTGCATGACCATTGTGTATTCAAGCTAAAGAGTGGCCATATGACCATTTAAAATCCTTGTCATATTCGGCCATAAGCAAGCACAATGAGGTTTTAATAAATTGAATTTGTTTGAATTAGCTCAAGAGCTAAGAGGGCCACAATTGGACAAGGGGAAGGAAAAGGTGATCGAATAGCCGAAAAAGCCGTTCGACAACATCCGAGGTAAGTCCTCAAGAAGTGACCTTACTTGAATTATGTGAGATGAAGTTTGGATGTGTATGATTATTGATTTATGTGTGTATGAGAAATTGAATGATACCCGGGCTAAGTCCCGAAGGCGAATATGCTTGTGAATATATGTGCGTTTGAGCCTTAGTAACGAAAATGAAATATGTATGTCCAATGATTATTGATGTATGTGTACATGAGAAATCGAATAATATCCGGCTAAGCCCGAAGACAATTATGCTGAAATTATATCCGGTTAAGACCAAGGCAATTGTGCTAGTGGCTATATCCGGCTAAGACCGAAGGCATTCGTATGAAGTTATTCTATCCGGCTAAGACCAAGGCATTTGTGCACGTGATTATATCCGGTTATATTCGAAGAATCTTGGGCTGGAGGTGAGTGTTGGTTGCTGTAATGAATTCAATCAGTACACTCGAAAAGCCCAAAGGATAAGGTACGTTATATGTGCATTGGAAAGTCGACATGTTTGAGCAACATTCGCTCAATCGACTAATGAATTTCAGTTATTGAATTGATTGATACTTTGTGAAATTATATAATGATGAAGTGTGAAGTAAGAATGTGTATAAATGAAATGATGCATTTGGCTATGTGAATGTATTGCTGTAATTAGAGTTGATTATATTCCTTGAGACTTACTAAGCATAAAATGCTTACCCGTTGCTTTGGCTCTCGCTTTTTTTTAGATTTCGCTCAAGCAATCGGATTTGGGATCGTTGAAGTCGAAGTCATCCACACTATCAAGCCTCCATTTTGGTATAAATTTTGGTTGAACTTGAGATGGCATGTATAGGACTACCTCTTGTTTGTTAAATATGTTGTAATGTAAGTATGTACGGCCATGCGAAAATGGCTCGAAAAGGAAGCATGAACTTAGACTAATTGTGGTTTGTATATATATATTTGGTGTCATGATGTGGCTATGGCTTGGAAATGGGAATGTTAGTCATATGATCAGCCATTGGCATGGTTAAAATGATCATATATGAACCTATGTATGGCAAGACTAGTTGATTCATGGAGACTACCAAATAGGTAAGCCCTACCTTAAAACAGATGCTGCCAGCTGCAGTGGCGTGAATGTGAAAAATCACCAAAATTCATAGGAATGGAATTAAATAGTGAATAAGCTATGTAAATGAACCTTGATGAGTCTATTTTCTTATGGAAGAAACGAAATGGTCATAGGAGTTACAGGTTAAGAGATATTAAAGCTATTGTGAGACAGGGCCAGAATGGTTTCTGGGTTCCCTGTCGTAACTTTAAAAATTCACTATAAATTATCCAAAAAGAATTAGGAGACATACCTTATATGTACAGATTCCATTTTGAGTCTAGTTTCATTAGAAACAAATGGTACCAGCATTAAAGCCCTGTACAGAGAGATATTCCAGTTATACCGCGCGAAGGTCAGAGCAGTCGATCCCTGTAACATGGGTGACTTTAACTAATAAACTGTACCAATTGGCCCGACCAAAAATTCTAGAACTAAATCCATGGATGGATATATGAGTCTAAATTCAGGGAAAATTTACGAAACCAGTTTCTGAGTTTTGAAACTCGAGATATGATTTTTAAGGCGACAGTGACGCAGTTTTTCCAGCCTGACTGGAAATGTCCAATGGATGGGCAAAACAAGTGAACTTGGCTTGCTAACCCCTCGTGTCCGACACCGGCGATGGTCTCGGGTTCGGGGTGTTACATGTTACCATAACCTCAAATTCTGTATTCATGCACATAGTCATTTCAAGTCATTAGGTCAACCTTTAACCTTTAGCACTTAATCCTCACTTTACCATACATTCATCAATAAACAACATACCACATCATTATAATACATTCACCAAGCAATAACATATCCTACCATCAAGACACCAACACATGCATGCATGGGTAATTAGATTACAACCCAAATGATCAAATATGAGCCATATCATATGGCCATTACAAAATGAATCATCATTATCGTAGGCCTTCACAATTTGGCCAAATAGCATGACACATACCACAAAATGACCAAATTTCCTATACATACCATACTAAAAATAATGATTTCACTACACCCAATAGTCTTTTGATAGTGTGATCGAATGCTCCGATAGCTTTCGATCCCCGAGCTAGCTTGGCGGAACTACAAAGGATGGAAAGAGAGGGGAGTAAGCATTAAAGCTTAGTAAGTCCACATACAAGTAATATGAAATGGTAGTAAGGAATCAACATATAGAAACATAGCAACATATGCATAAAGATTATTCATCATTCAAACCTTTCTACTTACTCATCATACGCATATATACACTTGCTCATCGTAAATCAATCTTTATTAAGGCATTACTCATAGGTTTAGCATACATATCTGCACTCATCGTAAAGTATCCATAAGCATACCTCTTTCATATGTCCTTCTCGGGACTCTCATTACATTCTTTACATTACCCGTTGAACTCTCGGAATACTATTGGATACGCGGAAACCTTGCACATAAGTGCCACATATAGAACGTAGTCGAAGCTACCACATAACATGTAACACATCCATAATGAATTCGGACCTCTCAACAAGCTCGAATGTTACATGAGTCGCATCCATTATGAACTCAGACCTCTCAACGAGCTCAAATGCTCGCATCCATAATGAACTCGGACCTCTCAATGAGCTCGGATGCCACATATCTCACGAACCCGGACCACTCAACGAGTTCGGACGTCTTAGTTCCTAGTGACATGTCACTTGTATCCTAAACTATTCCTAAGGTTCAAATGGGGTTTTTCCTCACTTGCATACAGTATCTCCATCGTACTTGCTCGTAACGTCGTGGATAACGACCATAATAATATTCATGCTTTCAGAACAATCAGCAAGCATATAACTCATAATTACAATAAAACATTTATTACAATATATTAAAGCATTAAAACATACTACAATACCACATTAATTGCATATGTACTTACCTCGGTACAAAACGATGATAATCAAGCCTAGTCGTCGTATACTTTATTCTTTCCTCGATCAAGTCCTGATTCACATTTTTCTTGATCTATAATGCCAAATTTAACTTATTTATTATTCACATTATTCAAACAGGTCTATAAATCATACTCTTACAAATTTACATTTTGACCCCTAAACTTTCACATATTTACGATTTAGTACCTTGGCTGGTAAAATGAAATAAATGTATTTTCTTGATTACCCAAGCTTGGCCGAACCTTTTCTATGCTCATATCAGCCCATATTTTCTTTTATTTCACATATTTACTGCTCACTTTTACACTTTTACAAACAAGTCCCTTATTTAGGTGTTTTTACTAAAAATCACCTAATAAAAGATGTTCACCATGCATCAAACATTAATATTCCTCCATAAATCATAAAAATACAAGCATGTCATGCATGGGTCAATTTTCATACATGAACCCTAGCTCAAAATATAGCTAGAAATGGGTAGATCATGTTACCGGGACTTCAAAAATACAAAGAATATTAAAAACGGGGCTAGGGAACACTTACTATTGAGCTTGGAAAAGTTGAACAAAACCCTAGCTATGGTGTTTTGTGATTTTCGGCAGCCAAGGAGAAAGATGGACATATTTTTGGTTTTTTTTATCTTTTTATTCTTTTAATTACCTAATGACCAAAATGCCCTTAGGTTTTCTCTTTCCAATTTTTTTCTATGCATGTCCATTTTTGTCCAAAATTTAAAAAATTGGTCAAATTGCTGATTAGGACCTTCTAATTCATAATCTAATGCAATTTCATGCTTAAAGCTTCTAGAATGCAAGTTTTGTGCTTTATTCAATTTGGTCCCTAAAATGTAATTAGATATTTTATGCATAGAATTTCTTCATGAAACTTTCACACAAGCACGCATTCATAACATAAACCTCATAATAATCATAAAATAATTATTTCTATCTTTAATTTTTGGTCTTGAAACCACTATTCTGACTAGGCCCTAATTCGGGATGTTACACAAATTAATTATCCAATGCAATTTCATGCTTGAAGCTTCTAGAACACAAGTTTTACAACTTATTCAATTTAGTCCCTAAAGTCAAATTGGACACTTTAGGCATAGAATTTTTGCATGAAAATTTCACACAAACATGCAATCATATCATAGACCATCAAATAATCATAAAATAATTATTTCTATTTCAGATTTGTGGTCTCAAAACCACTGTTCCAACTAGACCCTAATTCGGAATGTTACAACTTTCCCCCTTTAGAGATTTTTGTCCCCGAAAATCTTACCTGTAAAAAGGTTTGGGTATTGTTTTCTCATGGCCTCTTTGGGCTCCCATGTAAGCTCTTCAACCCCATGTCTTTTCCATAACACTTTTACCAAGGCAATGCTTTTGTTTCTCAACTGTTTGACTTCTCGAGCCAAAATCTTAATCGGTTCCTCACCACAAGTCATATCTAGTCGAATTTTAATCTCTGTTGGTGAAAACACATGTGAAGGATCCGATCAATAACGACACAACATAGACACATGGAACATATCGTGAATCTTTCCAACTCAGATGGTAAAGCCAACTGATAGGCAATTGGCCCTATTCTCTAGGTGATCTCATACGACCCTATAAAATGAGGACTCAACTTGCCCTTCTTGCCAAATCTGAAAACCTTTTTCCATGGACATACTTTCAAAAATACCTTATCACCGACTTGATACTCAATTTCTTTCCTTTTTAAATCTGCATAGGATTTTTGTCTATCTGAAGCAGCTTCCAGAGAATTACGAATTACATTCACTTTCTCTTCGGTTTATTTGACTAGATCAACACTGTGAATTTGATTTTCTTTGAGCTCAGTCCAATACAAATGTGTTCGGCACTTACTTCCATACAATACCTCATAAGACGCCATTTTCAAACTCGACTGATAACTATTGTTATAGGCAAACACCACTAACGGTAAGTACTTCTCCAACTACCTTAGAATTCCAATACACAACATCGGAACATGTCTTCCAAGATCTGAATTACTCACTCAGACTGACCATCAGTCTGCTGATGGAAAGCAAAGCTAAAATTTAGCTTTGTACCCAAAGCTTCTTGTAACTTTTTCCAAAACCATGATGTGAACCTTGGATCTCTATCCGATACAATCGATATAGGTACTCTATGAAGTCTCACAACTTCACCAATGTATAATTTAGCTAACTTATCAAGTGGGTAATCTGTACGTATCAGGATAAAGTGAGCCGATTTAGTTAATCTGTCGACAAGAACCTATATGGCATCTTTCTTTCTCGGAGTTAAAGGCAAACCTGTTACAAAATCCATAGAAATTTGGTCCCATTTCTGCTTGGGAACCATGATCGGTTGAAGTAAACCTGATGGTACTTGGTGTTTAGCTTTTACTTGTTGACAAACTAAGCATTTCGATACAAACTCTAAGATATCTCTTTTCATACCATTCCACCAATACATTTTCTTCAAGTCATTATACATCTTTGTACTGCCCATGTGAACTGACAAACAACCATTGTGTGCCTCATGAAAAATATTCCAAATCAACTCAGTGTCCTTCGTAACACAAATCCTACTACGAAATCTCAAACAACCATCGGAGTCACTCAGAAATTGTGTTCACTGCTGGACTCACATTGAATTCTCTTAGCTTGCAACTCTTTATCAACTTTCTGAGCATTACAAAGCTGTTGAAGAAAAGTCGGTCTAGCTCTCAACTCAGCTAGAATCGAACCATCATCTAACAAATTCAGATGTGTATTCATAGCCCTCAAGGCAAACAACAACTTCCTACTCAAAGCGTCAGCGACCACACTCACCTTACTCAGATGGTAATCAATCACAAGCTCATAATCTTTTAACAGTTCCAACCATCTTCATTACCTCAAGTTCAAATATTTTTGAGTCATCAAGTACTTAAGACTTTTGTGATCTGTGTAGACATGACATTTCTCCCCAAATAAATAATATCGCCAAATCTTCAAAGTAAACACTATGACAGCCAACTCTAAGTCACGTGTCAGATAATTCTTCTCGTGAGGCTTCAACTGTCTCGAAGCGTAAGCTACGACTTTACCCTCTTGCATAAGTACACATCCCAAACCATTTAAGGAAGCATCACTATAAATCACAAATTCTTTATCTGACTCGGGTTATACCAAAACTGGTGCTTCAGTCAATAACATCTTCAATTTCTCGAAGCTTTGCTGACATTTTTTTGACCACTCAAACTTAACATCCTTTTGAAACAATCTTGTCATGGGAGCGATGATCATAGAAAATCCCTTCACAAACCATCGGTAGTAACCGGCTAAGTCCAAAAAGCTTCTAACCTCGGATTCATTCCTTGGCAGTTTCCATTCGAACAAAAATCTTACTAGAGTCAACTATGATACCGTCACCTAAAACAATTTGGCCCAAGAATCCAACTTCTTGAAGCCAAAACTTGCTTTTACTGTACTTAGCATACAACTATTTGTCTCCTAAAGTCTGCAAAATAGTTCTCAAGTGTTCGACATGCTCTGTCTCATCTCTCGAATATATCAGAATATCATCAATAAACACAACAACAAACTTGTCCAAATATGGCTGAAATATTCAATTCATTAAATCCATAAACACAGCAAGAGCATTTGTTAACCCAAATGGCATAACAAGAAATTCATAGTGGCCATACCTAGTTCTGAAAGCAGTTTTAGGCACATCCGACTCTTTAACTCGCAACTAATAGTAACTGGAACTCAAATCTATCTTAGAAAACCATGTCGCTGCTTTCAATTGGTCAAACAAATCATCAATTCTTGGTAAATGGTACTTGTTCTTGATTGTTACCTTATTGAGCTTTTAGTAGTCTATACACAACCTCATAGATCCATTTTTCTTTTTCACGAATAATACCAGAGCACCTCACGGTGAAAAGCTCAGTCTCACAAAACCCTTGTCGGTTAATTCTTGAAACTGTGACTTTAGTTCTTTAAACTCAGTCAGGGTACTCCTATATAGAGCAATCGAGATAGGTGCTGCCCCTAACATCAGTTCAATACTAAATTCCACTTCTCTAATTGGAGGTAAGCCTGACAATTCTCCTGGGAATACATCCAAATACACACAAACAACGGGCACTGATTCAATCTTCAATTCAGATTCTTTTGTATTCAACACATAAGTCAAATAAGCTTCACATCCTTTTCTCATACATTTTTGAGTAGACATTGAAGAAATAATGATTGGCAACCTATCTGACTCATTTGATTCAACCCAAAGAATTTCACCATTTTCACATTTGAATTCAAAAACATTTTGATGTCAAGCAATCCATACCCAATATAACATTGAATTCATCAAATGACAACAACATTAGGTCAACGGGAAAATAATAACCACTAATCATCGATGGACATTTCTTACTTACTTTACTAACTAAAACATGTTTGCCTAACGGGTTTGACACCTTAATCATAAATTCTGTAGACTCAACAAGCATATTCATGCTATATACCAATTTCATGCACATATATGAATGAGTAGAACTAGGGTCAATCAAGGCAATAACAGAAGTATGATAAAGAGAAAAAGTACCCGTGATCACATCGGGAGAAGATGCATCCTCACATACACATATGGCGTAGGCCCTAGCCTGAGCTCTAGCTTCGGATCTCACTATTGTATCCCTCGTTACATTTTTACTACTAGCCCTATTACCGACATTTCTCAAGGGTCTCCCTTTTGTAGCTGTACTACCCGGCCTTTTACTTTGAAATTTTTCTTTCACGACAATCTCAGGACAGTCTTTGATATAGTGGTCTTGAAAACCACTTTGAAAGAAGATCCATCGTTTATCCTACACTTACCAAAATGACTTCTACCATATTTTTGGCACTCAGGTCTGGAAGGTCTAGCATTACCCACACTAGCCACAGATGTAGCCTAAGATTTAAACGTAAACAAACATATAAAACTAAGCCGTAAAATTTCATCTAAATTTAAAACTTTTCAATCACAAGCAAATTGTCCCTTATAAGAGCCTACAAGGCCTAAAACATACATCGAAAGCGGTTCGGGACTAGACCGAGAACTTTTGAAACCTTTTCAACACTTAGAAAATTTTCTTGTTTTAGAGAGTTACACGCTCGTGTGGGTAGGCCGTGTGGTCACACACGCCCATCTAACTCACTGACTATGACTTCATTAGCAAGATGAGGTCACACGGCCACAGTACACGCTCGTGTGCTTAGGCCGTATGGTGAATGAAATTCTCAAAATTAAGAGCAAACTTCACACAGCCTGGGTACACGCCCAGGTCTTAAGGCCGTGTCCTCCACATAGAAGAGACACACGGTCGGGTCTCTGCCCATGTGTTTACTACTTTGCATTCTATTTTGCATTAATTAGGGTATAGCGGACACACGACCAGACCACAGGCCCATGGGGTGGACCGTGTGTCACACACGGCCTAGATACACGCCCGTGTATCCAATTGTATGGACAATTTCTAGGCTATTTTCCAAGCCATTTGCCACCCTTGAACACTCACCTACCTACACTATCTTCATGGCATGCAACATGGCACCTTTTGTTACTCAAGCATTCATATACATGGTTAATTTATAACTTGGTAGTGTCAACATATCACATACTTAAACTATTAGGCATTCATATGGCATTCCACAACAATTTCATATCTATTCATCATTATATCACATTTATTGTCATACTCACTAATCATATTTCATACATTAATATACATACCATCCATCGATCTCATTAACATAATGAACCACAATCAACCACATCAAGCATAACACATTTGTATGCTTGCACAAATGATTAGGGTTACAACTCAATTAATCAATATGAGCAACCTCTCATGGCCATATACAAAATAAATTGTAATACCATCATGAGCCAACACATTTGGCTAATCAATTTGACACATAACAAAAAGACCAAGTCCTTATACATGCCATATTCAAAATGTTGAATCTAACTATACTAAATTTTCCAATTAATAGTGTAATTGAAAACTCCGATGTTCTCCAATTCCCAAGCTAGCTTGGTGACACTATAAGGAAAGGAAAGGAAAGAAGGGGTGCGCTGTAAAGCTTAGTAAGTTCACATGGAAATAATAAGCAACATAAATCATACAATTAACATAAGTCAAAGTTTCATAAATGTCATCAAGTCTCATGAGCATAACTTTCTCATATGCATTCTTACCATATGTTCATAGCATACCGAGACCTTTAATCATGAGTTTATGTACATGCCTGTACCAACTTGCACATAATACTTACTTTCTCGTCTTTGACGTGTTCATTGAGATTACCCATGGAACTTTTCTTTGAACTACCCGTTGAACACTTGGAATACTAACGGGTACATCAGAATCTTGCACCTAAGTGCCCCATATGTAGCCAACGCTATCTTACATCACATATCACATGTTGCTCGCTTTCGAGCTACTTATGGGTCTGTTCTTACAAGCTGACGGTCAGGATGTAGCTATACAGGCTGCTCACACAAGCTGTCAGGTATCCACAACACATGCTGGACTACCCTGCCACTGGTAGAACATACAAGACCAGTACCGGAATACAAAAACATGTGTAACATATATAATGAACTCAGACCACAACTCATGAGCTCAGATCACATAGTTCCTAGTGACATGTCACTTGTATCCTAAACTATTCCTAAGGTTCAAACGGGATTTTTCGATACCATATTTCTGTTGATCTTGATCATAATGTCGATTTCAATATCCATAAGCCCAATCACATACTCATAGAATAATCAAAGCATAATTCATAGTAAAATTTAAGCATTAACACACGGTATAACATCACATTAATTATATATATACTTACCATACATGCAATATTAAAGCATTTAAAGTATGGTACATGTTGCATAATTTGCAGATAAACTTACCTTGGTACAAAATGATAGAAATAAGCCTAATCCTTGTAAACTTTATTTTTCCCTCGATCAAGACCCGAATCACATTTGTCTTGATCTATACTGCCAAATTTAACTTTTTCAATACACACATTGTTCAAATCGATCCATAAGACATACTTTGATAAAATTACCTTTTTACCCCTAACTTTTCACTTATTTACACTTTAGTCCCTAGGCTCGTAAAATGAAATCCATGCATTTTCTTGGTTACTCAAGCCTAGCCGAACCTATACCATGCTTATATCAGCCCACATTTTCCTTTATTTCACATTTTTACACCTTTTACAAACAAGTCCTTTTTAGGTGTTTTCACTAAAAATCACTTAGTAAAAGATGTTCATTACACATCAAACTTTCATAATCTTCCATTAAACATCAAAATACATGCATGTCACACATGGGTAAGTTTTTGAACATGAACCTTAGCTTAAAATTATGGTAGAAATAGCTAGATCATGCTTCAAGGATCTCAGAAACATAAAGAACTTTAAAAATGGGGCTAGGGAGCACTTACAATCAAGCTTGAAATGTTCAAAAACCTACCTATGGAGAGCATGAAATTTTTGACACCCCTTGGAGAATATGGACACCATTTTTTACTTGATTTTCCCATTTTATTCTTTTATTAACCAAATGACAGAAATGCCCTTAAGGCCTTTTTTTCTAATTTTTCCTATTCATGCCCATTTTTGTCCAAAAATTTAGAATTGGTCAAATTGCTATTTAAGGACCTCTAATTAATTATCCAATGCAATTTCATGCTTGAAGCTTCTAGAACACAAGTTTTACAACTTATTCAATTTAGTCCCTAAAGTCAAATTGGACACCTTAGGTATAGAATTTCTTCATGAATATTTCACACAAACATGCAATCATATCATGGACCATCAAATAATCATGAAATAATTATTTCTATTTTAGATTTGTGGCCTCAAAACCATTATTCCAACCAGACCCTAATTCGGGATGTTACAAATAGCCTCACATAAATTTTCACCATCAACATTTATTCCAAACATAATAGAATAGAACCCCAAAGAGAGAGAGGTAACATATGTTGATCATCAACCAACCAGACCAACAGTGCTTTCATCTAACATTACATTCAGCTAACATTCTCGTACGATAAGAATTTTATCAGAAAATGAGTAATCACATATATTTTTGCAGATAAATGAATATATAAAATACCCAGAAGAGGTCATCATAATCTATTCAATTACATCTGTTACACTTGTACATCTTTACGATTCAAATATCATTTCTCTAACTAATTCTATCATCACTAATCTCGTATTATTCCATCCATTAATGAAAATCAATCCGGAAGAAATTCCAGTAAATACATACTTTAGACATCATACCAGAATAAGTCGTTTAGCTGAGATTAACTTTTTCTCTAATCGTGACATTGGGAAACCCGATTGATCTTTAGAATAACCTAGCATCTTTCCTATTCACTTGCCACACTATTCTCAACTCTAACCACATTATTAGTTATTCCGCTACTGAACTCTTTAGTCTCTCACTTATGAGCTCATTCAACATAAATCTCGTGAAGTTTCATTACAAAATACCATATTGGTAAGGGGGTGAGGTCGTAAAGCCTCTAACTCGACTCCCATATATATATACACACATATGACTTAACATTCATCATCATCATAATATCATCACAGTTATACAATTCACTTCAGGAAAATTAACATGCATATTTATGTTACATGAACTTTTCGATTATCTTATTCAGACAAATGCACTTATACATACTTTCTATAAATTTTGAGTAAATTTACTTATCACATTCACTTAATCAAACAAGTTAGGCACATAACATCATATGAATGACAAACAAACATGGATAAGCTTATCACAATATAAACTTTCATTTTGTTTCATTAAATCACCATAATTGTAACACCTCTAACCCGTATCCGTCGTCGGAGTAGGGTTATGAGGTATTACCGATCATTACACATCACTTAATATACATCTCTCATACATTCATACAGTCATACTCAAATACTATTTAACACAATCATCTTGTCCCTTTATAAGGCCTACGAAGTCTTAAACATGTTTTAGAAGTGGTTCGGGACTAAATCGATAACATATGAAAATTTTGGAAACTTAGAAAAAAATTCAACATTTTAAGGGTTACACGCTAGTGTGAACAGGTCGTGTATCTCACACAGCTAGTAGACATGTCTGTGTCTAAGGTCGTATGCAAATAGAGCATACATATTACTTGCATCACATGGCCGAAGACACGCCCGTGTGCTAGGCCGTGTGAAAATTGGAGAGTATACTGATTTGGGTCACACATGCCTGTGTTTTTAGCCCATGTGCCCTCCAAATTGGCCACACACACCCATGTGCTAGGCTGTGTGAAAAATTAGGGGTATACTAACTTGTACCACACCGCCAGTCACACGCCCGTGGGTGAGATCGTGTAGAGCATACTGACTTTATTTTAATATCAACACCAAGGGACACATGGCCATGTAACATGACCGTGTGTCACTGTAACATCCTGAATTAGGGCTTAGTTAGAATGGTGGTTTCGAAACCACAAATCCAAAGTAGAAATAATTATTTATAATTATTAGGAGGTCTATGATATGATTGCATGCTTTTGTAAAAATTTCAAGAAGAAATTTCATTGATAAAGTGTCCAATTTGACATTTAGGACTAAATTGTAAAAGTTGCAAAATGTGAGTTCTAGAAGCCTTAAGCATGAAATTGCCATGGATTATTAATTAAAGGTCCTTAAATAGAAATTTACCCAATTTCTATTTTTATAGAAAAAAATGGGCATGAATAGGAAAAATTTGAAAGAAAGACCTTAAGGGCATTTTTGTCATTTGGTTAATAAAAGAATAAAAAAGGAAAATAAAGTCAAAATTTTTCAATCTTCTCCAACGCTTGGCCAAAATTCTCAAGCTCTCCATAGCTAGGGTTTTGTCATATTTCAAGCTTGATTGTAAGTACATCCTAGCCTTGTTTTTAATGCTCTTTACATTTTTGAAGTCCTCGTAACCCGAATTACCTATTTCTACCCTTATTTTGAAGTAGCGTTCATGTTTGAAATTTGACCCATGTATGACATGCATGCGTTTTGATGTTTAATAGAGGAATATGAATGTTTGATGTGTGATAAACATCTTTTACCAAGTGATTTCTAGTGAAAATGGCTAAAAGGACTTATTTGTAAAGTTTGTAAAATGGGAAGTAAGATGTATGATTTAATGAGAAATGTGGACTTCTATAAGTATGTTATAAGTTCGGGTAGGCTTGGGTAACAAAGAAAATGAACACATTTCATTCTACGAGCTTAGGGACTAATTTGTAAATATGTGAAAATTTAGGGGCAAAATTGTAATTTTGTCGAAATATAGTTTTTGGACTGATTTGAATAATGTGATGGTTAAATAAGTTGAATTTTCTATTATAGATCAAGAAAAACGGAGTCTGGACCTAGACCGGGGAAAGAACAAGGTTTTGGACTAAATCGAATTAATTGTCCATATTTTGCACCGAGGTAAGTTCATGTATAAAAAAATGCAATGATATATCATGTTTTAATATTTTATTAATTTATGAGTCTCTATGTTTAATTATTACGACAAGTGTATGAACGATGTTATAGTCTATGAGTATGACATTGTGAACGAGTTCGACGAACATGTGATATCAGGAAAATCCCGTTTGAACCTTAGGAATAATTTAGAATACAATGTGACATGTCACTAGGAACTATATGTGTTGAGCTCATAAGATATGTGGTATGTGTCTATGTGAATCCAGGTGCTAGTCTTGTACGTTCTGCCGATGGTTGGGTAGCCCGGCATGTGTTGCAGGTACCTGTCAGCTTGTGTGAGTAGCCCGAGTAGTTATGTCCTAACTGTCAGCTTGTGTGAGTAGGCCCGTGATTAGCTCGAGAGCGAGCAATGTGTGATTTTAATATGAGGTAGCATGTGGCTACGTTTGAAGCAATATATGCAAGTCTTCCGTGTATCCGATAGTATTCCGAGTGTTCAACGGGTAAATCAGTGAGTTGTTCGACAAGTAAGTCATTGATGAGGAAATATGAGAATGTATTACGAGGTAGTATAGGTATGTACGAAAAACTCTTATGAATGAACCCCATATGTGATGATCTTTGGTAAGGTTGAAAATGTGTAAGTTATGCCTATAAATTTAAGTTATTCCTATGAATTTATGATGACACATATGTAGCTATGTTATGTCAATGGTATCTATATATATATATATTAATGATTATGTTGCTATTTATTTTCATGTGAACTTACTAAGCTATATGCTTACTCCCCCCTCTTTTCTATTTTCTTATAGTATCGCCAAGTTAGCTCGGGGATTGAAGGACGTCGGAGATTCGATCACACTATCAATTGGAAATTTTGGGTATAGTTAGTCTTAACATTTTAAGTATGGCATGTATAGGGACTTGGTCTTTTTGTTATATGTCATATTGGTTTAGCCAAATGTGTTGGCTTATGGTAATATCTGATTCATTTTGTATATGTCCATGTGATATGGTTCTTATTGATTATTTGGGTTGTAACCCTAATTAATTATGCATGCATGCAATGTGTTATGCTTGACGTGGTTGCCTGTGGATGATATGTGAAATGAATGGCACATGTACTTAATGAATGAATGGTGGCTAATAAGTATGACCAAAGCTATAGTATAATTGAGTAAATTGAAAGTAGGTTATCATGATGAATAAATATGAAATTGGTGTGGAATGCCATATGAAAGCATGATGGTTTGGTTAGGTGATATGTTGACATTACAAAGTCATGGATTAATCATGTTTATGAGTATTTGAGTGACTAAATATACTATGTTGCATGCCATCAAAAATGTATGAGTGAGTGAGCATTTAAGGGTGACAAATGGCTTGGAAAGTAGCCTCAAAGTTGTCCAAATAGATAGACACACGGGCGTGTGTCTAAGCCGTGTGTGACACACGGTCTGCCCCATGGTCATGTGATTCGATCGTGTGTCCCCTGCACCCTAATTAGGTGAAACAAAATTCCTAGTAGTAAACACACGGGCAGAGACAAGACCGTGTGAAGAACACGGCCGTGTGAAGAACACGGCCTCAAGACATGGGCTTGTGCCCAGGCTGTGTGAAGTTTGCACTTAATTTTTGGAATTTAATTCGCCACACGGCCTAAGCACACAGGTGTATGACTTGGCCATGTGACCCTATTTCGATTGATGACATCATAAACAGAGAGTTACATGGGCTGAGGACACGGGCATGTCCCAAGCCACATGGGCGTGTGTGACAACACGGCCTACCCACACGGGCATGTGACTCCTATTTTGAGGAAAATTTTCTAAGTAATATGAAAGTTTTGAAAGTTCTCAATTTAGTCCCGAACCACACCCAATGTATGTTTTGGGCGTCGAGGACCCATATAAGGGACAATATGCATGTGAATGAAAAGTTTTAAATTTGGACTGAAATCCATGTCTCGGTTTTGTACGTATACTTGTATTTATGTCTGGTAATGCCTCGTACCTTGTCCTAGCATTGGTTATGGGTAAGGGGTGTTACAGTCACACATGGCTGAGACGCACGCCCATGTCCCTGCCCGTGTGGACAAAAATAGGCTATTTGCAAAGCTATTATGCCACCCTATTTTCACATGTAAACACAAGCATAAATTGTAACATTTTTACAACCCAATAAGCAACCATTCCATAACATTTCATGCACATATGATACTCATTCCATATAGTATTCAATGTTTAACTAATATCATACATTTTTCCATCCATAAGCTTACCATAACAAAACACATTTGCATATTTCAATTCCATCAACTACTTGCTAAAACATACCAAAACATAATATTAAGTTTAGCCAAATCACATGGCTTAACCTATACACAAAATGTACCAAAACCATAATCTCAAGTAGAGGTGTGCATAGGTCGGGTAGCCCGAAGGCCTGCCTAAAAAATGGGAGGATTCGGGTAAAAATATAGGCCCGAAATATGGATTTGGGCAAAAAAATGAGGCCCATTTAGAAAACAGGTCAAGCCTTGGGTAAAACTTTTTTTTGGCCCGAATTATATACTAAATATATATATTTTATTTTTAATCATATTTACATTTTATTTTTAATTTTAATATAACCACTTTTTATTATATTTTCAATTTGTGTATTGTTTTAGTCTCATTTTTTTATTTGTTTCTTGTTTTAATATTTGTTTTTATGTTTTTAAATGTATTTGATTTATTATATTTTACAATTTTTTATTTAATGAAATAAGATAAAAAAAATTTAATATGGGCCTGGTCGGGTAGGGCTCAAGCTAAACAATTTTATTTCAGGCCGGGCTTGGACAAATTTTTAGGCCCATATTTCGGGCCGGGCCAGGCCTGGGCCTAGAAATAGGTCTAAAATTTTGTCTGGGCCTAGCACGAACCCGACCCGTCTCGGCCGTGCACACCTCTAATCTCAAGTGACCATATCTATCATCTTAATAACTAGCCTATACATGCCATATTTACATATATCTACAAGTTCAAAAGCATCAATCGGCAACTGGATAGTGTGATGCGTATCTCTGACTTCATTTGAATCGAGCGAGCTATCAAACCTCTATAATACACGGAAAAGAAACAGAGTAAACTTTATAGCTTAGTAAGCCCCGTATAATTAAGAATTTAACTTACCCTTTTATACATAATCAAACAAATAAACAAAGTATATCAAATTCACTTGCCAAATGCCTATACATAACCATTCATCAATATGTTAGTCACATAAATACATATAATCAACCTTTATCTCAATTTTATACATCATTGTATCATATCAAATTTATATATCATGTACATCATTTGTAACATTTCACTCTCAATCATATAAGCTGTAATTCATTCGATGACACATAACTTTTTGACATAACCAATAACAGAATTTATGTCCGTTGAACCTATTAGAATTTCAAAGGATACTTGGGTGATATACATTACATATATAAATCAGTAATCCGTCAATTCATTTTCATTTCCGCTCTTTCGAGCTATGATCAGTAAGCTCCTCTTGAGCTGATAGACAATAAGCTTTGACGAGCTAAAAATAGTAATCTCTTACGAGCTGATAATAGTAAGCTCTTACGAGTTGATATATCGATAAGCTCATACAAGCTGTGGTGATTCCGTAACAAATGCAGGAGCTCAACCAACACGGTAACCCTAATGACATGTCACTCGTATCCTACGAATTGATACAGTTCAAACGAGGCTTCATTAACCATTAAACTATATCGATAAGGCATTCACATTCCAAGTATATCAACTACTCAATTATACACATTCATTACAATTATTTCAGGTATTTAAAAGTTCGATTCTAATTATACGAACTTACCTCGTTTGCTGTAACGACAAATTAGGTCGACTAATCTGATACTTTGTTTTCCCCCATTCTAGATCCAAATCTCGTTTATCTCAATCTATATAATATCAAAATTTACTTATTTAATCATCATTTCATTCAATTTAGCACAATTTACACATTTTGAAAAAATTACATTTTTACCCCATTATTTCACATTTTTGCAATTTAGTCCTTATCACATAAAATCACAATTCATTCAATTTAATACAACTTCATGCTGGCCGAATATTACCCATTCTCATATCAACCCATATTTTTCATTTATTTTAAAATTCAACCACTAAATTTTCATGTGTCACAATTTAATCCAAAAATTGACATTTTTACAAATTCACTTTACAAAGCTTGTACATCTAACAACAATGATTTATTTTCTATCATCAACTAACAAAATAATCATGCATTCAACAATGGAAACATTCAAATACTCTAATAGTTTTGAAATTATAGATACGGGCTAGCTAGATAAAGCTGCAACGATATCAGAAATGTAGAAATTTTTAAAAAACAAGTCAAAAATGAACTTACAATTAAATCATGCAATTGCCGAAACTTGAAGAGCTTCCATGGCTGTTTTCTTTCCTTAATATTCGGTCAAGATGGACAAAACAAATATGATGGCTTTGTTTTTTAGTTATTTTACTAAATTTATTTTTACAATTACCTAATTACCCTTTATTAATACTTTAAAACATGCATAAATAATGTCCATAAATGTCCACCCACCTTAATAATGGTCTAATTACAACATAAGGACCTCCTCTATTTAATTCCATAGCTATTAAATACCTTTAGCAAATAGAACTCCACTTTTACACTTTACTCGATTTAGTCCTTTTTATCGAATTAAACATTTAGACGGTAAAATTTATTTACGAAACTTTCACGTAATTAATCTATCATGCTATAGACCTTATTAAAATAATAAAATAAATATTTTTTATTTGAATTTGTGGTTCCAAAACTACTATTCCGATTTGACCCAAAAACGGGCTGTTACAATAATCTATCGAAACACAACGTTCAACTGGAACAATGACATTTTACCCATATTTCTCAACTTATCACAAACACATTTTCGAATATCATAGTATCACTTTCAGCATTTTCGAAAGTAGCTCAGTTGGAAATCATCTCTGTCTCAACAAAACAATTTCATCAGAATCGGGAGATAGCACACTATCACAAGTTATATATGGCATGTATAACTAGACTCTCACATGTGCTAGGTTCGTCTGAGAATCGACTAAATCATAGCTCTGATACCACTAAAACACCCCTTACCCTTATCCAATATCAGAATAGGGTACGATGCATTACCAGACTTATACATAAGCAATCATACAATTCTGAGTCATAAATTTGGCATCAAATTAAAACTTTTCAACAACCAATCATATCGTCCCTAAATTGAGCCTATGAGCCCTTGTGGCTTGGGATATGCCTGGTGGGTAGGCTGTGTGGCCACACAATCCCGTGTCCCTAACAAGTGTAACTCTCTATTTGTCATCCAAGAACAAATTGAAGTCACACGACCAAGACACACGCCCATGTACTTAGGCCGTGTGCTTAGGCCGTGTGCTTAATATTGAGCATTCTGTTTTACAACAATTTAGGTGCAGGGGACACACAACCGGATCACATGCGCATGGGGCTGATTGTGTGTCACACACGGCCTAGACACATGCCCCGTGTGTCTACTCGTATGGACAAAAACAAGGCTATTTACCAAGCCATTTTGCCACCCTCACTTGCACACATCTACACAACAACACATGGCATAATTTCAAGCATGTAAGAGCTACCAAACAAATCACAATTATGACCATCACATACGAATACCATATCAACATCTATCATGCACACAACATTTATCATGCTATAAATCATTCATGTCAATTTCACCTTCATTAGACTTCGTTTAACTACTTTCTAGTTACTTTATTGTACTCACAAATTTATCATCTCATCAATAGACCACATTACCAAACATGTCCCACTCATGCCATAAATCACATTTCCAAACAATTCACGTTCACCAAGTATACCATGATCATATCACAAATGCATTGAAATATATATGAATATACTTATAACCAACATTAGCCAACTTCCAAGACTATATACAAAATGAACCATGAATCTTTACAAACCAATACATATAACCAATAGACCGAGTCCCTATACATGCCATAAATTTAAAATACTTAAATTCATCAATACCCAAAATGATAGTTTGACAGTGTGATAGGATCTCTGAGGATCTCCAACCCGAGCTAGCTTGACGACACTATAAAATATGGGAAAGGAAAGGGGTGTAACGCCCCAAAAATCCTGAAATCTCGAACCATTTTTTATTTATTTTCAGTTTCGATAAAAATTGTGCTTAACATTCCTAGTCAAGTGTTAATTATGTGATAGTAGGTCTTGGTTAAGGTTTGAGGTCAAACTTAGGGTTGAAGGAAATTATGGTTTAATTATTAAAAGAACCTTGTTGGCAAGTAGGTTGGATTTTAAATAAATGAAGGAAGAATTGGACACAAGAAAGCCTTATAGTGGAGTGGCAGGTGGCGTTACATGCAGGGTAAGGAGGTAACGGGTTCGAATCCCTCCTTGCTCAAAGGAATGATTTATTTTTGCTTAAGGAATGGACAATGGTGGCATTGAATGTGAACTCTGTAAGGAGTGATAAGAGGAGAAATTTGAGGAGAGGATTAAAGGGTTATTAGGGAGAAAAATTAGGAAATGATGAATATAAAGAGGTGGAGCCGAATTGGGGATTAGGGGATAGGAAATTCAGCTAGAGGCTATATATAGATGCTGAATGTGAGGTTGCCAGGCTAATGCAGAATTCTCCCTCACCTTGTTGCCAGAAAACACCTTTTTTCTCCAAAGATCTAAAAGCCAAAAATCTCTTGTTCTTCCTTCTTTTTCTTTGTGCCTATTCTTCATTCTTCCCTACTCAAAGTTTTCTTTTTGATTCACCTCTGGTTTAAACGATTTCTAATTTTCTTTGTACCAAATAACCTTTTTTACCATACAAGTTTCAAGAGCTGAATATCCTCTGTGCCGCCACTACCCTTTCCACTCGGTCAATTCTAATGTAAGTGCTTTGTTCTCTTAATTAATTTTGCTAGTATAGATCATTCTGTCCCTCACTTCTTCTAATCAGTTTTGGTAGGATTAGTATAGAATCCCAGTCTTTTGGATCCCTGCCGATTTGCTCCTTAGGTGTGAGATATTGGTAAGTGTTCTTCACTTCGGTAAAGGTTGGCCGAATAGGCTTTAGTAGTAAAGGGTGACATATGATGGATACAAGTCACCCAATATTTTTTTAACGATAAAGGTTAATACAGATCTGGGAAGTACTCGTGATTAGTGATTAAGGAAAAGCTATTAAGACTTGGCGTTTCAGGTAAGGTTAAGGTGAGACTTTGGATTTTGGTAAAGTATTCGATAAGTATATGTTAGTAATCATTGACTGATATCAATTGTAGGTTCGTGGTAAGAGGGATCGCAGCACGCTTTATTACCAGGTGTGTACATACATTGTACACACACAAGTAGATCAGCAAATCTCGAAATGCAGAAAAGCCAAAAGTTTGGCTACGGTAGTCTTGCGAGTGTGCGAACACTCGTAAGGGGGAAACCGATAGGTTATTTGAGGCCCCATGGGTGATTCCATGAACTTGGGCCGTGTTTTGGCCAACCGGGCCAGAAAGGGCTAAGTGGGCCTGATGGGCTATTGGGCCCATAGTAGGCAAAATTGGAAATTTGATGTTAAGTGATGGAAATTATATGAAAGCATGTATATGAATATGATTTGGGCCTAATGGGCCATATGAATGAGATTGGGCATAGTGGGCCATATGCATATATGTAGACTTGTTTGGGCTCTGTAAGGGGTTTTAGGCCTAGTATCTGATAACTGTTTAATTGACATAAAACTTAATTAATTAATTACGACCATAGATGAGTCATAAGGTTAAGGCGTGGTAATGGGTATATGTATGTCTAGGATTGGATCTAGGGAGAGCTTGGTACTTAAGCGATCTTAATGACTCACCTCCTTTTCTCTAGAATCCTACCTGGTGCATAGTATCTATTCACTTTAGCCAACGAGAACTTGTTAACGGGCCAAGGTAAGTAATTAACCTAATAAAGAGAAATTACCGAAATGCCCCTAAGGGCGAAAATAACCAAAATACCCCTATGTGTTGAATGTAAAATTTATGGATGTTACATGTATATCTACTGCATACATACGATATTCTGTTTAGATTGCATATTGGTTGGGAATTATGGAACGGAGGAAGTATATTAGGATCGCATGGTTGCTTGACAACCGTGGGTCCACTGACGGCTTTTAAGCCCTATATGTGATTGGCAGCTTGCTGCAATGAAGGTAATTCCGTAATCGGGCTACCATTGATGTGTATCGGCTAGGTGGGTCGATATTTATATCCCCACATGATATGTATCGGGGGACGGAGATGATGTGTAATGGTTGGATTATTGGGGTGGGGTTGCACTGCATTGCATTGCATGTATGATTTTATGGTGATTAATGAATGCTTATTACTCGTCGAGGGTTGTACACACTGAGTTTTCGAAAACTAACTCCCTCTTTTATTTTTCTCAAGTGATGCTCTGGAGAAGATTCGATGTTTGAAGGGACTCGGAGGTGGCCAACTAGCAAGACAACTTGGACTTGTTTTTTTTTTTAAAGAAAGCATATAGTTTCTAGCTTATTAAGTAATTTCAGACTGGAATGTAATAAGGCCTTCCTTTTTTTATTATTTGGATTGTTATCTTTATGCATTGTAATTATGAGAAGGTGAACATGGGTTCCTAAATCATAGATTGTTTTTCTACGTTTCTGCAACTAAATTTTAAAATGAAAAGTTTCATAAATCATATGTTTTAAACAAGCTTTCATGATTGAAAGAGAGTTTTTATAAGTTAATTAAGGTTTCTCATTTTAAGAAGGGTTTTCAATAAAAACAAGGTTTTCGCTAAAACAATTCAATGTGATGCGCCAGATTAGGCCATAACGTCTGGGCCGGGTTTGGGGTGTTACATTTAGTGGTATCAGAGCCCAAGTTGCAAAACTCGGGCTATGAAGTGGGCCTTATTATTTTGGTTTTGTTTTAAAAAAATTTCGGATCACAATGTTTTGGAAGAAAAAAATTCTTGCTGTGCGGCACACCAAGTCTCCGACGTCGAACCAAGTAAGTTCCTTTATTCTTAAGCTTGTGTAATTTGATATACTGTAGGTAGTTAGTGGGCTACTTTAGATGATTATGCTAAGGTTTTTTTAGGTTGAAATTGAAGCTCGTAGGACCTTGAAACTATAGAGGATTTACGAAAACAACCTTCTTTTAATACTTCCATAAAACATCGGTTTAATTATTAAAACTAACTAAAACTTCATCAAATTTCTAATCCAGATAATATGTGAGACAACGATGAGTGCTAGAAAAGGTGCAAGAGGCAGTGGCCGAGGCCGCGGAAGTGTTAGGGATGAATCGTCAGCATCTGGCCATATGCTCGATGT
This sequence comes from Gossypium arboreum, assembly GCF_025698485.1. Classification (NCBI taxonomy): domain Eukaryota; kingdom Viridiplantae; phylum Streptophyta; class Magnoliopsida; order Malvales; family Malvaceae; genus Gossypium; species Gossypium arboreum. The sequence goes on along the minus strand of NC_069077.1, from coordinate 43,116,867 downwards.
TAGAGTAGAAAAGGCTCCGGCCCCACCCGTAGCTAGAACTGGGCTATATGATCGGCTCGCGGGGGAAGATGCATTGTTGCAGGCAATGCTGAGGATTTTGGACAGGGTCGTAGGGCCCAATAATGGCACAGGAAATCAGGGGTCCATTCCGGAGCGACTTCGATCAAATGGGGCTGAAATCTTTAAAGGCGTGGCTGGTGTGGCTCCTAACGTGGCGGAATACTAGTTGGAGGCCACCGAAAGGATAATGGAGGACTTGGACTGTTCTCCTGAACAAAAGTTGAAAAGGGCAGTGTCATTACTTAGGGAAGAAGCTTACCAGTGGTGGCTAACAGTGAAAGAGGGCACCCAACCTGAGTAGGTCACTTGGGAGTTCTTCAAAACTGCGTTCCAAGGGAAGTATGTAGGTACAAGTTATGTGGATGCTAGAAGGAAGGAGTTCCTGAACTTGACCCAGGGAAACAAATCTTTGGCGAAGTATGAGGCGGAATTTCTACGCCTTAGTAGGTATGCAAGAGTTATGGTGGCAATGGACTATGAGCGTTGCGTTAGGTTTGAGGATGAACTTAGAGATAGCCTCAAAGTATTGATAGCTCCATAAAGGGAATGAGTTTTCTTGGAGTTGGTGGAGAAAACAAAGATAGCAGAGGAGGTAAAATGCACTAAGTGCCTAAATCAGGAAAAAGAAAAGGGTAAGAATAAAAGGAAAGCTGAGACTCCTGGTATTGGATAGAGGCCTAGGGCTAGGGCCAAAGATAATGGGCCGGTTAGAGCAAGGCCCCCTACTGTGAATCCGGGGGTGCCACCTTGTGCTGATTGTGGGAAAGGTCATGCAGGCGAGTGTTGGAAGAGGACAGAAGCTTGTCTGGCTTCTGGATCTATGGAGCATAGGATCAGGAATTGCCCTAGGATGCCAGTTCAGGTGCTAGGAGTGGGTAGAGGTTATGTACAACCACTGAAGGGTGGTCAGTAGCCGCCCAGAGGTCATGGTCAGGCCACGGGTGGAAACAGTTTGGGCCATGGAGTACTGGGCAGAGGTGCTGGCGAGACAGCCAGTGTTGGTCTATGCAACACATGGTCGAGAAGACAGAGACGCTCCAGAGGCAAATATTGGTACGTACATTAACCATAATATGCTATTTATTTAGTTTGGAATTAGAGTGCGAAGCAGGAGCGTGGTGTGGAAGTCTATGCTATGCAGCTGTACTAACAGTTGGGAATTTTGAGGAAGAAATTTCTTTTAGTGGGTAGTGTGACAGCCCTAAAGTGACCCTAGTCGGAAAGCGATTTCGGGACCACTAAACCGAGTCACCAAATTATTTGAATATGATATTTATTGTCTAAAATATGTGATTATGAATGTGTGAAAGTTTTAAGCTTCGATTTAGTAAATTGCATGTGAATTTAGTCAATAGGACTTATGTGTGACACTTTTGAAATGTGATAGGTTAATCTATAAGGATCTATTAGTGCATGTAATCGAAGGGGTGGACTTGCATGTCAATTTCCCCCATTTAATTACTAGTGGCCGGCCATGACAAAGGGTGATGGGCAAAACATGTCATAAAACATGTTGTGTTAATGGTTTATGTTAGAAAAGATAAAATAATAATGGTTAGTAGGATGATGAAAGAAAAAAAAAAAGGTCATCATCCATGTTTCTTCCTAGCCGATTCTAAAGAAGAAAAAAGAGAGAACAAGAGCATTCGGTGATGAAAACAAGTTGTGTTCTTTGATTATTCTTGGCCGATTTGAAAGGAGGAAGAAAGGAGTGAAGCAATCGGTCATCTTAGGTCAATATTAAGGTAAGGAAGTTGATACTAATTCTTGAAATCCTAGTTGATATTGAGTGAGATATCAAGTTATTGTTGGTAACCCATGTTGAAATTGTGATTTTGGAATAAGTAAGGTTTTCGGCGATGGAGATTAATAAGGGTGATGGTTGTGTTTCACGCTAAATCTAGATGAACAATGGTAGTTGCTTACATCTTGATATTTATGAGTTCCTTTCTTGGTTCTACCTTAGGTCCATAAGTATGATTTATGTTTGTTATGTTACTCATGGTTAAAATGATTCTGCTATGGTTCATGTAAAAATAAAATATACATGATTTGGTATTAAATGATATTAGGTTATATTCGAACATAGAAAGAGTTTATTTTGGTATGCTTATTACATGGTAGGTAAGATTTGTGTTTTGGATATATGTTTATATTTGGTTAATGATTTGTTCTTGTGAAGTATAAATTTGTAACATGAATTGAGTTGGAAGTTATTATAATGTACTTGTGCATTCGGGTATATGATGAAAATATATGAGGTGGTTATAATCAACTTTGTGATTCGGCTCTTGCACATATATATATTTGCACATGATGTATTGGTATGACATATATATTATCTCAAGGTATATATTTATATATGATGGTGTTTCAGTTATTGAGTAAACGATGGATGCGTATTGAGTTATAATATGTAATGCATTAGTTAGTAAAATGTATGCCATTTATATGTGGTATTAAGTATATAATTGGCCTCAACATAGACTTGCATATTCGGCCACATGAGATGGATTGGTGTTGCATGTATTCGGTTAGAGGCAAGCATATTGACGCTTTTATCTTGGCTTAGATAATCGGCTAAAAGAGAGCGTGGGCTAATATGTTGAGTTTGATTCATGATTTCATACACATGCGACTCTAATGTCTAATGTATATATGGGTTAAGTACCTTGAGTTTCTCTTCTTGATGTTCAAGTGATTAAATCAATTTATTTGTTAAATTAAGCTCAAGAGCAAAGGGGAACTAAATCCGATAAAGGGAAGGAAAAAGTGGTCGAATAGCCATCGAAATCGTTCGACAACATCCGAAGTAAGTTTTCGAGTAACGAGACTTAGTTTACGATTTGATTAAGTCATGACGTATGAGCATAACAAATATACGGTGATATGATGATTCTACTTGAATTATATGTTGAGTTAATTAGTCTATACGTATGACGGGTAGCCGTATGTGCATAGAGATCATGTCATAAAGCAAACTAAACCATGCTGTTTGTATGTGGCTAGTGAGCCGAAAATGGGATTGCTTAATATGTGACTTGTGTTTGAACTCTAATTATGAAAATGAAATATAGATGTGTCATGATTTATTGATATGTGCATGAATATTTGGATGATAACCGGCTAAGTCCGAAGGCATTTGCGCTAGTGACTAGTTCGGATAAGTCCCAAGGCATTTGTGCGAAGTTACTATATCCGGGCTAAGTCCCGAAGGCATTTGTGCGAGTTACTATATCCGGCTATGTCCCGAAGGTATTCGACGAGTAGCTATATCCGGTTCAATCCTCAAGGTACTTGGCTTGGGAATGAGCGACCTTGCTGTAATAGTTTCAATTAATACGCCAGTAAAATCCAAGCGATGAGGTATGTTTCAGATATGCTTTGAATTAGTTGATCTCTTACAAATAGTATTCGTCGATCGATAAATGAGCTACCGCCTTTGGCTAAGTTGATCTTTGTGTATGAATATAAGGGTTGGTAATGTGAAGTAAGTATGATATTGAGAATTTGTGCATATGAAATTATCCGTTTAGCCATATGAATGTTACACTTTAGTTGTGTCAAATTTTATGGCTCAAAACTTACTAAGCATTAAATGCTTACTCTGTTTCTTTGAATCTCTTTTATAGATTTTGGTTCGTCACCATCGGACTCGGGATTGTCGAAGTTGAAGTCGTCCACACTATCAAACCCCTTTTGGTACACTTTTGGTTGAACTTTGAAATGGCATGTATAGGACTACCCTTTTGTTGTGGGTCATGTACCCTTGGTTTTGTATAAATTTGGATAGCCATGCGAAAATGGCTTATATATATTTTGAGCATAATGTTATAATCATTTTGTATGTATATGGTTATTGAGAGGTGTGGATATGCTTGGCAATGATTGGCCATTGGAATGGTTAATCACGATCATACTTTGTGCTATATATGCTAAAGCCATTGGAATGGTTAATCACGATCATACTTTGTGCTATATATGCTAAAGGGTTAGTTGAATCATGGAAACTGTGTAATAGGTAAAGTCTACCTTAAAGGCAGATGCTGACAGCAGCAGTGGTGTGAATTTGAAAAATCACTAAAAATAGTAGGAATGGAATTAAATAGTGAATAAATTATGTAATCGAACCTTGATGAATCTACTTCCATATGGAAGAAACGAAACGGTCATATGAGTCATATTTTAAGAGATATTCAAGTTTTTGTAGGACAGGGCAAGAGCGATTTCTGGATCCCCTGATCTGACTTTGGAAATTCATTATAAATTAACCAGAGATAATTAGAAGTCATGCCATATATTTATAGATTCCTTTTTGAGTCTAGTTTCATTAGAAACAAATGGCATAAGTATTGAAGCCCCGTATAAGGAGTTATCTAAGTCACAATGCAGGAAGGTCAGTGTAGTCAAACCCTGTAACAGGGGAGACTTTAACTAATAAAATGTACTAATTGGCTCGACCAAAAATTCTAGAAAAAAATTTTTGGATGGATATATGAGTCTAGTTTCAAGGAAAAATTACGAAACTGATTTTCAAGTTTTGGAACTCAAGATATGATTTTTAAGGTGACAGTGATGCAGTTAGTCAGCTGTCTGGAAATTTTCAAAATGGACTGTGAAAATAAGTGAATTTAGTCTGTGAACCCCTCGTGTCCGACTCCGGTAATGGTCTCAGGTACGGGGTGTTACAGGTAGAGTTGTAACGGCCTAAAAATCCCGAATTCCCAAACTTTCATTTTTTTTTTTGGTTTCGATAAAAATTGTGCTTAACATTCCTAGTCAAGTGTTAATTATGTGATAGTAGGTCTTGGTTAAGGTTTGAGTTCGAACTTAGGAGTGAAGAAAATTATGGTTTAATTATTAAAAAAACCTTGTTGGCAAGTAGGTTGACTTTTAAATAAATGAAGGAAGAATTGGAAACAAGAAAGCCTTGTGGTGGAGTGGCAAGTGGCGTCACATGCAGGGCAATGAGGTAAGGGGTTCGAATCCCTCCTTGCTCAAAGGAAGGATTTATTTTTGCTTAAGGAATGGACAATGGTGGCGTTGAATGTGAACTCTGTAAGGAGTGATAAGAGGAGAAATTTGAGGAGGGATTAAGGGGTTATTAGGGAGAAAAATTAGGAGATGAGGAGTGTAAAGAGGTGGAGCCGAATTGGGGATTAGGGGATAGGAAATTCGGCTAGAGGCTATATGTAGATGCCGAATGTGAGGTTGCCAGTCTAATGCCAAAATCTCCCTCAACTTGTTTCCAGAAAACACTTTTTTCTCCAAAGATCTAACAGCCGAAAATCCCTTGTTCTTCCTTCTTTTTGTTTGTATCGATTCTCCATTCTTCCCTACTCAAATTTTTCTTTTTGATTCACCTCTGGTTTAAGCGATTTCTACTTTTCTTTGTGTCGAATAACCTTTTTTTCCATACAAGTTTCAAGAGCTAAATATCCTCTGTGCCGCCACTACTCTTTCCACTCGGTCAATTCTAATGTAAGTGCTTTGTTTGTAACATCCCGAAATAGGGCCTAAACGGAACAGTGGTTGCGAAACCACAAATCTGAGGTAGAAAATTTATTTTATTATTATTTTGAGGTTCATGATATGATTGCATGATTGTGTGAAAATATCGTGATGAAATTCTATGCATAAAGTGCTTAAGTTGAGATTAGGGACTAAATCGAATAATTTGCAAAACTTGCATTCTAGAATTTTTTAGTATGAAATTGCTTTGGAATATTAATGAGGAGGTCTTAAATAGCAATTTGACTAATTTCTAAGTCTATGGACAAAAATTGGACATGGATGGAATTTTTGGAAAGTTTAGTAGTAAGGGCATTTTGGTCATTTAGTTATTAAAATGAATTAAAAACAAAATTAAAAGCCAATTTTTGTCCATCTTCTTCATTAGGATGGAATTTCAAAGGTTCTCCATAGCTAGGGTTTGTTTCAAGCTTTTTCATTAGGACGAAATTTCAAGGGTTCTCCATAGCTAGGGTTTGTTTCAAGCTTTCAAACTCCATAGTAAGTGATTCCAAGCCCCGTTTTTAATGATCGTTACGTTTTTGGAGTCCTGATAACTTGATTAAGCTTATTCTAGCAATAATTCAACCTAGGGTTCATATTTGAAAAAATACCCATAGGTTAAATTTGTGTATTTTGGTATTTTATGATAGAATATGAGGTTTTAAATTATGTTAGACAACTTGTACTACTCGGTTTTAAGCGAAAACGAGTAAAAGGGCTTAATCGGTAAAAATACCTAATAGTCATAAGTACATGTTAGAGTGTGAATTTGATGTTGCCATAGAAGGGCAAAATGATCAGCATGTCATAAAACATAAGAATAAGGGATGAAGTTTAATTTACGAGCCTTGGGGCAAAAGTGCAAATATGTGAAAGTTTAGGGGCAAAAATGTAATTTTTCCAAAGTTTGGGTCAAGGACTGTTTTAATAAATGTGAGTATTAAATAAGATAAATTTTTTTATTATAGATCAAGAAGAACAAAATCCGGAGTTAGACCGGGGAAAGAAAAAGTTAGTGGACTAAGTTGATATAGTTGATCGTATTTTGTTTTGAGGTAAGTTTGCAGTAAATAAATGCAATATTCTATTATTTTATGTTAATTTTGTTAATTTCCAGCATGTGTATATTTATTTTATGAAATTATTGAAAGAAGACTAAAGCATGAATTGACAGAGAAGTAATTTCAGAAAGTCCCGGTTGAACCTTAAGAATGTGTAGGATACAAATGTCATGACATTAGGGTTTAAGGATACCGTGTAAGACCATGCCAAGGCATGGCAATTGGTAAGGTTTCTAAGGCAAGGAAATCATGTAAGACCATGTCAAGACATGGCATTGATAAGTTACTATAAGGCAAAGGTCCCATGTAAGACCATGCCAAGGCATGGCATTGGTGAGTTCATAAGGCAAGGCTACCATGGAAGACCATGTCAAGACATGGCAGTGGTAAGTTTCAAAAGGATACCATGTAAGACCATGACAAGTCATGGCAATGGTAAGGTACCCGTGTATCCTTAGTATTCCAAGTGGTTCAACGGGAAAATTTAAAGAGAATATCAAGGTAAGGTAAGGTAAGACGAGTTATACTAAAAAGGTAAGACAAGTTCATGCTAGAAGAGTAAAGGTAAGTACATATGTTCACGTATGCTTGATAAGGAAAAAGGTAAGTAAAATGTATTAATAAATTTGATTAAGTAAGTAAGTATTTAAGTAACTGAGTAAGTGAAGAAGTTTTGTCTATGACAATTAATGAAGTTGCATTAAGTAGTATCATGCCAAGTTGTAAGATAATTCTTATGAATGTTGTTATTTATTTGCATGCAAACTTACTAAGCTTAATGCTTACCCCTTTTATTTTCCTTCTTTTTATAGTTTTGTCAAGCTAACTCGGGGATCGTAAAGTACGTCGGAGGTCCGGGCACACTATCACAAGGATTATTTTGGTATAGCTAGACGTTTCATTTTGAGTATGGCATGTATAGCATCGTAGCCATTTTATGTGTATGATCTTATGATATGGCTAATGATTGGTATGTAAATGCTTGATAATGATTAGCTGTTGGAATGGCTAATCAAGGACATGTTTGGTGTTATGTATGCCTAAATGCTAGTTATTCCATGGAAATTATGAAAAAGGTGAAATTAGCACAATTAGACAGTAGCAGTGACGTGAATTTGAAAAATCACTAAAAATAGTAGAAATTGAATTAAATGATGAATAAGTTATGAAATCAAATATTATTATGTCTATTTTCAAATGGAAGAAACAAAATAGGTAAATGAGATATACTCTATGGGATATTTAAATTTTTGTGAAACAGGGCCAGAGCGATTTCTGGATCCCCTGTTTTAACTTAGGAAATTCACAAAAAATTGTACAAAGATAATTAGAAGTCATTCTTTACATTTACAGATTCCTTATTGAGTCTAGTTTTATGAGAAATAAACTTAATAGTAATTGGAACTCTGTATAGGGACATATTTGATTCGTAATACACAGAGGTCAGAGCGGTAAAACCCTGAAATAGGGGAGACTTTAACTAATAAACTGTACCAGTTGGCCTACCAAAAATTCTAGAAAAGAATTAGTTGATATATATATGAGTGTAGTTTTAGGAAAAATTTACGGAATTGGATTTCAAGTTTTGTAACTTGAGATATGAATTTTTAAGAGACTGTGACGCAGATTGCCAGCTTCTCTGAAAGTTTTAAAAATAAATTGTTTGAGCTGTTTAAGTAATGAATTAAGTCTGTTAACACCTCGTGTTGGAACTCCGGGCGACGGTCTCGGATACGGGGCTTTACATTTTATTGGTATCAGAGCAAAGGTTTAGTCGGTTCTCAGAATATTTAGTATGAGTAAGAGTCTAGCTATACATGCCATACTTATGTGTTGATAGTGTGACGACTCCTGACGATTTTATAATGTTTTGTTTTATAGTTATGGATCCCAAACAAGCTGGTGCAGATGATGTACAGAGTAACGTTCCCACTCCCGTAGAAGGGACAGTGCCACCAAATAGTAGTGAAAGGCCCGTTACAGTTAGTCAGGGAGTAGGGGCTCGAGAAGCCTTTTTCCCAGCTATGAATGAATGGTTTGCAGAGTTCGTTCGAACGAATCCGGCTGTTAGACCTCCACCCCATCATGATCATCAGACCACCCATGTAGCTCCCCCAGTCACAGGTATGGTTATAAGAGAAAAACCACCAGTTGATAAAATCAGAAAACAAGGAGCCAAAGAGTTTCGAGTTACAAAAGATGATGATGCAGAAAAGGCAGAATTTTGGCTCGAGAATACTATCAGAGTCTTTGATGAGTTATCCTGCACACCTGAGGAGTGTATGAAATGTGTTGTATCACTCCTTAGAGATTCGGCCTACCATTGGTGGAAGACACTTGGATCAGTTGTACCGAAAGAGAGAGTCACTTGAGACTTCTTTCAGGAGGAATTTCGTAAAAAGTACATCAGTTAGAGGTTTTTTGACCAGAAAAGAAAAGAGTTTCTAGAGTTGAAACAGGGCAATATGACAGTAACTGAATATGAGCGTGAGTTTGTTAGACTCAGCAATTATGCTCGAGTGTGTGTCTCACAGAGGCTATTATGTGCAAAAGATTTGAGGATGGGCTTAATGATGATATCCGATTGTCATTGGTGTCCTAGAAATAAAAGAGTTTGTTATCCTAGTTGAGAGAGCTCAAGGTAGAGGAACTGTTAAAAAGAAAGAGCAAAGTTGAAATTGAGACGCAAGACACGAAGAAAAGACTAACGAGCAAGTCATTTCAGTCTACAACTAAGAGGCCTAGAGAGTTCTCCGCTAGATCTAATTTTTCAGCTGGATATTCTAGCTGAAATAGAGGTAGAAGATTTATGAGTCCTAAATCTCATACCACTTCGATTGCAAGTGTTGGCAGTGGTCAGCCTGATGACCAGAGTGTCCCCGATATGGTCGACGTCACCCAGGTCAGTGTCGAGCAACTGAGACAGGTTGTTTCCGATGTGGTGCACCAGACCATTTTATTCGGGAGTGTCTCGAAATGATTAAAATGGAAGCAATACCGAATGTAAGATCAGGAAAATCTCCTATCAGAGGCAGACCACTGAGAAATCTGGGAGCTGGGGCAAATAATAGAGGTGTATCTAGAGATTTAGTAGTGAGGCCAGATGTTAGAGTACCTGCGAGGACTTATGCTATCCGTGCTCGCGAAGAGGCATCCTCCCCCGATGTGATTACGGGTACATTTTCTCTCCATGATACTAGAGTTATTGCTTTGATTGATCCGGGTTCAACCCATTCATATGTTTGCATGAAATTGATGCCTAGTATAAGTATGCTTATAGAATCTACAGAATTTGTGATTAAAGTATCGAATCCATTAGGCAAGCATGTATTAGTAGATAAAGTATGTAGAAATTGCCCTTTGATGATTAGAGGCTACTGTTTTCCAGCCAATCTCATGCTATTGCCATTTGATGAGTTTGATGTGATTCTTGGTATGGATTGGTTGACTACACATGATGTGATAGTCAATTGTGGAAAGAAATTCATTGAGTTGAAGTGTGAAAATGGTGAAATTCTTCGGGTTAATTCAGAAGAGTCAGATAGTTCATTTCCCATAATTTCTGTTATGTCTGCTCAGAAATGTTTGAGAAAAGGGTATGAAGCTTATCTTGCTTTTGTGTTAAACACTAAAGATCCAGAATTGAAAATTGAATCAGTGCCTATGGTATGTGAGTTTCCCGATGTGTTTCCGGAAGAACTACCAGGTTTGCCTCCTGTTAGAGAAGTTGAGTTTGGTATTGAGTTGATTCCAGGTACCACGCCCATTTCTATTGCTCCTTATAGAATGGCTCCGTTGGAATTGAAAGAATTGAAAGCTTAGTTGCAAGAATTAACAGATAAAGGCTTTGTAAGACCCAGTAGTTCACCATGGGGTGCACCAGTGCTATTTGTGAAAAAGAAAGACGGATCGATGAGATTGTGCATAGATTATCGACAACTTAATAAGGTAATAGTAAAGAACAAGTATCTATTGCCTAGAATTGATGATCTGTTTGATCAATTGAAGGGAGCTACTATGTTCTCCAAGATAGATTTGAGATCTGGATACTATCAGTTGCGAGTTAAAGAGTCAGATGTCCTGAAGACTGCTTTCCGGACTAGGTATGGTCATTATGAGTTCCTTGTGATGCCATTTGGCTTGACTAATGCTCCTGCCATTTTAATGGACTTAATGAACCAAATTTTCAGACCGTACTTGGATAAGTTTGTAGTTGTGTTCATTGATGATATCTTGATTTATTCTCATGATGAGACTGAGCATGCAGAACATTTGAGAACAGTTTTACAGATTCTGAGAGATAATCAGTTGTATGCCAAGTTCAGCAAAAGTGAGTTTTGGTTACGAGAAGTTGGTTTTCTTGGACATATTGTCTCAGGTGAAGGTATTAAGGTTGATCCGAGCAAGATTTCAGCCATTGTTGATTGGAAGTCTCCTAGAAATGTATCAGAAGTTAGAAGTTTTCTTGGTCTTGCCGGATATTATAGATGATTTGTAGAGGGATTTTCCATGATAGCTACCCCACTGACAAGATTGTTGCGAAAGGATGTCAAGTTTGAATGGACTGAGAAGTGTCAACAGAGTTTTAACAAGTTAAAAGCATTGTTGACTAAAGCTCCTGTTTTAGTACAACCAGAACCAGGTAAGGAGTTTGTGATTTACAGTGATGCGTCCATGAATGGACTTGGTTGTGTACTTATGCAGGAAGGGAAGGTAATTGCTTATGCCTCTAGACAGCTAAAGCCACATGAGGAGAACTATCCGACACATGATTTAGAGCTAGCTGCCATTGTTTTTGCTCTAAATATTTGGAGACATCATTTGTACGGTGAGAAGTGCCACATATTCACTGATCACAAAAGTTTGAAATATTTGATGACTCAAAAAGATTTGAATTTGAGGCAAAGAAGATGGTTAGAGTTGATTAAAGATTATGAGCTAGTGATCGATTATCACCCAGGTAAGGCAAACGTTGTTGCTGATGCTTTGAGTAGGAAATCTTTATTTGCATTAAGAGCTTTGAACACTAGTCTAGCCTTATCAGATGATGGTTTTATCTTAGCTGAGTTGAGAGCTAAACCGATGTTTCTTGAAGAAATTTTTGAAGTTCAGAAAAATGACAGTGAGTTGTTAGCCAAAAGAGATCAACGTGGGTCGGATATAGAGTTAGATTTTTAGATCAGTTCTGACGGTTGTTTGATGTTCTGAGACAGGGTATACGTACCGAAGAATGATGACCTTATTCGAAAGATCTTACAGGAAGCACATAGTAGTTCTTTGTCTATTCATCCAGGTAGTACAAAGATGTATAATGATTTGAAGAAAATGTACTGGTGGGTAGGAATGAAAAGGGACATTTTAGAGTTTGTTTCTAGATGCTTGATCTGTCAGCAGGTAAAGGCCAAACATCAGGTACCTTCAGGTTTATTGCAGCCTGTACTAGTCCCTGAGTGGAAATGGGATCAAGTTACTATGGATTTTGTGACAGGATTGTTGTTGACACCAAGAAAGAAAGATGCAATATGGGTTGTGATTGATAAGTTAATGAAGTCGACTCATTTTATTCCAGTTCGTATGGATTATTCACTTGACAAGTTGGCCAAATTGTATATTTCAGAATAGTCAGACTACACGGGGTACAATTATCGATCATTTCAGACAGAGATCCAAGATTTACTTCACGGTTTTGGAAGAAATTACAGGAGGCTTTGGGCACAGAGTTGAGTTTTAGTACAGCTTTCCATCCTCAAACTGACGGTCAGTCAGAGAGAGTTATTCAGGTACTTGAAGATATGCTTAGATGCTGTGTACTAGAATTTCAAGGCTGTTGGGAAAAATATTTACCATTAGTAGAGTTTGCCTACAATAATAGTTATCAGTCGAGTTTGAAGATGGCACCTTATGAAGCTTTGTATGGACGTAAATGTCGTACACCTTTGTATTGGATGAGCTTAAGGAAAATCAGATTTATGGGGTTGATCTAGTTAAGGAAGCAGAGAGAAAGTAAAATCATCGATATTGCTTGAAAGCGACTTGACGGACAAAAGTCGTATGCAGATTTGAAGAGAAAAGAGATTGAGTATCAAGTTGGTGACAAAGTGTTTTTGAAAGTATCCTCATGGAAGAAAGTATCCCCGTGGAAGAAAGTTCTCAGATTTGGCAAGAAAGGCAAACTAAGTCCACGTTTTATTGGACCATTTGAAGTGATTGAGAGAGTCGGACCATTAGCATATCGGTTAGCTTTGCCGATTGAGTTAGAGAAGATTCATAATGTATTTCATGTGTCTATGCTACGTTGTTATTGTTCAGATCCGTCACATGTGATTTCTCAGACAGAGGTTGAGATTCAGCCAGACATGACTTACGGTGAAGAACCAGTAAAGATTCTAGCTCGAGAGGTAAAGCAATTAAAGAACAAAAGTATTGCACTTGTGAAAGTACTATGGAATAGACATGGGGTAGACGAGGCTACATGAGAGCCTGAAAAGGCTATGTGAAAACAATACCCAAATCTCTTCACAGATAAGATTTTCGAGGACGAAAATCCCTAAAGGGGGGAGAAATGTAACATCCCGAAATAGGGCCTAAACGGAACAGTGGTTACAAAACCACAAATCTGAGGTAGAAAATTTATTTTTTTTATTATTTTGAGGTTCATGATATGATTGCATGATTGTGTGAAAATTTCGTGATGAAATTCTATGCATAAAGTGCTTAAGTTGAGATTAGGGACTAAATCGAATAATTTGCAAAACTTGCATTCTAGAAGTTTTTAGTATGAAATTGCTTTGGAATATTAATGAGGAGGTCTTAAATAGCAATTTGACTAATTTCTAAGTCTATGGACAAAAATTAGACATGGATGGAATTTTTGGAAAGTTTAGTAGTAAGGGCATTTTGGTCATTTAGTTATTAAAATGAATTAAAAAGAAAATTAAAAGCCAATTTTTGTCCATCTTCTTCATTAGGACGAAATTTCAAGGGTTCTTCATAGCTAGGGTTTGTTTCAAGCTTTCAAACTCTATAGTAAGTGATTCCAAGCCCCGTTTTTAATGATCTTTACGTTTTTGGAGTCCCGATAACTTGATTAAGCTTATTCTAGCAATAATTCAACCTAGGGTTCATATTTGGAAAAATATCCATAGGTAAAATTTGTGTATTTTGGTGTTTTATGATAGAATATGAGGTTTTAAATTATGTTAGACAACTTGTACTACTCGGTTTTAAGCGAAAACGAGTAAAAGTGCTTAATCGGTAAAAATACCTAATAGTTATAAGTACATGTTAGAGTGTGAATTTGATGTTGCCATAAAAGGGCAAAATGATCAGCATGTCATAAAACATAAGAATAAGGGATGAAGTTTAATTTACGAGCCTTGGGATAAAAGTACAAATATGTGAAAGTTTAGGGGCAAAAATGTAATTTTGCCAAAGTTTGGGTCAAGGACTGTTTTAATAAATGTGAGTATTAAATAAGCTAAATTTTTTATTATAGATCAAGAAGAACAAAATCCAGAGTTAGACCGGGGAAAGAAAAAGATAGTGGACTAAGTCGATATAGTTGATCGTATTTTGTTTCGAGGTAAGTTTGCGATAAATAAATGCAATATTCTATTATTTTATGTTAATTTTGTTAATTTCCAGCATGTGTATATTTATTTTATGAAATTATTCAAAGAAGACTCAAGCATGAATTTACAGAGAAGTAATTTCAAAAAGTCCCGGTTGAACCTTAAGAATGTGTAGGAACAAATGTCATGACATTATGGTTTAAGGATACCGTGTAAGACCATGCCAAGGCATGGCAATTGGTAAGGTTTCTAAGGCAAGGAAATCATGTAAGACCATGTCAAGACATGGCATTGATAAGTTAGTATAAGGCAAAGGTCCCATGTAAGACCATGCCAAGGCATGGCATTGGTGAGTTCATAAGGCAAGGCTACCATGTAAGACCATGTCAAGACATGGCAATGGTAAGTTTCAAAAGGATACCATGTAATACCATGACAAGTCATGGCAATGGTAAGGTACCCGTGTATCCTTAGTATTCCAAGTGGTTCAACGGGAAAATTTAAAGAGAATATCAAGGTAAGGTAAGGTAAGACGAGTCATACTAAAAAGGTAAGACAAGTTCATGCTAGAAGAGTAAAGGTAAGTACGTAACGTTCATGTATGCTTGATAAGGAAAAAGGTAAGTAAAATATATTAATAAATTTGATTAAGTAAGTAAGTATTTAAGTAAGTGAGTAAGTGAAGAAGTTTTAAATATGTCTATGACAATTAATGAAGTTGCATTAAGTAGTATCATGCCAAGTAGTAAGATAATTCTTATGAATGTTGTTATTTATTTACATGCAAACTTACTAAGCTTAATGCTTACCCATTTTATTTTCCTTCTTTTTATAGTTTTGTCAAGCTAACTCGGGGATCGTAAAGTACGTTGGAGGTCCGGGCACACTATCACGAGGATTATTTTAGTATAGCTAGACGTTTCATTTTGAGTATGACATGTATAGCATCGTGGCCATTTTATGTGTATGATCTTATGATATGGCTAATGATTGGTATGTAAATGCTTGATAATGATTAGCTGTTGGAATGGCTAATCAAGGACATGTTTGGTGTTATGTATGCCTAAATGCTAGTTATTCCATGGAAATTATGAAAAAGGTGAAATTAGCACAATTAGACAGTTGCAGCGACGTGAATTTGAAAAATCACTAAAAATAGTAGAAATTGAATTAAATGATGAATAAGTTATGAAATCAAATATTATTATGTCTATTTTCAAATGGAAGAAACAAAATAGGTAAATGAGATATACTTTATGAGATATTTAAATTTTTGTGAAACAGGGCCAGAGCGATTTCTGGATCCCCTGTTCTGACTTTGGAAATTCACCAAAAATTATAAAAAGATAATTAGAAGTCATTATTTACATGCACAGATTCATTATTGAGTCTAGTTTTATGAGAAATAAACTTCATAGTAATTGGAACTCTGTATAGGGACATATTTGATTCGTAATACACAGAGGTTAGAGCAGTCAAACCCTGAAACAGGGGAGATTTTAACTAATAAACTATACCAGTTGGCCCGACCAAAAAATCTAGAAAAAAATAGTTCATAGATATATGAGTCTAGTTTTAGGGAAAATTTACGGAATTGGATGTCGAGTTTCGTAACTCGAGATATGAATTTTTAAGTGACTGTGACGCAGATTGCCAGCTTCTCTAGAAGTTTTAAAAATAAATTGTTTGAGCTGTTTAAGTAATGAATTAAGTTCGTTAACACCTCGTGTTCGACTCCGGCGACGGTCTCGGATATGGGGCGTTACATTGTTCTCTCAACCAGTTTTGCTAGTATAGATCACTCTGTCCCTCACTTCTTCTCATTGGTTTTGGTAAGATTAGTATTGAATCTCAGTCTTTTGGATCCCTGCCGATTTGCTCCTTAGGTGTGAGATATTGGTAGGTGTTCTTCACTTCGGTAAAGGTTGGCCGAATAGGATTTAGTAGTAAAGGGTGACATATGATGGATACAAGTCACCCAATATGTTTTTAACGATAAAGGTTAATGTAGATCTGGGAAGTACTCATGATTAGTGATCAAGGAGAAGCTATTAAGACTTGGCGTTCCAGGTAAGGTTAAGGTGAGACTTCGACTTTTGGTAAAGTATTCGATAAGTATATGTGAGTAATCATTGAGTTATATCGATTGTAGGTTCGTGGTAAGGGGGATCGCAACACGCTTTATTACCAGGTCTATACATACACTGTGACAGCCCTAAAGTGACCCTAGTCGGAAAGTGGTTTCGGGACCACGAAACCGAGTCTTATAAATAATTAAAGGTTATATTTTGTGTTTATGATGTGAGTAAATGCTTGTGTGATAGTTCCATACTTCAATTTGGTCAGTGTATGTGAAAATTATTAGTAGGGACTTATGTGAGACAATTTAGAAATATGCTAGGCAAGTGCTAAAGTGGCCTATTAATATATGTGGGAAAGTGCTTGTCCTTGCATGTCAAATTAGCCAAACTATAGGTAGTGGCCGGCCATGCTACAAATTGTATAATCAAGTGTGAATTTTATATTAACTTTAATTAACTAGGTGCCATATTAGTATGGAGGATGTAATAAAATAAAGAAATGATAACTAAAGGAACGGATGGGTGAAAGAAAAAAAAAAGAGATCATCATTCATGTTTCTTCCTAGCCGAATCTAAAGAAAAAAAAAAGGAACAAAAGCATTCGGTGATGAAAACAAGTTGTGTTCCTTGGTTCTTCTTGGCCGAATTGAAAGGAGGAAGAAGGGAGTGAAGCCATCGGTCATCTTAGGTCAATATTAAGGTAAGGTGTTCATATTAGTTCTTGAAATTTTAGTTGATCTTGAGTGAGATATCAAGTTATTTTTTTGTAACCCATGACGAAATTTTGATTTTTGGATTGAGTAAGGTTTTTGACTATGGTAGCTAATAATGGTGAGTTTTGTTGTTTCATGTTAAAGTTAGGTGAATGATGATAGATGAGTGTTTGAACCATAAAAAGAATTCGGCTACCTTGTTATGAACTAGGGCCGATTGTGAGTTGGTTGTGGTTAAATATTACATGCTTGGTAGAATGGTGGATGAAAGTGGCGAATGTGGTCTTTGGTTTGGCATGAGGTGATAAACAAAGGTTTAAAGGTAGCTTAAGTTAATTGATACTCACAAATGACTTCGAATGGAAGCTTTGTTAAGTATGAAATGAGTGGCCGAGAAAGAGAACTATAGACTATTGCCGAATGTATGTTGGGTTGATAGAGTCTCCAAATTGATTTTATGTGAGTATGCATGACCGAATATAATCGACCACATGAGTAAAGAAATGGTTATTTGATATGTGGTAAAAGTTAAGTGTTAAACGAAATGGACATGATATCATATTGGAATATGTATACTCGACCACATGAATGAACACATAGATTGGTGTTGCATGTATTCGGTTATAAGTAAGCATATTGGTGGCTTAATCTTGGCTTAGACAATCGGTTAAAAGAGAGTGTGGGTTAATATGTTGAGTTGATTCATGATTTCATATGTATGTGACTTTAATGTCTAATGTATATATATATATATATATATGGGTTAAATACCTTGAGTTTCTCTTTTTGATGTTCAAATGATTAAATCAATTTATTTGTTAAATTAAGCTCAAGAGCAAAGGGGAACTAAATCCGATAAAGGGAAGGAAAAAAGTGATCGAATAGCCGTCGAAATCGTTCGACAACATCCGAGGTAAGTTTTCGAGTAATGGAACTTAGTTTACGATTTGATTAAGTCATGACGTATAATCATAACGAATATACGGTGATATAATGATTCTACTTGAATTATATGTTGAGTTAATTAGTCTAAACGTATGATGAGTAGCCGTATGTGCATAGAAATCATGTCATGAAGCAAACCGAATCATGTTGTTAAGTATGTGGCTATTGAGCCGAAAATGGGAATGCTTAATAATTGATTTGTGTTTGAATTCTAGTTATGAAAATGAAATAAAGATGTGTCATGATTTACTGATATGTGCATGAATATTCGGACGCTAACGGGGTTAAGTCCCAAAAATATTTGTGCTAGTGATTAATTTCGGGCTAAGTCCCGAAGGCATTTGTGCGAGTTACTGATTCCTGGCTAAGTCCCGAAGGCATTTGTGCGAGTTACTAATTCCGGGCTAAGTCCCGAAGGCATTTGTGCGAGTTACTATATCCGGGTTAAGTCCCGAAGGCATTTGCGCTAGTGACCATATCCGGGCTAAGACCCGACGGCCTTGTGCAAGTGGTTATACCCGGCTAAATCCCGAAGATAAGTGGGTTTGGGAATGAGCGATCTTGCTGTAATAATTTCAATTAATATGCTCGAAAAATCCCAACGATGAGGTATATTTCGTATGTGCATTGAGATAATTGATTCCTTCTGAATAGAATTTGCTCAATCGATTAACAAGCTTCCGGCTTTTAGTCAAGTTGATTTCTTATGTATGAATATAAGGGTTGGAAATGTGAAGTAGGTATGATTGTGAGAATGTGTATATGAAATTATTCGTTTAGTCGCATTTAATGCTATACTTGATTGTGCATGATTTCATTGCTCAAAACTTACTAAGCATTAAATGCTTATTCCGTTTCTTTGATTCTCGATTTTATAGATTTTGGTTCGTCAGCTATCGGACTCGGGATTGTCGAAGTCGAATTCGTCCACACTATCAAAGCCCCTTTTGGTACACTTTTGGTTGAACTCCGAAAATGGCATGTATAGGACTGCCCTTGTGTTATTAGTCAAGTATTTTGGTGTTGTATATATTTGGATAGCCATGCGAAAATGGCTTATATATTTTAAGCATAGTGTTATAATCATTTTGTATGTATATGGTTATTGAGAGGTGTGGATATGCTTGGCAATGATTGGCCATTGGAATGGTTAATCATGATCATAATTTTTGCTATATATGCTAAAGGGCTAGTTGAATCATGGAAACTATGAAATAGGTAAAGTCTACCTTAAAGGTAGATGCTGACAGCAGCAGTGGTGTAAGTTTGAAAAATCACTAA
Source organism: Gossypium arboreum (assembly GCF_025698485.1). Lineage (NCBI taxonomy): Eukaryota > Viridiplantae > Streptophyta > Magnoliopsida > Malvales > Malvaceae > Gossypium > Gossypium arboreum. The sequence goes on along the minus strand of NC_069077.1, from coordinate 43,097,641 downwards.
AAATAGTGGGAATGGAATTAAATAGTGAATAAATTATCTAATCGAACCTTGATGAATCTACTTTCACACGGAAGAAACGAAACGATCATATGAGTTGTATTTTAAGGGATATTTAAGTTTTTGTGGAACAGGGCCAGATCAATTTCTGGATCCCCTAATCTGACTTTGGAAATTCATTATAAATTAACCAGAGATAATTAAAAGTCATTCCATATATGTATAGATTAATTTTTGAGTCTAGTTTCAATAGAAACAAACGACATAAGTATTGAAGCCCTGTACAGGGATATATATAAGTTTTAATGCAAGAAGGTCAGAGTAGTCGAACCCTGTAACAGGGGAGACTTTAACTAATAAACTCTACTAATTGGCCCGACCAAAAATTCTAGAAAAACATTTGTAGATGTATATATGAGTCTAGTTTGAGGGAAAATTTACGAAAATGATTTTCGAGTTTTGTAACTCAAGATATGATTTTTAAGGTGACAGTGATGCAGTTAGCCAGCTTGTCTGGAAATTTTTAAAATGGACTGTGAATAAGTGAATTAAGTCTGTTAACCCCTCGTGTCCAACTCCGGCAACGGCCTCGGGTACGGGGTGTTACAATTTTATTGGTATCAGAGCTACGGTTTAGTCGATTCTAGGACTACCGTAATACGTTTGGGTCTAGCTATACATGCCATTTTGTAATTATTTGATAGTGTGGTGATTTCTGACATTTGCAAATGTGTTTATTTATAGTAATGGATCCCGATCCCAACCGAGCGGTAGCTGATGATCTTGAGAGTGTAGCGCCTGCTCCCGCACAAGGGATAGCGTCGGTGGACTCTCGACCTATTGCTAGCAATCCGAATGATGAGGCTAGGCAAGCTTTTTATAGCGTGATGAATGATTGGTTCAACCAATACATTCGAACTAATACGGCTGTTCCACAACCTCCATTCCGACTAATACCACCCTGCACCTACAATACCTCCGAAACCGACCAAATAAGGTCAAATAAGCCCTAGTTGATGAATTGAAAACACGGGCTCTTGAATTTAAAGCTACGGACAGCGATGATGCCGAGCAAGCTGAATTTTGGTTGGACAACACTATTGAATTACTCGATGAGCTATCTTGCACACCGATGAGTGCCTAAAGTGTACTATCTCCTTGCTACGTGATTACGCCTACTATTGGTGGAATACGTTGACTTCTGTTGTACCCAGAGAGCAAGTAACTTGGGAGTTTTTCCAAACCGAGTTTCGGAAAAAGTATATCAGTCAGAGATTTATGGATCAAAAACGGAAGGAATTTCTTGAACTTAAACAAGGTTCCATGTCGGTTACCGACTATGAACGAAAATTTGTGAGGCTTAGCCGATACGCACGAGAATGCATTTCCTCAGAAGCCGTAATGTGTAAACGTTTCGAGGATGGACTGAATGATGATATAAAGCTGTATGTTGGCATCTTGGAAATCCGAGAATTTGTGGTACTTGTCGAGTGAGCTTGCAAAGCCGAGGAGCTCAGTTTGGAGAAAAGAAAAGTTGATATGGGAGCAAAGGAGTTTCGTAAGAGGTCTTCGGGGAGGCCATTTCAACAGTCATCGAAGAAATTCAGAGATGATTTGGGCCGATCTAGAGACACTTCGGGTTTTTCTAGACGAGATCGTGATCGACCCCCTGTGAGTGCACGAGTCACTTGATCGCCGATGTTGGAAATGATCGTCGAGACGAGCAGTGCCGATTGTGGTAAATGGCATTCGGGGAGTTGTAGATTCCATGACCGCTCCTGTTACAAGTGCGGATCAGTTGACCACTTTATTAAAGATTGCCCGAGGTTGTCTGAACAAAATGTAAATCAGGGTGGGAAACCGGGTGCTACCACTGCTCGAGGTAGACCATCTAGAAACACGGGAAATCCTAGTGGTGGTTAGAGAGGATCTAGAGATGCAACAACCAGATCTGAGGCTCGCGCTCCTGCTAGAGCTTACGCTATACGCGCACGCGAAGATGCTTCCTCGCCAGATGTTATTACCAGTACTTTTACTCTCTTTGATACTAATGTGATTGCTTTGATTGACCCTGGTTCTACTCATTCTTATATATGTGAAACCTTAGCATCCAGTAAGACTCTACCTGTTGAGTCTACTGAGTTTGTAATTCGGGTGTCAAATCCCTTGGGTCGTTACGTGCTTGTCGACAAAGTGTGCAAGAAATGTCCCCTAGTAATCCGAGGTTCCTGTTTTCCGGCCGATTTGATGCTTTTACCGTTCGATGAATTTGATGTTATCCTCGGTATGGATTGGCTAACCGTTCACGATGCAGTTGTGAATTGCAAAAGAAAAACTATCAATTTGAGGTGTACAAATAATGAGATGATTCAAGTTGAGTCTACTGACTTGAATGGGTCGCCAGCTATAATATCCTCGATGTTAGCTCATAAATATGTGAGAAAGGGGTGTGAAGCGTATCTTGCATACGTACTTGATAATAAAGAGCCGAAAAGAAACTTGAATCTGCGCGGTGGTTTGTGAATACCGGATGTTTTCGAAGAATTATCGGGTTTACCACTGTTCGGAGGTAGAGTCAGTATTGAGCTTGTGCACGGGACTACGCCGATTTCGATAGCTCAGATCGTATGGCACCAACCGAGTTAAAAGAGTTGAAAGCTCGGTTGCAAGAGTTGACGGATAGAGGTTTCGCTCGACCAAGTTTCTCACCTTAGGGTGCACCGGTATTGTTTGTGAAAAGAAGGACGAACCATGAGGTTGTGCATCGACTATCGTCAGCTGAATAAGGTGACAATAAAGAATAAATATCCGATACCGCGTATTGACGATTTGTTTGATCAACTAAAGGGAGCCTTAGTATTTTCAAAGATAGATTTGAGATCGGGTTATTATCAGTTGCGAATTCGAGATTTGGATATACCCAAAACTGCTTTCAAAACGAGATACGGTCACTACGAGTTCTTAGTGATGCCGTTTGGGCTCACTAATGCCCCTGCGGTATTTATGGATTTGATGAATCGGATCTTTAGACCGTATTTGGATCGGTTTGCAGTTGTGTTTATCGATGATATTTTGGTCTATTCGAGAAATGAAACCGATCATCTTTGAACACACAGGATTAGTGTTGCAAATTTTACGGGATAAGCGGTTATATGCTAAGTTCAATGAAGTGTGAGTTCGGTTAGAGAGGTTAGCTTCTTGGGACATGTGGTGTGCGATCGGTATTCGAGTCGATCCGAGCAAAATTTTAGCCATACTTAACTGGAAGCCTCAGAAATATTCTTGAGGTTCGAGCTTTTTGGAACTTTTTGGTTATTACCGACGGTTTGTAAAAGGTTTCTCGATGATAGCCACACCAATGACGAAACTACTTCAGAAAGATGTTAAGTTTGAATGGACAGAAAAGTGTCAGCAAAGTTTTGATCAATTGAAAACTCATTTGACGGAAGCTCCAGTACTAGTGCAGCCCAAATCAGGCAAGGAGTTTGTCATTTATAGTGATGCATCCCTACTTGGGTTGGGTTGCATATTGATGCAAGAAGGTCGGGTTGTGGCCTATGCGTCGAGACAATTGAAGCCACATGAGAAAAATTATCCAACCCATGATCTCGAATTAGCTGCCATTGTGTTCGCTTTGAAAATATGGCGACATTACTTATTTGGTGAGAAGTGCCATGTATATTCGGATCACAAAAGTCTCAAATATTTGATGACTCAAAGAGACTTGAATCTGCGACAAAGGCGTTGGCTTGAGTTGTTGAAAGATTATGAGCTTGTCATTGACTATCACCCGGGAAAGGCTAATGTGGTTGCGGATGCCTTAAGTCGTAAATCACTGTTTGCTTTACGAGCAATAAATGTACACTGGTCCGTTCTATCCGACAATGTGTTAGTGGCAGAATTAAAGGCCAAACCATTGTTGATTCATCAAATTCGTGAAGCTCAGAAATCGATGATGAACTGGTTGCAAAACGGGCTGAATGTGTTTCGAATATGGAATCAGAGTTCCAAATTGATGATGACGATTTTTTGAGGTTTAGAAATCGTTTGTGTGTTCCAAGAAGTTCAGAACTTATTTCGATGATTCTGAATGAAGCTCATTGTAGCCGAATGTCAATTCACCCGGGGAGTACGAAAATGTACAACGATCTTAGACGTCAGTTTTGGTGGCATGGTATGAAACGAGACATTTCCGACTTTGTTTCGAAGTGTTTAATATGTCAGCAAGTGAAGGCAGAACATCAAGTGCCTACGGGTTTACTTCAGCCGATCATGATACCTGAATGGAAATGGGATCGAGTCACGATGGATTTTGTATCTGGGTTGCCAGTGTCGGCAAGTAAGAAAGATGCGATTTGGGTTGTTGTTGATAGACTGACTAAGTCAGCTCATTTTATCCCCGTACGTACGGATTATTCACTGGATAAACTGGCTGAATTGTATGTTTCTCAGATTGTGGAATTACACGGGGTACCCATTTCTATTGTGTCGGATAGAGATCCGAGATTCACCTCGCGATTTTGGAAGAAATTGCAAGAAGCTTTGGGTACCAAGTTGCATTTTAGCATCGCTTTTCACCCCCAAACCGATGGTCAATCCGAGCGGATAATTCAGATACTTGAGGATATGTTGAGGTGTTGCATCCTCGAGTTTAGTGGTTCATGGGAGTGGTATTTACCTTTAATTGAATTCGCTTACAACAACAGTTTTCAATCAAGTATTAAGATGGCACCTTACGAGGCTTTGTACGGTCGTAAATGCCGTACACCATTGTTTTGGACCGAGCTCGGTGAAAGTAAAATTTTCGGAGTTGATTTGATTAAAGATGCTGAACAGAAAGTAAAAGTAATCTGTGAAAGTCTGAAGGCAGCCACAGATCATCAGAAATCGTATGCGGATTTGAAACGAAAAGATATTGAATATCAGGTGGGAGATAAAGTGTTTCTTAAAGTTTCGCCTTGGAAAAAGATACTCAGATTTGGCCGTAAAGGCAAGTTGAGTCCGAGATTCATTGGGCCGTACGAAATCTCTGAACGAGTTGGTCCAGTTGCGTATAGATTGATTTTTCCCCCTGAACTTCAAAAGATTCACGACGTCTTTCATGTTTCGATGCTTCGACGTTATAGATCTGATCCTTCACACGTGATTAATCCATCAGACGTTGAAATTCAATCCGATATGAGTTATGAAGAAGAACCGATTCGTATCCTAGCTCGTGAAGTGAAAGAGTTACGAAACAAAAAGGTTCCTTTAGTAAAAGTGTTATGGCTCAAACACAGGATAGAAGAAGCTACTTGGGAACCCGAGAACTCCATGAAAGAATGATACCCAAACCTATTTATCGGTAAGATTTTCAGGGACGAAAATTTCTTAAGTGGGGGAGAGTTGTGACAGCCCTAAAGTGACCCTAGTCAGAAAGTGGTTTCGGGACCACGAAACCGAGTCTTATAAATAATTAAAGGTTATATTCTGTGTTTATGATGTGAGTAAATGCTTGTGTGATAGTTCCATACTTCAATTTGGTCAGTGTATGTGAAAATTATTAGTAGGGACTTATGTGAGACAATTTAGAAATATGCTAGGCAAGTGCTAAAGTGGCCTATTAATATATGTGGGAAAGTGCTTGTCCTTGCATGTCAAATTAGCCAAACTATAGGTAGTGGCCGGCCATGCTACAAATTGTATAATCAAGTGTGAATTTTATATTAACTTTAATTAACTAGGTGCCATATTAGTATGGAGGATGTAATAAAATAAAGAAATGATAACTAAAGGAAGGGATGGGTGAAAGAAAAAAAAAAAGAGATCATCATTCATGTTTCTTCCTAGCCGAATCTAAAGAAAAAAAAAGGAACAAGAGCATTCGGTGATGAAAACAAGTTGTGTTCCTTGGTTCTTCTTGGCTGAATTGAAAGGAGGAAGAAGGGAGTGAAGCCATCGGTCATCTTAGGTCAATATTAAGGTAAGGTGTTCATATTAGTTCTTGAAATTTTAGTTGATCTTGAGTGAGATTGTAACGCCCCCACACCCGAGACCGTCGCCGGAGTCGAGTATGAGGTGTTACTAAGCTTAGTTTAACATTTTTAGAACTTTGAATTATTTGTTTCTACATTCACAGCTTTTAAGCTACTTGCGTCACAGTCACAAGAAAAATCATATCTCGAGTTACAAAACTTGAAATTAAGATCCGTAAATTTTCCCTGAATCTAGACTCATAAAACTATCTACTAATTTTTTTCTAGAATTTTTGGTTGGGTCAATTAGTACAGTTTATTAGTTAAAGTTACCCCTGTTTCAAGACTCGACTGGTCTGACCTCTGTTTACTACGAACCATATTTCTCTCTGTATAAAATTCATATGACTATGAGGTTTGTTTATAATAAAACTAGACTAAATAAGGATTCTTAGGATATAAAATACACCACCTAATTATATCTTTACAATTTATGGTGAATTTCTAAAGTAGGAACAGGGGATTCAGAAACTGCTATGACTCTGTTTCACTAAAATTAAAATATCTTCTAACATATACTTCCTTTACTTGTTTCATTTATTTCATGTGAAACTAGACATAATAAGCTTCAATTTGATATGTATTTCACCACCAAATTCAATTTCTATGATTTTTAGTAAATTTTCAAGCTTGCGTTAGTGTTGCTCTTGTATTCATTTATGGTAAATTTCATCCTTTTATGAGTTTTTATGCACTAAGTATCTTAATAGTTTTCCTTAACATCAAACATAATCTAAACTAACCATTTTCATAATTTATCATTATCAAGCATTTCCTCAACCATTTCACAACCATACCATAAGATCATTTACACAAAATGGGTATATTGCTATACATGCCATACTTAAATTTCTGAGCCATTTACCAAAAATCTTCGGATAGTGTGGTGAGCCTTCGACCTATCCCGACTCTGAGCTGGCTTGTCCAAAACTACAATGAGTAAGAAGGAGGGAGTAAGCATAAATGCTTAGTAAGTTCATATGCAAATAATAAGTAACATAACAAACAGTTATACCAGTCAACATTAGCATACATCACTAAAACACATATCACATTTTTAATCATTGTTCATCATCTTATTACCTTATCGTGGTTGTATCAATACTCAACCCGAGGGTTAAATAGATACCTGTCCAAAATATCCATTTCATATCACTTACCAATACGTCTCTTTACATCTCGAAATTTTCCTCCATTTGAGTAGAACTTTACCCGTTGAACACATGAATATAATTGGATACATGGATAACTTGCACATAAGTGCCACATATTCAATCAAGCAATCATGTAACCCGCCCATAAGCGAACTCGGACTCAACTCAACGAGCTCGGGCGTTCGCATCCATAAGTGAACTCGGACTCAACTCAACAAGTTCGGATGCCTAGTTACATCTCACGAACTCGGACTCAACTCAACGAGTTCGCACATTCGCATCCATAAGTGAACTCGGACTCAACTCAACGAGTTCGGATGCTCAACCATCCTAGTGACATGTCACTTGTATCCTAATCTATTTCTAAGGTTCAAACGGGCTTTTCCTCGAACACTTATCCTTGCCGTCTTCCGTAGAATGCCAAATCAATACTCGGTAACAATTATATTTAACAAGTAGTTCACATAATTTACATATTATTTGAAATTAACCACAAAGCATACATTTCATAATAAAATTCAGCATAACACATAATTAATATCAATAACTTAAAATAACAATTATGCTACATTATTTACACATGAACTTACCTTGGTACCAAAATACAAAGATTTTGCAATTTAGTCCACAATCTTTTCTTTTCCTCGATTGTGGTCGATTCCACGTCTTTCTTGATCTAAAATAACACATTTAGCTTATTTAATACTCACATTATCAAATTAATCCTTAACTCAAATTTTGGCAAAATTACAATTTTACCCCTAAACTTTTGCATATTTACATTTTTGCCCCTAGGCTCGGGATTAAACTTTATTCCTTATTCTTATGTTTTACAACATGCTGATCACTTTTCTCTTCTATGGCAACATCAAATTCTCACTCTAACATGTGCTTGTGACTATTAGGTATTTTTACCGATTAAGCCCTTTTACTCGTTTTTGCTTAAAATTGAGTAGTACAAGTTGTCTAACATAATTTAAAACTTTATATTCTATCATAAAACATCAAAATACACAAATTTCACCTATGGGTATTTTTCCAAATATAAACCCTAGGTTAAATTATTGCTAACATAAGCTTTATCGAGTTCTAGGGATCTCAAAACGTAAAAATCATTAAAAGCGGGCTTGGAATCACTTACTATGGAGCTTGGAAGCTTGAAACAAACCCTAGCTATGGAGAACCCTTGAAATTTCGGCCTAATGAAGAAGATGGACAAAATTGGCTTTTAATTTTGTTTTTAATTCATTTTAATAACTAAATGACCAAAATACCCTTACTACTAAACTTTCCAAAATTCCTTCCATGTCCTAATTTTGTCCATGAACTTAAAATTGGTAAAATTTCTATTTAAGACCTCCTCATTAATATTCCAAAACAATTTCATACTAAAACTTCTAGAATGCAAGTTTTGCAACTTATTCGATTTAGTCCCTACTTTCAATTTAAGCACTTTAGGCATAGAATTTCATCACGAAATTTTCACACAATCATGCAATCATATCATAAACATCAAAATCATTGTAAAATAATTATTTCTATCTCGGATTTGTGGTCACGAAACCACTATTCGATTAAGCCCTAATTTAGGATATTACAACTCTCCCCCTTTTAAAGATTTTCGTCCTCGAAAATCTTACCATAAACAGTGTGGGTATTGGTTTCTCATAGTTTCTTCAGTTTCTCATGTAGTCTCTTCTACCCCATGCTTTTGCCACAACACTTTCACAAGTGTAACACTTTTATTTCTTAGTTGTTTGACTTCTCGAGCTAAAATCTTAATCGGTTCTTCTTCATAAGTCATATCAGTCGCAGTTCAATTTCATCGGTGAAATTATATGTGAAGGATCTGAACGATACCGACGTAACATAGATCGTGAAACACATCATGAATCTTTTCTAATTGGTGGTAAAGCTAGCCGATATGCTACCGGTCCAACTTTTTCAATTATTTCATACGGTCCAATAAAACGCGGACTTAACTTGCCCTTTCGTCCAAATCTAAGGACTTTCTTCCATGGAGACACTTTCAAAATACCTTATCACCAACTTGAAACTCAATGTCCTTTCGCTTTAGGTGCGCATAAGATTTACATCTATCTGAAGCGACTTTCAAACAATCTCGAATTATCTTCACTTTTCTTGATTTCTTTTATTAAATCAACTCCATAAATCTGATTTTCCTTGAGTTCAGTCCAATACAAAGGCGTTCGACACTTGCGACCATACAATGCTTCATAAGGTGCCATTTTCAAGCTCGTCGATAGCTATTGTTGTAAGCAAATTCTACCAACGGCAAATATCTTTCCCAATTTCCTTGAAATTCCAATACACAACATCGAGCATGTCTTCAAGAATCAATTACTCTCTCCGATTGTCCATCGGTTTGTGGATGAAAAGCGATCGAAATTTAACCGTACCTAACGCGTCTTGCAACTTTTGCCAAAACCGCGAGGTAAACCTTGGATCTCTATCTGAAATAATCGATAATGGTATTCCGTGTAATCTAACAATTTCTTTAATATCTGATTCAGCCAACTTGTTAAGAGAATAATTAAAGACGTCAGGGATAAAATAAGCCGACTTAGTTAATTTGTCAACTATTACCCAGATGGCATCTTTCTTTCCGGAGTCAATGGCAATCTGAAACAAAATCCATAGTAATCCGATCCCATTTCCATTCGGGAACCATAATAGGTGGAGTAATCACGAAGGTACTTGGTGTTCACTTTCACTGTTGACAAATTAAGCATTTGGACACAACCTCGATATATCTCTTTTCATTCCATTCCACCAATACATTTTCTTTAAGTCATTATACATTTTCGTACTACCCGGATGAATCGAGAAATAACCACTATGTGCTTCTGTAGGATCTTTTGAATCAATTCCTCATTCTTTGGTACACAAATCCGATCTTTAAACATTAAGCACCCATCGAACCAATTCAAATCTAATCCGTGTCGACTTCACCTTTGTTTTCTTTTGGCTAGCAAATCTTGATCATTTTACGAGTTTGAAATCTCTTGTAAAACATTGGTTTTGCTCTTAACTCTGCTAGAATCGAACCATCATTTGACACTTTCAACCGAGTGTTCATAACTCTCAAAGCAAACAACAACTTTCTGCTCAAAGCATCAGCAACCACATTCGCTTTTCCCAGATGATAATCAATAACAAGCTCGTAATCTTTCAACAACTCTAACCATCTTCGTTGTCTCAAATTCAAGTCTTTTGTGACATCAAGTACTTAAGACTTTTGTGGTCGGTATATACGACATTTTCACCATACAAATAATGTCGCCAAATTTTCAAAGCAAACACCACATGACCAATTCCAAATCGTGAGTAGGATAATTCCTCTCATAAGGTTTTAACTGCCTCGAAGCATATGCCACCACTTTTCCTTCTTACATAGGCACACACCCCAAACCATTTAGAGAAGCATCACTATACAACACAAATTCTTTACCTGATTCGGGCTGTACTAACACTGGTGCCTCTGTTAATAACTTTTCAATTCTTCAAAACTCTGTTGACATTCTTCCGTCCATTCAAATTTAACATCCTTTCGAGTAATCTAGTTATAGGAGCAGCAATTATAGAAAATCCATTTACAAACCGCCGATAATACCCAGCTAGCCCCAAGAAACTTCTAACCCGATTCGTTTTTGATGGTTTCCAATCAACAATGGCTGAAATTTTACTAGGATCAACCCGTATACCATCACCGAAACAATATGACCCAAAAATCCAACTTCCGGAGCCAAAATTCACTTTTACTAAACTTAGCATACAGTTGCTTATCTCTCAAAGTTTGCAAAACTATCCTCAAATGCTCAAGATGTTCGTCTCATCTTTTGAATAAATTAAAATATCATCTATAAACACCACAACAAATTTGTCCAAGTATGGCGAAATATGCGATTCATTAAATCCATAAACACAAAGAGAGCATTTTCAATCCAAATGGCATAACTAAAATTCATAATGACCATACCTTGTTCTAAAAGCGTTTAGGTACATCCGACTCCTTTACCCGCAGATTGGTAATACCGGATCTCAAGTCAATCTTTGAAAACCATGTCGCTCCTTTTAGGCGATCAAACAAATCATCAATTCTAGAAGCGGATACTTGTTTTTGATTGTCACCTTGTTTAACCGCCGATAATCAACACATAATCTCATAGAACCATCCTTCTTTTCACAAATAACAGGAGCACCCCAAGGTGAAAACTCGGTCTCACAAAGCCTTTATCAGTCAACTCTTGCAAGCTGCGACTTTAATTCTTTCAACTCTGTTGGTGCCATTCTATATGGAGCAATCGAGATCGGAGCTGTTCGGTATCAAATCAATACCAAATTCTACTTCCCCGATTTGGAGGCAAACCCGGCAATTCTTACGAAATCGTCGCAAATTCACACACAACCAAGACCGATTCAACTTTCTTTTCAACTTCTTTTGTATTAATTACATACGCCAAATAAGCTTCATAACCCTTTCTCAAATATCTTTGAGCCGACATTGAAGAAATCACACTAGGCAATGCCTCTGATTTATCTGATTCAACCCGCAGAGTTTCACCATTTCCACACTTTAATTCTATAACCTTTTCTTTCCAATTTACTATAGCATCATGCAATGTCAACCAATCCATACCCAAAATAACATCAAATTCATCAAACGGCAACAACATCAAGTCGGCCAGAAAGTAATGATCCCGAATCATTAAAGGACATTTCTTACATACTTTATCAATAGTCACACATTTGCCTAACAGATTCGACACTCTAATCATAAATTCTGTATTCTCAACAGGTATATTCATACTAGACACCAATTTCATGCACACATATGAATGAGTAGAACCGGATCAATCAAAGCAATAACACTAACATTATAGAGAGAAAATGTACGGTAATCACATCGGTGAGGAAGCATCTTCACGCGCTTTAATAGCATAAGTTCTAGCTGGAGCCCTTCCTTGAGTCTAACAGGTGCATCCTCGGCTACATTCTTCTTCGCTTGTTTCACTTCCAACTTTTCTCGGATACCTTCCCTCGAGTCGCACCACTAGCTTTTACATTCGAAATTTTTCTTTCTCGGCTCTCTGGCGGTCTCTAATAAAATGATCAGGAGAACCACATCGAAAACATTCATTTGCTCTTGACGGACCAAAATGATTTCTACCACACGGCACTCGGGTTTAACAAATCTCGTATTTCCCACACTAGCCCGAAGTAGTCCGAGATTTAGGACCCACATTTCGCTTCTTAAAATTTCCATATGATTGCCCAGTGAAACTTGGGAATGAGGATTCATATTTCTTGACTTTCCGGTTTCTTTGTGAGGGTGCATTACTCATTGGTCTTTTCTTCCAATTTCGTGTTTGATTCTACCTTTTCTTTTCCTTGATAATTCTTCACCTTGCAAGCTCGATCGACAAGTACCACCATTTCTTTTAGTTCAAGGATCCCAACAAATACCTTAATGTCTCCGTTAAGCCCGTCTTCAAATCGTCGGCACATCTTGGCTTCAGAGGAACATATTCCCAGCATACTTACTTAATTGAACAAACTCTCTTTCATATTTCGAGGCTGTCATATTACCTTGCTTCACTCAAGAAACTCTTTACATTTCGATCAATAAATCTTTCACTAATATATTTCTTCCAAACTCTTCTTGAAACAATTCCTGTGTTACCCTCTCTTTCGGTACCACGAAATCAAAGTCTTCCACCAATTATAGGCTGAATCTCTCAACAAAGATGTAGCACATTTCAAACATTCTTGGTGTACAAGATAATTCATCAAATACCGAATAGAATTTTCAAGCCGAACTCGCTTTCTCGCATCATCATCAATATTTGCTCTAAATTCTTCAGCCCCTTGTTTACGAATTCTATCAACGGGGGTTCTGTGAAATTTTATCATATCCACTCCTTGAGGCATCGGAGGCATAGGTTGAGGAATTGGGGAGGTGGGGAGGTCGTACATTTGGGTTCGTCTGAACGAACTCGATGTACCATGCACTCATCATTTGGAGAAAGGCTTCCGATCCCTTTCCCTCCTCCACGACCAACAGTAGGGGTGGGTTTTCATCGGCTGCTCCATCAACCGGAGCTGGCGCATTACTCTGTACTTCATCTACCACAGCTGGATCGAGATCCATTTACTATATAAAAAAAATTTCATTTAAAAAGGTCAGAAGTCATCACACTATCACAATTCATACATATGGCATGTATAGCAAAATCCGTACATACAACACGTAGTCCGAGAACCGACTAAACCTGCTCGATACCACTAAATGTAACGCCCCCACACCGAGACCGTCCGCCGAGTCGAGTATGAGGTGTTACTAAGCTTAGTTTAACATTTTAGAACTTTGAATTATTTGTTTCTACATTCACAGCTTTTAAGCTACTTGCGTCACAGTCACAAGAAAAATCATATCTCGAGTTACAAAACTCGAAATTAAGATCCGTAAATTTTCCTGAATCTAGACTCATAAAACTATCTACTAATTTTTTCTAGAATTTTGGTTGGGCCAATTAGTACAGTTTATTAGTTAAAGTTACCCCTGTTTCAAGACTCGACTGGTCTGACCTCTGTTTACTACGAACCACATTTCTCTCTGTAAAAATTCATATGACTATGAGGTTTGTTTATAATAAAACTAGACTAAATAAGGATTCTGAGGATATAAAATACACCACCTAATTATATCTTTACAATTTATGGTGAATTTCTAAATTAGGAACAGGGGATTCAGAAACTGCTATGACTCTGTTTCACTAAAATTAAAATATCTTCTAACATATACTTCCTTTACTTGTTTCATTTATTTCATGTGAAACTAGACATAATAAGCTTCAATTTGATATGTATTTCACCACCAAATTCAATTTCTATGATTTTAGTAAATTTTCAAGCTTGCGTTAGTGTTGCTGCAGTATTCTGTTTATGGTAAATTTCATCCTTTTATGAGTTTTTATGCACTAAGTATCTTAATAGTTTTCCTTAACATCAAACATAATCTAAACTAACCATTTTCATAATTTATCATTATCAAGCATTTCCTCAACCATTTCACAACCATACCATAAGATCATTTACACAAAATGGGTATATTGCTATACATGCCATACTTAAATTCTGAGCCATTTACCAAAAATCTTACGGATAGTGTGGTGAGCCTTCGACCTATCCCGACTCTGAGCTGGCTTGTCCAAAACTACAATGAGTAAGAAGGAGGAGTAAGCATAAATGCTTAGTAAGTTCATATGCAAATAATAAGTAACATAACAAGCAGTTATACCGGTCAACATTAGCATACATCACTAAAACACATATCACATTTTTAATCATTGTTCATCATCTTATTACCTTATCGTGGTTGTATCAATACTCAACCCGAGGGTTAAATAGATACCTGTCCAAAATATCCATTTCATATCACTTACCAATACGTCTCTTTACATCTCGAAATTTTCCTCCATTTGAGTAGAACTTTACCCGTTGAACACATCGGAATATAATTCGGATACATGGATAACTTGCACATAAGTGCCACATATTCAATCAAGCAATCATGTAACCCGCCCATAAGCGAACTCGGACTCAACTCAACGAGCTCGGGCGTTCGCATCCATAAGTGAACTCGGACTCAACTCAACAAGTTCGGATGCCTAGTTACATCTCACGAACTCGGACTCAACTCAACGAGTTCGCACATTCGCATCCATAAGTGAACTCGGACTCAACTCAACGAGTTCGGATGCTCAACCATCCTAGTGACATGTCACTTGTATCCTAATCTATTCCTAAGGTTCAAGCGGGCTTTTTCCTCGAACACTTATCCTTGCCGTCTTAGTAGAATGCCGAAATCAATACTAGGTAACAATTATATTTAACAAGTAGTTCACATAATTTACATATTATTTGAAATTAACCACAAAGCATACATTTCATAATAAAATTCAGCATAACACATAATTAATATCAATAACTTAAAAATAACAATTATGCTACATTATTTACACATGAACTTACCTTGGTACCAAAATACAAAGATTTTGCAATTTAGTCCACAATCTTTTCTTTTCCTCGATTGTGGTCGATTCCACGTCTTTCTTGATCTAAAATAACACATTTAGCTTATTTAATACTCACATTATCAAATTAATCCTTAACTCAAATTTTGGCAAAATTACAATTTTACCCCTAAACTTTTGCATATTTACATTTTTGCCCCTAGGCTCGGGATTAAACTTTATTCCTTATTCTTATGTTTTACAACATGCTGATCACTTTTCTCTTCTATGGCAACATCAAATTCTCACTCTAACATGTGCTTGTGACTATTAGGTATTTTTACCGATTAAGCCCTTTACTCGTTTTTGCTTAAAATTGAGTAGTACAAGTTGTCTAACATAATTTAAAACTTTATATTCTATCATAAAACATCAAAATACACAAATTTCACCTATGGGTATTTTTCCAAATATAAACCCTAGGTTAAATTATTGCTAACATAAGCTTTATCGAGTTCTGGGATCTCAAAACGTAAAAATCATTAAAAGCGGGCTTGGAATCACTTACTATGGAGCTTGGAAGCTTGAAACAAACCCTAGCTATGGAGAACCCTTGAAATTTCGGCCTAATGAAGAAGATGGACAAAATTGGCTTTTAATTTTGTTTTAATTCATTTTAATAACTAAATGACCAAAATACCCTTACTACTAAACTTTCCAAAAATTCCTTCCATGTCCTAATTTTGTCCATGAACTTAAAATTGGTAAAATTTCTATTTAAGACCTCCTCATTAATATTCCAAAACAATTTCATACTAAAAACTTCTAGAATGCAAGTTTTGCAACTTATTCGATTTAGTCCCTACTTTCAATTTAAGCACTTTAGGCATAGAATTTCATCACGAAATTTTCACACAATCATGCAATCATATCATAAACATCAAAATCATTGTAAAATAATTATTTCTATCTCGGATTTGTGGTCACGAAACCACTATTCCGATTAAGCCCTAATTTAGGATATTACAGAGATATCAAGTTAATTTTTTGGTAACCCATGATAAAATTTTGATTTTTGGATTGAGTAAGGTTTTTGACTACGGTAGCTAATAATGGTGAGTTTTGTTGTTTCATGTTAAAGTTAGGTGAATGCTGATAGATGAGTGTTTGAACCATAAAAAAAATTCGGCTACCTTGTTATGAACTAGGGCCGATTTTGAGTTGGTTGTGGTTGAATATTACATGCTTGGTAAAATGGTGGATGAAAGTGCCGAATGTGGTCTTTGGTTTGGCATGAGGTGATAAACAAAGGTTTAAAGGTAGCTTAAGTTAATTGATACTCACAAATGACTTCGAATGGAAGCTTTGTTAAGTGTGAAATGAGTGGCCGAGAGAGAGAACTATAGACTATTGCCAAATGTATGTTGGGTTGATAGAGTCTCCAAATTGATTTTATGTGAGTGTGCATGACCGAATATAATCGGCCACATGAGTAAAGAAATGGTTATTTGATATGTGGTAAAAGTTAAGTGTTAAACGAAATGGAAATGATATCATATTGGAATATGTATACTCGACCACATGAATGAACACATAGATTGGTGTTGCATGTATTCGGTTATAAGTAAGCATATTGGTGGCTTAATCTTGGCTTAGACAATCGGCTAAAAGAGAGTGTGGGTTAATATGTTGAGTTGATTCATGATTTCATATGTATGTGACTTTAATGTCTAATGTATATATATATATATGGGTTAAGTACCTTGAGTTTCTCTTTTTGATGTTCAAATGATTAAATCAATTTATTTGTTAAATTAAGCTCAAGAGCAAAGGGGAACTAAATCTGATAAAAAGAAGGAAAAAGTGATCGAATAGCCGTCGAAATCGTTCGACAACATCCGAGGTAAGTTTTCGAGTAATGGAACTTAGTTTACGATTTGATTAAGTCATGACATATAATCATAACGAATATACGGTGATATAATGATTCTACTTGAATTATATGTTGAGTTAATTAGTCTAAACGTATGATGAGTAGCCGTATGTGCATAGAAATCATGTCATGAAGCAAACCGAATCATGCTGTTCGTATGTGGCTATTGAGCCGAAAATGGGAATGCTTAATAATTGATTTGTGTTTGAATTCTAGTTATGAAAATGAAATAAAGATGTGTCATGATTTACTGATATGTGCATGAATATTCGGACGCTAACGGGGTTAAGTCCCAAAAATATTTGTGCTAGTGATTAATTTCGGGCTAAGTCCCGAAGGCATTTGTGCGAGTTACTGATTCCTGGCTAAGTCCCGAAGGCATTTGTGCGAGTTACTAATTTCGGGCTAAGTCCGAAGGCATTTGTCTGAGTTACTATATCCGGGTTAAGTCCGAAGGCATTTGCGCTAGTGACCATATCCGGCTAAGACCCGACGGCCTTGTGCGAGTGGTTATACCCGGCTAAATCCCGAAGATAAGTGGGTTTGGGAATGAGCGATCTTGCTGTAATAATTTCAATTAATATGCTCAAAAAATCCCAACGATGAGGTATATTTCGTATGTGCATTGAGATAATTGATTCCTTCTGAATAGAATTTGCTCAATCGATTAACAAGCTTCCGGCTTTTAGTCAAGTTGATTTCTTATGTATGAATATAAGGGTTGGAAATGTGAAGTAGGTATGATTGTGAGAATGTGTATATGAAATTATTCGTTTAGTCGTACGAATGCTATACTACAGTTGTGCATGATTTCATTGCTCAAAACTTACTAAGCATTAAATGCTTATTCCGTTTCTTTGATTCTCGGTTTTATAGATTTTGGTTCGTCAGCTATCGGACTCAGGATTGTCGAAGTCGAAGTTGTCCACACTATCAAAGCCCCTTTTGCTACACTTTTGGTTGAACTCCGAAAATGGCATGTATAGGACTGCCCTTGTGTTATTAGTCAAGTATTTTGGTGTTGTATATATTTGGATAGCCATGCGAAAATGGCTTATATATTTTAAGCATAGTGTTATAATCATTTTGTATGTATATGGTTATTGAGAGGTGTGGATATGCTCGGCAATGATTGGCCATTGGAATGGTTAATCATGATCATAATTTTTGCTATATATGCTAAAGGGCTAGTTGAATCATGGAAACTATGAAATAGGTAAAGTCTACCTTAAAGGCAGATGCTGACAGCAGCAGTGGCGTAAGTTTGAAAAATTACTAAAAATAGTGGGAATGGAATTAAATAGTGAATAAATTATTTAATCGAACCTTGATGAATCTACTTTCATACGGAAGAAACGAAATGATCATATAAGTTGTATTTTAAGGGATATTTAAGTTTCCGTGGAACAGGGCCAGAGCGATTTCTGGATCCCCTGATATGACTTTGGAAATTCATTATAAATTAAACAGAGATAATTAGAAGTCATTCCATATATGTATAGATTCCTTTTTGAGTCTAGTTTCAAAAGAAACAAACAGCATAAGTATTGAAGCCCTGTACAGGGAGATATATAAGTTGTAATGCAAGAAGGTCAGAGCAGTCGAACCCTGTAACAGGGGAGACTTTAACTAATAAACTGTACTAATTGGCCCGACCAAAAATTCTAGAAAAACATTTGTAGATGTATATATGAGTCTAGTTTGAGGGAAAATTTACGAAAATGATTTTCGAGTTTTGGAACTAAAGATATGGTTTTTAAGGTGACAGTGACGCAGTTAGCCAGCTTGTCTGGAAATTTTTAAAATGGACTGTGAATAAGTGAATTAAATCTGTTAACCCCTCGTGTCCGACTCCGGCAACGGCCTCGGGTACGGGGTGTTACAGACACTGCACACACACAAGTAGATCAGTAAATCCCGGAATGCCGAAAAGCCGAAAGTTTGGCTACGATAGTCTTGCAAGTGCACAAACACTTGTAAGGGGGGAACCGATAGGTTATCTGAGGCCCCATGGGTGATTCCATGAACTTGGGCCGTGTTTTGGCCAACCGGGCCAGAATGGGCTAAGTGGGCCCGATGGTTGTTGGGCCCATAATAGGCAAAATTGGCAATTTGATGTTAAGTGATGGAAATTATATGAAAGTATGTATATGAATGTGATTTGGGCCTAATAGCCATATGAATGTGATTTGGGCCTAATGGGCCATATAAATGAGATTGGGCCTAGTGGGCCATATGCATGTATGTAGACTTGTTTGGGCTCTGTAAGGGGTTTTGGGCCTAGAATCTCATAAATGTTTAATTGACATAAAACTTAATTAATTAATTGCGACCGTGGACGAGTCATAAGGTTAAGGCGTGGTAATGGGTATATGTATGTCTAGGATTGGATCTAGGGAGAGCTTGGTACTTAAGCGGTCTTAATGACTCACCTCCTCTTCTCTGGAATCCTACCTGGTGCATAGCATCTGTTCACTTTAGCCAACGAGAACTTGTTAACGGGCCAAGGTAAGTAATTAACCTAATAAAGAGAAATTACCGATATGCCCCTAAGGGCGAAAATGACCAAAATACCCCTATGTGTTGAATGTAAAATTTATGGATGTTACATGTATATCTGCTGCATACATAGATATTCTGTTTAGGTTGCATATGGGTTGGGAATTATGGAATGGAGGAAGAATATGAGGATCGCATGGTTGATTGACAGCCATGGGTCCATCGACGGCTTTTAAGCCCAATATGTGATTGGTAGCTTGTTGCAATGAAGGTAATTCCAGAACCAGGTGACCATTGATGTGTATCGGATGGGTGGGTCAATATTTATATCCTTACATGATATGTATCGGGGGACGGAGATGATGTGTAACGGTTGGATTATTGGGGTGGGTTGCAATGCATTGCATTGCATTGCATGTATGATTTTATGGTGATTAATGAATGCTTATTACTCATCGAGGGTTGTACACACTGAGTTTTCGAAAACTAACTCCCTCTTTTATTTTTCTCAAGTGATGCTCAATAGAAGGTTCGATGTTTGGAGGGACTCGGAGGTGGCCAGTTAGCAAGACGACTTGGACTTGTTTTTTTTTTTAAAGAAAGCATATAGTTTCTAGCTTGTTAGGTAATTTCTGACTGGAATGTAATAAGGCCTTCCCTTTTATTATTATTTGGACTGTTATCTTTATTTGTTGTAATTATGAGAAGGTGAACATGGGTTTCCTAAATTATAGATTGTTTTTCTACATTTCCGTAACTAAATTTTAAAATGACAGGCTTTCATAAATCATATGTTTTAAACAAGATTTCGCGATTGAAAGATAGTTTTTATAAGTTAATTAAGGTTTCTCATTTTAAGAAGGGTTTTCAATGAAAACAAGGTTTTTGCTAAAACACTTCAATGTGACGCGCCAGATTCGGCCATAACGTCCGGGTCAAGTTTAGGGTGTTACAGGGGGTAAGCTATGTAGCTTAGTAAGTCTGTACGAAAATAATAAGCAACTCTTACCAATCGTTTAACAAGTCTAACAATTTAAACACAAAATAATACAAATTGCTATGAATCTCACAGTTATAATTTTATTCAGTCACAATGTTTACTCTATCAACTTATAAGCATAATTTTAACCTATCTTAGAAATAGCCAAACAACCGAAATCTCTCCTTTGTAACATATTACAGCAATTAACAAATCATTTCGAACCTCATAGTAAACATGCACATTAATTATGAGTATTCACATTTCAAGGATATATTTTAACATCTTTCAACTGCTTAAAGCTCTTATCTTCTTAAAGCTCTTATCTTTTCATACTTCTATATTCATTTTAATAGGCAGTTATGCCAATCTTTCCTTTTTCTCTAATTCAATAAATCACATTTGTGTGAATATAACATGCTATACCATAACTCAAATTGGCCTGAATCCAATCGCAATATCGCCAACTGAATTTACCATGCATTTCGTACATCACAAGTATAGATCAATAATCACAAGGGTTTCACAAAAACATTCTCATGGAAATCATGAACTCACAATTTCATGAAGTCAATGCTTATAAACTTTACATACATACCTGTACCAATTCGTAATTCTTACATGTTCATTTTCTTCTTTGACATACCCATTAGATTACCCATAGAACCACTTAGGATACTAAAGGATACTCAGGAATCTCGTACAGACAGTACCGCACCCATCCCATATCCCAGATATTGTCTTACATGAAAACCCGTATCGATGCCAATAGCCCAGCTATGGTCTTACATGAAGTCTCATATCGATGCCATATCCCAGATATGGTCTTACACGAAGTCTCATATCGATGCCATATCCCAGATATGGTCTTACACGTAATCTCAGTAACCCTAATGTCATGACATTTGTATCCTATCTATTCCTAAGGTTCAACCGGGATTTTCGCTGTATCGAATCTCTGTCGGTCATTTCCTTAGTATCGTACTCACTAGCATTCACATTTCATTCCAATAATATAACATTTTCCACAAACATATCAATTAAGCATTTATACATATATAATTTAATGCTTATTAAACGCACGAACTTACCTTGGCATAGAAATGACGAAAAGGACCTGGCCGTCAAATACTCGTTTTTCCCCGTTCTAATTTCGAACCTCATTTTTCTTGATCTATAATATCACATTTAATTTATTTAATCATTATATTATTCAAATCAGCCCAAAATCACATTATGGCAACAATTACATTTTTCCCCTAAAGTTTCACATTTTTACAATTTAGTCTCTAAGCTCGTAAAATAAAATGTACTCAATTTCTTTAATACCCAAGCCTAGAAGAACCTTGTACATGCTTATAGCAGCCCACAATTTTCTTTAATTCATATTTTAACACATACTTTACAACTTTTTACAAATAAGTCCTTTCTAAGCATTTTCACCGAAAATCAATTAGCAAAAGTCGCTTATCATACACCAAACATACATTTTATACCATTAGATATCAAAATACACAAATATCCATCATGGGTAAAATTTTAGACCTTGATTATTTCTTAAATTAGTGGTAGAAATAAATAGACCATGTTATGAGGATTTCAAAAGCATAAAAATCATTAAAAATGGGGCTAGAACGGGCTTACAATCGAGCTTGGAAGCTTGAAAAAACCTATCCATGGTTTCTCCTTGTAAAATTCGGCCATGGGAGGAAGATGGACAGAAATTGGCTTTTTAATTCATTTAATTACCAAATTACTATAATGCCCTTAATGAAAAACTTTAGAATCATACCTAACCATGTCCATTTTTGTCCAATAACTCAACCAATGGTCTAATTACCATTTAAGGACCTCCAATTTAAAATTTCATAGCAAGTAGACACCTCTAGCATGTAGAACTCAACTTTTTTACTTTTTACAATTTAGTCCTTTTGACTAAATTGAGTGCCTAAACATTAAAATTTTCGAACAAAATTTTCACAAAATCATTCCATAGAACTGTAGACCATAAAAATATAATAAAAAGAAATTTTTCTATGTTGAATTTGTGGTCCCGAAACCACTATTCCGACTAGACCCAAAATCAGGCTGTTACAATAATTTATTAAAGATGAAAACAAAATGAAAAAGCTTGAGTTTGGGTCTAAAGGATAAAAAATGTGGAAGACAGAGGGCTGATGTAGCAATTAATTTTCTTTTAATTTTGAAATTTCTGATTAAATCGAAGGTTTGAATAAACAAATTATGACTGAAAATAGGCAAGAGGGTGAGGGTGGCGCTACAAAAAACGGTATTTTTTTGTAAATTTAAAAAGTAAAGTGGGGGGAATAAATTATCCATTTTCGCACCTATAAATAAAATAAATCTATTCATTCTTTCATTTTAACCTCATTTTCTTTCCAAAAAAAAAAAAACTCTTCCTCTTTTCATTTCATGTATATCTACTATTTTTCAATCTTGTTTATTTGTAATTTTTTGTTATGTTTCCTTTGATTTCTTGATCAATGGTTTTGGACTATTTTGGATGTTTGTGATATCTGGCAAAAAGGAGGCTAGGGTTTTTAAAACCCTAACTGACCATTGTAATAGTTTAGGCATTGGGCCCTAAAAAGTATAATAATATTTAATAATAATAGTAGTAATAGTAATGATAATAATAATTTAAGCCCTTGACAGATCTGAAAAGGAAAGAAAAAGAAAAGGAAAAAAAATGCCTCTATTTGATCAAAATCGGGTAGGCTTTGAATCGGCCCAATAGAGAACAAAAATTTAAAGGGAACAAATGGGCCTCTAATTGGGCTCAGACAAAAAAGGGTGTCTAGCTACCCCTCTTTGTTCGTGGCTTGCATAGCAAGGAATGTGCAGAGACGTAGACACCTAACCATTATCAAATCCCACTCAACATCGCAGTACAAGGAATAATAGATTTTGCAATTACCAAAATCTAAACAAATCAAAACATGTTATGTTATCCAAAACTAGAAAAGTAGATACCAAACAATCAAAACATGAAGAGTGAAACAAGATAAATTCAGACCTTAGAACCAAATCTTTGAAATGAGAATGTAGAAGTAATGTAAATAGTCCTCACACCTATGTCTTCATATACAATGCAATGAAAAGTAAATGGACCTCCACACTTGGGCCTCTAAATGCAATGAAAAGTAAATGAACCTCCACACTCGGGCCTCTAAATGCAATGAAAAGTAAATTGACCTCCACACCCGGACCTCTAAATGCAATGAAAAGTAAATGGACCTCCACACCCAGGCCTCTAAATGCAATGAAAAGTAAATGGACCTCCACGCCTAGGCCTCTAAATGCAATGAAAAGTAAATGGACCTCCACACCTATGCCTCTAAATGCAATGAATGCTTTCCTTTCTTCCTTTCTTGAATTTTTCATAAAAGGTCATCATTTTTAGAGTCATGTTTTTAGGTTGAAAAAGATCAAATCCCTATCCACACACAATAGATCATGAAAATCAAATTCCATGGGATATCACCTTAACAAATTTTAAAATGATTTTATGACTCATAAATTAAATTCTCATATAATAATTCACTTAACACACTTGGTACTACGGATTTCATAAATCCACCCTTAAAACATAAGTTTGTTGCATTGAGAGTTAACTCGTTAATTCTTGTGAAGCCAATTTTTTTTTCCTTACTTTGGATTGTTCCAACTATGAACCTTGTACCATTCTCTTTTGCAAAATTGCTTCTTAAAGTAAATATTCTTCAATATAGTTCCTTTCTCTTACTCTCTCTATCTTTTTTTGGTTTATTTTTTTGTTTTTTTTTTTGTTTTTTTTTTGTTTAGGCAAATTCTTCTTTCTATAGGCTCTTACATACTCCAAGTAGATTAATTCCTTAATTTAATTCGGCCATGAGAAATTAGAGATGAACTTGTTCCAAGGTTATAGTTTTGGCTCGAGTTTAGGGCTCACACCAAAGGATCAATTTCTTTTGAAAATCTTCATTATCCTCCAGGGCATCTCATACCCTCCTCTTTTTTTTTTTTTTTTTTAAGAAATCTCTCTAAACTTCTCATTTATGAGTTTTCACTCTAGAGTTCATTTCCTTCTTTTATGCTCTTGAAATCATCCCAATTTCTCAAGGATTAACTTCTTGATTTGAACAACATATTCAATCCAAATGGTCTTTTAAGGGTTGTAACGTGGTCTAATGGTTAAAGGTCAATCGAAGAAAGGTTTTCCAGGTTAAAATGATGTGAAAGAGTATAAAAACCATGATGAATTATTTTGAATTTTTGATTGCTCCTTCCATAACTTTTCTTAGTCCTTACTCCTACCAATTTCTTTTTTTTTTTTCGTATTCGTTTTCCTTATTTCTTCTTTGTTTTTATTTTTGGAATGAAATCAAGAATTCATAATTTTGCTTTCATTCTTCATGATCTTTCTTGTCAATCCATGATGTTTGATGGATGACTTTAAATAGGACTCAGGAAGAAGATACATCAGGCTCAAAATAGGGTAGCAAGGGATATAATTTTCTCTAAGTGATGGGGAGAACAAAAGGATGCCATTTATCATTTCAAAATATGGTTAATCTCATCACAAAGGTCATTTTTGGGAATGTGCCTATCTTTTCAATTTGAGTTACACATAATCTCATGTTTGCCTCACAATGCTGTAAAATCATCGATCCATACCCAAAACCTCACAATTTGTCCTCTAACATGGAGGGTGATCCTTCCACAAGCGTCAATTTTGAACAAACAAGATAGCCTAAAGTGGTTAATAGAGGATGAATTTTTTTTCAAGTGAAGGATATTTCAAAAATGCCATTTGTCACTTTGAACATGACCAACTTATTAAGTAGTTAACCTTAAGGAGAATGTAGGATTCCAAAGCAAAACGTAACCTCAAATGTGATGCACAAAGAAAAGCAAAATAGAAAACTTCAATATTACCTAAAGTGAATAAGTCTTTAAGAACGATCAAGCTTAGTTTTTAAGCAATGTATTTTTTTACTGCATCAGAATTTATAGGGTTTGACATCTTGTCTTTGTCCATTTTAGCAAGAATCAATACTCCACCAAAGAAAGCTTTTTTCACCACATACGATCTCTCCCATTTTGGGGTCCATATTGTCTGCATAAATCTAGCATTTATGACATTTACAAGCATAATTTAAACAATCTTTTTCCAATGTCAACTAGAAATATCCAGCCCTCATGATTTTCCTTGCCATCATATGTTTGTTATTATGTGCTCCACATACTCCATCATGGATTTCCTTCATTATCTGATTCGCCTTTTCTGTGTTGACACATCTCAACAGGGTTTAGTTAAGTCCTCTTTTGTACAAAAAATCACCGTCCAAGAAGAAACCCATAGCCAACCTTCTAATTATTTGTTTGTCATTTTCTTAGGCGCAATCCGGGTATTGCTAGTATTGCAAATATTGCTTAATGTCAACATACCATGGTTTCCCATCCGTTCCTGATTCTACTTCCGCACAGTGGGCCGGTGAGTCCTTGACCCTTAGCTGTATAGGTATTTCTATTTCGGGTCCTACTTTGAACATGGCGGCTAGAGTAGCTAAAGCATCTACTAACTTGTTTTCTTCTTTTAGCAAATGAAAAAATTAGACATCATCAAACTCTTTGATCAGTCCATGCACATATGTTTGATAATGAATAAGTTTAGAATCCCTTTTTTTCCATTCTCCTCTTAATTGGTAAACAACTAACACTAAGTCACAAAAAACTTTTAAAACCCTGATCTTTTACTCAATGGCGATCTATAGTGTCAAAATGCATGCCTCATTTTAAGCTACATTTTTCGTATAGGTGAACATTAGTTTAGCTGTAGCAGGAAAGTAAGCACACATGGGGAGATTAGTATTGCCCCAATCCCATGCCCAATCATGTTGGATGCTCCATCATAATACACCCTTCAAATTTCTTCTTTGTGCTTCGAAATTGACATGATCTCTTCGTCTCAGAGATCAAAACTCACGGGCTCGTATTCCTCTTTCGCGTGATCTACTAGAAATTCCGTGACTAAGCTTCTTTTGGGACACATAGACAATGCCATACTTGGACAATACCACTTGCCAATGAGCAAGGCTCTCTGACAAAGATGGCTTCTAAAAAGTGTACTTCAAAGGGTCCAACTTTGCGATGAGGAAGGTAGTGTGATAAAATATGTATTGCCTTAGTTGACATGCGTTCCATGCTAAAGCACAACACATTTTTTCCATATGGGAATACTTAGCTTCGTATTCCGTGAACTTCTTGCTTAGGTAATAGGTTGCGTGCTCTTTCTTGTTTGAACCATCTCGTTGCCCCAGAACAAAACTTATAGAATTATCCAGCACCACCAAATACAAAATCAAAGGTCTTCCTGGCACTAAGGGAATCAAAATTGGTAGCTTAATCAAATACTCTTTTACTTTCTCAAACTCTTTTTGACAATCTTCAATCCATTCACCATCACTATCCTTACGTAAGAGCTAAAAGATGGGATCACATTTATTTGTCAACTGTGAGATGAAATGAAACACATAATTTAACCATCCCAAAAAACCTCTTACCTCCTTTTTAGTTTGAAAGGTGTCAAATTTTGAATAACCTTATCCGGATCTATTTCAATTCCCTATTCACTTACTATGAAACCCAAAAGCTTCCCCGACTTTACCCCAAAAGTACATTTTGTTGGATTCAATATCAATTTATATTTCCTCAATCTTTCAAATAGTTTACAGGGGTTTTCCACATAACTTTCCTCCCTAGTGGACTTTGCTATCATATCGTTAACATAAACTTCAATCTTTTTATGCATCATGTCATGAAACAGTGTCACCATTGCTCATTGATACGTGGCCCCAGCATTTTCTAGACCAAATGGCATAACCTTGTAACAAAATGTTCCCCAGGTTGTGATGAATGTGGTATTGTCCATGTCTTCCCTCACCATTTTGATTTGATTATACCCCAAGAATCCATCCATGAAAGAGAAAACACAATGTTTAGTAGTGTTATCCACTAGTATATCTATATGAGGTAATGAAAAACTATCCTTGGGGCTGGCTCAATTCAAATCCCTATAATTGATGCACATTCTGACTTTCCCATCCTTTTTAGGCACTGGTACAATATTCGCCACCCACTATGGGTATTTAGCTACTTCTAAAAATCCCACATCGAATTGTTTCCTGACCTCTTCTTTAATCTTCAACAACATATCAAGTTTCATCATTCTCAACTTCTGGTACACGGGCTTGCAATATGGTTTCAAAGGTAGCATGTGTTCCACGATATTGGTGTCCAAACCCGAAATATCTTGGTATGACCATGCAAACACATCTAAGAACTCAATGACCTTTTAGCCAAAATAAGCGAATTACATGGCTAAATACGAAATCGCCTTTAACAAATATAAGCCAACACATTTGGCTAAATTCATAATGACACTTATACCAAAATGATCAAGTCCCTATACATGCCATTACTCAAAATGTTTAAAATCATCGATACCCAAAATGACAGTTTGATTGTGTGATGTGATCTCCAACAATCTCCAATCTGAGCTAGCTTGGTAACACTATAAAATATGGGAAAATAAAATGGAGTAAGCTATATAGCTTAGTAAGCTCATATGAAAGAAATAAGCAAATCTTACCATACATTTTACATTCAAGTAATATAATATAAGATAACGTAATTTACCATAATCTCATGACTATAATTCATTCCATCACAAACTTACCTTGAAATCATTATTTCACGACTTTAATAATCATAAGCTTTATGTACATAACTGTACCATCTCGTAATAATTTCATACTTGTTCTCATCATTGGCATACCAATAAACCATTCAAAATAATAATATCGGATACTCGGGAAACCTTGCACACAAGGTGTCACATATGTAGCCATTGCTACCTCTATCTCATAACACAGATATGCTCGCTCTCAAGCAATCAACAGGCTTGCTCACACAAGCTGTCAGTCAAGACGTAATTACATGGTGCTGCTTATACAAGCTGTCAAGTAACCACAACATATGCCAGTTTACTCAGCCACCAGTAGGACGTACAGGACCAGCACTCGGATCACATAACATAATACCCTAGTGACATGTCACTTGTATCCTAATCTATTCCTAAAGCTCAATTGGGATTTCTCGCTTGCCAAAATGTAGTCGAACGTGTCCGTGGAGTTGTTCACACAAATCATACAAAATTAAAGCATTTAAAATACAATTATAATAAAGTTTATTTACATATGAACTTACCTTGGATGTAAAAACAGAAAAAAGGAATCTATTCGTCAATTATGTTATTTTTCCCCTGATCTAGATCCGAACTTCATTTTTCTTGATCTATAATGTCAAATTTAACTTATTTAATCATCACATTATTCAATATAGTTCAAAAACAAATTATGGCAAAAATTATATTTTTGCCCCTAACATTTCATCATTTTACAAATTAGTCTCTAGGCTCGTAAAATGAATTTCTTTCAATTTCTTCTCAACCCAATCCTAGTCGAACCTTACCCTTACTCATAATATCCCACATTTTTCATTTATTCACATTTTTATACACATTTTATAACCTTTTACAAATAAGTCCCTATTTGACATTTTTATTGAAAATCACTTTACAAATGTTGTTTAACTAACAACTAACATGTATTTTCTACCATCAAACATCAAAATACAAACACATTCGACATGGATAAAATTTAGACTTTAACTTTTCCTCAAATTAGTCCTTGAAATAGCTAGATCAAGCTACCACGACATCAAAAATATAGAAATAATTAAAAACGGAATAAGAATAGACTTACAATCGAGCTTGAAGGTTGGCCAAACCCTAGCTATGGTCTCCTTGAAATTTTTGGCTATGGGGGATGAAATCAAAGAAGATGGACACTTTTATTTGAGTTAATTTTGTCTTTATTTACCAAATTACTAAATTACCCTAAATGCATAACTTTAAAATTTCACCTAACCATATCCATTTTTGTCCACCAATTTAAAAAATGGTCTAATTACCACATAAGGACTTCCAATTAAAACTTCATAGCAATTGGACACCTTTAATCTATAGAATTCAAGTTTTGCACCTATTGCAATTTAGCCCTTTTAGTCAAATTGAGTACTCAATCGATAAAATTTCTTAACGAAATTTTCACACAATTATTCTATCATGCTATAGACCTTAAAATAGTAATAAAATAAATATTTTTACTTTAGATTTGTGGTCCCAAAATCACTGTTCTGATTTGACCCATAAACGGTGTAACACCCCGTACCCGAGTCTGTTACCGGAATCGAACACAAGGTGCACACAGACTTAACTTAATTGTTTTCACAGTCCATAAAAAAAATTTTCCAGACTAGCTGGTTACTGTGTCACTGTCACCTTAAAAATCATATCTTGAGTTTTAAAGCTCAAAAATCAGTTTCGTAATTTTTCCCTGAAACTAGACTCATAAGTCCATCAACATATTTTTTTCTATAATTTTTGGTCGGGCCAATTAGTACAGTTTATTAGTTAAAGTCTCCCCTAATCCAGGGTTCGACTACTCTGACCTTCACGTATTACGAATTGGATATCTCCCTGTACAGGGCTTCAATACTGATGTCGTTTATTTCTATAGAAACTAGACTCAGAGAGGAATCCATAAATATATGGTATCACTCCTAATTATGTCTGGTTAATTTACAATGAATTTCCAAAATCGGAACAGGGGATCCAGAAACCGTTCTGGCCCTGTTTCACGAGAACTTAAATATCTCTTAACATATAACTCATATGACAGTTTCGTTTCTTCCATATGAAAGTAGATTCATCAAGGTTCATTTGCATAATTTATTCACTATTTAATACCATTCCTACTATTTTTAGTGATTTTTCACATCCACATCACTGCTGCTGTCAGCATCTGCCTTTAAGGTAGGCTTTACCTATTTCATGATTTCCATGATTCAATTGGCCCTTTTTGCATACATAGCACAAAGTGTGATCATGATTAACCATTCCAATGGCTAATCGTTTCAAAACCATTCCATACCTCATAATGATCAACATACAAACGATTATAGTACTATGCTAAAACGATATATAAGCCATTTTCGCATGGCTATCCAAGTTTACACAAAACCGAAAGGTACATGACCTACAACAAAAGGGTAGTCCTATACATGCCATTTCAAAGTTCAACCAAAATTGTACCAAAATGGGGCTTTGATAGTGTGGATGACTTCGACTTCGATGATCCCGAATCCGATAGCTAACGAGCAAAATCTATAAAACAAAGAGCCAAAGCAACGGGGTAAGCATTTTAATGCTTAGTAAGTCTCAAGTAATGAAATCAGCTTTGACTAAAGTATTACATTTACATAACTAAATGAATCGCTTTATTAATACACATTCTCATAATCATACTTACTTCACATTACCGACCCTTATGTTCATACACAAAAGAACAACTTAGCCAAAGGCCGGTAGCTCGTTTATCAACCGGCGAATACTTACTTGTAAGGACTCAACTAATTCAAGCACATACGAACATACCTCATTGCTGGAATTTTCAAAAGTGTATAAACTGAAATTTTTACAGCAAGATTGCTCATTTCTGAGTCACGTACCTTTGGGATTTAACCGGATATAACCACAAGCACAATTGCCTTCGGGTCTTAACCCGGATTTAGTAACTTGCACAATTGCCTTGGTCTTAACCGGATATAACAACTTCGCATACGAATGCCTTCAGGTCTTAGCCGGATATAATCACTAGCATAAATGCCTTGCGACTTAGCCGGGTATCATTCAAATGCTCATGTACACATATATCAATAATCACGACACATCCATATTTCATTTTCGTTACTAAGGCTCAAACACAAAATATTTATCAAACCTTTACAATTTCGGCTCAATAGCCACACACAAGGAGCATGATTTCAATATAATTCAAGTAGGGTCATTACTCAAGACTTACCTCGGATGTTGTCGAACGATTTCGACGGCTATTCGATCACTTTTTCCTTTCCCTTATCCAACTGTGGTCCTCTAAGCTCTTGAGCTAATTCACACAAATTTAACTTATTAAAATCTCATTATGATAGCTTATGGCGAATATGACAAGGAGTTTAAATGGTCATATGGCCATCCTTTAGCTCAAATACACAACGGTCATGCACATTTTTAATCACAACAAGCAATTCAATACAATTCATTCAAACATCAAAGTGAAGCTCAAGGTACTTAGCCCTTATATACATTAGACATTAGAGTCACATGTGCACGAAATCACGAATCAATTCAACACATTAGTTAGTACTCTCCTTAGCGAATTTTCCAAGCCAAGAATAGGCATCAATATGCTTGCCTCTAACCGAATGCATGCACACCAACTCCCCTCATGTGGCCGAATATGCATGTCCATGTTGAGGCCAATTATACACTTAATACCACACAAAAAAACAGCATACATTTTACTAACTAATGCATTACATATTGTAGCTCAATACACATCTCTCATTTACTTCATAACCGAAACATCATCACAAGCAAATATACACCTTGAAATAGTATATATGTCATACCAATACATCATGTGCAAACATATATTCATGTAGGTGCAAGGGCCGAATCTCAAGTTGCTTATATCCAAATATAAACACATATCCACAGCTCAAATCTTACCTACCATGCAACATGCATGAAACATACTTATGGATATACCATGGCCGAATACACCACAACACCATACCGTTTCAATTTGGTCATGGTTAACAAAAAACTTAGCATCTCATTCAAAAATGCTAAAAGAAAATCTAAGAGTCCTCAATCCCCAATCGCATGTATCATTATCAAGCTTGATATATTTAGCATGCAATGGCATTAACACCACATCCACTTTGGCCGAATATCATTCCCATGACATAGCAAAGATTTGAACCATAGGCTAATAAGAACATCAAGCTAGCAACTAAAAACATGCATGAATCTCATGGCACAACCTCAAACATACCTTAATCTTGATGCAAGTATAGCCAAATCTCTTCCTAATCCCCTTCCAAACCAAACATGAAGCAAAAATTCCTTCCTTCCTCTTTAGTATTTTCGGTCAAGAGAGAATGAAATGGATGAACAATTTTTTTCTTTTCTTTTCTTCAATACACGGCAATGGGGAGGGGAGAAGCCTTCACACACAATTTTTTTTTTCATTTTTTTATTACCCATACCCCTTAGTTTAATGTTTCTCCCTAATGCACCAACAAAACATGTCTATGACATGTTTTGCCCATCCTCCTTGTCATGGCCGCCACCTCTTATAAAAAGAGGGATATTTGACATGCAAGGCCATTGTTTTGCATGCATGCTTTAATTAGTCATCACACATTTCCCATCATACTTTCAAAGTTTTCTACTAGGTCCTTTCTAGTGAAATTCACATTTATAACTCTAAATCAAACATCAAAAATGTCACACACGAATTAACACATATCATAAGCATCAAAATGAACATTAAATTATTTTTATGCCTCAGTTTTGTGGTCCCAAAACCACATTCCGACTAGGGTCAATTTTGGGCTGTCACAAACGGGCTGTTACAGTCACATCTATATTTGACATGAACACACTTCAAGAAGATTTAGTTGTTTGGCATGGGGTAGAAAATATAGGGATAATAACGAGAATGCCAATGGATACTCAGAGTAGAGAAGGCAATTGTCAGATAGCTAGTTTTGATCCAAGCCTGCCTCAGATAGTTCGCATGGATTGTAGGAGGAATCGTGAAGATAAGTTAAAGGGAATATGGGAACCATGAGATGAGGCTAAGAACACGCACTTTTGGGACAATTATGGTGATGTAGCACGGCTTTTGTTCCTTAAATAGGATGATGCCCTGTTGATGGCCATGGTAAGTTATCGGGATCCCACTTATAAATGTTTTACGTTCAATGAAGTGGATATGGTACCGACTATCGAGGAATATTCTACCATTCTCCACTATGACTTTAAAGATCTGCTCAGGATATATTGCAAGCAGAACGTCGATTTCTGGGGACCCTTAGCCAATCTAATAGGATTACTTGTAGATATGGTAAAAATAATATTAAAAGATAAAACTAGTCCCTACATTTCCTAGTCTGACATTAGGGATGCTATGGGAAAGGCTAGCGGTGATAGACATTTGGCACTATTTGCGTTTTTCGTATACAGGTTGGTTGTGTTCCCAAAAGCTTTGGGATATGTGAGTGTAGAGTTAGCCGATTCTCTACTTCAAATTCAAAAAAAGGAGTGAATTATGCTCTGGCAGTCTTAGTTAAAATCATCATTTCACTCATGTCAATAGAAGGAAATGAGACAAGTGTTTATTAGGATGCATGCAGTTGTTGCTCATATAGATGAAAAGTTATTTTAAGTGCCTCTACAAGCGTTTTCGTCAGATGTTTGATCCTTTGACCAAGCTTATAAAGGAATTTCTAGAAAGTGAGTGGCCTCCAAATCAATCAATTGTGGAGTGGGTTCAAAACCTTAGTGCATTGACATACCAAGAAATAGAATGAAGGGCTCCATGAATGACTCGGAGTGCGGTACTCATCAAGTGCGGTAGTCATTTGTGGTTTCCCTTAATTGGCATATAATAAGCTGTCAGTTATTCCTCGTTGATGGTTCTGAGCCAATATGGGTATGATAATTGTGTACCTACTACAGTTGGTTTAAACAAGGTGGAAGCTTTGGTCCAGGACCCGAGATTTTGGAATAAATTGGAAGAGATACGAATCAAGTGGGGTCAAACCTTGAGCTTGCAATCAGGGACCTTTTTTAACCATTTCTCCTCGGAAATGTATATCTAGTGGCACCTAAAAAGAAGCAAAATCTCTGTGTCAATGCAATTCAAGGGAAACAGAAAAGCCCCAGATGACGTAGCTGAGATAACATAAAAGATATGTGATTTAGAGATGTGTCTGAGGGGGAGAGATAAAGAGGTCAGACGAGAATGAGAGCAGCATTAGGCATATGTAAAGGAAACAGAGGAAGAAATCATGAACCAACAATAACAACACTGGTTAGACATGAAGGGAAGAGAGGAAGAACTACGAATATAGTTAGAGCAACGTCAACAAGAAAGATTTGACTTGTTCGCTCAGATTTAGAGGTTGGAGGTGGATCTGAGTCCGTAGGCTAATGAACTCTAGAAAGCGCGAGAACAGGAGCGAACCAGGAGGGGTGTTTAATTAGAAAACTACAGAAATGGAGGTGCTAGATGGGGAAATTTGTTGTCTGACTAAAGAATTAAAGACAAAAGAAGAGTAAAACAAAGAGGTCACGGAAGAATATACGGAGCTTGCGGAGTATTTTATCATAGTGGAATAAATGACAGTAAGACAACAAGAGGTGATTGCAACAATGCACAGGGAAGGTTAGGTTTTCACTCAGCAAGTTGAAGACATATGCGAAAAGATTGAAGAACTCAAAAATGAATCTACCCCATTTTTAACTAGGAACGAGCCTACAATGAAACTTCTGGAGGTGGCTCAAGCACATTATCAGAAGTCTCATGAGGTGTAAGAAAAGGAATGGCAAGTAGAGATTTTCCCTATGGCAATAGGATCGATTAGGATTTTCTCTAAGTGTGAATGAAAAAAAAACACTTTGTAACCCAAACAGTTTTCGAACCTTCCATGAAAGAAAATGTTTATATTCGAGTATATTTATAACAATGTGCCCTAATTTCAATCATTCATTCATTCATCCATTCATTAACTCATTTGTTTACTTAGAAACATTATTTGAGAAAAAGAAAAGAACAACATTTCTTATGACAAATCCAAATAATTTTCTAACTTTGGAAATAAATGCCATTTGAAAAAAGACCAAAGATAGCTTACCAGTATAACACCCGCTCAAAAGCAAAGAAGATGACGAAAGAAGAATTAACACACATGGCCAAACTAGAGCAACAAATGGAATAGATGATAGAAATAATGATGTAACACCCCGAACCCGAGACCATTGCCGGTGTCGGACACGAGGGGTTAACAAGCCAAGTCCACATATTTTGCCCACCAATTTGACATTTCCAGTCAGGCTGGAAAACTGCGTCACCGTCGCCTTAAAAATCATATCTCGAGTTTCAAAACTCGGAAACTGGTTTCGTAAATTTTCCCTGAATTTAGACTCATATATACATCCATGGACTTATTTCTAGAATTTTTGGTTGGGCCAATTGGTACAGTTTATTAGTTAAAGTCACCCATGTTACAGGGATCGACTGCTCTGACCTTCGTGCGTTACAACTTGAATATCTCTCTGCACAGGGCTTTAATACTGGTGCCGTTTGTTTCTAATGAAACTAGACTCAAAATGGAATCTGTACATATAAGACACGACTCCTAATTCTTTCTGGATAATTTATAGTAAATTTTTAAAGTTGCGACAGGGGACCCAGAAACCGTTCTGGCCCTGTCTCACAATAGCTTTAATATCTCTTAACATGTAACTCCTATGACCGTTTCGTTTCTTCCATATGAAAATAGACTCATCAAGGTTCATTTACATAGCTTATTCACTATTTAATACCATTCCTACAAATTTTGGTGATTTTTCACATTCACGTCACTGCAGCTGGCAGCATCTGTTTTCAAGGTAGGTCTTACCTAGTTTGTAGTCTCCATGAACCAACTAGTCTTGCCATACATAGGTTCACATATGATCATTTTAACCATACCAATGGCTGATCATGTGACCAACATTCCCATTTCCAATCCATAATCACATCATGACACCATATATATATATATACAAACCGCAAATAGTCTAAGTTCAGTACTTCACTTTTACGAGCCATTTTCGCATGGCCGTACACATATACATCACAACATATTTAAACCAGCAAGGGTAGTCCTATACATGCCATTTCAAAGTTCAACCAAAAATTTATACCAAAATGGAGGCTTTGATAGTGTGGATGACTTCGACTTTAATGATCCCGAATCCGATTGCTATCGAGCACAATCTCGGATGTTGTCGAACGGCTTTTACGGCTATTCGATCACTTTTTCCTTCCCCTTGTCCAATTGTGGCCCTCTAAGCTCTTGAGCTAATTCAAACAAATTTAATTTATTAATACCTCATTATGCTAGCTTATGGCCGAATATGACAAGGAGTTTAAATGGTCATATGGCCACCCTTTAGCTTGAGTACACAATGGTCATGCACATTTTATACTACATCAAGCAATTCAATACAATCCATTCAAGCATCAAGGAAAAGCTAAGGCCATCAATCGACTACTTAAGGCCGAACATACATGTCCAATTTGAGGCCAATTATACACTTAACACCATACAAAAACAGCATGCATTTTACTAGTTAATGCTTTACATATTGTGGCTCCATACTTATAATACATCATCAAGCACTCATATGGCCGATTATACTTAGTCATACTTGCACCAAATCAACAATAAATTCCAAGATTTCCACATCATAGGTATTCTAGGCCGAATGTACTTGCAATTTCACAAACATTCTTCAACATTTTCTTCTTTAAACAAACATATTCATCACTTACTTCATAACCAAAACATCATGTGCAAACATATATATACATATATGTGCATGGCCGAATTTCAAGGTGTCCATAGCCATCCAAAACACAAATTTTAACTAACATGCAAGAAGCATGAACCATGCTCATGAATGCATCATGGCCGAATACATCACAATCATGCCCCTTTCAATCTTCAATCATGGTTAAACAAAAAAGAAAACTCAAAGTCTTACTCAAGATGGCTACAAGGAAATTTCAAGAGTAGACAATCCATCATTGCATGCATCATCGTCAAGCTTCACACTTAGCATGCAATGGCTTTATCACAATATCAACTTTGACCAAATACCACTTCCATGGCATAACAAGGATTTGAACCATGGCTAACATGAACATCAAGTTGGCAACTAAAACATGCATGAATCTCATGACACAACCTCATACATACCTTAATCTTGGTGCAAGTTTAGCCAAATCTCCTTCTAGATCTCTTCTAAACAAATAAAATGAAGCAAAAATCTCTTCTTCCCCCTTAGTTTTGGCTAAAAGAAAGGATGAACAAATTTTTTTCTTTCTTCCTTTACAACTCACGGCAATGGGGGAGATACCACACTCACACACACATTTTTTTTCATTCTTTTCTTACCCATGCTTATTTGTTTATTATTTCTCCCTAATGCCCAACAAAACATGTTTCATGACATGTTTAGCCCATATTTCTTGGTCATGGCCGGCCACCACCTATAAAAAGGGGAATTTGACATGCAAGTCCATTGTTTTGCATGCATGCTTTAATTAGTCATCACACATTTCCCTATCGTACTTTCAAAGTTCACTACTAAGTCCTTTCTAGTGAAATTCACCTTTATAACACTAAATCAATCATCAAAAAATGTCATACATGAGCATACACATATTATAGGCATCAAAATAAATTTTAAATTATTTTTATGCCTCGGTTTTGTGGTCCCGAAACCACATTCCGACTAGGGTCAATTTTGGGCTGTCACAACTCTCCCCCACTTACGAAATTTTCGTCCCCGAAAATCTTACCGGTAAATAGGGTTGGGTATCGCTCTTTCATAGAGTTCTCATTTTCCCAAGTAGCTTCTTCTATCCCGTGCTTGAGCCATAGCACCTTCACTAGCGGAACCCGCTTGTTTCGCAACTCTTT
The DNA here is from genome assembly GCF_025698485.1 of Gossypium arboreum. NCBI lineage: Eukaryota > Viridiplantae > Streptophyta > Magnoliopsida > Malvales > Malvaceae > Gossypium > Gossypium arboreum. The sequence continues at coordinate 43,059,299 of NC_069077.1, read as the reverse complement.
CACTTCCCGTGATAGGATACGAATCGGTTCTTCCTCATAACTCATATTGGCTTGAATTTCAACTTCTGATGGACTAATCACGTGCGATGGATCGGATCTATAGCGTCGAAGCATCGAAACATGAAAGACATCGTGAACCTTTTCGAGTTCGGGGCAAAATCAAACGATATGCCATTGGACCGACTCGCTTCGGATATCTCATATGGCCCAATGAACCTCGGGCTCAACTTGCCCTTACGGTACGAATCGAGTATCTTTTTCCAAGGCGATACCTTGAGAAACACTTTATCACCCACGATACTCGATATCCTTACGCTTCAGATCCGCGTCGACTTCGACGATCGGAGGCTATCTTCGACTTTCACGGATTACTTTCACTTTCATTCAGCATCTCTAATCAAATCCACCGAAAATCTTACCTTCACCGAGCTCGGTCCAAAACAATGGTGTACGGCATTTACGATCGTACAAAACCTCGTAGGGTGCCATCTTAATACTTGATTGAAAGTGTTGTTGTGCGAATTCAATCAACGACAAATACCGTTCCCATGAACCACTAAACTCGAGGACGCAACATCTCAACATATCCTCAAGTATCTGAATTATCCGCTCGGATTGACCATCGGTTTGGGGGTGAAAGGCGGTGCTGAAATGCAACTTGGTACCCAAAGCTTCTTGCAACTTTTTCCAAAATCGCGAGGTAAATCTCGGATCTCTATCCGACACGATGGAAATAGGCACCCCGTGCAATCTCACAATCTGAGAAACGTACAATTCGGCTAATTTGTCCATTGAAAAATCCGTACGCACGGGGACAAAGTGAGCCGACTTAGTCAATCTGTCTACCACGACCCAAACCACATCCTTCTTACTCGCTAACAATGGCAGTCCGGATACAAAGTCCATTGTGACTCGATCCCATTTCTACTCGGGTATTGTGATTGGCTGAAGTAATCCTGAAGGCACTTGATGTTCCGCTTTCACTTGTTGACATATTAAACATCTCGAAACAAAGTCGGAGATGTCTCGTTTCATACCATGCCACCAAAACCGACGTTTCAAATCGTTGTACATCTTCGTACTCCCCGGGTGGATTGCCATTCGGCTACAATGGGCTTCATTCAGAATTATCGAAATGAGTTCCGAATTCTTTGGAACACACAGACGACTTTTGAACCTCAAACAATCGTCATCATCGATTTGAAACTCCGAGTCCTTGTTCGAACACACTCACCCGCTTTGTAGCCAACTCGTCGTCGACTTTCGAGCTTCTTAAATTTGATGTGTCAATAATGGTTTGGCTTTCAATTCAGCCACTAACACCTTTGTCGGATCGAGCAGACAAGTGCACATTCATCGCTCGTAGAGTGAATAACGATTCACGACTCAAGGCATCCGCAACCACATTCGCCTTTCCGGGTGATAGTCAATGACCACTCATAATCCTTTAACGATTCGAGCCAACGTCTTTGTCACGATTTAAGTCTCTTTGGGTCATCAAATATTTGAGACTTTTGTGATCCGAGTACACATGGCACTTCTCACCAAATAAGTAATGTCGCCAAATCTTTAAAGGCGAATACGATGGCGACTAATTCGAGATCATGGGTCGGATAATTTTTCTCGTGTGGCTTTAATTGCCTCGACGACAGGCCACAACTCGACCTTCTTGCATCAATACACAACCTAACCCAAGTAGGAGGCGTCACTATAGATGACAAACTCTTTGTCAATTCGGGTTGCACTAGAATTGGGGCTTCATCAAATAAGTTTTAGTTGATTGAAACTTTTCGACATTTCTCCGTCCATTCGAACTTAACATCCTTTTGGAGTAAGCCGTCATCGGCGTGGCTATCGTTGAGAAACCTTTACAAATCGTCGGTAATAACCTAAGCAAGCCCCAAAAAGCTCGAACCTCGTAATATTTCTGGAGGCTTCCAATTAAGTATGGCTGCAATTTTATTGGTCGACTCGAATACCCATCTGATATACCACCCAAGAAGCTAACCTCTCTTAACCGAACTCACACTTCTTGAACTTAGCATATAATTGCTTATCCCGTAAAATTTGCAGCACTAACCTCGGTGTTCAGCATGTTCGGTCTCATTTCTTGAATAGACCAAGATGTCATCAATGAACACGACTACGAATCGATCCAAATATGGTGCGAAGATCCGATTCATTAAATCCATAAATACCGCAGGGCATTAGTAAGCCCAAACGGCATCACTAGGAACTCATAGTGACCATATCTCGTTCAAGGCGGTCTTGGGTGCGTCCAATCTCGGATTCGCAATTGATAATAGCCCGATCTCAAATCTATTTTCGAGAACACCGAGGCTCCCTTCAGTTGATCGAACAAGTCATCGATACGTGGTAAGCGGTATTTGTTCTTTATCGTCGCTTTATTAAGTCGACGATAGTCGATCTACTGACCTCATGGTTCCATCCTTCTTTTCACAAACAACACCGGTGCACCCAAGGCGAACAACTCGGCGAGCAAAACCTCTATCCACCAATTCTTGCAACCGAGCTTTCAACTCCTTTAATTCCGTTGGTGCCATACGATACGGAGCTATCAAAATTGAGTGGTACTAGGTACCAATTCGATGCCAAATTCTATTTCGAGCATGTGGTAAACCCAAAGCAATTCTTCGTGGAAAACATCCGGGTATTCACAAACCACGGGCGCAGATTCGGGTTTCTTTTTCGATTCCTTGTCATCGAGCACATACGCAAGGTACGCTTCGCACCCTTTTCTTACATATTTCCGGGCCAACATTGCTGATATTATAGCTGGCAACCCCTTTAAGTCCGTAGACTCAACCCGAATTATCTCGTTATTCGCGCACCTCAAATCGATAGTCTTGCTTTTGGAATTTACAACCGCATCGTGCATGGTCAACCAATCCAAACCAAGAATAACGTCGAATTCATCGAACGGCAAAAGCATCAAGTCCATTGGAAAACAAGAACCTCGGAACACTAGGGGACTTTTCTTGCACACTTTGTTGACAAGAACGTAATGACCCAAGGGTTTGACACCGAATTACAATCTCGAGAGACTCAATAGGCAAAGTCTTCTTGGATGCTAAGGTTTCACATATATAAGAATGAGTAGAACCGGGGTCAATCAAAGCAATCACATTAGTATTGAAAAGAGTGAAAGTACGGTAATGACATCCGGAGAGGCAGCATCCTCGGCGTGCGGCGTATGGCATAAGTCCTAGCAGAGCCCGAGCCTCGGATCGATGGTAGCATCTCTAGATCCTCTCGACCGCCACTAACATTGCCCACATTTCTAGGTGGCCTACCTCGGCGATGGTAGCACCGGGTTTCCACTTTGACTTACATTTTGTTCAAGCATCCTCGGGCAATCCTTCATAAAGTGGTCGGCCGATCCGCACTTATAGCGAGAGCGATCACGGAACCAACAGCTCCCGAATGCCATTTGCCACAATGCGGACACTCGCCTTTCTCGGCGATCATTTCCACCATGGCGATCAAGTGACTCGTGTGGTCACAGGGGTCGATCGCGTCCTCGTCTAGAAAAGCCCGTGGCGCCTCTAGACCGGCTCACATCATCTCGAAATCTCTTCGATGCTTGTTGAAGAGACTTTCCGAGGACCTCTTTCAAATTCTCCGGTTCCCACATCACTTTTTGTTTCTCCTTTCTAAGCTCTTCGCTTTACAAGCTCGCTCAACAAGTACTACGAACTCTCGTATCTCGAGAATGCCAACGAACATCCTTATATCATCATTCAGCCCATCCTCGAAGCGTTTACACATAATAGCTTGGACGAAATGCATTCTCGCACGTCTGGCTAAGCCTCACAAATTTTCGTTCGTAGTCGGTAATCGACATAGAACCTTGCTTAAGATCAAGAAATTCCCTTCGCTTTTGGTCGATGAATCTCTGACTGATATACTTTTTTCGGAACTCGGTTTGAAAGAATTCCCAAGTCACTTGCTCTCTAGGCACCACAGAAGTCAGAGTACTCCACCAATAGTAGGCGGACTCACGTAGAAAGGAGATGGTACACTTTAAGCACTCATCGGTGTACAAGATAGCTCATCGAGCACCGGATAGTGTTGTCCAACCAAAATTCAGCTCGCTTCGGCATCATCATCATCCATAGCTTTAAATTCAGTGGCCCCATGTTTTGAATCCTATCGATCGGGGCTTACTTGACCTTATTTGGTCAATTACCGGAGGTATTGTAGGTGCGGGGGTTGCATTTGTCGGGAATGGAGGTTGTGGAACAGCCGTGTTAGTTCGAATGTATTGGTTAAACCATTCATTCACCACACTATAAAAGGCTTGCTTAGCCTCATCATTCGGATTGCTGGCCATAGGTTGAGAGTCCGCCGGCGCTGTCCCTTGCGCGGGAGCAGGCGCCACACTCTCCACATCATCAGCTATCACTCGGTTGGGATCGGGATCCATTACTATAAACAAACACAAAGTCAAATTGTCAGAAATCACCACACTATCGATTCATCATTTAATGGCATGTATAGCTAGACCCCAAACACATCACGGTAGTCCTAGAATCGACTAAACCGTGGCTCTGATACCAATAAAATTGTAACACCCGAACCCGAGACCATTGCGATTGTCGGACACGAGGGGTTAACAAGCCAAGTCCACATATTTTGCCCACCAATTTGACATTTCCAGTCAGGCTGGAAAACTGCGTCACCGTCGCCTTAAAAATCATATCTCAAGTTTCAAAACTCGGAAACTGGTTTCGTAAATTTTCCCTGAATTTAGACTCATATATACATCCATGGACTTATTTCTAGAATTTTTGGTCGGGCCAATTGGTACAGTTTATTAGTTAAAGTCACCCATGTTACAGGGATCGACTGCTCTGACCTTCACGCGTTACAACTTGAATATCTCTCTGCACAGGGATTTAATACTGGTGCCGTTTGTTTCTAATGAAACTAGACTCAAAATTGAATCTGTACATATAAGGCACGACTCCTAATTCTTTCTGGATAATTTATAGTAAATTTTTAAAGTTGCGACAGGGGACCCAGAAACCGTTCTGGCCCTGTCTCACAATAGCTTTAATATCTCTTAACATGTAACTCCTATGACCGTTTCGTTTCTTCCATATGAAAATAGACTCATCAAGGTTCATTTACATAGCTTATTCACTATTTAATACCATTCCTACAAATTTTGGTGATTTTTCACATTCACGTCACTGCAGCTGGCAGCATCTGTTTTTAAGGTAGGTCTTACCTAGTTTGTAGTCTCCATGAACCAACTAGTCTTGCCATACATAGGTTCACATATGATCATTTTAACCATACCAATGGCTGATCATGTGACCAACATTCCCATTTCCAATCCATAATCACATCATGACACCATATATATATATATACAAACCGCAAATAGTCTAAGTTCGTACTTCACTTTTACGAGCCATTTTCGCATGGCCTTACACATATACATCACAACATATTTAAACCAGCAAGGGGTAGTCCTATACATGCCATTTCAAAGTTCAACCAAAAATTTATACCAAAATGGAGGCTTTGATAGTGTGGATGACTTCGACTTTAATGATTCCGAATCCGATTGCTATCGAGCACAATCTCGGATGTTGTCGAACGGCTTTTACGGCTATTCGATCACTTTTTCCTTCCCCTTGTCCAATTGTGGCCCTCTAAGCTCTTGAGCTAATTCAAACAAATTTAATTTATTAATACCTCATTATGCTAGCTTATGGCCGAATATGACAAGGAGTTTAAATGGTCATATGGCCACCCTTTAGCTTGAGTACACAATGGTCATGCACATTTTATACTACATCAAGCAATTCAATACAATCCATTCAAGCATCAAGGAAAAGCTAAGGCCATCAATCGGCTACTTAAGGCCGAACATACATGTCCAATTTGAGGCCAATTATACACTTAACACCACACAAAAACAGCATGCATTTTACTAGTTAATGCTTTACATATTGTGGCTCCATACTTATAATACATCATCAAGCACTCATATGGCCGATTATACTTAGTCATACTTGCACCAAATCAACAATAAATTCCAAGATTTCCACATCATAGGTATTCTAGGCGAATGTACTTGCAATTTCACAAACATTCTTCAACATTTTCTTCTTTAAACAAACATATTCATTACTTACTTCATAACCAAAACATCATGTGCAAACATATATATACATATATGTGCATGGCCGAATTTCAAGGTGTCCATAGCCATCCAAAACACAAATTTTAACTAACATGCAAGAAGCATGAACCATGCTCATGAATGCATCATGGCGAATACATCACAATCATGCCCTTTCAATCTTCAATCATGGTTAAACAAAAAAGAAAACTCAAAGTCTTACTCAAGATGGCTACAAAGAAATTTCAAGAGTAGACAATCCATCATTGCATGCATCATCGTCAAGCTTCACACTTAGCATGCAATGGCTTTATCACAATATCAACTTTGACCAAATACCACTTCCATGGCATAACAAGGATTTGAACCATGGCTAACATGAACATCAAGTTGGCAACTAAAACATGCATGAATCTCATGACACAACCTCATACATACCTTAATCTTGGTGCAAGTTTAGCCAAATCTCCTTCAAGATCTCTTCTAAACAAATAAAATGAAGCAAAAATCTCTTCTTCCCCTTAGTTTTGGCTCAAAGAAAGGATGAACAAATTTTTTCTTTCTTCCTTTACAACTCACGGCAATGGGGAGATACCACACTCACACACACATTTTTTTTCATTCTTTTCTTACCAATGCTTATTTGTTTATTATTTCTCCCTAATGCCCAACAAAACATGTTTCATGACATGTTTAGCCCATATTCTTGGTCATGGCCACCACCTATAAAAAAGGGAATTTGACATGCAAGTCCATTGTTTTGCATGCATGCTTTAATTAGTCATCACACATTTCCCTACCGTACTTTCAAAGTTCACTACTAAGTCCTTTCTAGTGAAATTCACCTTTATAACACTAAATCAATCATCAAAAAATGTCATACATGAGCATACACATATTATAGGCATCAAAATAAATTTTAAATTATTTTTATGCCTCGGTTTTGTGGTCCCGAAACCACATTCCGACTAGGGTCAATTTTGGGCTGTCACAAATGACTATAATGGTTAAAGGCAAGGGCAAGGTAGCAGAAGGAAACGATGCTTTAGACAATCCAATCCCTCTTTAAGGTGTGACCATTCAAATCCCAAGAGTAAACGAATTGCCTACAAGTGAGGATCCAAGAGAAGTGGACGAAGGAAAGTCGTTTATGGATGAAAAAGCTCATAAATTCAGCCTAATTGAGGAATGTCTGAAAGTCAACGAAGGATTAGACACATTCAAATCTGTAGAAGTAGAAGGCCTATGTTTGGTACCCGATGTGGTCATCCCACAAAAATTCAAAGTTCCTGACTTTGAAAAATTCAATGGTAGTAGTTTCCCCATTACTCATATCGCCATGTACTATAGGAAAATGGTTGTTTACTCTAAATATGAGAAACTACTAAAGCATATATTTCAAGATAGTCTAACCGGATCTGCGGCTCACTGGTAAGTAAAGTTGGACAAGAGCCAGATTCAAACTTAGGGAGAGCTCACACGGGCATTTATTGCTCAATACAAATATATTGTAAACATGGCCCCAGACCAACTGACTCTTCAGAACATGGAAAAGAAGTCAAATGAGAGTTATAAGGAATACACACAATGGTGGAGTAACTTGGCATCGCAAATAGAGCCCCATATTCACGGAAAAGGAGACCACTATTTTGTTCGTTGGTATGCTAAAAGGCATATAATACGTCAAGATGGTAGGAAATATCTCTAACACCTTTGAAAATATGATATTATCCGAAGAAATGATAGAGAATGCATTAAATTCGTGTACAGTAGATGACCCTTTGAACGCGAAGAGAGGTGTCATTGGGAAGAAAAAGGATGCAGAAACACAAAAAATCGCATGGGGTGGACCCATACTCTTACTTTCCATACTCGAGCCCAATACCTCCACACCCTCAATACTCAGCTGTAAATGCTACCAATACTTCACCATTTATGTATCGTCCACCTGTACCCATTACAAATCCCCCGATGTTAACTATGCCCACCTGGTCCTCACAGACCCAAGCTCCAGTAACGCCACTATGGGAGAGGTCTTTGTTTGATCTAATTCACATCTCCTACGCGGAACATTTTTCGATTCTAGTGGAGTAGTACCTCCTTGTACCTACACACAAGGAACTAATACAACCGCCATTTCCAAAGTGGTATGATGCCAATACTTGATGTGAGCATCACTCTGGCAATCCAAGTCACACAATCGAGAACTACTTAGGGCTTGGAAGATCTTGTCTGATAACTATTGCTGTAGGTGAATTTGACCAAGGGTAAGTGTCTTTCCCAACTTCCCTGAAACTCGAAGACACATCTCAACATGTCCTCTAGAATTTGAATTACTCTTTTCGACTGACCGTTAATTTGCGGGTGAAACGTCGTACTAAAACTCAACTTCGTTCCCATTGCTTCTTGTAACTTTTTCCAAAACCTCGCGGTAAACTGTGGGTCTCAGTCTGATATAATTGATAGCGGCACTCCATGAAGCCTTACAATCTCAAAAATATATAAGTCGGCTAGTTTCTCGAGGGAGTAGTCGGTACGCACTAGTATGAAATGGGCCGATTTTGTTGGTCTATCCATGACTACCCATACTGCATCTTTCTTTTTCGGGGTTACCAGCAAACCTGTCACAAGGTCCATAGTAATCCGATCCCACTTCCACTCGAAAACCATTATAGGCTGAAGTAGACCCAAAGGTACTTGATGTTTCACCTTTATTTGATGACATACTAGGCATTTAGACACAAACTCTGAAATGTCTCTTTTCATACCCGACCACCAATACATTTTCTTAAGGTCCTTGTATATTTTCACACTACCCGGGTGGAGGGACAAACAACCACTATGTGCTTCTCTCAGAATATTTTGAATAAGCTCATTATTCTTAGGTACACAAACTCTGTCTTTGAACATTATACATCCATCGGTACTAATACATAAATCTGCTTCAATTCCTGACTCACACTAAGTTCTCTTGGCTTGCAATTTCTCATATCTTTTTTGAGCTTCTCGGATCTCTTGAAGAAACGTCAGTCTAGCTCTCAACCCTGTTTAGACTGAACCATCATTAGAAAAAGTCATATTAACATTCATTTCTCCCAACGCGAATAACAATTTTCTACTCAATGCATCCGCGACGACATTTGCTTTTCTCGGCTGGTAATCTATTACTAACTCGTAATCCTTTAACAACTCTAACCATCGGCGTTGCCGCAAATGCAACTCCTTTTGAGTCATCAAGTACTTTAAGATCTTATGGTCTGTAAATACTCGGTATTCGCTCACCATACAAATGGTGTCTCCAAATTTTTAGCGCGAACACGATGGCAGCCAACTCCAAATCGTACGTCGAGTAGTTTTTCTCATGTTCCTTTAGTTGCCTAGAAGCGTAAGCTATGACTTTACCTTCTTGCATAAGCATGCACCTCAAACCATTCAATGAGGCATCGCTATAAATCATAAATTCCTTGCCCGACTCTGGTTGCACTAACACTGGTGCTTCGGTCAACAAAGCCTTTAATTGCTCGAACCTCTGTTGGCACTTTTCAGTCTATTCGAACTTGACATCTTTTTGTAATAGCCGTGTCATTGGAGTAACAATCATAGAAAATTATTTTACAAACCGTCTATAGTATCCGGCCAAGCCTAAAAAGCTTCAAACTTCTGTCACATTCCTCGGGGGTTTCAACTCTACAATAGCTGAGATCTTGCTTGGGTCAACTCGAATCCTGTCACCTGATAAATATGTCCTGGGAATCCGAATTTTTTAAGCCAAAATTCACTCTTACTGAACTTGGCGTATAAGTGCTTTTCTCTCAGGGTTTGTAACACAACTCTCAGATGTTCCGCATGCTCGCTCTCATCACGCGAATAAATCGACATGTCATCGATAAAGACGACGACAAACTTATCTAGATACGGTCAAAAAACGTGGTTCATCAAATCCATAACACCATAGGGCATTAGTCAAACCAAAGGGCATGACAAAAAACTCATAATGCCCGTATCTTGTTTGAAATGTAGTCTTCGGCACATCTTGATCTTTCACTCTTAACTGATAGTATCCGGATCTCAGGTCAATCTTGGAAAATATAGTAGCTCCCTTTAACTGATCAAACAGGTCGTCGATCCTTCGCAAAGGATACTTGTTCTTCACTGTTACTTTGTTGATCTGTCTATAGTCGATACATAATCTCTTCGACCCATCTTTCTTTTACACGAAAAGTACCGGAGCCATCCTATATGGAGCATTCGAGATGGGTGTCATACTAGAGACCAACTCGATTCCATACTCAACTTCCCTCACTGTAGGTAATACGGGTAATTTCTCAAGGAACACTTCTGTAAACTCACAAACTATCGGCACTGATTCAATCCTCAACCCAGACACTTAAGTATTTAGCACAAATGCTAATTAAGCCTCATATCCTGCTCTGAAATACTTCTCAGTAGTCAAAGATGATACTATTACGGGTAATTTATCTGACTCATCTGGCCAACCCGAAGAACATTCCCGTCGTCACATTTCAACTCAATTTTCTTTTTCCCATAGTCCACTACAACACTATGAGTAGTCAACCAATCCATCCCAAAGATTACATCAAACTCATTAAACGGAAACAACATCAGGTTGGCCGGAAAACAATGACCCCTAATTGTCAAAGGACAATTTCTACACACTTGGTCCACTAGTACATGTTTGCCTAAAGGATTGGACACTTTGATCACAAACTCAGTGGACTCTACTAGCATACTCAGACGAGGTATCAATTCCATAAAAATATAAGAGTGGGTAGATCCCAGGTCAATTAAAGCAATAATAGATATGTTATAGATAGAAAAGGTATCTGCCATCACATTAGGAGACTCTACATCTTCCCAGGCACGTATAGCATAGGTTCTTGTTGGCGCTCTGCCCTCAGACCTTACCGCAGCGTCTCTTGGTGTGCCTCTACTGCTATCCCCACTCCTCGGGTTCTTTTGCATTCTACCCTTCAACGGTGCACTACTTGCCTTCACTTCTTGTTTCTTTTCTCTCTCTTTCATCTCTAGACAATCACGGATAAAGTGTTCTAGTGACCCACACTTGAAGCAGCCTCTTTTGTTTCCTCGGCACTCGCCGAAGTGACGTCTTCCACATTGTGAACACTCCGGCTTATTTGGCTAAGCACTGTTGACACTCGCAACCGAAGTGGTCTGGGCTCTAGATATCGTATTCTACCGGTTCTTATTTCTCTTTGGATATCGGGTAGAGAATTCCTTTGATCTCTTGGATGAGCACTGATATGATTTCCCCATCTGCCTCTTCCTTAAATCTTATGATTCAAAAGCCACTTTCCTCTTCTCTTTAATCAGTTCTTTGGCCTTACAGCCTCTTTCAACAAGTGCTACAAATTCCCGTAGTCTAAGATGCCGACAAACACTCGGATATCTTCATTGAGGCCATCCTCAAATCTCTTACACATGGTGGCTTCTGTGGATACGCACCCCCGTGCATACTTGCTAAGCCTCACAAACTCAAGTTCATATTCTGTCATTGACATTCGACCTTGCTTTAACTCTAAAAATTCCTTCCTTTTCTGGTCCATGAACCTCTAGCTAATGTACTATTTCCTAAATTCCTCCTGGAAAAATTCCCAATTGACCCTCTCTCTTGGTACCACGGACACGAGAATGTTCCACCACTGATAAGCCGAGTCTCATAGGAGTGACACAACACACTTTACGCACTCTTAAGGTGTGCATGATAGTTTATCGAATACTCTTATGGTATTTTTTTAACCAAAAATCTACCCTCTCTGGGTCATCATCTATACTAGCCCGGAATTCCTTGGCCCCTTGTTTACTAATCTTGTCTATCGGAGGCTTCTCCTTTCTAAACATGTCCGCACCTTGCAGAGCTACTGGGGCATACTGGGGAATCAGAGGAGGTGAGGGAGGTGGAGTGTTTGGGTTCGCACGAACGAACTCTGTGTACCAAGCGTCCATCATTTGGAGATAGGCTTCTCTAGCCCTTCCGCCTTGGCCCATAGTCACGGGCTCACTCTCAACCGACTCAATCCCTTTAGAAGAAGCCGACACATTACTTTCCACGTCATCCACCATGGCTCTATCAGGATCCATTTACTATATAAAAACAAAATTTATAATCTTCAGGATTCATCACACTATCAATATACAACATAGCATGTATTTCTAGACTTGTGCTCTCGCTAGGTTAGTCCTAGAACTGGCTAAACCATAGCTCTGATACCACTAAATGTAACACCCTATACCCGTAACTCATACTGGGGCAAAGTACAAGGCATTACTTAACTTGGTTTCATGCATACAACCAATCTCAAGTCATCGAGACTCGGTCCAAATTAAAACTTTTTCAATTTCTACGTTAAACAACTTATTATGGGTTTACGAACCCCAAATCGATCATTGAAAACTATTCGAAACCATTCTGGGTCCTCAACGCAACCTTAAGAAGTTTTCTTTTGAAATAGGGCACACGCCCGTGTGGCTATTTCGACATGACCGTGCTAATGGCCCGTGTGGTTCAGACGGCCTAAGCTCTCAGGGGCATGCCCGTGTCCCGCGCCCGTGTGGAAATTAATTTCTAATTCACACCTATAGGGGTTTCCACACGGCTAGAGATACGCCCGTGTCCCTCACACAGCCACGACATGCCTGTGTCCTAGCCTGTGTGCAAAAACTTGGACATTCTGTATCTGATGTCAGCATCCCCATAATGTCATACGGCCATGGAACACACCCGTGTACCAGGCCATGTCCTCTACACGGCTGAGACACACGATTGTGTCTCTGTCCGTGTGTTTAATACCATGCATACTGACTTAAAATTTATACATGTAGGGGACACACGGCCAGATCACACGTCCATGAGGCTGACTGTGTGTCACATATAACCTAGTCACATACCCTTGTGTCTACCTGTGTGGACATTATAAGGCTATTTACCAAGCCTCATTGCCACCCTTGCATACCTATTTTCATATCAATACCCAAACAAGCATAATTTCCAAAATCAAATCAGTCGCAATAAACATTCATTCAACCATGATGAAGCATCTTTTATAAAATCAAAATGAATGTTAGCCATCATTCAAGGCTTAATACCAAGTGTGGGATCTATCCCAAGCCAACAGTTTTGGCCAATTCACAAAGACACAAAATAATAAGGTCTAGCCTTATACATGCCATATTCAAAAATATAAATCCAACTATACCGAATGCTTCGGCTGATAGTATGATCGATATATCTGACTTCCAGTGATCCTTGAGCTAATTAGGCTGCACTGTAAAAAAAAAGGAAATAAAAAAGGAGTAAGCATAAAAGCTTAGTAAGTTGCATATAAATAAATATAAAACAACAAATTCATCATTGACCATCATGCTCGTAACACAAAAATAGGCACAAGCATAACTTACTCGTTACCCTCCATACAAATCACATATTCTATATTGAGCTCATTCCTCACACGTACCAATTAGATACCTGTATCACTCACAACACAGATATACTTCCCTTATTAACTCACAATAATAATTTTCACCATTGAACCATTCGGAACACTACTAGATATTACATAAGCCTCAAACATGGGGTAAGGTGCCGATGCCATGTCCCAGACATGGTCTTACACTAGCTCTCGCATATTCGTGCTGATGCCATATCCCAGATATGGTCTTACACTGACACATGTCGTAGCCGATGCATGTCCCGGATACATCTTACACTGGCTTACATCTTGAGGCTAATGCATGTCCCAAACATGTCTTACACTGGCTCTCGTCGTCAACACCGATGCCATGTCCCAGACATGGTCTTACACTAGCTCACATAATGTAGCCGATGTATGTCCCAGACATGTCTTACACTAGCTCACACTAGTGACCCTAATGTTACGGCATGAATATTCAGTTTATTTCGTATGTTCAACGGGAACCCTACTATCTTTATTATTATTATACTTTCTCAATTCCAAAATCAAACAACTCACGCTATATTAATTCAAATACAATTCAACACTTTCATTATTAATGTGATTATATTATTTACATACAACTACCTCGGATTAAAAAAATACACACGACTAGTCAATTTAGTCAATTTGCTTGGCTGTCCCCCGATCTAGGTTTGGATTTGGCAATTCTTGATCTATATTAGCAAAATACACTCATTTAGTCACTAAATAAAATTAGGCAATTCAAAATTTACGTCTTAGGTAAAAATGACCATTTTGCCCCTGACTTTGACAAAATGACCATTTTGCCCCTATGCTCGAAAATTGATTTTAATCAAATTTCTTCGTACTTCAAGCCTAGCTAAACTCTTTTTACTCTTACAGCAACCCCAAATTCTCACTATTTCACACACTTATCACCTATTTTGCAAAATATGTAAAATAGTCCCTTTAGGTGTTTCCATGCTAACACCTTCCACAAAAGTTGTTTATGACACAACTAGTGTAATATCCTGAATTAGGGCCTAATCAGAATAGTGGTTTTGGGACCAAAAATTTGAGATAGAAATAATTATTTTATAATTATTTTGAGGTCTATGATATGATTGCATGACTGTGTGAAAATTTCATGAAGAAATTCTATGCATAAAGTGTTTAATTTGAAATTAGGGATTAAATTGAATAAGTTGAAAAACTTGCATTCTAGAAGCTTTTAGTATGAAATTGCTTTGGAATATTAATTAGGAGGTCTTAAATAGCAATTTAACCAATTTCTAAAAATTTTCGACAAAAATGGGCTTGTACATGAAAAATTACAAAGAAATGCATTAAGGGCATTTTTGTCAATTGGTAAATATAGTCATTAAAAAGGGAAAAATAACACAAAAATGGACTCATCTTCTCCATAAGGGCTGCTGAATTTTGCTTGTCACCATAGCTAGGGTTTCAACATTTTCAAGCCTTGATTGTAAGTGATTTTCATGCCCGTTTTTAATGCTCTTTTCAATTTTAAAATCTAGAAAGCATGTTCTATTATTTTCTAGCAATATTTTGAGCTAGGATACATGTACGAAAATTTACCCATGTGTGACATAATTGTATTTTGATGAATAATGAAGGAATATGGTGGTTTGATGTGTGTTTAACAACTTTTACCTAGTAGTTTTATGTGAAAACACCAAAAAAGGGACTTAATTGTAAAAATGGTAAATTTGATGGCAAAAATCTAATTTTTAGCTTGAAATTTGGGCTGTTATGGACACTAGGAAATTCGGCTATGCCTAGATGTCATGGGAAATGCATGTAACTCATTGTACAAACTTAAGGACTCAATTGTAAATAATTGAAAAGCTAGAGGTAAAATGGTAATTTTTATCTAAGCCCGTATTAGGGGCTGTTCTGATGAATATGTATATTGAATAAATTAATTTGGCATATTAGATCAAGAGAAACAAGATTCGAGTCGTGATCGAGGGAAAAATAAAGTTTACGAGGAATAGGCTCGATTTCTAACATTTTGTACCGAGGTAAGTTAATGTATAAATGTAGTAACATAATTGTCATTTTAAGTAATTTAATGTTATTTATATGATATGATGATTATTATCATGAAATATTATGCTTTGTGGATTATTATTTAGTAATATGCAAATTATGTGAGCTACTTGATAAATATGAAATGCTACCAAGTATCGGTTCCGACATTCCGTGGAAGATAACAAAGATGTGTGATTGAGGAAAATCCCGTTTGAACCTTGGAAATAGATTAGGATACGAGTGACATGTCACTAGGATATTTGAGTTCCAAACTCGTTGAGTTGAGTCCGAGTTCGTGAGATGTAACTAGGTATCTGAACTCTTTGAGTTGAGTCTGAGTTCACTTATGGATGCGAACGCCTCAGCTCGTTGAGTTGAGTCTGAGTTCACTTATGGGCGGGTTACATGGTAGCTTGGCTACATAATTTCTGCAGGCTATTGAGTTTGTCTAGCTACAGGTATGGCACTTATGTTCATGCAATCCGTGTATCCAAGGTATATTCCGATGTGTTCAACGGGTGAATCTTAAGTGAATAAGGAGAATACTTAAGATGTAAGTGGCATGTTAGTAAGTGTGGTGAATGAGAAAATTGGACAGGTATCCACTTAAACCCTTGGGTTGAGAACTTGGTATGATGAAATTGTGGTAAGATAGTAAATGCAAATGTAACATGAATGCCTTGGTGATGTTTATGCAAATGATGTTTTATGTTGGATTGCATGATTATGTTACTTGCTATTTACATGTGAACTTACTAAGCATTTATGCTTACTCCCTCCTTTCCATTCTTTGTAGTTTTGACAAACCAACTCAGAAATTGGGAACGGTCTGAGGCTCGCTCACACTATCCGTGGACCATTTTGGTATAGTGGCTTGTATATTTTGAGAATGGCATGTATAGTATTATAATCATTTTGTGTATCTGATCTTATGATATGGATATTGAGTGGTAAGGAGATGTTTGGTAATGAGTAGCCATTGGAATGGCTAATCAAGATCATATTTGGTGTTATGTATGCTTAATGTGCTATCTAATCCATGGAAATTCATAAAAAGGTGAAATTTGCTATAAAATAGTATCATACGTAGATGGTGAATAAAATATGAAATTAAAGTTTATTGAGTCTATTTTAATATGGAATAAATAAAACAGGTAAATGAGTTGTATTTTATAAGAAATTTGAGTTTTGGTGGAACAGGGTCAGAGCGATTTCTGAATCCCCTGTTCTGACTTTAGAAATTCACTAAAGATTGTAAAAAAACAAATAGGAGTCATACTTTGTATGTATAGATTCCTTAATCTAATTTTAATAGAAACAAACGAAATAGTCATCTGAATTCTGTACAGAGACAAAAGTGATTCGTAGTGAACAGAGGTTAGAATAGTCGAACACTGAAATAGGGGAAACTTTAACTAATAAACTGTACTATTTGGCCTGACCAAAAATTCTGGAAAAAACTTAGTAAATAGATATATGAGTCTAGTTTTAGGGAAAATTTACGGATTTAAATTTTGAGTTTTGTAACTCCAGATATGATTTTTTTAGCGACTGTGACGCAGATGAGCAATTTATTATGAAAGGTGCAATAAATTGTTTGAAATTGTTTAAGTGATAAATTAAGTCTGTTAACGCCTCAAGCTCGACTTAGGCGACGGTCTTGGGTAAGGGGGTGTTACAACTAGGACTCATATTCTTCCATAAAAACTCAGCAACTATCACAAATACATTCATGGCAAAACCCTAAACTCTTGTTTATTATGCACAATAATCCTCTCATTTCAAAGCCTATGCTTCAAGAAGTCCAAAAATGTAAAAGAATCATTAAGAGAAACTATCAAAATCACTTACTTGAGAGGGCTTAAAGTTGCTGAAATTTTTGAAGTTTTTAAACCCCAAAAATGGCTGATTTTCGGTCAAAGAGGAGAAAAATGGATGAAGAAGGTGAATACTAGGCTTTAGGGTATTATTAAAATACATATTATGACATCAACCAACCTAACCCTTTGACCAATTACCCATCCTTGTCTCATGGCCGGCCAAGCTCTTCTAATAGGGTCTAATTGCCCTTTAAAATCCCTCAATTTTGATTCTCTAACAAAATAACACCTTTAGCTATCAATTTAGGACTTTTACACTTTGTGCGATTTAGTCCTTTTTCGCAATTGGGCTCACAAACGTCAAAATTAACTTACCAAATTTTTCATGCACTAATATTTTCATGCCAGAACATCATCATAATACTAAAATAATCTTTTTAACTTCAGATTTGTGGTCCCGAGACCAGTGTTCTGACTAGGTCCTAAATCAGGCTATTACATTTCTCCCCCTTAGGGATTTTCGTCCTCGAAAATCTTACCAGTGAATAAGTTCGGGTACTGATCTCTCATAGTCTCTTCGAGTTCCCACGTGGCTTCCTCGACTCCATGTCTATGCCACAAAACTTTAACAAGTGTTATACTCTTATTTCTCAATTGTTTGACTTCCTAGGCTAAAATCCTGACTGGCTCTTCGCCATAAGTCATGTCCGGAAGAATCTCAACCTTTGTCTGCTCAATCACATGCGAAGGGTCTAATCTATATTAACGTAGCATGGACACATGAAACACATCGTGAATATTTTCCAATTCTGGTGGCAAATCCAATCGGTAGGCAACTGGCCCCACTCTCTCGGTAACCACATAAGGTCCTATAAAGCGAGGACTCAACTTGCCTTTTCTACCAAATCTGAGAACTTTTCGCCATGGAGATACTTTCAAAAATACCTTATCACCGACTTGAAACTCAATTTCCTTTCGTTTCAATTCTGCATATGATTTCTGTCTATCTAAGGCGACCTTCAAGCAGTCACGAATCACTTTGACTTTCTCTTCAGTCTCTTTGACTAAATCGACCCCGTGAATCTGGTGCTCTCTCAACTTAGTCCAGTATAAGGGCATTTGACACTTCTGCACATACAAAGCCTCATAAGGCGCCATTTTCAGACTTGTTTGATAAATGTTGTTGTAGGCAAATTTGACCAAGGGTAAGTATCTTTCCCAACTTCCCTGAAACTCAAGGACGCAACATCTCAACATGTCCTCTAGAATCTGAATCACCCTTTCCGACTGACCGTCAGTTTGCAGGTGGAACGTCATACTAAAACTCAACTTTGTTCCCATTGTTTCTTGTAACTTTTTCCAAAACCTCGAGGTAAACCGCAGGTCTCGGTCTGATATAATCGATAGCAGCACTCCATGAAGCCTTACAATCTCAGAAATATATAAGTCGGCTAGTTTCTTAAGCGAGTAGTCGGTACGCACTGGTATGAAATGGGCCAATTTTGTTAGTCTATCCACGACAACCCATACTGCATCTTTCTTTTTCGGGGTTATCGGCAAACCTGTCACAAGGTCCATAGTAATCCGATCCCACTTCCACTCGGGGACCATTATAGGCTAAAGTAGACCCGAAGGTACTTGATGTTTCACCTTTACTTTCTAACATACAAAGCATTTAGACACAAGCTCACAAATGTCTCTTCTCATACCCGACCACCAATACATTTTCTTCATGTCATTGTACATTTTCACACTACCCGGATGGACGAAAAAACAACCACTATGTGCCTCTCTCAAAATCTTCTGAATAAGGTCATTATTCTTGGGTACACAAACTCTGTCTTTGAACATTATACATCCATCGGTACTAATACAAAAATTTGATTCAATTCCCGACTCACACTGAGTTCTCTTGGCTTGCAATTTCACATCTCCTTTTTGAGCTTCTCGGATCTCTTGAAGAAACGTCGGTCTAGCTCTCAACTCTGTTAGGACTGAACCATCATCAGACAAAGCCATATTGACATTCATTGCTCTCAGTACAAATAACAATTTTCTACTCAATGCATCGGGGATGACGTTCGCTTTTCTCGGATGGTAATCTATTACTAACTCGTAATCCTTTAACAGCTCTAACCATCAGCGTTGCTGCAAATTCAACTCCTTTTAAGTCATCAAGTACTTTAAGCTCTTATGGTCAGTAAATAATCAACATTTCTCACCATACAGATGGTGTCTCCAAAGTTTTAGCGCGAACATGATGGCAGCCAACTCTAAATCGTGCATCGGGTAGTTTTTCTCATGTGGCTTCAGGTGCCTAGAAGCGTAAGCTATGACTTTACCTTCTCGCATAAGCACGCACCCCAAACCATTCAAGGAGGCGTCGTTACAAATCACAAATTCCTTGCCCAACTCTAGTTGCACTAACACTGGTGCTTCGATCAACAAAGCCTTTAATTGCTCGAAACTCTGTTGGCACTTTTCAGTCCATTCGTACTTGATGTCTTTCTGTAATTGCCTCATCATTGGAGTAGCGATCATAGAAAATCCATTTTCAAACCGTCTATAGTATCCGACCAAGCCTAAAAAGCTTCAAACTTCTATCACAGTCCTCGGTAGTTTCCACTCTACAATAGTTGAGATCTTGCTTGGGTCAACTCAGATCTCGTCACCCAACACAATATGTCCTAGGAATCCAACCTCTTTAAGCCAAAATTCACTCTTACTAAACTTGGCATATAACTACTTGTCTCTCAGGGTTTGTAACACAACTCTCAGATGTTCTGCGTGCTCACTCTCATCACGCAAATAAATCAACATGTCATCGATAAAGACAACGACAAACTTATCTAGATACAGTCAAAAATGCGGTTCATGAAATCCATAACACAGTTGGGGCATTAGTCAAACCAACGGGCATGACGAGGAGCTCATAATGCCCGTATCTTTTCCGAAATGCAGTCTTCGGCACATTTTGCTCTTTCACTCTTAACTGATAGTATCCGATCTCAGGTCAATCTTGGAAAATATAGTGGCTCCCTTTAACTGATCAAACAGGTCGTCGATCCTTGGCAAAGGATACTTGTTTTTCACTGTTACTTTGTTGAGCTGTCTATAGTCGATACATAATCTCATCGACCCATCTTTCTTTTTCACGAAAAGTACTGGAGTACCTCACGGTGAAAAACTCAGTCTCGCAAAGCCCTTATCCGTTAACTCTTTCAACTGTGCTTTCAACTCTTTCAACTATGTTGGAGCCATCCTATACGAAGCAATCGAGATGGGTGTCATACGAGAACCAACTCGATTCCAAACTCAAATTCCCTCACTAGAGGTAATTTGGGTAATTCCTCTGGGAACACGCTGTAAACTCACAAACTACCGGCATTGATTCAATCTTCAACTCAGACACTTGAGTATTCAGCACAAATGCTAAGTAAGCCTCATATCCTTTTCTCAAATACTTCTCACTAGTCAAAGACGATACTATTACGGGCAATTTATCTAACTCATCTAGCCCAACCCGAAGAACTTTCCCGTCTTCATATTTCAACTCAATTTTCTTTTTCCCGCAGTCCACTACAACACTATGAGTAGTCAACCAATCCATCCCTAGGATTACATCAGACTCATTAAACGATAACAACATCAGGTTGGCCGGGAAACAATGACCCTTAATTATCAAAGGACAAGTTCTACACACTTGGTCCATTAATACATGTTTGCCTAAAGGATTGGACAATTTGATCACAAACTTAGTAGAGTCTACCAGTATACTCATACGAGGTATCAATTCCATACAAATATAAGAGTGGGTAAATCCCAGGTTAATTACAGCAATAATAGATATGTTATAGATAGAAAAGGTACTCGTGATCACATCGAGAGACTCTACCTCTTTCCGGACACGTATAGTATAGGTCTTTACTGGAGCTCTGCCCTCAGACCTCACCGTAGCGTCTCTTGGTGCGCCTCTACTACTATCCCTACTCCCCGGGTTCTTTTGTGTTCTACCCTTCAATGGTGCACTACTTGCCTTCATTTCTTGTTTTCTTTCTCTCTTTCATCTCAAGACAATTACAGATAAAGTGGTCTAGTGACCCACACTTGAAGCAACCTCTTTCGTTTCCTTAACACTCGCTGAAGTGACGTCTTCCACATTGTGAACACTCTGGCTTATTTGGTCGAGCACTACCGACACTCGCGACTAAAGTGGTCTGGTCTCTAGATATCTTGTTCTGCAGGTTCTTGTTTCTCTTTGGATACCCCATCGAAGCATTCGATCGGGTAGAGAACTCCTTTGATCCCTTGGATGAGGACTGATATGATTTCCCCATCTGCCTCTTCCTTAAGTCCCGTGATTCAAAAGCCGCTTTCCTCTTCTCTTTAATCAGTTCTTCGGCCTTACAGGCTCTTTCAACAAGTGCTAAGAATTCCCGTAGCTCTAAGATGCCGACAAACACTAGGACATCTTCGTTGAGGCCATCCTCAAATCTCTTACACATGGTGGCTTCTATAGATGCGCACTCTCGTGCATACTTGCTAAGCCTTACAAACTCGCATTCATATTCCATCACTGACATTCGGCCTTGCTTTAACTCTAAGAATTCCTTCCTTTTCTGGTCTATGAACCTCTGGCTAATGTATTTTTTCCTAAATTCCTCCTGGAAAAATTCCCAATTGACCCTAACTGTAACAGCCCTTTTTTTTAGAGTTGATCGGAACAGTGGTTTCGGGACCACCAAATCCGAACGAGTAGGTTGGTAAATATTATATTTAATATTTACGAGTTAATTGTGATTTTAAAAATGTTTTTGATATTGTGATTTTTGTTTTATAAGCGATTTATTAAGTTTAAGTGGTATGACCCTAAGGTCAAGTGGGCTTAGAAAATGAGGTATCGGGACCTTGTTTCTATAAACCGAGTTGTAAATATTTTTATAAATATTTACGTAGTGGCAATAAGATGGTATTAAAGTTTCGTTGAAAAATTTTATCGTTTCGATAGTTAATTAAACAAAAAGGACTAAATTGTGTAAAGTGAAAAAGTTATGTTCTATAACCTAAAGGTATTAAATAGATATAGAACTTAAAAGTAGAAGTCCTTATTTGGTAATTAGCCCATTAAAGAGATAGCGGGATATGATGGCTTGACATTTGGTGTAATAAATAAAGTGTATAAAGGTTAATATTGTAAATTGGTTAAAAATAATAATAAAATGAATATAATAAAAGAATCAAGGTGTCATCTTTTTCATTCTCTTTTTACCAGGCTTGAGAAGCCATGGAAGAAGCTTCCAACTTTCAGCTAATGCATAGTAGGCATTTCTAGTCCCGTTTTTAATTATTTTTATATTTTCGGGATCGTTGTTGCTTAATCTATCTAATGAGGGGACTATTTTGCAAAACCATTGAATAGTTTGATATTTTCCATTGATGAGTATAATAGGGCTTTGAAGTTTAATGGAAGAATATGAGTCCTTGTTGATAGTTAAACACTTTTTGTTAAGTGAATTTTTGTGAAATTGACAATTAAGGGCTAAATCGATAAATGTGAAAATTTTGTGGTTAAAATGTCAAATAAATGAAATGTGTGGGCTGCTAGAGACACTAGCGATATTCATCTATAGTAGAATTTTACTCAATTTCATGAATTTGCATTTTTATGATATAGGGACTAAATTGTAAAGAAGTTGAAATATTAGGGGTAAAACTATAATTTTGCCATAAAGTGAATTATGGACTGTTTTGATATCATGAACATTTGGCTAAGCTTAATTATGGTTAAAATGGTTAATTTGCATGTTTTGAGCTCGGGGACTAAAATGAATAAAAGTAAAACTTTAGGGTAATTTTGTAAAATGACAAAATGACCAAATTGTATGAAATGAGGTGTTTTAATGTCTAAATTAATATACTGAATGAAATTATTAATTTAGATCAAGATCTGGTGGTAAATCGATAAAAATGAGAAAATTACCAAAATGCCCCTGAACTTTGGTATCTCTACAATTTAGCCAGGTAAGTTCGTATGCAACAAGCATTGTTAAATTGATGTTTCTAATGCTTTAATATTGTATAAATTGTATATACGTGAATATTTTAATGTCTGACGACATATCGACAAAATGTGGCACTTAGTATGCGGGGCAATCAAATATGGTACTCAGTGTACGAAATATTGAGAATGACACTTAGTGTGCGATATATTGAGAATGACACTTAGTGTGCAAAATATCGAATGATTCAAAGGGAAATTATAAATTGTGATTGAATGATTAAATAGAGCAAAGTGAACAGGTATACATGCTATATTATATGAATTGTTTATGAGACGACTTTATAATGGTGATATTTGGGCTTTGAGCCTAGCAAGCTTTAAGTCGGTGAATAATATTATCGGGTTTAAAACCTAGCGGGCTAAATGCTGGGTGATTTGATAAAAGTCTAAGACTATGAGACCTTGTGTTAAATCGGCAATTGAATTTGTTCAATGCATTAAGTTGGCGGTATGTGATATATTCTTATGCATGTTAGATCGATTGGAATTGAATCATGAGTGTGAAATGAGAAGCATAGGTGAAAATGCCTATGTCATATATGTGAGGAAGGGCAAAACCATCGTAAATTATCGATAAGGGTGGACTATGCGGAATCATCTTATAATTGCTAATTTGAGCGGTTGTATGCGAATCATTGAGCATGATGTATTGTATTGAGATTATGCTTGAGTGAAATTATAGATATGTGATGAAATTGATTAGTGATATACATGTTTAAATAATGTGAATGCAAATAATGTGTGAAAGAGTAAATTTGTAATAAATCTGCTTGGTACAAGTAGTAACGTGATTTTGGAAAATCACCATAAATTGTTGGAGTTGAGTTAGAAGATGAATAAATTATGTAATTAAAGCTTAATGAGTCTAGTTTCTTATAAAAGAAACCGTAAGCAAAAGAATTGTTGATAATGAGATATTTGAAGTGGCGTGGGATAGAGTCAAATGACTTTGGGGTCCCCTGCTCGCTTTTTAGAAAATCATTATAATTTGTATAAAAATGGTTATAAGATAAAATTTATATGCTTAGACTCCTTAATGAGCTAGTTTCAAATGAAATCAAATAGAACATATTTTGAATTCTGTACAATGAGAAATTTGATTCGTAGTGAAGAGTGGTCAAATTAGTCAAATAGTGAAATAGGGGAAACTTTAAGAAAAATCTGGTATTGATTGGCCAAACCTAAAATTCTGAAAATTTTATGGATGGAAGATATATGAGTCTATTTTCAGGGAAAATTAACGACAATTGATTTGGAGTTTTGTAGCTCCAGTTATAAATAATTTAGTGACTATTGCTCAGGAAGACAACTTGTAGTGAATTTGTGATTATGTTGTAAACATTGATAAAACTTGTTAATGAGTTGCTTATTGTTTTCTTATGACTTACTAAGCGTAAAGCTTACTCCCCTTTTCTTTCCCATTTTCCCTAGGGTTGCCAGGTTAGATCGGGTTGGAGGTCGTCAGAGATATTATCACATTGTCAAGTCTACGCTATCGGCGTAAGTAAATCTTAGTGTTTCGAGTCTATGGCATGTATAGGGTTGTAAAGTTGAGTAAGTAAATGATACAAGACTAACATATTGGTAAATATTTAATAATGCCTCATGAATATTTTGGGCCTTGTAAGCCCGATTAAAGGATAATATCGTGTGTATGAAAAGTTTAAAATTGATCAAAAATTTTACTGATGCGGTTTTATATAAATGGATGAGTTTAAATCTGGTAGCACCTCGAACCCTATTCCGGCGAGGGATAAGGGCGAAGGGTGTTACATTTTATTGGTATCAGAGCCATAGTTTAGTCAGTTCTAGGACTACCATGGCGTATGTGAGTCTAGTTGTACATGCCATATTTGACACGCAATAATGTGATATCTCCGACTCGATTGAAAATTATTTGAATAGGATGATAAGTCTTTCAATCAAGCTAATTTTAATAGTATAGAATATGTACTCAGATGTTCAAATGAAATTGTGTTCTATACTGATTTGATTAAATTAAAGTTGGCTCTGAAATGTTTAAGTGTTCATGAACATATGAGTCCAAAGTTAAATGAAATGATATGTTCAAAGTGCACATATGTGATGTTTTATAGACTTGGTTAAGTCACTTCAATGTGCAACAACAAGTGAACATAGGCGCTGTGTGTGTGAGTTCCGTAACCAAGCATTGTGTGTGCGAGATCAGTTGTTGAGGCACTGTGTGTGCGAGTTCCGTAACCGAGCACTGTGTGTGCGAGATCGGTTGTTGAGGCACTGTGTGTACAAGTTCCGTAATCGAGCATTGTGTGTGCGAGATCGGTTGTTGAGGCACTTGTGTGTGCGAGTTCAGAATCGTAAGTCTTGTGTGTGAAGTTTCAGAATCGAGCAACCGCTCTGGCGAGATCGATTGTTGAGGCACTGTGTGTGTGAGTTCCGTAACCAAGCACTGTGTGTGCAAGATCGGTTGTTGGGGCACTAAGTGTGTGAAATGAGATCATGTAAGACCTCATTCGAGACGAAGGCATTGATTTGAAGTAGTGTATAAGAACGATATGCGGGACATGGCATCACTTAT
The DNA here is from genome assembly GCF_025698485.1 of Gossypium arboreum. Classification (NCBI taxonomy): domain Eukaryota; kingdom Viridiplantae; phylum Streptophyta; class Magnoliopsida; order Malvales; family Malvaceae; genus Gossypium; species Gossypium arboreum. The sequence goes on along the minus strand of NC_069077.1, from coordinate 43,033,195 downwards.
GATTAGTGTAAGACCCGTCCGGACAAATGGCATCGATATTGAATAAACTTGGTCGATGTATGTAGTCCATGTGAAAATGAGACGTGATAAATAATGAGATAAATATATACTATATGTGCTTGACATGTGACCTTGTGGTTCCATAAATCAAACAGGAAAAATATGACATGTTTTGGTTGGTATGTATTGGATATGTGCAAGTTTTGTTCATACGAATGAATTGACAGTTATCACACAATTTAAAATCATAGTCATAAGTTATTAGTAAATATAAATAAGTGAAGCTATTTAATAAGGTTATATGAACTTAAGAGTACTATGAATGTATATGCAATTGAGATTATTTTTCAATTCGGATTAGTGATATGGAATTTTCATAATCATTGAAATGATTTATTTGCTTAAGGCTTACTAAGCTTTCAAAGCTTATTCTGTGTGTTTTTCATAAGACAGATATGCTTTCCAATCGAGCTAATTCTGATAGTACAGAATGTTATACTCAAACGTTTGAGTGAAAATGTGTTGGTGATGAGTTGAAACTCATAAAAAGGTATGAATCAGAATGCATGATATTCGCTATTGATAAATGTTATAATTATATGAGTATATGAGTTGTGATGTTGGGTATATGATTGTTGTGTGAATATTTTGATTTGGAATTTATGATTTGATTTAGCGTATGAGCTATGTGTTAAGTACCAAATGATCATAAGTAAATGATTGCTAGATGTTTGAGAATGCGGAATTAGTAATGAACTGTTCGTTCATAATAGTATGTGTGATGTGTATGCTTACGTAAGAGTTAAAATTGTTGGCTTTACAACCCTCACCCCCTCATTGGTAAAGCATTATAATGAGATCCGTACTATATGGCTTAAATAAGCTTACAAGTGCGGAATGACAGAGTCTCGTGATTGAAGGATTAGTATTGTGATCAGATAAGAGAATGAGTCCGTAAGTGAAGACAGTAACAGAAAAGATATTGGATCGTGTTGAAGGCCATTTGTAATATGCAAAGTTACTGTTAAAAGAAAAGTTGAATTAGATGAAACCAAATATTCAGATATGATATCTAAAGAATATATTAACTGGAAGTTCTCCCGAATTGGCCTCCGTTAGTGTTGGGATAATGAGAAATTAGTGATGTTAGAGATAGACAGTAGAATCATATTTGAATTATAAAGATACTTGAGCACAGCAATTATAGTCGAATGGTTTACGAGAACTCTTCTGGGTATTCTATGTGTTCAATTATCCTCAGAGGTATGTGAAGCTGTATATTTTCAGATGAAATTCTTATCATATGAGAATGTTATCTATATATATTGATATATGAAAGCATTGTTGGGCTGTTCGGGTTACAATCAGCATTATTATATCTTTCTCTGGTATTCTATTTCATTTTATTGGAAGAAAAGATCGACGATTAAATCTGTGTGATGTTGGTATTCTGCTCCTACTGGTTGTTGATCTGCTTAGTACACATGAAGATTATATTGTTTCTGTGCATATGAGTGATGATTTACTTCTGGATTTCCTCTGAAACATCATTGAGATATCTGTCATCTGATATGGGTGCTTTCTTAAAAAAGATTAGTATAGTGATATATTCGAGAATTACAGTATCTCGCTTTCTTATGATTCTATATGGTTATCGTGAAAATATCTATTGAATGATCTGTAACTATATTTCAATTTCTCTTATGTTCAAAATGTATTATTGATAATTGGGACATTATATATCTATACGGTTGAGATGTCAGCCTTATTATGGCACTATGATTTGAAATTATCTGATGGTTGTGGCTTCAGTATGGTTCAAAGCTTCGTTGATTAATAATTGAAAAGTTATTACTTGACAGTCGAGATCGATTCAGTTGTCTAGTTTGATTAGATTAATTGCTTGAAGGACTAATCGAGTTACTTGTATCTGAATCTATCCACAGGGTGGAAATAAAGTTTGAATGTTCACGGATAAATAGATGAATATTTTGAATGCATGATTCATATTCTAGAAGATATGATACAGAATTATATCCATCAGAACAATTTTATTGAGAAATATTCTTATAGATCGTGATTGGGAAGTCTGAATGATGTGATAATTATCAATAAAGTGGTAAACAGTTGAAGAAATTGTTAATTGAAGCGTCAGTTTTCAGGTGAAGAGTTATTCAACACAAGAATTAAAGATGGTTTGAACTGTTGAAAGATTATGAGTCGACGATTGATTATCAATCGGACAAATGATTATAGTCTTTGGGGTTACGGCGAGAATCTTTATGTGTTTTACGGCCGATAATCATGTGATTAATCTTATCAAATGATGAGTGTTTATTAGCTGAGCTAGAAACTAAATTGATGTTTAATTAGCAAATTTGTGAGGTTAAGAGGTGTGTCAGTGAATTACAAGTTAAAAAGGGTACAACGTAAATTGATTTCGATTTAGAATTTGATTGGAACCTACAATTGTTCGTTATGTCGAGATAGAGTTCGTGTATTGAGAAATCCGAGATTTTACAACAATTGTGACATCTAGCACGATGGTAATTATCCGTCCGCACGGGAGTACTAAAAGAGTGCTAGTTTTCATTGTTCAAATGAAGACACGAGGATTATATCGTGTTACTAAAATAAACTACTATGAGCTTTGGGTATGGAATTACTTTGTAACACTGTGTTCTAGAACTTGAAAGCAACCGAGAAAGACATTTATTGTTGGTTAAGTTTGCATATAATAATAATAGTTATGAGATGAATGTTAAGATAGCATTGTATGAGTGTGGTATGGTTGCAATTCTTGAACTTCGTTGTATTGAATTGAATTTTATAAAAAAATTTGGGGTCGATGTGATTGGAAAGACTCAAGGAAATGAAAGTAATTCATGACCGTCTAAAAATAGTTTCAGATTTGCAGAAAATATATGTGGGCTTGATGCGTAAAAGCATTGAATTTTCAATTAGAAAATTGAGTATTTGTAAAGGTATTATAGTGGGAATAGAATTTCTAGATTTAGCTATAAAGAGAAGTTGAGTTCGCAGTTCATCGGATTGAATGAGATTATTATCAAAACTTGAGAAGACCCGTAATGTGTTTTTTTATATATATGATGTGATGATACAAATAAGATCCTTTATCTATAGTATCTCTTACAGAACTAGAAACTCAGCTTGTTATGATGTATAGCAAAGAGCAGATCATAATCTTAGCTCATGAGATTGAAAAGTTGAGAAATCTGAGGCTAGGTGAGAAATTGTTGAGGTTGGTGAAAGAAAATCACTAATTTATTCTTTGGAAAGATTTTCAGGGACGAAAATCCCTAAGGGGGGAGAGTTGTAACAGCCCTTTTTTTTAGAGTTGATCGGAACAATGGTTTCGGGACCACCAAATCCGAACGAGTAGGTTGGTAAATATTATATTTAATATTTACGAGTTAATTGTGATTTTAAAAATGTTTTTGATATTGTGATTTTTGTTTTATAAGCGATTTATTAAGTTTAAGTGGTATGACCCTAAGGTCAAGTGGGTTTAGAAAATGAGGTATCGGGACCTTGTTTCTATAAACCGAGTTGTAAATATTTTTATAAATATTTACGTAGTGGCAATAAGATGGTATTAAAGTTTCGTTGAAAAATTTTATCGTTTCGATAGTTAATTAAACAAAAAGGACTAAATTGTGTAAAGTGCAAAAGTTATGTTCTATAACCTAAAGGTATTAAATAGATATAGAACTTAAAAGTAGAAGTCCTTATTTGGTAATTAGCCCATTAAAGAGATAGTGGGATATGATGGCTTGGCATTTGGTGTAATAAATAAAGTGTATAAAGGTTAATATTGTAAATTGGTTAAAAATAATAATAAAATGAATATAATAAAAGAATCAAGGTGTCATCTTTTTCATTCTCTTTTTACCAAGCTTGAGAAGCCATGGAAGAAGCTTCCAACTTTCAGCTAATGCATAGTAGGCATTTCTAGTCCCGTTTTTAATTATTTTTATATTTTCGGGATCGTTGTTGCTTAATCTATCTAATGAGGGGACTATTTTGCAAAACCATTGAATAGTTTGATATTTGCCATTGATGAGTATAATAGGGCTTTGAAGTTTAATGGAAGAATATGAGTCCTTGTTGATAGTTAAACACTTTTTGTTAAGTGAATTTTTGTGAAATTGACAATTAAGGGCTAAATCGATAAATGTGAAAATTGTGGTTAAAATGTCAAATAAATGAAATGTGTGGGCTGCTAGAGACACTAGCGATATTCATCTATAGTAGAATTTTACTCAATTTCATGAATTTGCATTTTTATGATATAGGGACTAAATTGTAAAGAAGTTGAAATATTAGGGGTAAAACTATAATTTTGCCATAAAGTGAATTATGGACTGTTTTGATATCATGAACATTTGGCTAAGCTTAATTATGGTTAAAAATGGTTAATTTGCATGTTTTGAGCTCAGGGACTAAAATGAATAAAAGTAAAACTTTAGGGGTAATTTTGTAAAAATGACAAAAATGACCAAATTTTATGAAATGAGGTGTTTTAATGTCTAAATTAATATACTGAATGAAATTATTAATTTAGATCAAGATCGGGTGGTAAATCGAGAAAAATGAGAAAATTACCAAAATGCCCCTGAACTTTGGTATCTCTACAATTTAGTCAGGTAAGTTCGTATGCAACAAGCATTGTTAAATTGATGTTTCTAATGCTTTAATATTGTATAAATTGTATATACGTGAATATTTTAATGTCTGACGACATATCGACAAAATGTGGCACTTAGTATGCGGGGCAATCAAATATGGTACTCAGTGTACGAAATATTGAGAATGACACTTAGTGTGCGATATATTGAGAATGACACTTAGTGTGCAAAATATCGAATGATTCAAAGGGAAATTATAAATTGTGATTGAATGATTAAATAGAGCAAAGTGAACAGGTATACATGCTATATTATATGAATTGTTTATGAGACGACTTTATAATGGTGATATTTGGGCTTTGAGCCTAGCAAGCTTTAAGCTGGTGAATAATATTATCGGGTTTAAAACCTAGCAGGCTAAATGCCGGTGATTTGATAAAAGTCTAAGACTATGAGACCTTGTGTTAAATCGACAATTGAATTTGTTCAATGCATTAAGTTGGCCAGGTATGTGATATATTCTTATGCATGTTAGATCGATTGGAATTGAATCATGAGTGTGAAATGAGAAGCATAGGTGGAAATGCCTATGTCATATATGTGAGGAAGGGCAAAACCATCGTAAATTATCGATAAGGGTGGACTATGTGCGGAATCATCTTATAATTGCTAATTTGAACAGTTGTATGCGAATCATTGAGCATGATGTATTGTATTGAGATTATGCTTGAGTGAAATTATAGATATGTGATGAAATTGATTAGTGATATACATGTTTAAATAATGTGAATGCAAATAATGTGTGAAAGAGTAAATTTGTAATAAATCTGCTTGGTACAGCAGTAGTAACGTGATTTTGGAAAATCACCATAAATTGTTGGAGTTGAGTTAGAAGATGAATAAATTATATAATTAAAGCTTAATGAGTCTAGTTTCTTATAAAAGAAACCGTGTAAGCAAAAGAATTGTTGATAATGAGATATTTGAAGTGGCGTGGGATAGAGTCAAATGACTTCGGGGTCCCCTGTTCTGTTTTTAGAAAATCATTATAATTTGTATAAAAATGGTTATAAGATAAAATTTATATGCTTAGACTCCTTAATGAGTCTAGTTTCAAATGAAATCAAATATAACATATTTTGAATTCTGTACAATGAGAAATTTGATTCGTAGTGAAGAGTGGTCAAATTAGTCAAATAGTGAAACAGGGGAAACTTTAAGAAAAATCTGGTATTGATTGGCCAAACCTAAAATTCTGAAAATTTTATGGATGGAAGATATATGAGTTTATTTTCAGGGAAAATTAACGGCAATTAATTTGGAGTTTTGTAGCTCCAGTTATAAATAATTTAGTGACTATTGCTCAGGAAGACAACTTGTAGTGAATTTGTGATTATGTTGTAAACATTGATAAAACTTGTTAATGAGTTGCTTATTGTTTTCTTATGACTTACTAAGCGTAAAGCTTACTCCCCTTTTCTTTCCCATATTCCCTAGGGTTGCCAGGTTAGATCGGGTTGGAGGCCGTCAGAGATATTATCACATTGTCAAGTCTACGCTATCGGCGTAAGTAAATCTTAGTGTTTCGAGTCTATGACATGTATAGGGTTGTAAAGTTGAGTAAGTAAATGATACAAGACTAAGATATTGGTAAATATTTAATAATGCCTCTTGAATATTTTGGGCCTTGTAAGCCCGATTAAAGGATAATATACGTGTGTATGAAAAGTTTAAAATTGATCAAAAAATTTTACGGTCTGGTTTTATATAAATGGATGAGTTTAAATCTGGTAGCACCTCGAACCCTGTTCCAGCGAGGGATACGGGCGAAGGGTGTTACACTAACTCTCGGTACCACGGATACGAGAGTGTTCTACCACTGATAAGCCAAGTCTTGTAGGAGCAACACAGCACACTTTACGCACTCTTCAGGTGTGCATGACAGTTCATCGAATACTCTTATGGTATCTTCTAACCAAAACTTTTCCCTCTCCGGGTCATCATCTATACTAGCTCAGAATTCCTCAGCCCCTTGTTTCTAGATCTTGTCTACCGGAGGCTTCTCCCTCCTAATCATGTCTGCACCTTGCAGAGCTACCGGGGCATACTGGGGAATTAGAGGTGGTGGGGGAGGTGGAGTGTTCGGGTTCGCACGAACAGACTCCGTGTACCAAGCATCCATCATTCGGAGATATGCTTCTCTAGCCCTTCTGCCTTGGCCTATAGTTACGGGCTCACTCTCAACCGGCGCGGTCCTTTCAGTGGGATCCGGTGCATTACTTTCCATGTCACCGGCCGTGGCTCTATCAGGATCCATTTACTATATAAAAACAAAATTTATAATCATCAGGATTCGTCACACTATCAATATACAACTATGGCATGTATAGCTAGACTCGTGCTCTCATTAGGCTAGTCCTAGAACCGACTAAACCATAGCTCTGATACCACTGAATGTAACACCCAATACCTGTAACCTACGCTGGGGCAGAGTACAAGGCATTACTTAACTCAGTTTCATGCATACAACCAATCTCAAGTCATCGAGACTCGATCCAAATTAAAAAATTTTTAATTTCTACTTTAAACTACTTATTATAGGCTTACAAGCCCCAAATCGATCATTGAAAACTATTCGGAACCATTTCGGGTCCTCAACCCAACCTTAAGAAATTTGTTTTTGAAACAGGGTACACGCCCGTGTAGCTATTTCAACATGACCGTGCTGACGGCCCGCGTAGTTCACATGGCCTGACCACTCAGGGACACGCCTGTATCCCGCGCCCGTGTCCCGCGTCCATGTGGAAATTAATTTCTAGTTCACACCTACAGGGGTTTCCACACGGCCAGACACACGCTCTTGTCAACAGCCCGTGACCTTTACACAGCCACAACACGCTCATTTCTTAGCCCATGTGCAAAAACCTGGACATTCTGTTTCTAACATTAGCATCCCCAAAATGTCACACGGTCGTGGCACACGCCCGTGCACCAGGCTGTGTCCTCTACACGGCTGAGACACACGACTGTGTCTCTGCCCATGTGTTTAATACCATGCATACTAACTTGAAATTTATACGTGTAAGGGATACACGGCCCGACCACATGCCTATGGGGCTGACCGTGTGTCATGCACGGCCTAGACACATGCCCTTGTGTCTACCCGTGTAGAAATATAGGGCTATTTACCAAGCCTCATTGCCACCCTTGCATACCTATTTTCATATCAATACCCAAACAAGCATAATTTCCAAAATCAACTCAGCCGCAATAGACACTCATTCAACCATGAAGAAGCATCTTTTATAATCTCAAAATGAATGTTAGCCATCATTCAAGGCTTAATACCAAGTGTGGGATCTATCTCAAGCCAACACTTTTGGCCAATTCTCAAAGACACAAAATAATAAGGTCTAGCCCTATACATGCCATATTCAAAAATATAAATCCAACTATACTGAAAGCTTTGGCTGATAGTGTGATTGATATCTCTGACTTCCGATGATCCTTGAGCTAATTAGGCGACACTGTAAAAAAATGGAAATAAAAAGAGAGTAAGCATAAAAGCTTAGTAAGTTGCATATAAATAAATATACAACAACAAATTCATCAATGATCATCATGCTCGTAACACAAAAATAGGCAAAAGCATAACTTACTCGTTACCCTCTATACAAATCACATATTCTATATTGAGCTCATTCCTCATACGTACCAATTAGGTACCTGTATCACTCACAATACCGTTATACTTCCCTTATTAACTCACAATTATAACTTTCACCATTGAACCATTCGGAACACTATTGGATATTACATAAGCCTCAAACATGGGGTAAGGTGTCGATGCCATGTCCCAGACATGGTCTTACACTAGCTTTCACATATTTGTGCCGATACCATGTCCTAGACATGGTCTTACACTGACACATCTCGTAGCCGAAGCATGTCCCAGACATGTCTTACACTGGCTTACATCTCGAGGCCGATGCATGTCCCAAACATGTCTTGCACTGGCTCTCATTTCAACGCCGTTGCCATGTCCTAGACATGTCTTACACTAGCTCATACAAGTGACCCTAATGTTACGGCATGAATATCCGGTTTATTTCATATATTCAGCTGGAATCCTACTATCTCTATTATTATTATACTTTCTCAATTCCAAAATCAAGCAATTCATGCTATATTAATTCAAATACAATTCAACACATACATTATTAATGTGGTTGTATTATTTACATACAACTTACCTCGCATTACAAAATACAAACGACTAGTCAATTTAGTCGATTTACTTGGCTTTCCCCCGATCTAGGTTCAGATTCAGAAATTCTTGATCTATATTAGCAAAATACACTCATTTAGTCACTAAATAAAATTAGGCAATTCAAAATTTACGTCTTAGGTAAAAATGACCATTTTGCCCTTGGACCTTGACAAAATGACCATTTTGCCCCTATGCTAGAAAATTGATTTTTATCAAATTTCTTCGTACTTCAAGCTTATCTGAACTCTTTTTACTCTTATAGCAACCCCAGATTCTCACTATTTCAGACACTTATCACCTATTTTGCAACTTATGCAAAATAGTCCATTTAGGTGTTTTCATGCTAACCCCTTTCACAAAAGTTGTTTATGACACAACTAGGACTCATATTATTCCATAAAAACTCAGCAACTATCACAAATAAATTCATGTCAAAACCCTAAAATCTTGTTTATTATGCACAATAATCCTCTCATTTGAAAGCTTATGCCTCAATAAGTCTAAAAAATGTAAAAAAAATCATTAAAAGAAACTATCAAAATCATTTACTTGAGAGGGCTTAAAGTTGTTTAAATTTTTAAAGCTTTCAAACCCCAAAAATGGCTGATTTTTGGTCAAAGAGAAGAAAAATGGATGAAGAAGGTGAATACTAGGCTTTAGGGTATTATTAAAATACATATTAGGACATCAACCAACCTAACCCTTTGACCAATTACCCATCCTTGTCTCATGGCCGGCCAAGCTCTTCTAATAGGGTCTAATTCCCCTTTAAAATCCCCCAATTTTGATTCTCTAACAAAATAACACCTTTATCTACCAATTTAGGACTTTTACACTTTATGCGATTTAGTCCTTTTTCGCAATTGGGCTCACAAACATCAAAATTAACTTACCAAATTTTTCATGCACTAAAATGTTCATGCCAGAACATCAAAATAATAATAACATAATCTTTTTAACTTCAGATTTGTGGTCCCAAGACCACTATTCTGACTAGGCCCTAAATCAGGCTATTACAATATGGCATGTATAAGCTACTGTCATCTTGGCATGTTTTGAACTTTGAATTTAGCCATGTAAGTTGGATTGTAAATGGTGTTCTTGATGAAGTTGAATTTGGCCTATGTTATGAGTTAATATATGATATGTGATGTATTTATGATGCCTTATGTTTTGGTAGGCTTGATATGGTCATTTTGATGGGTTGAAAGATAAGTATTCAGTAAATTGTTAATGATGTATTATGGTTTTGAGAAATAGTAAGTTTTGGTATAATTTAAGATGATGTTCGAATGCCATTTTGGTTTAGTAAATGCTTGATGATTTGGGTTATGTCTAAATGTGAATATTAATAAAGTAACATTTGGATTTGGTATGTTTTGGCTATGGATTTGAGTAGTTAAGAGTATGAATTATAAATGGCATGAAATGTGTATAAAATAGCATGTTCTGGTTGCCTATTAATGTATGGAATTGGTACAAATGTTGTGGTTTAGGTATACTAGAGAAAGGGTAAGAAATATGGCTTCAACCAAGCCTATTTTCACTCCACACAACCAAGCACACGGGCGTGTGGCTTGACCATGTGTGACATATGGCCCTGATACTTGGTCGTGTGTCCCCTAGGGTAGCCCTTCGAATTAAGTCAGTATACCCTATAGGTTTGGCACAGTCTAGACACACGGGCGTGCCTACTGGCCATGTGAGGCACACGGGCTGGCACATGGGCTTGTGGCCGGCCGGTGACCCAATTTAGTATACCCTCCAGTTTTCCCACAGCCATGGCACACGGGCATGTATCCGGCCGAGTGGTGCAAGTCAGTATGTATGCCCTGTTTTCACATGGCCTGTGACACAGGCGTGTTTGGAGGCCATGTGAGGCACACAGCCTGTTCACACGGGCATGCACCCTTAAATGCATGAAAAATTTTATAAATTCCCTTAAGTTTTTATATGTTATCGGTTGTCCCGAACCACTTCTAAGCATGTTCTAAGACCTTGAAGAGCCTCGTAAGGGACAATATGATTGTGTTATTCATAACTATGACTATGAATATTTGAAGTATGTAATATTGATGTGATTTGATCAGTAATGCCTCGTAACCCTATTTCAGTTAGAGACACGAGTTATGGGTGTTACATTTTATTGGTATCAGAGCTATGATTTAGTCGATTCTCGAACTAACGTAGTGAGTGAGAGTCTAGCTATACATGCCATATATATAAACTGTGATAGTGTGATGATTCCTGATAGCTTAAAGTGTGTTTTCATATAGTAAATGGACCCTGAAAGAGCTATAGCTGATGATGTAGAGAGTAATGCACCCGTTCCAGCTCAAGGGGTAGCGCTAGCTGATTCTAGGCCGATTTCAAGTAGTCAAGGGGGAGAAGCTAAGCAAGCCTTCTTCCAGATGATGAGTGAGTGGTTTTTAGAGTTTGTTCGAATGAATCCGGCTGCACAATAACCTCTACTCCCACCTATTCCTCAAAAAATCACCGTTGTTCTTCATGCTATAGATTAGATGCGATTGAATAAGTCGCCAATAGATAAGATTTGTAAACATGGGGCTGAGGAGTTCTGGGCTACCGTTGATGATGATGCTTAGAGAGCTAAGTTCTGGCTCGAGAATACGATTTGAGTATTCAACGAATTGTCTTGTACACTTGAAGAATGTATCAAATGTGTGGTATCTTTACTTAGAGATAATGCCTACCATTTCATTGGTGGAAAATGTTGATATCTGTTGTTCCTAAAGAATGGGTTACCTGAGAGTTCTTTCAATCTGAGTTTCAAAAGAAGTACACAAGTCAAAGATTTCTCGATCAAAAGCATAAAGAGTTTCTAGAATTGAAACAGGGTCGAATGATAGTGACCGAGTACGAAACATAATTTGTATGATTGAGCAAATATGCTAGGGAATATGTTTCTACCAAAGAAATCATGTGTAAACGGTTCATTGATGGATTGAACGAGGATTTAAAACTGTTAGTTGGGATTCTTGAATCAAAAGGATTTTTCGTTTTGGTTGAAAGGGCTTGTAAAGTTGAGGATCTTAGCAAAGAGAAAAGAAAAGTTAATTTTGAAGCAATAGATTCTAGAAAGAGATCGACTAGTAAATCTTATCAGTCTGCATCAAAGAAATTCTGAGACCCGTTTAATCATTTAATACATCAGTGGGACATTCAATCAGGGATCGTGAAAAGTAACCTGTGAGTTCTAAAGCTCAAGCTACATCTATTGCTAGTGTTGGCAGTATGAGACAAAACTGACCTGAGTGTAGACATTGTGGAAAATGATATATCAGTGATTGTAGATTGAATAATCGAGCCTGTTTTAAATATGGATCATTAGATCATTTCATTCATAATTTTCCTGGGTTGGCTGAGTAAGATACAATACAAAATGCGAGGCCGAGTAATACTGTAGTTAGAGGCAGACCACCCAAAAACATGGGAAATGTGAGTGGTAGCCAGAGAAAGACTAAAGATTCTACTTTGAGGTTAGAGGCCAGACCATTTACACGAGCCTATACTATTCATGCTCGCGAAGATTCGTCATCTTCAGATGTTATTACGGGTACTTTCACTCTTTATGATTCTAAAGTTATTGCATTTATAGATCCAGGATCAACCCATTCATATGTATGTTTGAATTTAGTATCCAGTAAGACTTTACCTGTAGAGTCTACTAAATTTGTGATTAGAGTATCGAACCCCTTAGGCAAGTGTGTTTTGGTTGATAAAGTGTGCAAGAACTATCCATTGATGATTCGAGATTTCTATTTTTCAGCTGATCTGACGTTGTTACGATTTGATGAATTTTATAATTCTGGGTATGGATTGGCTAATGCTAGATGATGCTATAGAAAGCTGTAAATGAAAAATGATTGATCTGATATGTCAGAATAATGAGATTATCAGGATTGAGTCAGATGATTTGAACGATTAACCAGCAGTGATTTTATCAATATTAGCTCAGAAATATGTGAGAAAGGGTTGCAAAGCTTATTTTGCTTATGTGCTTGATACAAAAGTGATTGAACAGATGATTGAATCAATGCTAGTTGTGTGTGAGTACCCGGATGTGTTTCTTGAAGAATTGTTGGGTTTTACCACCAATCCGAGAGGTTGAGTTTGGCATTGAGTTAGTACTGGGAGCTACTCCGATATCGGTAGCTCCGTACAGAATGGCTTCGACAGAGTTAAAAGAATTGAAAGCTCAGTTGCAAGAGTTAACAAATAGAGGTTTTGCTAGACTGAGTTTCTCGCCCTATGGTGCTCCCGTATTGTTTGTGAAAAAGAAAGATGGCACAATGAGAATGTGTATCAACTACCGATAGCTTAACAAAGTGATAATCAAGAATAAGTATACTCTGCTCAGAATAGATGATTTGTTTGATCAGTTAAAAGGGGCTATAGTGTTTTCAAAGATACATTTGAGATCGGGTTACTACCAGTTGCGAGTTAAAGACTCTGATATGTCGAAAACCGCATAGAACGAGGTATGGTCATTATGAATTCTTAGTTATGCCTTTTGGACTAACGAATGCTCCTACTATCTGTATGGACTTAATAAACTGGATTTTCAGACCGTTCCTAGATTGATTTGTCGTTGTGTTCATTGATGACATTTTGATTTACTCTCGTGATTAATCTAAGCATGCCGAGCATCTGAGAATTGTACTACAAACTTTGAGAGATAAACAATTGTTTGCAAAGTTTAGCAAATGTGAGTTTTGGCTACGTGAGGTTGGATTTCTAAGACATATTGTTTCAGCTGATGGTATCCGAGTTGACCCAAGCAAAATTTCTGCAATTATAGATTGGAAGCCTCCGAGAAATGTTTCTAAGGTCTACAGTTTTCTGGGACTAGCAAGATATTGACAATTTGTGAAAAGCTTTTCGATGATTGCGACTCCGATGACACGATTGCTTCAAAAAGATGTTAAGTTTGAGTGGTCAGATAAATGTCAGAAAAGTTTTGAGCAGTTAAAAGCTTTGTTGACAAAGGCACTAATGTTAGTTCAGCCTGAATTAGGTAAAGAGTTCGTAGTGTTTAGTGATGCATCGTTGAATTGTCTAGGTTATGTTTTGATGCAGGAAGGCAAAGTTATAGCTTATGCCTCGAGACAATTGAAACTGCATGAAAAGAATTACCCGATGCATGATTTGGAGTTAGCAGCTATTGTGTTCGCCTTGAAAATTTGGCAACACTATTCTTTTGGTGAGAAATGTCACATTTATACCAATCACAAGAGCTTGAAATATTTGATGACTCAGAAAGATTTGAATTTGTGACAACGGAGATGGTTAGAATTGTTAAAAGACTATGACTTGATAATAGACTATCATCCGGGGAAAGCGAACGTTGTTGCTGATGCTTGGAGCCGAAAGTCCTTATTTGCTTTACATGCTTTGAACACACATTTGAGTTTGTCTGACGATGGTTTATTAGTAGCCAAGTTGAAAACGAGACCATTATTTTTACAGCAAATTTATGAAGCTCAGAAATTCGATAATGAAATTTTAGCAAAACGAGCTCAATGTGATTTGAACCCTAATTGAGAGTTTCAAGTTGATTCTGATGATTGTTTAAAATTCAAAGGTCGAATATATGTTCCTAGAAATTCAGAGATGATTCAGATGTTATTGAACAAAGCTCATAGTAGTCGTTTATCTATTCATCCGGGAAGCACGAAAATGTATAACGACTTGAAACAACTCTATTGGTGGCCTAGTATGAAACATGACATCTCAGAGTTCATTTCTAAATGTTTGATTTGTCAGCAAGTTAAAGCTGAGCATCAGGTACTGTCTGGTTTATTGCAGCCGATTATGATTCCCAAGTGGAAATGTGATAGAGTAACTATGGATTTTGTGTCGAGATTGCCCCTTTCTCCGAGAAAGAAAGATGCGATCTGGATTATAGTTGTCAAATTGACAAAATCAGCTCATTTCATTCTGGTACGAACGGACTATTAGCTTGAAAAGTTAGCTAAGTTGTATATCTCTGAGGTTGTGAGATTACATTGAGTACCTATTTCTATTGTTTCGGATAGAGATTCGAGGTTTACATCGAGGTTTTGGAAGAAACTGTAAGATGCACTGGGTTTAAAACTACATTTTAGTACCACATTTCACCCGCAAATAGATGGTCAATCTGAACGAGTTATACAGATACTCGAGGATATGTTGAGATGTTGCATTCTTGAGTTCAAAGGTACATGAGAAAAGTATTTGTTGTTGATTGAATTCGCGTATAACAACAATTTTCAATTGAGTATTAAAATGGCACCATACAAAGCTTTATACAGTCGGAAGTGTCGAACACTGTTGTACTGGATGGAGCTCAGCAAGAGTAAGATTCACGGAGTTGATTTGGCTAGAGAGACGGAAGGAAAAGTGAAAGTAATTCGTAATAGTCTGAAAGCAGCGTCAGATCGACAAAAATCTTACGCAAACTTGAAACAGAAAGATATTGAGTTTCAGATTGGGGATAAAGTGTTTCTGAAAATGTCACCGTGGAAAAAGATATTATGATTTGGTTAGAAAAAAAATTAAGTTTGAGGTTTATCGGACTGTATGAGATTATCGAGCTAATCAGACCAGTTGCTTATCGACTATCTTTACCATCTGAGCTAGAGAAAATTCATAATGTATTTCATGTATTGATGCTTCGACGATACCGATCCGATCCTTCACATGTCATTTCCCCGACAGAGGTTGAAATTCAGTCTGATATGTCATATGATGAAGAACTTATTCAAATTTTAGCTCGTGAGATCAAAGAGTTGGGAAATAAGAGAATTGCATTAGTGAAAGTATTATGGCATCAGCACGGGGTTGGAGAAGCTACGTGGGAACCCGAGGATTCTATGAGAAAGAAATATCCAAACCTATTCACTAGTTAGATTTTTGGGGATGAAAATCCCTAAGGGGTAGAGTTGCAACAGCCCGATTTTAGCTAAATCAGAATAGTGGTTTCGAAACCAAAAATCCAAGGTCAAAAAATTATTTTTAATATTATTTTATATGTTTACAGCATGTGATTATATATGTGTGAAAATTTCGTGAGCTAATTTTATCGTTTAATAGCTCAATTTAAGAAAAAGGACTAAATCGCGTAAAATGTAAAAGTTGTATTCTACTTGTTAAAAGTGTCTATTGGCAATGAAATTTAAATTTGGAAGTCCTTATAATGAAATTAGACCATTATAGTGTAATTTTACATTAATGGCCTTATATTTGATGATTAAATAGTTTAATGATCTAGGGCAAAATGGTAAACTATGTATTAATGTATACTTAATAAAACAAAAAATAAAAATTAGTGTTAATGTTCATCTTTCTCACCAAAAATAAAAAGAAGAAAGACCAATTGAAGCATTTTAGGGTTCGGCCCTTTGTATTCTTGATTAAGGTATGTTTTGAGCTCGGTTTTTATGACTTTTATGTTTTTGTGTTGTTGTTTTGTATTCTAGCTAGCCCGTACCATAATCTGAATTGGTTGATGAATTTGTGAAGTGCCATTGATGATAGCTTGATTTTTTTGAATGTCGATGATGGAAAATGAATAATTGTTGAAAGATTAATTTGTTTTGTTAAGTGATTTTTGACAAAAATGTCAAATAGGGATTTAATTACAAAAAGTGTAAATTTAGTGGTTGAAATGTAAAATAAATGAAAATAATGGGCTAGTAGGAGTCTATGAAGAATTTGACTAGCATGAAACTAGAAAGAAATGGTGTAATTTGTGTTTTTATTATTGAGGACTAAATTGAAGAAATGTGAAACTTTAGGGGCTAAAGTATAAAAATGCCAAAATATGTGTATGTGGACTAAATTGAATGGTTTGGTGAATAAATGAGTTAATTTTGAATGTGTATAGATCAAGAAAGAAAATAATTAGATTTAGATCAGGGGAAATCGAAAGTTCTTGAGTAGTTGATCTGATCCATTAATTGTATATACGAGGTAATTTCATATGCAAATAAACGTCTTTTAATTGATTTATATATGTTTGTTATTTTTTGAATTGCTATGGGTGTTGAACAAGCAATTACGAGCAAGAATCGATGAAGTTACAATATCTGAAAGTCCCATACGAACCTTAGGAAAAGTATAGGATATGAATGTCATGACATTAGGTTACCGAGATGTGATTACATGTAAGACCATGTCTGGGACATTGGCATCGTTATATGATTTCGTGTAAGACCCTGTCTGGAACAGTGGCTTTGATATGTGATAACATGTAAGACCATATCTGGAATATGGCATTGTACGAGCTTTATGTGATTTCAGAGTATCCTTAACGGTTCCGAACGGTTCAACAGACAAAGTCAAGTTGAGAAAGAATGTGCGAATGAGTTAAATGACTCAGGTACGTACGAGATTCATACGAGTATTGAAAATGGAAGTATTTGATGAATTCAATTATGATATTGAATATGTGTACAATGAGAAAGATTTGTGAACATGTATGTTTTTAGCTATGCTTATGTAACACCCCAAACCCGGCCTAGACGTTAGGGCCGTATCTGTGATGTCAGATAGAAGTGAGTTTTGTAAAAACCTTGTTTGTGGATCTTTTGAAAAGCTATCTTGATTAATTCAATTGCCGATTACAAGCTCGTTAGTAAAACATGTTTCCTACTAGGTTGTTGTTATACTTTAAAACATAGTCGTTGCAGAAGCTTTTGAATTAGGTTACGTAGCATGATAGTTGGAAATCATTTATTTTCTGAAAACCCGTATCCTACAGCTAACAAGTATAAATCAAGTTAATAAAATCCCCAAATAAAAATAAAACTTAAAACGGCCTTATTACATAAAATACCCCAAATAAATCTACTTTTACTAAAGTCAAAACTGAATTACAGACAGTGGTGTGGCCGTTTCTGAGTCCCTCGTAGCATCGACCCGCCAAGGATTACCTGCACAGTTAAGCAGAAAAGGTGAGTTATGAAACCCAGTGTGTAATCCCTAATAATACACAGTCAAACGTACAGTGCTGAACAGTCTGGGCTTAAGCCCATATCAGTAGCAATATCAATGTGGGCCTTAGCCCATTACAGTAGCAATAATAGTATGGGCCTTAGCCTAATTTAGTACAATATAAAAAATGCATAAAGAGATTCTACCCAACCAACCTCTACACTCCACTCTGTCCAGCCCTACACTCCATGTAGGGAATAAATTGACCCACCCATCTCTACACTCCAGAATAAAGTACCGATTTCGGCACTAACAGTATTTGCAGTAGAGTTGCTAGTATTAGGCTTATAGCCTTTCAGTCCTCCAATAATATATATCCCACCCCATGAAATGCAACTAATATAAATATACATACAATATAAATGGCATGCTCAGATAGTCATACAACAAAAGGGGTATTTTCGTCATTTACCTCAATGGGGTAAAATAGTCATTTCATTAATTAGGGTTTAGGTATACTTACCGACCCAACGGTAGGTCCACAGTCGACTCGTGTAACCCCTGCAACCTTAACAGTTAAACAGTAAAAATAGGCCCAAGCCCATAATATGGCCCATGTGGGCCCACACGCTCGTGTGGCCCAAATATGCCCAAATAATGGCCTTAGTCATGCAAACAACACAGAAAGCCTAATAGTTCCCACATTTTTGTGTGTGCATCGATAATTAGGGTTACAACCCAAAATAATCAATATAAGCCACTTCTGATGGCCATATATAAAATAATCATGATACCATCATAAGCCACACATTTGGCTAATCAATATGACACTTAACAAAAAGACCAAGTCCCTATACACGTCACACCCAAAATGATAAAACTAACTATACCCAAATGTTCAATTGATAATGTGATCGTGTCTCCGACGTCCTTCGATTCCTGAGCTAGCTTGGCAGAACTATAAGAAATGGAAATGAGAGGGGGTAAGCTTTAAAGCTTAGTAAGTTCACATGCAAATAAAATGCAACTTAAACAAATAATGATCATACATATCACATAATGAACATAATCTTGCATTTCATCAAATCTCATATCCTTATTCTTCTCATATCTATATATATGTTCTTAATACGAGCTCATCGTAATTCATGTCATTCACATGATTCCGATGTACATAACTGTGCCCACTTGCACATTTACTTTCTTGTCTTGATGCCACCGTCAAGATTACTCATTGAACTTCTCTTGACTACCCGTTGAACACTCAGAATACTATCGGATACATCGAAAGCATGCACCTAAGGGCCTCATATGTAGCCAATGCTACTTTATATCTCAGACCACATATTGCTCACTTTTGAGCTACTCACGAGACTGCTCATAAAGGCCGTCAAGTATCCACAACACATGCCGGACTACCTTGCCATAATAGCATATATGAGACCCGTGCTCGAACGCCAAAACATGTGTCATACATATCACGAACTCAAACACAACTCAATGAGTTCGGATGTCACATATATCATGAACTCAGACCAACTCAATGAGTTCAGATTTCACAACTCTTAGTGATATGTCACTTGTATCCTAAACTATTCCTAAGGTTCAAATGGGATTTTCTCGATACCATATTTTCATTGACCTTTCTCGTAATGTCAATACTCATAGCACCAATCACATACTCATGGAATAATTAAGGCATCATTCATAATAAAAATGTAAGCATTTAAACACTTGGTACAATATTACATTAATTATATATATACTTACCATACATGCAATATCAAGCATTTAAAGTATGGTACATGTTGCATAATTTGTAAATGAACTTACCTCGGTACAAAATGATAGGAACGAGCCTAATCCTCGTAAACTTTGTTTTTCCTTGTTCAAGACCCAAATCACATTTTTCTTGATCTATAATGTAAAATTCAACTCATTCAATACACACATTACTCATATCGACTCATAACACAAGCTTAGGTAAAATTACCTTTTTACACCTAACTTTTCACTTATTTACACTTTAGTCCCTAGGCTCGTAAAATGAAATGCATGCAAGTTCTTGGTTATCCAAGCCTAGCTGATTCCTATTCCATCTCATATCAGCCCATAGTTTCCTTTATTTCACATTTCTACTACTCATTTTTACACCTTTTACAAACAAGTCCTTTTTAGGTGTTTTACTAAAAATCACTTAGCAAAAGATGTTTATCACACATCAAACATTCATATTCCTCCATTAAACATCAAAATACAGCCATATCACTCATGGATCAAATTTCATACATGAACCCTACTTCAAAATATGGCTAGAGATGGATAGATCATGCTTCAAGGACTTCAAAAATGCAAAGAACATTAAAAACGAGGCTAGGGAGCGCTTACAATCAAGCTTGAAAAGTTGAAAACCCTAGCTATGGAACCCTTTGTAAAGTTGAAAACCCTAGCTATGGAACCCTTGTAAAATTCGGCTATGTCTTGAAGAAGATGGACAAGATTTTCACTTCATTTTCCCTTCTTATTCTTTTATTTACCAAATGACAAAAATGCCCTTAAGGCCTTTCTTTCAAATTTTTCCTATTCATGCCCATTTTTGTCCAAATTTTTAGCACTTGGTATAATTATATTTAAGGACCTCTAATTAATAATCCAATACAATTTCATGTTGAAAGCTTCTAGAACTCAAGTTTTGCAACTTATTCAATGTAGTCCCTAAAGTCAAATTGGACATCTTAGGCATAGAATTTCTTCATAAAAATTTCAAACAAGCATGAAATTATATCATAGACCATCATATAATCATAAAATAATTATTTCTATTTTATATTTGTGGTCTTAAAACCACTGTTCCAACTAGACCCTAATTTGGGATGTTACAGTTGGCATGAATTCTATATGAATTGGCATGTTTTGGCTACCAATAAATGTAATGAAACGGTACTATTTTGGTTGCTAGGTGTGCATGATAAAAGGGTGGCAAATTAGATTGGAAAATAGCCTATTTTTGTCCACACGGGCAGAGACACGAGCATGTGTCTCAACTGTATGCGACACACGGTCATGTTATACGGTTGTGTGTCCCCTAGGGTACCCTTTCGAATCAAGTTAGTATACCCTACAGGTTTGGCACGGCCTAGACACACGGGCATGTCTACTGGCCATGTGTGGCACACGAGTTGGCACATGGGCGTGTGGCCGGCCGTGTGACACAAGTCAGCAACCCTTCCAATTTTCCCACAGCCATAGCACATGGGCGTGTCCTCGGTCGTGTGGTGCAAGTTAGTATGTATGCCCTGTTCGTACGGGTGTGTGACCCTTAAATGCAATAAAATTTTCTATGTTTCCCAATGTTTGCTAATGTTATCGATTTAGTCTCGAACCTCTTTTAAGCATGTTTTAAGGTCTCGTAGGGCCTTATAAAGGGACAATGTGAATGTGTTGAATGAATATTGATTATGAATACATATTTGTATGATTTATGTTATGATGGATCGGTAATGCCTTGTAACCCTATTTCGGTTATGGATACAGGTTAGGGGTGTTACACTCTCGAGCTTCCTGTTATATGGTTCCTGCGAGCATTCTGATCAGTAGTGATCCTGTATGTGTTGCAGACTACCGCAGCTCTTTGTAGGCATCCTATTATTTGATCAGTTGTGATCCTGCATATATTGTGGACACAAACACAATTCTTTATGAGTATCCTGATATAGGCTCTTTTTAAGTTTCCTGATATGGCTCGCTTGAACATCCTGTTATATGGCTATTCGAAGCTCCCTAATAATAGCTTTTCAGAGTTACCTGCTAAGCTCAATGAGCTTCCTGTTTTAAACTCTTATGAGTTTCCTGTTACATGGCTCATATGAGCATCTTATTATATTGCTCGAGAGAGTGCTTCTTGATTATGTCCCCTAATTGGGTACCCCTTATTATGAGTTGCAGCTTACAGATTTGTACACTTCAAGTATACTACATGAGCTTATCCATCGATATTTCAAATAAAATTCATCGGGTAAAGTTCTTATATGTCTAAATGGAACTTGAAATGAAATGTCTTGGAAATGTATATGTAACATGGAAGTATGATATGGAAAGTATATGTATATGAAAGTTACTATATGATAAGCTCATCTTTGATACCTGAAATTTATTTGGAAAAATGATTAACATGTTTGGTGAAGTTGTGTGTTTTAGGCTATTAGCCAAATTGCTTAGATGTATCTTTATATGTTTACCTTAAATGTAAATGCATGGTAAGTTAAATTCCTATTATGCGAACTCACTAAGCATTAAATGCTTACTTTGTTTTCTTTTCTCTATTTTATAGTGCTTGGAAGCTTATAAAGGTTGGAATCGGTTGGAGCATCATCACACTATCCTTCAGCTCGTTTTGGTATAAATAGCAAACTTATTTTGGTATAATGGCTTGTATAGGCTAATTTGGAAAATATTGGCATGTAAATGGTTGATTGTAATCTAGCTATTGGAATGGCTACTGATGGTATTTTTAGTGAATACATATATACTTAAGGATTATAATATGGCTAATACATGTGTGCTTAGTATGGTTATATTGAATTATGGTAAACATATATGTCTTTCAAAAGGTAAGTTTGAATACATGTGATGATATATCATGTATAATGTTAATATTGGCTTGATTTAAATGTCTCGAGTTGGTTTGGAAATGTGTTAAAATGTTAATGTAGGTACAAGGAAAAATTTGGGTGAAAAATAAAGTTAGGAAATGACCTTATTTTGTCCACACGGGCAAACAGACGAACGTGTGTCTTAACCGTGTGTGACACATGGCCATGCGCACGAGCGTGTGGTTTGGCCATGTGTCCTCTGCATCTTAAAAATGGAGAAACAGAATGCTCAAATTTGATCACACGGGCAGAGACATGGGTGTGTGTCTCAGCCGTGTAAAATACACGACCCAACACACGAGGCGTGTGTCTTGGCCGTGTGAATCTTGCATCTAATTTTTGAAAATTAAATTGTCCACACGGCCTAGCACATGGGCGTATGGCTAGCCGTGTGACTCAAGTCAAAGAGTTACACGAGTACAGGCACGGGTTGGCTGGCCGTGTAACTCAAGTCAGAGAGTTACACGGGTATGGATACGGGCTGGGACACAATCGTGTGCCTCACATCAAATGCCCACACGGCCTGAGAGACGGGCGTGTCATTTGGCCATGTGAGGCACTCAGCCTACCCACACGGGCGTGTGTCCCTTGCATTTAGGAAAATTTTTGAAATTTCACAAAAAATTCTTTAAGTTTTCGACTTAGTCCCGACTTGTTTCTAATGTATAAATTGGGCCTCGAGGGTCCAAATAAGGGACAACACGATTGAATATAATTGGTTATGGATTTGAATAGTGAATGATATAATTTAATTGTATTTATTCTGCAAACTTTGGTAATACTTTGTAACCCTATTCCGACAACAAATATGGGTTAGGGATGTTACATATAGCGTATTATTGATTTGATCTTTTTGTCATTTAAAATTTTGGGCTAACGCCCCAGTTCAGTGAATATATACCGAAACCTCAATAAAAAGTATGAACCAAATTTAAGCTTGCTTTCAATGTAACACCTCAATCTACCGATAAGGGTTAGAGTGTTACATATTGTCAAGTTAAAATTAAATAAAATATAATATAAAATAAGATCTAGGATGTTTATATCAGTCAATTTCATCCTTAGCTTGATATAAAAACCTAGAATTCTATGTATTGAATTAAGTCTAAGTTTAAATATTTTTAATTACCAAATGATAAGATTTAATTTTGTTAGTGTGTTGCGAATGGTTAGTAGATACATTTAAAAAATTATAATGTTTATATTATGATATAACTATTTTTAATTATTTACATTTTTGCGCTCACTATTCTATAAGAAAATTCCACAGTTTGATTAATTACTTTCCATCTCGTTATCTTTCTTTAGCCCCTTCAATTTACATAGTCATGTCTCTCAATCCAAGAGTAAGACCGTTTACAGAATACGGGGTATACCTCTTAATAATTTCATCTTGGAAATTTAAACTTAAATTCTCTATTTTAAGTGTATTGTGTCTACCTAATACATGTAACATCTATTGATATAATCTAATTATATTTTAGTATCTATTTGGTTTATATAAAATATTTAACGAAAAATAATTTTTGAAAAATAAGTTGATTTTTTAGAAAATATGATATCTTTTAGAAAATCTAAAATTTTCTAATGTTGGGATGATTCATTCTAAAAATATTTTTGTTGTTTGGTAAAATTTTCCTGAAATAATTTCCAAAACTATTTTCAATTAAACCAACATAATATTAACTAGAAAGAAAATTGTAGGTAGTATTTGAAAAGCTACTTAATAATTAGATTTGGATGAAATTACTTGTAATTACATGATGATAATATGTTTGGGTAACCATTATAATTGGTGTGTCTCATCGAATTGGGTATAATTGGAGCATTCGAATTACACTTTCCAATTCGTATGGCAAAAGGTGAGAATTGAAGTAATTACACGATTAATCACACTCAAATTTAATTTTAAAAATTATTTTTATACAAATTAAAAATATTTGGAATGATTAAATATGATATTTGGGATGATTATGAAAAAAACTTCTTATACTATACATCTTAAAATATATATTATAAAAAAATTTATGTATTTTATAAAGTTACAATAAAAAATTATATTATTTAAATCCTAGAAAATTTTTAAATTTATGGCTAAAAAGTCTATTTGAAAAAAATTAACATGTTATAAAAGTGTTATAATATATTTATTTATAAAAATAATTATGCCAAAAAGTATGTGCTAGGATAACTTATTGATGTGTTATAGGCCATCAAAATAATATACTTAGTCATAAAAAATGTTATAGTTTTTTAATCATAACTTATTTATAAAAAGTATCTTTCTAAAGTTATAACAGAAAAAAAAACATTTTATTTATAAGAAGTGTTAAGAAAATTATTAGACAATTTATAAAACATTTTTCTACAAAGGTTATATATTGTAAAATTTATATTATTTTTATTTAATTTATGTGTTATAAAAGGGATATAACCTAGTACAAGTCTTTATCTAAATTAAGTTTATAAAAGTTTTATAATTAAAGCTAGGACTATTTGGACTATAAACTCAAATATTATAAGGTCGATGGTAATTCTAAAGTTGATGATAACTATGCAAATACAAAATATTTTCTTGTACCATATCGTAGGGTATGATACAATTTGAGAGAATGCTGTCAGACAAAAACACCATAAACAGCTCGTGAACTCTTTAATTTGGGACATTTAATGTTTCGAAATATGGTTAAGAAGACATTTGTTGCTCTAAAAACATATTTTTCATATTAACAACATCACCTTATTATAGTAGAAAAAAACGATATTGGATCGTACTAGCATGTTATATATTTTATAACATGAATCAAAGGTGAAACTGAGATGATTTATACTTAGAGTATATGGAAGAAGACATAGATAATTTTAGTGATGTAGATTCAAATTTATATGATGATGAACTTGGTCAAGGACCAACAAATAATGATAATGAGCATATGTTAAATATTAAAGAGGAATAACCCAATAAATATGCACTAGATCAATTAGATAAAATTGCATATGATGTGTATTTTCTTTTTACTTTTATTAGTAATTGTATTATCAACTACTTTTTAGATTAACATAATACATATAATGATTTGATTTTAATTTTTGTTACTTGTTTATAAATTATTTTATCATAGTAATAAATTTTTATAGTAATTAATATTTTATAAAATATAAATTATGTAACTATGTAATCATACTTTTGTAGTACCAAATATGATATATAGAATTATGTTGTAATTACACTATGTCAACAAAACACGTTCAAAAATTATAATTCTTTATAACTATACGAGAATATAATTACTATATTACTAATTATATTTTTATTCAATTACTCTATGCAGGCCATAATTGATCAAGAAATTAATGTTTGATTATTAATTAATTCCATATATAACATTAATGAATAAATAAATAAATGAAACATCTCTGCAACTTGTTATAATTGATTAATCTAGCTAATCAGTGATGGTTAATTATTCACATTATATAATCCAAAGTGTTAGGCATATGGAAAGGGCAATAGACTGTCAGGTATTATGGTTCTTTTAGTAAATATAGAGGGTGAAAAAACCGCTTTAGCTAAACTCACACCTTTTGGTACAAACTCGAAGCAAACAACAGACAATTTATTTTGTTGTAGCATATTTTTTCTTTGCTCAATTCTTATGTTGTATAGTACATAAAATTATTGAGAAAGCAATACAGATAAGGCTAGAGGGTATCTAATGGGATCCACGTTCATTAGCAATGAGTTAATAAAAGAAGATGATGAACCATCAGAGAAAAAATGAAAAAGAAAATGCACCTAATTAGAGAAGCGAGAGATGCTGACTGTGAGATGAATGCTTCAATGGGTAAAGACACGTAATGAAGCTTAAATATGCGATTAAACGCGTTTTAATGGACTCTGATTAGTTACCTAACTATGTTCGTTCATTCCAGTTTCTGAATTATTTTTTTATTATGTACTACTCATTATTGTATTTGTTAAAAAGTATATTTATATTCATTCAATTACATATTATTTTAAAGAACTTGGATAAGTTAAAGTAATTATATTGAGAGAAAATTCACTCCATTATATGTTGTTCTCAAAAAACGCTGATTAATACATTATAAAATGTTTTACGTTTTTTTATAATATTAATTTTATTATTTATTTTTTATATAATATGTATAATTATATGTAGTCTCTCCCTCATCTTCAAATAAGAAAATAATTTATTTCAGTACAATGTAATCCTATACTAATAATAATATCCTAATTCTTTCGCTGTATTTTCCACAAACAAACACCATAGGAAAAGTATTCTACTTTGCTTTATTTATTTTTGTTTTTGTGAGAGAGACACCCTACCAACTCCTTTG
Organism: Gossypium arboreum; assembly: GCF_025698485.1. Taxonomy (NCBI): domain Eukaryota; kingdom Viridiplantae; phylum Streptophyta; class Magnoliopsida; order Malvales; family Malvaceae; genus Gossypium; species Gossypium arboreum. The sequence goes on along the minus strand of NC_069077.1, from coordinate 43,006,328 downwards.
TGGAAAAAGCGCATCTTGACATTTGATAATTCATCTATTAGTTTCTTATGCAGTACTGGTTGAGGTGGGACTGCCTCTCTTTATATATTACGGTAAGGACTTGGCACATATGCTGTAATCTTCTAAGTAAGGGAGCCCAAAAGAAATTAAGAGATCGAAATGGGGAAGCAAGCTTCAGCCAAGGTCTGCGTTACAGGAGGTGCTGGATATATAGGTTCTTGGCTTGTGAAGAAGCTCTTAGAGAAAGGCTACACTGTCCATGCAACCCTACGAAACTTGGGTAAATCCTCTCACCCATTCCCTCCTTTTTGCTTCATTTTAATTCAGCTTTGTGCCTTCTCCCCGCCGAAGTTAATGAAATTTCTGATGGCAAAATTTGTTATTGAATTGCAGATGACCAATTAAAAGTTGGGCTTTTAAAGTCCCTCGCTGGTGCAGACACCAGACTAGTTTTGTTCCAAGCTGATATATACAAACCCTACGAGTTTAGATACGCTATCCAAGGGTGTGAGTTTGTGTTTCACGTCGCTACTCCACAGCAAACTGCTGGAAGTTCTCATAGCTCTCAGGTAATTTATTCATCAATTATAGATGCCATAGCAGCTTAATTGTTACAACAGTCATCTAAGATTTTCTTGTCTTTTATTTCAAAGGAAATCGTTGAAGCAGCTATTTCAGGAGTAAGGAGCATCGCTGAGTCCTGTATCGAATCGCAAAGCGTTAAACGGCTTATCTACACTGCATCGGTGCTGGCATCCTCTCCATTGACAAAAGATGGATTCCACCTCAAATCATGCGTAAATGAATCCAATTGGACTCCATCTGATATTATATTTACCCATGGCTTTGAATATATGCGGGTATTCTCTCTCTTTCACTCTAATTCTTTCCATTTCCAATTGCCAAAAACAAGTCCAAATGACCGTATTAATTGCTGTGAGGCATATACTATATCGAAAACCTTAGCGGAGAAAGAGGCACTAAGCTATAACGAAAATCCTGGAGATGACAAGCTATTAGAAGTTGTAACTCTAGCCTGTGGCCTTGTGGGAGGAGAGACTCTACTGCCGTACGTGCCTTTAAGCGTGGAAGTGATGTTTTCGCAACTTATTGGCAAACCACAAACTTTCGAGGGACTAGAATTGATGGAAGAGGTAATGGGATCTGTTCCTCTGGTGCATATCGAAGACGTCTGCGATGCGCATATCTTCTGCATGGAGAAACCCTCCATGAGAGGAAGATTCCTTTGTGCAGCAGCTAACCCAACCATTAGAGAAATGGCAACATATTTTCGAGAAAACGAGTCGCAATACCAGGTGCCAGAAGAGTAAGTATTGAAGTATGTGCTGTTTTGCATGCATAATTTGCTGGAATAGAAAAAGAAAGAAATTTTTACTTGATTGATTTCAATGGACAGGTTCATGGGAGGAGAAAAGAAAGGCATTGCATTTGACTCCAGCAAATTGGTGAAGATGGGTTTTGAGTACAAATACGACAAGAAGAAAATATTAGATGATAGTGTAAACTGTGGGAGGCGACTAGGGTCTATCTCTCTCAATTAGTAGATTAATTCATGGCCTCAAAGAATATCATGATCAAGATCAATTGTCATGTTTGATTTACTATAATTAAATATTTGCGTTAGATCACGAATAATGCAAAAACATTATATATCATTTCGAAAGAATAAAATATATAAATTTATATATGGACGAACACCTTTAATTTCTTGTAAGATCAGTTGGCCAAATCTTGGCTTCATCTTCCGTAGCTAATTTTATTGGTGATTTATTTGTTTCGACCAGTTGGTTGATCTCTCCTATTTGTATTTATGCTGTCAAGGTTTTAAATCATATATATAATAAAATGACCTCCTCCAATTTAGTCTTTTAAAATAGCGTCTTGATTTTATTTTTATTTTTATTTTTATTTTTTAACAAAAGCGGGAGATTACATCTTAATTAATTTAAAATAATTTTTTAATTTATTTGCAATATAAAAACTATCAATCCTCATAATTGCCCAACACTCACTATAAAAACTATCTGTTAAATATGACTCCTATTTTCATTCAAATTTGAGAAATAATCTTTCAGTTAAACTCTGTTTACTTGTTTCAATCAAATACTGATTAGTTTAGATTATTTTATTATTATTTGATCTATGAATTTAGCCTATAAATAGGCTCTTTTATAACCTTAGAAAATACACCCATTAGAGATTAGAACTCATAACACATTTAAAGAATTTTGTGTTTATGTTTTGTGGGTTCTTTGTTTTCGGGTTTTCGGGGTTTAGTCTTAATCTCCATCTTTTGTACTCTTCGTTCTTTTTGCCATTATAGTAAAATTATCTTTGCCCGTGGTTTTTTATCCCCTTTGGAGGGGTTTTCCACGTTAAATTTGTGTGCTCAATTTCTCAATTTATTCCGCTATTTTTCTTGTTCGTTGCTTAATCGAATCGAAATCCTAACAAGTGGTATCAGAGCTAGTTCGATTTTCATAGATCAGCCCGTTCAGAGATGGCAGCAACAAGATTTGAAATTGAAAAGTTTAATGGTGAGACAAATTTCAATCTGTGGTAAGTTCGAATGATGGCAATTCTATTTCAATCCGGTTTGAAAAAGGTTGTTACTGGAAAAAAGCTTGAGAATCTAAATAAAACAGAATGGGAAGAGCTTGATGAAAAGGGTTTGTCTGCAATCCAGTTATGCCTCGCGAATACGGTATTGCAGGAGGTATTGATGGAAAAGACCTCATCCGCCTTGTGGAAAAGGTTAGAAACTCTTTATGCGACTAAGTCTCTGGTTAATTGTTTAGTGTTGAAACAACGTCTATTTACGTTTTGCATGAATGAAGGTGAGCTTCTTAGAGATCACATCAGTCAATTTATTACTCTTTTAAATGATTTAAAGAATGTTGAGGTTTATATTGACGATGAAGATCAGGCTATGCTATTATTGTGCTCTTTACCCCCTTCATACAAGTCTTTCAGGGAGACCCTAATTTATGGTAGTGTCAAACTCTCGTTCGAATATGTGAAGGGTCATTTGTTGAGTAGAGACAAACTCGACAATGAGCTTCATTTGGATAGCAAGACAGATAGGCAAGATTCCGTTTTGGTAGCATCAAAGAAACGAGATAAAAGGTGTCGCTATTGTAAAAAGTTAGGTCACGTCAAAGCAGTTTGTTATAAACTGCGAAATAAAAAAGCTGTTGAGAGTAACGAGGAAGATGTAGCTAGTGCTAATTCGGCCGATGAAAATGGTGATGATTTCTTATTAGTGTCAACAAGCAATAACACCAAGCTCACGTCTGAGTGGATCCTAGATTCAGGATGTTCTTTCTACATTTGTCCCAATAGAGAATGGTTCTCCACATACAGTTCGATTGAAGGTGGAGTTGTACGCATGGGAAACGATTCATCTAGTAAGGTAATTGGTATTGGTACTATTAAAATTAAGATGCACGATGGGACGATTAGGACACTCTCAGATGTCAGGTATGTACCTGATTTACGAAAGAATCTCATCTCCTTAAGTATTTTAGACTTGAAAGGATGTAAAATCAACATCGAGTCGAGCAGCATTAAAGTATCTCGTGGAGCTCTCGTTTTGTTAAAAGGTAAAAGAACCGGCAGCCTTTATATTTTGGAAGGTTATCGGATGACCGGTGAAATCGACGTCCTCGTGCATTACTTGAGTTGACGTCAACTTGTTTGGAGCGGAGGCAACTTGGTCATAGGAGGGAAAAAGGTATGATTGTTTCATTGAAGAGAGGTTCTCTTTTGGATGCAGGTTTTGAAAAGTTAGGGCACTGTGTTCGTGAAAGTCAGACCTGGGTTAGTTTTGATTTGGCAGTGTACAAGTCGAAGACTAGAAGTCTTCTAGTTTCTAAGCACAAATTCGACTCAGTTAATTCCCTGCATAGTTCAAGATAGGCTCGTGGCGGGCTTTGACAAGGATGGCATTGTGGAAATATGAGTCAAGTGGAGATTTGTTAAATATGACTCCTATTTTCAGTCAAATTCGAGAAATAATCTTTCAGTTAAACTCTGTTTACTTGTTTCAATCAAACACTAATTAGTTTAGATTATTTTATTATTATTTGATATATGAATTTAGCCTAAAAATAGGCTATTTTACAACCTTAGAAAATACACCCATTAGAGATTAGAACTCATAACACATTTAGAGAATTTTGTGTTTACGTTTTGTGGATTCTTTGTTTTCGAGTTTTCGGGGTTTAGTCTTAATCTCCATCTTTTGTACTCTTTGTTCTTTTTGCCATTATAGTCAAATTATCTTTGCCTGTGGTTTTTTATCCTCTTTGGAGGGGTTTTTCCACGTTAAATTTGTGTGTTCAATTTCTCAATTTATTCCACTATTTTTCTTGTTCATTGCTTAATCGGGTCGAAATCCTAACACTATCAATCTTTATTACCCCTCATCGTCTACTCCTCCATCACTAAAGCAATCCTGTAAGGTCATTTTTATGGCGCAAGGCGATGGAGTGAGGAGCAATAAAGATTTTTCTCCATTAAAATTAATTATCTTTTTGTCTTTTGGAAAATAAAGAAATAAGTTTGGTTGAATATATTATTGCATACTCATACTGCTTCTGTACTTGAAGAGGTTTTTCTTTGTATCAAACTTATTCATGAACAAATTCAGGTTTACTATTAAACTCCTTAATAAATCATGTTTCCAAAACCAAATTAAATGCTTGATCTTACTAGTTTCTTTTGGCTTAATTTCTATTTTTTTTCTTCATTTTCACCATAGAATTTGTTCCACGAGCTAAGTAACTCATACAATTTTCTTGAAGCTACTCACCCACCACCCCTAACCCATATTCATCGCTGAATTAGGGTTACGGGGTATTATCGGACAAGCACAATTCAGAACAGACATTTACTACATTTCTTGCTGTGTAATTTAAACTCATCAAAACACTTATCTTATTCAATTTCGAACTTAAAACTACTATATTACTATCATTGGCATATTTAAAATTTATTAAAGTATATATATATAAATCATTACACAACATATACCAGACATATAGCAACTATTTTTCATAAGCTAAATATCAAACATAACATTTCATAATCTAAGCATGTTCACTTATTAAAACCAATTAACATCCACACAAAAATGCAACATTGTACATTATGGCCGAATATATTGTTGTTTATTAGCAAACATAGTGCGCATTTATACCCAAACAATATGAACCATAACACAACTTAAGTATCACTCACTTATACGGCATTGGTTGCATTTAAACTAACATAATTTAATACTAAACATACTTCTTTCCTAATCACAAAACCATATATCTTAAATCATTTTAAGCACAAATAACAACTAAGAATACACATAATTCATATGCTAATTTTATATGCTTTAATTCATGCCAAAATTTCATTCACACTATCAAACTATATTATTTCATATTCGGTCATTCTATATAACATTCAATACATATATATTTATATAAATATGCTATAAACCAAATCTCATGCTTATCATTATAGTTCCAATGCCTTAACCATATATACATATACACTTACATTATCATTTCTAAACCAAATTACCCATTTAAGCATGCCATTCACAAAAACCACATTTCTTAATCCAATTTTCATAGCCTAACATCGTTCACATATGTCCAATACCACAAATCCAATGTTACATATAACTAAATACTTGATGACAAGATTTAAACACCATAGTTGAATTATAAATAACTTTAAAACATCACCTATATATTTCATTTCATAACCGATACATAAATACTTCATAAGCAATGTTCAAACCAATTCATGTTACAAATTATGCATCTCAATAATAAGTCATTAACTATTCATAACCTAAATATATTCATCAACCACATATATCAAATTTTCCAAATGAATAATCATGAGCTTTACATAACATTACTTTAAACCTTAAGCATATTCCAAACACATCACACACATATAGCATACATATTACTCATCTAATTTATCAAACCACAATTGCAAATCATACCAAGCACTTCACACATATATATATATATCATAACCGAAATCACCTAAGCTTAGACATCATTTCTAGCCATTTTTGCATGTCTAAATATATACACATTCAAAGCAAACTAACACAAAGGCTAGCCTATACATGCCATAAGTTCATAGTTTTAAACTTTTATAGTACCGAAATAACAATCGATAGTGTGACGGATTTCCTTGACGATCCCCAAGCTCGTAACCAACTCCCAAAATCTATAAAACAACAAACAAATACACACAATAAGCTAAAAGAGCTTAGTAAGTCATAAGCAAATAATTTATTTTTTATTTTATAACATCCTTAATTTAATTAAAGTAGACCAAACAAACAAACCTTAACCAAATATACATATATCATTCTTGTAAGTTCAAACATATCTCATAAACATTAACATTTTAATGTCAATGGTCGAATAAACATATACGCATAAACATATATAATACTAACTATTATATGCATATTTTGTATATATATATATATTACAAGTACACACTTACCTTTTTTTTTTCCAACCTTTTAACTTAGCACATACCTGGCCTCTTGGCTCGATTTTACATTCGATTTTAACTCGATATTGCCCGTTGAACCATTCAGAATTAATAAGGATACTCGGATAATCGAAAGACTCGTACAATGCTAACATCCCACACGTGGTCTTACATGTAATCACATATCGATGCCATAGTCCCAGACGTGGTCTTACACGAATTTACATATGATGCCGATGTCCCAGACATGGTCTTACACGTAAATCACAAATCGATACCAACGTCCCAAACGTGGTCTTACTCGAAATCACATATCAGAATCCTATGTCATGACATATGTATCCTAACTATTCCTAAGGTTCGCAGGGACTTTTGGACGTCGTAACTCGATCGATTCAGGCTTATAATACTTTTCCATACTTAAACAAATTTGGCTTGAACATATATATACAAGCAACATTTCAATTTGGAACAAATATAATATATACAATTGAATTTAACAACATTATTTACTTATGAACTAACCTCGTATGAAGACGAACAGACCGGGGTAGACTATCCAACAACTTAGATTTTCCCCGATCCAAATTTGATTTTCTCTTTTCTTGATCTAAATTAATATAGATTAAACTTATTTAATCAAACATTCAATCAAATTCATCCAAAAACACATAAATGGGCTAATTACACTTTTGCCCCTAATATTTCACATTTTTTACAATTTAGTCCCTATTTCACAAAACACAAAATATTTAAAATTTGACTACACCCATGTTAGGCCGAATTTACCCCTAGCCCATATAAGCCCATATGTTTCATTTATTTCACATTTTGACCCCTTAATTTGAAAAATTTACAATTTAATCCTAAATAGACATTTTTATCAAAAATTACTTAATTAAACATATTAATCTAACTACATATATTTATTTTTCATCATCAAACACAAAAATCATCAAGCTTTCAACAATGGCAAAACACAAAATCATCATCAATTTCCAAAATTGAGACATGGGCTAGCTAGAACACAAAGCAATGATATCAAAAACTTAAAAATAATAAAAAAGGAGCAAAACACATACCCAAATTATGCTTTAAGAATGCCGAACCCTAAAACTCCATGGATGAACATTTCCTTCTCAAGTTTCGACAAAAACAAAGATGAATGCGACTAATTCTTTGTTTTATTTTTATTTTATTAACATTAGTTCATAATTTACCATTTTAACCTTAATGAAATAATATAATCACTTTATAATGGTTGTCCATTTTTGTCCATGCATAATTCTAATGGTTAATTTACAACATAAGGATTCCATATAATAAAAGCCATAGAAAATAGATACTTTTACATAAAGCATGCTAGTTTTACATTCTACACGATTAAGTCATTTTTCAAAATTCGAAACACAAACGATAAAATTAAATCAAGAAATTTTCAAAAATATCAATTTACACATTATAAGCATGGAAAATAATATTAAAATATTTTTTGACTCAAACTTGTGGTCCCGAAACCACTGTTTCGAATAAGGTCTAAACCGGGCTGTTACAACTCTCCCCCTTAAGGATTTTCATTCTCGAAAACCTTACCGGCGAATAGATTAGGGTAACATTCTCTCATAGCATCCTCGGGCTCCCACATAGCGTCTTCAACCCCGTGTCGATGCCATAAGACTTTCACTAAAGAGATTTTCTCATTTCTCAATTCTTTAACCTCGCGATCTAAAATCCGGATCAGTTCTTCTTCATATGTCATATCGGATCGAATCTCAATCTCAATGGAAAAATCACATGTGATGGGTCAGATAGATATCGTCGAAGCATCGAAACATGGAATATGTTATGGATCTTTTCCAACTCGGATGGCAACAACAATCTGTAAGCAACCGGCTTGATACGCTCAATAATCTCATACGGCCCAATAAATCTCGGATTCAATTTGCCTTTACGACCGAATCGGAGTGTTTTCTTCCACGGTGAGACTTTCAAAAACACTTTGTCCTGATCTGAAACTTAATATCTTTTCGTTTCAAGTCTGCATACGATTTCTGACGATCTGACGCTACTTTTAAACTATCGCGAATCACTTTCACTTTTTGTTCAGTCTCTTTAATCAAATCGACCCCGTGTATCTTATTCTCAATAAGCTCAGTCCAATATAAAGGTGTTTGACATTTGCGACCATACAAAGCCTCATAAGGTGACATTTTGATACTCGATTGAAAGCTATTATTATACGCAAATTCAATTAGTAGCAAGTATCGTTCCCACATACCTTCGAACTCAAGAATACAACATCTCAACATATCCTCAAGTATCTGAATAATCCGCTCAGATTGACCATCTGTCTGTGGGTGGAAAGCAGTACTGAAGTGTAGCTTCGTACCTAATGCATCTTGCAGTTTCTTCCAAAACTGGGATGTGAACCTCAAATCTCTATCCGAAACAATAGCTATAGGTACTCTCCGTACAATCTCACAATCTGAGAAATACACAACTTAGAAAGCTTATCAAGTGAGTAATCTGTGCGAATCAGAATGAAAGGAGTTGATTTAGTCAATCTATCCATAACAACCCAGATCGCATCTTTCTTGCCCGGTGACAAAGGCAAACCCGATACAAAATCCATCGTGACTCTGTCCCATTTCCACTTGGGTATTATAATCTGTTGAAGTAACCCAGATGGTACCTAATTCTTGGCTTTGACTTGTTGACAGATTAACATTTCGAAACAAAGTCAGAGATGTCTTGTTTCATACCAAGCCACCAATAAAGCTGTTCCAAATCATTATACAACCAACTGCTATGAGCTTCATTTAAAATCATCTGAACCAACTCTGAATTTCACGGAACACATATTCGGCCTATGAATCTCAAACAACCCTTAGCATCAACTCAGAATTCTAAATCAATATTCGAATCACATTGAGCCCGTTTTGCTAACAATTCATTATCGACTTTTTGAACTTCGTAAATCTGCTGCATAAATAACGGTCTTGCTTTCAACTCAGATACAATCAAGCCATCATCAGATAGAGCCATATGCGCATTCATTGCACGTAAAGGAAACATAGATTTTCGACTTAGAGCATCAGCAACTACATTGGCCTTTCCTGGATGGTAGTCAATTACAATCTCGTAATCTTTTAACAACTATTACCATCTTCGTTGTCGTAGATCTTTCTGAGTCATCAAGTATTTTAAACTTTTGCAATCAAAATAAACATGACATTTCTCACTGAACAGATAGTGGCGCCAAATCTTCAACGCAAACACAATAGCTGCTAATTCTAAATCGTGCGTCAGATAGTTCTTTTCGTGCGGCTTTAACTGTCTCGAGGCATAAGCTATAACTTTACCTTCATACATCAAAACATAGCCCAAACCATTCAAAGATGCATCACTAAAGATTACTAATTCTTTAACCGATTCCAGCTAAACTAACACCGGAGCTTCAGTCAATAAAGCTTTCAACTGATTAAAACTTTTCTGACCATCAAACTTAACATCTTTCTGAAGTAGTCGCGTCATCGGGGTTGCAATCATCGAGAAACCTTTTACAAATCATCTGTAATATCTAGCAAGTCCCAAAAAATTTCACTCTTTAGAAACATTTCTCGGAGTTTTCCAATTTAGTACGGCCGAAATCTTGCTCGGATCAACCCGAATACCGATGCTAATACAACATGTCCCAAAAACCCAACTTCATGCAACCATAACTCACATTTACTAAACTTCGCATACAGCTGTTTATCTCGCAAAGTCTATAGCACAATTCTCAGGTGTTCGGCGTGTTCAGATTTATCACGGGAATAAACTAGGATGTCATCAATATACATAACCACAAATCGATCCAAATACGGTTTGAAGATCGATTCATTAAATCCATAAAAGCAGTAGGTGCATTAGTAAGTCCAAAAGGCATAACCAAAAACTCATAGTGTCTATACCTCGTTCGAAAAATAGTTTTTGGCACATTGAAGTCTTTAACTCGTAGCTAATAGTAACCCCATCTCAAGTCTAGCTTTGAAAACACTGTAGCCCCTTTCAACTGATTGAACAAGTCGCCAATCCATGGCAAAGGGTATTTATTCTTTATAGTCACCTTATTGAGCTGTCGGTAGTCGATACACATTCTCATAGTTTCGTCTTTCTTTTTCATAAACAAAATCGGTGCACCCTAGGGAGAAAACCTTAGTCGCGCAAAGCCTCTATCAGTCAATTTTTGCAACTGAGCTTTCAACTTTTTTAATTCGGTTGGTGCCATTCTGTACGGAGCTATTGAAATCGGAGTTGTCCTCGGCACTAACTCAATGCCAAGCTCTACCTCTCGGATTGGTGACGAACCCGGTAATTCGTCAGGAAACACATCCGGATATTCACACACTACTGATTCTGATTCAATCTTCTTTTCGGTCACTTTAGAGTCGAGCACATAGCCAAAGTAAGCTTCACAACACTTTCTCACATATTTTCGAGCTAACATCGAAGATATCACCACCGGTAAACTATTAAGATCATTAGACTCAATCCAAATTATCTCATCATTCTAGCATCGCAAATCAATAGTCTTCAGTTTGCAGTTCACAATAGCATCATGCAATGTTAACCAATCCATACCTAGAATTATATCAAACTGGTCGAATGACAACAACATCAAATCAGCCAGAAAACATGAATCTCGAATCATCAACGAACAATTCTTGTATACTTTATCAACCAAAACATACTGGCCTAATGGGTTCGATACTCTAATCACAAACTCAGTAGAATCTACATGTAAAGTCTTACTAGATAATAAAGTTTCACATATATAAGAATGAGTCGATCCAGGATCAATCAATGCAACAACACTAGTATTATAGAGAGTGAGAGTACCGGTAATCACATCTGGAGACGAAACTTCTTCACAAGCACAGATAGCATAAGCTCTCATAAGTGCGCGAGCCTCAGATCTAATAGCCGTGTTTTTAGTTCCTCTCTGACTGCCGCTCACATTACACATATTTTTGGGTGGTCTACCTCGAGCTGCCGCGTTACTCAGCCTCGTATTCTGCTTCATGTCTTGCTCAACCAACATAGGGCATTCACAAATGAAGTGATCCATCGAACCATATTTAAAACAAGCCTGATCATTCAATCTACAATTGATGGGATGTCGTTTACCACAATGTTTGCACTCAGGTTGGTTCGGTCAGATGTTTCCAACACTAGCTACTGAGGTAGCTCTCGAACTCATGGGTGGTCTGTTTCGATCACGTCTAGAATAGCCCGCAGTAGCCTTTGAACGGCTAAAGTCATCTCAGAATTTCTTTGATGCTGCTTGCAATTTTTTACCCGATGATCTTTTTTGTAAACCTCTAGCTTCAAAGTCAGCTTTTCTTTTCTCTTTCCTAAGCTCTTCGACTTTGCATGCTCGCTTGACTAGTACAACTAACTCTTTTATTTCAAGTATCCCAACTAACAGCTTAATGTCTTCATTCAACCCATCTTCAAATCTTTTACACAGTATAGCTTCAGTCGAAACTCATTCCTAGGCATAGTCAAAACTCATTCCTAGGCATATCTCCTGAGTCTTACAAATTCCCGTTCATATTTTGTTATGGTCATACGACCCTGTTTCAACTCGAGGAATTCTTTATGTTTTTGATCAATGTATCTCTAAATGATGTATTTCTTATAGAATCCAGTCTGAAAGAACTCCCAGGTCACCCATTCTTTCGGAACTACTAATATTAATGTATTCCACTAGTGATACGCAAAATCTCGAAGTAAGGATACAACAGATTTTATACACTCGTCAGGGGTACAGGATAGCTCATCAAACACATGAATAGTATTATCAAGCCAGAATTCAACTCACTCAACATCGTCATCAACAGTGGCTCTAAATTCTTCAGCCTCGTGTTTTCTGATTTTATCAACTGGTGGCTTATTTAATCTCATCGGATCAATTATTAGAGGTACCATGGGTATCTGAGGAGGATTAGGCGGGGTGGGGGTTGTTGAATAGCCAGATTTTTTCGAATATACTATGTGAATCATTCGTTCATCATCTGGAAGAACGCTTGCTTAGCCTCTCCCTCATGGCTACTCGTAATAGGTCTAGAATCAGATTGCATTGCCCCTTGAACGGGAGCAGGTGCATTACTTTCCACTTCATCTGCTGTGGCTAGATCGGGATCCATTTACTATACGAAAGCACATTTTAATTGTCAAGAATCATCACACTATCGCTGTATATAAATATGACATGTATAGCTAGATTCATATACGCTATGTTAGTCTTAGAATCGACTAAACCATAGCTCTGATTCCAATCAAATGTAACACCTTTAACCCATATTCGTCGCTGAATTAGGGTTACGAGACATTACTGGACATAGCACAGTTCAGAATAGACATTTACTACATTTCTTGCTTCATAATTTAAACTCATCAAAACAGTTATCTTATTCAATTTCAAACTTAAGACTACTATATTACTACCATTGACATATTTAAAATTTATTCAAGTATATATATAAATCATTACACAACATATACCAGACATATAGCAACTAATTTTTATAAGCTGAATATCAAACATAACATTTCATAATCTAAGCATGTTCACATATTAAAACCAATTAACATCCACACAAAAATGTAACCTTGGTTATTATACATTATGGCCGAATATATTGTTGTTTATTAGCAAGCATAGTGTGCATTTATACCCAAACAATATGAACCATAACACAACTTAAGTATCACTCACTTATATAGCATTGGTTGTATTTAAACTAACATAATTTAAGACTAAACATACTTATTTCCTAATCACAAAACCATACGCACAAGACCTTGTTATCTTAAACCATTTTAAGCACAAATAACAACTAAGAATACACACAATTCATATGCTAATTTTATATGCTTTAATTCATGCAAAAATTTCATTCACACTATCAAACTAAATTATTTCGTATTCGATCATTCTATATAACATTCAATACATAATATATTTATATAAATATGCTATAAACCAAATCTCAAGCTTATCGTTATAGTTCCAATGCTTTAACCATATATGCATATACACTTACATTATCATTTCTAAACCAAATTACCCATTTAAGCATGCCATTTCAAATTGACACAAAAATCACATCTCTTAATCCAATTTTCATAGCCTAACATAGTTCACATATGTCCAATACCATAAATCCAATGTTAACATATAACTAAATACTTGATGACAAGATTTAAACACCATAGCCGAATTATAAATAACTTTAAAACATCACCTATATATTTCATTTCATAGCCAAATACATAAATACTTCATAAGCAATGTTCAAACCAATTCATGTTACAAATTATGCATCTCAATAATAAGTTATTAACTATTCATAACATAAATATATTCATCAACCACATATATCAAATTTACCAAATGAATAATCATGAGCTTTACATAACATTACCTTAAACCTTAAGCATATTCCAGACACATCACACACATATAGCATACATATTACTCATCTAATTTATCAAACCACAATTGCAAATCATACCAAGCACTTCACACATATATATATATATATCATAACCGAAATCACCTAAGCTTAGACATCATTTCTAGCCATTTTTTGCATGGTTAAATATATACACATTCAAAACAAACTAACACAAAGGCTAGCCTATACATGCCATAAGTCCATAGTTTTAAACTTTTATAGTACTGAAATATCAATTGATAGTGTGACGGACTTCCTTGACGATCCCCGAGCTCATAACCAACTCCCAAAATCTATAAAACAACAAATGAATACACACAATAAGCTAAAATAGCTTAGTAAGTCATAAGCAAATAATTTATTTTTTATTTTATAACATCCTTAATTCAATTAAAGTAGACCAAACAAACAAACCTTAACGAAATATACATATATCATTCTTGTAAGTTCAAACATATCTCATAAACATTAACATTTTAATGTCAATGGTCGTGTAACATCCCGAAATAGGGCCTAGTCAGAATAGTGGTTTTGGGACCACAAATCTGACATTAAAATATTTATTTTATGATTATTATGAGGCTTAGAATATGAGTATATGCATGTATTAAAGTTTTATGAAGAAATTCTAAGTATAAGATGTCCAATTGGAAATTAGGGACTAAATTGAATAAATTGCAAAACTTGGTTTCTAGAAGCAATTTGTATGAAATTGCTTTAGCTTATGAATTAGAAGGTCTTGGAGATAAATTTGCCCAAACTCTACATTTTTGGACAAAAATGGGCTTGCATGGATGAAATTTTAAGGGCTTTTTGGTCATTTGTCATTTTAATGAAATAAAATGGGAAAAATGAACCAAAATCAGCTCATTTTCTCCTTCAACCAGCTGAAACTTCAAGGGTCACCATAGCTACGGTTTTCAAGCTTTCCAAGCTAAATAGTAAGTGCTCTCAAGCCCCGTTTTTCATGCTCTTTGTATTTTCGAAATCCCGGTAGCTTGCTGTCTCCATTTCTACCCATATGTCATGCTAGGGTTCATTTTTAAAAGTTTACCCATGCATGAGTTGCTTGTATTTTGATGGATTATGGAGGAATATGAAAGATGAATATGTATTAAACATTTTTTCCTAGTTGATTTTCATGAAAAACCCTTATAGGGACTATTTTGTAAAAGATGTAAATGTGTGGTAGAAATGAGAAAATAATAGAAAATTTGGGCTGCCATAAGAGAGAAAAATGTTCGGCTAGGCTTGGGCGAGATGGAAATTTTCATGTGTTCCATTATACGAGCCTAGGGACTAAATCGTAAAAATGTCAAAGGTTAGGGGCAAAACAGTCATTTAGACTGAGGGTGAGAATTAGACTTGAAATGTATAGTGTAGTATATTAATGAGTTAATTCTTTTGTTATAAACCCCGAGGAACAAATTCCGGAGGTCGATCGAGATAAAAACAAGGTTTCAGAATAACCGAAACACAACTCCGAAAAGAATACCAGGTAAGTTCGAATAACTTAAAGTAAACCCTTAATATGCATAATTGTATGATTTATGAATGCTTAATGATTGCATTTATGGCATGCAATGTCATAGAAATGTACATTTGATGATAACATGTGAAAAATGTCTCGGTTGGGGTTGAAAAAGGGAATTCAATGGACAAACCCTGTTTGACATGTGAACTGAGATCCTTCATGTGTTGCAGTAAGGATTTAGCCCGGATGGGTAATCCGTGATCTCAAGTATAGAAAGGATCTAGCCCAGACGGGTGTTCCTTGAATGATCAAGCCTCCCGAAGAATATGTGTGCATTATGGATTTAGCCCGGACGGGTAATCCGATTAGGGTTTGAATTTAGCCTGGACTGGTAATTCAGATCCGAGCTCAATAAGGGTGTTTGTCGTTATAAGGGATTTAGCCTAGATTGGTAATCCTGACATCACTTATGAGTTCATAATATGGGGGAATTAGCTTGACTGGTAATCCTGCCATAAGATGTGAGGTTCGCGGGAGTGCATATATATGAAATGATCATTCGTAAGAATTGACAGATAATGGGTATTCCATCGAGATTTCCTAGAAACTCAATGGGATTAATATGTATATGTCAATAAGATGATGAATGATGAGCTCAACTACATAAATTACATGATGCTTTGTTATGTGACTAACCCATTGATTGAGTGCATGTGATAGGGAATCATTTTATAATTGATGATTTCATGATTTATTTATGGATGTATGCTAATTACTCGGTAAGTTTACTTTCTGGTTATTCGAGCTTACTAAGCATGAAAATGCTTACCCCTCTCTTTTTCCCTGTTCCACAAAGCTCGAGGACTCATAAGGACTAGAAGACGATTAGAGAGTCAACATACTATCAACTAGACAAGCTTTGGTATAAAGACTCTATTTATTCCGTTCAATGGCATGTATAGTATTTTTGAGTATTTTGTTATATGTGTCATTTGATTTGCCAAGTAAAGGCATGGAAAAATATGTTTATCTCTTTGAATATGGCCATGAAAATCGACTTAATTTAAGTAGGCTATGACCTACGATTTTATGCATGGTTTTTAATTATAAATGATGAGTCACATGAATGAGCCAATTTCGGATGGATTAATGTAATATGGGAACCCATGACCCTAAAGAGGAAATAACCATTTATGTATGAAACCAATGTGAGGTTTCCATACAACTATTTTCACTAAGATTATTTACAAGCGAAAAATTATGTTTTCTCTTAAACTTGGTAACCACCAGGCACAAGTAGTAGAAAGGGGTGACAAAAGGCTTGGTAAATAGCCTAATAAAGTCCACATGATTGGACACACGGGCATGTGTCTAGGCCGTGTGTGACACATGGTTCCCTCCCATGGGCGTGTGCTATGGCCGTGTGTCCCTGCACTTAAAACTTTAGCTCAAATTTGTACACGAGTAGGCCACACGGGCGTGCGCCATGGCCGTGTTAAAATTACAGTTTCGTCCACGGGCAAGTAGCACGAGCGTGTTCTATGGCCATGTTGATAAGTCAGTGTTGCCCACGGTTGAAGGGTATGGGCGTGCCCCAAGATACATGGGCGTGTGAGTCCACACGATACACCTACACAGGTATGTGTCCCTTTTAGTTAAGGAAAATTTTCTGAGGAGCCCAAGGCTAATCAAACGTGCCCGTATTTGTCCCGTATTGCCTTCCGATATGTTATAGGTCTCGAAGGCCTATACAAGGGATGAGATGTTCATGATTGAAAAGTTTTAAATTGAAATGAAATTTTGTGACCCGAGTTAGTATACTGAAAGTGTAAAGTTCCGGTAATGCCTCGAGCCCTGTCCCGGTGTTGGATACAGGTTAGGGGTGTTACAGGTCGAATAAACATATACTCATAAACATATATAATATTAACTTTTATATGCATATTTCGTATATATATATCACAAGTACACAGTTACCTTATATTTTTTTCCAACCTTTTAACTTAGCACATACCTAACCTCTTGGCTCGATTTTACATTCAATCTTAACTCGATATTGCCCGTTGAACCATTCAAAATTAATAAGGATACTCAGATAATTGAAAGACTCATTCAATGCCAACGTCACAGATGTGGTCTTACATGAATCACATATCGATGCCACTGTCCCAGACAGGGTCTTACATGAACTCATAAACGATGCCGACGTCCTAGACATCGTCTTACATGTAAATCACAAATCGATGCCAACATCCCAGACGTGGCCTTACTCGAAATCACATATCGGAATCCTATGTCATGACATATGTATCCTAATTATTCCTAAGGTTCGCACAAGACTTTCGGACATCGTAACTCAATCGATTCAAGCTTATAATACTTTTCTATACTTAAAAAAATTCGGCTTGAACATACATATACAAGAAATATTTCAATTCGGCACAAATATAATATATAAAATTGAATTTAACGACATTATTTACTTATGAACTTACCTCGTATGAAGACGAACAGATCGGGTCGACTATTCAACAACTTTAGATTTTTCCCGATCCAAATTCGATTTTCTCTTTTCTTGATCTAAATTAATATAATTAAACTTATTTAATCAAACATTCAATCAAATTCATCCAAAAACACATAAATAGGCTAATTACCTTTTACTTCAAACATTTCATATTTTTCACAATTTAGTCCCTATTTTACAAAACACAAAATATTCAAAATTTGACTACACCCATGTTAGGCCGAATTACCCCTAGCCCATATAAGCCCATATCTTTCATTTATTTCACATTTTGACCCTTCAATTTGCAAAATTTACAATTTAGTCCTAAATAGACATTTTTATCAAAAATTACTTAATTAAACATATTAATCTAACTACATATATTTACTTTTCATCATCAAACACAAAAATCATCAAGCTTTCAACAATAGTAAAACACAAATCATCATCAATTTCCAAAATTGAGACATGGGCTAGCTAGAACACAAAGCAATGGTATCAAAAACGTAAAAATCATCAAAAACCGAGCAAAACACATACCCAAATTATGCTTCAAGAATGTCGAACCCTAAAACTCCATGGATGAACATTTCCTTCTCAAGTTTCGGCAAAAAAAAAAAGATGAATGCCACTAATTCTTTGTTTTATTTTTATTTTATTAACATTAGTTCATAATTTACCATTTTAACCTAATAAAATAATATAATCACTTTATAATGGTTGTCCATTTTTATCCATGCATAATTCTAATGGTTAATTTACAACATAAGGATTCCATATAATAAAAGCCATTGCAAATAGGTACTTTTACATAAAGCATGCTAGTTTTGCATTTTACGCGATTAAGTTCTTTTTCAAAATTCGACACACAAATGATAAAATTAAATCACGAAATTTTCAAAAATATCAATTCACACATTATAAGCATGAAAAATAATATTAAAATATTTTTTAACTCGGATTTGTGGTCCTGAAACCACTATTTCGTATAAGGTCGAAACTGGGCTGTTACACCATAGGTAAATATTTTTTTCTCACTCCTCACTCTGTTGCCTCCGCACCATAAAAACAACCTTACACAAATATTTTAGTGACCTAGCCACTAAGGGAAAAGGTATAGAACTCTTTGTGATTGAAATTTGTTTCGTGGATGATTCAATAGACCATTGGGTCATTGATTCTGAAGCCACTAACCATGTTTGTGTTTCTCTACAGAGGTTGAAGGAAATGAAAGATCTTAAAGATTAGAGTCTCTCATTGAAGACCGAAGATGGGACAGGTCTAGTTGTTGAAGCAATGGGAGATGTACATCTTTATTTTGATATTTTAAGAAATTTATTTTGAAAGATGTTTTATATGTACCTAGTTCCAAAAGAAACTTAATTTTTGTTGCATGTTTATTTAAAAACGATTTGACCGTGACTTGTAATAACAGTATTGCAATTTTTAGAAATCATACTCTTATCTATAATGGATGGATGTCAAGTAATCTCTATTTTTTCAAACCAAATATGTACACATTGCTTGGAACTGAATTGACAAATAAAAGACTTAAGACCTTTGACTCTAATGAGGCATACCTTTGGCATTGAGACTTTGTCATATTAACCAAAAAAGAACCACTAGACTTGTGAAAGATGACACCTTAAGTTCACTTAAGAAAGTTGATCTTCCACAATGTGAATCTTCCATAGAAAGTAAGATGACTAAGTGATCTTTTAATGCAAAAGCAACGGAGGTTGTGAAACCATTGAAACTTGTGCACATTGATGTTTGTGGCCCCATAAACATCAATGTGCGAGGTGGTTACGATTATTATACAACATTTTAGATGATTATTCTAGATATGGTTATGTGTACCTAATGAACCACAAAAGCGAAATATTTGATAAATTTAAAGAGTTTTGTGCAAAAGTTGAGAAACAATTAGGTTTTCTCACAGAGACTTTACTATGATCGACGTGGGCAATACTTATCGGATAAGTTCTTAGGTTTCCTTATAGAGAATGGTATATTTCCCCAATTAACCACGCCAAGAGCTCCACAACAGAATGGTGTAGCAAAGAAAATGAATTGAACTTTATTAAACATGGTTCAATCAATGTTATGTAATTTGCAGCTGCATAAGGTTTACAAATGGTTTCCTATATTCTGAATGATGTGCCAACTAAAGCTGTACCTAAAACTCCATACAAATTGTGGCACGACAGAAAGACAAGCCTTAAGCATTTAAGGACTTAAAGATGCCCAACCCATGCATTAGATAAAGATGCGAGGAAGTTGGATTCAAGGACAAAATTGTGCATCATTTTGAGATATCTTAAAGGAACAAAGGGTGGTGCTTTTATAACCCCAAAGAGAAAACAATTATACATTATAACAAAATAGTCCTAAGACAACACTTTTGGGCCGACACTTTTCTAAGTGTTGGGATAGACTTGCCAACATATGCTTTGGCCAACTTTTTGTATAAGGGCTGGGATATGCATGCCTAAGGCAACGCTTAAATAAGAGTCGGCTTTGTCCAACACTATGCTGACACTTTCCTAATTGTTGGGATAGACTTGTTGACATACGCGTTGGCTAACTCTTTGTATAAGGGTTGGGATATGCATGTTGAAGGCAATGCTTAAATAAGGGTCAGCTTTGTCCAACACTATACCAACACTTTTGGGCCGACACTTTCCTAAGTGTTAGGATAGACTTGCCGACATACGCTTTGGCCAACTCTTTGTATCAGGGTTGGGATATGCATGCCTAAGGCAACGCTTAAATAAGAGTCGGCTTTATCCAACATATGCTAACACTTTTGGGCCAACACTTTCATAAATGTTAGGATAGACTTGCCGACATACTCTTTAGCCAACTCTTTGTATAAGGGTTGGGATATCATACTTAAGGTAACGTTTAAATAAGAGTCGACTTTGTCCAACATTATGCCGACACTTTTGGGTCGACACTTTCCTAAGTGTTGGGATAGACTTGCCAACATATTCTTTGGCCAACTCTTTGCATAAGGGTTGGGATATGCATGCCTAAGGCAACACTTAAATAAGAGTTGGCTTTGTGCAACACTATGCCAACACTTTTGGGCTGACACTTTCCTACGTGTTGGGATAGACTTGCTGACATACGATTTGGCCAACTCTTTGCATAAGGGTTGAGATATGCATGCCTAATGCAACAATTAAATAAAAGTCGGCTTTGTCCAACACTATGTCGACTTTTGTTATACCTTTTCCAACTATATAAAAATGTTGCCATATGAAAAACTCTCCATCTTAATAATTAACAATAAACACTTAAATATATTAATAATTATGTTATATAAATTTCAAAGTATTTATATATTCATGTAATATATTTAGTATTATTTAGCATTATATTTTAATTATTATTTTCATATCTTATTTAAATGATGACATCTTCAATGTAGTGTTTAAGATTTCGCTTGGGATTAAATTTTTGGGGTTAAGGTTTAGGAAAATGAGTTAGGGATTTTCTGTGATACAAGTAAGTTTGTCTATAATTTGAAAGAGATGTCAAGTTCAAGAAAAATCATGAGTTTTCTAGCTTATTCAACCTACAACTCTGGAGATTTACGGTTTAAGAAGATAAGTTAAGGTTTCTCAATGATACATGTAAACTTTTTATGGGTTTGCTTAAGCACGATGACTAAAAAAAAATCATCAAGTTGTCTAATGTTAGGTTAGGGGCATGGGTAAGATTCTCCATTGTAGTAGTTACAATGGGGATTAATAAAAATTGTTTGATTCGAGGTAAACCAACATACTAGCACAGTGGATGATTTAGTGCATAAAAAATGATCTTGGTGCTTTGTGTTTGCCGCTTAGATCAACAAGTGGACACTTCAACAGTTATACATTTTGTTGAAATTAGGGGTCTAGAGTTTAAGGAGATGAGTTATTAGTGTTGACTATTAAGGTACACCAAAATAACATACTTTTGAAAATAATTCCAAAACATACTTATTTTAAAAATTAATTAAAATGTAATTATCTATACTATTATTTAAACTATTGGTTGAGTTGATGTCACAAGTTAACCGGACACCAGTTCGATTGAAAAAATTACAAAAAATGTCTTCCATATTTAACATAAATTATATTATTTGAGGGTAATTTAATTCTTTTAATTTTTTAAAAAATTAAAAATTCACATATAGTAATGTTTGAACCCAAACCAATAGAGTTTCTAGTTAAATATAACTCACTTCAGTTAACTTTTATCTAAACGAAAAACCTCAACAAGAATGAGCAAAAATCTAAATCATTATACTCCAAGTTAATTTAACTAACAGTGACCAATATTGTAATAGTAATAAAAAACACTAGAAACAAAATAAAAAACTTGACAAAAGTAGTGCTATTAGAATCAGAGTGGATATGAGATTTTTTTTATAATTTATAATTAATTATTTTCGAAATGGCAATTTAATACGTTGAATTGAAAATCCATTAAACTAGTTGTAACTCTCTCACTGCTTATTACTTGAAAGACACGCGTAAGAAAATGGAAAAAGAAAGGGGTTAGTAAATCTGGATCTAAACCCTAGTCCCCCTTTCTTTTATTCTCTCTTAGTCCCGCAGTCTGTCCCCTCCTTCTCGCTGCGACTTCATCTTCAAGGTTCTTTCTTAATCCTTTCTCTAATTTTTACTCCTTAATGCATAGGAATCAAGTTCTCCTCCTTGAAGATTTTTCCTTATATCTTTTATTTTATTCTCTGTTTTTCATTTTCCAAATCTCAGTTCTCAAATCGTAGAACTCTTTTCTATTAAGCCATGGCTCTGGTAAGCTTTATATCTGTGTATATATATTAGTTTTTTTTTTCTTGTGGTAGTTTAATTCTCTGAAATGGCGGTGAAAAATTTCAGCATTTTCTTCTTTGCTCTCCTCTTCTTCGCATCTCATTTCCTTCAAGGTTTGTAAATCATTATTTTTTCTTGATATGTTTTTACTTGCGTTGTTCTATTTAAGATCTGTAATTAGGTATTTATGCTTACCGATTTGTTTCATTTTTGTGGAGTTTCTATGTTGCTTTTTGGATTTCATGCTTAGTTGCTTACTGCAATTCGTTTCATTTTCCTTTAGTATCATTTTTTTCTCTATATTAATTTGGCTATTTCTAGGAATTTCTTTACTGGATCTTTTTGAATGTGAAAGTCATTTGGTTGTTTAAAAAACTTGTGACCTGATTAGTGAGCTGCTTGCATTTTCTTTTAAAGACTTCAAAATATTTTTATTTTCTAATCTTCGCTACTGAGATTTGATTATATTATTACTATTATTATTAAATTTCAACTTTTTTTCTATTTAAATAACTTCTAGGAACAAGAGTTGTGTTTTGGGATCTTGTAGATGCATTCCTGTTTCATTTATATCGCAACAATGTTGAAAGCACTAATTTAGAGAATTTTCTTCCCAAATTTCAGCATAGTAAGACACTAAAGTAGATGGCTTCTGCCTTCTCCCATCTTTCTATTTCTCTCTTTTGTTGTGTGCATGGTTGCACCTATGAATATTTGTAGGAATTTTTAAATATTTCTTTTCTGTGTTAAAAAATTTAGCAGCTTATGATAATTGTTATGATTTAGGGTATGTTCAAATGCTTGACATCCTTAGAGTTGGAAGCCATAATAAACTGTTTGCATACTGAATTGATGATTAATTCTTGGTTATCAATAGTTTTCATCTACTGAAATCAATTCTTGACTAGATTATTACAATACTCAATTAGGGGATTTGACCTCAAGATTGCCTCGTATGTCAGATGTTCTTGAGCGAAGCACATCAATTCGCTGGAATAAGAAACGACAAAGTAGTTTTAAATCGATGAAGAAGAAAATTCAAGGAGCAACAAACGAAATCAGAAATGTTGCAAGGTAATGCAGCTACAAAATCATGTTTGCATACAGGGCTTTATTTTTATCTTCATCAAATCTCAATAGAGCATTTTAGTTGTCTCCTTGTGCTTAGAAAATGAGTTGGGTCTCTAAATCCAATTTATTTATAGTTTCATGCAAGTAAAAAAGGCCAGTGGTGGTAACACTAATTAGGGACTTAGGCATCATGCATACAACTTATTTATGAATGCAAACATAATCCTATTTTAACTAAGGAAAGTATAAACTAAGTTTCATATCACACAAGCTACTAGTTTCAGATTAAGCCTTTATGTCTAAGGAAACATTTTTTTATTTTTTTAGCAGTTTACTTTTTTAATAGTTTTTATTTTTTTAACAGTTTATTAATTTCACCTTTAAGCCTTTATGTCTAAGGAAACAGTTTCATACAACATAATAGCAAGGTTTATGTCTAAAAAAATATAAAAAATGATATTTATGAATGCAAACAGTTTTTTTTTTTTTTTTTTTTAACAATTAGTTGCACATAAGCTACTGGTTTCATATTAAGCCTTTATGTCACCCAAAGAACTTGATTTCAATTTCCTGTTTGAGCAGTTTATTAGGAAATGAAGGGCTTGAAGTTGTTAATCCAAAGGAACTTGATAATCTTCTAAAGGAAGAGGTATGCTGTTTCATTTGATTTGCTATTTTCTATCTAATGCACCTTTGAATTTGCTATATTTTACTATAACAGTTTGAGGTTGAATGAGGTCTGCAATTGCCTTACAGTAAGGCTAGGGCTGGAGGGATAACGCTAAATATAGCGAAGAGTCAGGAAGCAATAACGGTGAAAAGAAAGAAGACTGCATATGTTACAAATAGGTGGTAAACAAAATGGATTGTTAGGGTATATGGTATACTTGGATCTGGAGATGTTTCACCAATTGGGGCTACCCTTATAGAAATAAGAGATCAGCAGAGCTTCATGGAATTGAAGTTGTCGTTTCCGACTGAATTAGCTTTTATGTAGTACAATATCAATATCAATGTCCACCATTTTAGGTACTTTTTTATTTCTTTACTTTTGTAATTTGGGGTGAATGTTGGTGGTATATATTTTGGCTAAATATTAGTGTATTTTGAATGTTGGATCGATTTTTATAGTGAATATTCAATTTTAAATTAATTTTAATTTTGTAGTTTTTAGTTGTATTTAAAGCACAATTTTATCATTATTCATTATTCATTATAAATGTTTATGAAAATATATTAATATTGAAATAATAAAAATAGAAAAAATTGCCCTTTTAAAGGTTGCTTTAGACATATCTATCCCAACCTTTTTAAAGTTGTCTTAGATGAGTTTATTCTAACCTTTCAAATGTTGCATTAGATAAGTTTATCTTAACTTTTTTAAAGGTTGTCTTAAATAAGGTTTATCTCAACCTTTTTTAAAGGTTACATCAGACAAAGTCTATCCTAACTTTTTTAATGTTGTCTTAAACAAGTCTATCCAAACTTTTTTAAGGTTGCCTTAGACTGGTGTATTCTAATTTTTTTTAAATGTTGCTTTATACAAGGTTAATATCAACCTTTTTAAAGTTGTCTTAGATGAGTTTATCCTAACCATTTTTAAATATCGATCATGACTAGGTTTTTTCCAAGCCCTCAATAAAGGTCAGCTTATGTTGAATTATGTCGACGCTTTTTCAAAATCATCGTAGAACTTATGCCAATTGCATTATAGATGATATTTTTGGAAGTGTCGGATGACCTATGCTAACCTTTTTTGTGTTATCTAAAGTTAAAAAAAAAAGTGCTGCGATAGGCCTGTTTTGTTGTAGTGATAGTGTCAACTTATGTTACTTTTCTTGAAAAAAGTTACATGAACGACTTGAAACCTCAAACTGAAGTACTCAAGAAACTTTTAGGAAATACACTAAGCCCTACAATAACGGTTCGAAAACCAACTCTTAATAGTAGACCTATAAATGATCAATAGCATAGAGAGCTTCATTGTAGTGAGAGGGTCTCTCGTAGGCTTAAGTTCTTCCAATCTAGAGAAAGTGTGTTTTAAACACTGACTCTATCAAACAAGAGGATGATGACCCAGTTACATTTGATGAAGCGATGTAAAGTGTTGATTCCAAGCTCTAGAAAATAACTATGAAAGCTTTAATGGATTCTATGCAATCCAACTCAGTATGGAAACTTATAAATTATCAGAAAGAATAAAACCCATAGTGTGTAAGTGGATCTACTAGAAGAAAACAAAAGCGAATGAAAAGGATGAAACATATAAGGCCAGACTTGTAGCAAAATGATATACTAAGAAAAAAAGGTATCGATTACAAAGAAACCTTCTATCCAATTGCCATGCTCAAGTCCATCCGCATATTGTTATCCATTGCGGTGACTCTCGATTATGAGATTTGGAAAATAAATGTCAAGACAACAGTATTAAACGACTATCTTGAATAAATCATCTATATGATGCAACCCATTGGATATAAAACTAAAGGAAATGAGTATAAAGTTTGCAATTCGCTTAGATATTATTGCCATGCTCAAGTCCATCCGCATATTGTTATCCACTGCGGTGACTCTCGATTATGAGATTTGGAAAATAAATGTCAAGACAACAGTATTAAACGACTATCTTGAATAAATCATTTATATGATGCAACCCATTGGATATAAAACTAAAGGAAATGAGTATAAAGTTTGCAATTCGCTTAGATATATGTATGAACTTAAGCAATCATCCTGCTTATGGAATCAAAGATTTAACCAAGAAATAAAAATTTTAGATGTTAGCAAAACATAGATGAACCATGCGTTTATAAATATATTAGGGATGGAATGCAACGACCCGATTTTCTATGGTACTGAAAAATGCGATTTTGGAACCCCATTTTCGTAAATCAAGTTCTTAATATTTACAAGGATAATTTAACAATATATTAAAAATTGGTTGAATAGTTTTTTCAATTAAATAGTTAATTAAGGCCCAAGGATTAAATTGTAAAATTTCAATTGCTAAAGGTTTTTAATATGTGAAAGGCTTAAGGACTTAAATAACAACTAGTCAAAGGTCTAATATGGTAAATAAATCATTTTTCAATATGAATTAGTGAATAGCGATTAACTTAAGAACACCATAATTACAAATGACTTAGATTACAAATATCCTTTGAACGAGACATGATACTACTTCAATACGACAGATATCAGTAACTCATATTTCAATCCTACATAACAAAATCGAACACAAACTAATAAGCACTTATACCTATCATAATATGAACACGCCCATATCCTATACTGTTAGACTATTATGGCAGTTAGTTTCTTTATCTAGCAAATGCATTGTGTCAATCAAAGAACACCCCTTAAAGCTTGTCAAACTTTACTACTAGATCCAACGAATCAAGCTACCTTCAACCTCATCAGGTCCTTACCATAAAACTAGTTATTAAAGGAAAACTTGGAACATTCCCAGATCTTATCGAAAGATGGATAACCAGTCTTTACTACACGCATCATTGAATACACCACATAGGCGTTACTGAATTCACTACATAAGAAGTTCAGAATACATCACTAAGGCTTAGCAGATCATGCCACACAGGATTGGTAACAATACACTTTTCATTAGTGAAATTAACAAGCATACCTTGATCACAAAATTGAGTGAAGCATACCAGAAGCATTCAAAATCCATTTACCAAGTATTTGGTCTTTCTTTCCATCATCAAAAGTCACCTTTTTAGCAAGAGAATCTTCAAAATCAATCAAATAGGATCAATTACATGTCATATGTCTTGAACAACCACTATTGAAATACCAAATTCCATCAATAGTAGACTTGAAAGAACAACGAGCAACAAGAAGACAATTAGTCTCTTTTTTCACACATACCCTTTTTTGCACTTTCCTTGTTGGAGTGCTATGGGGATGGGCAATGCCTTAGGCATGAGTTCCTCCATTTCAAATAATGCAACATCTTGAAGCAATATGGTTTATATAACCAAAGGAACCAAAATAGTGGCAAATCACTTTATGGTAATGAACAATCTTTTTGTATGGCTTGAGCATCAGAAGTTTAGAACTTTCACCTACTTCTTTTGAACCAATTTCTTAAACAAATACTGTGGGACTAAACAAAAAAACTTTATATTTATCAACAAAGCCCAATCCATTTCTATTTAACACCCTAAAATTGG
Source organism: Gossypium arboreum (assembly GCF_025698485.1). NCBI lineage: Eukaryota > Viridiplantae > Streptophyta > Magnoliopsida > Malvales > Malvaceae > Gossypium > Gossypium arboreum. The sequence continues at coordinate 42,978,204 of NC_069077.1, read as the reverse complement.
GCCTGGAAGTTTCAAGGATAATTTAGAAATTTTAGCTTTAGTGTGCTCGAGAATTTTGTAAGCATGTTAACTGGAAATGTTTTCGACTATAACTTTTTGACAATCAAGACAATTTATGAAAAGAAGGTTGAAAAGACTTTCAATTTTAAAATAAGGATTGTTTTGTTAAAGGGTTCAAATTAGGAGTAGTTATAAAGTAATTATACCAAAGTTTTAAAATACCCTATTTTCCCCTCCATCTATATTAAAGTCACGTTAACTTCTTCTTCTTTATTTTATGTTGTCGTCCCTTGCTCTTCAAAAGCTCCTCTCATTCAATTTTTGATTCCCAAACTTAATTCATTTGATTTCTATCATCACCCAATCATTAAAACTCCATAGAACTTTAAGAAAAACACCAAAAACACCATAAATTTTGTCATCTTCTAAGCTTGCAGGTTTTGGGATTTTGGATAAAAAGTGGTTTCAAAGTGTTTTTCAATTAGCTTTGACATGATTAGAAGGTTTCTAAACGTACATTAAAATTTTGTTAAAGATTTTCAACGTTTTAATGAGTTTTTGAGAAAATTTCCATAAAAATGTCAAAAATTTTGATACCATGAATTGGGTAGTTTTGAGTAGTTTAAAGGTTAAGAATGAGTCATAGGTGAATAATTAGATGAATGAAATTCGTTTTAGGTAAAAATATTAAGTATAGACTAAGATATTTGGATTTCAAATTTGTTATGTTGAAGGTTTCGATTACAAGAGAATTTAGCTTAGGCTAGTGTTTTGATTGTTTTAAGTGAGTTTTTGGCAGATTGTTAATTGTGTATATTGTGTGCTTATTATGTGTGAAGCATCGGAACTATTGAAGCCTTCAACAAGCAAGGCGAAAGGTAAGAAAAAGCTAGTTTAAGCTTTCGACAATTAGGCAAAAGCATGATCAGTGAGTGTTTGGAATCGCTACTTGTAGATAGGATTCATACTATTAATTAGGAGCTTTGGAGTAGCGTAAACCCCTATCCTAATTTATGAGTGTAAGCTTTCTATTTCTTATTAATTTATTTTGGCAAAATGTTTGATTATGTGAACAATTGTGGATTGAGTAATATAAGGCGATGTTGTGACATGAGATGTGTGTGATGGTTATTGTTAATTGTGTTGTTTTGTGGGCATGATATACATGTCAAATGATAGTGATAATGATATGCTAATAATGCAAATATATAGCGAAAGGGAATGAAATTTCAGTAAGTATATATGTGTTGAATTGTTGAATGTGATATTATTATGACAAGTAATATGTGAGAATACTTGTATGTGATATATGATGTACTGATTTTAATGCACACATATGTGGTCGGATATCTGATGGCTCAATGAGCATTTTTGTGTTGCTTATAGTGCAATTAAATGTGAATCCAATAGCGTGCATTTTGTACAAGTTGTGATGTAAATTGATGAATATGAGCAGAGATGATGTACATTAAATCAGTAATTAAAAATGTGTAATTTTAGATATTTTGGCCTTGTGATCTCTTGAAATTGTTGGATATAGTTGGCATGCCATAGGATTGTGAATAGTCACCTATATGTATTGTGTTTTTAGGCATTAAGGCCCTAGGACAGGTTACAGAGATAAGAGAATGTAAGCTAAGCTCTATTCAACAGGACATGTTTCGTGTGTTGGAGATTGTTAGCTTTATGCTTCACTTTTTGGGATATGTTCGACTCTATGAGTCAATTGGTGTGTTGGAGATCCATGTATCCGATGTGTGGTGATAAAACACACGTTTATTTTCATAGCCTTAAGTTTTAAATTATTGTTTAAATATGATCTTATATATTGTGATAAAATGATGTGAGATGGATGCAATAACATGTGAATAATATGCTAAATGAGTTTATTTAAGTTTCATGAAAATGCTAGTATGTTCTCATAGTGAATTGTATATGTAATTGTGGTTTGGGTCGTTTTTATGTAACTTATGAATGCATGTGAAGATATAAGCTAGACTTGTGAGTTATTAAAGCACATATATGATGTTTAGTATTGATGAATTATTGTAAGGTGAATTATTTGTATATAAGTTGAGTGAAGTTGTACGTAAGAGCATATATTAGTTTTATGACTTAATGAAGTGTAAATATGTTATTGTGACTTCACTAGAATATGGTTGTGAACGTGTCATAGTATGCTCTTGTTTAACTTTTGATATTGTGCATACTTTATGGTTACTCTAGCATTCACTGAGCTTGTTTAAGCTCACCCACTCTCTCTAACCATTGCAGATATTTAGCTGAACGGCTCAGGGATACTAAGGAAGTGATCCAAATTAGGCTTTAATATTTGCGTAGGTGGTATTAATATTATTCTTTGAATTGTAGGGATAAGGCAATGTGGTTAGACGTTGATTGATTATTATTGAGGTCCTCATGATATTTTATTGGTTTAGTTTTCTAGCACTTTTGATGGATGTCATAATTATTTCATTGGTATTGTTTTGGTTTGAATATTTTCTATGTTGAAGTGCCATGAACTATATGTATGGTCAATGGATGTTGAATAATGTGGTAGAAATGTTGCATGATATTGCCATGATGTTTTGAATACCTTATAGCTTAATTGCTCATAGGAATTATAGGCTTGGACCTTGATGAGTTGATTCTTGCTCGAACATGTTTTTGATGCTTTGAACTGTTATTTTGGTCATTTTGACATTGGTTTAAAGAGGTAAGTGATGCATGTTGATTAGACATTTGTTTGAATGGATTAAATACTTAATTATACTGTATTTTGTGGTATTGAGTAGGGGTCTCAATATTTGAGTTTCAAAAACGATACCATTGTGATATTTCGATGTGCAAGAAGTTAGTATCATAATTTTGTATCGATACCATTTCATGAGTAATGATACTTGGGGTAATAAAATTGATACTTTTAAAAATTTATCGATATTTTTCTTGAGTTTTTATTTCAGGGGAGAAACAAAAAATGGTTTTTGTACCAATTTTCAATTAGTATCGATACCATATAAAGAGATCATCGATACCATAGTTCCAATATTGATACCTACGTAATTTTATCGAAATTATGCTATGTAGTCCTAATGCATGTTTAATTTGTGTTATAAGTTCATTTGGTGTATGATTAACATGTTTAAGTGATGTTTAGGACATATATAAGACTCAAAACTCGGGCCGCTGCTAAAATAGATAGAGTTTGCTAATTAACGAGACCATTTGTAATGTATTACGATGTTTGACGGTGGTGTGACATCCTGATATTCGAGCTCGGCGATCAGGTTGGTTATAGGGTGTTACATTTTGTATGGATCTCTCTTTTCAATTGCTAAGATCTCATAAAGTTTTTTGTTGCGATTATTAAACTTTTAAGCATTAGTTTTTTATTAACAACTTCCTTCTTTGCCTTCACAAGGTTGAGAAGCTCCTTTGCAAGAAGAGACTCTTTTACTTCAATCTATTTAACCAACATAGTATTCTCATGTTTAATTATTTATTGTTCTATAACATTTAAGAGTTAATTTCACATACTTTCCTACACTTTCTGTATGTCTTTGAAAATTATTTATTCGAATCAATATCAGAGTCTCTATTGGAATCTTCATCATCTACAGTACTAGTAGCGAAAACAATAAAATTATTATCTTTTTCTGAATTAGTTCCATTGGATGAATCTTCATCACTCCAAGTCACACAAAGTGATTTTTTTTCTTCCTTTTTAGAGTGTTAGCACACTTGGGTTAGATATGACCATAGCCTTGAAATTTATAGCATTGGACTTCTTTCTTCTTACCTTTTTCAGATTCCTCTTTGATGACCACCCTTTGGATCTATTTTTGGAAATATTTTTGCTAGCTTCAAACTTTTTTGTTCTCCTTGAATGGTTTTTGAATACTTTGTTAAAGTTTTGTGTGAGTTAGGCAATATGTTCCAAGAGTTTCTCAATTGCAGCATTTTAGGAAGTTGGCACTCTTTCACCCGCTTGGAAAGTAGTGTATCTATCTTTCTTTACTCTGTTGCATTTAGCCTCATTGAAATTCATCCCAAAAGTCTGTAAGGTGCTAATGAGTTCATTGATAACCAACCTCTCAAGATCATTATCCTCCACAATAATTGTGTCTTTAATAGAAAATCTCTTAGAAAGAGACATCAACACCTTTCTAACTAGCTTGGTATTAGAGTATTTCTCTCCTAGAGCAAATGCTTGATTCGATAAATCACACAGCTTTGCATAAAACTCTACAATTATTTCTTATTCTTGCATCTTTAGGCTCTCAAGTCTTGATGTTAGCATTTGCATCTTTGATTGTTTAATAGTGAAGCATCTTCGATTGTTTAATAGTGAAGGTACTATCATGAGCAATCTTCAATATATCCCAAGAAAACTTAACAACAATGCATTTGGAAATCCTTTTGAATTCCTGTAAGTCTACTAAAAAAAAGATGGCATATAAGACTTTGGAGTTTATGTTTGCAAGCTTCTCTTATACAGTAGTCCATTGAGCTTCAAGCTTTGCTACTCTCTCACTTTTAGAATCAATTATAGGAGGCTCCCGTCCTGCAAGAATTGCACGTCATGCCTTCTCATCAATGGATTTTATATAAGCCTTCATGCATGCTTTCCAATAAGTATAATTGTCAATTTGTAGAATTAGGGGTCTTAAAGTAGATGAATCTTTCATAGCTTGAATCTAGCAACACTAGGGATCTCCACTAGCTAATTTAAGTGGTAAGCTTTGATACCAATTGTTGAAAGGAAACAGTTGTTGAAAAACAAGTTAGGTGCTTAAAAGGAGTGACAAAGGAGTAGACACTCCTTCAAGCATTGTGTGCAACAAAAAAAAAAAAAAACAAGGGACACAAAGTTTGTTTACACAGTTCAATTTTCCCATGTCTGCGAAGCCTAGCTCAATGCCTAGCTCAATGAGAAATATTCACTATATTCAAACTCTTACACAATGATCCTAAATCTATCACAAAATTGTGAAAATTTCCCCACTTGTATCTTTGAAGACTAAAACCCTCACCACTAAATTCACCCTGTGAATTTAACAAGTAAAACCACAACACAAGAGGTTTTATTATCAATATGCACTCACAGAATATTGTTCTTTATTAGAACAGATTTAGTGCTCTCAATTCTAAGTAAATAAACCTATGCATTTCTCTCAATTATATAGAATACTTAGAGACTTGCTTATGTAAGAAGATCTATATCAGTCTGTATAAAACAACAATATAATAATTTGAAGACAACATAATAATTGTAACACCCCTCATCCGTATTCAATGCCGGAATCGGGTTATGGAGCATTACCGAACTAGAAACACATATAACTGTACTATTTTCATATATTCGATTAAATCATACAATCAACATTCAATTCCAATCCATTTGTCCCTTATAATAGCCTACGAGGCCTTAAACATGCTTTAGAAGTGGTTCAGGACTAAACTGATAACATATGAAAATTTTGGAAACTTAGAAAAATTTTAACATTTCAAGGGTCACACGTTCGTATGAACAAGTCGTATGTCTCACACGGCTAGTAGACACACCCGTGTCTTAGGCCGTGTGGAAACAAGGCATACATACTGACTTGCATCACATGGCCGAAGACACACCCGTGTGCCAGGCCGTGTGAAAACTAGAGAGTATACTGACTTATGCAACACGGCCAAGTCACACGCCCATGTGTTAGGTCGTGTGCCAAATAGGGGGTATATTGACTTGTACCACACGGCCTGTCATACACTCGTGTGTGAGACCGTGTGGAGCATACTGGCTTCATTTTAATTCAACACCAGGGGACACACGGCCGTGAAACATGACCGTGTGTCTCACACGGCCAGGACACATGCCTGTGTCTCTGCCTGTGTGGACAAAAATAGGCTATTTGCAAAGCCATTTTGCCACCCTATTTTCACATACATGCACAAGCATAAAATTTCATCAATTCATAACTCAATAGGCAATCATTCCAATACATTTTATACATATATGATACCAATTCAACATATCATGCATTTTCCAATCATATGCCAACCACATATCAAGAGATCATTTGCATAATTCCATTCCATCTACTACTTATCAAACATACCCTAATTGAACACTTATATACAACCGCAACGTTATACCAAATTTAGCCAAATCACATGGCTTAGACTTATACCACAAGATGTACCACAATTTATTATCTCAAGTAACCATACTTATCAACTTTAATACTAGCCTATACATGTCATATTTACATATATACACAATCTCAAAAGTACCAATCAGCAACTGGATAGTGTGATGCGTAACTCCAACTTGTCTGAAACAAGCGAGCTATCGAACCTCTATAAAACATGAAAAAAGAAACAGAATAAGCTTTAAAGCTTAGTAAGCCGTATAATTCAGAATTAAACTTACCATAAATACCAAAATCAAGGCAAATAATTAAGGTGTATTCAATTCAATTACCAAATGCCTAAACACAAGCATTCATCACATGTTAGTCATTTAAATACATGAAATCATCCATTATCTCTATACATTGCATCATACCAAATTCATATATCATATACAACATTGGTAACATTTCATTTCCTACCATATAAACAATAATTCATTTGAAAACCGGAACTTATTCATATAAACATTATTTCATCCATACAAACAGAAATTATGCCCATTGAACTTATTAGAATCTCGAGGGATACTCGGGTGATATACAGTACATATAAATCAGTAATCCATCAATTCCTTATCATTTTCTACTCTTTTGAGCTATGAATAGTAAGCTTCTTCTGAGCTAATAGACAGTAAGCTCCTCCTGAGCTGATTGACAGTAAGCTTTATTGAGCTGAAATAGTAAGCTCTGACAAGTTGAATTAGTAAGCTCATACGAGCTGAGAACAGTAAGCTCTTACGAGCTAATATATCGATAAGCTCATACGAGCTGCGATGAGTCAACAATGCATACAAGATCTCAACCGAAACGGTAACCCTAGTGACAGTCACTCGTATCCTATGAATTCTTATAGTTCAAACGGGGCTCGGTAACAATCAAATTATATCGATAAAGCATTAATATTCCAAGTATATCAATTACTCAGTTATGCACATTCATTACAATTAAATACAAGTATATCAATTACTCGATTATGCACATTCATTACAATTAAATACAAGTGTTTTAAAAGTTCGATTCTAATTATACGAACTTACCTCGAGTTGTTCGGGTGGAAACTATCGACTATTCGTCTACTTTTTTTTTCCCCGATCTAATTCTGATCTCTACTTATCTTGATCTATATATTATCAAATTCAGTATATTTAATATTCAATCAATTCAATTTAGCCCATAATTCATATTTTAACAAATTTACACATTTTCCCCTAAACTTTCATATAATTATAATTTAGTCCTTATAGCATAAAATTGCAAATTCATGCAATTTAGTACAACCCATGCTTAGTCGAATTTTAATGGAGCCCCTAGCAGCCCATATCTTTTATTAATTCACACTTTTACCCACCTAATTTTACAATTTCTCAATTTAATCCCTTTTTGACATTTTTTGTCAAAAATCACTTTACAAAACTAGTTTAACTATCAATTAACCTTCATAATCTATCATTAACTATCAAATTATTTAATCATTCAATAATTAAAACATGTTAAATATTTAACAATTTCAAAATCTAAGGTATGGGCTAGCTAGAATACGAAGCAAAAACGTAAAAATCATTAAAAACCGAGTCAAAATGACTTACCAATTTAACCTTCAAGTGACCGAACCCTAGAACAATTTCTATGGTTTCTTCTTCCTTGAATTTTCAGCTAACAAAGATGAATATGAAGCTTTAATTTGTTTTTATGTTATTTAACTTAAATTACCATATACTTACCAAACTAACCTTTAATAGAATCTTAATATAACACATAATTCATGGATATAAATGTCCACTAACCTTAATCATGGTCTAATTTCAACATAAGGACTCCCACAATTAATTTCATAACTATTTGATACTTTTAACTATTAGAACTCAAATTTTACGCTTTACGCGATTTAGTCCTTCTTATCGAATTAAATATTCAAACAGTAAAATTTATTTACGAAACTTTCACATAATAATTCTATCATGCTGTAAACTTTAATAAAATAATAAAATAATTATTTTGACCTTGAATTTGTGGTCTCAAAACACTGTTCTGATTTGACTGTTGTTACAATAATAATGAATAAGGTAAATATGAACTCTTGGCAGCCAAGCATCAGTGTTCGAATTCAATCCAATATCTACTATCCAAGAGATTAAGTAGGGTGATTTAATTCGATCTAATCTCCAAAATATGTTTCCCCAAGTGATATGATCTTCATTGATGGGCTAGATATCATCCACATAATCAACGCTACTCTTAAATATTATTCAATAAATTATAAACATTATAAATATCATTCAATAAATTATCAACATGATAAATATAAAAATCATCTTAAACAACTTTTGTAATCAAGGATTGGACACTCCCTTAGACAGTAAATTATCATTTATATATTTTTCAGCAACTTAAGAATATATACTCACAAGTAAGAGATCAAAGACCGGTCCATGAAAAAACAAACAAACAGGGGAATTCAACTAATTAAGCTAATTAATTGAGGGGCTTTTTTTGGCCAAATTAATTGAGGGTTTAGTAATTTTAAAACAACAAAATGTTTAGTATTTGAATACATCCGACATGAAACCGTTAAGATAAAATACAAATTAATTGCGATAACCACCCCAAGTGTCTACATTTTATTCCCTAAAAATAAGCAATGTTTCGTAGAAAAAGACAAGGGAAATGACATAATAATATTTAGTTTGGACGATAAAAGAAAAGAACTCTCACAGGTTGTATTGTTCTTGTCGTTTTGCCATTGGTTAACATAAGTTGATATATGATAATGTGTCTATTAAAATCTATTTAAAAATTTAAAATTAAATAAACACATGTAATAATCTTAACTATTCTTGCCAGCTCTCCAACCTTTTTTTAGGTTTAAGTGTGAAGCACCTAACCATCGAAGACAAGGGGAGAGCTAGTATAATAATCTTAACTATTTTTGGAAATTTTCTTTCCACTAACAATATACTAAATAATATCCCTTAAAAATATTACTAAAAATAACCCTTCATTTTTTTTTCAAATATAAGAGATTGTCATATATGTGTTTGTATAGAATAGAAGAGAGATTCAATTTCTCCATAATAAAATTTAAGTGATTTTATAGTTTTTCGTAATTTTTATATAATTAATATTTTAATAATTCAATTGTTAAATTTATTAAAATATTTATATTTTTCATGCACGTTAATTTTTGAATCAATCAAATATTTCAATCATATCGATATAAAATATCACACACATATATATATATATATACATATATATATATGACCATTGAAGTTTTTACATAAAATAAATGGATATAAATTTTAATATATATTAAATTTAATATGCATGATTTACATGAATGGAGAATAAAATATAACGATTGAATTATTAAAATATTAATAACAAAAAGTATGAAATAATATAAAACCACTTAAATTTTACATCGATATAAATAAATCTTTCTTATATATGTAATATATATAGATATATAAAAGGAAACTATCTCACCTCACCAAGTTAATCAAAGCTTCCCCAATGTAGAGTCAATGAGCTACTTTATCCAAAATACCATCTTTCAATGACATTTGTTTTATGTATATGTTCAATAAGTGAGTATGACTAAATGACATCATAACTTATCTAGAGGCTCTATAACAACACCTCTGATCATGAGAGAAACTAGAGGTATATAGATTATGGATAGATAAAAAAAATATATACCAAAGCATAATTGTTGACATGACTTTTGAATGATACTTGTGGAGTGTGTCTTGTATTTCGGATGAAACAGAAGGTGACTTTGTGACAAGGAAGAGCTGACGTCACGACGACACGACACTAATGTCCTGACTAGAAGAACATCCATCCCAAAGACGCGATACATGGTGTCCCGACGAGCCAATCATGGTGTCATGACGTGGCTACGTGTTCCCCACTTAACCGAGCTTTTTCTCCTAGTTCAAATCTATTATCTTGTCCTAGTCTAACTCTGATTATTCTAGGGATGTTTTTGTCACATTTTCACACGAAATTAATCATATAAATAGGACTTTCTTATTATTCTAGGGATTTTTTTTCATATTTTCACATGAAATTAGGTATATAAATAGGACTTTTAGAAGCCTTAGATTGTTTAGAATAACAACAACAAAATTAAGAGAGAGTTTGTGTCACATCCCTAGATCGGGCCTGGAAGTTTTGGCTTTGCAAGTGACAGTTCGTCAGTGTTTTGGTGAACTAGGGGTTCAAGAGTACTTCAGCGAACCGGGGAGTTCACCAAAAAGGTATCAGCAAGGAGTTCACCAAGTGTTTTGGTGAAGCAATGTACGCCAAAAGATGAGCTAAAGGTGTTTGCCAGATTCATTGCATGTAGGTTCGCTAGTATGTTTGCTGAGCTAGGGTTCACCAGTGTATTTGGCGAGCTAGGGTTTCCTAAGTAAGTTGCGAACTGGGGGTTCGCTAGTTGAGTTGTGAATTGAGGATTCACTAGTAAAAGATTAAGTCAAACTCAAGTTAGGAAATAAAGATATGGTGTATCTAGAAATACTTTTCGTGCAAATAACACATTTCCTAAGTGAAGTATGGTATCCTAAGATTTCCAAGACACTTAGGTCTATAAATATGACCTTTATTCCATAAGAATTCTCTCATCGAATATTTTTTTGTCAAGTCTACGTTCTGAACCAAGTTTGTAGCAACCAAAGTAAGCCTCTGTCCTATTAGGGTTGATTGTCCAAAAAGCTAAGTTCACTTGCATGTGTGAATTCTATAAGTTCTGTCTGCTAAGTAATCTATGTGTTTATGTATATTGCGAACCAGTTAGACTATCTACTAATAAGGATAAAGGCAAAGCCAAGCTTGTTTAATTATCAGTTTTATCTGTGAGTGGTTAAAAATTACCATAAGTGTGCTAACTAATATGTTTTCTTAGCATAAATATTTATAATTTGTTTCCCGTGTGCGAACTATTATGATTTTTGAGAACTTTGTTTTTAAAACTGAGTTCCAAAAGTAAGTTTTCTTCAGCCTTTGTTTTCAAGTTCTTAAACTCTATTTTCAAGATATGTTCTTAAGCTATGATTTTAAAGATATGTTTTACATGTGCTCCTAAGTGAGCCTAAAATTTAATATATGTTTTTAAAGTACAATTTTCTAAACTGTGTTTTTACGCACTTTGGTGCAAGCTCTATGAGAAAGTGTTTTCAAGCAAGCTCCCTATGTGAGCTCTCTGTGATAAGCAAGCTCCCTATGTGAGCTTTCTATGATAAGTCTTTGTGTATGCTACTTGGCGAGCATTATTTCGGATATATTGATATACCAAAGTATTGTGAATTCTCACCTATAAGTTCTGTGATTTTGAGCGTTAAGGTACTGGAACATGTGGAGAGATACGAGAGTGTCGAGTTATGCTCCATTCACTAGGATATGATGATGTACAGGAGAGTGTATTGCTTCATACTACACTTACATGACATGTTATAAATACTCTTTAAGTCATTCAGAGGCATTAAAAGGAGATCCACATATCCAACGAGGTAAGATTTTGATAAGTGTGTTGAGTGCGAGGACATATTTTATGTTTCTTAGCCATTCTAATAAGACAAGCATGTGACCATGCTTCATGCTATATAAGTTTCATTTTCAAAAAAGCACAAGATAAGTTTTCAATTTCAACTTTTTAGTAAATACATGTGAAACTATTTTACAAACTTTTGTTATTATGACAAACATGATCTGCGAACTGAGTCTCGCAATCTTTATCACAAATCTAGCATGCGAAAACTATTTTCAGACTAAGTCTTCCTTCTGTTTTAAACACTATGTTTTAAGCATACTCTTTTGATTCTTGATTATTCACTAAGTTCTCAATGAACTCACCTACTCATTTCTTACTTCGTAGGTAAGTAGATCGCGGATGGCAGTGGCGAGGTAGATGACTTGGCAAGGCTCATCCTTAAATAGATACTGGCCAACTTGTGAATTAGGCGATGGGGTTTATTATTTTATATGGGTTTAGATTTATCGTTAGTTGATTCTGTTATTGAAATAAGTTCTTTTAAAGTTGATGTTTATTCGTCCATGAGTGTTATGTGTATTTCCTTTTGCTTTAATACGCGATTCAGATTTATTAATAAGTACTATTTTCTTTGAACTCAAAAATTATATGTGTACCCCTGGCAGAGATAGTCATTCTACTTAACGAACCTATATATATGTGTGAAACCATGTATTTATGTGAACTCTATCAAATTATGAAAACCTATGCATGCATGATTCCTTTGTTTGCGTAATATTTTTATGTGTGAACCTTGTTATGTTGCTAACTTGTATATCTTTGTGAACTTAAGTTTTACATTTTATGTGAAATGTTGTTCTCTAGCAAACTTTTGTTTTTTTTACTATACTGTGAACTCATATGTTGTCTTGTTGTGCGAACCCTAAGACTGCTCAGTTTGCGTCTTTCATACGAACCCTTAAGATTTTCTACTGTTTGGTAGGTGAATCATTCCTTTATTTGTTTTGTAAGCTCGCATGTTTTATATACTATGTATGAGTTCATTCCACAATTGTGTAATAACTTAGCATATTCCATGTTGTAATTAAGTTGTGTAATAACTCACTATTGTGAGTTAATGGAGAGCCACTTCAATGGCTAATGTGGCATGTCGGATTTGGGTCAAACCTACTCAAGCAGGTTTGGGTTGTTACAGTTTGTGGGAATTTTGGGAAAATTTTGTATTTTTGGGTCTAGGTTTGTTTGTTTCTCTATCATTTACTCCCTTTTTGTGTTTTTTCATTTTTAAGTGAAGTTTTCTTTTCCTGTGGTTTTTTATCATCTTTGGAGAGGTTTTTCCACGTAAAATTTGTGTTCAATTTTCTCTACCTTTTTCTATTTCATTTTTTATACAGTTCAATCCATAACAAACTAGTATCAAAGTTTGGTTGGATCTCTGTAGTCAACCTGTTCAGAGATGGAAATAAGGTACGATATTGAGAAGTTCGATGGGATCACAAATTTCAGCTTGTGAAAAGTTTGATGACGACAATTTTAGTTTAGAACAGTCTGGAAAAGTTCATAATAGGGCAAAGGCCTATGGATGCAAAGCAGATAGAATGGGAGGAGCTTGATGAGAAAGCATTATCAATAATTTACTTGTGCCTCATGAATAATGTATTGCATGAGGTATTTACGCAGTAAATGGAAACAACCTTATGGAGGAAATTTGAAGCCCTTCATATGACAAAGTCTCTAGCATATTGCTTGGTGTTGAAACAATTAGTATACACATTTTGTATAGTAGAATGTAAGTCTATTAGGACTTACACAAGTGAATTTTTTACTTTTCTTAATGACCTGAAGAATGTCAAGGCCAACAAAGATGACAAAGATCAAGCTATGTTATTTTTATGTTATTACTTTGTTCTTTGCCCCCTTTATACAAAACTTTTAGGGAAACCCTAATTTATGGCAAAAAGAGACTCTCGTTTAAGGATATGAAAGGAAACTTATTAGGTAAAGATAAACTTGACAACAAGTTAGGCTTGAAAAACAAGTTAGATGGGAAAGTCTCAATTTTGGTTGCTAGAGGAAGACAATAATTTAAGGATTCTGGTCAGAAAAGATCTAGGGTTTGATTGAAATCAAGAAATTGTAACAAGAAATTTAGTTATTGCAAAAAAGATGGATCACATTAAGTAAGAATGTTACAAACTTCAGAATAAAAATAAGGCCACCGAAAACGATGAGATATGTAAGTAGAAAGCTAATGTAACAAATGCTAGTGTAGCTAAGGACAGAAGTGAAGATTTGTTGCTAATGTCAATGACTAAAAGGTCAAAGTTCACATCTGAATAGATATTAGATTCAGGGTGTTCCTACCATATGTGTCCTAATAGGTACTGGTTCTCCCCATGTAGTTTGGTTAAAGGTGGAGTTGTGCTTATGGGAAAGAACTAACCCTGTAAAATAGCTGGAATCGATACCATTTAGATTAGGATGAATGATGGGATAATCAGAACATTATCAGATGTCAAGAATGTGCCTAATTTAAAGAATAATCTCATCTTTTTGGGTATTCTAGACTCGAATGGTTGCAAGATTGTCATTGAGTTAAATTACTTAAAGATATATCGTGGAGCTCTTGTTTTGATGAGAGGACAGAAAGTTGGCAACGAATACAATCTGCATGGTGCAATAGTTTCTGGTTCGATAGCATTTACGAAAGTAGAGCTGAGATTGTCACCACGTCATGATGAAGACTTTTCTGACGTTATGACAACACGTAAAAGTTCCCTCTTTACAGATTTTGAATCAACCAGTGTGGCACATGCAACTCGATCACATGAGTGAAAAATGTATTATCAATTTTAGGAAAAAAGGTCTTCTCACAGGCACCGTAGTTGGAATGTTAGATTTTTGTGAACATTGTGTTTATAGGAAGCAAACTATAGTCAACTTTGATTTGGTAGTGCACAGGACTAAAGGGACCCTTGACTACATTAATTCTAATTTATAGGGTTCGGCTCCAATATTCTCCAAAGGAGGTAGCAGATATCTTCTAACTTTTATAGATGACCATTCCAGAAAATTTTGGGTATATTTCCTAAAACACAAGAATGAAGTCTTCGGGATCTTTAAGCAATGGAAGCCCCTACTAGAGAAACATGATAGAAAGTTTGTAAAGTGGTTCAAAACATATAATGGGCTCGAGTTCTATTCAACCGAATGTAATGATTTCTGCAAACTAGAAGGAATTGAAAGACACCACACAATTGTTGGTACCCCACAGCAGAATAGTGTTGTTGACTAGATGAACAGAACATTACTTGATAAAGCCCGATGTATGATTTCCAATGCAGGTTTAGAAAAGGATTTTGTCTCCGAAGTAGTTAATCTTGCAAACTATTTGATGAACCGATCTCCATATCAAGCATTCGATGGAAAGGTTTTGGACAAGATCTAGTCGGGAAATCCTCCTAATTATTCTAACCTTAGAGTGCTTGGTTTTCCTGTTTACACTCGAGCTAGTTAGGGAAAGCTTGAACCAAAGGTGATGAAGTGTATTTTTCTAGATTTTGGTATTGGGATAAAAGATTACAAGTTGTGGTGCTAAAAAATGAGTAAGATTATCATCAGTAGAGATCTTACATTTGATGAAACATCGATGATTATGTAAAAAAAAAAGGTTCACCAAAAGAAAACAACATTGAAAAGCCAAGTGTTTTGAGCAAGGTGGAGCCAAAAAAAAAAAATAGATGGTGGCATTATGATGTCACGGAGCATGACGTCGCAACGTCATGATCAACAAGGGCGACACCCTAACGGAGAGAACCGTCATGTCACGATGTCACACAAAAATAATGAAATTGACATTTCTTTAATGCAACAGAAGGTTTTCAAAGCCACTCCATCCCAATTAGACCCTTACATCTCAACTTAAAAAATATAAGTTAGCCTGGGACAGAAAAGGTGAGAGATCAAACCACTGCAAAATACTGTGAAAGAAATCTAGTGGCATATTCTATAAGAGTTGTGAAGTGTATCGATTCAATCAACCTTGCAAATTATTTAGAGGTAGTTTGGGCTTCTGATTCTAGCAAGTGGCTTGTTTTCATGGAAGAAGAGATAGAGTCTCTTCAAAAGAACGAGGTGTGGTAGCTTATTAAAATACTTATTGAAATGAAAATAGTTGTTTGCAATTGGGTTTTTAAAAAGAAAGAAGGATCGGGTCGAGATAACGCTAGATATAAGACGAAGTTGGTGGCAAAGGACTACAGTCAAGTGGAGGGATTTGATTTCATGATGTTTTCTCTCCATTTGTGAAACATACGTCAAGTCAGGCACTATTAGCTCTTGTTGGGTTATACAATCTTGAGTTAGAGCAATTAAATGTAAAGACTTCATTCCTTCATGGGGATTTGGATGAGGTCATTTATATGCAACAACCTGAAGGCTTCAGGATAAAAGGCAAGCAAGATCATGTTTTTCTTTCTTTCGAAATTATTAGACGGCCTGAAGCAATCTCCTTGATAATGGTAAAAGAATTTCAACTCCTTCATGTTAAGCATAGGTTATGTACAAAGTAAGTATGATAGCTGTGTATACGTGCATTGCCTTAATGATGGATCATTTATATACTTGCTGCTTTAAGTTGATGATGTGTTAATTGTGGCTAAGGATCCTTCCAAAATTGATCGATTAAAAACCATGCTTAATTCTAAGTTTAAGATGAAGGATCTTGGTGCAACCAAGAAAATTTTAGGGATGAAAATTTTGAGAGATCGACACTCTAGAAATTTAATTCTATCACAAAGGAGATACATTGAAAGGATTTTCAAGTGGTTTAGAATGGAAGATTCTAAATCAATTATTACTCATTTAGCTGCACACTTTAGACTTTTGACTTCAGACTCATTACAAACCAAAGACAAAGAAATTCACATGTCATCAATTTTTTATTTTTAGTGCAGTTAGAAGTTTAATGCATGCAAGGTTTGTACTCATCCTGATATTTCACATGTTATTAGTGTAGTAAGTAGATATATGGCCAAACCCGAAAAATTACACTAGCAAGTTGTTAAGTGGATTCTAAGATATTTGAAGGGGGCATCCAATATTTGTTTGGATAAGAAAGTCTAGTTGGATATGTAGATTTGGATTATGTCAGAGTATTAGACAAAAGATATCTTACAAGTTATCCATTTGCCTTCAAAAATCACAAGTTATCCAACCTTCAAGCCACTGAGGCTTTATCGACTACCAAAGCTGAATACATGGAAATAACAGAAGCGTAAAAGAAGTCATTTGGTTGAGAGGTCTATTCAGGGGGTTAGTTGACAAAAATGACAAGATTGTTATATATTTTGATACCTAAAGTACCATACACCTCACCAAAGATCAAATGCACCATGAAAGAACAAAGCCATAGATATTCGATACCATTTTGTTCAAAAGGTGATCGCTCAAGGAGATGTTTAGATTTACAAAATCGGCACAGGAAACAACCCAGTAGACACCAATTTCCAAGTTCAAGCATTACTTAGACTTGGTAAGCATTTGAAAAAGAAGGCGTTTCAAAAATACGAGTCAAGGTGGAAATTTTTAGAGTATGCCTCGTATTTTGGATAAAATAGATGGTGATGTCATGACAAGGAAGAGCCGATGTCATGATGACACAACACCGACGTCCTAACGAGAAGAGCCCATCGTCTTGACAACGCAATGCATGGCATCCTGATGAGCCAAACATGATGAGGTGACGTGTTCCCCACTTAACTAGGCTTCTTATTCCAGTTAAACTCTGTTATTTTTTTCCAGTCTTACTCTGATTATTCTAGGGATGTTTTAGTTATATTTTCACATGAAATTAAACCTATAAATAGGCCTTTTAGAAACCCTAGATAGTTTAGAATAACAACAAAATTAAGATAGAGTTTGTGGGAATTCGGGAAAATCTTGTATTTTTGGGTTCAAGTTTGTTTGTTTCTCCATCTTGTGCTCCCATTTCGGTTTTTCCATTTTAAAGTGAAGTTCCTTTTTTCCATGGTTTTTTATCCTCTTTGGTGGGGTTTTTCCAAGTAAAATTTGTTTCAATTTTCTCTACCTTTTTCTATTTCGTTGTTTATACGAGTCAATCCCCAACAATACTATTTATCCTACATCGTTCATAGCAAAAAGTAATAAAAGTTTATTGAAGTTACTCTTATAAAGCTGGTTTCACTCAAGTTTAATTTTCTATTTCGAGGTATTTGAAAAAAGAATTTGGTATTTTTCATATCAGTTTTATGATTTATATTTGAGGTTTATAGTTTTTCCTTTTAATAATGTTGTTTCTAAAATTCAAATCTTGATTCCCTCCTTGAAAGTGCTATGTACCTTACCATTATGCCCAATCACTTGTTAGTTTGTATATTTATGTAATTGATGATATTTTAGTATAAATAAATAAAATTAATTATTAAAATAATATATTAATATTTTAAAATAATTTTTACTTTAAAAATACTTTGTTTTAATGTTATTTTGTTACGTAGATAAGTCTTTATCAAAATACTTGAGATATCACACAATTATTATTATTTTCATTCAACTCCTACTACTTTTTAAATAGAAAATATTTAATTTAGTTTAAATAAATTTTTATTTTCTTTTTTCATTGGAAATCTTAGCCCTTCAACTTTTTCAAATCAAATCTTTGCTTAGTTGGTGACAACGCCGACCTTTGAGCTAGTTACTAGTTGTGGTTTCTTCAACATTTTTTCTTAGTTTTATGTTGTTTTTAATTTCAGTCCACGATTTTGTGGTTTTATTTTTTCCATTTTTGTGGTTTTATTTGTCCGTATTTTTTGTGGTTTTTATTTTTCCCCCTATGTATTCTTTGAAAGTACATGTGGTTTTACTTTTACTTTTCCTTTTAATTTTTACTTATGTTTTACGTATATGTGAGATTTGCAAATGTAAGGTGCCGCTAGATCTATCCAGAACCATCCTCGAAAATTTTTATTATGATAGATCATACTGATGGTGATGGATTGAGGTGATGAGGAGGAGGATAGACCATTGTTTTGCCAAAACATGATTTAGAAGAGAAAACATGATTTTACCAAAAATTTTGATTAATTTTTAAGGTTAATTAAGTAAAAACGGGATGATGATGAATATGGATGATAATTTTTGGCCCGGGGACTAATTTATAAAACTGTTAAACTATTAGGGTTTTACCATTAATGAATATACATGAGTTTCGATTTTTTATGATAGAAAATGGATAGTTGTTGATAGATAAACAACTTCTGTAAAGAGATTTTTTATGAAATTGTCAAATAGGGATTAAATTAAAAAATAGAAATTTTACATGGTGAAATTTTGAAATAAATGAAATATAGGGCTTGCTAGGGACCGAATTGATATTCGACTATGATGGGTTATGGTGGAATTGCATGATCTTCCATTTTTATGAGCTAGAGACTAAATTGCAAAAAAATTAAAAGTATAAGGGAAAAATGGTAATTTTGCCAAAACATGATTTTGGGCTAAATTGAATGAAATATATATATTTAATTGAGTTAAATTTATCTGTATAGATCAAGACAGACCGCGTACAGCTTTAGATCAGGGCAAAGAGAAAGTCTCGAATTAATCGCCTCCGTATCTACGTATACTCGTCGAGGGAAGTTCGTGTAATTAAATCATGTTTATATTTTTTTAATTGAATTATACGTGTGTTGTGAAATGTCATACATATATACCGATTGCATATCCAACAACGGAATACAATTACCAAGCCCCGTTTGAACCTTAGGAATACGTAGGATACAAATGACATGTCATTAGGGTTTACATGATTCGGGTGCTGGTCCTGAACGTCCTACCGATGGCTGAGGTCCGCATGTGTTGCAAATACTCCATACCTCGTGTGAGAAGTATCATGTAGCTATGTTCTGACCCACAGCTTGTGTGACCATACCGATCTACAGCTCGTGTGAGCATACATGTACAGGATTTCACGGATTACAGTATGATTTAACACACTATGTGTGAGCTATCCCGGGTATCCAACTGTATTCTAAATGGTTCAATGGGTAATATTCTGATAGAAATGGTAAGAGTTCAATACGGACTATTATAGAGTCACATATGAATTACATGAAAATGTTGTTACATGGTATATGGAAAATTGAATTGGATGATACATGTATACGAAACTTAATTAATTGTTGTGCTCATCCATGATTATTGGTTTATATATGTATTTACATGGCTAACATGGTTGATGTATATATGCTTAGGCATTTGGCCAAATTATGTTGGGATATGCTATATTTAGTTACCTATTATGTGACAACAAGACCTGTGTCACGACATAGGAGTCAATATTCTTCTCTAGAGATGTCTTCAAGGGTGTGTCACTACACCTTTAGGTTGTGTTGCTACATCAAAGGCAATCTCATGATTTCTCCATTTTTCTCCCCATGTTGCAACATTAATCATTTCGTGTTGCGACATAGTGACCAATATCGATTTAGTACGCCTCCAAATGGTCTCTTGCACACTTACAAAGTTCATTAGCACATTTGGCACATTTGGCCCCTAAGGTCAATAAAAGACTTAATTTGCACATTTTATTAGCTTTAAGAAAACTTACAAAAACATAATTAAAACCTAATGATAATGTTTGTTTTCAAGATCCTAAAGTGCGAAAATTAGTGTAATATTTTACACCGAATTACGGTAGATCAAACTCCCCCACACTTAAATCATTTATTGTCCTCAAGCAACACAAAAAAAAAAAGAGACGACCCTTGAGCAATTAGAATGCAAGTGTTGACTTTGGAGCACATGACTAGGCATTTCATATTTATGAATAACTTTGACACTATGAATAATTTATTTACCACCTTAAGCATCAAAGTTTTGTGCATTACAAAGTATACAAGTATTAAGGGCCCTGTAACAGCCCGCTTTTAGTCAAATCAGAATAGTGGTTTTGGGACCACAAATTCGAAGTTGAAATAATTATTTTATTATTATTTTGATGTCTACAACATGATAGTATGATATTGAGAAATTTTCGTTAAGAAATTTTATCATTTGAATGTTTAATTTGATAAAAAAGACTAAATCGCATAAAGTGTAAAATTTGTGTTCTATTAGTTAAATGTATCTAATAGCTATGAATTATTAAAGTGAAGGTCCTTGTGTGGTAATTAAACCATTGTTAATTTAGGTGGACATTTATGGACATATATTAAGTGATTTTTAATGTTTAATTAAAGGTTATAATAGTAAATAATTAAATAAAGACTAAGTAAATAAAATAAAAACACATTATCATCTTTTTAGTCATCATGTTCAACTGAAATTTTGAAGAAGAAGAAACCATTTTTGTCCATTTAGGGTTCGGTGACTTTGAAGCTTGATTGGTAAGTGATTTTTAATGATTTCTATGTTTTTGAGAACGTTGCAGCTTAGTCTAGCTAGCCCAGGGACTATTTTGCAAAATTGTTAAAGGTTTAGGGTTTTTCCATTGATGAATATATGTGTATTTTGATGTTTAATGGTAGAAAATGCATGCTTGTTGTGAGATAAACAACATTTGTTAAGTGGTTTTTAGTAAAATGTCCAATTAGGGATTAATTTGTGAAATGTTGAAAGTTGGTGGTTAAATTGTGAAATAAATGAAAAATATGGATTGCTAGGGACCTACTTGAAATTTGGCTACCATGGGTTTTGGTTGAATTGCATGAATTTGTGATTTTATGAAATAAAGACTAAATTGTAAAAATGTGAAATATTAGGGGCAAAAGTGTAAAGTGGCTTTAAAGTGTATTTTGGACTAAATTGTATAGAGAGATTATTAAATAAGTTAATTTTGATTATATTTAGATCAAGAAAGGTGAAATACAAATTTAAATTAGGGAAAGAACAAAGTTTCAGATTAATCAACTTAATTCGCCTTTTTACATCAGAGGTAAGTTCGTATGTATTAAAAATTATTATAATTGTGTTTTAAATGCTTTGATATTGCCTAAATTGTAAATACGGCACTACAGGCATGTTCGACAACGATTCGTCAAGTGTGAAATCTTGATTGAACCTTAGGAATCATTTAGGATACAAATGACATGTCATTAGGGGTTATGTGATTTGGGTGCTGGTCCGTACTTCCTACCGGTGGCTGAGTTATCCGTCATGTGTTCCAGATACTCGTTCGCTTGTGTGAGCAGCACCTTGTAGCTTCATCATGACCATCAGCTTGTATGAGCAGACCCGTTGATAGCTCGTGAGTGAGCATTATTGAGATATGATATTGAGATAACTTCAGGTATATATATGTGGCACTTAGGGTGCGATCCCGAGTATCTGATAGTATTCCAAATGGTTCAACGGGTATATCAAAGGCAATAATGAGTTTGAGACTAAGTAGAGGTGGTATAGGTATGTAAATGAACCGTACAAGCTTTGAATCAAAGAAATTGATGAATTGCACATTTAGTATTATAATTAAAGATGTGAAAGGTTTGTCAGTTAATATGATTTTTGTGTTGATATATATTCGACTGTTTGAATTGTGTATTTATATTTAATTGATTTTAATGCTATATGAACGTACTAAGCTTTATAGCTTACTTTGTTTATTTCCTGTGCTTTATAGTGAAATCAAAGCTAGCTCAGATTTAGGGATCGTCAGAGACTTTGTCACACTATCCTACTATCTCTTGGGTACTTTTGAACTTAAGTGTTTTAAGTCTATGTCATATATAGGATTATGTGTAACAGCCAAATTTCTGTGAAATCGGAACATTGGTTTCGGGACCACAAATCCAAGTTGAAAATAAAATAATTTTTTATTTTATAATATGACCCATATTATATTAGAAATGTCATGTGAAAATTTTGATAAGAAAATTTTACCGATTATGTGTTTAATTACGGGAAGGATCAAATCACATAAAATGTAAAAATTGGATTATAGTAGCTAAAAGGATCAAATATCTATGGAATTCAAAACTTAAGGTCCTTATATGGTAATTATACCATAAAAGAAAGTATGTAGATATTTTGGTATGACTCAACCATGGAAAAATACAAAAAGGCTAGGGACTAAATTGGAAAGATGAAAATTTATTAAATGACAATTTAATTAAATGAAAAAGAAAACAATTTCATATCATCTTCCCCAAATATTTCTATGGAAACCCTAAGAGAGAGGAAGAAGACTTATCATGCTTATTTGGATAAGTAATCAAGCCCCGTTTTTAGTAATTTTTATATTTTTGAAACCGAGATAGTCTAATCTATTTATTTGGGGGATTAATTTGAAAAGTTATCAAAGTATGAAATTTGGGTCATGGATGAATATGCTAGAAATATGAAATTTATGGTAGAAAATGAAAGGTTGTCGATAGATAAACAACTTTTACAAAGCAATTTTTGATGGAAACTTGATTTAGGGACTAAAATGAAAAAGTGATAAAACCCATGGAAAATTTTAAAATTTGTGAAATTTCTGTGCTGTAAATGTAGTATATAAATTTCGATTAGGCTTGGAATAGGGAGTAAATTGCATAAATTTCATTTTTTGAGCCTAGGGACGAAGTGGGAATTTATGGAAAAGTTAGGGGCAAAATGGTAGTTTTGCCTAGGATAAAAATTGAGTCCACTTGAATGTAAAATATGTAACACCCCTTACCCGCATCCGACGCCGGAATAGGGTACAAGGCATTACCGGACTTAAACTCAAATGAACATTCAAAAATCAAGACACGAATTTCCACTCAAATTTAAAACTTTTCAAAAACATTTGCATTGTCCCTTAGACGAGCCTACAAGGCCCAAAACATACATTTGAGAGTGGTTTGTGACTAAACCGAGAACTTTCACTGTTTTTACAACACTTAGAAAATTTTCATGCTTTGGAGGGTCACATGCCCATGTGGGCAGGTCGTGTGGTCTCACACGCCCGTGTGGCTTGGGACACGTTCGTGTCCTCAGCTAGTGTAACTCTCTGTTTATGACAGCATCAAGAAATAGGGTCACACGCCCATGTGCTAGGCCGTGTGGGAAATTTAAGTTTTCATAATTTTCCTTAAAATAGGTGTAGACTTCACACTCCCTGGGCACACGCACATGTCCCTGGGCCGTGCCCTTCACACGGCTGAGACACATGGCCTTGTCTCTGCCCATGTGGCCAATTTGAAGCTATAATTCAAAAATGTAGGGGATACACGGCCGGATCACACACTCAATGGGCAAGTCATGTCTCACACACGACCTAGACACACGCCCCTATATCTACCCGTGTGGCCAATTTACCAAGCCTCTTTGCGACCCTTACTTGCACCAACCTACACAATATCAAACAACACCAATCCAAGCTTATACACACTACAAATTCAGCCATAACCAAGGCATCCACACATCAATTTCATGCTAATTTCTATCACATACAACATCTCATACTTATCATCACAAATCATGCAATAACCACATCCATGGAAGACATCTTTATATGCATAAATACTTAACCAATGTTAGCCAATACCAAATGGCCATTTACAAAATGAATCAAATACTATTACAAGCCAAAACATTTGGTCAAATCAATAATGACACATATCACAAAAATACCAAGTCCCTATACATGCCATATTCAAAATATCTAAACCAAGTATACCCAAATGATAAAATTGATAGTGTGATTGATGCTCCGACTACTTTCGATCCCTGAGCTAGCTTGGCGACATTATAAGAAATGAAAAGGAAGGGGAGTAAGCATAAAGCTTAATAAGTTCACATGTAATAATAAATAATATTAAGCAACATTTAGCATGAATATGATACAATTTAACTTAACATAAATCACATATTTATCATCATAGTTTCATAAGCATAACTTTATCATTCTTAATCTTACTAGAAGCTCATCACTTAACAAGCTCATTCTTATGAGTTTTCGTACATACCTGTACCAACTCGTGACTTAACATACTCTTTCTCATTCTTGACATGGCCGTTGAACACTTGGAATACTAAACGAATACACTGAAGTTCTTTGCACACAAGTGCCACATATGTAGCCAAAGCTACCTCATATTTCATATCACATAAAGGCTCACTCTCGAGCCAATCATGGGTCTGCTTACACAAGTTGACAGTCAAGATGTAGCTACACGAGCTGCTCACACAAGCTGTCAGGTATCCGTAACACATGCTGGACTACCTAGCCATAGGTAGGACGTACATGACCAGCACTCGGACTCACATAAACACACACACACATTGTAACACCCCTTACCCGTATCCGAGGTCGGGCTAAGGTACGAGGCGTTACTAGACAAACATACAAACATTAAACTAAAATACGAGCCATAAAATTTTATTCATATTTCAAAGCGTTCATTCTCTTACACATAGTCCCTTATTTGAGTCTACGGAGCCCAAAACATACTTTAGAAAGGGTTTGGGACTAAACTGAGAACTTACGAAAATCTTGGAAATTTCATGCTTTAAGGCTCCACACGCCCGTGTCCCAAAGTCGTGTTCCATACACAGCTGAGACACATGGTCGTGTCTCTGCACTGTGGAATATACCTAGGCTATTTTCCAAGCTTTGGTCAACCTTGATCTCTTACACACTTATACAAAATCAAAAGCATATAACATGGTATTCATTTAATGATTATACATCCTCAATTAAACCACAAACATAGCATTTGTATGTCATCATACATGTGTCTCTCATACTCATTTTACCTTGTTTATTATAGTACCACTTATACATTTATACCAAGATTATCATCTTACCAAATATCTTCACTTAATCATCAAGCATTCATATTTAAAGCTAGATCATATCTTTATAAAATACCACGATTCAGATGTGCCAGAATAACATGTTTGCTCGAAACATTTCAATTCAATTCCATACCCAACAAGCATTACATTGAGACTAGTCATATATATATATATATACATGTCATGATACATAACATTCTCTTTTGTTTTCTTATAAACACATATCATTTATTTCATTATACCAATATTTCATATACCATAGTTTCCATGTATTCCACATATATTTATTTTCCTCCTCCTCCTCTCCATTCCACATCCTTAATGTATATAGCATTCTTGTAAGTACGATTTCACAATTTACTAATAAATGTTCACATCAAACTGTCCACATGAGTCATAGTCACTTAATTATTTATAATTCGAGCTAAAGAGCTCCAAATTAAGATCCGTAAATTTTCCCTGAAACTAAACTCACACATCGTTCCACCATAAAATTTTCATAATTTTTCGTTTAGCCAATTAGTACAATTTATTCATTAAAATTTCCCCTGTTTCACTTTCTGACAGTTCTGATCTCTCTTCACTAAAAAATAATTATCTCACAGTACAGAACTCGGATAATGTTCTTCTTGATTTATTTTGAAAATAGACTCATTATGGATTTTAAAAATATAATTTTTAGCCTCTAATTATTTTTCTCCAAATTTTTGTGATTTTCCAAAGTCATAATAGGGGATCACGTAATCATTTTGAATCAGTCTCACGAAAACATAAATATCTCAAAATATAGAACTCCTTTGCTTCTTTGTTTCTTTTATATGAAAATAAACTCAGTAAGATTTAATTTGATATCTCATTTAGTCTCTGATTCAATTTATACTATTTTTGGTGATTTTTCAAAATCACGCCATCGCCATCTTGTCCAAAACAGTTTTATTGCTAATTCACTCTTTCACACTTTCTTTGTATTAACCTCATTTTAACATACATATCACAAATCATTTTCACCACATTTCATACATCACAAGTATAGGCCCATGATCACAAGGTCACCATAAAATCATCCTCATGTATAACTTACTTCTTTATAACCTTACCACATCCTGGTCACTTAATGAACACATCATTCACATAACCAAGTTCCTGTACATATTCATCACAAAACTCACAAAGCAATACATAGAGAGTCTCCTGTTGATCACTTCGGATCAATCCTCGATACTTGGTGGTTTCAGCACATAGCTCCACCCATCATATAGTTCGGCTCTCTTGTACACATGGTGAACACTTAGTACCACCCATGTGACCTAGCCAGTTTATCTCGTAGCTCTCTTGTCTACATGGTGTCCTTCACTTGGAACCACGCATGCGACCTAGCTACATATATCTCGTAGCTCTCTTGTCTACATGGTGTACACATAGTATCACCCATGCGACCTAGCTACATCATAATGTCTTGTAGCTCTTTTGTACACATGATGTGCACTCAGCACTATACATGTGACCTAGCTACATACCATTTGTATCATCCAATCTTTCCAAAGGTTCAACCGGGATTTCTCTCTCTTTTCCAACAATTTCACCAATCAAGTAATTATCCACAAACATATTTCCAATATCTTTATAAAATATCATAATACAAGTAATAGTGATGTATTACTTACATATAAACTTACATCTCATTTAATATCAACGCAATAACATTAAATTACACATTGTCTTATTAAAATCATATGAACTTGCAATTTCCCATAATATCCATAATCATAGAAATCACATTTATGTATGATAATTCAATGCACTTCATGTACCATAGACATATTTTTAAATCAATTCATAAACTTAGCACCATAATCATTTAATTTAACATAATTCAATTAATTCACTAAATTTAACTTTCAAATATAAATTACAGCATTATTGTTGTATTATTATCATACCAACTTACATACTTTCAACACCTCGGAGATCATAGTAAATATATCAATTTTACATTGAAACATGTAACACCCCGTACCCGATACCGTTGCCGGAGTCGAACGCGAGGTGATAACAGACTTGATTACTTTGTTTTCACAGTCCATTTAAAAAAAAAAAATTCCCAGACAGGCTGGCTAACTGCGTCACTGTCGCCTTAAAAATCACATCTCGAGTTCCAAAACTCGAAAACTGATTCCGTAAATTTTCCCTGAAATTAGACTCATATATCCATCTGTGGATTTATTTCTAAAATTTTTGGTCGGGCCAATTGGTACAGTTTATTAGTTAAACTCTCCCCTGATTTTGGGTTTGACTACTCTGACCTTCATGTATTACGACTTGGATATCTCCATGTACAGAGCTTCAATACTCATGCCGTTTGTTTCTAATGAAACTAGACTCAAAGGGGAATCTATACATATAAGGTATGACTTCTAATTGTCTCTGGATAATTTATGGTAAATTTTCAAAGTCAAAACAGGGGATCCAGAAACCGTTCTGGCCCTGTTTCACGAGAACTTTAATGTCTCTTAATATACTGTTCATATGATCGTTTCGTTACTTTCATATGAAAATAGATTCATCAAGGTTCGATTACATAATTTATTCACTATTTAATTCCATTCCTACAAATTTTAGTGACTCTTCAAATCCACACCACTGCTGCTGTCAGCATCTGTTTTCAAGGTAAACTTTACCTATTTCGTGGTTTCCATGGACCAACTAGAGTTTTGTCATACATAGGTCCACATATGATCATATTTAGCCATTCCAATGGCTGATCATTTGCCCAACACTTCCATTCCAGTCCATAGTCACATCATGAAACCATATATATATACATAAACACAAATGGTCTAATGCCATACTCCACTTCTACGAGCCATTTTCGCATGGCTGTACACACATACATCACAAAAAGTACTTGAAAAACAACAAAGGGTAGTCCTATACATGCCATATCCAGAGTTCAACTAAAAGAGTACCAAAAGGGCTTTGATAGTGTGGATGACTTCGATTTCGATGATCCCGAATCCGATAGCTAACGAGCAAAATCTATAAAACAGAGAGCCAAAGCAACGGGGTAAGCATTTTAATGCTTAGTAAGTCTCAAGTAATGAAATCAGCTTTGACTAAAGTATTACATTCACATAGCTAAATGAATCACTTTATTAATACACATTCTCATAATCATACTTACTTCACACTTCATCAACATATACACACACAAGGTATCAACCTATCTAAGAGCCGAAAGTTCGTTAGTCGATTGAACGAATACTATTTAAAACGAATCAACTTTTTCGATGCACATGCAAACATACCTTATCGTTTGGGTTTTTCGAGCGTATTAATTAAAATTATTATAGCACAAATCGCTCACCTTCAAACCCAAGTTTCTTGAGATTTAGCGGATATAACCACACGCCCAATTGCCTTGGTCTTAACCGGACATAGCAACTCGCACAAATGCCTTGGTCTTAGCCGGATATAACAACTTGCACAAATGCCTTGGTCTTAGCCGGATATAACAACTCGCACAAATGCCTTCGGGTCTTAGCCTGGATATAACAACTCGCACAAATGCCTTCGGGGCTTAGCCCGGATATCATTCAAATGCTCATGCACACATATATCAATATTCATGGCACATCCATATTTCATTTCCGTTACTAAGGCTCAAACACAAATCATTTATCAAACCTTTCCAATTTTGGCTCAATAGCTACACACAAAGAGCATGATTTCAATTGGCTTTATAACATAGGCTCTATGCACATTCGGCTATCCGCCATAATATGACAAATCATTTCAATATAAATCAAGTAGGGTCATTACTTGAAGACTTACCTCGGATGTTGTCGAATGATTTCGACGGCTATTCGATCACTTTTTCCTTCCCTTATCCAACTTTGGTCCTCTAAGCTCTTGAGCTTAATTCAAACAAATAGAGCTTATTTAATAATTTATCAATTTAACAATCCGATTAAATACATTCATATTATACAATTGGTAGCGAATAGCTTTATTGACTAGTTATTCAAGCATTATACATGTGCTCTACTCATGCACCACCGAATAATAGGACTAGCTTAATACCTTGCATTTTCAATTCATAGACATCATTTCGTTCCTCACAACACACATTTTGTCCCTAACCATCATAAGAGCCCAAGGCATCACTTACAATGCCGAATTCCAATTAAGTCTACCATCATAGCATTATCATATTTATGCACTTGGTAAGTTAATGTCGAACACATTCGGCACTAGGTGTCCAAACCAATGTTCCTCGAACATTAAACTCAATTTATAACCCATTCAAAATTCCTTAGCAACAAGCATTTAACAACAATGTACTTAACCAATTCCTTAAGCACACATTCGGCAATATATATATATATGTCAATGACTAAAACACTTAGGCCGATTCTTTCCATTTTGTATCTATGCACCTATTTGATCATTAGTTTAGTTCAAACACCCTTACACCAAGATTCATCCAATTTAACATGAAACACAAACCTAAATCCTCAATAACTACCATGGCCGAAAGTTCTAGTCATCCCAAAATTCAAAATTCTTAGCATGGGCTACCTAGAGGATTTGATGACTAGTTCAAATCTCAAACCATTTAACATACTTATCAAAATATATAACATTACCACCATTTTTCTTTAACCTCTACCATGGCCGAATATTCATATCACCATCCATTTCAAAGATTTCGGCATGGTTAAGTAAGGGACTTAGAATCTAGCTTAAAACCATGCTAAGATTTTAAAGGACTAGCTTGAGTTTCTTACCTTAATGAAGGCCTACCATGGCCGAATGGCTCCTCCTCTTCCTCTCTTAGAATCGGCCAAGAAGAAAACATGAGAAAGACTCCTTTGTTTCTTTTCTCTTTTCCTTATTTTATTTACTTATTTTATAAAATATAAGCTACTAACTAATAATTAATACATATTATGTGCATATAAGCCCATCATGGCCGGCCACTACTTATGATATATGGGAAATTTGACATGCAAACCCCTCATTTTTGCACGCATGATCCACTAGTCATCACACATTTCCCCATCATACTTCCAAAGTTTACTACTAGGTCCTTTCTAGTGAAATTCACATTTATAACTCTAAATCAAAACATCAAAAATGTCACACATGAGTTAACACATATTATAGGCATCAAAATAAATTTTAAATTATTTTTATGCCTCGGTTTTGTGGTCCCGAAACCACATTCCGACTAGGGTCATTTTAAGGCTGTCACAAAACATGCATAAATTAATGCTTATTATACATATGAACTTACCTTGATATTAAAACGACCATTTTACCAACTTTCCCACTTTTCGATTTTTCTCTCACTCTAGGTTCAAATCTCATTTTTCGGGATCTAAAACATCATATTTTACTTATTTAATTAATGTACTATTCAAAACAGTCCTTAACTCAAACTTTGGAAAAATTACAATTTTGCCCCTAAACTTTTGCATATTTACACTTTTTCCCTAGGCTTGGGAATTAAACTTCATCCCTTATTCTTATGTTTTATGACATGATGATCACTTTTCCCTTCTATGGCAACATCAAATTCTCACTCTAACATATACTTATGACTATTAGGTATTTTTACCGATTAAGCCCTTTTGCTCGTTTTCACTTAAAACCGAGTAGCACAAGTTGTCTAACATAATTTAAAACCTCATATTGTATCATAAAACACCAGAATACACAAATTTTACCTATGGGTATTTTTCCAAATATGAATCCTAGGTTGAATTATTGCTAGCATAAGCTAAATCAAGTTACCGGGACTAAAAACGTAAAGAACTTGAAAAACGGGGTTAGAACAGACTTACAATTGAGCTTGGGAAGCTTGAAAACCCTAGCCATGGAGTCTCCCTTGGTATACACGTCCATGGTGAAGAAGATGAGCAAAATTGGCTTTTAATTTTGTATTTTAATTCATTTTACCCCTAAATGACCAAAATACCCTTACTACTAAACTTTCCCAAAATTCCATCCATGTCCAATTTTTGTCCATAACTTAGAAATTGGTCAAATTGCTATTTAAGACCTCCTAATTAATATTTCAAATCAATTTCATAATAGAAACTTCTAGAATGCAAGTTTTGCAACTTATTCAATTTAGTCCCTAACTTCGAATTAAGCACTTTATGCATAGAATTTCTTCACGAAATTTTCACACAATCATGCAATCATATCATAGACCTCAAAATAATCATAAAATAATTATTTATATCTCAGATTTTGTGGTCCTGAAACCTCTGTTCCAACTAGACCCAATTTTGGGCTATTACACACATATATATATATATCACATGGGGTCCTAATGACATGTCACTCATGTCCTATTCTATTCCTAAGGTTCAAACGAGATTCTCTCTCTTTTGTCGAAACTTGTCGAATATGTTCATCAAATCAATTATACAATTCATACAATATTAAGGTATTAAAAATATAATCATAATATTGCATTATTTACATATGAACTTACCTCGGTACAAAATATAGCTAACTCATTCGATTTAGTCCACAACCTTGTTCTTTCCCCAGTTTAGGTCTGGACTCCGTTTTTCTTGATCTATAATAGCAAATTTAGCTCATTTAATTACCACATTGTTCAACTCAGTCCAAAAATCATACTTTGGCAAAATTACAGTTTTTCCTCTAAACTTTCACACATTTACAAATTAGTCCTTAGGCTCATAAAATGAAATGTACTGATTTTCTTTGTTACCCAAGCCTAGCCAACCCACACACATGCTCATATTAGCCTACATTTTTCATCAAATCAGATTTTTACTACCCATTTTATAACTTTTACAAATAGGTCCCTTTTAGGTATTTTCATCAAAAATCACTTAGTAAAAGATGTTTATCACACATAAAACTTTCATAATCTACCATAAAACATCAAAATACATACATGTCAAACATTGGTAAAACCCTAGACATCAACCCTAGCTCAAACAAATGGTAAATTTGGCTAGATCGGTTGATAACAACTTCAAAAATGTAAAGAACATTAAAAACGGGGCTAGGATGCACTTACTATCAAGCTTGGAAAGTGAAGAAACCCTAGATATGGCTCCTTAGAAATTTCGGCACTTGATGGAGAAGATGGACAAGATTTTTACTTCATTTTCCCTTTTAATTCTTTTATTAACCAAATGACCAAAATGCCCTTTTTACTAAAATTTCAAATTTTACCTATTCATGCCCATTTTTGTCCATAAAAATAGAAATTGGTCAAATTTCTATTTAAGGACCTCTAATTAATAATACATAGCTATTTCATGCTTAAAGCTTCTAGAATCACATATTTTGCAACTTTTGCAATTTAGTCCTAAAAATCAAATTGGACACTCTATCCACAAAATTTCTTAATGAAACTTTCATACAATCATGCAAACATATCATAGACCTCATGAAATTTATAAAATAATCATTTCTACTTCAGATTTATGGTCTTGAAACCACTATTTCTACTAGGCCCAAATTTGGGATGTTACAAAATATGATAAATTGATGTCAAATTTACTTGTATAGATCCGAATAGACCAAATTCGTAGCTAGAATGAGGAAAAGAGGAAAAAGTCAGATTAGTAGATTTTTCATACACGAACAATTGTCGAGGTAAGTTCGTGTAACTACATTTTAGATGTTTTTATGTTTGAATTAAGGGTTGTGTTTGTGAATTGTATAAATATCATATATGTATATGACGTTGAAAATATACCTGATAAAGCCTGATTAATGAAAATGCCTGATAAATGATAAACGAGAAAAGTGTTACTTTTATGCTTGGAACAAATGTGGTATGTGATTGTTTAAATTATATGAATGTTATAGATGTATGAAATAATTACATGCCGAGAAATGTTTGAAAATGTTAAATCTCATTGAATAAATGAATATCGATGGATATGTGATTTCTTGAAATGAATAAGGTCCTACGTTTGTTACTGACGGGATTGAGCTCAGATGAGTAATCCTATTGACCTCATTTATGAAAGGATTTAGCCCGGAGGGTAATCTTGATATAAATCCTCTCGAGCATATGTTATGAATTGGATTTAGCCCAGACGGGTAATCCAGATCAAGCTCTTTAGAGCATATGTCATAAAAAGAATTTAGCCTGGATGTTAATCCTGTTGTACACATGTGTGGCGCGAGAGTGTACTTTCTGATATAGTACCCTATGGGTACTATTGGACATGAATTGATGGATTTTGATTCGTACACCTCGAGTGTACTACCTGTAACATCCCGAATTAGGGCCTAATCGGAACAGTAGTTTCGGGACCACAAATTTGAAGTAAAAAAATTTATTTTTATTATATTTTTATGGTATACGATTTCATGGAATGATTTCGTGAAAATTTCGTTCGAAAATTTTGACATTTGGGCACTCAATTTGGTCAAAAAGACTAAATTGTAAAAAGTGCAAAAGTTGAATTCTACATGTTAGAGGTGCCTAATTGTTATGAAATTTTAAATGGGAGGTCCTTAAATGGTAATTAGACCATTAGTTAATTTTTGGACAAAAATAGACATGAAATGGGTGTAATAAAATATTTTTAAGTTAGGGGCATTTTGGTAAACTAATAATTAAATGAATTAAAAGCCAAAATAGCCAAAATTTGGTCATCTTCTCCATGTACCAGCGAAACCCCATGGAAGCCATGGTTAGGGTTTGGTTCAAGCTTCAAGCTCATTTGTAAGTGCTCCGAGCCCCGCTTTTAAAGTTCTTTACATTTTTGAAATCCCGGTAACATGTTCTAGCTATTTCTACCATTATTTTGAGCTAGGGTTTGTGTTTAAAAATTTACCCATGAGTAATATGCATGCATTTTGATGTCTAATGTAGAAAATGAGTGTTGGGTGTTTAATAAACGACTTTACTTAGCGCTTTTCGATGAAAACGTCCGAAAGGACCGTTTTGTAAAAGTTGTAAAATTGGTCATAAATGGGTGATTTAGTGGAAATTGGGGGCTGTCATAGTTATGAAAAATGATCAACATGTCATAAAACATAAGAAAATAGGATGAAATTTAATTTTCGAGCATTGGGGAAAAAGTGAAAATATGCAAAAGTTTAAGGGTCAAAATGCAAATTTGTAAAAATATGATTTTTGGACCCCTATGAATAATGTGACTAATTATTAGGCTAAATGTGATATTATAGATCAAGGAAAACAAGATTCAGACTTAGAACGAGGTTGAACAAGGTGAAGCACTTAGAACGAGGTTGAACAAGGTGAAGCACAGACTCGAAATAAATAGTCATACTCGAAACCAGGGTAAGTTCATATGTCAATGATAATGCAATAATATTATTGTTCATACTTGAACTAAAATTGATGTGTTAACATTCTGTGATGGATATTTATTTAGTTTATATGAAGATTATATATTGTAACAAATGCCAAATTATAATTATATGTAATACCATGTTTATCTTATGGACTAATGTCTAAATAAACATGGAAATGTGTTGAATTGGATGTACATGGCATGAGTAGCTATGCATAATGAGATACTTGATGGTAAGAGAAAAATCTCGGTTGAATAAAAAGGGAAATTCGATGGATAAACCATGTTTTACATGGGAAACGAGATCCTGCATGTGTTGCAGTAAGGATTTAGCCCAGACGGGTAATTCGTGATCTCAAGTATGAAAAGGATCTAGCCCAGACGGGTGTTCCTTAAGTGATCGAGCCTCCCGAAGAATATGTGTACATTAAGGATTTAGCTCGGACGGGTAATTCGATTAGGGTCTGAATTTAGCCTGAACTGGTAATTCAAATCCGTGCTCATTGAGAGTGCTTGTCATTACAAGGGATTTAGCCTGGAATGGTAATCCCGACATCACTCCATGAGTTTATATTACGGGGGATTTAGCCTGGACTGGTAATCTTGCCGTAAGATGTGAGCTTCGCAGGAGTGCGCATATGAAATGATCACTTGTATGAATTGAAGGTGAATAGGATATCCATCGAGATTCCGAAAAATTTAACGAGATTAATATGAGAATGTAATACCCCTAACTCGTGACCGACGCCGGTGTCGGACACGAGGGGTTAACGGCCAAACCCTCTCAAGATACCAACCAATTTGACGTTACCAGTCAGGCTGGAAAACTGCGTCACCGTCGCCTTAAAAATCATATCTCGAGTTTCAAAACTCGGAAACTGGTTTCGTAAATTTTCCCTGAATTTAGACTCATATACCCATCCATGGATTTATTTTTAGAATTTTTGGTTGGGCCAATTGGTACAGTTTATTAGTTAAAGTCACCCATGTTACAGGGACCGACTGCTCTGACCTTCGCGCGTTACAACTTGAATATCTCCCTGTACAGGGATTTAATACTGGTGGCGTTTGTTTCTAATGAAACTAGACTCAAAATGGAATCTTTACATATAAGGCATGACTCCTAATTATTTCTGGATAATTTATGGTAAATTTTCAAAGTCGCGACAGGGGACCCAGAAACCGTTCTGGCCCTGTCTCACGAGAACCTTAATATTTCTCAGTATACCGCTCATATGGTCGTTTCGTTTCGTCCATATAAAATAGATTCATCAAGGTTCAGTTCCATAATTTACTCACTATTTAATTCTACTTCTACTATTTTTAGTGATTTTTCAATCTCATCTCACTGCTGCTGTCCGCAACAGTTACTGCAGTAGACTATGCCAATTTCATGAATTTTTCCTTGGCCTTAATCATCCATCATACATGACACAAATTATGGCCACCTTATCAAAATTTGAGTTTCTAAGACTCGTGGCTATAGGTTCTAGCATCCCACTCGACGACCACATAGGCCATTTTCACATGGCTTAAAGTTTACAACCCACAATTCGACAAAATATAATAGCCTATACATGCCAAATGTTCTTCAACAACAAAAACAATACCACAAGATTTCAGCCGTGTGATGACTTCAACGACGGTCCCGATCACATAAACAATACGAGTCCGAGAGACCTAAAATGGGTGACAAGAAAACACCGAGTGAGTTTACAACTCAGTAAGTCGTAAGCATTCATCAATCCACTGATAAAGTTACTACAACATGAAACAATAAACGAGGCTAGGTACTCATCCATATCGAATCTATACCATAATTCCTCGGACCTTTCGGTCCAATCTCATACCAAGTCATACATCCACATTTCATATTCTACACAACAAGATATTTGAGGCATTTTCACACACTAACTCATTTCCACCACAATCATACAATTTCAATCATCACATAGATTTAAGACTTACCAAATTCAACCCCGAGCATGAACATATTTTCTATTCGTCATGAGCTCGAGGTACTTACCCGATCCGCTGTCCGGGATTAGCTCGATAATGTCGCACACTCAGTGCCAATTGTAATGCAAGAGCATATAGTGAATCCGCACACTTAGTGCTATATGTATTCAACTCGCACACTTAGTGCTATATAATCAAACTCGCACACTTAGTGCTGTACAATTTTAAACCCGCACACTTAGTGCCAATCTTGTCACCGTGTCCATTTATACCGCACACTTAGTGCGAGACCAATACCTTATGTATTTTGCTGCCTTTATACATTCAACAATGGCATCATTCCATACACATACATTTCCATTTACACACCAACTCATTTAAACACATTTGCATATATATATTGATCATTTAAATCAACACCAAATATACGCTTAATGACTTACCTTGTGTTGGGTAAAATAGTCCAAGTCGGCTACTCGATGACCTTCGTCTTTCCCTTGCTTGATTCTCCTTCTTTAACTCCTTGAGCTTAATCAATAAATCAACTAGTTTAACCCTCTTGCTAAACATTCATAATTCAATTACACATGCATATGTATGTTTGTATATTCGGCAACCATCCTCACTTATTACCCATTTGGTCAACAATCTAAGCCAAGATAAGGCTTCAATATGGTTGCCTCTAACCGAATACATGCACACCAATCTACTTCCTTTGGCCGAATATGCATGTCTATGTGGAGGCCAATTTTACACTTAATACTACACAAAAAAAAACAGCATACATTTTCCTAATTAACGCATTACATATTGTAGTTCTATACACATCTCTCATTTATTTCATAACCGAAACAACATCACAAGCAAATAGACACCTTAAAATAGTATACATGTCATACCAATTCATCATGTGCAAACATATATTCATGTAGGTGCAATGGCCGAATTCTCAAGTGGCTTATATCCAAATATACACACATATCCAAAGCTTAAATCTTACTTACCATGCAACATGCATGAATCATACTTATGGATATAACATGGCCGAATACCACAACACCATACCGTTTCAATTTGGTCATGGTTAAACAAAGAACTTAGTATCTCATTCAAAATGCTAAAAGAAAATCTAAGAATCCTCAATCCACCATCACATGAATCATTATCAAGCTTGATATTTAGCATGCAATGGCATTAACACCATATTCACTTTGGCCGAATTTCATTCCCATGACATAACAAAGATTTGAACCATGGGCTAACAAGAACATCAAGCTAGCAACTAAAATATACATGAATCTCATGGCAAAACATCAAACTTACCTTAATCGAGGTACAAGTATGGCCAAACCTCCTCCTAAACCTCTTCCAAACCAACATGAAACAAGAATTCCTTCCTTCTTCCTTAGAATTTTCAGCCCAAAGGAAATGAAAATGATGAACAAAATTCTTCTTTCTTTCTCCACACTCACAAGCAATGGGCATGCATGAGACCATTTTTTCTCTTTTTTTTTTTTGTTCCTTTCATTATTAAATTCCCATGCTCACTATTTTATTTTTTCTTACATACACCATTGTCCCAACATGTTTTATGACATGTTTTTACCCATAATCTCTTGTCATGGCGGCCACTAACTATTAGGGGGAAATTTGACATGCAAGTCCTCCCTTGACTACATGCACTATTAGGTCCTTATAGATTAGCCTATCACTTTTCAAAAGTGTCACACAAGTCCTACTAACTGAATTCACATGCTATCGGCTAAATCGAAGCTTGAAATTTTCACACATTCATAATTACATATTCTAGACAATAAATATTACGTTCAAACATTTCGGTGACTCGGTTTAGCGGTCCCGAAACCACTTCCGACTAGGGTCAATTTTGGCTGTCACAACTCTCCCCACTTAAGAAATTTTCGTCCCGAAAATCTTACCGGTAAATAGGTTTGGGTAACGCTCTTTCATAGAGTTCTCGGGTTCCCAAGTAGCTTCTTCCATCCCGTGTTTGAGCCATAACACTTTTACTAATGGAACTCTTTTGTTTCGCAACTCCTTCACTTCACGAGCTAGGATACGAATCGGTTCTTCTTCATAACTCATATCGGCTTGAATTTCAACCTCTGATGGACTAATTACGTGTGACGGGTCAGATCTATAACGTCGAAGCATCGAAACATGGAAGACGTTGTGAATCCTTTCAAGTTCAGGGGGCAAAATCAAATGATACGCGACTGGACCGACTCGTTCAGATATTTCATATGGCCCGGTGAACCTCGGGCTCAATTTTCCCTTACGGCCAAATCTAAGCACCTTCTTCCAAGGTGAAACTTTGAGAAAGACCTTGTCTCTAACCTGATATTCAATATCTTTTCTTTTCAAATCCGCATACGACTTTTGGCGATCCGGCGACTTTCAAACTTTCACGAATTACTCGAACTCTTTGCTCGCATCCTTAACCAAATCAACCTCAAGAATTTACCTTCACTAAGTTCAGGTCCGAATAATGGGTACGGCATTTACGGCCGTATAAAGCCTCGTAAGGCGCCATCTTAATACTTGATTGAAAGCTATTGTTGTAGCGAATTCAATCAAAGGCGATACTGTTCCCATGAACCACTAAACTCAAGGATACAACATCTCAACATATCCTCGAGTATTTGAATTATCCGTTCGGATTGACCATCGGTTTGGGGGTGAAAGGCGGTCTTTGAAATACAACTTGGTACCCAAAGCTTCTTGAAATTTCTTCCAAAATCGCGAGGTAAATCTCGGATCTCTATCCGACACAATAGAAATCGGTACCCGTGTAATCTCACAATCGAGAAAGCGTACAATTGGCTAGTTTATCCAATGAAAAATCCGTGACGACGGGGATAAAGTGAGCCGACTTAGTCGGTCTATCAACAACAACCCAAATCGCATCCTTCTTACTAGTCGACAATGGCAGCCCGGACACAAAGTCCATTGTGACTCGATCCCATTTCCACTCGGGTATCGTGATCGGCTGAAGCAATCCTGAAGGCACTTGATGTTCCGCTTTCACTTGTTGACATATTAAACATCTCGAAACAAAGTCGGAGATGTCCTGTTTCATACCATGCCACCAAAACCGACGTTTCAAATCGTTGTACATCTTCGTACTCCCCGGGTGGATTGCCATTCGGCTACAATGGGCTTCGTTCAAAATTATTGGAATAAGTTCAATTCTTTGGGACACAGACGACTTCGAACCTCAAACAATCGTCATCATCGATTTGAAATTCGAGTCCTTGTTCGAACACACTCATCCCGTTTGCAACCAACTCATCGTCGACTTTTCGAGCTTCACGAATTTGACGTATCAATAATGGTTTGGCTTTCAATTCAGCTACTAACACATTGTCGGGTAGGATAGGCAAGTGTACATTCATCGCTCGCAAAGCAAATAGTGATTTCCGGCTTAAGGCATCTGCAACCACATTAGCCCTTCCCGGGTGATAATCAATGACGAGCTCATAATCTTTTAACAACTCGAGCCATCGCCTTTGTCGCAGATTTAAGTCTCTTTGGGTCATCAAATATTTGAGACTTTTGTGATCCGAATACACATGGCACTTCTCACCAAATAAGTAATGTCGCCATATCTTTAAAGGCGAATACGATGGCGACCAATTCGAGATCATGGCTCGGATAATTTTTCTCATGTGGCTTTAATTGCCTCGACGATAGGCCACAACTCGCCCTTCTTGCATCAATACGCAACCCAACCCAACCCAAGTAGGGATGCGTCACTATAAATGACAAATTCTTTGCCCGATTCGGGTTGCACTAGAATTGGGGCTTCGATCAAATAAGCTTTCAGTTGATCGAAACTTTTCGACATTTCTCCGTCCATTCGAACTTAACATCCTTTTGGAGTAAGCCGTCATTGGCGTGGCTATCGTCGAGAAACCTTTACAAATCGTCGGTAATAACCGGCAAGCCCCAAAAGCTCCTAACTTCGGTAACATTCCTTGGTGGTTTCCAATCGACTATGGCGAAATTTTGTTGGGTCCACCACGACACCGTCACGGACACCACGTGCCCCAAAAGCTAACCTCTTTCAACCAAAATTCACATTTTGAACTTTGCGTATAACTACTTATCTCGTAAGATTTGCAACACTAGCCTCGGTGTTCAAGCATGCTCGGTTTCATCTCTCGAATAGACCAAAATGTCATCGATAAATACAACTATGAACCGATCCAAGTATGGCTGAAAATTCTATTCATTAAATCCATAAACACCGAGGGCATTAGTGAGCCCAAACGGCATCACCAAGAATTCGTAGTGACCGTACCTCGTTCTAAAAGCGGTTTTGGGTATGTCCGATTCTCGGACCCTCAACCGATAGTACCCGACCTCAAATCTATCTTTGAAAACACCGAGGCTCCCTTTAATTGATCAAACAAATCGTCAATTCGTGGCAATGGATATTTATTCTTTATCGTCACTTTATTGAGTTGACGATAGTCGATGCACAACCTCATGGTTCCGTCCTTCTTCTTCACAAACAATACAAGTCGCCCCATGGAGAAAAACTCGGTCGGCGAAACCTCTATCCGTCAATTCTTGCAATTGAACCTTCAATTCCTTTAATTCGTTAATGCCATACGATACGGGGCTATTGAAATCGGCGTAGTACCGGTACAACCGATGCGAATTCCACTTCTCGAACCGGTGGCAATCCGGTAACTCCTCGGGAAAAACATCCGAATACTCACAAACCACTGGTACCGATTCGAGTTTCCTTTCCGTCTCTTTACTTCCAAACACATACGCAAGGTATGTTTCACACCCTTTTCACATACCTCCGAGCGGTCATAGAAGATATTATCATTTGGCGCTCCTTTTAAATCGATGAGACTCGACTCGGACTACCTCATTATTTGCACTCCTCAAATCAATGGTTTTCCTTTGCGTCCACCACTTTGCATCATGTACGGTCACCAATCCATACCAAGAATAACATCGAATTCATTAAATGGTAAAAGCATCGATCTGCGGAAAGCAGATTCTCGAATTATTAGGGGCATCTCTTGCACACTTTATCAACGAGCACGTATTGACCCAAAGGGTTTGACACTGAATTACGAACTCAGAGACTCAACGGTAGAGTCTTCTTTGGATGCTAAGGTTTCACATACATATGAGTGAGTAGAGCGGGGTCAATCAATGCAATCACAATAGTATCAAAGAGAGTAAAAGTACCAGTGGTAACGTCAGGGGAGGATGCCTCCTCTCGTGCGCGGATGGCATATGCTCTAGCAGGAGTACGGGTCTCGGATCGGACAGCCATATTAGAGGCTCCTCTCTGATTACCACCCCTACCTCCAGAGATTCTCGGGGCCTACCTCCACCGTCGTTCCACTAGGTCTTGCACCTTGCGTCTTATTCCTCTCATCTAGCTCGTGCAATCTCTAATGAAGTGGTCCTTAGAACCGCATCCATAACAGCCCTATTAATGAGACTTACCCCAACATTCACCTAGGTGTCGTCTTCCACATTGGGGGCATTCAGGTCTCTCTTGACGATTATTGCCCACACTAGCTACTGAAGTAGCTCGGGAGTCCGTCAATGGTCGGGCTCTAATGGAAATTCCCACAGTCGTCCTCGACTTACTGGTGTCCTCCCTGAACCTCTTTACAGCCGAGAACGGAGCTTTACTCGTCGATCTTTTACGGTAATCTCTTGCT
Organism: Gossypium arboreum; assembly: GCF_025698485.1. Lineage (NCBI taxonomy): Eukaryota > Viridiplantae > Streptophyta > Magnoliopsida > Malvales > Malvaceae > Gossypium > Gossypium arboreum. The sequence continues at coordinate 42,935,741 of NC_069077.1, read as the reverse complement.
TCAAATTCAGCCTTCTTCTTCTCCTTCCCAAGTTCTTCCGCCTTGCAGGCTCGTTCGACTAGTGTCACGAACTCCTTTATCTCCAAAATTCCCACTAGTAACTTTAACTCTTCATTCAATCCTTCTTCAAATCTTTTGCACATCGCAACCTCATCAGCCACACACTCCCGAGCATACCGACTAAGTCTTACGAACTCATGTTCAGTATTCGAGATCTGATCATCCGGCCTTGCTTGAGTTCCAAGAATTCCTTACGCTTCTGATCGATGAACCGTTGACTAATGTATTTCTTTCGAAATTCGGATTGGAAGAAATCCCAAGTAACTCGTTCATTTGGGACTATGGAAATTAAAGTCCTCCACCAATAGTAAGCTGAGTCTCATAACAAGGATATAGCACACTTAAGACATTCATCGGGTGTGCATGACAGTTCATCTAACACTCTAATGGTGTTATCGAGCCAGAACTCGGCCTTTTCGGCATCATCAGTAACTATGGCCTTGAACTCCTCGGCCCCACGCTTCCTAATCAAGTCCACAGGTGGTTTACTCAGCCTCACAGGATCGATCCTTTGGAGGCATTGCGGGCTCTTGGGGTGGAGTATTTAAATTCGGGAATGGTTGGACAGCCGGGTTGGTTCGGGCATATTGCGCGACCCACTCATTCATCATGGTGAAGAAGGCTTGTTTCGCCCCTTCATTTTGATTATTCGCGGATGACTGAGGCTCAACGGGCGGTGTCCCTTGCGCAGGAGCAGCCGCTACACTTTCAATGTCATCCGCCAAGGGTCTCTACCCGGGTTCCATTGCTAATCAAAACAAAAATTCCAACCGTCAGAAGTCATCACATTATTAAGCGCTAACAATTTGGCATGTATAGCTAGACTCACACGCGCTATGGTAGTCCTAGAACCGACTAAACCATAGCTCTGATACCAATAAAATTGTAATACCCTAACTCGTGACCGACGCGGTGTCGGACACGAGGGTTAACGCCAAACCCTCTCAAGATACCAACCAATTTGACGTTACCAGTCAGGCTGGAAAACTGCGTCACCGTCGCCTTAAAATCATATCTCGAGTTTCAAAACTCGGAAACTGGTTTCGTAAATTTTCCTGAATTTAGACTCATATACCCATCCATGGATTTATTTTTAGAATTTTGGTTGGGCCAATTGGTACAGTTTATTAGTTAAAGTCACCCATGTTACAGGGACCGACTGCTCTGACCTTCGCGCGTTACAACTTGAATATCTCCCTGTACAGGGCTTTAATACTGGTGCCGTTTGTTTCTAATGAAACTAGACTCAAAATGGAATCTTTACATATAAGGCATGACTCCTAATTCTTTCTGGATAATTTATGGTAAATTTTCAAAGTCGCGACAGGGGACCCAGAAACCGTTCTGGCCCTGTCTCACGAGAACCTTAATATTTCTCAGTATACCGCTCATATGGTCGTTTCGTTTCGTCCATATAAAATAGATTCATCAAGGTTCAGTTCCATAATTTACTCACTATTTAATTCTACTTCTACTATTTTTAGTGATTTTTCAATCTCATCTCACTGCTGCTGTCCGCAACAGTTACTGCAGTAGACTATGCCAATTTCATGAATTTTCCTTGGCCTTAATCATCCATCATACATGACACAAATTATGGCCACCTTATCAAAATTTGAGTTTCTAAGACTCGTGGCTATAGGTTCTAGCATCCCACTCGACGACCACATAGGCCATTTTCACATGGCTTAAAGTTTACAACCCACAATTCGACAAAATATAATAGCCTATACATGCCAAATGTTCTTCAACAACAAAAACAATACCACAAGATTTCAGCCGGTGTGATGACTTCAACGACGGTCCCGATCACATAAACAATACGAGTCCGAGAGACCTAAAATGGGTGACAAGAAAACACCGAGTGAGTTTACAACTCAGTAAGTCGTAAGCATTCATCAATCCACGATAAAGTTACTACAACATGAAACAATAAACGAGGCTAGGTACTCATCCATATCGAATCTATACCATAATTCCTCGGACCTTTCGGTCCAATCTCATACCAAGTCATACATCCACATTTCATATTCTACACAACAAGATATTTGAGGCATTTTCACACACTAACTCATTTCCACCACAATCATACAATTTCAATCATCACATAGATTTAAGACTTACCAAATTCAACCCCGAGCATGAACATATTTTCTATTCGTCATGAGCTCGAGGTACTTACCCGATCCGCTGTCCGGGATTAGCTCGATAATGTCGCACACTCAGTGCCAATTGTAATGCAAGAGCATATAGTGAATCCGCACACTTAGTGCTATATGTATTCAACTCGCACACTTAGTGCTATATAATCAAACTCGCACACTTAGTGCTGTACAATTTTAAACCCGCACACTTAGTGCCAATCTTGTCACCGTGTCCATTTATACCTGCACACTTAGTGCCGAGACCAATACCTTATGTATTTTGCTGCCTTTATACATTCAACAATGGCATCATTCCATACACATACATTTCCATTTACACACCAACTCATTTAAACACATTTGCATATATATATATTGATCATTTAAATCAACACCAAATATACGCTTAATGACTTACCTTGTGTTGGGTAAAATAGTCCAAGTCGGCTACTCGATGACCTTCGTCTTTCCCTTGCTTGATTCTCCTTCTTTAACTCCTTGAGCTTAATCAATAAATCAACTAGTTTAACCCTCTTGCTAAACATTCATAATTCAATTACACATGCATATGTATGTTTGTATATTCGGCAACCATCCTCACTTATTACCCATTTGGTCAACAATCTAAGCCAAGATAAGGCTTCAATATGGTTGCCTCTAACCGAATACATGCACACCAATCTACTTCCTTTGGCGAATATGCATGTCTATGTGGAGGCCAATTTTACACTTAATACTACACAAAAAAAAAACAGCATACATTTTCCTAATTAACGCATTACATATTGTAGTTCTATACACATCTCTCATTTATTTCATAACCGAAACAACATCACAAGCAAATAGACACCTTAAAATAGTATACATGTCATACCAATTCATCATGTGCAAACATATATTCATGTAGGTGCAATGGCGAATTCTCAAGTGGCTTATATCCAAATATACACACATATCCAAAGCTTAAATCTTACTTACCATGCAACATGCATGAATCATACTTATGGATATAACATGGCCGAATACCACAACACCATACCGTTTCAATTTGGTCATGGTTAAACAAAGAACTTAGTATCTCATTCAAAATGCTAAAAGAAAATCTAAGAATCCTCAATCCACCATCACATGAATCATTATCAAGCTTGATATTTAGCATGCAATGGCATTAACACCATATTCACTTTGGCCGAATTTCATTCCCATGACATAACAAAGATTTGAACCATGGGCTAACAAGAACATCAAGCTAGCAACTAAAATATACATGAATCTCATGGCAAAACATCAAACTTACCTTAATCGAGGTACAAGTATGGCCAAACCTCCTCCTAAACCTCTTCCAAACCAACATGAAACAAGAATTCCTTCCTTCTTCCTTAGAATTTTCAGCCCAAAGGAAATGAAAATGATGAACAAAATTCTTCTTTCTTTCTCCACACTCACGGCAATGGGCATGCATGAGACCATTTTTTCTCTTTTTTTTTTTTTGTTCCTTTCATTATTAAATTCCCATGCTCACTATTTTATTTTTTCTTACATACACCATTGTCCCAACATGTTTTATGACATGTTTTACCCATAATCTCTTGTCATGGCGGCCACTAACTATTAGGGGGAAATTTGACATGCAAGTCCTCCCTTGACTACATGCACTATTAGGTCCTTATAGATTAGCCTATCACTTTTCAAAAGTGTCACACAAGTCCTACTAACTGAATTCACATGCTATCGGCTAAATCGAAGCTTGAAATTTTCACACATTCATAATTACATATTCTAGACAATAAATATTACGTTCAAACATTTCGGTGACTCGGTTTAGCGGTCCCGAAACCACTTCCCGACTAGGGTCAATTTTGGGCTGTCACAGAGAAATTAAATAAAAGGCTCTTGCCATGATACATAATGTATGTTATATGATAATATTATGATGCATGTGAGTTGTCATGTTTGGACGAGTGCGGTGCTAAATGATAGCACAGGTAAGTACTCGAAACCCATGAACACGTGCTTGACATGTGAAATGAAATGGACTTATGACGATGGTGCAAATGAATGAATGATATTTATGAGAATAATTTCTATGACAAATTGTGATGGTTATTATCTGTTTGCACTAAGACAGATTTGGTATAGCAGCATTGGTTTGACTTTGAAAATATACTAAAAATTGTGGAAATTGAGTTAAAGCTTGAATAAAATATGTAATTAAATCTTAATGAGTCTAGTTTCATATAAAGGAAACGGTGTAAGTAAAAGAATTCTGTATCATGAGATATTTGAATTCTTGTGAGACAGAGTCAGAGTGATTCCAGACTCTCCGATCTAAAATTTGGAAAATCAATAGAAATTTTAACAAAATAATTATAAGTTAAAATTTATATGAATGAAATCCTAAATGAGTCTAATTTCAGGAGAAAGAGACGGGAACATCATCCGAGTCTCGTACTAGGAGATAAATAAATTTTAGTGAAGAAAGGTCGAAGCTGTCAAATAGAGAAACAGGGGAGATTTTTAATAATAAACTATACTTATTGGCTAGACCAAAAATTCTTAAAATTTTATGATAATAAGATAAATAAGTCTACTTTTTGGTAAAATTAACGGATATTAATTTGGAGTTCTGTAGCTCGAGTTATAAATAATTTATTGACTATGACTCGAGTAGATAGCTTGACCAGAATATGAATAAAAGCATAATTATAGTTGTTTTACCTAAGAAAACATGTTATTATAATGCTTATTATTTTCATATGGACTTACTAAGCGTTAAGCTTACTCCCGCTTTTCATCTTTTCAGTTTTTACAGGTTAGCTCGGGGTTGGAGATCGTCGGAGGCAACATCACACTATCAAGCCCTTACCCTTGGAGTATTGACATGTATATGTTAAACGTGTTCAAGTGAGTGGCATGTATAGGGACTTAGTTTTCCTATGATCGATGTCATTGTGATTAGCCAAATGTATTGGCTTTTAATGATTTGTTGTATGTAGCCATGAGATGTGGCTTATAATGATTTTGGCTTGTAAGCCTATTCATCCATGATATATGTAAATGTCTCGTGATGTGGGTACGTGATTATGCTTGCTCACTATGTATAAGAAGTATATAACATATATATATGGTGAATGCCTTAGGGCCATTTGAGGTGGTCATGGCTATGGAATAAATGCGTGATATGGTAATAAGTTGATAATACCCTGAACATGGATGTTTAATTTATAAGTTTGTAAACATAGTATAATGGTATAAGGAGTAAAAAGGGGTGACTTAAGTCTTGGAAAATAGCCTATTAAGGTCCACATGGTTGGACACACGGGCGTGTGTCTAGGCCGTGTGTGACACACGGTTCCCTCCCATGGGCGTGTGCTATGGCCGTGTGTCCCCTGCATTTAAAATTTTGAGTTAGTATAGGACACGGGTGGGTCACACGGGCGTGTCCCATAGCCATGTCCCAAAGTCAGTATTGTATTGAACACGGACAGACAACATGGGCGTGTGCCATGGCCGTGTTTAAAAGTTAGTGTTGCCCACAGGCTAAGGGCATGGGCGTGCCCTAAGCCACACGGGCATGTGAGTCCACACGGCCCACCTACCGGGTGTGTGGCACTCCAAAGCTAGAAATTTATTAAGTTGCCCAAAGTTTACCGAATGTTTTCGGTTTTGTCCTGAACCAGCTTAATGTAAGTTATAGGCCTCGATGGCCTATTTAAGGGATGATAACATATGTTCTAAAAGTTTTAAATTTTGGGTGAAATTTAGTGACTCGATTTTGTATTTTTATGAATGTTTAAGTTTGGTAATGCCTCGAGCCCTGTCTCGGTGTTGGATACTGGTGAGGGGTGTTACACTACCTGTGTAACCATCGATATTTCAGATAAATTCAACAGGGTAAAAATCTTGATATGAAAAGATATGGATAAGAAATGAGTTATTACACATATCCGGCTAAAATACAAGTAAATAATGATACATGACATATGATATATGAAAACATGAGATGATGATATCTGTACATGGACTTTATTTGATAAATATATGTTCATTCTTGATTATAGACTTGTGCACCTTGAGTGTACTAATCCTGAACTTGATGCTTTGTGTAATATAAGTAAAGTTATGATATGAAATGATTTGAACTTGAAATGAACTATTATGAAATTATACTTGAAATAATGAGATGAACTATGCATGTTGAATGAATACATGTTGTGGAAAGCATATGTGCTTGGAAACTTGATTATTGTTGTGCCCATATATGTTTTGATGTTAATATGGAAAATGTGACTAACAAGGGCAAACTGATTGATTATGCCTTACATAGTTACCTCAAAATAGAATGAATGGTAAGTTAAGTACCATGTTATACGAAGTTACTAAGCATTTTATGCTTACTTAGTTTTATTTCCCTATTTTAGAGTAAATCGGAAGCTCATTGGATTGGAAGCTCGGCAGAGACCACTCATACTATCCATCGGCCCATGTCGGTATAATATGATAAATCAATTATGGTTGTAATGGCATGTACAGGATATATTGGCAATATTGGCATGTAAATGTAAATGATGATTGTAATCTAGACATTGGAATGGCTAGTAATGGTTTGTTTAAATATACTTGTAATGTCAAACTATGGTAGCTACATATAAGTTAAATAGTTGATCAAATCATGTTTAATACATGGATTGAACTAAGGTAAGATTGTAGACATGTATGCATGAAATGATATGCCATGATGAATGATGGAATTTTCTTGATTTGAATGCTTGAAATGGATGGTATTTGGATGTATGATTCAAGTGCAGGTCACGGGTGTGATTTTGGGTGAGAAATGAAGCTAGGAATGGCTTTATTTTGTCCACATGGGTTGACATACGAGCGTGTGTCCAGATCGTGTGTGACATGGCCGAGTACATGGGCGTGTAGTTAGGCCGTGTGTCCCCTGCACTTTAATTTTTGAGAAATAAAATGCTCAGAATTGAGCACACGGCAGAGACACGGGCTTGTGTCTCAGCCGCATGTGCTACATGGCCTAGAATAGGGGTGTGTCTCTTGGCCGTGTGAAACCTGCACCTAAATTCGAAATGAATTAATTAACCACACGTCCTAGCACAAGGGCATTTGGAATGGCCATGTGCACAAGTCAGAGAGTTACACGGGGTCGAACACGGCCTCCAGCACGGGCGTGTCCTAGGGTCACAGGGGCGTGTCCCTTGGACCACATAGGCGTGTGAGCCCTGCACCTTGAAAATTTTTTAAAATGTTGCGAAAAATTCTTAAAGGTTCTGATTAAGTCCCGACTAGATTTTAATGCTCGCATTGGACCTCGAGGGTCCATTTAAGGGACATTATGAATGATTTCAGAATTTGAATAGTAACTTGTATAATTTATCTATAAATACTTCTGAAAGTTTTGGTAATGCTCTGAAACCCTGTTCTAACGACAGATACGGGTTAGAGGTGTTACATTATGGTCATTTTTGATATATAGTTTGGTAATGAATTTGGTCATTTGAAATGGCTTGTAAATGTTAATGTTTTGGTTTGTATATAGCCATGAGAGTTGGTTTAATTTGGTTGGTTTAGTTGCGTATATATATGTGTGTGCATATGGCTTATGATGTGTGTTTGAGGATGGCTTTGTGATGATTGTTGATAAATAGCATAGTGAATATCAAATGGTATAAATTTAAGCTTGGTATGTTGGTGAAATTAGGTAAATAATTTATGTTTGGAAAATGACCATATTGATTATTTGAGATAGTGAAATTTGATATGAATTGGAATGGCATATTATGGTATTGATGTGTTTTGTATTGGTTAGTGTTAAAATGGTATGAATTATGCTTGAATGAGGTTAATAGAATGCCTATCTTTATGCCACGAATTATGGCATTTGGTTTAATATAGGTATATGCAAATTGGGTGGCAAAATAGCTTGGTAAATACCCTATTTTTGTCCTCACGGGCATGTGTCTCAGCTGTGTGTGACACACAGTCAGGTTACACGACTGAGTGTCCCCTAGTGTTGAAATAGAAATCAAGTCAGTATGCTCTACATGGCCTAGCACGTGGGCGTGTGACCTGGTCATATGACATAAGTCAATATACCCTATAGGTTTGGCACGGCCTAGCACATGGCTTGGCACACGGGCATGTGTGGCCATTTAGGGCACACGGGCATGTGTGTTAGCCGTATGACCCAGGTCTGAGAGTTACACGGGGTTGAGTACAACCATGTGATTCCTTTTCGAATGTCTACACAACCAGTGACACGGGCGTGTGTCCCCTATATTTTGAAAAATTTTCTAAGTCTCGTAAAAATTTCTTGAGCTGTCAATTTAGTCTCAAACCACTTTTAAAGCATGTTTACGGCCTCGTAGGCTCGTATTGTAATACCCCTTACCTGTATTCGACGCCGAAAGAAGGTAGGAGGCATTACAGACTTAAACACAAGCAAACATACAATTTTGAGTCATAAATTTGCGTCTAAATTAAAACTATTTGCATTTAATCATAAAGTCCCTAATACGAGCCTACGAGGCCCAAAACGTGCTTTGGAAGTGGTTCGGGACTAAACCGAAAACTTTAGAAAATTTTATGACACTTGGAAATTTTTGCTAAAATAGGAGTCACAAGCCTGTGTGGCTTGGGACATGCCCATGTGAGCAGGCTGTGTGGTCACACACGCCGTGTCCCTAACCCTTGTAACTCTCTGTTTGTCACCCAAGAACAAATTGAAGTCACATGGCCAAGACAGACGCCTGAGTCTCTCAGCCGTGTCCTTCACACAGCTGAGAGACACGACCGTGTCTCATACCCATGTCTCGATACTGAGCATTCTATTTTGCAACAACACGGCTGAGAGACACGACCGTGTCTCATACCCATGTCTCGATACTGAGCATTCTATTTTGCAACAATTTAGGTGCAGGGGACACACGGCCGGATCACATGCCCATGGGGCCGACTGTCTGTCACACATGGCCTAGACACATGCTCGTGTGTCTGCCTGTGCGTACAAAAACAAGGCTATTTACCAAGCCATTTTGCCACCCTTACTTGCACACATCTACACAACATCACATGGCACAAATTTAAGCATGTAAGTGAAGCCAAACAATCACAACCAAGACAATAACATGTCATTCACATACATTATTACTCATGCTTAAAACATCAACCTCTCCACATCAAATTATGCAAGTTTCCACATTTACAAATAACACTAATGTAAACATACTCATAACCAACATTAGCCAACTTCCAAGGCTATATAGAAAATAAACTATGAACCATTATAAGCCAACACATATGACCAAAAGACCAAGTCCCTATACATGCCATGAACTCAAAATACTTGAATTCATCAATACCCAAAATGATAATTGGATAGTGTGATAGGATCTCCGGCGATCTCCAACCTGAGTTGGCTTGACGGCACTATAATATATGGGAAAGGAAGGGGGTAAGCTATATAGCTTAGTAAGTCCTATGAACATAATAAGCAACTCTTACCAAAAATTTACTGAGACCAACAATATAAACACAAGATAAAATAAATTACTATAAAGCTCATAGTTATAACTTATTCGGTCACATTGTTTACTCTATCAATTTGCTAGCATAATCTAACATGTCTTGACATTAGCCTAACAACTGTAATCTCTCCATTATAATAGATTACTACAATTGACCAATCATTTCAAACCTTATAATAAACTTGCACATCAATTATGGGTATTCACATTTCAAGCATATATTTCAACATCTTTCAATTGTTTAAAGCTCATATCTTCCCATAGTCATTTCAATAGGTAATTATGCCAATCTTTCCTTTTTCTCATATCCGAAAAATCAAAATTTATGTGAATGATACATGCTATATCATAACTCAGTTTGGCCTGAAAGCCAATTACACAATTGCCAACCCAATTTACCATGTATTTTATATATCACAAGCATGGACCAATAGTCACAAGACTTTCACAAAAACATTCTCATGGAAACCATAAACTAAACAATGTCATGAAGTCAATACTTATAAACTTATGTACATACTTGTGCTAATTCGTAATTCTTACATGTTCTTTCTCTTCTTTGACATACCCATTGAATTTCCTGTTGAACCACTTAGAATACTAAAGGATACTCGGGAATCTCGTAAACACAGTACTGTACCAATGCCATATCCCAGTTATGGTCTTACATGTAATCTCGTATCGATGGCAATAGCCTAGTTATGGTCTTAAATTAAGTCTCATATCGATGCCATATCCCATATATGGTCTTACACGTAATCTCAGTAACCCTAATGTCATGACGTTTGTATCCTATCTATTCCTAAGGTTCAACCGGGACTTTCGCTGTATCGAATCTCTGTCGGTCATTTTTTTAGTATCGTACTTAATAACATTCACATTTCATTTCAATAATATAACATTTACCACAATTATACCAATTAAGCATTTATACACATATAATTTAATGCTTATTAAACATATGAACTTACCTCGGCATAAAAATGGCGAAAATGACCTAACCGTCAAATACTTGTTTTTCTCCCGTTCTAATTTTTAACCTCATTTTTCTTGATCTATAATATCAAATTTAACTTATTTAATCATTATACTATTCAAATCAGCCCAAAATCACATTATGGCAAAAATTACATTTTTCCCTCTAAAGTTTCACATTTTTACATTTTAGTCCCTAGGCTCGTAAAATTAAATGTACTCAATTTCTTCAATACCCAGGCCTATATGAACCTTATACAAGCTTATATCAGCCCACATTATTCTTTTATTCACATTTTAACACCCATTTTACAACTTTTTGTGAATAGGTCCTTTTTAGGCATTTTCATCGAAAATCACTTAGCAAAAGTTGTTTATCTAACAACTAACATGCATTTCTACCATTAAAAATCAAAATACATGGTTCAAACCCTAAACCTTCAACCATTTCTCAAATTAGTACTAGAAATAGGTAGATCATGTTACAAAGATTTCAAAAACATAAAAATCACTTAAGAACGGACTTACAGTCGAGCTTGGAAGCTTGAAAAACCCTAGCCATGGTATCCACTTGTGAATTTTGGCCACGGGAGGAAGATGGATAAAAATTGCTATTTATTTTGGCTTTTTAATTCATTTAATTACCAAATTACTAAAATGTCCTTAATGAAAAACTTTAGAAACATACCTAACCATGTCCATTTTTGTCCACCAACTTAACCACTTGTCTAATTTTCATTTAAGGACCTCCAATTTAAAATTTCATAACAATTTAACACCTTTAACCTGTAGAACTCACATTTTGCACTTATTACAATTTAGTCCTTTTGGCCAAATTAAGTGCCCAAACGTCAAAAGTTTTGAACAAAATTTTCACGAAATCATTCCATAAAACTGAAGACCATACAAATATAATAAAAATAAATTTTCTACGTCGGATTCGTGGTCCCAAAACCACTATTACACGTATTAGGGATTATGTGATTGAGTTTGAATGATGATTGCATGAAATTTAAAAATGTATGTGAAATGAATGTTTAATTATTTTATAAGTTTGGTAATGCTCTATAACCCTATTTCAGTGTTGAATACGGGTGAGGGGTGTTACATTTATTGGTATCAGAGCTACGATATAGTCAATTCTCGGGCTAACGTAGCGTATGTGAGAGTCTAGCTATATGTCATATATAACCTGTGATATTGTGATATCTCCTGACAGTTTTAAATCGTGTTTTCATATAGTAAATGGATCTCGATCGAGCTGTAGTTGATGATGTTGAAAGTAATGCGCCTGCCTTCGTTCACGGAGTAGCGTAATCAAAATTGAGACCCATATCAGGTAGCCAGGGAGGAGAGGCTAAAGAATCCTTCTTCCAGATGATGAATGAGTGGTTTACAAAGTTTTTTTCGAACAAATCCGGTTGCTCAACAACCTCCACCCCCACCTAATCCCCAACTGGTTCCTATAACTCCTCAAGGTGTAGAGTTTTTATGACTGAATAAGTTGCCAGTTGATAAGATTAGAAAACACGGACATGAAGAGTTTGGAACTAATGTTGACGACAATCCTGAGGGAGCTAAGTTTTGGCTTAAAAATATGATTCAGGTATTTGATGAGCTTTCTTGCATACTGGCTGAGTGTTTAAAATGTGCTGTATCACTTTTGAGGGACACAATGTATCAATGGTGGAATAACTTAGTATCTGTGGTACCGAGAGAAAGATTTACCTGGGAATTCTTTCAAGCCGAATTTAAAAAGAAATATATCAGTCAATGGTTTATTGAGGCAAAGAGTTTCTTGAACTAAAACAGGGTCATATGTCTGTGACTGAATACGAGCAAGAGTTTGTTAGACTCAGTAAGTACGCTCGCGAATGTGTTTCAACTGAAGTGATTATGTGTAAAATATTTGAAGATGGGCTAAATGAAGATATTAGTCTGTTAGTCGAAATTCTAGAGTTGAAAGAATTTGTGGTATTAGTTGTGTAACAGCCCGATTTAGACCCTAGTCAGAACGGCTATTTTGAGACCACGAATTCGAGTTAGAAAATTATTTAAAAAATTATTTTCTGTGTTTATTATGTGTGAATTAATATCTATGAAATTTTCATGATTTAATTTTGTCGTTTGAGTGTCCGATTAAATAAAAATGACTTAATCGCGTAAAATAAAAATTTGATGGTTAATTGTAAAAGAGCCAAATTGTTGTTGTTCTTTTAATATGGAGGTTTTATGTTGGAAATAGACCATAATATTGGTGTTGGACATTTGTATACAACTATTATAAAGAATCCATATTATATATTAAAGGTTAAATAAGTAATTAAATAATATGATAATATAAGTTATAATATAACATAATTAAAAAGCCACGGTTCATACTTTCTCTTTGACCGAATATGAAAATATAAAGAAAATAAAAGGAAGCTTAAGTTTCGGCCATGGTTGATCTTGATTAAGGTATGTAACTAGCTCGATTTTTGATAATTTTTACGTTTTTGAGATCGTTGCTAAGTTATCTACAAGGCACATGCTTGAATTTTTGATTTTGGTGAATATTTTGAGTTATGCCATTGTTGAAAGCTTGTGATTTTTTTGTTTAGTGATGAAATATGAAAGATATGTTTTGGGTTAACATGTTTTGTATTAGAGTTTTTGATGATTTTGAGTAATTAGGACTAAATTGCAAAAAATAATAAATTGAGGGACTAAAATATGAAATAAATGAAATATATGGACTTGTATGAACACTAGGAACATTCGGCCTAACATGGGTGTATTGAAATTTTGCATATTTTGTGTTTTGTGCAATAGGGACTAAATTGTAAAAAGTGTAAAATGTCAGGGGTAAAATGGTAATTTTCCCATTTATTTGTTTTGGACTAAATTGAATGAAAATATGTTTGAATGAATTTAATTTGAATATGTTTAGATCAAGAACCAAAGAAATCAGATTTGGATCGGGGGAAAACTAAAGTTGTCGAGTAGTCGTCCCATCCCGATTACCGTTGTCCGAGGTAAGTCTATAAGCGAGTAGACATTTTTAATTTTAATTAAATGCATATTATACATGCTGAAATTAAATATGTGAATATATATACCTAATAGCCAAATGTGTACAAGTTTGGCATCCATGATTATGAATTCGTTTCAACCGAGTTACGATGTCCGAAAGTCCCGTATGAACTCTAGGAATAGCTAGGATACATATGTCATGACATAGGATTCTGATATGTGATGTGCGAGTAAGACCATGGCATCGATATATGTGTACGAGTAAGACCCTGTCTAGGACAGTGTTATTGATATGTGATTACATGTAAGACCATGTCTGGGACGTTGGCATTGTACAATATGTGTGATTATTCGAGTGCCCTATCCAATTTTGAATGGTTCATCAGGCAAAGATAAGTTGTGAGCGGATGTGTAAAACGAGCTCAATGGCCAGGTATGAATTAACTTGTTGTCTACTTGAAATAAGGTAAGTAAGTAACTTGATATTTGTTACAAATCATGTGTGAAGTACATGAAGAATATATGTGAAAATGGTATGTGTATTCAGCCCTGTGAATAAATAATTTGAGTATTATTGAAATGATTCTTAACTATGTGTGTAACACCCCAAACCCGAGACCATCGCCGGTGTCGGACACGAGGGGTTAGCGAGCCAAGTTCACTTGTTTTGCCCATCCATTGGACATTTCCAGTCAGGCTGGAAAAACTGCGTCACTGTCGCCCTAAAAATCATATCTCGAGTTTCAAAACTCAGAAACTGGTTTCGTAAATTTTCCCTGAATTTAGACTCATATATCCATCCATGGATTTATTTCTAGAATTTTTGGTCGGGCCAATTGGTACAGTTTATTAGTTAAAGTCACCCATGTTACAGGGATCGACTGCTCTGACCTTCGCGCGGTATAACTTGAATATCTCTCTGTACAGGGCTTTAATGCTGGTGCCGTTTGTTTATAATGAAACTAGACTCAAAATGGAATCTGTACATATAAGGTATGTCTCCTAATTATTTTGGATAATTTATAGTGAATTTTTAAAGTTGCGACAGGGAACCCAGAAACCATTCTGTCCCTGTCTCACAATAGCTTTAATATCTCTTAACCTGGAACTCCTATGACCATTTCGTTTCTTCCATAAGAAAATAGACTCATCAAGGTTCATTTACATAGCTTATTCACTATTTAATTCCATTCCTATGAATTTTGGTGATTTTTCACATTCACGCCACTGCAGCTGGCAGCATCTGTTTTAAGGTAGGGCTTACCTATTTGGTAGTCTCCATGAATCGACTAGTCTTGCCATACATAGGTTCATATATGATCATTTTAACCATGCCAATGGCTGATCATATGACCAACATTCCCATTTCCAAGCCATAGCCACATCATGACACCAAATATATATATACAAACCACAATTAGTCTAAGTTCATGCTTCCCTTTCGAGCCATTTTCGCATGGCCGTACATACTTACATTACAACATATTTAACAAACAAGAGGTAGTCCTATACATGCCATCTCAAGTTCAACCAAAAATTTATACCAAAATGGAGGCTTGATAGTGTGGATGACTTCGACTTCAACGATCCCAAATCCGATTGCTTCGAGCGAAATCTAAAAAAAAACTGAGAGCCAAAGCAACGGGGTAAGCATTTTTATGCTTAGTAAGTCTCAAGGAATATAATCAACTCTAATTACAGCAATACATTCACATAGCCAAATGCATCATTTCATTTATACACATTCTTACTTCACACTTCATCATTATATAATTTCACAAAGTATCAATCAATTCAATAACTGAAGTTCATTAGTCGATTGAGCGAATGTTGCTCAAACATGTCGACCTTCCAATGCACATATAAACGTACCTCATTCTTTGGGCTTTTTGAGTGTACTCATTGAATTTATTACAGCAGCCAACACTCACCTCCAGCCCAAGATTCTTGAACATAACCGGATACAACCATGTGCACAAATGCCTTGGTCTTAGCCGGATAGAATGTCTCGCACGAATGCCTTGGTCTTAGCCGGATGTAGCCACTAGCACAATTGCCTTGGTCTTAACCGGATAAAATTTCCAGCATAATTGTCTTGATTTAGCCGGATATCATTCAATTTCCCATGAACACATACATCAATTATCATTGGACATACATAATTCATTTTCGTTACTAAGGCTCAAACGCAATTACAGTCACAAGCATATTAGCCTTGGGACTTAGCCCGGGTAGAATTCTAATACTCATGCATACATAATCAATAATCAATACACATCCATACTTTATTTCACATAATTCAAGTAGGGTCACTTCTTGAGGACTTACCTCGGATGTTGTCGAACGGCTTTTTGGCTATTCGATCACCTTTTCCTTCCCTTGTCCAATTGTGGCCCTCTTAGCTCTTGAGCTAATTCAAACAAATTCAATTTATTAAAACCTCATTGTGCTTGCTTATGGCGAATATGACAAGAATTTTAAATGGTCATATGGCCACTCTTTAGCTTGAATACACAATGGTCATGCACATTTTATACTACATCAAGCAATTCAATACAATTTATTTGAGCATCAAGGAAATGCTAAGGCCTTCAATAGGCTACCCAAGGCCGAATATTCATGTACATGTTGAGGTCAATTTTGCACTTAATACCTCACAAAAACAGCATGCAATTTACTAATTAATGCTTTGCACATTGTGGCCCAAAACTTATAATATAGCATCAAGCACTTATATGTGTGCTAGGCCGAATTGTGCTTGCAATTTCACAAGCATTCTTCCACATTTTCTTCTTTAAACCAATATATTCATCACTTAGTTCATAAACAAACATAATGTGCAATCATATATATGCATATATGAGCATGGCCGAATTTTCAAGGTGTCCATAGCCATCCAAAACACAAATTTTAACTAACATGCAAGAAGCATGAATCATGCTCAAGAATGCATCATGGCGAATATGACAATCATGCTCCTTTTCAACTTCAATCATGATAAAACAAAGAGAAAACTCAAAGTCTTACTCAAGAGTAGGCAATCCATCTTTGCATGCATCATCATCAAGCTTCACACTTAGCATGCAATGGCTTTATCACTATAACAACTTTGGCCAAATACCATTTCCATGGCATAACAAAGATTTGAGCCATGGCTAACATGCACATCAAGTTAGCAACCAAAACATGCATGAAACTCCCAACACAACCTCATACATACCTTAATCTTGATGCAAATTTAGCCAAATCACCTTCTAGATCTCTTCTAAACAAAGGAAATGAAGCAAAATCCCTTCTTCCTCTTAGTATTTTCGGCCAAAAGGGAGAGAGCAAGCATGAACAAATTTTTTGTTTTCTCTTCTTGGTTGCACGGCAATGGGGTATGCTACTCTCTCACACACATTTTTTTTTCATTTTTTCTTACCCATGCTTATTTGTTTACTATTTCTCCCTAATGCCCAACAAAACATGTTTCATGACATGTTTAACCCATATCTCTTTGTCATGGCGGCCATTACTTGTAAAAGGGGAATTTGACATGCAAGTCCATTATTTTGCATGCATGCTTTAATTAGTCATCACCCTTTCCCTATCGTATTTTCAAAGTTCACTACTAAGTCCTTTCTAGTGGAATTCACCTTTATAACACTAAATCAATCATCAAAATGTCATACATGAATACACACATATTATAGGCATCGAAATAAATTTTAAATTATTGTTATGCCTCGGTTTTGTGGTCCCGAAACCACATTCGGCTAGAGTCTATTTTGGGCTGTCACAACTCTCCCCTCTTAAGAAATTTTCGTCCCGAAAATCTTACTGGTAAATAGGTTTGGATATCGCTCTTTCATAGAGTTCTCGGTCTCCCAAGTAGCTTCTTCTATCCGTGCTTGAGCCATAACACTTTCACTAGCGGAACCGCTTGTTTCATAACTCTTTCACTTCTCGTGATAGGATACGAATCGGTTCTTCCTCATAACTCATATTAGCTTGAATTTCAATTTCGATGGGCTAATCACGTGCGATGGATCGGATCTATAGCGTCGAAGCATCGAAACGTGAAAGACATCGTGAACCTTTTGAGTTCAGGGGCAAAATCAAGCGATATGCCTTTGGACCGACTTCGCTCGATATCTCATATGGCCCAATGAACCTCGGGCTCAACTTGCCCTTACGGCCGAACACAGTATCCTTTTCCAAGCGATACCTTGAGAAACACTTTATCACCCACCGATACTCGATATCCTTACGCTTTAGATCCGCGCACGACTTACGACGATCGGAGGCTATCTTGAGACTTTCACGGATTACTTTCACTTTTCATTCAGCATCCCTAATCAAATCCACCCGAAAATCTTGCTTTCACCGAGCTCGGTCAAAACAATGGTGTACGGCATTTACGACCGTACAAGGCCTCGTAGGGTGCCATCTTAATACTTGATTGAAAGCTCTTGTTGTAAGCGAATTCAATCAACGGCAAATACCGTTCCCATGAACCACTAAACTCGAGGACGCAACATCTTAACATATCCTCAAGTATCTCGAATTATCCGCTCGGATTGACCATCGGTTTGGGGTGAAAGCGGTCTGAAATGCAACTTGGTACCCAAAGCTTCTTGCAACTTTTTCCAAAATCGCGAGGTAAATCTCGGATCTCTATCCGACACGATGGAAATAGGCACCCGTGTAATCTCACAATCGAGAAACGTACAATTCGGCTAGTTTGTCCATTGAAAATCAGACGACGGGATAAAGTGGGCCGACTTAGTCAATCGATCTACCACGGCCCAAACCGCATCCTTCTTACTTGTCGACAATGGCGGTCCGGATACAAAGTCCATTGTGACTCGATCCCATTTCCACTCGGGTATCGTGATTGGTGAAGTAATCTGAAGGCACCGATGTTCCGCTTTCACTTGTTGACATATTAAACATCTCGAAACAAAGTCGGAGATGTCTCGCTTCATACCATGCCACCAAAACCGACGTTTCAAATCATTGTACATCTTCGTACTCCGGGTGGATTGCCATTCGGCTACAATGGGCTTCATTCAAAATTATCGAAATGAGTTCCAATTCTTTGGGACACACAGACGACTTTTGAACCTCAAACAATCGTCATCGTCGATTTGAAACTCCGAGTCCTTGTTCGAACACACGCAACTGTTTTGCAACCAACTCGTCGTCGACTTTCGAGCTTCTCGAATTTGGTGTGTCAATAATGGTTTGGCTTTCAATTCAGCCACTAACACCTTTGTCGGATCGGACGGACAAGTGCACATTCATCGCTCGTAAAGTGAATAACGATTTACGACTCAAGGCATCCGCAACCACATTCGCCTTTCCGGGTGATAGTCAATGATCACTCATAATCCTTTAACAGCTCGAGCCAACGTCTTTGTCGCAGATTTAAGTCCCTTTGGGTCATCAAATATTTGAGAGTTTTGTGATCCGAGTATACATGGCACCTTTCACCAAATAAGTAATGTCGCCAAATCTTTAAGGCGAATACGATGGCGGCCAACTCGAGATCATGAGTCGGATAATTTTTCTCATGTGGCTTTAATTGCCTCGACGATAGGCCACAACTCGACCTTCTTGCATTAATCGCAACCTAACCCAAGTAGAGAGGCGTCGCTATAGATGACAAACTCCTTGCGGACTCGGGTTGCACTAGAATTGGGGCTTCGATCAAATAAGTTTTCAGTTGATCGAAACCTTTTGGCATTTCTCCGTCCATTCGAACTTAACGTCCTTTTGGAGTAACCGTCATCGGCGTGGCTATCGTTGAGAAGCCTTTACAAATCGTCGGTAATAATCGGCAAGCCCAAAAAGCTCGAACCTCGATAATATTTCTGAGGCTTCCAATTAAGTATGGCTGAAATTTTATTCGAATCGACTCGAATACCGTGCAGATACCACATGACCCAAGAAGCTAACTTCTCTTAACCGAACTCACACTTGCTTGAACTTAGCATATAATTGCTTGTCCCGTAAAATTTGCAGACTAACCGCAGGTGTTCACATGTTCGGTCTCATTTCTTAAATAGACCAAGATGTCATCAATGAACACGACTACGAATTGATCCAAATATGGTCTAAAGATCCGATTCATTAAATCCATAAATACCGTGAGGGCATTAGTGAGCCCAAACGGCATCACTAGGAACTCATAGTGACCATATCTCGCTCGAAGGCGGTCTTGGGCACGTCCGAATCTCGGATTCGCAATTGATAGTAGCCCGATCTCAAATCTATTTTCGAGAACACCGAGGCTCCCTTGAGTTGATCGAACAAGTCGTCAATACGTGGCAACGGATATTTGTTCTTTATCGTCGCTTTATTAAGTCGACGATAGTCGATGCACGATCGCATGGTTCCATCCTTCTTCTTCACGAACAACACCGGCGCACCCCAAGGCGAAAAACTCGGCGAGCAAAACCTCTATCCACCAATTCTTGCAACCGAGCTTTCAACTCCTTTAATTCGTTGGTGCCATACGATACGGAGCTATCGAAATTGGAGTGGTACCGGTACCAATTTGATGCCAAATTCTATTTCCGAACAGGTGGTAAACCCGGCAATTCTTGGGAAAACATCCGGTATTCACAAACCACGAGCACAGATTCGGGTTTCTTCTCGATTCCTTGTCATCGAAAGCACGACGCAAGGTACGCTTCGCACCCTTTTCTTACATATTTCGGGCCAACATCGGCGATATTACGGTGGCAACCCTTTAAGTCTGTGGACTCAACCCGAATTATTTCATTATTCGCACCTCAAATCGATAGTCTTGCTCTTGCAATTTACAACCGCATCGTGCATGGTCAACCAATCCAAACCAAGAATAACATCGAACTCATCGAGCGGCAAAAGCATCAAGTCCACCGGAAAACAAGAACCTCGGAACACTAGGGGACTTTTCTTGCACACTTTGTTGACAAGCACGTAATGACCCAAGGGTTTGACACCAATTACAAACTCAATAGACTCAATGGGCAAAGTCTTCTTTGGATGCTAAGGTTTCACATATATATGAATGAGTAGAACCGGGGTCAATCAAAGCAATCACATTTGTATTGAAAAGAGTGAAAGTACCGTAATAACATCCGGAGAGGCATCCTCGGCGGCGCGTATGGCATAAGTCCTAGCAGAGCACGAGCCTCGGATCTGATGGTAGCATCTCTAGATCCTCTCGACCGCCAACGACATTGCCCATATTTCTAGGTGGCCTACCTCGGCGATGGTAGCACCGGGTTTGCACTCGACTTACATTACATTCATGCATCCTCGGGCAATCCTTCATAAAGTGGTCGGCCGATCCACACTTATAGCAGAGCGATCACGAAACCAACAGCTCCCGAATGCCATTTGCCACAATGTGGACACTCGCCTCTCTCGGCGATCATTTCCACCACCGTGATCGAGGTGACTCGTGTGGTCACAGGGGTCGATCGCGTCCTCGTCTAGAAAAGCCCAAACGCCTCTAGACCGGCTCGCATCATCTCGAAATCTCTTCGATGCTTGTTGAAGAGACTTTCCGAGGACCTCTTCGAATTCTCCGGTTCCCACATCAGCTTTTTGTTTCTCCTTTCTAAGCTCTTGGCTTTACAAGCTCGCTCAACAAGTACTACGAACTCTCGTATCTCGAGAATGCCAACAAACATCCTTATATCATCATTCAGCCCATCCTCAAGCGTTTACACATAATAGCTTCGGATGAAATGCATTCTCGCGTCGGCTAAGCCTCACAAACTTTCGTTCGTAGTCGATAACGGACATAGAACCTTGCTTAAGATCAAGAAATTCCCTCCGCTTTTGGTCGATGAATCTCTGAGTGATATACTTTTTTCGGAACTCGGTTTGAAAGAATTCCCAAGTCACTTGCTCTCTAGGCACCAGAGAAGTCAGAGTACTCCACCAATAGTAGGCGGACTCGTGTAGCAAGGAGATGGTACACTTTAAGCACTCATCGGGTGTACAGGATAGCTCATCAAGCACTTTCGGATAGTGTTATCTAACCAAAATTCAGCTCGCTTCGGCATCATCATCATCCGTAGCCTTAAATTCAGTGGCCCCATGTTTTCGAATCCTATCGACCGGGGCTTACTTGACCTTATTTGGTCGATCACGGAGGTATTGTAGGGCGGGGTTGCATTTGTCGGGAATGGAGGTTGTGGAACAGTAGTGTTGGTTCGAATGTATTGATTAAACCATTCGTTCATCACACTATAAAAGGCTTGCCTAGCCTCGTCATTAGGATTGCTGGCCATAGGTTGAGAGTCCGTCGTTCATTGCCCCTTGCGCGAGCAGGCGCCACACTCTCCACATCATCAGCTATCGCTCGGTTGGGATCGGGATCCATTGCTATAAACAAACACAAAGTCAAATTGTCAGAAATCACCACACTATCGATTCATCATTTAATGGCATGTATAGCTAGACCCCAAACACATCACGGTAGTCCTAGAATCGACTAAACCGTGGCTCTGATACCAATAAAATTGTAACACCCCAAACCCGAGACCATCGCCGGTGTCGGACACGAGGGGTTAGCGAGCCAAGTTCACTTGTTTTGCCCATCCATTGGACATTTCCAGTCAGGCTGGAAAAACTGCGTCACTGTCGCCTTAAAAATCATATCTCGAGTTTCAAAACTCGAAAACTGGTTTCATAAATTTTCCCTGAATTTAGACTCATATATCCATCCATGGATTTATTTCTAGAATTTTTGGTCGGGCCAATTGGTACAGTTTATTAGTTAAAGTCACCCATGTTACAGGGATCGACTGCTCTGACCTTCGCGCGGTATAACTTGAATATCTCTCTGTACAGGGCTTTAATGCTGGTGCCGTTTGTTTATAATGAAACTAGACTCAAGATGGAATCTGTACATATAAGGTATGTCTCCTAATTATTTTTGGATAATTTATAGTGAATTTTTTAAAGTTGCGACAGGGAACCCAGAAACCATTCTGGCCCTGTCTCACAATAGCTTTAATATCTCTTAACCTGGAACTCCTATGACCATTTCGTTTCTTCCATAAGAAAATAGACTCATCAAGGTTCATTTACATAGCTTATTCACTATTTAATTCCATTCCTATGAATTTTGGTGATTTTTCACATTCACGCCACTGCAGCTGGCAGCATCTGTTTTTAAGGTAGGGCTTACCTATTTGGTAGTCTCCATGAATCGACTAGTCTTGCCATACATAGGTTCATATATGATCATTTTAACCATGCCAATGGCTGATCATATGACCAACATTCCCATTTCAAGCCATAGCCACATCATGACACCAAATATATATATACAAACCACAATTAGTCTAAGTTCATGCTTCCCTTTTCGAGCCATTTTCGCATGGCCGTACATACTTACATTACAACATATTTAACAAACAAGAGGTAGTCCTATACATGCCATCTCAAGTTCAACCAAAAATTTATACCAAAATGGAGGCTTGATAGTGTGGATGACTTCGACTTCAACGATCCCAAATCCGATTGCTTGAGCGAAATCTAAAAAAAGCGAGAGCCAAAGCAACGGGTAAGCATTTTTATGCTTAGTAAGTCTCAAGGAATATAATCAACTCTAATTACAGCAATACATTCACATAGCCAAATGCATCATTTCATTTATACACATTCTTACTTCACACTTCATCATTATATAATTTCACAAAGTATCAATCAATTCAATAACTGAAGTTCATTAGTCGATTGAGCGAATGTTGCTCAAACATGTCGACCTTCCAATGCACATATAAACGTACCTCATTCTTTGGGCTTTTTGAGTGTACTCATTGAATTTATTACAGCAGCCAACACTCACCTCCAGCCCAAGATTCTTCGGAACATAACCGGATACAACCATGTGCACAAATGCCTTGGTCTTAGCAGGATAGAATGTCTCGCACGAATGCCTTGGTCTTAGCCGGATGTAGCCACTAGCACAATTGCCTTGGTCTTAACCGGATAAAATTTCCAGCATAATTGTCTTCGGGATTTAGCCCGAATATCATTCAATTTCCCATGAACACATACATCAATTATCATTGGACATACATAATTCATTTTCGTTACTAAGGCTCAAACGCAATTACAGTCACAAGCATATTCGCCTTCGGGACTTAGCCCGGGTAGAATTCTAATACTCATGCATACATAATCAATAATCAATACACATCCATACTTTATTTCACATAATTCAAGTAGGGTCACTTCTTGAGGACTTACCTCGGATGTTGTCGAACGGCTTTTTCGGCTATTCGATCACCTTTTCCTTCCCCTTGTCCAATTGTGGCCCTCTTAGCTCTTGAGCTAATTCAAACAAATTCAATTTATTAAAACCTCATTGTGCTTGCTTATGGCCGAATATGACAAGAATTTTAAATGGTCATATGGCCACTCTTTAGCTTGAATACACAATGGTCATGCACATTTTATACTACATCAAGCAATTCAATACAATTTATTTGAGCATCAAGGAAATGCTAAGGCCTTCAATAGGCTACCCAAGGCCGAATATTCATGTACATGTTGAGGTCAATTTTGCACTTAATACCTCACAAAAACAGCATGCAATTTACTAATTAATGCTTTGCACATTGTGGCCCAAAACTTATAATATAGCATCAAGCACTTATATGTGTGCTAGGCGAATTGTGCTTGCAATTTCACAAGCATTCTTCCACATTTTCTTCTTTAAACCAATATATTCATCACTTAGTTCATAAACAAACATAATGTGCAATCATATATATGCATATATGAGCATGGCGAATTTTCAAGGTGTCCATAGCCATCCAAAACACAAATTTTAACTAACATGCAAGAAGCATGAATCATGCTCAAGAATGCATCATGGCGAATATGACAATCATGCTCCTTTTCAACTTCAATCATGATAAAACAAAGAGAAAACTCAAAGTCTTACTCAAGAGTAGGCAATCCATCTTTGCATGCATCATCATCAAGCTTCACACTTAGCATGCAATGGCTTTATCACTATAACAACTTTGGCCAAATACCATTTCCATGGCATAACAAAGATTTGAGCCATGGCTAACATGCACATCAAGTTAGCAACCAAAACATGCATGAAACTCCCAACACAACCTCATACATACCTTAATCTTGATGCAAATTTAGCCAAATCACCTTCTAGATCTCTTCTAAACAAAGGAAATGAAGCAAAAATCCCTTCTTCCTCTTAGTATTTTCGGCCAAAAAGGGAGAGAGCAAGCATGAACAAATTTTTTTGTTTTTCTCTTCTTGGTTGCACGGCAATGGGGTATGCTACTCTCTCACACACATTTTTTTTCATTTTTTCTTACCCATGCTTATTTGTTTACTATTTCTCCCTAATGCCCAACAAAACATGTTTCATGACATGTTTAACCCATATCTCTTTGTCATGGCGGCCATTACTTGTAAAAGGGGAATTTGACATGCAAGTCCATTATTTTGCATGCATGCTTTAATTAGTCATCACCCTTTCCCTATCGTATTTTCAAAGTTCACTACTAAGTCCTTTCTAGTGGAATTCACCTTTATACACTAAATCAATCATCAAAAATGTCATACATGAATACACACATATTATAGGCATCGAAATAAATTTTAAATTATTGTTATGCCTCGGTTTTGTGGTCCCGAAACCACATTCTGGCTAGGGTCTATTTTGGGCTGTCACAATGTGCATACATGATTAGGTATATTCGACCACATAACTAATATATCTATATGAAATTATATTTTAATACATGAGCTTATACATTTGAGTATATGTGGACTAGGTTTTATAATGACTATTTGGCTTTGGAAGTTGAATGATAATGTGATAATTTGACTATATGAGCATTCAACCAAGGTAGGATTTATGTATGAAAGTATATATAATATTTATGAAATTGTAAGTTTGAGACTAAATGTGATATGGATATTATAATTTGGTTTAGTCTAATTAAGTTGATTATATCATTGGATTGTTTAGTTGCTTATGACTTACTAAGCTATGAAAGCTTACTCTATGTGTGCTCATGTTTACCTTTGTTTTATAGATTTTGGATTCAAGTTACGAGCTTGGGAATCGTCAGATAAGCTTATCACACTATCGACTGTCTTCGGTATTTTATAAGCTAAATATTCGAACCTATGGCATGTATAGGCTAGATTATAGTTTGAAATGTTGAAGTTTGGTTTTGTATATTTTAAGCCATGCGAAAATGCCCTAACTTCTATGTTTGAATACAGTTTTATTGTTTATGGCTTAAGTTCATTTGGTTATTATGCTATGTGACATGGATGAATGATATATGTGGTGATATCTATTTTGTGCATTGATGTTGGCTGGTGATTTTGGATGTGTATATTTGGGCGATTTGGTTATGATATCTGGACAGATAAACAGGTATGTGAATTCGGTTGACATGCTTAATTAATGTATTATATGTGATTTAGCATCAATGAGTTTTTGATTATGTCTGAACAAGGTAAAAGGTTATTGTGATATATTTATTACTTGGTATATAATTTTTGTGTTTGGGTAAATACATTTGAAATTGGTTAAGTGATAAAATATAAGTGATGGATATTAACTAGATGTGATTTGGCTTTTATGCTCATGAAATATGATGAATGGTTTTGTATATGGATAATCAAACGTGAGAAGTAACATATGAAATGGATATTCCATGTGTTTAGAGCTTGATTAGTGTATTGGTTATGTGTTTGCATTTTAAATATGGTAAATTTTATTTTGTGAATTAGTTATGAAATGAATTGTTATTTGTGTCTGGAAAGGGTTAATGTTGATATGGTGAAATAAGTATGAATTTGGTAAAATATGCGATAAGGTCTGACCACATCAAAATAAATGTTTGTGATCCTTATAAGTTTGACTATATATTATGCCATAAAGGTAACTTGACATAATGGCATATGCTGATGTACTTGGGTATACATGTGTAATAAAACTAGTAACTTACTTATGAGATAGACGCTTACAAATATATATATTTATGAGACATGTTTGATTAATATTTAGACATTTGAATGTTTTTGATTAGTGGTTATATAGTTCGGATTTTGGTGTAAAAAGGAATGCATAAGTATTATGACATGATGTATAATTAGTTTTGATTGGAGTTGTGAAATTGGTTGGATCCTTGGAAGGTAAATTTGATGACCGAATATATGGTTTAAGGATCAGTTGTGCATTTGTATGTTAGAAATGATAAATGGTGCGTAATTGCATTCGGCTAATAATAGGTAAAACCAATATATATATATGCCTATGATATTATTGTTTATGAATTGGGCATTTATGTTATGGTTTGTAATGGCGAGGAAGGTATATATATGTCTTGGATAATTGAATGAATGTTCAGACCAGCATAATGTGCATAATTAGTAAAGTTATATGGTTATAAAATGGCATATTTTAGCTTAAGATTGAAATATAAAATCTTGTACTACTTTTGTGATTAATTTCATTAGTCGAATAAGTGAGAAATGCATGTGATAGGTTTATATAATATTGGCATGATGTTTAGCCAACAATGTTGGTATGATGGGTTCGACATTTAAGTTGAATAATAGCTATGGTTATCAAGGTGATTTGTGCATATATTAGTAATATTAAAAGTACATTGAGTTATGTTAAAATATTAGCTAATGTTTTATAAGTTAATGTTTATAAAATTGTGTGATACAAGTCGATATGGTTTAATATGCAAATGTGTATAAATATGCAAATTGTTTTATTTATTATATGATGATTTTGATATGGTTAAATTTTTGAAGCATGGCTTGTATATGTAATATGATTAAGATTGCAATTGATATTAAAATCAGCTTCATGATCTATACATATGTACGAATTTGATTTATACGAATATGTGAATGTTTGGAATTGTGTTTTGTTTGTAACGCTTCGTAACCCCAATCCAGCGACGGATAAGGGTTAAGAGTGTTACAAGTTGATAGAGCTTGTAAAGCCGAAAAACCTAGTAAAGAAAAGAGAAAGGCGGATTTCGAGGCTAGAGATTCGAGAAAAAGATCGATGAATAAACCATATCAATCCTCGTCAAAGAAATCATGGGATTTGTATACTCGTTCAAATGCTTCAATTGGATATCCAAACAGAGATCGTGGAAAATAATACTCAAGTCCTAAAACACAAGCTACATCGGTATCGAGCATTAGCAGCGTGAGAAATAATAAAACTGAGTGTCAATAGTGTGGTCAACAATATTTTGGTGAGTGCTGGATGAATAATATATGTTGTTTTAAATGTGGCTCGCAAGATCATTTCATTAGAGATTGCCCTGAGTTAGCCGAGAAAGATAAGTTCTAGAATGCAAGACCGAGCAATCCTGCCACTGGAGGAAGGCCATCGAGAAATGCGAGGAATGTGATTTAACACCCCTAAACTGTATCCATCGCCGGAACAGAGTTACGGAACATTACCGAAACTTTTAGAACATTTACAGATAATTTATATTAATTACTAGTCATCCTTCAAAATTAATCGTAACGTTCCTTAAATGGACCATCGTGGCCTAATATGAACATTAAAATCAAGTCGGGACTTAATCGTAAACTCTAAGAATTTTTTGTAACATTTCAAAAATTTTCCAAGGTGCAAGGCTCATGCGCTTGTGTGGTCCAAGGGACACGCTTGTGTGACCTTGGGACACACACGTACTACAGATCATGTTCATACCAGTCTAACTCTCTGAATTGTGCACACAGCTGGCAACACGCTCGTATGAATAGGCCGTGTGATTAATTTTATTTTTCAAATTTAGGTGCAGGTTTCATACGACCAAGACACATGCCCGTGTTCTAGGCCGTGTAGCATACACGGCTAAGACACACACCTGTGTCTCTGCCCATGTGCTCAATTCTGAGCATTCTATTTCTCAAATTTAAGGTCTAGGGGACACACGGCCTAACCACACGCCTATGTACCAGGCCGTGTGTCACACACGGTCTAGATACACCTCCATGCGTTTGCCCGTGTGGACAAAATAAAGTCATTTCTAGCTTCATTTCTCACCCAAAATCAGACCAAGGATCTGCACTTAAACTCACATCCAAATACAACCATTTCAAGCATTCAAATTAAGCAAACTCTATCATTGAACATGGCATATCATTTCATGCATACATGTTTATAATCCTACCTTGGTATATTCCATATGTTAGGCATAATTTGATCAGCTACTTAACATACATGTAGCTACCATAGTATGACATTACAAGTATATCAAAAACAACCATTACTAGCCATTCCAATGGCTAGATTACAAACCACATATTTAAGCCATCTATGACCAAGTTAGCCTATACATGCCATTATACCAAAATGATTTTACTATAAATACCCAAAATAAGCTAGTGGATAGTGTGATGATGCTCCAATGATCTCCAACCTTCGCGAGCTTTTGAGCACTATAAAATAGGGAAAATAAAATCTAGTCAGCATTACATGCTTAGTAAGTTCGTATAACAGAAACCAAACTTACCTATCCCGTTTATTAAATCTAAGCATACAATATCATGTTTTCCATCAACTTGGTAAAATTGTCTAAACACATGCATTCAATCAAACATGTTAGTTACAAAATTTTCATATACATCAAGTAAACATAGATGAGTTCATCATGCAATATTCTTTCAAGGCATCATCATTTCATCTCGTATTTCCCTCATCATGCGAAGAGTTTTTTTTGTTGAATCATTGAAATGCCAATGGATACTCAAGTAGTACACTCAAGGTGTACAATTCAATAACCCGTCAATTCTTATTCAAGAGGAACCATTAGGGAACTTACTCAAAGAACATACTCTCAAGCCATATATCGTATTACAGGATTACCAGTCTAGGCTAAATCCTTTATGTAACGTATGCATAGAAGAGCTCAATTAGGATTACCAGTCCAGGCTAAATCTTAATTGTAACATATGCTTGAGAGGGTTTACATCAGGATTACCCATCTAAGCTAAATCCTTTCTATAATGAGATCAATAGGATTAGTTGTCTGAGCTAAATCCTATCAGCAACAAATGCAGGACCTCATTCATTTCAGGAAAGCACATATATTCATCGGATTTCAATATTCAAACGAAGGTTAACCCCCTTTTCATCGTTTCAAACATGTATTCAATTCTTCATCATAGCAATCAAACAATTCACATCAATATAAGTCACATTCCATACAAACACAACATTCAATTTAACATATTTACATGCTCGATTAAGTTACACGAACTTACCTCGACACTTGTTCGCGTAAATAATCTACTAATCCGAAATTGTTCCTTTTCCTCGAGCTAACCTCAAATTTGTGTTGTCCGGATCTATAAAAATAACTTTAATAATCAATTTCACCCATTTCATATTCATTTTGACTTATTTTACATCCTAGGCAAAATTACCATTTTGCCCTCAACTGTTCCATAAATTCCAATTTCGTCCCTAGGCTCGGAAAATGAAATTTATGCAATTTACCCCCTATTCCAAGCCTAACCGAAATTTCAACATAAAATTTACAGCACACATTTTCTATAAATTTCAAAATTTTTCATCAATTTTCACAACTTTACATTTTAGTCCCTAAATCATGTTTTCACCAAGAATCACTTTGTAAAAGTTGTTTATCTGTCAACAACCTTTTATTTTCTACCATAAATTTCTAATTTTCAGCATATTCATCCATGACCTAATTTCCATACCTTGATAACTTTTCAAACTAAAAACGGGACAAGGGAACTTACCCAATTAAGCCATGAAAGTTTCTTCTCTCTCTCCTAGGGTTTCCATGTATTTTGGGGGAAGAAGATGAGTAAATAAGATGATATTTTCTTTTTCATCTTTTAATTAATTAAATTGTTTCAAATTTTAATTTAGTCCTTTCCCTTTTTTTAAATTCCAGGGATGATTCACTAAAATATCTACATACTTTTCTTCAATAGTCTAATTACTATATAAGGACTTCAAGATTTGAATTCTATAGCTATTTAATCCTTTTAGCTACTAGAATTCAACCTCTGCATTTTATGCGATTTAGTCCATCCCGTAATTAAGCACTAAATCGGTAAAATTTTATTATCAGAATTTTCACATGACATTTCTAACATATTACGGACCATGTAATAAAATAAAATAAAATTTTATTTTCGGATCGAATTTGTGGTCCAGACACCACTGTTCTGATTTCACTGAAATTGGGCTGTTACAACTCTCTCCCCATTAAGGATTTTCATCCTCGAAAATCTTACCAGTAAAAAGATTCGGGTATTGCTTCCTTATAGAATCCTTCAGTTCCCAGGTAGCCTATTCTATGCCATGTTGTTGCCAAAGAACTTTTACTAAAGATACCTTTTTATTTCTTAACTCTTTTATTTCCTGAGCTAAGATTTTGATCGGTTCTTGACTATATGTCATATCAGGCTAAATCTGTACCTCTGATCGAGAGATAACATGTGCAGGGTCGGATCAATATAGCCGTAGCATAGAACATGAAAAACATTATGAATCTGTTCAAGATCTGGTGGTAAAGCTAACTGATATGCAACCGGTTTGATTCTTTCTGTAATCTCATATGGTCCAATGAACTGTGGACTTAGTTTTCCTTTACGACCAAACTGAAGAACTTTCTTCCAGGGCGTTAATTTCAAGAATACTTTGTCACCAACTTGAAATTCTATTTCTTTTCATTTCAGAACAACATTGGATTTTGATGATCAGAGGCTGCTCTCAAACTGTCCCAAATTACTTTCACTTTTTCTTTGGTTTCACGGACTAAGTCAACTCTGTGTAACTTTTTCTCACTGAGTTTTGTCCAATACAATGGAGTTCTACATTTGCAACCATACAAATCTTCATATAGTGTCATTTTGATGCTGGAGTGATAACTGCTATTATAGGCAAATTCAACTAAAGGCAAACACTTTTCACAGTTACCTTCAAACTCAAGTATACAACACCGAAGCATATCTTCCAAAATCTGTATAACACGTTCAGACTGTCCATCTATCTATAGTTGAAATGCAGTGCTAAAGTGTAACTGAGTACCTAGAGCTTTTTGCAATTTGCTTCAGAATGAAGAGGTAAACCGAGGGTCTCTATCTGAAATAATGGAGACAGGCACTCCACGCAATTTGACAATCTCAGAGACATATAATTCAGCCAATCTGTCCAAGGAATAATCCATTCGTACCAGAATAAAGTGTGTAGACTTTGTCAACCGATAAGCAATCACCCAAATGGCATCTTTCTTCTTTGGAGACAGGGGTAATCCTGATACAAGTCCATGGTCATTCTTGTAACACCCCTTACCCGTATTCGACGCCGGAACACGGTACAAGGCATTACCTGACTTACATCACAAGCAATCATACAATTTTGAGTCATGAACTTGCATCCAAATTAAAATCAATTGCAATTAATCATAAAGTCCCTAACACAAGTCTACGAGGCCCAAAACATGCTTTGGAAATGGTTCGGGACTAAACCGAGAACTTTAGAAATTTTCACGAAACTTAGAAAATTTTTCCACTAAACAGAGGTCACACCTCCGGAAGGATTTGGGACATGCCCGTGTGGGTAGGCCGTGTGGTCACACACGCCCGTGTCCCGACCCCGTGTACGTCTCTAACTTGTAACCCATGAACAAATTGAGATCACATGGCCAAGTCACATGCCTGTGTGCTAGGCCGTGTGGAAAATTAATTTTCATAAGTTTGGTACAGACTTTACACGCCTAGGACATATGCCCATGCCTAAGGCCGTGTCATCCACACGGCTGAGACACACGCCTGTGTCACTGCCCATGTGCTTAATTCTGAGCATTCTGTTTCTCAAAATTAAGGTGCAGGGGACACACGACCGGATCACACGCCCATGAGGCAGATCGTGTGTCATACATGGCCTAGACACACGCACGTGTGTCTACCCTTGTGGACAAAGTAAAGGCTATTGACCAAGCCATTTGCCACCTTTATTCACACATGCACTTACACCAATTCAAAGGCACAGAACATGGCATACTTAGGAAACCAAACATCCATAATCATGGCTAATACATACCAATGCAACACCGTCATCTAACATATACATGACATTTTAACAAACCAAACCAAACATACCATTTTTCTCATTTACCAAAACACTACTAAAATTAATACCAACTTGTATTCACTCATCAAAGTGATATGACATATTATTAAACCAATTCATCCATTCCACAACAAAGCATTGAACCACATTAAACATATAGCAACCCATTACAAAGTACATAAACAAAGGCATTAGCACATATACATATATAAATTGCTTACAACCTTTTTAGCCAAAATAAGCCAATTACAAGGCTAAATACCAAATCACCTTAAAGAAATGTAAGCCAATACATTTGGCCAAATCAAATGACAGCCATACTTTCAAAATACTAAGTTCATCAAGTACCTAAAATAATAGTTTTGATAGTGTGAGGCGAATCTGCGACGATCTCCGATTTGAGTTATCTTGGCGGCACTATAAAAACATGGAAAATAAATGGAATATGCTTTATAGCTTAGTATGCTCGTATGCAAGAAATAAGCAATCCTTACCATGCCCATAACATTCAAATAATATAACATAATTAATGTAAACCTACCATAATTTCATGATCATAATCTATTCCATCACAAAACTTACCTCATTTTCACCATGTCACACATTTAATAAGCATGAGCTTCATGTACATACCTGAGCCATCTCAGAATGAATTTACACATAATCTCATCTTTAACATACTCGTGAACCACTCGAAATAATAATGTTAGATACTCGGGAAAATTTGTACACTAAGTGCCTCATATGTAGCCAAAGCTACCTAAGTATCATATCAGATAGTCGCTCACCCTCGTGCTATCAACGGGCTTGCTCACACAAGCTGTCTATCAAGACGTGACTACACGGTGCTGCTCACACAAGTTGTCAAGTATCTGTAACATATGCCGGTATACTCAACCACTAGTAGGACATGCTAGACCAGCACCCAGATCACACAATCACATACCACATAATGACCCTAGTGACATGTCACTTGTATTCTACCCTATTCCTAAGGTTCAAACGGGATTTTTGCTTGTCAATTCTTCGACGAAGTCGTTCGTAGGAATTTACTCATTCACAAAATCAAACATACAATTCATGCAGTATTAAAGCATTTAAATACAATTATTTTAAGTTTTATTTTTAACATACGAACTTACCTCGATACAAAATGGATAATTATTCGATTTAGTCCACAACCTTGTTCTTTCCTCAGTCTAGGTCAGAACCTCGTCTTCCTTGATCTATAATATTAAATTTAACTCATTCAATTATAAAATTTAACATTTTAATCCCAAAAACACATTATGGCAAAAATTATATTTTACCCCTAACTTTTCAACTTTTTACATTTTAGTCCCTAGGCTCGTAAAATGATTTTCATTCGATTTCTTCATTACCCAAGCCTAGCCGAATATTAATGGTACTCATAACAGACCACATTTTTCATTTATTTATATTGTTACATACATTTTACAAATTTTATAAATAGGTCCTTATTTGACATTTTTATCAAAAATCACTTGGTGAATGTTGTTTACCTAACATCAAACATACATTTTCTATCATTAGACATCAAAATACACAAAATTCTACATGGGTAAAAATTTATACTTCATCTTTCTTTCAAATTAGTCGTTGAAATAGCTAGGTTAGGTTAAGACAACTTCAAAAACATAAAAATCATTAAAAACGGGGCAAGAACGAGCTTACAATCGAGTTTGAAAGTTGCCCAAACCCTAGCTATGGAGACCTTGAAATTTTCAGCTATGGGGGGACTAATTTGAGAAGATGGCATCTTTTTATTTGTTTTATTTGTCTTTATTTACCAAATGACCAAAATGCCCTTAATGCCTAACTTCAAAAATTTATCCATCCATGTCCATTTTTGTCCAACTTAAAGTATAATGGTCTAATTACCATTTAAGGACCTCCAATTTAAAATTTCATTCCAATTAGACACCTCTAGCATCTAGAACACACATTTTGCACTTATTGCAATTTAGTCCATTAGTCAAATTAGACACTCTATCGAAAAAAATTTCTTAATGAAATTTTCAAACAGTCATTCAGTCATACTATAGACCTTAAAGAAACAATAAAATAAATATTTCTACTTCGGATTTATGGTCCCAAAACCACTGTTCTGATTTGACCCTAAAATGAGCTGTTACAACTCTCCTCCCTTTAGGGATTTTTGTCCCCGAAAATCTTACCGTAAAGGAGGTTTGGGTACTATTTTCTCATAGCTTCCTTGGGTTCCCACATAGACTATTCGACCCCATGTCTTTTCGATAACACTTTCACTAGGGCTATGCTTTTATTTCTCAACTGTTTAACTTCCTAAGCCAAAATCTTGATCGGTTCCTCACCATAAGTCATATCGGGTCAAATCTCGACCTCTGTCGATGAAATTATATTTGAAGGATCTGATCAATAATGGCGCAACATCGATACGTGAAACACATTGTGGATCCTCTCTAACTCTGATGGTAAAGCTAACCGATATGCCACCGGCCCTATTCTCTCAATAACCTCATACGGACCAATAAAACACAGACTCAATTTACCCTTGCGACCAAATCTAAGAATTTTCTTCCACGGAGACACTTTTAGAAATACTTTATCACAGACTCGAAATTCAATCTCCTTTCGTTTCAAATCCGCGTACGATTGTCTATCCGAAGCTGATTTCAAACAATCATGAATTATTTTCACTTTTTCTTCGATTTCTCTAACCAAATCAACCCCATGAATCTGGCTCTCACTAAGCTCGGTCCAGTACAACAGAGTTTGACACTTGCGGCCATAAAATGCCTCACACAGTAAAATCTTTATACTTTACTGAAAACTGTTGTTATAAGCAAATTCGACCAAAGGTAGATATTTTTTCCAACTACCTTCAAACTCTAATACATAACAACGAAGCATATCTTTGAGTACCTGAATCATTCTTTCAGACTGACCGTCAGTTTGTGGATGAAAGCTGAACTAAAATTCAACTTTGTGCCCAAATCCTCTTGCAACTTTTTCCAAAATCGAGATGTAAACCTCGGATCGCTATTTGATATAATAGAAATAGGCACTTTGTGCAATCTCACAATTTCAGAAATGTACAATTCTACTAGCTTATCAAGTGAGTAGTCGATACGTACTGGAATAAAGTGAGCCAATTTTGTCAATCTATCAACAACAACCCAAATAGCATCTTTTTTCTTCAGAGTCAGAGGTAATCCAGTTATGAAATCCATCATAATTCTATCCCATTTCCACTTTGGAATCATCACAGGCTGAAGTAAACCTGAAGATACATGATGTTCGGCCTTTACTTGTTGACAAATCAAACATTTCGATACAAATTTAGATATATCTTATTTCATACTTGACCATCAATTCAATTTCCTCAAATCATTGTACATCTTCGTACTTCATAGATGAACAGACAGACAACCAATGTGTGCCTCGTGGAGAATTTTTTGAATAATCTTGGTATCTCTCGGTACACAAATCCTACCTCAGAACATCAAACAATCATTGGCCCCAATTTGAAAATCTGAATCACTAGTTGATTCCCATTGAACTCTCTTAGCTTAAAGTTCTGTATCACACTTCTGAGGTTCACAAATTTGCTTAAGAAATACCGGTCTAGCTCTTAACTCAGCTAGAATCGAACCGTCAATAGATAAAGTCAGTCGCGTATTCATTGCTCTCAAAGCAAATAAAGATTTCCTACTCAAAGCATCGACGACCACATTCGCCTTTTTCGGGTGATAATCGATTAGAAACTGATAATCTTTTAATAGCTCGAGCCATCTCCGTTGTCGTAAATTCAAATCCTTCTAAGTCATCAAATACTTCAAACTCTTGTGGTCGGTAAAGATATGACACTTCTCACCGAATAAATGATGTCACCAAATCTTTAAAGCGAACATAATGGTAGCCAATTCCAAGTCGTTCATTGGATAATTCTTTTTATGCGGTTTCAATTGTCTCGAGGCATAAGCTATCACTTTGCCCTCTTGCATCAACATACAGCCAAGACTGTTCAGTGATGCATTGTTGAAAATTACAAACTCTTTTCCCGATTCAGGTTGCACTAAAATCGGTGCCTCAGTCAACAATGCTTTCAACTGATCAAAACTCTTGTGGCATTTCTCTGACCACTCGAACTTAACATTTTCCTGTAACAATCTTGTCATAGGTGTTGCAATCATTGAAAATTCTTTGACAAATCATCGATAATACCCGGCTAAGCCCAAAAAGCTTCTAACCTCGGATACATTCCTTGGTGATTTCCAATCAACAATTGTCAAAATCTTACTCGGATCAACTCTTATACCTCCTGCTGAGACAATATGCCCAAAAATCTGACTTCTCGGAGCAAAAACTCACTTTTACTGAATTTAGCAAACAACTTCTTATCTATCAAAGTCTGCAACACAATTCTTAAATGTTCGACATGCTCAGATTCATCTAGCGAATAAATCAAAATGTCATCACTATATACAACCACGAACTTGTCTAAATACGGTCGGGAGATTTGATTCATCAAAACCATAAAAATAGCAGGAGCATTAGTTAATCCAAAAGGCATAACAAGAAATTCATAATACCCATACCTCGTTCTAAATGTGGTTTTTGGCACATTCAAATCTTTAACTCTCAGCTGATAATAGCCTGATCTCAAATCTATTTTTAAAAACACTGTTGCCCTTTTTAACTGATGAAACAAATCGCCAATCCTTAGTAAGGGGTACTTGTTCTATATTGTAACCTTGTTAAGCTAACGATAATCGATACAAAGTCTCATGGATCAGTCTTTCTTCTTGATGAATAATGCCGGTGCACCCCGAGAGAAAAACTCAGTGTCGCAACACCTTTATCTGTCAATTTTTGCAACTGGGACTTTAATTCCTTCAATTCAGTTGGAGCCATTCTATACTTGCACCTCGGTTCCAAGTCAATAGCAAACTCCTCCTCTCTGAATGGCGGTAAACCAGATAACTCTTTTGGAAACATATTCGGATATTCACAAACTACTGGCACA
Organism: Gossypium arboreum; assembly: GCF_025698485.1. Classification (NCBI taxonomy): domain Eukaryota; kingdom Viridiplantae; phylum Streptophyta; class Magnoliopsida; order Malvales; family Malvaceae; genus Gossypium; species Gossypium arboreum. The sequence goes on along the minus strand of NC_069077.1, from coordinate 42,897,836 downwards.
GATTCGATCTTCAATTTAGACACCTTAATATTCAGTACATAAACTAGAAATGCTTTACAACCCTCTCTTACATACCTCTGAGCCGACATCGACAAAATCACAATAGGCAATTCACCCTACTCATCAGAATCAACCTAAAGAATTTCATTGTTTTGGCATTTCAATTCAATAACTTTTTGCCTACAATTCACTACTACATCATGCAGAGTCAACCAATCCATTCCAAGAATCACATCAAACGGCAAAAGCATTAAGTCAGCCGAAAAATAGTGACCCCGAATCATTAAAGGACATCTCTTGCAAACTTTATCAACTAAGACATATTTTCTTAAGGGATTCGATACTTTAATCACAAACTCAGTAGACTCAACAGGTAAACTCTTACTAGATACTAAATTCATGCAAATATAGGAATGATTCGATCTAGGATCAATTACTGCAACTACATTAGTATCATAAAGAGAAAATGTACCAGTGATCATATCAAGAGAGGACAAATCCTCGCGAGTACGAATAGCATAAGATCTCGCAGGTGCTTTCGCTTCCGATCTCACAGCTGAGTCCTTGGATACACCTCTGCTACTGGTCCTATTTCTCGTATTCCTAACTGGCCTCCCAGTAGCAGCAGTATTACTCGATCTTGCATTTGAAAAATTATCTTTTTCAACCATTTTAGGGCAATCTTGAATGAAGTGATCTTGGGAGGCACATCTAATGTAAGCCTGATTATTCACCCTACATTCACCGAGATGTCGTCTACCACAATGTTGGCATTCAGGCTTATTAGACCTAGTGTTACCAACGCTCGCTATGGATGTTGTTTGGGCCTTAGCACCCAAAGATTGCTTCCTACGATCTTTGTTAGGATACCCAGCTAAAGCATTCAAACGAGTATGCGTATCCCTTGATTTCTTTGACGAGGATTGAAATGTCTTATTCATCGGCCTCTTTCTCGAGTCCCTCGCCTCAAACTCAGGTTTTCTCTTTTCTTTGCTCAACTATTCGGCTTTACAGGCTCGTTCAACTAGTACAAAAAATTCTTTCAACTCTAATATCTCAACTAACAGTTGGATGTCCTCATTCAATCCATCTTTGAATCTCTTACAAATGATAGCCTCTTTTGAAACACATTCCTGAGCATACTTGCTGAGTCTAACAAACTCTCGCTCATATTCGGTCACAGTCATTCGACCTTGTTTCAGCTCCAAGAACTCTTTATGTTTCTAATCAATAAAGCGTTCGCTGATATATTTCTTTCTGAACTCCTCTTGGAAGAAATCCTAAGTAACTCTTTCCCTTGATACTACCGATACTAAAGTGTTCCACCAATGATATGCCGAATCCCTTAAGAGTGATATAGCCCATTTCAAGCAATCCCCCGGTATGCAAGAGAGTTTATCAAATACCGGGATCATCATCGACATTTTCTCTAAATTCTTCACCCCTTGCTTTCGAATCTTATCGGTTGGAGGCTTGTTTAGTCTTACCAATTCCACACCTTGGGGAGCTACTGGAATCGGTTGGGGGTTAGGTGGGGGTAGAAGATGTTGGGTAACCGAATTTGTTCGAGCAAACTCGGCAAGCAATTCATTCAATCTTTGGAAGAAGGCTTCCCTAGCCTTTCCTCCTTGACTAATCGTCACAGGTATACTTTTAGACAATGCGGTCCCTTGGGTGGGAGCCGGGACATTACTTTCTACATCATTAGCCACTTCTCGGTTGGGATCCATTTTCTATATGAAAAGACAGTTCAAATTGTGAAGAGTCGTCACACTATCAAAATTTATGTATGAAATGTATAGCTAGACCCTTACATACCCTATGTTAGCCAAGAATCGACTAAACCATAGCTATGATACCACTAAATGTAACACCCTTTACCCGTATTCGACGCCGGAACAGGGTATGAGGCATTACCGAATTTACATCATAAGCAAACATACAATTCTGAGTCATTAATTTGCGTCCAAATTAAAATCATTTTCAATTAATCAGAAAGTTCCTAACACGAGTTTACGAGGCCCAAAACATGCTTTGGAAATTGTTCGAGACTAAACCGAGAATTTTAGAAATTTTCACGAAACTTAGAAAATTTTTCCACAAAACAGAGGTCACATGCCCGTGTGGGCAGGCCGTGTGGTCACACACGCCCGTGTCCCGACCCCGTGTAACTTTGGACTTGTAACCCATTAACAAATTAAGATCACATGGCCAAGTCACACGCCTGTGTGCTTGGCCGTGTGGAAAATTAATTTTCATAAATTAGCTGCAAACTTCACATGCCTAGGACACACGCCCGTACATGAGGTTGTGTCATCCACACGGCTGAGACACACGCCCGTGTCTCTGCTCGTGTACGCAATTCTGAGCATTCTGTTTCTCAAAATTAAGGTGCAAGGGACACACAGCTGGATCACACACCCATGGGGCAGACCGTGTGTCACAAATTGCCTAGACACATGCCCATGTGTCTACCCGTGTGGACAAAGTAAAGGCTATTTACGAAGCCATTTGCCACCCTTATTCTCACATGCACTTACACCAATTCAAAGGCACAAAACATGGCATACTTAGGAAACCAAACATCCACAATCATGGCTAATACATACCAATGCAACACCATCATCTAACATATACATGACATTTTAACAAACCGAACCAAAAATACCATTTTTCTTTTTTATCAAAATACTACTAAGACTAATATCAACTTGTATTCACTCATCAAGGTGATATAGCATATTATTAAACCAATTCATCCATTCTACAACAAAGCATTGAACAACATTAAACATATAGCAACCCATTACAAAACACATAAACAAAGGCATTAGCACATATACATATATAAATGGCTTACAACCATTTTAGCCAAAATAAGCCAATTTCATGGCTAAATACCAAATCACCTTAAACAAATATAAGCCAGTACATTTGTCCAAATCAAATGGTACATATAAAAAAATGACCAAGTCCCTATACATGCCATACTTTCAATATACTAAGATCATCAAATACCCAAAATAACTATTTTGATAGTGTAAGATAAATCTCCAACGATCTCCGATCTGAGTTAGCTTGGCGATACTATAAAAACATGGAAAATAAACTGAGTAAGCTTTATAGCTTAGTAAGCTCGTATGCAAGAAATAAGAAATCCTTACCATGGACATAAAATTCAAATAATATAACATAATTAATGTAAACCTACCATAATTTCATGATCATAATCTATTCCATCACAAAACTTACCTCATTTTCACCATGTCACACATTTAATAAGCATGAGCTTCATGTACATACCTGAGCCATCTCGAAATGAATTTACACATATTCTCATCTTTGACATACCCATGAACCACTCAGAATAATAATGTCGGATACTCAGGAAACTTTGCACACTAAGTGCCACATATGTAGCCAAAGCTACCTAATTCTCATATCACATAGTTGCTCACTCTCGAGCTATCGACGGGCCTGCTCACACAAGCTGTCAATCAAGACATGGCTACATGGTGCTGCTCACACAAGCTATCAAGCATCTGCAACATATGCCGATATACTCAGCCACCGTTAGGACGTACAAGACTACCATTTGGATCACACAATCACATAACACATAATTACCCTAGTGACATGTCACTTGTATCTTACCCTATTCCAAAGGTTCAAACAGGATTTCTGCTTGTCGACAAACTCGTTCGTAGGATTTTACTCGTTCACAAAATCAAACATACAATTCATGCAATATTAAAGCATTTAAATACAATTATTCTAAACCTTATTCTCAACATATGAACTTACCTCAGTACAAAATGGATAATTGTTCGATTTAGTCCACAACCTTGTTCTTTCCTCGGTCTAGGTCAAAACCTCGTCTTTTTTTATTTATAATATTAAATTTAATTCATTCAATTACCATATTATTCATTTTAATCCAAAAAACACTTTATGGCAAAAATTTTATTTTTGCCCCTAACTTTTTAACTTTTTACAGTTTAGTCTCTAGGCTCGTAAAATGATTTTCATTCAATTTCCTTTTTACCTAAGCCTAGCCGGATATTAATGGTACTCATAATAGCCCACATATTTCATTTATTCATATTTTTACACACATTTGACAACTTTTACAAATAGGTCCCTATTTGACATTTTCATCAAAAATCACCTGGTAAATGTTGTCTACCTAACATCAAACATACATTTTCTATCATTAGACATCAAAATACACAAATATTCTACATGGGTAAAAATTTATACTTCATCTTTCTTTCAAATTAGTGGTTGAAATAGCTAGATTAGGTTAAGACATCATCAAAAACATAAAAATCATAAAAAACGGGGCAAGAACGGACTTACAATCGAGCTTGAAAGTTGGCCAAACCTTAGCTATGGAGACCTTGGAATTTTTGGCTATGGGAGGACTAATTTGAGAAGATGACATCTTTTTATGTCTTTATTTACCAAATGACCAAAATGCCCTTAATGGCTAACTTCAATATTTTACCCATCCATGTCCATTTTTGTTCAATTTAAAGTATAATGGTCTAATTACCATTTAAGGACCTCCAATTTAAAATTTCATTCCAATTAAACACCTGTAGCATCTAGAACACACATTTTGTACTTATTGCCATTTAGTCCTATTAGTCAAATTGTACACTCTATCAATAAAATTTCTTAACAAAAATTTCAAACAATCATTCAATCATACTGTAGACCTTAAAGAAATAATAAAATAAATATTTCTACTTTATATTTATGGTCCCGAAACCACTATTCCGATTTGACCCTAAAACGGGCTGTTACAATTCCTTCCAATTTCCATTCTGGTATCGTAACTGGCTATAATAGTCCAGAAGGCAACTGATCTTCAGCTTTTACTAGCTGACATATCAAACATTTAGATACAAACTTAGAAATATCCCGTTTCATTCCCGACCGCTAGTACATCTTTTCTCAGATCATTATACATTTTATTACTACTAGGATGAAAAGACATGTTACCATTATGGGCTTCATCCAAAATCTTTTGTACTAGTTCTGAACTTTTCGGTACACATACTCTACCTCTGAATAATAGGCAACCATCGGTCTCGATCTGAAATTTTGAGTCAGGAGTCGATTCACTTTGTATCCGTTTTGCTTGCAACTTACTATCATTTTTCTGAGCTTCAGCGATCTGCTACAAAAACATTGGTCTAGCTTTTAACTCAGCTATAATTAAACCATCATCAGATAATGACAATCAAGTATTCATAGCTCGCAAGGTAAACAAGGATTTCCTACTCAGTGTTGTCTTTTCCCAGATGATAATCACTAAGAAGATGATAATCTTTCAGTAATTCAAGCCACCTGCACTGTCTTAAATTCATATCTTTCTATATCATCAAGTACTTAAAACTTTTATGATCCGTGAATATGTGACACTTTTCACCTAACAGGTAATGTCACCAAATTTTCAATGCAAAAACTATGGCTGCCAATTCAAGCTCATGTGTCGGGTAGTTTCTTTCATGTGGTTTTAGCTATCTTGAAGCATAGGCTACTACTTTACCTTCTTGCATCAAAACATAGCCTAAACCATGCAATGATGTATTACTGTAAACTATAAATTCCTTACCCAGTTCTGGCTGAACTAACACTAGAGCTTTTGTCAATAGAGCTTTTAGTTTGTCAAAACTCTGCTGGCATTTATCAGTCCACTCAAATTTCACATCTTTTTACAATAGACGGGTCATCGAAGAAGCTATCATTGAAAAACCTTTTACAAACCTATGATAATAACCAGCTAGTCCCAGAAAACTTCAGACTTCTGACACATTCTTCGATGGCTTCCAGTTAACAATGGCTGAAATTTTATTTGGGTCCACCCTAATACCTTCAACAGATACTATATGCTCAAGAAAACTAACTTTTCGTAGCCAAAACTCACATTTACTAAATTTGGCATACAATTGTTTCTCTTGCAAAGTTTGCAACACTATTCTCAAATGCTCTGCATGTTTATTTTCATCTTGGGAGTAAACCAAAATATCATCCATAAATACCACCACAAACCTATCTAAATATGGGATGAAAATTATGTTCATCAGATCCATAAACACTGCAGGTGCATTTTTCAAACCAAATGGCATAACAAGAAGCTCATAGTGTCCATACCTGGTTCAAAAAGTTGTCTTTGGCACATCTAGATCTTTTACCCATAGTTGATAGTAACTAGAACAGAGATCAATCTTTGAAAATACAGTGTCATATTTTAATTAGTCAAACAAGTCACCAATACAAGGCAATGGATACTTGTTCTTTATTGTAACTTTGTTGAGTTGTCTATAATCAATGCACAACCTCAAAGATCCATCTTTCTTCTTTACAAACGAACCGACACACCCTAAGGTGAGAAACTAGGTTGAGCAAAACCTCTGTCAATCAATTCTTGCAACTGTACTTTTAGCTTTTTCAATTCAATAGGAGCCATTCTGTAAGGTGCTATGGATATCGGTGTTGTACCCAGAATAATATCTATAGAGAATTCCACTTCTCTATCCGGTGGTAAACCATGTAATTTTTCTGGGAATACATCAGGAAATTCACATACAACTGGTACTGACTGAATCTTTGACTCAAATACTTTAGTATCCAACACATATGCGAGATAAGCATCATAACCCTTTCTAACATAGTTCTGTGCTGATATTGCTGAAATCATATTAGCTAATCCATCCAGTCTATCAGATTCAACATGAAGTAATTCATCACTCTAACACTTCAATACAATATATTTCTGTTTACAGTTCACCATCGCATCATATTAAGTTAACCAATCCATTCCCAAAATCACATCAAATTCATCAAATGGTAATAATATCAAGTCAGCCAAAAAGCAATAACATTTTACCATCAACAGACAATTTTTACAAACATTATCCACCATAATACACTGGCCTAGGGGGTTTGAAACTTTAACCACAAATTTAGTGAATTCAACAGGTAAATTTTTAATAGATACTAAGTTTGTGCATATGTATAAATGTGTGGAACCAGGATCAATCAAAGCAGTAATATCAGTATCAAGTAGAGAAAATGTACCAGTAATGGCGTCTGGTGCAGAAGCATCTTCTCTAGCATGATTACTCGGCTTGATACTGATATTACTGTATCCCCGGTAATACCTTGACTACCACTAATATTGTCAGGACGACGGGGTGGTTTGCCCCTCGAAACAGGATTACTCGGCTTTGGAGCTGGTTTTATTTCTTTTTCAACTTTTTCTAGACAATCTCTAAGAAAATGGTCAAATGAACCACATCAGTAACAAGCTCCACTTCTCAAGTAACATTACCTAAAATGAAATTTGTTGCAATGCTTACACTTTGGTTTGGGATTACCGATACTACCCACATTGGTTATAGATGGCGATGAAGACCTCGGGTTAGAGCATTGAGAGCCTTGCTACTTTCTAGAATACCTTGTAGAGGTAGTAATATGATCATAATACTTCTTTACTTTCTACGAAGTAGATGATTGTGATTTTCTCATAATCCTTTTTCCAGAAACCTGAGCCTCTCTTTCACCATTTTTCTTTTCTTTACTCAATTCCTCAGCTTTGTTTGCTCGATAAGCTAACACCGTAAATTCTCTTATTTTGAGAATTTTGATAAATAACTTGATATATTCATTTAAACCCTCTTCAAAGCATTTACACATATCAGCCTCGGTTAAAACCCATTCTTTGGCATATTTGCTCAATTGAACAAATTCTCGTTCATACTAAGATACAATCATGTCTCCCTACTTGAGTTCTAAAATTTTTTTCTTTTTCTGATCCATAAATCTCCAACTGACATATTTCTTCCTGAATTCAGCCTGGAAGAATTCCCATGTAACATTCTCAATCAGTACAACTGAAGTTACGGTATTCCACTAATGATAAGCTGTATCTTTCAGTAGAGATACTTCATATTTCAGACATTCAGCAAGTGTACAAGATAATTCATCAAAAAAGTCGAATGGTATTTTTCAACCAAAATTCAGCCCTTTCCGGATCATCATCTGCGGTAGCTCTCAATTCTTATGCCCCATACTTACGGATTTTATCTACCGGAGGCTTACCAGTTCTAACAGGTTCTGCACCCTATGGCATCTCAGGAACCGGTTGAGGAACAGGTGGGAGAGGTTGCTGTACAACGGGGTTTGTTCTTAAATACTCAATAAACCATTCATTCATCAATTGAAAGAAGGCTTATTTTGCCTCGTCACTTTGGCCCTCAGATACGGGCCTTTAACTACCAGATGCAGATGCAACTCTTTGAACTGAAGCTAAAGCATTGCTCCTGGCTTCCTCGGATTCAGCTCTAGCTTGGTTGGATGACATTACTATATGAAAACACATGTAAAATGATCATGAGACATCACACTATCACAAATTATATAATGGCATGTATAGCTAAACTCGCGTTCGCTACGTTAAATCTGAGAATCAGCTAAATCGTAGCTCTGATACTGCTAAATGTAACACTCCTAACCCGTATTTGTCTCCTAAACAGAGTTACAGAGTATTACCAAAACTTTTAGAAATTTTATAGATAATTTATATCAATTACTATTCATCCTTCGAAATTACTCATAACATCCCTTAAATGGACCCTCGAGGTCTAATATGAGCATTAAAATCAAGTTGGCACTTAATCGTAAACTTTAAGAATTTTTCGCAACATTTCCAAAATTTTCCAAGGTGCAGGGCTCACAGGCCTGTGTGGTCCAAGGGACACGCCCGTGTGACCCTGGGACACACTCGTTCTGTAGGCCATGTTTGTAACCATGTAACTCTCTGACTTGTACACACAGCTGGCCTCATGCCAGTGTGAGTAGGCCATATGATTAATTTTATTTTTCAAATTTAGGTACAGGTTCCCACATCCAAGACACACGCCCGTGTAGCACACACGGCTAAGACACATGCCCGTGTCTCTACCCGTGTGCTCAATTATGAGCATTCTATTACTCAAATTTAAGGTGCAGGGGACACACGACCTAATCACACGCCTATGTATCGGGCCGTGTGTCACACACGATCTAGACACATGCCAGTCTGGACAGAATAAAGACATTTCTAGCTTCATTTCTCACCCAAAATCACACCAATGATCTGCATTTAAACTCACATCCAAATACCAACCATTTCAAGCATTTAAATTAAGTAAACTCTATCATTCAACATGGTGTATCATTATATGCATACATATTTATAATCTTACCTTGGTATATTCCATACGTTAGGCATAAATCAACTACTTAACATACATGTAGCTACCATAATATGACATTACAAGTATATCGAAAAAAACCATTACTAGCCATTCCAATGGCTAAATTACAAACCACATATTTAAGCCATCTATGGCCAAGTTAGCCTATACATACCATTATACCAAAATGGTTTTATTATAAATACCCAAAATAAGCTAGTGAATAGTGTGATGAGATGATGCTCCAATGATCTCCGACCTTCTCGAGCTTTCGAGCACTATAAAACAGGGAAAATAAAACGGAGTAAGCATTACATGCTTAGTAACTTCGTATAACAAAAGCTAAACTTACCAATCCCGTTTATTAAATCTAAGCTTATAATATCATGTTTTCCATCCATTACCAAAATTTCCTAAACACATTAATTCAATCAAATAGGTTAGTTATCAAATCTTCATATCAATCAAGTAAACATAGATGAGCTCATCATGCAATATTCTTTCAAGTCATTATCATTTCTTCTCATAATTCTCATGCCATGTCAAGAGTTTTATGTCCGTTGAATCATTGAAATTCCAATGGATGCTCAAGTAGTACACTCGAGGTGTACGATTCAATAATCAGTCAATTTCTTATTTAAGGGTACCCATTACTTAATCAAGGAACACATCTTGAGCCACATATCGTATAATAAGATTACCAGTCTAGGCTAAATCCTTTATATAATGTATGCTCTAAAGAGCTCAATTAGGATTACCATCCAGGCTAAACCCTAATCATAACGTATACTCGAGAGGTATTATATTAGGATTACCTGTCCAAGCTAAATCCTTTCTATAATGAGGTCAATAGGATTACTCGTCTTAGCTAAATCCCGTCCGCAACAAATGCAGGACCTCATCCACTTCGGGAAAGCACATACATTCATCGTAATTCAATATTCAATCGAGATTTAACCATTTTTCACCATTTCAAGCATGTATTAAAATTTCCATTATAGCATTCAAGTAATGCATTTCAATATAAGTCACATTACATACAAACACAACATTCAATTAACATAATTACATGCTCGATTAAGTTGCACAAACTTACCTCGACACTTGTTCGCGTATAAATCTACTAATCCGAAACCTTTTCTTTTCCTCGATCTAACCTCGAATTTATGTTGTCTGGATCTATATAAATAGCTTTAATCATCAATTTCTCATATTTCATACTCATTTGAACTCAATTTATCTATTAGGAAAAATTACCATTTTGCCCCTAACTTTTCCATAAATTCCAGTTTCATCCCTAAGCTCGGAAAGTGAAACTAGTACAATTTACTCCCTATTCCAAGCCCAACCAAAATTCCATTACAAAATTTATAACACTTGTATTAATAAAAATTCAAAATTTTTCATCAAATTTCCTAACTTTACATTTTAGTCCCTAAATCATCTTTTCATCAAAAATCACTTTGTAAAAGTTGTTTATCAATCAACAACCTTTCATTTTCTACCATAAATTTCTAATTTTCAGCATATTCATCCATGACCCAAATTTCATACCTTGATAACGTTTCAAATTAATCCCCCAAATAGATAGATTAGACTATCCTGATTCCAAAAATATAAAAATTACTAAAAATGAGACTTGATTTCATACCCTTTTAATCTTAGAAAGTTTTCCTCCTCTCTCTTAGGGTTTCCATAGAAATTTTGGGGAAGAAGACAGGAAAGTAAGATGATAATTTCTTTTTAATTAATTATCATCTTTTAATTTTTGTGATTTCCAATTTAGTCCCTACTCTTTGCTAATTTTTCCATGAATTAATCACCAAAAATCTACATAATTTGCTTTAATGGTCTAATTATCATATAAGGACCTCTAGTTTTGAATTTCATAGCTATTTAATCCTTATAGCAACTGGAATTAACCTTTCGCATTTTATGCGATGTAGTCCTTCTCATAATTAAGCACTTAATCGATAAAATTTTTGTATCAAAATTTTCACACGGCATATCTATAATAATACAGACCATATAATTAAATAAAAATAAACTTTATTTTTGGATAAGATTTGTGGTCTCGAAACTACTATTTCTATTTCACTGAAATTAGGTTGTTACAACTCTCCCCCTTAAGGATTTTCGTCCTAAAAAATCTTACCAGTAAAAAGATTCGGGTATTGCCTCTTCATAGTATGCTACAGCTCCCAGGTAGCCTCCTCTATACCATGTTGTTGCCAAAGAATTTTTACTAATGCTACCTTCTTATTTCTTAACTCTTTTGTTTCCCAAGCTAAACTTTTCATTGGTTCTTCACTATATGTCATATAGGGTTGAATCTCTACCTCTGTCGGAGAAATAACATGTGAAGGATCGGATCGGTAGCACCGTAGCATAAACACATGAAGAACATTATGAATTCAATCAAGTTTTGGTGGTACATCTAACCAATATGCAACAGGTCACATTATGAATCTGATCAAGTTCTGGTGGTACATCTAACCTATGTGCAACAGGTCCAGTTCTTTCTGTAATCTCATACGGTCCAATGAACCGTGGACTTAGTTTCCCTTTATGACCAAACCGGAGAACCTTCTTCCAAGGCAATACTTTCAAGAATACTTTTTCACCAACTTGAAATTCTATTTCTTTCCATTTAAGATCAGCATAGGACTTTTGTCGATCAGAGGTTGCTTTCAAATTGTCCCGAATTACTTTCACTTTCTCCTCGGTTTCACGGACCAAGTCAACTCTATTTCTGTCCAATACAATGGTGCTTCATACAGTGCCATTTAATGCTAGACTGATAACTGTTATTGTATTTAAATTCAACTAAAGGCAAATACTTTTCCCAGTTATCTTCAAACTCAAGTAAAGAATACCGAAGCATATCTTCTAAAATATGTATAACATATTCAGATTGACCATCTGTCTGTGGATGAAATGCAGTGCTAAAGTGTAACTGAGTACCCAGAGCTTTTTGCAATTGTCTCTAAAATCGAGATGTAAATAGAGGGTCTCTATCTAAAATAATGGAAACAGGCACTCCATGCAATTTGGAAATCTCAGAAACATATAATTCAGCCAATTTGTCGAAAGAATAATCCGTACGTACCAGAATAAAGTGTGCAAACTTTGTTAACCGATCAACAATCACCCAAATGGCATCTTTCTTCTTTGAAGACAGGGGTAACCCCGATACAAAGTCCATAGTAATTCTTTCTCATGTCCATTCTGGTATCGTAACTGGCTGTAATAGTCTAGAAGGCAACTGATGTTCAACTTTTACTTGCTGACATATCAAACATTTAGACACAAATTCAGAAATATCCCATTTCATTCTTGGCCACTAGTACATCTTTTTCAGATCATTATTGATTTTATTACTACCAAGATGTATAGAGATGTTACCATTATGAGCTTCATTCAAAATCTTCTGTACTAGTTCTGAACTTTTTGGTACACATACTCTGTTTCTAAATAACAGACAATCATCAATCCCAATTTGAAATTCTGAGTCAGGAGTCGATTCACTTTGTATCCGTTTTACTTGCAACTTACTATCATTTTCCTAAGCTTCAGAAATCTGTTGCAAAAATGTTGGTCTAGCTTTTAACTCAGCTATAATTGAACCATCATCAGATAATAACAATCCAGTATTCATAACTCGTAAGGAAAACATAGATTTTTTGCTTAGAGCATCAGCAACCACATTGGCTTTTCCCAGATGATAATCAATGACATGGTCATAACTTTCAGTAACTCAAGCCACCTGCACTGTCTCAAATTCAAATCTTTTTGATTCATCAAGTACTTCAAACTTTTATGATCAGTGAATATTGACATTTTTCACCAAATAAGTAATGCTGCCAGATTTTCAATACAAACACTATGGCTGCCAATTCAAGATTGTATGTCAGATAATTCTTTTCATGTGGCTTTAGTTGTGTTGAAGCATAGGCTACTACTTTACCTTCTTGCATCAAAACACAACCTAAACCATGCAATGATGTATTATTATAAACTATAAATTCCTTACTTGATTCTGGCTGAACTAACACTGGTGCTTCTATCAATAAAGCTTTTAATCTGTCAAAACTCTGTTGCCATTTATCAATCCACTCGAACTTTACATCTTTCTGCAACAACTGGTCATTGGAGAAGCTATCATTGAAATTTTTTTTACAAACCTCCAATAATAAGCAGCTAATCCCAGAAAACTTCAGACTTCAGACACATTCTTCAGTAGCTTCCAATTAATTCAGCAAATACTATATGCCCAAGAAAACTAACTTCCTGTAGCCAAAATTGACATTTACTAAATTTGGCATACACTTGTTTCTCTTACAAAGTTTGCAACACTATTCTCAAATCTCCGCATGTTCATTTTCATCTCGGGAGTAAACCAAAATATCATCTATAAATACCACCACAAATCTATCTAAATACGGGCTAAAAATTCTGATCATTAGATCCATAAACACTGTAGGTGCATTTTTCAAGCCAAATGGCATCACAAAAAACTCATAGTGTCCATACCTGGTTCTAAAACTATCTTTGGCACATCTGAATATTTTACCCGTAGTTGATAGTAGTCAGAACGAAGATCAATCTTGGAAAAATAGTGGCACATTTGAACTGGTTAAATGGTCATCAATACGAGGCAAAGGATTTTTTTTCTTTATTGTAACTTTGTTGAGTGTCTTTAATCAATACACAACCTTCACAATCCATCCTTCATCTTTACAAATAGAACTAGCACACCCCAAGGTGAGAAACTAGGTCAAGCAAAACCTATGTCAATCAAATCTTACAACTGTACTTTCAGCTCTTTCAATTCAGTAGGAGCCATTCTGTAAGGTGTTAGGGATATCGGTGTTGTACCCGAAACAATATCTATAAAGAATTCCATTTCTTTATCCGATGGTAAACTAGGTAATTCTTCTGGGAATAAATCAGGAAATTCACATACGACCGGTACTGATTGAATCTTTGACTCAGATACTTTAGTATCCAGCACATATGCAAGGTAAGCATCATAACCTTTTCAAACATATTTTTGTGCTGATATTGTTGAAATCACATTGGGTATTCCATCCAGTTTATCAAATTCAACATGAAGTAATTCACCAGTCTCACATTTCAATACAATATATTTATGTTTACAATTCACCACTGCATCATATTGGGTTAACCAATCCATTCCCAAAATCACATCAAATTCATCGAATGATAGTAACATCAAGTTAGCCAAAAAGCAATAATGTTTTACCATCAAAAAACAGTTCTTACATACTTTATCCACCATAACACATTGGCCTAGGAGGTTTGAAACTTTAACCACAAATTCAGTGAATTCAATAGGTAAATTCTTAACAGACACTAAGTTCGTGCATATGTATGAATGTGTGGAACCAGGATCAATCAAAGCAGTAACATCAGTATCAAGTAGAGAAAATGTACCAGTAATGATGTCTGGTGCAGAGGCATCTTCTGTAGCACGAATAGTATATGTTCTTGCAGGTGCTCGTGCCTCAGATCTAATTGTTGTATCCCTAGTAGTATCTCGACTACCACTAACATTGCCAGGGTGAAGGGGGTGGTCTGCCTCTTGAAACAGGATTACTAGGCTTTATAGCTGGTTCTATTTCTTTTTCAACTTTTTCAGGACAATCCCTGAGAAAATGGTCAAGCGGACCACATCCAAAACAAGCTCCACTTCTAGACAGACATTTCCCATGATAAAATTTGTTACAATGTTTACATTTTGGTTTGGGATTACCAACACTACCCACACTGGTCACAAATGGAGATGAAGACCTTGGGTTAGAACGTTAAGAGCCCCGTTGAAACAGTTTGATTTTAGCTAAATCAGAATAGTGGTTTTGAAACCACAAATTCGATGTCAGAAAATTATTTTTAATATTAATTTTGGTGTTTACAAAATGATAGCATATATGTGTGAAAATTTTGTGAGCTAATTTTATCATTTAATTGCTCAATTTGAGAAAAAGAATTAAATCGTGTAAAATGCAAAAGTCGCATTCTACTTGTTAAAGGTGTCTAATGGCTTTGGCTTTTAAATATGATGGCCTTAAATGGTAATTAAACCATTTGAAAGGCTAGTGGATGTTTATATACATGGTTTATGTGTTTTTAAAGATTAATTAGAAAGGTCAAAATGGTAAAATAATTATTAAAGGTTAATAAATAAAAACAAAATGAATTTTGTCCATCTTTCTCTCTTTTTGGCCGAATGTTGATGAAGAAGAAAACCTTAGATTGAGTTTTAGGGTCCGACACTTGTAAGTTTAATTTGGTAAGTGTTTTGAGCTTGGTTTTTGATGATTTTTACATTTTTGAGATCATTTCTTCGTATTCTAGCTAGCCCGCACCTTAAATTTCGAAACTGTTAAAAATTTTAAGAGTTGCCATTGATGAGTTTATGTGTTCTTAGGTGTTTCAAGGTAAAATATGAATTTTTGAAGATATATTTCATGTTCTGTAAAGTGATTTTTGATGAAAATGCATAATAGGGATTAAATTGTGAAATGTGACAAATTGTGTGGTCGAAATGTGAAATAAATGAAAGTTATGGGCTGCTGGAACAACGGAAATGTGCAAGTGTATACAATTGTAACAAGCAATAAAGTGACAAGTAAATGTCGAGTTATCGTACCCATAGGGACTGTGAAAAAAATTATTTATGAATGCTATTTAAAACACTTTGGTGAGAAAAAATATTTTGTTTGAAGAGGGAGATTAAAAATTAAGATTTTAAACTAAGTAAACCAAATAAATAAATCTCAAATGCACGATTTCAAAATACGATTTTAATCAAGATGACATAATAATGTTAGATCAATTAAATTTCTTAACTTAGAATTATTAAAGTCATGTTTATATTGTTATGAATAAATTCATGGCAACTCGGTAATTTGCTAACTTATGAACATACTTACCTACAAAAATCCATTCATCTCTTGACTATATCCCTATGTCAATCCAACTAATTGAACAAATCATTAATAGACAAATATGTTATTGCACATACATACTTATTCAATCGAAATAATCTCTTGTACATATCCCTATGTCAATTCAAATGATTAATTAAATCTAATAAGCACATAAAAGACTATGTGAGGTAACAAAGTATCCTTACCTTGAAATAGTTTAATCACAATAATCTTGTAAGTTATGCAAGGAAAATGTATCGTCAGATACCGTTGCTAATTTAACCCTCAACTACTTTAGATGATTAAACATGCACTGATTAAGTACTGTGTCCATTAATTACAATTCCAATCCATTTAAATAATTAATTCATTAGCTACCTCACAATTGTAATGCAAGAGTAACTTAGTCATGATTTTACTTAACCAAGCATCTTCGAGGCCTATAAAACATAAACACAATTTAACAATTTTAGCAAACGAAATGCAATCAACCTAACACGAATTAAATTCAAGCTAAATTGATTAAATTAACCATTCCAACAACATAAATATTCACAGATATGTTCATCATAACAACAACAAAAATTAAAGAGATAGGGAACAAGAATCAAATCCGGTGTTTTTCCGTGGCTTGACTCGTTTGCTCCGTTTTTCCTTCTCTGTTGTCCTCATTGAGCAAGGCTGCTATGAACACTTAATTGATATTCCAAATGGCTGATGAATGCCCCTTTTCCAAAAGGAGAAATCAGCAAGAGAGTAAGGGAATTGGGAATAAAAATGAAGAGAGAAAGTGGAGAGAATAGAGAAAATATGTGAATGCTTGAGGTGTTTTTCAAATGATCAGCTTAAAGGGGTTTTTTATAGCT
Organism: Gossypium arboreum; assembly: GCF_025698485.1. NCBI lineage: Eukaryota > Viridiplantae > Streptophyta > Magnoliopsida > Malvales > Malvaceae > Gossypium > Gossypium arboreum. The sequence continues at coordinate 42,880,769 of NC_069077.1, read as the reverse complement.
GAAGAGGGATGCTAAAAATAGCTAAAATTAGCAGTCAAGGTGCCCTCCCTTGGCCGGCCACACATGTGGCAAGTTTGATGATTTCAAACTTGCTAAATTAAGCTTGGGTCAAATCTAGGAAGCCACCATTAGTAGAGGGGTTTGAATGCTTTTTGAACAAGTCTTCAAAGGCCTATTTGCAAGCTAAATAATTAGCCAATATGTTGATTTGGGTCAGCACATGGGGCGGTTTTGGGCTGTCCATTACTTGGTCGGTTCGGTTCACTTAGTTCAATTCAACTGGACCACTTTTCATAATTTATTAATAATAATTTATTAACCCAAATTAAATTGGATATAAATTAAAATTAATTATATTATGAATTAATACACATAATTTTTGACCGTCTTAGGCTGAAGATTAATTCGCCTTGATACTTCAAATTGCTTCTCGGTTTTGTGCTTCTAGTTGTGTCTGCCGAGCCATTTTTCGCCTTTTTATACAAATCTGTCGAAAATAACCAAAATTCATCAAAATAAATTATAAAATTAATTAAAATTCAACATGTTCATATTTTAAGTACACTTTAATTATTTTATAAAAATTAATTATTTTCCGACAGGAATTTTATCAAAACTTCATGAATTTAAGTTAAAAAGGGCATGAAAAAGTGTGTATATTTTTCTGTTTCCACACCCCCAAACTTAATTCATTGCTTGTCCTAAGTAATGCACAAATTTGAAAAGAATTTCTCAGAAACACCTTTGAAAATCTTCTTCAGAACAACATTTTTCCCAGAATTATGAATGTAATATACTTATGCTCAAAAACAAGAAATTTGATAGTTATGCTTGTAATGCCCCAATTTTGGGAATTCTGTGAATGTTGGAAAAATTTAAAATTTCTGTGTTCTGTCTATTTGGCGTAGGTTTAATTATGTTAGTGGGCCTTTAGGAGACCCAAGCTTAAGTTAAAACTCGGTAATTTTAGTTAATTCTAGTTCTATAAGAAAAAGGGGTTCTGGTTAATTGGGCTTTTAAGTATTAATTGGGTAAAATAAAACTTAAGGCAGTAGGTGGCAGAGTGGCATGTGATGCCACTGGGAAGGCTATACAAGTGGCGTGTGGAAGCTAGGGAGAACTGAGGTTCAAGTCACAATGACAGCATATTAAAGGAATTATTTTTATGATTAGAAAGGGGAAGTTTTGGAACTCAAGTAAAAGACTGTCAGGAGGAGTTTGAGTTGCTCAGGAGATTGAATAAGGAGGGGATAAGGGAAAGGATTTAGGAGCTGATTAGGGAGAGCAGTGTTGGCCGAATGTTGGACTCTTAAGGAGCAATAGTTGGCCGGCCAAGGGTTTTCTTTAGGGGGCAAGTTTCGGCTAGGTCAAATGCCAAGTATAAGTTCGGCATTAGGGGTAAGTTGTGCCGTTTTTCTGACCATCCTTCCTCCTCTTCTCTTCTTTTCTTTTTCTCTCCATCTACTTTCTCCTCTTCTCTTCTCCATAGCTGAATCCTTCTACCACTCTACTCTACACTACTTTCTTACTATTATTTTTAAGCCTTACAACCGAATATCACAAAAGCCGAAAACGCATAGCCATAGGGACATAGCCGAATTTTAAGATCACTTAAGGCTCGAATTTTGTTATCATTTGAGGAGTTAGATCTGCATCAGAATCAAGTAGGAGTTAATTGGAATCATTGACTGAAGGAACCGGTGGTAAGTTTTTGAACTTAATCTTTATTTCAGGTTTTAGAAAAGCCAAAACCCCTAAAGGTTAGGGAGGCTATCGATTTGGGGTTGTAGCTCTAAGGGTTGTTATAACTATTTTATTTTGATAATAGTGGGATCTAAAGGCTGCTAATCGAAGGCTTGGACAAGTGGAAGGACTGGATCTATACATAATCGCTAATTTCGGCAAAGGTAGGATCGCTAGTGCCTAAGGTGCTTTTGGCTGAAAATGGTAAGGGGTTAATACGTAGTTCATTTTCGATAGTTAGATTAATGTGTTAGTAATCCAATTGTAGGCAGTTCGTGTGTGGATCTTGTCAGCATATCGTCACAAACAGGTGTGTAACTAACACCCTCTTATAGACTAGATCGGCAAAAGCCGAAAAGCCGAAATGCTGAAAAGCCGGTATCTTGAGAACTTGCGAGGGTGCAAATGCACTTGAGATGAATAGTTTATGTATATGGTAAATTAAAGTGATAAGACTGTAGAGTGCACAATTTTGTGCATTTCGATGTTTTGGGCTTAATGGGCCAAAATCGGGATAATGGGCCAGCGAGCCCAATTCAATGAGAAAACGCGGTAAGTTTTTCTGGTCGTACGTAAATGGCTATGCTATGCATGAAAACCTTAAGAATAGTTAAATTACTTGAATACCCCTATGTATGGAAAATTACTGTTATACCCCTAGGTGCAAAATTACCATTATACCCCTAGGGTTACTTTTGACTGAAAAGCATGATGATCTAATTCTGCTTGATGTATGCCATGATTGTATATCTATTGCATGGGGACATGGGTTATATTATGTCGGATCCGGCCAAAAAAGCTGTGGCTGGGTTTGGGGTGTTACAATGCTACTTAAGTATACATATCATTCAAATTAATCTCAACAACTATTATGATAGAAAAATTAGACTAAATGCTTCCTTAACAAAGACATGTTAACCTTTACCAATTTGATTTTATTTTCTTATTTAAGACTAAGTCGCAATCATTAAGTTTAACTTATGCCTTCATATGTTTAACATAGCAATTTCTTTCCACTAAGGCAGCATTGGAACTTGAATCAATAGGTCTTTAACAAGGTTGTAACGTGGCTGGGCTTTAGGGGTAGGTAAAAGATAGATACATGTAGGCTAAATACCCTAGACTCAGCTTGCATTGGACCTTCAAAATAATTATCTTCAATACATCAACTTTCTTTACTTTCATATGCTCTTTTGTACATCTTATTTTAAGAACTCATGCTCCTTTTTTTTTTTAATTCGAGTTGATACTTCTTTTCAACTCTCCTAAATTTTTTAGACCATTTGATACTTCTTTTCAACTACCCCAAACTTATTTTTAAAGAATACTTTGAATAGTATTGAGTCTAGTGTTCGGGACAATTTTAAGATAGTTAAGAGTGAAGTGATGGCTAAATTTGCAAGGGTTCAAATAAAATTAGGCCATATAGTCTCAAATTTGGGTTTTAAAGGATAAAAATTTCACCATGGTTGGCTTGAAAGGCTCAAACAGTCCAAACAACAGTTGCCTAAATAATTTTCAATGCTCCATGCTTCCTAGGATTTCGCCTCAAGAAACTACTAAATCAATTCTAAAGACTTTAAACTTTCATGCATGTCTAACTTTCCTAAGGAACTAAAATTTTATGGTATGATTTGCATGCTTTATTAAAAATACATTTATGTCATTATTAAGCTAGCATAACAATTATTGAAATAATCAAACTTTATTTATACTAAAGTTTAGCATAATTAACAACATTTCAAATTATTGAACAAAATATAACCTAATCATAACTGAAAGAAAATTTTATTTTGAGTGGAAATAATTTCAATTTTCGATCCCCCTACTTAAGATGAACAATGTCCTTATTGTTAAAAGTGAATAGATACTATACACCAGGTAGGATTCTAGAGAGGAGGAGGTGAGTAATTTTGACTGTTTAAGTACCAAGCTCTCTCTAAATCCAATCCTAGACATGTATATATCTATTGCCATACTTTATACTTTGCGACTTGTTCATTTTTATTCATGATTTCCAACTCTTGCTTTATTATGCAAAATTAAAAAAATCCTAATTAAACTTAATCCTAAAATAACCTAAGAATATAAATAAAATAAAGTCGAGATCCCCCCTTTATTTATTTGCAGATCCTTCCGAATTCAACTCATCTTTTGCTCCATCATCTTTGTTTTTGCATGAATCACTTTGCTCTCTCTTTGATAGTGGGCTCCATGGTTCAAATATGAAATCTGGAAACTCAGGCACAAAAATAAATGGGTCATTGTATATTTTTGTCAAAGCGCTTGTCATGGAGTCATCCCTTATTTTTGAATATCTCCAATAAGCTTGTTGTTGCCGCTGCATATGTTGCATTATGTCCATCAACTTTGACAACTCATCTCAAAGATCTGGGCATCTCAAAGATCTGGGCGAGGTGGTTGAGCTCTGAATATTGAAGTCTCAACATCAGGTTCAGCTTCTAGTTCCATTGGTTCCACCCTATCAAGGATATCAGCTGATTGCATTGGTTCAATTCCTATGGGATCTTCTTCTTCTTCTTTGGGATCCTCGCTTTCTTCAACTCGTTGCTATAGAACAGAGTCTCCAGCTATTCGATAGAGGTCCCAATCTGTGATTGTGCCCTGGCTATAACCTGTCTTCTTTATGTTTACAAGAATTTTAGCTTTCAAGCACAGAGTTGTTATTGTAAAAGGAAAGTAAGCTGGGTCAGAACGTCTAATGGCATAATTTCGCATTTCTCTTAGGATAATTTTTCCCACACCAATGGTCTTTCCAGTTAAAATCGAGTATAATAAGACCATTCTCTCTAATGAAATCGTAGTTCCATGTGAACTAGGCATAAGGCTGAATCGGATGAAATAGAACCATATCTTCACAAGTGGTGTCAAATATTCTCTTCTACAAGTGTGGATTTCTTGCTTTGACACAGTCCACTTCAAACCTGGAACGGTAAGTTCCTCGAGTATTTCTTGCAAATTTTTAGGCTTGATATTGCTCATTAAGGAAAAATATTCATCTTTTTCAAAATCAGGTAATTCAAAGAACTCATTAATAGCATTTGAGGTTATTTGTACATTGATTCCGCAAGAAGATACTTCCTTCAATTCACTTGATATTAAATTTGCATAAAATTCATGAACTAACTCCTCATCCACACTAGGTCTTTTCTTACAAAACAGCTCCCAATTGAGAGTTTCAGCAACTTGACAAATACGCACTGTAAAATCAATATAATTCCTCTCTTTCAATGTGAAGCCTTTCTCTGGATGCATCAGTTGATTCTTGAAAACACTTTCGTATCTCGCTTTGGCTTCTTCACAGTGGAATTTGCTTTGTGATTCATCAATTTGGGCAGAAGCACGAGTTCTTTTGCGAGGCATGATTAATTTGAACATAAGATGGAAAACAATTTCTCAAAAATTTAATTAATATATAATACTAATAATTCAATAAATTGAAAAATTAAATGATTAAATAAAAATTTAAATTTAAAAGAAAAAATTTGTCTTACCACCTTTTTATAAAAATTAAAAACTCCTAAAAAATAATTAGAAAACAAAAGAGGTCGATTTAGGATAGGTTGGAGGGTTATCCGCTAAGGATAGGGTGTTGGTGTGAGTAATAGAGCTGATGTACTACACGAATGTTGAGCAGCAAGTGGACAAGTTGAGCAAGATCGAGGAGCGGCACAAACTGGCATGGTTAGCTACTTGGTAGCATGTAGCAACGTGGGTGTGCACGAGCTGGAGTGAGGAGTAGGTGCGGCGCCAAGGAGCAACGACAAGGAGCGGTTGTTGGTGCGCCTTTGTGTGTGGACTACTGGGTGCTCACGGAGGCAGTAAGTGTGCACAGGGTGAGCTGCTGGCCGAATGGCTGTTGGGCGATGTTGTGGCTAATAAGTTGGAGGCTTGCGACTAGGGAGTTGAGGGCTACGACACTAGGTGGTTTGGTGGGATCGAAGTTTGAATGAAGAAAGATGGAGAAGATTGGTGATATTTATAGTGAGGAAATAAAAGTTAAAGTAGAATTCTTAGAAAAATTTAATAAATTAAAAATTCTAAGTTTTAATTCTACTCAAAGTAAATAATAATTAATAATTAATATAATGCATATTAAATTATTATTTGCTATTAATTTATTAAGATAAAACTTATCAAATAAAATATGATTAAATTAAAACTAATCCTAACTCTATATAAAGTTGATAATAATTAATATATATTATAATGGATATAATTATATATTAATAATTATCATCTTTTTATTGAACTAAAACATTTATTCTAGATCCTTTTGAAAATCTTTACAAAAAGAGGCATCTAATTTTTAATATTTACAAAAGAGCAACCAACTTTTGAAAATAGTTCAATTAAGTCCCTAGACTTAATGAAAATTTGAAATGAGTTGCAATTTTGAAAATTGGATCAAAATTGACCCTTTTTATTTGAAAATTTGAAAATTTATTTTTCCATTTAGGGAATAATTTCTCGAAAAATTATGTCAAAATCAATTCCTGGAAAGATTGGAGGGGTCACAAGCGGTCCCACTTAAGTTCCAATCTCCTAGACATAATTTATTTAAACATACTAATCCCGAAAATACATCCTAAATCATTTATTTAAAAAGAAAGCAAGAAAATTTAATCATTTGATAAAGTGCACGAGATTTGATCTCGTTCAATTTTATCTCCCCAGTAATGTTTCAAGCATTGAACATTAACTCGGAAAATACCTCACTTACCTTGAAGCCCGACAACTCCGTACGGATAAACTCGGTGAATTGTAAATGGGTCAGACCAACATGATTTTAACTTTCCTAGAAAGAACTTTAATCTGGAATTAAAATAACAAGACTTGTTGACCTGTTTCAAATTCTCGAACTAGAATATGCTTGTCATGCCATTTCTTAAGTCTTTCTTTGAGTAATTTGGCTTTCTCGTATGAGAACATTCAGAATTCTTCTAACTTGTTGAGCTGGATCATCCATCTCTCTTTAGTAAGCTTAAGATCCAAGTTGAGTTGTAGAGAGCCCAGTAAGCTTTGTGCTCTAACTCCAAAGGCAGATGACAGGCTTTCCCAACCTATAGGGTGACATCCCTAAAGGTGTCTTGTATGCTGTCCTGTAAGCCCATAAAGCATCATCCAGTCTTTTGGACCAATCTCATCGATTTGAGCAAACTACCTTCTCAAGTATGCCTTTGATCTTTTTGTTTGCCAGTTCAGCTTTCCCATTCATCTGCGGATGGTAAGCTATGGCAACCATGTCTTCACTCTATGTTTGTCAAGTAACCATTTCAACCATTTGTTCACAAAATGGGACCCTTCATCACTAATGATGGCTCGTTGGGTTCTAAACCTTTTGAACACATGCTTCTACAAAAACTTCATCACAACCTTAGATCATTTGTCGGATATGCTTCAGCCTCAATCCACTTAGACACTGTGACAGCCCTAATTGACCCTAGTCGGAAAGTGGTTTCGAGACCACAAAACCGAGTCACAAAAATAATTAGATGTTATATTCTGTGCTTATTGTATGTGGAATTTGTATGTGTGAATATTTCATGTTTGAATTTTGTTAATTGTGAGTGAATTTTATTAAATAGGACTTATGTGAAAGAATTTAGAAATGTGCTAGGCAAATGTAAGTGGCCTATTTATGCATGTTGCAAAATAATTGTACTTGCATGTCAAATTCCCCACTCTAGAGGAAGTGGCGGCCATGATGGTATGGGATACAAAAAACATGCATTTTGTGTTAATATTATAATGACTACATGGTTTTATAATAGGAAATAAGTATTAAAAAAAAAGAAAGCCATACATTCCCACCTTGTTCTTGCCGAATGTTGGAGAAAGAAAGAAGAAATATGCTTTGAGAATTTCAGCAAGATAGCAAGCTAAAAATCCAAGGTATGTGCATTGGGTCATAGAGAAAATTGAATCAAAATTGGTTGATCTTTGTCCTCCATTGCCGTAGCCTAAAGGGAGGAGAGGAAAGTTTGGTTGCTTTGATTTTTGGCTTAGAAGATGGCTAGAATGAGGTATGTATTGAATGATTCTTGAAAATCTATGCATGTTTGAGATGATTAGTTCAAACTCTACTCATCCCATAGATGTGTTTTGGTTTTGGTTTGATAATGGTGTTAGTGATGGTGAGTTTGGTCATGCATTAACTGAAATTGTAAGTATGATTTATGGTATAATTTGTGTGATGGAATGGTCTTGAGAGTTGGCTTGATTAAATGGGTAAAATGCTAAGTGTTTTAAAGATGATGTAATGGTTATTTCGGTTTATGTGAAGTAAATATAGATGATGGTTATAAGCTGTTTTATGATTTGATAATGGTGATTAAATCTTGTAGTTAAGTGTTTAGATATATATATATATTAATAATGAATTTAGTTGTACTTGCTATGTGAGAAATGTGCAATGCTATAGGTATTTGATTATTAGATATGGTTATTTTAAGTTGATTTGTGATGGTATGATTGCATTGATGAAGTGGTGGGAAGAATTAGCTATTATGCTTGATACTAATGCCGAAAATGAGAATGTTGTACTTGAAAAATGTAGGTGAACATGACAAGTGTATTCGCTTAGGGCCTAGAGGATATGAAAAATTGGTATTTATTTTTGATTGTGTGTGTATGACCATGGATAATTGGCTGCACAAATATTATGAATACATAATGTATGATAAGTTTATTAAGTTACAAAACATTATACATGATCGGCTAATGTAAATTATTTGAGTAAAGTATATCTTGATGGTACATTTCGGCTAGTATAAAATGTATATGGATGTCGTATGACTATGTTTAATTTGGGAAGTAAATTGTTTGATCTAGCTCAATAGCCTAGAGGATCAAAGTTGGATAAGCGAAAGAAAGAGGTGATCAAATAGCCGTCGTAATCATTCGGCAACGTCCGAGGTAAGTTTTAAGTGATCAAACGTCGAGTAAATTCAATCAAAATAGGACATAATGAGTTGATTTAATAAGATATGATGTGGTCATGATATGTTTAAAACTCAAATGGTAAGTTCATAAGTGTTTGGACTTGGAAATTTAAGAGCAAATTGTAATAATTTGCTTAGGACAGCAGCAGTAACGTGATTTTAGAAAATCACCATAAATTGTTGGTGTGGAATTATAGGCTGAATAAAGTATGTAATCAAAGCTTAATTAGTCTAGTTCCTTATAAAAGAGGCCGTGTGAGCAAAGAAATTTCCTATAAAGAGATATTTAAAGTTGTGCGGGACAGTGTCGGAATGACTCCGAAATTCCCTATTCTGTTTTTGGAAAATCATTATAATTTGTAAAAAAATGGTTATGAGATAATATTTATATGCTTAGACTCCTTAATGAGTCTAGTTTTAAATGGAACCAAATAGAACACATTATGAATTCCGTACAATGAAAAATTTGATTCGTAGTGAAGGGTGGTCAGATTAGTCAAACAGTGAAACAGGGGAAACTTTAAGAAAAATCTGGTATTGATTGGCCAAACCTAAAATTCTGAAAATTTTATGGGTGGAAGATACATGAGTCTACATTCGGGGAAAATTAACGGCAATTGATTTTGAGTTTTGTAGCTCCAGTTATAAACAACTTAGTGACTGTTGTTCAGGAAAACTGCTTGTAGTGAATATGTGATGTTGTTGTAAACTTGACGAAACTATTTGAGTTGCTTATAGGCTATTGCTGAAATTGATGTACAAGAAAAATATGAAATTTGTATGAGATATATATATGTGATAAGGCCTAATGGCCGATGTGATGAATGTGAAAGTGTATATATATGTGATAAGGCCTAATGGCCGATGTGATGAATGTGAAAGTGTGTATATGTGATAAGGCCTAATGGCCGATGTGAAGAATGTGAAAGTGTGTATATATGTGATAAGGCCTAATGGCCGATGTGATGAATGTGAAAGTGTGTATATATGTGATAAGGCCTAATGGCCGATGTGATGAATGTGAAAGTGTATATATATGTGATAAAGCCTAATGGCCGATGTGATGAATGCGAAAGTGTATAAATGTGATAAGTCCCGAAGGGCATTTGTGTCAGTACTATATCCGGGTTAAAACCCGCAGGCTTTATGCGAGAATATTATCTGATTAATGTCCGTAGGCTTCGTGCTCGCACTATATCCGAGCTTTAAAGACCCGACGGCTAAATGCTAGGATTCAAGTAAGACTTTGATATTGAGTATCCGCATTAAGTTATCAAATAAGTATTATGTATTTAAGATGTTCGTGCACGTATCACTTACTCATCGGTGGAGTCATTTCGAGGTGAATTATCGTATCAAAGAGGTAAGGATTATGATTTGTAAGCTTAAGTATGGATGTGATTATGAACAAGTGGAGAGGATTATTGAAAGATGATAATCGATGAAGCATGTGCTTTGGAAATATTTGACCATCTAGGTCATTATTATTCGAAAGTATATATGTGGCGCCAAGTGTTGCGTTTAATGACATTATAGATCGAGATGAAGCTTTAGATTAACTTCATCGAACAGTTGAAATGAATGACCAATGATAGTGATTGAGAACACTTTGTTTTGCTTAAAACTTACTAAGCATAAATTGCTTACTCCGTTTCTTTGTTCTCTGTTTTATAGATTTTGCTCGTTAGCTATCGGATTCGGGATCATCGAAGTCGAAGTCATCCACACTATCAAAGCCCCCATTTTGGTACAATTTTGGTTGAACTTTGAAATGGCATGTATAGGACTACCCTTTTGTTGTAGGTCATGTACCTTTCAATTTTGTGTAAACTTGGATAGCCATGCGAAAATGGCTTATATACGTTTTTAGCATAGTACTATAATCTTTTGTATGTTGATCACTATGAGGTATGGAATTGTTTTGAAACGATTAGCCATTGGAATGGTTAATCATGATCACACTTTGTGCTATGTATGCAAAAAAAAAAAAGGGTCAATTGAACCATGGAAATCATGAAATAGGTAAAGCCTACCTTAAAGGTAGATGCTGACAGCAGCAGTGATGTGGATGTGAAAAAAATCACTAAAAATAGTAGAAATGGTATTAAATAGTGAATAAATTTTGTAAATGAACCTTGATGAATCTACTTTCATATGGAAGAAACGAAACAGTCATATGAGTTATATGTTAAGAGATATTAAAGTTCTCGTGAAGCGTAGTCGAACGGTTTCGGATCCCCTGCTTCGACTTTGGAAATTCATTGTAAATTAACCAGAGATGATTAGGAGTCATGCCATATATGTATAGATTCCTCTCTGTTTCTATAGAAACAAACGGCATCGAGATTGAAGCCACATGCAGGAGATATCCAATTAAGAACGCATACGAAGGTCGGTGTAGTCGATCCCGCAATGGGGAGACTTTAACTAATAAACTGTACTAATTGGCTCGACCAAAAATTCTAGAAAAGAATATGTTGATGGACTTATGAGTCTAGTTTCAAGGAAAAATTACGAAACTGATTTTCGAGTTTTAAAAATCAAGATATGATTTTTAAGGCGACGATGATGCAAGAACGACTAGTCCGGAAAAATTTTTTTTATGGACTGTGAAAATAATTAAGTTAAGTCTGTGTGCACCTTGTGTTCGACTCCGATAACGGACTCAGGTACGGGGTGTTACAGACACATAGTCTACAGCTACCAAGATGTACTTGTGACCAAAAGACAAAGGGAAAGGGCCGAGAAAGTCAATACCCCAAACATCAAACAATTCTACCTCAATGATGTTTGTTCGAGGCATCTCGTTTCTGTTGGTGACATTTCCAACCCTTTGAAATCGATCACAACTCTTTACGTAAGCATATGCATCTTTAAATAGTGTTGGCCAAAAGAATCCGACTTGCAATACTTTAGCCGTAGTGCATGTACCTCTGAAGTGTCCCCCACTCGGAGCTAAGTGACAGTGGTATAAAATCTTATGTACTTCATCTTCTGCCATGCATCTCCTGATCATTTCATTTGCACACTTTTTAAACAAGTATGGTTCTTCCCAGAAATAGTACTTCACATTGTGGAGAAACTTTTTCCTTTGATTATATGTCTTATCAATCAGCATCAAACCACAAGCTAAATAGTTAGCAATATCAGCAAACCAAGGGGTATTATGGACATGATTTACCTTTAGTATGTGTCCGTCTGGAAATGTTTCCTGAATGGGTATAAGTAGAAAATTCCCTTATTGCGGCTCCAATCTGGACAAGTGGTCTGCTACTTGTTTTCTACTCCCTTTCGATCTTGAATTTCTAAATTGACCTCTTGAAGTAGAAGTACCCATCGGATCAATCTCAACTTAGAGTCTTTCTTGGCAAGCAAATACTTAATCATCGAGTGGTCCGTATAAATAGTCACCTTGGTACCTACAAGATAAGATCGAAACTAGTCAAAAGAAAACTCAATAGCAAGTAACTCTTTCTCTGTTGCCGTATAATTCAGTTGAGCTCCTGTCACAGTTCGACTTGCATGGTAGATGGGATGAAAAACTTTGTTCCTTCGCTGGCCCATGACAGCTCCTATCGCAAAGTTACTTGCGTCACACATCAATTCAAATGGAAAATCTTAGTCTGGTGTGACGATTATGGGTGCCAAAACTAGTCAACTCTTCAAATCTTTAAAAGGTCTTAAGCACTCCTCATCAAATTTAAACGTCGCGTCCTTCTTCAATAATTTGCATCAGGGTTCAGCAACTTTGGAGAAGTCCTTGATGAATCTTCGATAGGAACTGGCCTGGCCCAAAAAGATCCTAACAGCCTTTACAGATGTTGGAGGTGGGAGTTTCTCATTAACATCTACCTTCGCTTTATCTACCTTGATTCCATGTCTCGTTATCCAATGCCCTAGAACAATACCTTCTCGTACCATGAAATGAGACTTTTCCCAATTGAGTATGAGGCTTGTTTCTTCATATTGCCTTAGTACCTTGGCTAGATTGGCTAAGCAATCATCATATGTATCTCCAAATACTAAAAAGTCATCCATAAAGACTTCCAAGTATTTTTCAACCATGTCAGTAAAAATAGACATCATACATTTTTGAAATGTAGCAAGTGCATTACATAAACCAAATGGCATGTGCCTAAATGCAAATGTACTATACAGGCAGGTGAATGTTGTCTTGTGCTGATCTTTTACTGCTACTATAATCTGATTATACCCTGAGTATCCATTGAGAAAACATTAATAGTCTCGCCCTATGAGTCTATCTAGCATCTGGTCCAAACAAGGAAAAGGAAAGTGATCTTTCCTAGTCGCCTTGTTCAGCTTCTGGTAATTGATGCAAATTCTCCATCTCGTAACCGTTCCAATCGGTATCAACTCATTATTCTCATTTTCATTGACAGTGATACCTCCTTTCTTTGGCACGCACTAAACCAGACTTACCCATGAACTATTTGAGATGGGGTAGATTATACCCACATCTAACCACTTGATGATTTCTTTATTGACTACGTCCTTCATGATGGGGTTCAGTCTTCGTTGTCTATCAATCTTCCCCTTTTCATCATCTTTTAGGATAATCTTGTGCATGCATACAGATGGACTAATTCTACGAATATCGGCTATGATCCATCTGGTAGCCTTCTTGAATTGTTTCAATACCAGGATGAGTTTCTCTTCTTGCTCAGTAGTTAATTCTGCTGAAACAATCACAGGTAGTGTAGAAGAGTTACCTAAATAAACATATTTTAAATGTGAAGGAAATACCTTGAGTTGTAATTTAGGTGGCTCCTCGATTGACGCTTTTGATTGGGCATAATCCCTATTCTTTAAGTCTAAAGATTCAAAGCGAGATTGCGGATTAAATCCCCTTTGATTAGCTTCTAACAAAGCTAAGTATTCATCCTCCTCTTTATCATTTGGAGGATCTGATGTCAAAATTTGTTCCAATGGGTCCTGAACATAGTTGAGTTCCTTCTCCACAATTAAATCCTTTAAATCGGACACTACAGAACAATCATCAATTGTGTTAGAAAATCGCATAGACTTTAAAACGTTAAATTGTACCTGATCATCCTAAACACATATAGTAAGCTCGCCCTTATGCACATCAATAAGGGTCATTCCGGTTGCTAAGAACGGTCTTTCTAGGATGATTGGCACCTCTTTGTCTGCTTCAAAGTCTAGAATCACAAAGTTAGCAGGAAAGATAAATTTGTCTACATGTACCTCCTTCTAGATGTGCTAAGGATGGATCTGCTAATTGAAGTGTAACCGTAGTAGGTCTAACTTCACCTATCCCCAACTTTCTAAATATTGACATGGACATCAAGTTGATACTCGCACCCAAGTCACATAGTGTCTTACCACAATATGTTGCTCCAATGTTGCAAGGTATGGTAAAACATCCAGGATCCTTCAATTTTGGGGATGTTTGTGTTGATGATATGCATTGCAGTCCTTTGTTAGGGCTATAGTCTCAAATTCTCCAAGCCTTTGTTTTTTAAACAGGATATCCGTCATGAATTTGACGTAGTTCAGCATTTGTTCAAGTGCTTCAACCAATGGGATGTTGATATGAAGTTGCTTGAGTACGTCTAGGAACTTTTTGAATTGAATTTCCTGCTTCTGCTTCTGAAGCCTTTGAGAGAAGGGTGGTAGAGGTTTCTTTACTGGAACTGGTTGATTCATCTTCTGTGGTAATTCTACATCTAATAGAGTTATTAGTTGATCAAAATTAGCTGGTTTTGAAGTTAACTTATCAGATTTTGTAAATTTTGGTTCTTGTGAAATTGGAATTTTAATACTCGGTTGAACGTCCTCTGAGTCTTGAGCATCAGCTGGCTCCTTTTGAACTTCAACAGTGTTGGGCTCTAATGTCTTTCTGCTCCTCAATGTCAATGTTTTACAATGCTCCTTCCCTGGATTCCTCAGATTCTCTGTATCACTAGGTAAAACACCCTGTGGTGGGTTTCTAAGTTCAGTTGCAAGCTGGCCCATTTGGTTTTCCAGGTTTTTTAATGTAACTGTTTGGCTTTGAATTAAGGCATCATTCTTCGCCATGTATGCTTTCAACAAATTTTCTAAGCCATTGGATGGTTTAGCTTGGGTTGGTTTCTAAACTTGTTGGGCAAAACTAGGTGGCTAGGTGGCTAGGTCGACTAGGTTGGGTATATGTGTTACTAGGTCCAGCCCTTGGTTACTTCAGGAGAAATTTGGGTGGTTTCAGCATGATGGGTTATAAAAATTGGATTGCAGTCCTTGCTTTCCTCGATTTTGGTTCTGGTTACTAATGTAATATATGAATTCTGGGTTCAATGGACATTCTTCAAACAAGTGTCCTTCCCCACAATAGACACAGGCTATATTTTCAAAATGATTTGGTAGCTATGCTGCAAAACTATTAGAACCATTAGTAGTAAGATTTTCTAACATTGAGGATATTGATGATACCTGATATGCGAGTGAAGTAAGAGCGTCTACTTCATGTATTCCAACAACTCGTCTTCCTGACGCTACTCAATTGGTTGGCCATTGATAATTGTTGCTGGCAATCCTCTCAATGATTTTATAAGCCTCTTTATAAGACTTAGAAAGGAGAGCACCATTAGCAGAAGCGTCCACTACCATCCTCGTGTGGGCATTGAAACCATTATAAAATGTCTCAAGTTGGATGCAATGTGGGATTCTGTGATGAAGGCACTTTCGTAATAATTTTTTGTACCTTTCCCATGCCTCATACAAGGACTCATCATCCATTTGTTGGAAGGTAGTGATCTCATTTCTCAACTTAGCATTCTTGCTAGGCGGGAAATACTTGATAAGGAATCTTTCTGAAAACTCTTGCATGTAGAAATTGAATTTGGTGGCAATGACTTCAACCAGGCTCGAGCTTTATCCCTTAGTGAATATGGAAACAACTTCAATCGTAATGCGTCTTTGGGTACACTGGCTAACTTGAAAGAGTCACTCACCTCCATAAACAACCTTAAGTGTAGGTAAGGATCTTCGGTAGGCATTCCACTGAATTGGTCCACTGTCTAAAGCATCTGGAACATGACTAGCTTTGGTTCGAACTATTGTGCTTCAATTTTAGGTCTCTTAATACTCGGATTAAGATCATTAAACACTAGCACTGCATACTATCTCAAAGCTCTCACTACAAGAAAAATGATTTTTAATGGTGTTTTTTTTAGAAGCATCGCAAAAACTATTAGCGGCGTTTTCCCAAGCGCCGAAAAAATGCCGCTAAAGGTAACACCAGAAAATTTAGCGGCGTTTATCTGAAAAAAATGCCACAAAAGATCAAGACTTTTAGCGGCATTTGTGGGCAAAGCTCCACTAAAAGTCATGGCTTTTAGTGGCTTTTTTTTCACAAATGCTGCTAATTTTGGCAGATTTGAAATGTACATTTTTCACTAATATCCAACCCTTCTTGCATTAAATCCAACCAAAAATAGTAAATATAGCATGAAATCCAACCAAAAACAGCAAATGTAGCATAAAAAAATAAAAAGCATTAAATCTAAATGATACTTCAAATTCAACAAAAGATCTATGATGTAAATTAATAAATTAAGTATAACTCAAAACATTCTTACAATAATATTAAATGTGACAATGTTAAAAACGTTCTTACAAGGAGAAAACTAATGTCTACTATGGCAGCTTTTGTGACTGCTGAAACATCTACATCATTTGCTGAAGCTGTAGCTAGAGCTCATCGTACTTTCTGCTCTGCTCTACCGCCGTCGCTGCTACCTCTGCCTCTCTTGCTACTGCCGCTACCTCCCTCGCTATTGTTGTTGCCTCCTTCTCTCCTCTCTGCTGCCTCCGCTCTAAGTTGTTGCTGGAGTTCTTCATATTTTCTTTGAACCTTGGCAATTTGCTCAACTGTGCTCGCTTGCATCTGAGCTATCTGGTTTCTTAACCTTTGAACTTCAACTTGAGCTTGACTCTCGGAAGGCATGTATTGCTGGGAGCCGGATCCAAAATATTGGATCGGGGTAACACCAGATCCTTGAAATCGAACCTGACCGTACCTTCAGGACCTAAAACTTCAGTGATAATTCTGTTATCAATGTTCTCAAGATTAACAAAACTATCAGTCGAAGCAATCTCTTCGTACTCCGCCTTCTTCTCCTTTAGTTTCTCCTAATAAATTAATTAAAGAGTTAGAAACGAAATATATAATAAAAAGGAATGCAACATAACTTAACATTATTTAAAACTACTAATGACGAATTAAACCATTATAATTAAACATAATAAATATTTATAATAAATCAAATTTTATTAAGTAAATATACCATAATTTCTCCAACTTGGATGTCATAGGAGATCCATCTTTCTTCCTATCGTAATCTCAAAAAGCTGAAGGCGACTAACTTTTTGACCTGACGAGACTTCCTACAATATAGTAGTAAAAATATTATTTAATAGTAGAAAGTTATTAATATTTGATAGAATTAATAAATTCATAATACCTCGGCCTCAGCTATAGAAGCAAAACTTCTCGACCCGCCGTGTGCGTGAATTTTTGTTTGTGCCTGCTACTTGTTCCAACTCGCTCACGATCCTATATAATGAAATTATTATTACGTATATAGTAAACACTATATATAAGAATTTGGAAATACGTAATACCCCTCCTTTCTTTGAATTCCAGAATCTAACCGCATCTTCCCATTGGTACCCCAGCATTCCCGGTGGGACATTTTTGAATTTTTCCTCGAGGCTTATGTCATTCTTAAAATATAGTTTTTTGAAAGTGCTTTTATTGTCTCTCCATTTTTTACCCAATTCCTTCTTGATATAGTCATCGGAGACCTCTAAAGCAAATCTCTCCTAAAAAAAAAACAAGTTTATAATGTAAATATAAATGAAAGTTAAACCGAAGTATTATAAATTACTTTAACGTTATGTTACCTTAATATTATCAAGAGCCTGATTTTTGTTGCTATCAGGCATGTGATGCCATGATTCATAGTTGATGGGAAACATATTAGCATTTCGTGCTATAATGCCCAAATAGCCTGCTAAAAGTCGAGCTTCAGATCCAACAGGCTGACCATGACTGTTTCTACTTACTTTGACACACTCGACAGGATTTAATTCGAATAAATCTTTAAGTAGCGTACGTCCTCGACCTCTGCGCGTCCCACCACTTTCAGCTGAAAAATGATATATTATTATATTAAAATTGAAAAATAAATCAATAATAAAAGTCAACACACATGTAAAATAAACTTAACATTACTTTGAAATTCTGCAGGCTCGTCAAGTGTCTCCGGCACAATCAAAGATCCAACAACTGTCTGCTGTTCACTATTTGCTTATTCCGAATTTGGAGTATTCTGGACAATACTTAAATCTCATAATCTTCTTCTACACATTTTTCCTACAATACACATAAAATAATTGAAATTTTAGTAACAAATTACAACAATAATAGTACATGTAAAATAGTTAAATTATATAACATGACCAAGATTAAAATTATAGTATCACATATAATTAAAAAATCGTAAAATCTTACTACATCATTATTCGTAAATATCTTCATCTACATCATGTCGAACCCATTGATGTTATGTACTAGTACTAGGGATATTTTCATCTAAGTTTTGTTCTGGAAAAGGCAATGTTTCTGATCTTTCGATGATGTCATCTCTACTTCCATTACCCATGTCAAACAAGTCTCTAGGGGTGTTCTGGAGTACAACATACCAATCCTCATCAGTTGGATCTTTCAAATAAAAAACTTGTTTCACTTGAGAAGAAAATACATATGGCTCATCCATCAATTGTTGTCCAGTGTGAATCAAGTGAGAGAAATTAACCATTGTAAAACCAAATTGATCTTTTTTAATTCCGCGAGTAGTATTAACATCAGTACAATCACACCAGAATAAGACAATTTTCCATCTACCATAGTAATCCAACTCAATAATGTCGGTAAGAAGTTTGTAATACTCCACATTACCCTCAATCGGATTAATGTCCCTAGCACTAGCATAACTTGTAATTGAAGAATTAACAACAATTCCATAATTTTGAGTTCTCCTCATTCTCTCGCGATATTTTATATATAATTTGTATCCATTGATGAGGAAGACACTATATCTTTTTATTACTTTGTTCGGACCTTGGGAAAGCCATTTAACTTTGTCATTGACGTCCTTCCCACTCCAAACCAATTGAATCAAAAGTAAATTGAGAAATTATAAATGTATTATGTAAAAACATTCTTATTTGATTAACTAAATTTCGCGATTATATGTAACTTATTAACTTCAGTTACATACCGTTTGACTTAACCATTCATGAAAAGATGCTGTGAATAACTTATTAATCTCTTGATGTTGTAATCTTCGAGAGCGTGCACAAGACCTCAAAATTTGTTTGTATTCACTATGTTAAAAACAATTTTAAATGGTTAGAAAATAAACAAATCAAAATGACGAATATGTGAGGAAATTTTAGAACTCACTTGCGTAACGATTCAATTGAATCGTGGTGAAAAAGTACATATCGATGTGCTTGTATCCACGATATATCATCTAATTCTGCAATTTCAACTTTTCCGATTGGTTCTCCATAACTTTGGAATAAATAAGTTTCGGCCAAGTTCTGATCATTGAACCCAGCATTTCTACTTGGTCTATTCAATCGTGTTTTAACATCTTCTAAATATCTAGAACAGAAAGTCATCACTCCTCTACCAAGTAGCCTCCACCAATTGATCCTTCTGGATAATGCTTATTGCGACAATAAGATTTCAATTTGCTTAGGAACCTAAACACGATATACAATATTTATCAAAAGTTGTAACTAAATGTATAGAGGTGAATGAATGAATACTTGAGAAATAAATTAGCACCTTTCTATAGGATACATCAATCAATAAAAAACTGGTCCACCAAGTATTACTTCATGAGGGAGATGAATTACCAAGTGCACCATAATAGTGAAGAAGGAAGGTGGAAAGATCTTCTCCAAATTGCATAAAGTCAAAGTGGCTCGATCCTATACTTTCTCAAGTTCTTCAACATCCAAAACTTTTCCAAAAATAGCTTTCATTATATTGGATAGTTCAATTATACAGGACGTTACATTTTTTGACATACAGCATCATAAAGCATCTGGGAGTAAATCTTGCATCAAGATGTGGTAATCATGTGATTTTAATGAATATAATCTTTGATCTTTAAGACTCACACATCGAGATATATTTGACACGTACACATCTGAGACCTTTATATCCTTCAACACCATGCAGAACACTTCTTTCTCTTCTTTTGACATTGAGAAAATAGAAGGCGGCAACAGATATTTCCCATTCAGAAGTACTTGAGGATGAAGATCATGCCGAATTCTCATGTCAACTAAATCAATTCGACTCTGAAGATTGTCTTTTGATTTTCCATCGACATTCAAAATTGTCCCAATTATGTTCTCACAGACATTCTTCTCAATATGCATGACATCAAGATTGTGGCGTAAAATGTTGTGCTCCCAATAAGGCAACTCAAAAAAAAAAATACTCCTTTTTTTCCACAAGTCTGCCTCATTAGGATCATCCTCTTCGTCAGATTCATCCCTCGATCTTCTCTTTGTTTGCGCGTTAGGTGGTTGATTCATCTTCCCAGAACTAAAGTTGATATCTTTTAACATAAAGAAGATTTTAGATCCAACGGTCTGCTCAGGAGCTCCTCTGTACTCTTCAGTACCGTCAAATAGAGTCCACTGAAATCTAAATTTATGATTTCCATCTAACCACCGATGATGGCCCATGTAAGAGAACTTCTTCCCATTATACAACCACTTCGAACAAGTTTACGCAGCACAACAAGGATAGGCATAACGTCCTTTAGTACTCCAACTCGATAAATTAGCATAAGCCAGGAAATCATTAATTGTCCACAACAAAGCTACATGTAAATTAAAGTTCTCATTTCTCAATACATCATATGTCTCAACACCCGACCATAACTGTTTTAACTCTTCAATAAGTGGTTGCAAATAGATGTCAATATCATTTCTGGGACCTTTCTCTCTAGGGATAATCATTGATAAAATAAATGAAGATTGCTTCATGTAAATCCATGGAGGCAAATTGTAAGGAACAAGCACTACAGGCCAAGTACTGTATGAAGTACTCATGATTTTAAAAGGATTAAAGCCGTCAGCTGCTAGACCAAGCCTCACATTCCGAGGATCGCTTGCAAAGCTTGGAAATTTACTGTCAAATGATTTCCAAGATAAAGAATCATCAGGATGCCTTAATAATCCATCATCGGTTCGTTGATAATTATGCCACCTCATAGAATCGATCGTCTTTGACGACATGAAAAGCCTTTGAAATCTTGGTATAGGGGAAAATATTGCAAAACCTTGACTAGCTTCTTTCTTAACTGTGCCCCACCTTCATCTGCATTCACATCTTCTGTATTCCCATTCATCCAACGAGACTTACCACAAACATGACAAGACTGTTGGTTCTTCTGATCACCCCAGTATAACATGCAGCCATTTGGGCAACTATGAATTTTATCGTACCCAAGGCCCAAATCTTTTATTAGTCTCTTCATATCTTGACAAGACTAGAGGATTTTTCCAAACGAAAACATCTCTCTCAAAAACTCTAGCAGCATTGTAAAAGAGTTTCCGGTTTGAAATAGACGAATGCAGAAGGACAATTTCGAATATTTTGATCCCTCGTAAAGTTCTTCGTTCATTTCATTAAGTAAATTGTAGAACTTCGCCGCTTCTTCATTTGGCTTCTCATCAGGTGCACTTGTTCCCGTTTTGCCAAAAACATTCCCACCAATATTACAATATCGATGCAATAAAGTCAGGTGGAAACGATTGCTCACCATGACTGTGCATATTAAATGCATCCCGCAACATACCTTCCATGTCATCTTGTCTAACATACTGATGGTAAGCAGTATTAGGACAAGTCAGATTAATCATTGAAGAAGTTCCACTAGATGTACACTCTCCATGAAAATTCCATTTTTTATACCCCCGAATAAAGCCATCAACAATTAGATGTTCGTAGACAACTTCACGATAATGCCAATTGATGTTGCCATACTTCTTACACGGGCAAAGAATCATATTCTCTTGGCTTGCATTTTGAAATGCAAAATTTAGAAAAGTTTTTACTCCATTTCGATAGGCATTGCTTACTCTTGACAAATTCATCGGACTCCTATCCATTTCGTAGTTCTTGAAATCTAAAGTTTACAATAAATTTCACGAGTAAGTTGTTTATTTATAAGTATAATTAAGTTATGTAAGTTATGATATGATATATATTTATGTATTATATAAGTTATGTAAATTATGTAAGTTATCCGAATTATGTAAATTATATACGATATAATATATATTTATGTATTATGTAAGTTATGTAAGTTGTTGATGGGATTGTGATTGTGTTGATGGGAAAACACAAGGGAAGTGAAGAATTGGTTATTAGATTAAATTTACAAGTTTAGGGTTAATTAATTATTTTGAATTAAAAATAAAATAAAATATTTAAAATTAAAATAAAAGTAGACAAAATATTTTTAGTGATTAAATTAAAATCAAGTGAAATATTTAAAATAAAACTTTAAATACAATTTAATTTAATTAGGTAATTTAAAAATTAAAATAAAAGTAGACAAAATATTTTTAGTGATTAAATTAAAATCAAGTAAAATATTTAAAATAAAACTTTAAACACAATTTAATTTAATTAGGTAATTTAAAAATTAAAAGTAGACAAAATATTTTAGTGATTAAATTAAAATTAAGTAAAATATTTAAAATAAAAATTTAAATACAAGTTAATTTAATTAGGTAATTTAAAAATTAAAATAAAAGTAGACAAAATATTTTTAGTGATTAAATTAAAATCAAGTAAAATATTTAAAATAAAAATTTAAATACAATTTAATCTAATTAGGTCATTTAAAAATTAAAATAAAAGTAGACAAAATATATTTAGTGATTAAATTAAAATCAAGTAAAATATTTAAAATAAAACTTTAAATACAATTTAATTTAATTAGGCAATTTAAAAATTAAAATAAAAGTAGACAATATATTTTTAATGATTAAATTAAAATCAAGTAAAATATTTAAAATAAAACTTTAAAGACAATTTAATTTAATTAGGTGAGTTAAAAAGTAAAATAAAAGTAGACAAAATATTTTTCATGATTAAATTAAAATCCAATAAAATATTTAAAATAAAACTTTAAATCCAATTTCATTTAATTAGGTAATTTAAAAATTAAAATAAAAGTAGACAAAATATTTTTAGTGATTAAATTAAAATCAAGTAAAATATTTAAAATAAAACTTTAAAAGCAATTTAATTTAATTAAGTAATTTAAAAATAAAATAAAAGTAGACAAAATATTTATTGTGATTAAATTAAAATCCAATAAAATATTTAAAATAAAACTTTAAATACAATTTAATTTAATTAGGTAATTTAAAAATTAAAATAAAAGTAGACAAAATATTTTTAGTGATTAAATTAAAATCAAGTAAAATATTTAAAATAAAACTTTAAGGACAATTTAATTTAATTAGGTAATTTGAAAATTAAAATAAAAGTAGACAAAATATTTTTAGTGATTAAATTAAAATCAAGTAAAATATTTAAAATAAAACTTTAAAGACAATTTAATTTAATTTGGTAATTTAAAAATAAAATAAAAGTAGACAATATTTTCCGTGATTAAATTAAAATCAAATAAAATATTCAAAATAAAACTTTAAATACATTTTAATCTAATTCGTAATTTAAAAATAAAATAAAATTTTAAAATAATGTTGGAGAAAAAGTCGGCCATTATTGTTATTTTAATAAACATGCAAGCTACGGAATTAAATCAAGATAAGGTCAGTAAAAAAGGAACATGGCAAACTGAATGGCAGATAACAGAAAACATAAGGCAGAAAACTAGATGGCAAATGTAAAGTAAGTAAAATGATCCAATATTTGAAAGGAAAATCAGCAATTAAATCTGTACAAAATCGGAGCCCCAGAAGATTAATTTTTCCAACATCATCATGATGAAACTATTATTGATGAGAATTTTGAACTAAAACGTATCTTAATAATTTCAACAAGCTGGTCTACTCCACTCTCACCAGGAAATAGAGGCTGGAGTTAGAAAAATAGTATTTGTTAAGTAATTGAAACTGAAAATGCATATAAATAATCCAAAAAAGTATGCAATTCACATATGCTCGATAGTACCTAGAACTGATGTAAGATATGCTTGGTTCCCCTTTCACCTGAGAAAGTAGTATTTCAACAACCTGGTCTACTCCACTCTCACCAGCAACCAGAGGCTGGAGTCCAAAAGCAGTATTTCTTAAGTAAGTTAAAGCGAGAATGCATAGAAATAAGTTAAGTAATCAACGTTCCAATTTGGTATAGTTTAATCAACAAGGTGGCCCTTTGTGTTTCAATTTTTAAACATTGATTGCGAATGGAAAAGAAATGATTTTTTGTCACAAATGTCAAATGGCTAAGAATAGACTAAGGAAGACTCCACAGGACATTCCTCTTACACAAATCTGTCCTTTTTCAAGGCAAAATTACATGCATGATTTTCTTGGATTCAAAAACGAGGGTTTGATAGATATGTGTTTAAGACGAGAATGTTTGTTTTCATCCAAAGCTTTTCACATCATCCCGAGACGTGTTTAACACGGATTTGTTGAGAATAGGATTGAGTGTTTGGTCAATATTTTTGAGCCTTACGTCTGAGAGCAATGAAATCAAAAAGTACATTGAATAATCATGCAGAATAACAAATTTAAGAGCAGATCTCAAATAATCATGCAGAATAACAAATTTAAGTTTTCTACCTGAGTCACTATAGTCCATTGCAAATCTGGGGGAAGACCAACAAAATCATCAAATTTGGTCCCTACCAATATCGGAATTGCTGTCTGCAAAATGAAGATAAAGAAACAGTAAGTAAAAACACTTTAAATGCAAATCCAAGGTTTAATGTAATTTAGTTCATGTAATCATCCTTATCTGGATTTGGTCATTACTCCCCACATACAGGTTCAAATCAAAGGAGATGTGCTTTCAAATGACAATGCCTTAAAAGTGTCGAGGGGCGTCTAAAGAGGACAATAACTTAAATGTATGCGTAGTTGGGTGTGACCAAATTTGTAACACCCTCACGCCCGAGACCGTTGCCAGAGTCGAGCTTGAGGTGTTACTAAACTTAATTCATTAATTAAGCAGCTCAAACAATTTATTTTTAAAATTTCCAAACAAGCTGGCTAACTACGTCACAATCGCTTAAAAATTCATATCTCGAGTTCCGAAACTTGAAATTAAGATCCGTAAATTTTCCTTGAAACTAGACTCATATATCTATCTACTAAAATGTTATTAGAATTTTTGGTCGTGACAATTAGTACAGTTTATTAGTTAAAGTATCCCCTATTTCAAGGTTCGACTACTCTGACCCCTGTGTATTACGAATCAAATATCTCCCTGTGCAGAGTTTCAATGATTATTCCATTTGTTTCTCATAAAACTAGACTTAATAAGGAATCTTTACATATAAAGAATTACTTCTAATTATTTTTATAAAATTTTTTGTAAATTTTTAAATTCAGAATAGGGGATTCAGAAATTGCTCTGACCCTGTTTCACCAAAACTTAAATATCTCATAAAATATAACGCATTTACCTATTTTGTTTCTTTCAAATAAAAATAGATTCATTAAGCTTCAACTAAATATTTTATTCGTCATCTACTATATTTAGTGATTTTTCAAATTCACTTCATTGCTACTGTATGACTCTGCTTTATAGAAAATTTCACCATTTTATGGTTTTCCATGGAGTAGGTAATACATTAAGCATACATAACACAAATATAAATTTTGATTAGCCATTCCAATAGCTAATCAACAACAAGCATTTCCACATCACTCATTTACCATATCATAAGATCATTTTCACAAAGTGAGTATAGTGCTATACTCATAACTGAACAAGCTCAATAGCTTTTGAAATCTATGTAGCCAAGCTATCATGTAACCCACCCATAAACGAACTCGGACTCAACTCAACGAGCTCGGATGCCTAGTTACATCTCACGAACTCAGACTCAACTCAACGAGTTTGGAACTCAACCATCCTAGTGACATGTCACTTGTACCCTAATCTATTCCCAAGGTTCAAATGGGATTCTTTTCAATTACACATTTCGACCGCCTTCTTCAGAATATAGAAATCGATATTTGCTAACATCTCATACTTATTAAATTGTTCACATAATTTGCATATCACCAAATAATAATTCACAAAACATCATATTTCATGATAATAAGTATCATGTCTTATAAATAACATTAAATCACTTAAAATAAAAATTATGTTACCTTATTTACACATGAACTTACCTCGATACAAAATATTAGCAATCGAGCTTATTTCTCGTAAACTTTGTTTTTCCCTCGATCGCAACTTGAATCTCGTTTCTCTTGATCCATAATGCCAAATTAATTTATTTAATACATACATTCATCAAAACAGCCCCTAGTACGAACTTTGGCAAATTGACCATTTTGCCCCTAAACTTTCACATATTTGCACTTTTGCCCCAAGGCTCGTAAATTAAACCTCATCCTATTTTCTTATGTTTTATGATATGCTGATCATTTTTCCCTTCTATAGCAACCTCTAACATGTACTTATGACTATTAGGTATTTTTACCGATTAAGCCCTTTTACTCGTTTTCACTTAAAACCGAGTAGCACAAGTTATCTAACATAATTTAAAACCTCATTCTATCATAAAACACCAAAATACACAAATTTCACCTATGGGTATTTTTCAAAATATGAACGCTAGGTTGAATTATTGCTAGCATAAGTTAATTTGAGCTACCGGGA
Organism: Gossypium arboreum; assembly: GCF_025698485.1. NCBI lineage: Eukaryota > Viridiplantae > Streptophyta > Magnoliopsida > Malvales > Malvaceae > Gossypium > Gossypium arboreum. Next base: position 42,854,123 of record NC_069077.1, on the reverse strand, counting down.
TTTCGAAAACATAAATATAATTAAAAACGGGGCTTGAAATCACTTACTATGAAGCTTGGAAGTTGAAGAAACCTAAGCTATGGAGAGAGGTAAGATTCGGCCAAGTCATGGAGAAGATGAACACATTTTGGCCTTATTTTCCCTTTTAATTAATTTTAATTACAAAATGACTAAAATACCCTTAATACCTTTCTTCGAAAATTTTTATGTACAAGCCCATTTTTGTCCAAAATTTTAGAAATTGGTCAAATTGCTATTTAATACATCCTCATTAATATTCCAAAGCAATTTCATACTAAAAACTTCTAGAATGCAAGTTTTGCAAATTATTCAATTTAGTCCCTAATCTCAACTTAAGCACTTTATGCATAGAATTTCGTCACGAAATTTTCACACAATCATGCAATCATATCATAAAACTCAAAATAATTATAAAATAATTATTTTTATCTCAGATTTGTGGTCACGGAACCACTATTTCGATTAGGCCCTAATTCGGGATATTACAACTCTCCCCCTTTAAGGATTTTCGTCCTCGAAGATCTTACCAGTAAACAAGTATGGGTATTGATCTCTCATAGTTTCCTCAGGTTCCCATGTAGTCTCTTCTACCCCATGCTTTTGCCACAATACTTTCACGAGAGCGACACTTTTATTTCTTAGTTGCTTGACTTCTCGAGCTAAAATTTTAATCGGTTATTCTTCGTAAGTCATATCCAGTCGTAGCTCAATTTCTGTCAGTGAAATTATATGTGAAGGATCCGAACGATACCGATGTAGCATAGATACGTGGAACATATCATGCATCTTATGTAATTCAGATGGCAATGCTAGCCGATAAGCTACTGGTCCAACTTTTTCAATTATTTAATACGGTCCAATAAAACGCGAACTTAACTTGCCCTTCCGTCCAAATCTAAGAACTTTCTTCCATGGAGACACTTTTAGAAATACCTTATCACCAACTTGAAACTCAATTTCCTTTCATTTCAAATCCGCATAAGATTTTTGTCTATCTGATGCAGCTTTCAAACAATCTCGAATCACTTTCACTTTTTCTTCAGTTTCTTTTATTAGATCAACTCCATAAATTTGATTTTCCTTGAGTTCAGTCTAGTACAATGGCGTCTGACATTTACGGCCATACAATGCTTCATAAGGTGCCATCTTCAAACTCGTCTAATAACTATTATTATAAGCAAATTCTACCAACTATAAGTATCTTTCCCAACTACCTTGAAATTTCAATACACAACATCTGAGCATGTCTTCAAGAATCTGAATCACTCTCTCTGATTGTCCATCAGTTTGTGGATGAAAGGAAGTGCTGAAATTTAACTTCGTACCTAATGCCTCTTGCAACTTTTGCAAAACCGCGAAGTAAATCTCAGATCTCTATCCGAAATGATTGACAAAGGTATTCTGTGAAGTCTAACAATCTCACTGATATACAATTTAGCCAACTTATTAAGTGAATAAGCTGTACGTATCGGAATAAAATGAGCCGATTTAGTCAGTCTGTCAACTATTACCTAGATGGCATTTTTCTTCCCTGGAGTTAACGAAAACCCTGGCACAAAATCCATAGTCATCCGATTCCATTTCCATTCAGGAACCATGATAGGCTGGAGTAGTCCCGAAGGTACTTGGTGTTCAGCTTTCACTTGTTGACAAATTAAGCACTTTGATACAAACTCAGAGATGTCTCTTTTCATTCCACTCCACCAATACATTTTCTTCAAGTCATTATACATTTTTGTACTACCCGGATGAACCGCCAAACAACCATTATGTGCTTCATGCAAAATCTTTTGGATCAACTCATCATTTTTCGGTACACAAATCTGGTTTTTAAACATCAAGCAACCATCAGAACCAATTCTGAAATCTGATCCCGTATCAGCTTCACACTGCTTTGTCTTGGCTTGCAAATCTTGGTCATTTTTCTAAGCTTCACAAATCTTTGTAAAAACATCGGTCTTGCTCTTAACTCTGCTAGAATCAAACCATCATCTAATACCTTTAACTGAGTATTCATAGCTCTCAAAGCAAATAGCAACTTTCTGCTCAATGCATCGGCAACCACATTCGCTTTTCCCGAATGGTAGTCAATAACAAGCTTGTAATCTTTCAATAACTCCAACCATCTTCACTGTCTCAAATTCAAGTCTTTTTGTGACATCAAGTACTTAAGACTTTTATGGTCGGTATATACTCGACACTTTTCACCATACAGATAATGTTGCCAAATCTTCAAAGCAAATACTATAGCAGCCAATTCCAAATCATGAGTCAGATAATTCCTTTCATGAGATTTTAATTGCCTCGAAGCATAAGCCACCACTTTTCCTTCTTGCATAAGTACACATCCTAAGCCATTTCGATAAGCATCACTATACACCACAAATTCTTTACCTGGTTCGGGTTGTATTAGCACTGGTGCTTTAGTTAATAACTTTTTCAATTCTTCAAAACTCTGTTGACATTCTTCCGTCCACTCAAATTTAACATCCTTTCGGAGTAGTCTAGTCATAGGAGCAGCAATTATAGAAATCCATTTACAAACTGCCGATAATACCCAGCTAACCCCAAGAAACTTCTAACCTCGGTTACATTTTTCGGTGGTTTCCAATCAACAATGGCTGAAATTTTACTAGGATCAACCCGTATACCATCACCTGAAACAATATGACCCAAAAAATCCAACTTCCCGAAGCCAAAATTCACTTTTACTAAACTTGGCATATAACTACTTATTTCTCAAAGTTTGTAAAACTATCTTCAAGTGCTCAGCATGCGCTGTCTCATCTTTCGAATAAATTAAGATGTCATCTATAAATACCACAACAAATTTGTCCAAGTTTGGTCGAAATATGCGATTCATCAAATCCATAAACACAGCAGGAGCATTTGTTAACCCGAATGGCATGACTAAAAATTCATAATGACCGTACCTTGTTCTAAAAGTAGTTTTAGGTACATCTGACTCTTTTACTCGCAGCTGGTAGTATCCAGATCTCAAGTCAATCTTTGAAAACCATGTTGCTCCTTTTAGTTGATCAAACAAATCATCAATCCTCGGTAACAGATACTTGTTCTTGATTGTCATCTTGTTTAATTGTCGATAGTCAACACACAATCTCATAGAACCATCCTTCTTTTTCACAAATAACACGGGAGCACCCCAAGGTGAAAAACTCGGTCTCACAAAGCCTTTGTCAGTCAACTCTTGCAATTGCGACTTTAATTATTTCAACTTTGCTAGTGTCATTCTATACGGAGCAATCGATATTGGAGTTGTTCCCGGTATCAACTCAATACCAAATTCTACTTCCCTGACTAGAGGCAAACCCGACAACTCTTCTGGAAATACATCCACAAATTCACACACAATTGGCACTGATTCAAATTTCTTTTCAATTTCTTTTGTATTAATTACATATGCCAAATAAGCTTCATAACCCTTCCTCAAATATCTCTGAGCCGACATCGAAGAAATCACACTAGATAATGCCTCTGATTTGCCTGATTCAACCCGTAGAATTTTACCACTTTCACACTTTAATTCTATAACCTTTTCTTTGCAATTTACTATAGCATCATGCAATGACAACCAATCCATACCCAAAATAACATCAAATTCATCAAACGGCAACAACATCAAGTCGGCCGGAAAGTAATGACCCCGAATCATTAAAGGACATTTCTTGCACACTTTATCAACTATCACACATTTGCCTAATGGATTCGACACTTTAATCATAAATTCTGTGTACTCAATAGGTATATTCATATTAGACACCAATTTCATGCACACATATGAATGAGTAGAACCAAGATCAATCAAAGCATTAACATTAACATCATAAAGAGAAAATATACCAGTAATCACGTTAGGTGATGAAGTATCTTCACGTGCCTTTATGGCATAAGTTCTAGCTGGAGCCCTTGCTTCAGGTTTAGCTGCTAAATCTTTGACTACATTCTTGCTGCTTGCTTCATTTCCAGCCTTTCTCGAATATCTTCCCCTCGAGTCTGCACCACTAGCTTTTACACTCTGAATTTTTTCTTTCTCAACTCTCTCTGGGCAGTCTCTAATAAAATGATTCGGAGAACCACACCAAAAACATTCATTCACTTTACATGGGCCAAAATGATTTCTACCACACCGCTGTCACTCAGGCTTAACAAATCTCGAATTCCCCACACTAGCCACGGAAGTAGTCTGAGATTTAAGACCCACATTTTGCTTCTTAGAATTTCCATATGATTGTGCAGCCGAAACCTGAGAACGAGGATTCATATTTCTAGATTTTCTGGATTGCTGTGAGAATGAACTGTTCATCGATCTTTTCTTCCAATTTCTAGTCTCAGCCTCTACTTTTTTCTTCTCTTTGAGTAGTTCTTCAGCCTTGCAAGCTCGATCAACAAGTACTACCATTTCTTTTAATTTGAGAATCCCAGCAAATACTTTAATGTCTTCATTGAGTCCATATTCAAATCAACTACACATTTTAGCCTCTGTAGGATTATATTCTCTAGCATACTTACTCAACCTGACGAACTCCCTTTCGTGTTCAGTAACTGTCATGTTCCCCTGCTTCAATTCAAGAAACTCTTTACGCTTTTGATCAGCAAATCTTTCACTGATGTATTTCTTCCGAAATTCTTCTTGAAAGAACTCCCAAGTTACTTTCTCTTTCGGTACTACTAAAATCAATGTCTTCTACCAATGATAGGCTGAATCCCTCAACAATGATATAGCACATTTCAAGCATTCCTCAGGTGTACAAGACAATTCATCAAATACGCGAATAGAATTCTCAAGCCAAAACTCTACTTTCTCTGCATCATCATCAACATTTGCCCTGAATTCTTCGGCCCCTTGCTTACGGATTCTGTCAACTGGAGTTCTGCAAAATTTCATCAGATCTATACTTTGAGGCATCGGGGGTACAGGTTGAGGAATCGAGGGAGGTGGGGGAGGTTGTGCATTCAGGTTTGTACGAACAAACTCAGTAGACCAGGCATTCATCATCTGGAGAAAGGCTTCCCGAGCCCCTTCTCCTCCTCCTTGACCAACAGTAGGAGGTGGATTTTCAGTTGGCACTGCCCCTTCAGTCGGAGCTGGTGCATTACTCTCTACATCATCAGCCACAGCTGGATCGGGATCCATTTACCATATAAAAATAAATCATTTAAAAGGTCAAAAGTCGTCACACTATCACAATATATATATAGCATGGCATGTATAGCAAAACTCGTCCATACAACATGTTAATCTGAAAACTGACTAAACCTGCTCTGATACCACTAACTGTAATACCCTTACACCCGAGACAGTCGTCAGAGTCGAGTTTGAGGTGTTACTAAACTTAATTCATTAATTAAGCAGCTCAAACAATTTATTTTTAAAATTTCCAGACAAGCTAGCCAACTGCATCACAGTCGTTTAAAAATTCATATATCGAGTTTTGAAACTCAAAATTAAGATCCGTAAATTTTCCTTGAAACTAGACTCATATATATATCTACTAAATTTTTTTTAGAATTTTTTGTCAAGAAAATTAGTACAGTTTATTAGTTAAAATCTCCCCTGTTTCAAGGTTTGACTACTCTGACCCCTATGTATTACGAATCAGATATCTCCCTGTGCAGAGTTTTAATGATTATGCCGTTTGTTTCTAATAAAACTAGACTCAATAAGGAATATTTACTATAAATAATGATGTCTAATTATTTTTTTTAAAATTTTTGGTAAATTTTTAAATTCAGAATAGGGGATTCAGAAATTACTCTGCCCTGTTTCACCAAAACTTAAATATCTCATAAAATATAACTCATTTACCTATTTTGTTTATTTCCCATAAAAATAGATTCATTAAACTTCAACTAAATATTTTATTTGTCATCTAATTCCATTTCAACTATTTTTAGTGATTTTTCAAATTCACATCATTGCTGCTGTATGACTCTATTTTATAGCAAATTTCACCATTTTATGGTTTTCCATGGAGCAGGTAATACATTAAGCATACATAACACAAATATAAATTTTGATTAGCCATTCCAATAGCTAATCAACAACAAGCATTTCCACATCACTCATTTACCATATCATAAGATCATTTTCACAAAGTGAGTATAGTGATATACTCATAACTGAACAAGCTCAATAGCTTTTGAAATCTATGTAGCCAAGCTACCATGTAACCCGCCCATAAACGAACTCGAACTCAACTCAACGAGCTCGGATGCCTAGTTACATCTCACAAACTCGAACTCAACTCAACGAGTTTGGAGCTCAACCATCCTAGTGACATGTCACTTGTACCCTAATCTATTCCCAAGGTTCAAACAGGATTCTTTTCAATTACACATTTCGATTGCCTTCTTCGGAATATAGAAATCGATATTTGCTAACATCTCATACTTATTAAATTGTTCACATAATTTGCATATCACCAAATAATAATTCACAAAACATCATATTTCATGATAATAAGTATCATGTCATATAAATAACATTAAATCACTTAAAATAAAAATTATGTTACCTTATTTACACATGAACTTACCTCGATACAAAATATTAGCAATTGAGCCTATTCCTCGTAAACTTTGTTTTTTCCTCGACCGCGACTTGAATCTTGTTTCTCTTGATCTATAATGCCAAATTAATTTATTTAATACATACATTCATCAAAGCAGCCCCTAGTACGAACTTTGACAAAATTACCATTTTGCCCCTAAACTTTCACATATTTACACTTTTGCCCCAAGACTCGTAAATTAAAACTCATCATATTTTCTCATGTTTTATGATATGCTGATCATTTTTCCCTTCTATAGCAACATCAAATTCACACTCTAACATGTACTTATGACTATTAGGTATTTTTACCGATTAAGCCCTTTTACTCGTTTTCACTTAAAACCGAGTAGCACAAGTTATCTAACATAATTTAAAACCTCATATTCTATCATAAAACACCAAAATACACAAATTTCACCTATGGGTATTTTTCCAAATATGAACCCTAGGTTGAATTATTGCTAGCATAAGTTAATTCGAGCTACCAGGATTTCAAAAACATAAAAATCATTTAAAACGGGGCTTGAAATCACTTACTATGAAGCTTGAAAGTTTAAGAAACCCTAGCTATGGAGAGAGGTAAGATTCCGCCAAGGCATGGAGAAGATGAACACATTTTGGCCTTATTTTCCCTTTTAATTAATTTTAATTACAAAATGACTAAAATACCCTTAATACCTTTCTTTGAAAAATTTTATGTACAAGCCCATTTTTGTCCAAAATTCTAGAAATTGGTAAAATTACTATTTAAGACCTCCTCATTAATATTCCAAAGCAATTTCATACTAAAAACTTCTAGAATGCAAGTTTTGCAAATTATTCAATTTAGTCCCTAATCTCAACTTAAGCACTTTATGCATAGAATTTCATCATGAAATTTTCACACAATCATGCAATCATATCATAAACCTCAAAATAATTATAAAATAATTATTTTTATCTCAAACTTTTGGTCACGAAACAACTATTCTGATTAGGCCCTAATTCGGGTTATTACAAAATCCCAGCATGTAGGGCAGCGAAAGAGAGATTCCCTGAAACCCAATCTATAACCCCTTCTCTTACTCCTAGAGGCATCCCTATTGTGGGGGGAGGGGACCTTAAAAATCTGGAAACTGATATTAAGAATAGAAAAAGCCATCATGAAAGTTAAGGGCTCCACTCCATTATCCATAAAACCCTTTATGGCCTTTATGAGTGAACTTCACATCAATCCTCTTTATTATTTGCCAGTAAAGCCAGAATTTGACATCAACCTACTGAATTTTCCTTATTAATTGAATTCTGCCAATTTCCCCCACATTCATTTAGAAAAGTATAGTTTCTTCCCTAAAGTGTCAATTACTATATTAACAGTCAATTGTTAGGCTTAAAATTGTAGACTAATTATACATAAGTAATAATTCAATTTCAAGAATCAATACCACTTCTCTCAGGTGTAGGAAAATTTGGCCAAACAACTAATCTTAACTACTCACTGATAGGTAGGGGAGACATGAAATTTCTATCAGAAAACATTGGCTTTAGTACCTGATTCCACTTTCTTGCTTGATTATACCATCCAACAACACTAAAAAATCCAAGAAAAAGTATTGTAAGCATAAGGAGTCAAGAATAAAGAAGAAAACAAATTTGTACCTAAATTACACGATTAGTGTAGCGGAATCAGATGAACTGCTTCCAAAGTCGATATCGCACAGACGTAATGGTTTCAAGGAATAACAGCAACTGAGACGAGAGGAAAGGGAAAATAGTTAGGGATTTCGGGGATAGGGGAACAAATTTAGGGAAAAAATGGGATTTGGGGAAAATGTTAAGGATTTCGGTTTAGGGAATTAGGGGAGGATTTGGGGAAAAACAAAGTGGTGTTTTTTGTTTTAGGGATTTAAGGAAGGAAGAACCGAAATGGGGGAAAATGACTTAGCAAAAAACTGAACTTATTTCGGGTAAAGGGCATAAACTTCAGGGGAAAAAAAAACGATGCCGTTTCAAATAAGAAAAATTTGTGGCGTTTTCATCAAAGCGCCGCTAATGAGACATTTTGCGGTGTTTTAGGCAAAGCGCCACTAACACCTCTTTTATCTACACTACAAAACGATGCCGTTCTAATACAAATTGTGGCATTTATTATAGAAATGTCGCTAAAGCCACTAATATTCAGAGGAAATGATGCCGTTTTACTCTAATGTATAATTAAATTTTGTGGCATTTTCTAAAAAACACCGCTATTGCTTATCATTTGTGGCGTTTTATGTATAAACGCCGTTAATACCTGAATATTTTTTAAAAATTGATCAAAATTTAAAACTATATATTTAGAATTTCTTTTAAATTATATCCAAATAATGTTAGTGTGACGAATGGTGTAGTACAAAATATATTTTTCATATATTTATATTAGGTTAGTACAAAATGGAAAAATCTCATAAAATTCCAAATATTGGTTTAGTCTTCAACAATATACCTTAAACTTTAAACCTCAAACCATAAACCTACACTCTAAACCCTAACTATAGTTAAAACTTTAATTTTAATTTAATACACATTTTAAAATACATCAATATATTTTAATATTGAATAAATATAAATATTATGTATGCATATAAATTAATTAAATAAAAACATGACGCTATTTATATGAATAATTGTGTTAATATTTTACAAGATCTAGATCAAATTATAGTTCATGTACACAATTGCACACTAAACCACTTTTCATCTTAGCTATTTGGGATTTAACCCATTTTGATATATATTATTTTAAAATAATAATTTATATATATTTATCTTATTTATATTAAAATAATAATTTTTATATTTTTATCTTATTTATATTTATCTTCTAAATTAAAATCCAAAATTATACTCTAAACCCGAAACCCTAAACCTAAGACTCTAAACCCTAAACTCTAAACCTTAAACCACAAACACAAAACCCATAACCCCAAACTTTAAACCCCAAAACCATTCATTGTAACCCCTAAACCAACCATAAATCCTAGACTATAAAGCCCCCAAACTATAAACTCTAAAAATTATTAACCCTAAACCATAATCGCAGACATATTTTTGGGAATTCGTGTGGCCAATGTTAGTGTAGTACAAATTAAAACACATATATATGTTTATATTCTTATATTAAATAATATGGGTATATACAAAATGGCATGAATCTCAGTAAAATCCAAATGTTCTTCAGTTTCTAGCTAATAGTATCCTTTCCTTAAACCCTAAACCTAAACTTACACCCTAAATATATAGAATCTTGATATATATTACAAGTTCTAATATATATATAACAAGGGATAAAAGTAACTAAAATAGAATCTTAATGCTTACCAAAACCCTAAAATAAATTAATTTTTTATCATTAATCATAACCTCTAATCCCCAACAACATAACCCCTAAAACCATGAACATTAATATTAATTCGACCCTAATACCTAAAACACAGTAAACCCCAAACTCAAACTCTAAAACATAAATCCATAACCCAAAATAATAAAAATTATATCATAAACCCTAAAACTCTAAATTAACCTAAAATTCATAACCTTAAACCTTAAAATAACATAATTTATTTGTGGCATTTTCCAAAAAAAACACCACTAATTATTCACATTTTGCGGCGGTTTAAAAAAAATGCCGCTAATTCCTCCATAGCTAACTAAGGGACGGCGCCGTTTTGCTCAACAGTTCTGCAGCTTTTGTAGACAATCGCCGCTCATACATCACCTATTACGGTGTTTTTTAAAAAATGCCGCTAATGCTTGTATTTGTTGCCGCGTTTTACGAAAAACACCGCTAATGCCTCAATAGCTCACCAACAAACGACGCCGTTTTGATCAACCCTTTTGCGGCGTTTTTAGACAACCGTCGCTAATGCGTCACCTATTGCAGCATTTTCTATAGAAGCGCAGCTAATATTGATCTTTTGCGGCGTTTTTTTGACAAACGCCACTATAACTCTGATCTATAGCGGCATTTTTATACAAATGCCACTAATGTACATATTTTGCGGCCTTTTTTTCCAAATGCCACTGAAAGCGCCGCTAAAAGTCTATTTTGCTGTAGTGTCTATTCCTATCATCGAAAATAAGGATAGGATTTTGAGCAAGGTTTTCTCCGTTTCCTTGATTCGGACTTTCGAAGTTCATCTCTTTAGTCCTTCTCTAACTTACTTGTCTTTTTCGCTGTCTAAAAGTTTGTTCAATCTCAGGGTCTACAGGGAGTAAATCAATAATTCGATCAATACTCATAAACACCTGAAATAATCACAGAAAAATTAATTAAGTTAAAATTTGAAAAGAAAAATAAACCAAAATGAAAAACTAACAAATTCACAAATAATGACTTTTTAAAATAGTCCCCGACAATGGCGCCAAAAACTTGGAATGACGGAAATGTGCAAGTGTACACAAACATAACAAGTAATAAAGTGACAAGTAAATGTCAAGTTATCGTACCCACATGGATTGTGAAAAGAATTATTTATGAATGCTATTTAAAACAATTTGGTGAAAAAAATATTTTGTTTGAAGAGGGTGATTAAAAACTAAGATTTTAAACTAATTAAACTAAATAAATAAATCTCAAATGTACGATTTCAAAATACGATTTTAATCAAGATGACATAATTGTGTTAGATCAATTACATTTCTTAACTTAGAATTATTAAACTTATGTTTTTATTGTTACAAATAAATTCACGGCAACTCGGTAATTTGCTAACTTATGAACATACTAACCTACAAAAATCCATTCATCTCTTGACTATATCCCTATGTTAATTCAACCGATTGAACAAATCTTTAATAGGCAAATATGTTATTGCACATACATACTTATTCAATCGAAATAATCTTTTGTACATATCCCTATGTCAACTCAAACGATTAATTAAATCTAATAAGCACATAAAAGACTACGTGAGGTAACAAAGTATCCTTACCTTGAAATAGTTTAATCACAATAATCTTGCAAGTTATGCAAGGAAAATGTATCGTCAGATACCGTTGCTAATTTAACCCTCAGCTACCTTAGATGATTAAACATGGATTGGTTAAATACTATGTCCATTAATTACAATTCCAATTCGTTTAAATAATTAATTCATTAGCTACCTCACAATTGTAATGTGAGAGTAACTTAGTCATAATTTTTAACCAAGCATCTTACCGAGGCCTATAACAACATAAACACAATTTTAACAATTTTAGTAAATGAAATGCAATCAACCTAACACGAATTAAAATCAAGATAAATTGATTAAATTAACCATTCCAACAACATAAATATTCATAGATATGTTCATCATAACAACAACAAAAATTAAACTGATAGGGAACAAGAATCAAATCTAGTGTTTTTCCGTGGCTTGACTCGTTTGCTCCGTTCTTCCTTCTCCTCTGTCTTCGTTGGCCAAAGCTGCTATGAACACTTAATTGCTGTTCCAAATGGCTGATGAATTCTCCTTTTCCAAGAGGATAAATCAGCAAGACAGAAAGGGAATTTGGAATGGTAAAGAAAGAAAGTGGAGAGAAGAGAGAAAAGATATGAATGCTTGAGGTGTGTTTCAAATGATCAGCTTAAGGGGATTTTTATAGTTGAAGAGGGCTGCTAAAAATAGCTAAAATTAGCAGCCAAAGATCCCTCGCTTGGCCAGCCACACATGTGGCAAGTTTGATGATTTCAAACTTGCTAAATTAAGCTTGGGGCAAATCTAGGAAGCCACCATTAGTGGAGGGGTTTGAATGCTATTTGAACAAGTCTTCAAGGGCCTCTTTGCAAGATAAATAATCAGCCAATAAGTTGATTTGGGTCAGCACATAGGGCAGTTTTGGGCTGTCCATTACTTGGTCGGTTCGGTTCACTCAGTTCGGCTCAACTGGACCACTTTTCATAATTTATTAATAATAATTTATTAACCCAAATTAAATTGGATATAAATTAAAATTAATTATATTATGAATTAATACAAATAATTTTGGACCGTCTTAGGCTGAAAATTAATTCTCCTTGATACTTCAAATTGCTTCTTGGTTTTGTGCTTTTAGCAGTGCCTGCCAAGCCATTTTTCGTCCTTTGTACAAATCTGTCGAAAATAACAAAAATTCATCAAAATTAATTATAAAATTAATTAAAATTCAACATTTTCATATTTTAAGTACACTTTAATTATTTTATAAAAATTAATTATTTTTTTACTAGAATTTTATCGAAACAGCACGAATTTAAGTTAAAAAGGGCATGAAAAAGTGTGTATATTTTTGTGTTTCCACTAGGGACACTATGGTAATTCAGCAAAGAATGGGTTGAATGAAATTATGTGAATTTTGTGTATTTGTAAAATAGGGACTAAATTGATTAAATGTGAAAGTTTAGGGGCTAATATGCAAATAGACCTAAATGTATGTTTTGGACTTAATTGAATGAATGATTGATTAAATAAGTTAATTTTGAATATATTTAGATCAAGAAAGGAAGAATCCAGAATAAGATTGGGGAAAGGCAAGATTATCAAGTAATTGACTCATTTCGTCGTTTTCATACCCGAGGTAAGTTCGTATGTGACGATTTCATTATAAAAGTATGTTAAATGCTTTGATATTGCCTAAATTTTGATTATGAAATTTTCATTAATGTATGAATTGTAAATACGATTCTACGGATACATTCGAAGATGGAATCGACAAGCTAGAAATTTCTGGTTGAACCTTAGGAATATATTTTGGATATAGGTGACATGTTATAAGATGATATATCGATTTGGCTTCAGGCCATGCATATCAAATGAGTTGGCTTCGAGCAATGATATTAGCACTTCGGGTGCGAGTTATACCGATTTGGCTTCGGGCCATGCATATCGGATGATTTGGCTTCGGGGCTATGATAATTGTTCTTCGGATAAGTTACCTTGATTTGGATATAGGCCATGGTATAGGTACTTATCGTATGAGACTATTGAGTATCCAGTTTCTATTCCTAATGATTCAACGGGTAAATGAATGATAATGTTGAGAAAGAGGTTAGTACGAGGCGATACATGTACGAAACCTATTCGAGTATTAAATATAGAAAGTTCAATGAGATGGTATTTAATAATGTTTTAAGACATGAAAAAGGTTTGTATTTAATGTGAAATTGTTTGATTTACATCTATTCGATGAATTAAGTTATTTACATACGAGCTTACTAAGCTATGAAGCTAACTTCGTGTTATTTTTCTATGTTTTATAGTGAATCAAGGCTAGCTCAGATCTGAAAGTCGTCGGGAACATCATCGCACTATCAGACATCCTTTTGGTACTTTTAAAGTTATGTATATATGGTATATGGCATGTATAAGGACTTTGAGTTAATTTTGGTGAATGATATAGCCATTTGAGTTGGCTTATGAATATCTATGTTTGGATTGTATATAGCCTAAGAAGTTGGCATATTTTGGTTGATTGGGTTGTGTTTATATTTGTGTAAATGGCTTATATTATGAGTTGATGAATGAAATTGTGTTGCTTGTTAATGATAGGTATTATGGATATCAAGTAGTAAAATTTTGAGTATTGATATGCAAGTGAATTAAGGTAAATAATGCATAATTGATGGTGACCATATTGATGAATTTTGATGATGAGTTTTCGATATGAATTTGAATGGCCTAATTTGGTATTTGGATATTTGTATTGTTGATCTTGGGAAAGCATGTTTTGATCTTGATTTGGTTGCTTGGAATGCCCAATTATGCTATTATTCTGTGCCATGTGAGTTGTAACAGCCCAATTTTAGGGCTAGTCAGAACAGTGGTTTCGGGACCACGAATCAGACGTAGAAAAATCCATTTTTGTTATATTTTTATGGTCTACAATTTTATGGAACTATTCTATGAATATCTCGTTCACAAATTGTAACACCCCGTACCTGAGTCCGTTACCGGAATCGGACACAAGGTGCACACAGACTTAACTATTTTCACAGTCCATTTAGAAATTTCCAGACTAGCTAGTCACTGCATCACTGTCGCCTTAAAAATCATATCTTGAGTTTCAAAACTCGAAAATTTATTTCGTAATTTTCCCCTGAAACTAGACTCATATGTCCATCTACATATTTTTTTCTAGAATTTTTGGTCAATCCAATTAGTACAGTTTATTAGTTAAAGTCTCCCCTATTCCAGGGTTCGACTACACTGACCTTCGTACGTTACGAATTGAATATCTCCTTGTACAGGGATTTAATACTGATTCAGTTTGTTTCTATAGAAGCTAGACTCAGAGAGGAATCTATACATATATGGCATGACTCCTAATTATCTCTGGTTAATTTACAATGAATTTCCAAAGTAGGAACAGGGGATCCAGAAACCGTTCTGGCCCTGTTTCACGAGAACTTTAATATCTCGTAACATATAACTCATATGACCGTTTCGTTTCTTCCATATGAAAGTATATCATCAAAGTTCATTTACATAATTTATTCACTATTTAATACCATTCCTACTATTTTTAGTGATTTTTCACATCCACATCACTGCTGCTGTCAGTATCTGCCTTTAAGGTAGGCTTTACCTATTTCATGATTTTCATGATTCAATTGGCCCTTTTTGCATACATAGCACAAAGTGTGATCATGATTAACCATTCCAATGGCTAATCGTTTCAAAACAATTCCATACCTCATAATGATCAACATACAAACGATTATGGTACTATGCTAAAACGTATATAAGCCATTTTCGCATGGCTAACCAAGTTTACACAAACCGAAAGGTACATGACCTTCAACAAAAGGGTAGTCCTATACATGCCATTTCAAAGTTCAACCAAAATTGTACCAAAATGGGGCTTTGATAGTGTGGGAGACTTGACTTCCAAAAATCCCGAGTCCGATGGTGACGAGCCAAAATCTATAAACAAAGAAACAGAGAAAACGGAATAAGCAATTTATGCTTAGTAAGTTTGAGCAAGAAATTCCAACACAACAAAAACATAGCATTCATAAAGCTAACGGATAATTTCATATGCACAAATTCTCAATATCCTACTCATTTCACATTCCAACCCCTATGTTCATACATAAGGGATCATCTTAGCCAAATACCGGAAACTCATTACTCGATCGAGCGAATATTATTCAAGGAATCAACTAATTCAAGCACATACGAACATACCTCATTGCTGGAATTTTTCAAGCGTATTAACTGAAAATTTTACAGCAAGATCGCTCATTCTCGAATCACGCACCTTCAGAATTTAACCGGATATAACGACTCGCTCAAATGCCTTCGGACGAAGCCCGGTTATAGTGACTCGCACGAATGCCTTCGGACTTAACCCGGTTTAGTAACTTGCACAAATGCCTTCGGCTTAGCCCGGATTTATTAACTCGCACGAATGCCTTCGGATCCTAGTCCGGATATAGTCACTTAGCACAAAGCCTTTGGGACTTAGCCCGGACATCATTCGAATAACCGAGCACAATTATCAATAAATTATGACACATTCGTATTTCATTTTCATTAGAAAAACTCAAACACAAGGCACTTTTCACACTTGCAATTTCGGCTCAATAGCCACTCACAAAGAGCATGATTTTAATTTGCTTTAAACATGATCTAATCAATTCAGAATTTAAGCTCTATTACTCAAGAACTTACCTAGGATGTCGTCGAAAGATTTCAATGGCTATTCGACCACTTTTTCCTTCCCTTTGTCGGATCTAGTTCCCCTTTGCTCTTGAGCTTAATTTAACAAATAAATCAATTTAATCATTTGAGCATCGAAAGAGGAATACAAGGTACTTAGCCAATATATATACTCATTAGGCATCAAAGTCGCATGTACGAAATCATGAATCGAACTCAACACATTAGTTAATATTCCTCTTAGCCGAATTTTCTAAGCCAAGAATAGGCATCAATATGCTTGCCTCTAACCGAATGCATGCACACCAATTTCCCCTCATGTGGCGAATATGCATGTCCATGTTGAGGCCAATTATACACTTAATACCACACAAAACAGCATACATTTTACTAACTAACGATTACATATCGTAGCTCAATACACATCTCTCATTTACTTCATAACCAAACATCATCACAAGCAAGTATACACCTTGAAATAGTATATATGTCATACCAATACATCATGTACAAACATATATACATATATATATGCTAGAGCCGAATCTCAAGTTGATTGTAACTAAACATGAACATAATTTCAAAACACAAATCTTACTTTCCATGCAATGAGCATAAATCACACTTTTGGATGTACCATGGCCGAATACATCACAACACCATAATTTTGGTCATGATTAAACAAAGAACTTAATGTCTTACTCAAAAATACTAAAAAGAAAGTCCAAGAGCCATCAATCCACCATCACATTTATCATTAGCAAGCTTCATATTTAACATGCAATGGCATTAACACAAAATCCACCTTGGCCAAATACCATCCCCATGATATAACAAAGGTTTGAACCATGGGCTAACAAGAGCATCAAGCTATCAACTAAAACATGCATGAATCTCATGGCACAACCTCAAACATACCTTAATCTTGATGCAAGTATAGCCAAACCTCTTCCTAATCCTCTTCCAAACCAAGCATGAAGCAAAATTCCTCCCTTCCCCTCTAGTATTTTCGGTCAAGGGAGAATGAAAAATGGATGAACAAATTTTTTCTTTTCTCTTCCTCAATACACGGCAATGGGGCATGCATGAGACCATTTTTTCTTTTTCCATTTCTTTATTACCCATGCTCATTAATTTATTTTTTCACCCATGATTCACCAACAAAACATGTCTATGACATGTTTTGCCCATATTTCTTTGTCATGGCGGCCATCACTTGTAAAAAGAGGGTATTTGACATGCAAGGCCATTGTTTTGCATGCATGCTTTAATTAGTCATCACACATTCCCTATCATACTTTCAAAGTTTTCTACTAGGTCCTTTCTAGTGAAATTCACATTTATAACTCTAAATTAAAGCATCAAAAATGTCACACATGAGTTAACACATATTATAGGCATCAAAATAAATATCAAATTATTTTTATGCCTCGGTTTTTGTGGTCCCGAAACCACATTCTGACTAGGGTCGTTTTAAGGCTGTCACACAAATTTTGATGTTTGGGCACTCAATTTAGTCAAAAGGACTAAATCGTAAAAAGTGAGAAAGTCGAGTCCTACTTGTTAAAGGTGTCCAATTTCTATGAGATTTTAAATTAGAGGTCCTTAGTTAGTAATTAGACCATTAGATAAGTTAGTGGACAAAAATGGACATGAATAGGTAAAATTTCAAAGTTATGCACTAAGGGTATTTTGGTCATTTGGTAAATAAAAGAATAAAAATGGATATTTATGTCCATCTTCTTCACCTTGGCCAAATTGTACAAGGAGACCATGGCTAGGGTTTCTTAAACTTTCAAGCTTGATTGTAAGTGCATCCTAGCCTCGTTTTTAATGCTTTTTACATTTTTAAAGTCGTTATCATCCGATCTATCTATTTCTACCATTATTTTGAACTAGGGTTCATGCATGTATTTTGATGTTTGATGGAAGATATTGTATGTTTAAGGTGTCATAAACAACTTTTACTAAGTGATTGTTAGTGAAAATTCATAAAAAGGATTTATTTGTAAAAGTTGTAAAAATAGGTAGTAGAAATGTGATTTGATGAAAAATATGGGCTTTTATGAGCATGATTTAAGTTCAGCTTGGCTTGGGTAACAAAGAAAATGGATACATTTCATTTTACAAGCATAAGGACTAATTTGTAAAAATATGAAAAGTTAGGGGTAAAACTGTAATTTTACCATAATGTGGTTTTTTGGACAGCATTGAGTAATGTGAAAATTAAATAAGTTATTTGCTATTATAGATCAAGAAAAACGAAGTTCGGACCTTACTCGAGGGAAGAACAAGGTTATTAACGATTAGGTCCATTTCCTACTATTTTGTACCGAGGTAAGATTATGTGTAAATAATGCAATGTTATATTATGTATTTAACGCTTAATATTGCATAAATTGTATGATTGTTTCTATGGAAATATTCAATAAAGTTTCGATGATTAGAAAATCCCTGTTAAGCCTTAGGAATAGTTTAGGATACAAGTGACATGTCATTAGGAAACCATGTGTTATGTGATCTATGTGAATTCGAGTGCTGGTCATGTACATCCTACTAGTGGCTGGGCAGTTTGACATGTGTTGCAGATACCTGATAGCTTGTGTGAGAAGTCTGTGTAGCTATGTCTTGAATGACAGGTTGTATGAGCAGGCCCATGATTAGCTCGTGTACGAGCCCTATGTGTTATAAGTTATGAGGTAGCATTGGCTACATATGTGGCACTTATGTGTAAGACTTTCTGTGTATCCGATAGTATTCCAAGTGTTCAATAGGTAATCTGAAGAGTATGTCAAAAATGATAAAGTATGTGACTATATTACGAGTTGGTACAGGTATGTATGTATAACTCATGAGTATGAACATTGGTATGTGATGAACTTTTGGTAAGAATGCTAATGAGTGAATTATGCCTAAGATATATGATGATGTTTATGTTAACTTATGTTGAATAATTATATGATTAATGCATGATTTATGTTCCTTATTATTTACATGCAAACTTACTAACCTTTAAAACTTACTCCCTTTTTCTTTCCATTCCTTATAGTGTCACCAAGCTAGCTCGGGGATCGAGGGTCATTGGAGCTCGATTCACACTATCAAACTATTGCTTTGGGTATACTTGGTTTCAATATTTTGAGTATGGCATGTATAGGGACTTGGTGATTTTGTTATGTGTCATATTGGTTTAGCCAAATGTGCTGGCATGGTAATGGTTAATGGTCCATTTTGTATATGGCCCTTGGAAGTTGGCAAATATTAATTTTATTGGTCATTGGTATATTTATGTGATGAAGCTTATCATGAAGATGAAATTGGCATGAATGGAAAAGAAAGTATGTGATGTTTATGCATGATAGATGTTAGTATGTGTAATTAATGTATTGACATCTTGTTTATGACTGATTTGGTTGTATGCATATGCTTGGATTTGTTGTTGCTTGATGTTGTGCAAGTTGGTGCGAGTAAGGGTAGCAAAGTGGCTTGGTAAATAGCCTTATTTTGGCCACACGGGTAGAGACACGGCCGTGTGTCTCAGCCATGTGAAGGACACGGCCTAGGGGCATGGGCGTGTGAAGTCTGCACTTATTTCATGAAAAATTAAGAAAATTAAATTCGCCACACAGCCTAGTACACGGGTGTGTAACTTGGCCGTGTGACTCCCCTTTGTGCATGATGTCATAAATAGAGAGTTACATAGGTTAGGAACATGACAAATCGTTAATTATACATATTTTTACCCTATGTTTAATACATTTTATGGATGATTTCCCATTAGAATTGGTGAATTCGATGCTCCTAATGCTTTAATTTCATGTTTTATACTTAGGAGAGCATAGGAGAGTGAAAGGAACGAGAAACGGGCCAAAAATAGAGAAAATGGGCCAAAGTACAAAATCAACACGGCCTGGACCTCCTCACATGGGCAGACCACACGGCTGTGCCAATTTGGCAGGCTCGAACATGGCTTAAAGTAATCGAACACGGGCGTGTGCCACGGGCATGTCCCTGCTGAGCGCAAGTTGAGTCCAATTCGGAAAAGGATAATTTTGAGGGCTTTTAGGCATTCCAAAGCCTATAAATACACCCTAGAGAAGGAAGAAAAGGACACAGAGAATACGGAGTAAGGAATTACTCCAAGGAAGCCGGTTGATGCATCTCAGAAGCTGGATTCATCATCAAGACTGAAGATCTCTCTGCAATTTCCCTTTAGGAGTTTTGGTATGATATTGATTTAATTTTGAACCACTTCTAAATCATGTTTAAGGCCTCGTAGGCCCTTATAAGGGACAATGTGATTGTGTTGAATGATTTATGAGAATGAATGCTTTATGGTTAATAAATGTATGCTATACATTGTGTATTGATTGGTAATGCCTCATAACTCTATTTCGACGACAGATACAGGTCAAAGCTACAGTTTAGTCGATTCTAAGACTAACGTAGTGTGTGTGAGAGTCTAGCTATACATGCCATATATAGTCTGCGATAGTGTGATGATTCCTGACAGCTTAAATTGTGCTTTCGTATAGTAATGGATCTCGAACGAGCTGTAGCCAATGATGTAGGGAGTAATGCTCCTGCTCTCGCTCAAGGGGCAGCGCCATTAGATTCTAGGCCTGTAACGAGTAGCCACGAGGGAGATGCTAAACAAGCATTTTTCCAAATGATGAATGACTGGTTCACGGAGTTCGTTCGAACAAATCCAACTACTCAACAACCTCCACTCCCAACTATTTCTCAACAAATCCCTGTTGTTCCTCAAGTTATAGACCCGATACGGTTGAACAAGCCACCAGTAGATAAGATTCATAAACATGGGGCTGAAAACTTTTGGGCTATGTTGATGATGATGCTGAGAGAGCTGAGTTCTGGCTTGAAAATACGATTCGAGTATTCTATGAATTGTCTTGTACTCCTGATGAATGTATTAAATGTGTTTTATCTTTCCTGAGAGACACCTCTTATCAATGGTGTAAAAATTGATATATATGGTTCTGAAAGAATGGGTTACCTGGGAGTTCTTTCAATCCGAATTTTGAAAGAAATATATTAGTCAAAGATTTCTCGATCAAAAGCATAAAGAGTTTCTGGAATTAAAACAAGCTAACATGACTGTTACCGAGTATGAAAGAGAATTCATACGGTTAAGCAAGTATGCTCGAGAGTATGTGTCTACTGAAGAAATAATGTGTAAGAAGTTTGTTGATGGGCTAAACGAAGATATAAAACTTCTAGTCAAAATTCTAGAGTTGAAAAAATTTGTCGTTCTGGTTGAAAAGGCTTGTAAAGCCGAGGATCTTAGTAAAGAAAAGAGAAAATAAGATTCAGAGGTTAGAGACTCGAGAAAAAGATTTATGAGTAAGTTGTATCAATCTTCATCAAAGAAATTTAGAGATTCGTATGCTCGCCCAAATGCTTCAAACAAATATTCGAACAGAGATCGTAGAAAACAATATTCAGGTTCTAAAGCTCAAGCTACATCAGTAGCGAGTGTTGGCAGTGTGAGAGACAACAAACTCGAGTGTCAGCAGTGTGGGAGGAGACATTCTGGAAAATGCTGGAATAAAAATAATAAAGCCTATTACAAATGTTCGAACAGAGATTGTAGAAAACAATATTTAGGTTCTAAAGCTCAAGCTACATCAGTAGCGAGTGTTGGCAGTGTGAGAGACAACAAACCCGAGTGTCAGCAGTGTGGGAGGCGACATTCTGGAGAATGCTGGAATAAAAATAATAAAGCCTATTACAAATGTGGTTCGCTAGATCATTTCATACGAGATTTCCTTGAGATTGATAAGAAAGATAAATTTTAGAATGTGAAACCAAGTAACATGTCGAAAAGAGGTAGATCACCTATAGTTGCCGAAAATATTAGTGGTAGTAGAGGGGCGACAAAGGATTCAGCTGTGAGGTTTGAGGCCAGAGCACCTGCTAAAGCCTACTCTATTCGCGCTTACGAAGAAGCGTCATCTCCAGATGTTATCACCGATACTTTCACTCTCTATGGTACTAATATGATTGCATTGATAGATCCAGGATCAAATCATTTTTATATCTGTATGAATTTTGTATCTAGTAAAACTTTACATATAGAGTCTACTGAAATTCTAATTAGAGTATCGAACCCCTTAGGTAAATATGTTTTGGTTGACAAAGTCTGCAAGAATTGTCTGTTAATGAAGCGGGAGTTTTATTTTTTGGCTAATCTGATGTTGTTGCCATTCGATAAATTTGATGTGATTTTAGGTTTGGATTGGCTAACGATGCACGATGCAATAGTGAATTGTAGACAAAAGATAATTAAACTGAAATGTCAGAATAATGAGACTATTAAAATTGAATCCGATGATCTGAATAGTTTGCCAGTTGTGATATCATCTATGTTGGCTCAAAAGTTTGTAAGAAAGGGGTGTGAAGCTTACCTTACTTATGTACTTGATACGAAAGTGACAGAAATAAAGATTGAATTAGTACCGGTTGTGTATGAGTATTCAAATGTATTTCCCGAAGAGTTACTAGGTTTACCACCTATTCGAGAGGTTGAGTTTGGTATAGAATTAGTACCAAGAACAACACCTATATTGATAGCTCTGTACAGAATGGCTCCAACAGAGTTAAAAGAATTGAAAGCTCAGTTGCAAGAGTTGATAGATAGAGGTTTTGCTAGACCGAGTTTCTCTCCCTGAGGTGCATTGGTGTTATTTCTGAAAAAGAAAGATGGCACGATGAGAATGTGTATAGACTTCCGACAGCTCAACAAAGTGACGATCAAGAATAAATACCCTTTGCCACGAATAGATGATTTGATTGATCAGTTAAAAGGGGCAACAGTGTTTTCGAAAATTGATTTGAGATTGGGCTATTACCATTTGCAAGTTAAAGACTCAGATGTGCCAAAGACTGCATTTAGAACAAGGTATAGACACTATGAATTTCTTGTTATGCCTTTCAGACTAACAAATGCACTTGCTGTATTTATGGACTTGATGAACCGGATTTTCAGGCCGTACTTAGATCGATTCGTAGTTGTGTTTATTGATGACATTTTAATTTACTCTCAAGATGAATCTAAGCACGCTAAGCATTTGAGAATCATGTTGTAAACTTTGAGAGATAAGTAGTTGTTTGTAAAGTTCAGCAAATGTGAGTTTTGGCTACAAGAGGTTAGTTTTCTAAGACATATAGTTGCAAATGAGGGTATCCGAGTTGACCCAAGCAAAATTTCTGCGATTATAGATCAGAAGTCTCCGAGAAATGTATCCAATTTTCATAGTTTTCTGGGACTAGCTAGCTATTATAGATGATTTGTGAAAGGTTTCTCGATGATCGCAACTCCAATGACATGATTGCTTCAAAAAGATGTTACATTTGAGTGGTCAGAAAAGTGTTAGCAGAGCTTCGAGTAGTTGAAAGCATTATTGATAGAGGCACCAGTGTTAGTTCAGCCTAAGTCGAGTAAAGAATTTGTAGTTTTTAGTGATGCATCATTAAATGGCTTGGGTTGTGTTTTGATGCAAGAAGGCAAAAGTTGAAGCTTATGCCTCGAGATAGTTGAAGCCGTACGAAAAGAATTATCTGACGCCCATGATCTAGAGTTAGCTGCGATAGTGTTCGCATTGAAAATTTGGCGTCATTACTTGCTTAGTGAGAAATGTAATATTTATACCGACCACAAAAGCTTGAAATATCTGATGACTCAAAAACATTTGAATTTGAGACAGCGGAGATGGTTAGAATTGTTAAAAGACTATGAATTAGTAAATGACTATCATTCTGGAAAAGCGAACATAGTTGCTAATGTGTTGAGCCAAAAGTCCTTATTTTCTTTACATGCTTTGAACACATAGTTACCTTTGTTTCACGATGGTTCTATAGTAGCCGAGTTGAAAGCGAGACCATTATTTCAACAGCAGATTTATGAGGCTCAAAAATTTGATAATGAGTTGCAAGATTTGATAATGAGTTGCAAGCAAAACGAGCTCAGTGTGAGTCGATTTCTAATTCTGAGTTTCGAATAAGACCTGATGGCTGTTTGATGTTTCATGATAGAATATGTGTACCAAGAAATTTTGAGCTCATTCAGAAGATTCTAAATGAAGCAGACAGTAGTCATTTATCAGTACATCTGGGAAGCACAAAAATGTCTAACAATTTGAAACAACTTTATTGGTGGCATGGCATGAAGCGAGGTATCTTAGAATTTGTTTCGAAATGTTTGATTTGTGAGCAAGTCAAAGCTGAGCATCAAGTGTCGTCAGGTTTATTATAGCCTATCATGATTCCTAAGTGGAAGTGGGATAAAGTAACAATGGATTTCGTATTGGGTTTGCCCTCATCTCTAGAAAAGAAAGATGCGATCTGGGTTGTTGTTGACAGATTGACGAAATCAGCTCATTTCAATCCAGTATGTACAAATTTCTCACTTGATAAATTGGCTGGGTTTATATATCAGAGATTGTTCGATTGCATGGTGTTCCCCTATCTATTATTCCGGATAGAGATCCGAGATTCACTTTGCGATTTTGAAAGAAATTACATAAAGATTTAGGTACAAAGCTGCATTTTAGCACTGCATTTCACCCGCAAATGGATGGTCAATCCGAGCAAGTTATTCAAATACTTGAGGATATGTTGCGTTGTTGTATTCTTGAGTTTAAAGGTAGCTGGGAGAAATATCTACCATTGATTGAATTTGCTTACAATAATAGCTTCCAATCGAGTATAAAAAATGGCACCTTACGAAGCTTTATACAGTCATAAATGTAGAACACTGTTGTACTGGACTGAGCTCAGCGAAAAGAACATTCACAGGGTTGATTGATCAGAGAGACTGAAGAAAAAGTGAAAGTAATTCGCGATAGTTTGAAAGTGCCTTTAGATCGACAGAAACCATATGCAGACTTGAAACGGAAAGATATTGAGTTTCAGATCAGGGATAAAGTGTTTTTGAAAGTGTCGCCATGGAAAAAGATGTTACGGTTTGGTCGGAAAGGGAAATTGAGTCCGCAATTCATCGGACCGTATGAGATTACTAAGCGAGTTGGGCCAGTGGCATATTGGCTATCTTTACCATCTGAGTTAGAGAACTACATAATGTGTTTCAAGTATTGATGCTTCGACGATATCTATCCGAACTTTTACATGTCATTTCCCCAAGCGAGGTTGAAATTCAATCTGATATGTCATATGTTGAAGAACCGATTCAAATTTTAGCTCGTGAGATCAAAGAGTTGAGAAACAAGAGAATCCCATTAGTAAAAGTATTATGGCGTCGACACTGGGTTGAAGAAGCTACATGGGATCCCGAGGATGCTATAAGAAAATAATACCCGAACTTATTCACTGGTAAGATTTTTTAGGACGAACATCCCTAAGGGGGGAAGTTGTAACAGTCTGGTTTTAGCTAAATTGGAACAATGGTTTCAGAACCACAATTTTGATGTTTGAAAATTATTTTTAATATTATTTTTGGCGTTTACAGCATGTTAGCATGTATGTGTGAAAATTTCGTGAGCTAATTTTATCGTTTAATTGCTCAATGTGTGAAAGTTTCCAAAATTTTCGTTTGATATCGATTTAGTCTCGAACCACTTCTAAAGCATGTTTAAGGCCTTGTACGCCCTTATAAGGGACAATTTGATTGTCTTGAATGATTTATAAGAATGAATGCTTTATGGTTGATAAATGTATGCTAAAAGTTGTGTATTGATCGGTAATGCCTCGTAACCCTATTCCGGCGATGGATACGAGTTAGGAGTGTTACACCCATTCTCTTCCAGAATATCCCATAGAGGTGATAACACGATCATAATACTTTTTTAATTTTTTAGAAGGAAATGATTGTGAATTACTCATAGTTATTTTTCCAGAAACTCAAGCCTCTCTTTCAGCTTGTTTCTTTTTGTTACTCAATTCCTCAGCTTTGTGTGCCTGACCAGCTAACACTGTAAATTCTCTTATTTCGAGAATTACAATAAATAACTTGATATCTTCATTTAAACGCTCCTCAA
Source organism: Gossypium arboreum (assembly GCF_025698485.1). Classification (NCBI taxonomy): domain Eukaryota; kingdom Viridiplantae; phylum Streptophyta; class Magnoliopsida; order Malvales; family Malvaceae; genus Gossypium; species Gossypium arboreum. The sequence goes on along the minus strand of NC_069077.1, from coordinate 42,827,871 downwards.
AGCGTTTACACATCTTAGCCTCGGTTAGAACCTATTCTCTAGCATATTTGCTCAACCTAACAAATTATAGTTCATATTCAGATATAGTCATGTTTCCCTATTTGAGTTCTAAAAATTCTTTCTTTTTCTCTCTCGGTACAGCTGAAGTTATGGTATTCCGCCAATTTTAAGCTGTATCTTTCAGTAGGGATACTGCACATTTCAGACATTCGGTAGGTGTACAAGATAATTCATCAAAAGCCCAGATAGTATTTTCTAGCCAAAACTCATCCCTTTTTGGATCATCATCTATGGTAGCTGTAAATTCTTTTGCCTAGTATTTTCTAGCCAAAACTCATCCCTTTTTGGATCATCATCTATGGTAGCTGTAAATTCTTTTGCCCCATGCTTACGTATTTTATCGACCGGAGGCTTACCTGTTCTAGTGGGTTTAGCACGCTATGGTACCTCAAGAACCTGTTGAGGAGTAGGTGGGGGAGGTCGTTATATAGTGAGGTTTGTTCTTAGATACTATGTAAACCATTCATTCATCATAGAAAGAAGGATTGTTTTGCCTCCTCACTTCGACCCTCAGACACAGGCCTTTCACTACCAGGCGCAAACGCAACTCTTTGAACTGAAGCTGAAACATTGCTCTCAGCTTTCTCAAATTCAGCTCTAGTTCGGTTGGATGACATTACTATATGAAAAACACATTTAAAATGATCAGGAGTCATCACACTAGCACAAATTATATAATGGCATGTATAGCTAAACTCGTGTTTTCTACGTTAAATTTGAAAATTGGCTAAACCGTAGCTCTGATACCACTAAATATAACACCCTTAACCCATATTTGTCGTCAAAACAGGGTTTCAGAGCATTACTAGAACTTTCAAAACTTTTTACAGATAATTTATGTAAATTACTATTCCTTAACCTAGATCATTTAAAACGTCCCTTAATTGGACCCTCGAGGTCCAATACGAGCGTTAGAATCAAGTTGGGACTTAATTAGAATCTAAGAATTTTTCTCGAGATTTCAAAAATTTTCCAAAATGCAGGGCTCACACGCCTGTGTGGTCCAAAGGACACGCCGTTGTGACCCTAGGACACACCTGTGCTGCAGGCCGTGTTTGACCCTGTGTAACTCTCTGACTTGTATACACAACCATGGCATACGCCCGTATGCTAGGTTGTGTGGTTAATTAATTCATTTCAAAATTAGTTACAAGTTTTACACGGCCAAGACACACGCCGGTGTTCTAGGTCGTGTAGCACACATGGCTGAGACACACGCTCGTGTCTCTGCCCGTGTGCTCAATTTTGAGCATTCTGTTTCACAAAATTAAGGTGCAGGGGACACACGGCCTAACTACATGCCCATGTACCCAACCGTATGTTACACACAGTCTAGACACACGTCCATGTGTTTGCCCGTGCGGGCAAAATAAAGCCATTTCTAGCTTCATTTCTCACCCAAAATCACACCCATGACCTACACTTGAAACACACATCCAATACCAAACACTCCAAGTATTCAAATTAAACAAATTCCATCATTCATCATGGCATACCATAGCATGACATTACAAGTATATCAAAACAACCATTACTACCCATTTCAATAGCTAGATTACAAGCATCATTATCAAGCCACTAATGGTCAAGTTGTCCTATACATGCCATTATACCAAAATGATTTTACTAAATATACTCAAAATAAGCTAGTTGATAGTATGACAATGCTCCAATGATCTCCAATCTTCGCGAGCTTCTGAGCACTATAAAATAGGGAAAATAAAATAGAGTAAGCATTACATGCTCAATAAGTTCGTGTAACAGAAACTAAACTTACAATCCCGTTTATTAAATCTAAGCATACAATATCATGTTTTCCATCCATTAGCAAAATTGCCTAAAAAAATGCATTCAATCAAACATGTTAGTCACCAAAACCTTCATATCAATCAAATAAACATAGATGAGCTCATCATGTAATATTCTTTCAATTCATTATCATTTCATCTCATAATTCTCATGCCATGTCAAGAGTTTTATGCCCGTTGAATCATTGAAATTCCAATGTTTTTTAATTTTATTAACAGCCCATTTTTAGTCAAATAGGAACAGTAGTTTTGGGACCACAAATCTAAGGTCAAAAAATTAATTTTATTATTGTAATGTTTACAGCATGATTGAGTGATTGTGTGAAAATTTCGTTAAGAAATTTTATCGTTTGAATGGTCAATTTGATAAAAATGACTAAATTGCATAAAGTGTAAAAGTGGAGTTCTATTAGCTAAAAGTATCTAATAGCTATAAAACCTTAAAGTAAGGGTCCTTATGTTGTAATTAGACCATTATTGACATAAGTGGACATATATGGACATATATTAAGGTGTTTAAATGGTTTTATAATAAGGTTAATATAGTAATTTATTAATAAAGGTTAATTAAAACAAAATAAAAGCAAATTTTTGTCCATCTTTTTCACCATAGCTAAATATTGAAAAGAGGAAAAGTCTTTTTCTTTAGGGTTCATTCAGCCAAGCTATTTTAGTCAATTAAGGTATGATTTTTGTCTCATTTTTCAAGATTTCTATGTTTTTGTGATCGTTGCAACTAGTACTAGCTAACCCAGGGACTATTTTGCAAAACGTTAAAGATTTTGAATGATTTCAATGATGAATACATGTGTTTTTTGAAGTTTCTTGATAGATTATAAATGCTTGTTGATAGATATACAAGTTTTCTTAAGTGATTTTTAGTGAAAATGCAAAATAGGGATTAAATTGAGAAATGTTAAAACTTTTTGGTTGAAATGTGAAATAAATGAAAAATATGGGCTGCTAGGGATATAATGGTAATTCGGCTAAGCATGGATGTTTTGAAATTTTCATGAATTTGTGATTTTGTGTAATAAGGACTAAATTATAAAAATGTGAAAGTTTAGGGGCTAATGTGTAAAATAGTCGTAATGCATATTTTGGATTGAATTGAATAAATAGATGATTAAATAAGTTAATTTTGAATATATTTAGATCAAGAAAAGTGGAATTCGGATCTAGATCGCGGGAGACCTAAAGTTATCGACTAATCAATTTATTTTGTCGTTTCCACATTCGAGGTAAGTTCGTATGTGATAAATTTCATTATAATTGTATTTTAAATGCGTTGATATATTATAATTGTGAATAGGATACTTCAGATAAGTTCGATATTGACTCAGCGATAATTCAGCATTCTAAATCCCAATTGATCCTTAGGAATAGTTTAGGATGCTAGTGACATGTCATTAGGGAAAACATTGAGTTGGCTTTGGGCCATGATATAGCACTTCGAGTGTGAGTTATACCGATTTGGCTTCAGGCCATGATATCAGTACTTCAAAGATAAGTTACCTTGATTTGGCTACGGGCCATGGTGTAGGTACTTATCGTGTGAGACCCTTGACTATCTAACTTCTATTCGAAATGGATCAATGGGTAAATGAAAGACGAGAATGTGTATGAGATTAGTATGAGATGGTATAGGTATGTGCATAAACCATACTAGCTTTGAATCAAAGAAATGGTGAAGAAAGTATATAGTTTTTTGAATGAGTAATTAAGAGGTTTGTTAGTTGATGTGAATTCTTATATTTATGATCAATGGTTGAATAATGTGTTTATGATTATATCAAATTTCTATCATATGAACTTACTAAGCTTTATAGCTTACATAATTTATTTTTCTATACTTTATAGTGAATTCAAAGCTAGCTCGAATTCAAGGATCGTCGGACACATCGCCACACTGTCCACCTATCTCTCGGTACCTATGAACTTGGTAATTTAAGTATATGGTATGTATAGGGACTTTGGTCATTTTGGTTATGATTTCATAATTATTTTGGCCAAATAAATTGGCTTGTAAATGTATATGTTTTGGTATGTATGAATAGCCATGAGTGATGCCATATTTTGGTTTATTTTGGCATGTTGAATCATATATATATATATGTTTATGTCTTGTGAATTGAGTTGGTTGATGGTTTTGTGATGATTGTTGATAATAGGTATAATAAATGTTAAATTGATGATTTGTGAATGTTAGTGTGACAGCCCAAAATTGACCCTAGTCGGGAAGTGGTTTCAGGACCGCTAAACCGAGTCACCGAAATGTTTGAACGTAATATTTATTGTCTAGAATATGTATTTATGAATGTGTGAAAATTTCAAGCTTCGATTTAGTCGATTGCATGTGAATTCAGTTATTAGGACTTGTGTGACACTTTTGAAATGTGATAGGCTAATCTATAAGGACCTAATAGTGCATGTAATCAAAAGGGAGGACTTGCATGTCAAATTCCCCCCTAATAGCTAGTGGCCGGCCATGACAAGGGATTATGGGCAAAACATGTCATGAAACATGTTGTGACAATGGTGTATGTAAGAAAAAAATAAAATAATGAGCATGGGAATTGAATAATGAAAGGGAAAAAAAAAAAGAAAGAATGTGTGTGTTACCCCCATTGCCGTGAGTTGAAGAAAAGAGAGAAAAAAAAATTGTTGTTCATCCTTTTTTCATTTCTTTGAGCTGAAAATTCTAAGGAAGAAGGAAGGGGTTTTGCTTCATGCTTGGTTTGGAAGAGGATTAGGAGGAGGTTTGGCCATACTTGTATCTAGATTAAGGTATGTTGAGGTTGTGCCATGAGATTCATGCATGTTTTTAGTTGCTAGCTTGAGTTCTAATTAGCCCATGGTTCAAATCCTTGCTATGTCATGGGGGTGGTATTCGGCCAAGGTGGATTTTGTGTTAATGCCATTGCATGTTAAATATGAAGCTTGCTAATGATACATGTGATGGTGGATTGATGGCTCTTGGACTTTCTTTTTAGCATTTTGAGTGAGACATTAAGTTCTTTGTTTAACCATGACCAAAATTGAAATGGTATGGTGTTGTGATGTATTCGGCCATGGTACATCCATAAGTATAATTTATGCTTATTGCATGGTAGGTAAGATTTGTGTTTTGGATTTATGTTCATGTTTAGTTATAATCAACTTTGACATTCGGCTCTAGCATATATATATATATATATATATATATGTTTGCACATGATGTATTGGTATGACATATATACTATCTCAAGGTATATATTTTCATATGATGATGTTTGGTTATGAAGTAAATGATTGATGCGTATTGAGTTACAATATGGAATCGTTAGTTAGTAAAATGTATGCCGTTTATGTGTGGTATTAAGTGTATAATTGGCCTCAACATGGACATGCATATTCGCCACATGAGGGGATTGGTGTGCATGCATTCAGTTAGAGGCAAGCATATTGATGCCTATTCTTGGCTTGGAAAATTGACTAAGGAGAGTACTAACTAATGTGTTGAGTTTGATTCATGATTTCCATACATATGTGACTTTAATGTCTAATGAAAATATGTGGGCTAAGTACCTTGAATTCCTCTTCGATGCTCAAATGATTAAATCAATTTATTTGTTAAATTAAGCTCAAGAGCAAAGGGAGCTAAATCCGATAAAGGGAAGGAAAAGTGGTCGAATAGCCATCGGAATCATTCGACAACATCCGAGGTAAGTTTTGAGTAATGGAACTTAGATTATGATTTGATTAGATCATGTGTTAAGCAAATTGAAATCATGCTCTTTGTGTGTGGCTATTGAGCCGAAATTGTAAATATGATAAGTAACTTGTGTTGGAGCTTTGGTAATGAGAATGTAATAAGAATGTGTTATGATTTGTTGATATATGTGCTTGGTTATTCGAATGGTATCCGGGCTAAGTCCCGAAGGCTTTTGTGCTAAGTGACTAAATCCGGGTCAATTCCCGAAGGCATTTGTGCGAGTTACCAAAACCGGGTTAAGTCCCGAAGGCATTTGTGCGAGCTATTATAACCGGGCTATGTCCCGAAGGCTTTTGAGCGAGTCGCTATATCCGGATAAAATCCGAAGGTACGTGATTCGGGAATGAGCAATATTGCTGTAAAAATTTCAGTTAATACGCTTGCAAAATTCTAGCAATGAGGTATGTTTCGTATGTGCTTTGAATTAGTTGAGCCCTTACAAATAAGTATTCGCTCAGTTGATAAACGAGCTACCGGCCTTTGGCTAAGTTGATCTTTTGTGTATGAACATAAGGGTTGGTAATGTGAAGTAAGTATGATATTGAGAATGTGTGCATATGAAATTATCCGTTTAGCTATATGAATGCTATGCTTTTGTTGTCTTGGAATCCCTTGCTCAAAACTTACTAAGCATAAATTGCTTACTCCGTTTCTTTGTTCTCTGTTTTATAGATTTTGGCTCGTCAGCTATCGGACTCGGGATTTTTGGAAGTCGAAGTCTCCCACACTATCAAAGCCCCCTTTTGGTACAAATTTTGGTTGAGCTTTGAAATGGCATGTATAGGACTACTCTTTCGTTTGTTGGTCATAAACCCCTTTGATTTTGTATAAATTTGGATAGCCATGCGAAAATGGCTTATATACATTTTGGCATGGTATCATAATCATTTTGTATGTTGTTCATTAAGAGGTATGGAAATGTTTGGAAATGATTAGCCATTGGAATGGTTAATCATGATCATTCTTTGTGCCATGTATGCAAAAAGGGCTAATTGAATCATGGAAATTATGAAATAGGTAAAGTCTACCTCAAGGGAAGATGCTGACAGCAGCAGTGATGTGGATGTGAAAAATCACTAGAAATAGTAGGGATGGAATTAAATAGTGAATAAATTATTTAAATTAACCTTGATGAATCTACTTTCATATGGAAGAAACGAAACGGTCATATGAGTTATATGTTAAGAGATATTTAGGTTTTCGTGGAACAGGGCCAGAACGGTTTCTGGAATCCCTGTTCCGACTTTTGAAATTCATTGTAAATTAACCAGAGATAATTAGGAGCCATTCCATATATGTATAGATTCCTATTTGAGTCTAGTTTCTATAGAAACAAACGGCATTAGTATTGAAGCCCTGTACAGGGAGATATCCAAGTCGTAATGTGCGAAGGTCAGTGTAGTCAATCCCTGTAACAGGGGAGACTTTAACTAATAAACTGTACTAATTGGCCCAACCAAAAATTCTAGAAAAAAATATGTAGATGGACATATGATTCTAGTTTCAGGGAAAAATTATGAAACTGATTTTTGAGCTTTGAAACTCAAGATATGATTTTTAAGGTGACAGTGACGCAGTAACCAGCTTGTCTGGAAATTTCTAAATGGATTGTGAAAATAATTAAGTTAAGTCTGTGTGCACCTTGTGTTCGATTCCGGTAACGGACTCGGGTACGGGGTGTTACAATTTTATTGGTATCAGAGCTACGGTTTAGTCGATTCTAGGACTACCGTAATGCGTTTGGGTCTAGCTATACATGCCATTTTATGTGATTATTTGATAGTGTGGTGATTTCTGACAATTTCAAATGTGTTTATTTATAGTAATGGATTCGATCCCAACCGAAGCGGTAGTGATGATCTTGAGAGTGTAGCACCTGCTCCCAAGACAAGGGACAATGGCGGACTCTCAACCTAATGCTAGTAATCCAAATGATGAAGCTAGACAAGCTTTCTATAGCGTGATGAATGATTGGTTCAACCAATACATTCGAACTAATACTACTGTTCCACAACCTCCATTCCCAACAAACACACCAAGACCTACAATGCCTTGATGAATCGACCAAATAAGGTCGAATAAGCCCCAGTTGATGAATCCAAAAACATGGGGCTACTAAATTTAAAGCTACGGATAGCGACGATGCCGAGCAAGCTGAATTTTGGTTGGACAACACTATCCGCACTCGATGAGCTATCTTGTACACCGATGAATGCCTAAAGTGTACTATCTCCTTGCTACGCGATTCGCCTACTATTGGTGGAGTACTCGACTTCACATTGTGCCCGAGAGCAAGTAACTTGGGAGTTTTTCCAAACTGAGTTTCGGAAAAAGTATATAAGTCAGAGATTTGTTGATCAAAAACGGAAGAAATTTCTTGAGATTAAGCAAGGTTCTATGTCAGTCACTGATTACGAGCAAAAATTTGTTAGACTTAGTAGATACGCTCGGGAATGTATTTCGTCCGAGGCTATCATGTGTAAACGCTTTGAGGATGGGCTGAATGAAGATATAAAAATGTTCGTTGGCATTCTTGAAATACGAGAGTTCGTAGTACTTGTCGAAGCGAGCTTGTAAAGTCAAGAGCTTAGAAAAGAAAAACAAAAGTTGATGTTGAACCGGAGAGTTTAGTAAAAGATCCTCGGAAAGTCTCTTCAACAGCATCGAAGAAATTTCGTGATGATGTGGGCCGGTCTAGAGGCACTTCGGGCCTTTTTAGACGAGATCGTGATCGACCCCCTGTGGGTACACGAGGCACTTAGGTCGCCAGTGTTGGGAATGAACGTCGAGACAGAATGGAGTGTCAGCATTGTGGCAAGTGGCATTCTGGAAGTTGTAGATTCCGTGACCGCTCCTGTTACAAGTGCGGATCAGTTGACCATTAAAGATTGCCCGAGGTTGTCTGAACAGAATGTAGATCAGAGTGGGAAACCGGGCGCTACCACTGCTCTAGGTAGACCATCTAGAAATACGGGCAATGCTAGTGGTGGTCAGAGAGGATCTAGACGTGCTACGACCAGATCCGAGGCTCGCGCTCCTGCTAGGGCTTATGCAATACGCGCACGCGAGGATGCTTCCTCGCCAGATGTTATTACCGGTACTTTCACTCTCTTTGATACTAATGTGATTGCTTTGATTGACCCTGGTTCTACTCATTCTTATATATGCGAAACCTTAGCATCCAGTAAGACTTTACCTATTGAGTCTACTGAGTTCGTAATTCGGGTGTCAAATCCCTTGGGTCGTTACGTGCTTGTCGACAAAGTGTGTAAGAAATGTCCCTTAGTAATTCGAGGTTCCTGTTTTCCGGTGGACTTGATGCTTCTGCCGTTTGATGAATTTGATGTTATTCTTGGTTTGGATTGGTTGACCGTGCATGATGCAGTTGTGAATTGCAAAAGCAAGACTATTGATTTGAGGTGCGCGAATAACGAGATGATCCAAGTTGAGTCTACGGACTTAAAGGGGTTGCCAGCTGTGATATCATCAACGTTGGCCCAAAAATATGTAAGAAAGGGGTGCGAAGCATACCTTGCGTATGTACTTGATGATAAGGAGTTAGAAATAAAACCCGAGTCTGTGCCGGTGGTTTGCGAATACCCGGATGTTTTTCCCAAAGAATTACCGGGTTTGCCACCTGTTCGGGAGATAGAGTTTGGTATTGAGCTTGTACCTGGGACTACGCCAATTTCGATAGCTCCGTATCGTATGGCACCAACCGAGTTAAAGGAGTTGAAAGCTTAGTTGCAAGAATTGACGGATAGAGGTTTCGCTCGACCAAGTTTCTCACCTTGGGGTGCACCAGTATTGTTTGTGAGAAAGAAGGACGGAACCATGAGGTTGTGTATTGACTATCGTCAGCTGAATAAAGTGACGATAAAGAATAAATATCCGTTATCGCGTATTGATGATTTGTTTGATCAACTAAAGGGAGCCTCAGTGTTTTCAAAGATAGATTTGAGATCGGGTTATTATCAGTTGCGGATTCGAGATTCGGACGTACCCAAAACTGCTTTCAGAACGAGGTACGGTCATTACGAATTTTTAGTGATGCCGTTTGGGCTCACTAATGCCCCTGCGGTATTTATGGATTTGATGAATCGGGTCTTCAGATAGTGTTTGGACCGGTTCGTAGTTGTGTTCATTGATGACATCTTGGTCTATTCAAGAGATGAGACCGAACATACTGAACACCTGAGATTAGTGTTGCAAATACTACGGGATAAGCAATTATATGCTAAGTTCAGTAAGTGTGAGTTCTGGTTAAAGGAGGTTAGCTTCTTGGGTCATGTGGTATCTGCATCGGGTATTTGAGTCGACCCGAGCAAAATTTCAGCCATACTTAACTAGAAGCCTCTGAGAAATATTACTGAGGTTCGGAGCTTTTTGGGACTTGCCGGTTACTACTGACGGTTTGTGAAAGGTTTCTCGATGATAGCCACACCCATGACGAAGCTACTTCAAAAAGATGTTAAGTTCGAATGGACGGAAAAATGTCAGAAAAGTTTTGATCAACGAAAACTTATTTGTGGAAGCTCAATTTTAGTGCAAATTAATCGTGCAAAGAGTTTGTCATCTATAGTGACGCCTCCCTACTTGGGTTGGGTTGCGTATTGATGCAAGAAGGTCGAGTTGTGGCCTATACGTCGAGACAATTAAAGCCACATGAGAAAAATTATCCGACCCATGATCTCGAACTAGCTGCCATCGTATTCGCTTTGAAAATATGGCGACACTACCTATTTGGGGAGAAGTGCCATGTATTTTCGGATCACAAAAGTCTCAAATATTTGATGACTCAAAGAGACTTGAATCTGCGACAAAGACGTTGGCTCGAGTTGTTAAAAGATTATGAGCTTGTCATTGATTATCACCGGAAAGGCTAATGTGGTTGCGGATGCCTTAAGCGAAAATCACCGTTTGCTTTCTGACGATGAATGTACACTTGTCTATTCTACCCGACAATGTGTTAATAGCCAATTAAAGGCCAAACCATTATTGACTCATCAAATTCGTGAAGCTCAGAAAGTTGACGATGAGTTGGTTGCAAAACGGGCTGAGTGTGTTCCGAACAAGGAATCGGAGTTTCAAATTGATGATGATGATTGTTTAAGGTTCAGAAGTCGTCTGTGTGTTCCAAGGAATTCGGAACTCATTTCGATGATTCTGAACGAAGCCCATTGTAGCCGAATGTCAATTCACCCAGGGAGTACGAAGATGTACAACGATTTGAAACGTCAGTTTTGGTGGCATGGTATGAAACGAGACATCTCCGACTTTGTTTCGAGATGTTTAATATGTCAACAAGTGAAAGTGAAACATCAAGTACCTTCAGGGTTACTTCAGCCGATCACGATACCCGAGTGGAAATGGGATCGAGTCACAATGGAATTTGTGTCTGGACTGCCATTGTCAGCAAGTAAGAAGGATGCGATTTGGGTTGTTGTTGATAGACTGACTAAGTCGGCTCACTTTATCCCCGTGCGTACGGATTTTTCATTGGATAAACTAGCTGAATTGTACGTTTCTCAGATAGTGAGATTACACGGGGTACCGATTTCTATTGTGTCGGATAGAGATCCGAGATTCACCTCGCGATTTTGGAAGAAATTGCAAGAAGCTTTGGGTACCAAGTTGCATTTCAGACCGCCTTTCACCCCAAACCGATGGTCAATCCCAATGGATAATTCAGATACTTGAGGATATGTTGAGATGTTGCATCCTCGAGTTCGAGTGGTTCATGGAACAGTATTTACCTTTGATTGAATTCGCACAACAATAGTTTTCAATCAAGTATTAAGATGGCGCCTTACAAGGCCTTGTGCGGCGTAAATGCCGTACACCATTGTTTTGGACCGAGCTCGGTGAAAGCAAAATTTTCGGAGTGGATTGATTAAAGATCTTTGAATGAAAGTAAAAGTAATCCGTGAAAATCTGAAAATAGCCTCCGATCGTCATAAGTCGTACGCGGATCTGAAATGAAAAGACATTGAGTATCAGGTGGGAGGTAAAGTGTTTCTTAAAGTTTCGCCTTGGAAAAAGATACTCAGATTTGGCCGTAAAGGCAAATTGAGTCCGAGGTTCATCGGGCCATATGAGTATCCGAACGAGTCGGTCGATTATGATCGTTTGATTTTGCCCCCTGAACTTGAAAAGATTCACGACGTCTTTCATGTTTCGATGCTTCGATGTTATAGATCTGATCCGTCGCACATAATTAGTCCATCAGAGGTTGAAATTCAAACCGATATGAGTTATGAAGAAGAACCGATTCGTATCCTAGCTCGTGAAGTGAAGGAGTTGCGAAATAAAAGGGTTCCGTTAGTAAAAGTGTTATGGCTCAAACACGGGATGGAAGAAGCTACTTGGGAACCTGAGAACTCTATGAAAGAGCGTTACCCAAACCTATTTATGGTAAGATTTTCGGGACGAAAATTTCTTGATGGGGAGAGTTGTGACACCAAAATTGACCCTAGTCGGAAGTGGTTTCGGGACCGCTAAACCGAGTCACCGAAATGTTTGAACGTAATATTTATTGTCTAGAATATGTATTTATGAATGTGTGAAAATTTCAAGCTTCGATTTAGTCGATTGCATGTGAATTCAGTTATTAGGACTTGTGTGACACTTTTGAAATGTGATAGGCTAATCTATAAGGACCTAATAGTGCATGTAATCAAAAGGAGGACTTGCATGTCAAATTCCCCCTAATAGCTAGTGGCCGCCATGACAAGGATTATGGGCAAAACATGTCATGAAACATGTTGTGACAATGGTGTATGTAAGAAAAAATAAAATAATGAGCATGGGAATTGAATAATGAAAGGAAGAAAAAAAAAGAAAGAATGTGTGTTACCCCCCATTGCCGTGAGTTGAAGGAAAGAGAAAAAAAATTGTTGTTCATCCTTTTTTCATTTCTTTGAGCTGAAAATTCTAAGGAAGAAGGAAGGGTTTTGCTTCATGCTTGGTTTGGAAGAGGATTAGGAGGAGGTTTGGCCATATTTGTATCTAGATTAAGGTATGTTGAGGTTGTGCCATGAGATTCATGCATGTTTTTAGTTGCTAGCTTGAGTTCTAATTAGCCCATGGTTCAAATCCTTGCTATGTCATGGGGTGGTATTCGCCAAGGTGGATTTTGTGTTAATGCCATTGCATGTTAAATATGAAGCTTGCTAATGATACATGTGATGGTGGATTGATGGCTCTTGGACTTTCTTTTTAGCATTTTTGAGTGAGACATTAAGTTCTTTGTTTAACCATGACCAAAATTGAAATGGTATGGTGTTGTGATGTATTCGCCATGGTACATCCATAAGTATAATTTATGCTTATTGCATGGTAGGTAAGATTTGTGTTTTGGATTTATGTTCATGTTTAGTTATAATCAACTTTGAGATTCGGCTCTAGCATATATATATATATATATTTTTGCACATGATGTATTGGTATGACATATATACTATCTCAAGGTATATATTTTCATATGATGATGTTTCGGTTATGAAGTAAATGATTGATGAGTATTGAGTTACAATATGGAATCGTTAGTTAGTAAAATGTATGCCGTTTATGTGTGGTATTAAGTGTATAATTGGCCTCAACATGGACATGCATATTCGCCACATGAGGGGATTGGTGTGCATGCATTCGGTTAGAGGCAAGCATATTGATGCCTATTCTTGGCTTGGAAAATTGGCTAAGGAGAGTACTAACTAATGTGTTGAGTTTGATTCATGATTTCGTACATATGTGACTTTAATGTCTAATGAAAATATGTGGGCTAAGTATCTTGAATTCCTCTTCGATGCTCAAATGATTAAATCAATTTATTTGTTAAATTAAGCTCAAGAGCAAAGGGAGCTAAATCCGATAAAGGGAAGGAAAAAGTGGTCGAATAGCCATCGGAATCATTCGACAACATCCGAGGTAAGTTTTCGAGTAATGGAACTTAGATTATGATTTGATTAGATCATGTGTTAAGCAAATTGAAATCATGCTCTTTGTGTGTGGCTATTGAGCGAAATTGTAAATATGATAAGTAACTTGTGTTGGAGCTTTGGTAATGAGAATGTAATAAGAATGTGTTATGATTTGTTGATATATGTGCTTGGTTATTGAATGGTATCCGGCTAAGTCCGAAGGCTTTTGTGCTAAGTGACTAAATCCGGGTCAATTCCCGAAGGCATTTGTGCGAGTTACCAAAACCGGGTTAAGTCCCAAAGGCATTTGTGCCAGCTATTATAACCGGGCTATGTCCCGAAGGCTTTTGAGCGAGTCGCTATATCCGGATAAAAGCTGAAGGTACGTGATTCGGGAATGAGCAATATTGCTGTAAAAATTTCAGTTAATACGCTTGCAAAATTCCAGCAATGAGGTATGTTTCGTATGTGCTTTGAATTAGTTGAGCCCTTACAAATAAGTATTCGCTCAGTTGATAAACGAGCTACCGCCTTTAGCTAAGTTGATCTTTGTGTATGAACATAAGGGTTGGTAATGTGAAGTAAGTATGATATTGAGAATGTGTGCATATGAAATTATCCGTTTAGCTATATGAATGCTATGCTTTTGTTGTGCTGGAATCCCTTGCTCAAAACTTACTAAGCATAAATTGCTTACTCCGTTTCTTTGTTCTCTGTTTTATAGATTTTGGCTCGTCAGCTATCGGACTCGGGATTTTTGGAAGTCGAAGTCTCCCACACTATCAAAGCCCCCTTTTGGTACAAATTTTGGTTGAGCTTTGAAATGGCATGTATAGGACTACTCTTTCGTTTGTTGGTCATAGACCCCTTTGATTTTGTATAAATTTGGATAGCCATGCGAAAATGGCTTATATACATTTTGGCATGGTATCATAATCATTTTGTATGTTGTTCATTAAGAGGTATGGAAATGTTTGGAAATTATTAGCCATTGGAATGGTTAATCATGATCATTCTTTGTGCCATGTATGCAAAAAGGGCTAATTGAATCATGGAAATTATGAAATAGGTAAAGTCTACCTCAAGGGAAGATGCTGACAGCAGCAGTGATGTGGATGTGAAAAATCACTAGAAATAGTAGGGATGGAATTAAATAGTGAATAAATTATGTAAATTAACCTTGATGAATCTACTTCCATATGGAAGAAACGAAACAGTCATATGAGTTATATGTTAAGAGATATTTAGGTTTTCGTGGAACAGGGCCAGAACAGTTTCTGGAATCCCTGTTCCGACTTTTGAAATTCATTGTAAATTAACCAGAGATAATTAGGAGTCATGCCATATATGTATAGATTAATCTTTGAGTCTAGTTTCTATAGAAACAAACGACATCAGTATTTAAGCCCTGTACAGGGAGATATCCAAGTCGTAATGCGCGAAGGTCAGTGTAGTCAATCCCTGTAACAGGGGAGACTTTAACTAATAAACTGTACTAATTGGCCCAACCAAAAATTCTAGAAAAAAATATGTAGATGGACATATGAGTCTAGTTTCAGGGAAAAATTATGAAACTGATTTTCGAGCTTTGAAACTCAAGATATGATTTTTAAGGCGACAGTGATGCAGTAACCAGCTTGTCTGGAAATTTCTAAATGGATTGTGAAAATAATTAAGTCTGTGTGCACCTTGTGTTCGATTCCGGTAACGGACTCAGGTACGGGGTGTTAGAGTTGGTATGCTTGTGAAATTAGGTCAAAAAATGCATATTTGAGTTTGGTCATTTTGATGTTTGAAGTAATTGATATTTGGTATAAACTAAATGGCAAATTGGAATATTGTGTGTTTTGTATATTGTTGGCATTGATATGGTTTAAATGGTACTTGGTTGAGGTAGATTTAATGTTTATTATGCTTTGTTTTGGTGCCATATGTGTAGGTGAAGATGTATATCAAATGGGGTGGCAAAATGGCTTCGTAAATAGACTATTTTTGTCCACACGGGCAGAGACACAGGCGTGTGTCTTGGCTGTGTGTGACACACGATTATGTTACACAGTCGTGTGTCCCTTGGTGTTGAAATTACAACCAAGTCAGTATGCTCCACACGACCTCACGCACGACCGTGTGGCATAAGTCAGTATACCCTACAGGTTTGGCACGGCCTAGCACACGATTTCACACATGAGCGTGCATAGTCATTTTTAGGGCACACGGGCATGTGTGTTGGCCGTGTGACCCAAGTCTGAGGTTTATGTAACGATTTTGGAAGAAATTGCAAGAAGCTCTGGGTACGAGGTTGAACTTTAGTACCGCATTTCATCCACAAATCGATGGTCAATCAGAAAGAGTGGTACAAATTCTCAAAGATATGCTTCGTTGTTGTATTTTAGAATTTGAAAGCAACTGGGAGAGCTGTAGCAACTCATTTTTAATCAAATCAGAACAGTGGTTTCGGGACCATAAAGATGAAGTCAAAATAATTATTTTATTATTATTTTAATGTCTATAGCATGATAGTATGATTTTGAAAAATTTTTGTTAAGAAATTTTATCATTTGAATGTTTAATTTGATAAAAAGGACTAAATCGCGTAAAGTGTAAAATTTGTGTTCTATTAGTTAAAGGTATCTAATAGCTATGAATTATTACAGTGAAGGTCCTTATGTGGTAATTAAACCATTGTTCATGTGGGTGGACATTTATAGACATATATTAAGTGATTTTTAATGTTTTATAAAAGGTTATAATAGTAAATAATTAAATAAAGACTAAGTAAATAAAATAATAACACATTATCATCTTTTTAATCATCATCTTCAATCGAAATTTTGAAGAAGAAGAAACCATTTTTTTCCATTTAGGGTTCGGTCACTTTGAAGCTTGATTGGTAAGTGATTTTTGTCCTGTTTTTAATGATTTCTATGTTTTGGAGATCGTTACAGCTTAGTCTAGCTACCCAGGGACTATTTTGGAAAACTGTTAAAGGTTTAGGGTTTTTCTGTTGATCAATCTATGTTTATTTTTATGTTTAATTGTAGAAAATGCATGCTTGTTGTGAGATAAACAACATTTATTAAGTGATTTAGAGTAAAATGTCCAATTAGGGATTAATTTGTGAAACGTTGACAGTTAGTGGTTAAATTGTGAAGTAAATGAAAAATATGGATTGCTAGGACCTAATTGAAATTTGGCTAGCATGGGTTTTGGTTGAATTGCGTGAATTTGTGATTTTATAAAATAAGGTCTAAATTGTGAAAATGTGAAATATTAGGGGGAAAAGTGTAAAGTGGCTTTAAATTGTATTTTAGACTAAATTGAATAGAGAGATTATTAAATAAGTTAATTTTGATTATATTTAGATCAAGAAAGGCTAAATAAGGATTTAGCTCGGGGAAAGAACAAAGTTTCAGATTAATCGACTTAATTTGATGTTTTTGCATCTGAGGTAAGATCGTATGTATTAAACATTATTATAATTGTGTTTAAATGCTTTGATATTACCTAAATTGGAAATACGACACTGCGAGCATGTTCGACGATGATTCGGCAAGTGTGAAATCCCGATTGAACCTTAGGAATAGTTTAGGATACAAATGACATGTCATTAGGGGTTATGTGATTTGGGTGCTGGTCCGTATGTCCTACTGGTGGCTGAGTTATCCA
Organism: Gossypium arboreum; assembly: GCF_025698485.1. Lineage (NCBI taxonomy): Eukaryota > Viridiplantae > Streptophyta > Magnoliopsida > Malvales > Malvaceae > Gossypium > Gossypium arboreum. The sequence goes on along the minus strand of NC_069077.1, from coordinate 42,810,664 downwards.
GCATGTGTTGCGGATACTCGTTAGCTTGTGTGAGTAGCACTATGTAGCTTAGTCATGACTGTCAGCTTTTGTGAGCAGACCCGTTGATAGCTTAAGAGTGAGCATTATTGAGATATGATATTGAGATAGCTTCGGCTATATATATGTGTGGCACTTAGGGTATGAGTTTACTGAGTATTCGACAGTATTCCAAATGGTTCAACCGGTATATCAAAGGAAAGAATGAGTTTGAGACTAAGTAGAGGTGGTACAGGTATGTGCATGAACCGTACATGCTTTGAATCAAAGAAATTGATGAATTGCACATTTAGTATTGTGATTAAAGATGTGAAAGGTTTGCTAGTTAATATGATTTATGTGTTGATATATATATTCGACTCTTTGAATTGTGTGTTTATATTTAATTGATTTGAATGCTATACAAACTTACTAAACTTACCCATTTTTTAGTGAAATTGGAACAGTGGTTTTGGGACCACAAATCCGATCCGAAAATAAAGTTTATTTTTATTTCATTATATAGTCCATATTATAATAGGCTTGTAGTGTGAAATGTTGATATGAAAATTTTATTGATTAAGTGTTCAATTCCAAGAAGGACTAAATCGCATAAAATTTGAAAGTTGAATTCTAGTAGTTATAAGGATAAAATAGCTATGAAATTCAAAACTAGAGGTCCTTCTATGGTAATTAGACCATTAAAGAAGTATGTAAATTTTTTTTACGACTCATTCGTGGAAATATAGAAAAATGGCAAGGACTAAATTAGAAATTGCAAAATATGTAATTAATTAAAAGATTAAAAGAAAATATCATCTTATTTTTGTCATCTTCAACCTCAAATTCTATAGAAACCCTAGGAGAGAGAGGGGAAACTTTCAAGGCTTAATTGGGTAAGTTTTCTTGTCCTGTTTTTAGTATTTTTGATATTTTTTAAACCGAGATAGCTTAATCTCTCTATTTGAGGGATTAATTTGAAAATTTATCAAAGTATGGAAAATGGGTCAAGGATGTAATGCTAAAATTGGAAATTTATGGTAGAAAATGAAAGGTTGTTGATAGATCAACAACTTTTACAAAATGATTTTTGATGGAAACATGGTTTAGGGACTAAAATGAAAACTTGTGAAATTGAAGAAAAATTATGAATTTTTATGAATATATGTGCTATAAAATTTGTAATGATATTTTGGTTAGCCTTGGAATAGGTAGTAAATTGCACAACTTTCATTTTCCGAGCCTAGGGACGAAATCAAAATTTATGGAACAGTTAGGGGCAAAATGGTAATTTTTCCTAGGACATAAATTGAGTCCATTTAAATACAAAATGTGCAAAATTGATGATTAAATTCATTTATATAGATCCGGAAAACACTAATTTGAGGTTGGATTGAGGAAAAGAAAAGGTTTTGGATTAGTAGATTTCTAACGCGAACAAGTGTCGAGGTAAGTTTGTGTAATCTAATTGAGCATGTAAATATGTTTAATTGAATGTTGTGATTGTATGAAATGTTATTATCATTTGATGTGAATTATTTGATGGCTATAAAGAAAAATTGAATTCATGCTTGAAATGATGAAAAAGGGTTAAGTCCCAATTGAATATTGAATTCAAATGAATATAAGCACTTTCCCGAAACGAATGAGGTCCTGTATTTGTTGTGCACGGGATTTAACTCGGATGAGTAATTCCATTGACCTTGTTAAAGAAAGGATTTAGCCTGGACGGGTAATCTTGTTATAATACCTCTCGAGTATACGTTACGATTAGGGTTTAGCCATGACTAGTAATCCTAATTAAGCTCTTTGAATATACGTTATATAAGGATTTAGCCTAGACTGGTAATCCTGTTATATGACTTGTGACTAGAGAGCATGTTCCTTGGTCAAGTGCCCTAAGAGGTGCCCTTGAATAAGAATTGACGGATTATTGAATCGTAAACCCCGAGTGTGCCACTTGAGTATCCATCAGAATTTCAATGATTCAAAGGACATAAAAATCTTAACATGGCATGCGGATTTTGAGATGAGATGATAATGTCTTGATAGGGTGTTGCATGATGAGCTCATCTATTCTTACTTGATGTATATGTAAACATTGTGACTAACATGTTTGTTTGGATGCATGTGTTTAGGTAATTTAGCCAAATGGATGGAGAACTTGTTATTGTATGCTTAGATTTAATAAACGGGATTGGTAAGTTTAGTTTCCATTATACGAACTTACTAAGCATGTAATGCTTACTCCGTTTTATTTTTCCCCTCTTTTATAATGCTCGGAAGCTCGCTTGGTTGGAGATCACTAGAGCATCGTCACACTATGAACTAGTGTATACTTAGTAAAATCATTTTGGTATAATGGCATGTATAGGACAACTTGACCATTAATAGCTTGATAATGATGTTTTGTAACCTAGCCATTGGAATGGCTACTAATGGTTCATTTTGGTATTACTAAGGAGGTTATCATGATATATATATATATACATGTATTATGTTAAGTATATGTTAACAAAAGGTGTTATTGCATAGTAAATTCAAGGTAAGATTGTAAACACACATGCATGTATTGGTATGCTATGTTGAATTATGGAAATTGCCTAAATTAAATGTTTGAAATAGTTGGTATTAGTTGTGTGTTTCAAGTGCAGGTCTTGGGTGAAATTCTGGGTGAGAAATGAAGCTAGAAATGACTTCTTTTTTTCCACACGGGAAGACATGTGTGACACACGGCCTGGTAACATGGGCATGTGGTTAGGCCGTATGTTCCCTGCACCTTAATTTTGAGAAACAGAATGCACAAAATTAGGCACATAGGCAGAGACACGGACGTGTGTCTCAGCCGTGTGGTTGACACGACCTTGGACATGGGCGTGTTACACGACTGTGTGAAAACTACACCTTAATTTCTAAAATTAAATTTGCCACACAGCCTAGCACACGAGCATGTGACTTGGCCGTGTGACTTTAATTTCTTCATGCCTTAAAAGTCAGAGTGTTGTACTGCAAACGCCCGTGTCCCTAGACCACACAGGCGTGTAAGCCTTGCTACTTTGGAAAATTTATGAAATGTCATGAAAAACTTTATAAGTTTTCAATTAAGTGTTGAGTGGTTTCTAATGCTCGAATTAGGTCTCGAGGGTCCAATTAAAGGACGTTTTGAATGTTCTCAGTAAATGAATAGTAATGTGACATCCCAAAATTGACCCTAGTCGGGATGTGGTTTCGGGACCACAAAACTGAGGCATAAAAATAATTTATAATTTATTTTGATGCCTATAATATGTGTTAATTCATGTGTGACATTTTTGATGTTTCAATTTAGAGTTATAAATGTGAATTTCACTAGAAAGGGCCTAGTAGTAAACATTGAAAGTATGATGGGGAAATGTGGGATGACTAGTTGATAATGCATGCAAAAATAAGGATTTGCATGTCAAATTTCCCCTTAACATGAAGTGGCGGCCATGACAAGGAATCATGGGCTAAACATGTCATGAAACATGTTTTGTTGGTGCACTAGGGAGAAACAATAAACAAATGAGTATGGGTAATAAAGAAAGAAAAAAAAAATGTGTGTGTGTGAGTGAAACCCCCCTTGCCGTGCATTGTGGAAGAGAAAAGAAAATTTTGTTCATCCATTTTCTCTTCTTTGGCCGAAAATACTAAGGAAAAGGGAGGATTTTGCTTCATGCTTGGTTTAGAAGAGAACTAGAAGGAGATTTGGCTATACTTGCATCAAGATTAAGGTATGTTTGAGGTTGTGTCATGAGATTCATGCTTGTTTTGGTTGCTAACTTGATGTGCATGTTAGCCATGGTTCAAATCCTTGTTATGCCATGGAAATGGTATTTGGCCAAGGTGGATTTTGTGTTAATGCCATTGCATGTTAAATATGAAGCTTGTTAATGGTGTATGTGATGGGGATTGATGGCTCTTGGACTTTCTTTTTAGTATTTTGAGTGAGACATTAAGTTCTTTGCTTAATCATGACCAAAATGATGGTGTTGTGATGTATTCGGTCATGGTATATCCACAAGTATGATTCATGCATGTTGCATGGTAGGTAAGATTTGAGCTTTGAATATGTGTTTGCACATGATGAATTGGTATGACATATATACTATTTCAAGGTATATATTTGCTTGGGATGATGTTTTCGGTTATGTAGTACATGAGAGATGTGTATTGAGCTACAATATGTAATCGTTAGTTAGTAAAATGCATGCTGTTTTGTGTGGTATTAAGTGCATAATCGGCCTCAACATGGGCATGCATATTCGCCACATGAGGGGAAATGGTGTGCATGCATTCGGTTAGAGGCAAGCATATTGATGCCTATTCTTGGCTTAGAAAATTCGCTAAGAGGAATACTAACTAAGGTGTTGAGTTCGATTCATGATTTTGTACATATGCGACTTTGATGCCTAATGAGTAGATATTTATATATTGGCTAGGCATCTTGAATTCCTCTTCCGATGCTCAAATGATAAAACCAATTTATTTGTTAAATTTAGCTCAAGAAGCTAGAGGTGGAGAATCAAGCAAAGGCAAAGGAAAGATAATCGAGTAGTCGATTGGAAATCGTTTCATCCAATATAAGGTAAGTCATAAAGCATATATTTGGCATTGATTTAAATGATCATAATATATATATGCAATTGTGTTTAATGAATTGATGTGTAAGTGGAAATGTGTGTGTATGGAATGATGCCATTGTTGAATGTATAAAGGTAGTAAAATGCATAACGTATTGGTCTTGGCACTAAGTGTGCGGGTATAAATGGACACGGTGACAAGATTGGCACTAAGTGTGCGGATTTAAAATTTGTACAGCACTAAGTGTGCGAATTTGATTATATAGCACTATGTGTGCGAAGCTGATTATATAGCACTAAGTGTGCGGACTTATTATATGCTTTTGCATCACTATTGGCACTGAGTGTGCGATATTATCGAGTTGATCACGGACAGCGGATCGGGTAAGTACCTCGAGCTCATGATGAATAGAAAATACGTCCATGCTTGGGGTTGAATTGGTAAGCCTTAAATCTATGTGATGATTGAAATTGTATGGTTGTGCTGGAAAATGAGTTAATGTGTAAAAAATGCTTGATTATCTTGTTGTGTAGAATATGAAATGTGGATGTATGAATTGGTGCGAGATTGGACCGAAAGGTTCGAGGTATTATGGTATGGATTCGATATGGACGAGTACCTAGTTTCATTTGTTGTACATGTAGTAGTAATTTTATCGATGGATTGACGAATGCTTATGACTTACTGAGTTGTAAACTCACTCGGTGTTTTCTTGTCACCCATTTTAGGTCACTTTGGGACTCGTCTTTGTTGTGTGCTCGGAACCGTCGTTGAAGTCATCACACCGGCTGAAATCTTGTGGTATTACTTTTTTTTTGTTGTTGAAGAACATTTGGCATGTATAGGCTATTATATTTTGTCGATTTGTGGGATTGTAAACTTTAAGCCATGTGAAAATGGCCTATGTGGTCGTCGAGTGGGATGCTAGAACCTATAGCCACGAGTCTTAGAAACTCAAATTTTGTTAAGGTGGCCATAATTTGTGTCATGTATGATGGATGATTAAGGCCAAGGAAAAATTCATGAAATTGGCATAGTCTACTGCAGTAACTGTTGCGGACAGCAGCAGTGAGATGAGATTGAAAAATCACTAAAAATAGTATAAGTAGAATTAAATAGTGAGTAAATTATGGAACTGATCCTTGATGAATCTATTTTTATATGGACGAAACGAAACGACCATATGAGCAGTATACTGGGAGATATTAAAGTTCTCGTGAGACAGGGCCAGAACGATTTCTGGGTCCCCTGTCGTGACTTTGAAAATTTACCATAAATTATCCAGAAAGAATTAGGAGTCATGCCTTATATGTACAGATTCCATTTTGAGTCTAGTTTCATTAGAAACAAACGGCACCAGTATTAAAGCCCTGTACAGAAAGATATTCAAGTTGTAACGCGCGGAGGTCAGAGCAGTCGATCCCTGTAACATGGGTGACTTTAACTAATAAACTGTACCAATTGGCCCAACCAAAAATTCTAAAAATAAATCCATGGATGGATATATGAGTCTAAATTCAGGGAAAATTTACGAAACCAGTTTCCGAGTTTTGGAACTCGAGATATGATTTTTAAGGCGACGGTGACGCAGTTTTCCAGCCTGTCCAGAAATGCCAAATTGGTCGGTACTTTAAGAGGATTTGTCTCGTTAACCCTCGTGTCCGACACGGCGCCGGTCACGAAGTTAGGTGTTACAATTTCATTGGTATCAGAGCTATGGTTTAGTCGGTTCTAGGACTACCATAGCGCGTGTGAGTCTAGCTATACATGCCAAATTGATAGTGCTTAATAATGTGATGACTTGACGGTTGAAATTTTTGTTTTAATTAGCGATGGAACCCGGGTAGAGAGACCCTTGGCGGATGACGTTGAAAGTGTAGCGGCTGCTCCTGCGCAAGGGACACCGCTGTTGAGCCTCGATCATCCGCGAATAATCAAAATGAAGGCGAAACAAGCCTTCTTCACTATGATGAATGAGTGGGTCGCGCAATATGCCCGAACCAACCCGGCTGTCCAACCATTCCCGAATTTAAACACTCCACCCCAAGAGCCCGCAATGCCTCCGATTCTCGATCCTGTGAGGCTGAGTAAACCACTGTGGACTTGATTAGGAAGCGTGGGGCCGAGGAGTTCAAGGCCATAGTTACCGATGATGCCGAAAAGGCCGAAGTTCGCTCGATAACACCATTAGAGTGTTAGATGAACTGTCATGCACCCCGACGAATGTCTTAAGTGTGCTATATCCTTGTTGAGACTCACTTACTATTGGTGGAGGACTTTAATTTCCATAGTCCCAAATGAACGAGTTACTTGGGATTTCTTCCAATCCAATTTCAAAGAAATACATTAGTCAACGGTTCATCGATCGAAGCGTAAGGAATTCTTGGAACTCAAGCAAGGCCGGATGATCAGATCGAATACGAACATGAGTTCGTAAGACTTAGTCGGTATGCTCGGAGTGTGTGGCTGATGAGGTTGCGATGTGCAAAAGATTTGAAGAAGGATTGAATGAAGAGTTAAAGTTACTAGTGGGAATTTTGGAGATAAAGGAGTTCGTGACACTAGTCGAACGAGCCTGCAAGGCGGAAGAACTTGGGAAGGAGAAGAAGAAGGCTGAATTTGAAGCAAGAGATTACCGTAAAAGATCGACGAGTAAAGCTCCGTTCTCGGCTACAAAGAGGTTCAGGGAGGACACCAGTAAGTCGAGAACGACTGCGGGAATTTCCATTAGAACCCGACCACTGACGGACTCCCGAGCTACTTCAGTAGCTAGTGTGGGCAATAATCGTCAAGAGAGACCTGAATGCCCCCAATGTGGAAGACGACACCTAGGTGAATGTTGGGGTAAGTCATTAATAGGGCTGTTATGGATGCGGTTCGAAGGACCACTTCATTAGGGATTGCACGGAGCTAGATGAGAAGAATAAGATGCAAGGTGCGAGATCTAGTGGGGCGACAGCTAGAGGTAGACCCCCGAGGGTTTCAGGAGGTAGGGGCGGTAATCAGAGGGGAGCCACTGATACGGCTGTTCGATCCGAGACCCGAGCTCCTGCTAGAGCATATGCCATCCGCGCACGAGAGGAGGCATCCTCCCCTGACGTTATCACTGGTACTTTTACTCTCTTTGATACTAGTGTGATTGCATTGATTGACCCCGGCTCTACTCATTCATATGTATGTGAAACTTTAGCATCCAGTAAGACTCTACTGTTGAGTCTCTCGAGTTCGTAATTCGAGTGTCAAACCCTTTGGGTCAATACGTACTCGTTGATAAAGTGTGCAAGAGATGCCCCCTAATAATTCGAGAATCCTGTTTTCCGGCCGATCTGATGCTTTTACCATTTAATGAATTCGATGTTATTCTTGGTATGGATTGGCTGACCGTACATGATGCAAATGGTGGATCGCAAAGGAAAACCATTGATTTGAGGAGTACAAATAATGAGGTAGTCCGAGTCGAGTCTCTTGATTTAAAAGGAGCGCCGCGATGATATCTTCTATGACCGCTCGAGATGCGTGAAAAGGGTGTGAAACATACCTTGCGTATGTGTTTGGAAGTAAAGAGACGGAAAGGAAACTCGAATCGGTACGGTGGTTTGTGAGTATTCGGATGTTTTTCCGAGGAGTTACCGGATTGCCACCGGTTCGAGAAGTGGAATTCGCATCGAAGTTGTACCGGTACTACGCCGATTTCAATAGCCCGTATCGTATGGCATTAACGAATTAAAGGAATTGAAGGTTCAATTGCAAGAACCGGCGGATAGAGGTTTCGCTCGACCGAGTTTTTCTCCATGGGGCGCTTTGTATTGTTTGTGAAGAAGAAGGACGGAACCATGAGGTTGTGCATCGACTATCGTCAACTCAATAAAGTGACGATAAAGAATAAATATCCATTGCCACGAATTGACGATTTGTTTGATCAATTAAAGGAGCCTCGGTGTTTTCAAAGATAGATTTGAGGTCGGGTACTATCGGTTGAGGTCCGAGAATCGGACATACCCAAAACCGCTTTTAGAGCGAGGTATGGTCACTACGAATTCTTGGTGATGCCGTTTGGGCTCACTAATGCCCTGCGGTGTTTATGGATTTAATGAATAGAATTTTCAGGCCATACTTGGATCGGTTCGTAGTTGTATTTATCGATGACATTCGGTCTATTCGAGAGATGAAACCGAGCATCTTGAACACCGAGGCTAGTGTTGCAAATCTTACGAGATAAGCGTTATACGCAAAGTTCATAAATGTGAATTTTGGTTGAAAGAGGTTAGCTTTTTGGGGCACGTGGTGTCCGCGACGGTGTCGTGGTGGACCCGAACAAAATTTCGCCATAGTCGATTGGAAACCACCAAGGAATGTTACCGAAGTTAGGAGCTTTTGGGGCTTGCGGTTATTACCGACGATTTGTAAAAGGTTTCTCGACAATAGCCACGCCAATGACAAAGCTACTCCAAAAGGATGTTAAGTTTGAATGGACGGAGAAATGTCAGAAAAGTTTCGATCAACTGAAAGCTTATTTGACTGAAGCCCCAATTCTAGTGCAACCCGAATCGGGCAAAGAGTTTGTCATTTATAGTGACGCATCCCTACTTGGGTTGGGTTGCGTATTGATGCAAGAAGGGCGAGTTGTGGCCTGTCGTCGAGGCAACTAAAGCCACATGAGAAAAATTATCCGACCCATGATCTCGAATTGGCTGCCATCGTATTCGCCTTAAAGATATGGCGACATTACTTATTTGGTGAGAAGTGCCATGTGTATTCGGATCACAAAAGTCTCAAATATTTGATGACCCAAAGAGACTTGAACCTGCGACAAAGGCGATGGCTCGAGTTGTTAAAGGATTATGAGCTCGTCATTGATTATCACCCGGGAAGGGCTAATGTGGTTGCGGATGCCTTAAGCCGGAAATCACTATTTGCTTTGCGAGCGATGAATGTACACTTGTCTATTCTACCCGACAATGTGTTAGTAGCGAATTGAAGGCCAAACCATTGTTGGCTCATCAAATTCGGAAGCTCGAGAAAGTTGATGAGGAGTTGCTTGCAAAACGAAATTTGAGTGTGTTCGAACAAGGAATCGAGTTTCAAATTGATGATGACGATTGTTTGAGGTTCGAAGTCGTCTGTGTGTTCCAAAGAATTGAACTTATTTCGATAATTCTAAATGAAGCCCATTGTAGTCGAATGTCAATCCACCGGGTAGTACTAAAATGTACAATGACCAAACGCCAATTTTGGTGGCCGGTATGAAACGAGACATTTCAATTTGTTTCAAGGTGTCGATATGTCAACAAGTGAAAGCGGAACATCAAGTGCCATCGGGATTACTTCACCGATCATGATACCCGAATGGAAATGGGATCGAGTCACAATGGACTTTGTATCCGGACCGCCATTGTCGTGAGTAAGAAGGATGCGATTTGGGTCGTTGTCGATAGACTAACTAAGTCGGCTCACTTTATCCCCGCACGCACGGATTTTTCAATGGACAAATTAGCGGAATTGTACGTTTCTCAGTTGTGAGATTACACGGGTGCCTATTTCTATCGTGTCGGATAGAGACCCAAGATTTACGTCGCGATTTTGGAAGAAATTGCAAGATGCTTTGGGTACCAAGCTGCATTTTAGCACCGCTTTTCATCCCCAAACCGATGGTCAATCCGAACGGATAATTCAAATACTCGAGGATATGTTGAGATGTTGCATCCTTGAGTTTAGTGGTTCATGGGAACGGTATTTACCTTTGATTGAATTCGCCTACAACAATAGCTTTCAATCAAGCATTAAGATGGCGCCTTACGAGGCTTTATACGGTCGTAAATGCCGTACCCCATTATTCGGGTGAACTTAGTGAAGGTAAATTCTTGAGGTTGATTTGGTTAAGGATGCCGAGCAAAAGTTCGAGTAATTCGTGAAAGTTTGAAAGTCGCCCGGATCGCCAAAAGTCGTATGCGGATTTGAAAAGAAAAGATATTGAATATCGGGTTGGAGACAAGGTCTTTCTCAAAGTTTCACCTTGGAAGAAGGTGCTTAGATTTGGTCGTAAGGGCAAATTGAGTCCGAGGTTTATCGGGCCATATGAAGTATCCGAACGAGTTGGGCGATCGCATATCGATTAATTTTGCCCCCGAGCTCGAAAGGATTCACAACGTTTTCATGTCTCGATGCTTGACGATCTGGTCGATCCATCACACGTAATTGCTCCATCCGAGATTGAGATTCACCTAATTTGAGCTATGAAGAGGAACCGGTTCGCATTATGATGCGTGAAGTAAAGGAGTTACGCAATAAGAAAATCCCGTTAGTGAAGGTGTTATGGCATAAACACGAATTGAAGAAGCCACTTGGGAACTTGAGGACTCTATGAAAGAGCGATACCGAGCCTATTTACGGTAAGATTTTCGGGACGAAAATTTCTTAAGTGGGGAGAGTTGTGACATCCCAAAATTGACCCTAGTCGGGATGTGGTTTCGGGACCATTAAAAGCGAGGCATAAAAATAATTTATAATTTATTTTGATGCCTATAATATGTGTTAATTCATGTGTGACATTTTGATGTTTCGATTTAGAGTTATAAATGTGAATTTCACTAGAAAGGGCCTAGTAGTAAACATTGAAAGTATGATGGGGAAATGTGGGATGACTAGTTGATAATGCATGCAAAAATAAGGGATTTGCATGTCAAATTTCCCCTTAACATGAAGTGGCCGGCCATGACAAGGAATCATGGGCTAAACATGTCATGAAACATGTTTTGTTGGTGCACTAGGGAGAAACAATAAACAAATGAGTATGGGTAATAAAGAAAGAAAAAAAAAAATGTGTGTGTGAGTGAAACCCCCCTTGCCGTGCATTGTGGAAGAGAAAAGAAAATTTTGTTCATCCATTTTCTCTTCTTTGGCCGAAAATACTAAGGAAAAGGGAGGATTTTTGCTTCATGCTTGGTTTAGAAGAGAACTAGAAGGAGATTTGGCTATACTTGCATCAAGATTAAGGTATGTTTGAGGTTGTGTCATGAGATTCATGCTTGTTTTGGTTGCTAACTTGATGTGCATGTTAGCCATGGTTCAAATCCTTGTTATGCCATGGAAATGGTATTTGGCCAAGGTGGATTTTGTGTTAATGCCATTGCATGTTAAATATGAAGCTTGTTAATGGTGTATGTGATGGGGATTGATGGCTCTTGGACTTTCTTTTTAGTATTTTGAGTGAGACATTAAGTTCTTTGCTTAATCATGACCAAAATGATGGTGTTGTGATGTATTCGGTCATGGTATATCCATAAGTATGATTCATGCATGTTGCATGGTAGGTAAGATTTGAGCTTTGAATATGTGTTTGCACATGATGAATTGGTATGACATATATACTATTTCAAGGTATATATTTGCTTGGGATGATGTTTTCGGTTATGTAGTACATGAGAGATGTGTATTGAGCTACAATATGTAATGCGTTAGTTAGTAAAATGCATGCTGTTTTGTGTGGTATTAAGTGCATAATCGGCCTCAACATGGGCATGCATATTCGGCCACATGAGGGGAAATTGGTGTGCATGCATTCGGTTAGAGGCAAGCATATTGATGCCTATTCTTGGCTTAGAAAATTCGCTAAGAGGAATACTAACTAAGGTGTTGAGTTCGATTCATGATTTTGTACATATGCGACTTTGATGCCTAATGAGTAGATATTTATATATTGGCTAGGCATCTTGAATTCCTCTTCCGATGCTCAAATGATAAAACCAATTTATTTGTTAAATTTAGCTCAAGAAGCTAGAGGTGGAGAATCAAGCAAAGGCAAAGGAAAGATAATCGAGTAGTCGATTGGAAATCGTTTCATCCAATATAAGGTAAGTCATAAAGCATATATTTGGCATTGATTTAAATGATCATAATATATATATGCAATTGTGTTTAATGAATTGATGTGTAAGTGGAAATGTGTGTGTATGGAATGATGCCATTGTTGAATGTATAAAGGTAGTAAAATGCATAACGTATTGGTCTTGGCACTAAGTGTGCGGGTATAAATGGACACGGTGACAAGATTGGCACTAAGTGTGCGGATTTAAAATTTGTACAGCACTAAGTGTGCGAATTTGATTATATAGCACTATGTGTGCGAGCTGATTATATAGCACTAAGTGTGCGGACTTATTATATGCTTTTGCATCACTATTGGCACTGAGTGTGCGATATTATCGAGTTGATCACGGACAGCGGATCGGGTAAGTACCTCGAGCTCATGATGAATAGAAAATACGTCCATGCTTGGGGTTGAATTGGTAAGCCTTAAATCTATGTGATGATTGAAATTGTATGGTTGTGCTGGAAAATGAGTTAATGTGTAAAAATGCTTGATTATCTTGTTGTGTAGAATATGAAATGTGGATGTATGAATTGGTACGAGATTGGACCGAAAGGTTCGAGGTATTATGGTATGGATTCGATATGGACGAGTACCTAGTTTCATTTGTTGTACATGTAGTAGTAATTTTATCGATTGGATTGACGAATGCTTATGACTTACTGAGTTGTAAACTCACTCAGTGTTTTCTTGTCACCCATTTTAGGTCACTGGGACTCGTACTGTTGTGTGCTCGGAACCGTCGTTGAAGTCATCACACCGGCTGAAATCTTGTGGTATTACTTTTTTTTTGTTGTTGAAGAACATTTGGCATGTATAGGCTATTATATTTTGTCGATTTGTGGGATTGTAAACTTTAAGCCATGTGAAAATGGCCTATGTGGTCGTCGAGTGGGATGCTAGAACCTATAGCCACGAGTCTTAGAAACTCAAATTTTGTTAAGGTGGCCATAATTTGTGTCATGTATGATGGATGATTAAGGCCAAGGAAAAATTCATGAAATTGGCATAGTCTACTGCAGTAACTGTTGCGGACAGCAGCAGTGAGATGAGATTGAAAAATCACTAAAAATAGTATAAGTAGAATTAAATAGTGAGTAAATTATGGAACTGATCCTTGATGAATCTATTTTTATATGGACGAAACGAAACGACCATATGAGCAGTATACTGGGAGATATTAAAGTTCTCGTGAGACAGGGCCAGAACGATTTCTGGGTCCCCTGTCGTGACTTTGAAAATTTACCATAAATTATCCAGAAAGAATTAGGAGTCATGCCTTATATGTACAGATTCCATTTTGAGTCTAGTTTCATTAGAAACAAACGGCACCAGTATTAAAGCCCTGTACAGAAAGATATTCAAGTTGTAACGCGCGGAGGTCAGAGCAGTCGATCCCTGTAACATGGGTGACTTTAACTAATAAACTGTACCAATTGGCCCAACCAAAATTCTAAAAATAAATCCATGGATGGATATATGAGTCTAAATTCAGGAAAATTTACGAAACCAGTTTCCGAGTTTTGGAACTCGAGATATGATTTTAAGGCGACGGTGACGCAGTTTTCCAGCCTGTCCAGAAATGCCAAATTGGTCGGTACTTTAAGAGGATTTGTCTCGTTAACCCCTCGTGTCCGACACCGGCGTCGGTCACGAGTTAGGGGTGTTACAAGTAATTTACATGAATTACTTTAAAATGTTTAGAATGTTCTTGCAATACTCCTAAATCCTATTTTGATGACGGGTACGAGTTGGGGGTGTTACATTTAATGGTATCAGAGCTACGGTTTAGCCAATTCTCAGATTTGACGCAGCAAACACGAGTTTAGCTATACATGTCATTATATAAATTGCGATAATGTGATGACTCCTAGTCATTTTAAATGTGTTTTACATATGGTAATGTCATCCAACCGAGCTAGAGCTGAATCCGAGGAAGTTGAGAGCAATGCTTCAGCTTCAGTTTAAAGAGTTGTGTTTGTGTTTGGTAGTCAGAGGCCTGTGTCTAAGGGTAGAAGTGAGGAGGCAAAACAAGTCTTCTTTCAACTGATGAATTAATGGTTTACACAGTACCTAAGAACAAATCCTGTTGTACAACGACCTCCTCCACTTACTCCTCAACCAGTTCCTGAGTTACCATACGGTGCTGAACCTGTTAGAATTGGTAAGCCTCCGGTTGATAAAATCCGTAAAAATGGGGTGAAATAATTTAGAGCTACCACAGATGATGATCCGAAAAATGCTAAGTTTTGGCTAGAAAATACTATCCGAGTTTTTGATAAATTATCTTGTACACCTGCTGAATGTCTGAAATGTGCAGTATCCCGATTGAAAGATACAGTTTATCATTGGTGGAATACCATAACTTCAGTAGTACCGAGAAAGAATGTTACATGGGAATTCTTCCAAGCTAAATTCAGGAAGAAATATGTTAGTAAGAGATTTACGGATCAGAAAAAGAAAGAATTTCTAGAGCTCAAACAAGGAAATATAACTGTGTCTGAAAATGAATGAGAATTTGTTCGACTGAGTAAGTATGCCAAAGAATGGGTTCTAACCAAGGCTGAGATGTGTAAATGCTTTGAAGAGGTTTATATGAGGATATCAAGTTATTGATCGGGATTCTCAAAATAAGGGAATTTGCGGTGTTAGTTGATCGAGCACACAAAGTAGAGGAACTGAGTAAAGAAAAGAAACAAGTCAAAAGAGAGGCTCGGGTTTCTGGTAAAAGAACTATTAGTAAGTTAAAAGAGAGGCTCGAGTTTTTGGAAAAAGAACTATGAGTAAGTTACAATCATTTACTTTTAAGAAATTAAAGAAGTATTATGATCGTGCGACCACCTCTACGGGATATTTTGGAACAGAGCGGGGCTCTCAACGTTCTAACCTGAGGTCTTCATCTCCATCTGTGACTAGTGTGGGTAGTGTTGGTAACCCCAAATCAAAATGTAAAAATTGTAACAAATTTCATCGTAGGAAATGTCGGTCTAGAAGTGGAGCTTGTTTTGGATGTGGTTCACTTGAGCATTTTCTCAGAGATTGTCTAGAAAGAGTTGAAAAGGAGATAGAACCAGCTCCAAAGCTGATTAATCTTGTCTCAAGGGGCAGACCACCCCGCCATCCCAGCAATGTTAGTGGTAGTCAAGGTACTACCAAGGATACAACAGTTAAATCTGAGGCACGAGCACCTGCAATGACATATGCTATTCGTGCTAGAGAAGATGCCTCTGCGCTAGACATCATTACTGGTACATTTTCTCTACTTGATACTGATATTACTGCTTTGATTGATCATGGTTCCACACATTCATACATATGCACGAACCTAGTGTCTGCTAAAAATGTACCTGTTGAATTCATTAAATTTTTGGTTAAAGTTTCAAACCCCCTAGGCCAGTGTGTTGTGGTGGATAAAGTTTGTAAAAACTGTTCGTTGATAGTAAAAAGTTATTGCTTTCCGACTAACTCGATGTTACTGCCATTTGATGAATTTGATATGATCTTGGGAATGGATTGGTTAACCCAATTTGATGCAGTGGTGAATTGCAAATAGAAATATATTGTATTGAAATGTCAGAATGGTGAATTGCTTCATGTTGATTTGGATAAACTAGATGGACTACCTAATGTGATTTCAGCAATATTAGCACAAAAATATGTTAGAAAGGGATATGATGCTTATCTTGCGTATGTGTTGGATACTAAAGTATCTGAGTCAACGGTTCAGTCAGTGCCAGTAGTATGTGAATCTTTTGATGTATTCCTATAAGAATTACCTGGTTTACCATCGAATAGAGAAGTGGAGTTTTCAATAGATCTTGTTCCGGGTACAACACCTGTATCTATAGCACCTTACAAAATAGCTCCTATTGAATTGAAAGAGCTGAAAGTACAGGTGCAAGAATTGATTGATAGAGGTTTTGCTCGACCTAATTTCTCACCTTGGGGTGCGCTAGTTTTGTTTGTAAAAAAGAAAGATGGATCGTTGAGGCTGTGCATTGATTATAGAAAGCTCAACAAAGTTACAATAAAGAACAAGTATTCATTGCCTCGAATCGATGACTTGTTTGACAGTTAAAATGTGCCACTATATTTTCAAAGATTGATCTCCATTCTGGTTACTATCAACTACGGGTAAAAGAATCGAATGTACCAAAGCTTTTAGAACTAGATATAGACACTATGAGTTTCTTGTGATGCAATATTAGTCTTGACAAATGCACCTGCAATGTTTATGGATTTGATGAACAGAATTTTACGCCCGTATTTGGATAGGTTTATGGTGGTATTTATAGATGATGTTTTGGTTTATTCCTAAGATGAAAATGAACATGTTGAGCACTTGAGAATAGTGCTGCAAACTTTTCGAGAGAAACAACCATACGCCAAACTCAGTAAATGTGAATTTTGGTTATATGAAGTTAGTTTTCTTGGGTATATAGCATCTGATAAAGCTGTGAGAGTAGACCTAAATAAAATTTTAGCCATTGTTAATTGGAAGCCACCGAGGAATGTGTCTGAAGTTTGAAGTTTTCTGGGACTAGCTGGTTACTATCAGAGATTTGTAAAAGGTTTATCAATGATAGCTTCTCCAATGACTCGTTTACTACATAAAGATGTAAAGATTGAGTGGACTGATAAATGCCAATAGAGTTTTGATAGATTAAAAGCTTTATTGATAGAAGCACCAGTTTTAGATCAACCAAAATCGGGTAAGGAATTTATAGTTTACAGTGATGCATAATTGAATGGTTTAGGCTGTGTTTTGATACAAGATGGTAAGGTAGTAGCCTATGCTTCACAACAACAAAAACCACATGAAAAGAACTACCCGACACACGATCTTGAATTGGCAGCCATAGTGTTTGCATTGAAAATCTGGCGGCATTACTTATTTGGGGAAAAATGTCACATATTCACTGATCATAAAAGTATAAAATATTTGATGTCACGGAAAGATTTGAATTTGAGACAGTATAGATGGATTGAGTTATTAAAAGTTTATGATCTTGTTATTGACTACAATCCGGGAAAAACCAATATAGTGGCAGATGATACTTTGCGAGTAATGAATACTCAATTATCATTGTCTGATGATGTTCAATCATGGCTAAGTTAAAAGCTAGACCAATGTTTTTTGCAATAGAACTCTGAAGCTTAGAAAACTGATAGTAAGTTGGAAGCAAAATGGATACAAAGTGAATCGACTTCTGACTCAGAATTTTAAATCAAGACTGATGGTTGTTTGTTATTCAGAGGCAGCATATGTGTGCCGAAAGATTCAAAACTAGTACAGAAAATTTTAAATGAAGCTCACAATGGTAACATGTCTATACATCCAGATAGTAATAAAATGTATAATAGATCGCGATTTTCGTGACAGGTAAGTTTTAAATATTTATAATTAATCGTTCTTGAAACTAACTATTATCGCGATGCAGACAAGTGTACCTATCGAACAGTAGTATAGTTTTAGCAAGACCGGATTGTCAAATCAAAAGGAACTAAAAGTACTAGTAATGACTTTCTTTTTATTATCTAGCCTAAGAATAAGTGGGCTTTGTTTTAACTAACTAATTAACTAATCTAAGAATTCACAGAGAATGGAATTGGGGGATTACTTTTGGAAAACGATTGAATTAAGACAATACCTAAGGAAAAATCCACCTAGACTGTACTTGTTATTCTGACTCCGAATCGGACGATTTATTCATTTAATTTGTTCCGTAGAGATCCCTAAGTTATGTTATTATCCCTATTCAAGACTAATAACGTCTAATCCCTAGATTGAATAATTGAGACATTTCTCTAATTAACAATGTAACAGCCCTAATTTGACCCTAGTCGGAATGTGGTTTCGGGACAACAAAAGCGAGTCATAAAATTTAGTTAAAATTTTATTTGCATACCTTATATATGTAGTAGTACTTGTATAAAAATTTGATGTTTTAATTTTTATCTTAGGAATGTGAATCTTGCTTGAAAGGATTTAGTTGAGAGACTTAGAAAATTTTGATAGGTAAATAAGTAAGGACCAAATAGTATTGAAATATGAAAATTTGGGTTTGCATGTCAAAATGCCCCAAATTATGTTGAGTGGCCGGCCAAGCATGGCTTCATCCTTCCAAGGTTATGTTGTTTATTATTTAATATTGGTGAGTAATTAAAATAGAGAAGAAATAAAGATTAATAATAAGAAAATGAACAAAAAAAAAGGGTGTGTGTTCATCCTTGCTAACCTTTAGCCGAAAAACCAAGTGAAGGAAAGAGAGAAAAGCTTTGGAGAAATTCGGCCATAATTGTATCTAGGTTGAGGTATGTTGAAGTTATTCCTTTAAATTCATGTATATTTTTGGTTGTTAGTTTGAATTCCATCTATCCCATGGTTGGATTTGGGGTTGTTGGAGAGTTGGGATTTGACAAAGAAGCTTAAAAATTTTAGTTGATACATTGATGCTATTAACATGTTAGTTACATGGATGTGTTAAGTTGCTTGTTATGTTAGCATGAAAGTTGAAGTTGTTAAGTCATGGTGTTGGAGGTGCCGAATTTAGGACTAAGAAGAGGATGAGTATTCGGCTAACATAGTTGAAAGGGGATGTTGCCGATTTTTAGATTTAGATTATGGGAGTGGCTATAATGGGCATTAAGATGTTAAACTTAAGAAATGTAGTCACATGTGGATTTATATGATATTACAAATAGAGGTGAAGCTATGCTAGATCGGGAAAAAGTCGATCAAGTGTGCATGAGAAGAATTTAGGTGTTTAGATGATGTTATAGATGACATTGTACATGTATATATATATTCGGCCATCAAAGGGAGTATGTAGGTGATGTTGAATCAAATTTTTGGTGCACATTCGGTTATGTATATATATATATATATATACATAAGTATGCCCATTCGTGATGTTACCTTTAACTATGTGTATAATCGACTAAATGGATAATTAGTAAGAGTGGTTGTCGAATATACAAACATACATATGCATGTGTAGTTGAGTTATAAATGTTTAGCAAGATGACTAAACTAGTTAATTTATTTATTAAGCCGAGAAGTTAAAGAAGGGAATCAAGCAAGGGCAAAGCCAAGGACATCGAGTAGCCGGGTCGGAACCGTTATACCCAACACAAGGTAAGTCCTTAAGCACTTTTTGCTAGAACTCCTTGGATAGATATTTTTCAGAATGATTCCCCTACTTATTAATATAACCATATGTACAATTTGAGTTAAGTAAATTGCTTTACCATGATGAAACAACATAGGGCACTATGTGTGCAAAATTATGTGGCACTATGTGTGCCGATTGGGAGGTTGAAGCATGAGGGAATCTCAAATGCACTATGTGTGCGATTTACTATGGCACTATGTGTGCGATTTACTATGGCACTATGTGTGCGAACATAATAAGCACTATGTGTGCAACATTCGGTTGTTGATATAAATTGTGCTTGAACGAGGTAAGTGATTGAGCTACTAACTAAATATCGAAATTGAGATTGTGCAGTGTATGCATAAATTTATCTAGTGCATCGTTGTACCAAACTTGAGGAAATGGATCTAAATCGATTGGGCTGACTTGGCAATTGATTTGATTGAAGGACTTAGCATGAGATCGAACCAAAAATTTAAGAAATTGTAGCATAGTTTGTTATGGTTGGAAAAATTGATTTTGTATTATTTGTTTTTCACTTGTGATTGTTATTGTTGGACGGTAGAGTAGTGCTTATGACTTACTGAGTTATGTACTCATTTGGTGTGCTTATTTGTTGCTTATTTAGGTTCTTGATCCATTTTGTGTGCTTGGGACCGTCGTCGAAGCCATCACACCGGCTAGCAACTTTTGGTATCTTCTTTTTAGTTGGTCTAGGAGAACATTTCGGCATGTATAGGCTATTATGTTTTGTTGAAATTGGGTATGTAAACTTTAGCCATGCGAAAATGGCATAATGTTCGGTTGGATTTGGTTCTATGATGTTTGGACACAAGTCTTGGTAATTCGGTTTTGGTTGAGTATTGGTCGAGGCCTACTCGATTATTATGCCATATGTCATGGCTGATTATTTTCGGTGTTAAATTCATGATTTGGTAATAGTGTAGTAGGGAGATGCTCGGTGATGATTAACCCCTGGCATGGCTAGTCATGATCAATAATTTGTAATATGTAAAATGAATTATTAGTTAGATCAAGGAAAAATCATGAAATAGGCATAGTTGCTTTAGTAACAGAAGCTGACAGCAGCAGTGATGTGAGATTGAAAAATCACTAAAAATAGTAGAAATGGAATTAAATAATGAATCAATTATGTAATCGAAGCTTGATGAGTCTATTTCCATATGGAAGAAACGAAACTACCATATGAGCTGTATGTTAGGAGGTAATTAAATTCTTGTGAAACAGGGCCAGAGCGATTTCTGGATCCCCTGTTTCGACTTAGAAAATTCACCGTAAATTTTATTGAGATAATTAGAGGTCGTGCCTTATATGTACAGATTTGTAATCGAGTCTAGTTGCATTAGAGACAAACGGCATAGGCATTGAAGCCCTTTACAGGGAGATATTTAAATCGTAAGGTGCAGAGGTCAGTGTAGTCGAACCTTGAAACAGGGGAGACTTTAATGAATAAACTGTACTAATTTTCCTAACCAAAAATTCTACAAAAATTCCCCTATATAGATATATGAGTCTAGTTTCGGAGAAAATTTACGGAATCGGATTTCGAGTTCCAGAACTCAAGATATGATTTTTAAAGCGACTACGATACAGTTAGCCAGCTTGCCTGGAACAAAAAAAAATAAATAGGGGGAAATAAATGAAGTAAGCTCGGTAAGACCTCGTATTTGATTTCCGGTAACGGCCACAGGATTGGGGCGTTACATTTTATTGGTATCAGAGCTATGATTTAGTCGGTTCTAGGACTACCATAGCACGTATGAGTCTAGCTATACATGCCTTAATGTTAATGTTTAAATGTGTGGTGACTTCTGACGGTTAAAATTTTTGTTTTGATTAGTAAATGGATCCCGGTGTAGAGAGAACCTTGGCGGATGACGTTGAAAGTGTAGCGGCTGCTCCTGCACAACGGACGCGCCTGTTGAACCTCAGTCATCTGCGAATAATCAAGGTGAGGGGGCTAAACAAGCCTTCTTTACCATGATGAATGAGTGGGTCGCGTAATATGTCCGAACCAATCCGGCTGTCCAACAATTTCGAATTTGAATAATCCACCCCAAGAGCCCGTAATGCCGCCGCCATCGATCCTGTGAATTTGAGTAAGCCACTGTAGACTTGATTAGGAAGCGGGGCTGAGGAGTTCAGGGCCATAGTTCTTGATGATGCCGAAAGGGCCGAGTTTTGGCTTGATAACACCATTCGGTGTTTGATGAATCATGCACACCGATGAATGTCTAAAGTGTGCTATATCCTTGTTGCGGGACTCACCTACTATTGGTGGAGGACCTTGATTTCCATAGTCCCAAACGAACGAGTTACTTGGGATTTCTTTCAAACGAATTTCGAAAGAAGTATATTAGTCAACGGTTCATCGATCAAAACGTAAGGAATTCTTAGAACTCAAGCAAGGCCGTATGACAAGATGTCGAATACGAACATGAGTTCGTAAGACTCGATCGGTATGCCGGAGTGTGTGGCCGATGAAGTTGCTATGTGCAAAAGATTTGAAGAAGGATTGAATGAAGATTTAAAGCTACTAGTGGGTATTTTGGAGATAAAAGACTTCGTAACACTAGTTGAACGAGCCTGCAAGGTGGAAGAACTTGGAAAGGAGAAGAAGAAGGCTGAATTTGAAGCTAAAGACTATCGTAAGAGATCAACGGGTAAAGCTCCATTCTCGGCTGTAAAGAAGTTCAGGGAGGACACTAATAAATCGAGGACGACTGCGGAAATTTCCATTAGAGCACGACCATCGACGGACTCCCGAGCTACTTCGGTAGCTAGTGTGGGCAATAACCGTCAAGAAAAACCTGAATGCCCCCAATGTGGAAGAAGACACATAGGTGAATGTTGGGGTAAGTCTACTAATAGGGCCTGTTACGGATGCGGTTCGAAGGATCACTTCACTAGAGATTGCACGGAGCTTGATGAGAAGAATAAGATGCAAGGTGCAAGACCTAGTGGAATGCCAGCTAGAGGTAGGCCACCGAGAATTTCAGGAGGTAGGGGTGGTAATCGAGAGAGGGCTTCGATACGGCTGTTCGATCCGAGACCGTACTCTGCTAGAGCATATGCCTTTCAAGCGACGAGAGGAGGCATCCTCCCCGATGTTATCCTTGGTACTTTCACTCTCTTTGATACTAGTGTGATTGCGTTGATTGACCCGGCTCTACTCATTCATATGTATGTGAAACCTTAGCATCCAAGAAGACTCTACTGTTGAGTCTATCGAGTTCGTAATTGAGTGTCAAACCCGTTGGGTCAATACATTACTCGTTGATAAAGTGTGTAAGAGATGCCCTTTAATAATCCGAGAATCCTGTTTTTCGACCGATTTGATGCTTTTACCGTTTAAAGAATTTGATGTTATTCTTGGTATGGATTGGTTGACCGTACATGATGCAGTGGTGAACTGTAAAAGGAAAACCATTGATTTGAGAAGTGCAAATAATGAGGTAGTCCGAGTTGAGTCTACTGATTTAAAGGGGGTGCCAGCGATAATATCTTCAATGACCGCTTGGAGATATGTGAAAAAGGGGTGTGAAACATACCTTGCGTATGTGTTTGATAGCAAAGAGGCGGAAAGGAAACTTGAATCAGTACCAGTGGTTTGTGAGTATTCAGATGTTTTTCCTGAGGAGTTACCGGGGTTGCCACCGGTTCGAGAGGTGGAATTCGGCATCGAGATTGTACCTGGTACCACGCCAATCTCAATAGCCCCGTGTCGTATGGCATTAACGGAATTAAAGGAATTGAAAGTTCAATTGCAAGAATTGATGGATAGAGGTTTCGCTCGACCGAGTTTTTCTCCATGGGGCGCACCCGTATTGTTTGTGAAAAAGAAGGATGGAACCATGAGATTGTGCATCGACTATCGTTAGTTGAATAAAGTGACCATAAAGAATAAATACCAGTTGCCACGTATTGATGATTTATTTGATCAATTAAAGGGAGCCTCAGTATTTTCCAAGATAGATTTGAGATCTGGTTATTATCAGTTTAGGGTTCGAGACTCAGACATACCCAAAACCGCTTTTAGAACAAGGTACGGTCACTACGAATTCTTAGTGATGCCGTTTGGGCTCACTAATGCCCCTGCAGTATTTATGGATTTAATGAATCGAGTATTCAGGCCATACTTGGATCGATTTGTGGTTGTGTTTATTGATGATATTTTAGTTTATTCACAAGGTGAAGCCGAACACGTCGAGCATTTGAGGTTAGTATTACGATTTTGCGGGACAAGCGGTTATCGTAAAATTCAATAAATGTGAATTTTGGTTGAAAGAGGTTAGCTTTTGGGGCACGTGGTGTCCGTGACGGTGTTAGAGTGGATCTGAACAAAATTTCGACCATACTCGATTGGAAACCTCGAGGAATGTTACTGAAGTTAGGAGCTTTTGGGACTTGTCGGATA
The DNA here is from genome assembly GCF_025698485.1 of Gossypium arboreum. NCBI lineage: Eukaryota > Viridiplantae > Streptophyta > Magnoliopsida > Malvales > Malvaceae > Gossypium > Gossypium arboreum. The sequence continues at coordinate 42,786,603 of NC_069077.1, read as the reverse complement.
CTACCGACGGTTTGTAAGGGTTTCTCGATGATATTTGCACGTTGATGAAACTACTCCAAAAGATGTTGAGTTTGAATGGATAGAAAAGCTGTCGAAGAGTTTCGATCGACTAAAGACTGCTTAACCGAAACTCCGTGTTAGTACAACCGAGTCCCGCAAAGAGTTTGTCATTTATAGTGATGCATCCTTACTTGGGCTAGGTTGTGTGTTGATGCAAGAAGGTCGAGTTTTGGCTTACGCGTCGAGACAATTAAAGCCGCATGAGAGAAACTATCCGACCCATGATCTTGAATTGGCGGCCATAGTGTTATACGAAAATATGGCGGCATTACTTGTTTGGGGAAAGGTGTCATATTTATTCGGACCACAAAAGTCTTAAATATTTGATGACACAAAGAGACCTAAATCTGCGACAAAGACGTTGGCTTGAGTTGTTGAAAGACTATGAACTTGTCAATGATTATCACCCAGGGAAGGCTAACGTGGTGGCCGATGCTTTGAGTCGTAAAGCACTGTTTGATTTGAGAGCGATGGATGCTGACCTATCCGTTTCGCCCGATGAGGTGCTAGTAGTTGAATTAAAGGCCAAACCATTATTGATTCATCAAATACTTGAATCCCAAAAAGTCAACGCTAAATTGGTCGCTAAACGAGCTGAATGTGCCTCGAATGAGGAATCGGAGTTTCGGATTGACAACAATGATTGCTTGACGTTCAAGGGTCGATTATGTGTTCCAAGAAATTCGGAACTTATTTCGATGATTTTGAATGAGGCTCATAGTGGCCGAATGTCTATCCACCCGGGTAGTACTAAAATGTACAACGATCTGAAACGTCAATTTTGGTGGCCGGGTATGAAACGAGACATTTCTGAATTTGTTTCAAGGTGTTTGATATGTCAACAAGTAAAAGCGGAACATCAAGTGCCATCGGGATTACTTCAGCCAATCATGATACCCGAATGGAAATGGGATCGAGTGACAATGGACTTTGTATCTGGGTTACCTTTGACTCAGAGTAAGAAAGACTCGATGCAGGTTATTGTTGATAGATTGACCAAGTCGCTCATTTTATCCTGTCTGCATGATTTTTCGCTTGATAAATTGGCGAATTATACATCTCCCAAATTGTTCGATTGCATGGGGTACCTATTTCTATCGTGTCGGATAGAGACCCAAGATTTACATCGCGATTTTGGAGGAAGTTACAAGAAGCGTTGGGTACTAAGATGCATTTTAGCACCGCATTTCATCCCCAGACTGATGGCCAATCTGAACGAATAATTCAGATACTCGAGGATATGTTGAAATGTTGTGTCTTAAAGTTTTGTGGTTCATGGGAAAGATATTTGCCTTTGATTGAATTCGCTTACAACAATAGTTTTCAATCAAGCCTTAAGATGGCACCTTACGAGGCCTTATACGGTCGTAAATGCCGTACCCCATTATTTTGGACTGAACTTAGTGAAAGTAAAATTTTTGGGGTTGATTTGATTAAGGATGCTGAGTAGAAAGTTCGAGTAATTCGTGAACGTTTGAAAGCCGCTTCAGATCGTCAAAAGTCGTATGTGGATTCGAAAAGAAAAGACATTGAATATCAGATTGGAGACAAAGTATTTCTCAAAGTTTTACCCTGGAAGAAGGTGCTTAGATTTGGTCGTAAGGGCAAACTAAGTCCGAGGTTCATCGGTTCGTATGAAGTATCCGAACGAGTTGGGCCAGTCGCACACCGGTTAATTTTACCCCCTGAGCTTGAAAAGATTCACAACGTTTTCCATGTCTCCATGCTTCAACGATATAGGTCCGACCCGTCGCACGTAATCACTTTATCTGAGATCGAGATTCAGCCTAACTTGAGTTATGAAGAAGAACCGATTCGCATTTTGATGCGGGAAGTAAAAGAGTTGCGAAATAAGAAAATCCCATTAGTGAAGGTGTTGTGGCATAAACACGGAATTGAAGAAGCCACTTGGGAACTTGAGGACTTTATGAAGGATCGTTATCCGAACTTATTCATCGGTAAGATTTTCGGGACGAAAATTCCTTATGTGAGGAGAGTTGTAATGACCCTAATTTGACCCTAGTCGGAATGTGGTTTGGGACCACAAAACCCAGATCATAAAATTTAGTTTAAATTTTATTTGCATACCTTATATGTGTGGTAGTACTTGTATAAAAATTTGATGTTTTAATTTTTATCTTAGGAATGTGAATCTTGCTTGAAAGGATTTAGTTGAGAGACTTAGAAAATTTTGATAGGTAAATAAGTAAGGACCAAATAGTATTGAAATATGAAAATTTGGGTTTGCATGTCAAAATGCCCCAAATTATGTTGAGTGGCCGGCCAAGCATGGTTTCATCCTTCCAAGGTTATGTTGTTTATTATTTAATATTGGTAAGTAATTAAAATAGAGAAGAAATAAAGATTAATAATAAGAAAATGAACAAAAAAAAAGGGTGTGTGTTCATCCTTGCTAACCTTTAGCCGAAAAACCAAGTGAAGGAAAGAGAGAAAAGCTTTGGAGAAATTCGGCCATAATTGTATCTAGGTTGAGGTATGTTGAAGTTATTCCTTTAAATTCATGTATATTTTTGGTTGTTAGTTTGAATTCCATCTATCCCATGGTTGGATTTGGGGTTGTTGGAGAGTTGGGATTTGACAAAGAAGCTTAAAAATTTTAGTTGATACCTTGATGCTATTAACATGTTAGTTACATGGATGTGTTAAGTTGCTTGTTATGTGAGCATGAAAGTTGAAGTTGTTAAGTCATTGTGTTGGAGGTGCCGAATTTAGGACTAAGAAGAGGATGAGTATTTGGCTAACATAGTTGAAAGGGGATGTTGCCGATTTTTAGATTTAGATTATGGGAGTGGCAATAATGGGCATTAAGATGTTAAACTTAAGAAATGTAGTCACATGTGGATTTATATGATATTACAAATAGAGGTGAAGCTATGCTGGATCAGGAAAAAGTCGATCAAGTGTGCATGAGAAGAATTTAGGTGTTTAGATGATGTTATAGATGACATTGTACATGTATATATATATTCGGCCATCAAAGGGAGTATGTAGGTGATGTTGAATCAAATTTTTGGTGCACATTCGGTTATGTATATATATATATACATAAGTATGCCCATTCGTGATGTTACCTTTAACTATGTGTATAATCGACTAAATGGATAATTAGTAAGAGTGGTTGCCGAATATACAAACATACATATGCATGTGTAGTTGAGTTATAAATGTTTAGCAAGATGACTAAACTAGTTAATTTATTTATTAAGCCCGAGAAGTTAAAGAAGGGGAATCAAGCAAGGGCAAAGCCAAGGACATCGAGTAGCCGGGTCGGAACCGTTATACCCAACACAAGGTAAGTCCTTAAGCACTTTTTGCTAGAACTCCTTGGATAGATATTTTTCAGAATGATTCCCCTACTTATTAATATAACCATATGTACAATTTGAGTTAAGTAAATTGCTTTACCATGATGAAACAACATAGGGCACTATGTGTGCAAAATTATGTGGCACTATGTGTGCCGATTGGGAGGTTGAAACATGAGGGAATATCAAATGCACTATGTGTGTGATTTACTATGGCACTATGTGTGCGATTTACTATGGCACTATGTGTGCGAACATAATAAGCACTATGTGTGCAACATTTTGGTTGTTGATATAAATTATGCATGAACGAGGTAAGTGATTGAGCTACTAACTAAATATCGAAATTGAGATTGTGCGGTGTATGCATAAATTTATCTAGTGCATCGTTGTACCAAACTTGAGGAAATGGATCTAAATCGATTGGGCTGACTTGGCAATTGATTTGATTGAAGGACTTAGCATGAGATCGATCCAAAAATTTAAGAAATTGTAGCATAGTTTGTTATGGTTGGAAAAATTGATTTTGTATTATTTGTTTTTCACTTATGATTGTTATTGTTGGACGGTAGAGTAGTGCTTATGACTTACTGAGTTATGTACTCATTTGGTGTGCTTATTTGTTGCTTATTTAGGTTCTTGATCCATTTTGTGTGCTCGGGACCGTCGTCGAAGTCATCACACCAGCTAGCAAATTTTGGTATCTTCTTTTTAGTTGGTCTAGGAGAACATTTCGGCATGTATAGGCTATTATGTTTTGTTAAAATTGGGTATGTAAACTTTAGCCATGCGAAAATGGCATAATGTTCGGTTGGATTTGGTTCTATGATGTTTGGACACAAGTCTTGGTAATTCGGTTTTGGTTGAGTATTGGTCGAGGCCTACTCGATTATTATGCCATATGTCATGGCTGATTATTTTCGGTGTTAAATTCATGATTTGGTAATAGTGTAGTAGGGAGATGCTCGGTGATGATTAACCCTTGGCATGGCTAGTCGTGATCAATAATTTGTAATATGTAAAATGAATTATTAGTTAGATCAAGGAAAAATCATGAAATAGGCATAGTTGCTTTAGTAACAGAAGCTGACAGCAGCAGTGATGTGAGATTGAAAAATCACTAAAAATAGTAGAAATGGAATTAAATAATGAATCAATTATGTAATCGAAGCTTGATGAGTCTATTTCCATATGGAAGAAACGAAACTACCATATGAGCTGTATGTTAGGAGATAATTAAATTCTTGTGAAACAGGGCCAGAGCGATTTCTGGATCCCCTGTTTCGACTTAGAAAATTCACCGTAAACTTTATCGAGATAATTAGAGGTCGTGCCTTATATGTACAAATTCGTTATCGAGTCTAGTTGCATTAGAGACAAACGGCATAGGCATTGAAGCCCTTTACATGGAGATATTTAAATCGTAAGGTACAGAGGTCAGTGTAGTCGAACCTTGAAACAGGGGAGAATTTAATGAATAAACTGTACTAATTGCCACAACCAAAAATTCTACAAAAATTCCCCTATATAGATATATGAGTCTAGTTTTGGAGAAAATTTATGGAATTGGATTTCGAGTTCCACAACTCAAGATATGATTTTTAAAGCGACTACGATACAGTTGGCCAGCTTGCCTGGAACAAAAAAAATAATAATAATAAATAGGGGAAATAAATGAAGTAAGCTCGGTAACACCTCGTATTTGATTTCCGGTAACGGCCACAGGATTGGGGTGTTACAAACAATCTAGGGTTGTATTCACTCAATCTATGGATCCCCTTATTAAGTTTTACCCTAATTCGGCAAAATCTTGTCACCCTATGTCTAGGCGCGCAAACAACTTTGCTTAATTATGAAAAATGTACTCTTAGACAGGGTCTATTCCTCCTCTGAATAAGAGCTTATCTTGTATCAGTATCCTGGGATATCAAAACAAGAATTAAGAACACATAATTAAGAACAAGTTAAGTATTTATCATACAATTCAGAAAATAATAACAAGATTCGTCTTAGGTTTCATTCCCTTTAGGTATTCAGGGGATTTAGTTCATAACTAAAAAGGAAAACATCTCAAAAGAATAACGAATACAAAACATAAAGAAAACCCAAAACTCCTGAAGGGAAATTGAGGGGAGATCTTCAATCTTGATGGTGACTCTGGCTTCTAAGATGGATCAATTGGCTTCCTTCGAGTAATTCCTTCCTTCCTCTCTGTGCCCTCCTTTTTCTCTTCCTTTAAGGCATATTTATAGGCTTTAGAATGCCTAAAAACCCTCACAATTATCCTTTTCTGAATTGGACTCAACTTGGGCTCGGCAGGGACATGCCCGTATAAATTGTACTTCGAATCTTCCAAATTGGCACGGCCGTGTATTCTGCTCGTGTGAGGAAGTCCAGGCCGTGTTGATTTCGTACTTTGGCCCATTTTCTCCATTTTTGGCCCGTTTCTTGTTCCTTTCGCTCTCCTATGCTCTCCTAAGTATAAAACATGAAATTAAAGCATTAGGAGCATCGAATTCACCAATTCTTAGGGAAAATCATCCATAAAATGTGTTAAGCATGGGGTAAAAATATGTATATATTATGGTTTATCAATAATGATCTAAAAAAGATGTACTGGTGGTCGGGAATGAAACAAGACATTTCTGAGTTCGTATCTAAGTGTTTGATATGTCAGCAAGTAAAAGTTGAACATCAGTTGCCTTTTGAACTATTGCAGTCGGTTATGATACCAGAATAGAAATGGGAAAGAATTACTATGGACTTTGTAACGGGGTTACCCCTGTCTCCAAGGAAGAAAGATGCCATTTGGGTAATTTTTGATCGGTTGACAAAGTCTACACACTTTATTCCAGTTCGTATACGTATGGATTATTCCTTGGACAAATTGGCTAAATTATATGTTTCTGAGATTTTCAGATTGAATGGAGTGTTTATCTATTATTTTAGATAGAGATCCTCGGTTCACATCTTGATTTTGGAGCAAATTGCAAGAAGCTCTTGGTACTCAGTTACACTTTAGCACTGCATTTCATCCCTAGGCAGATGGTCAATCGGAACGAGTAATACAGGTCTTGGGAGATATGCTTCGGTGTTGCATACTTGAGTTTGAAGGTAAATAGGAAAGGTATTTTCCTTTGGTTGATTTTGCTTATAATAATGGTTATCAGTCTAGTATAAAAATGGCACCGTATGAAGCCTTGTATGGTCTCAAATGTAGAACTCCATTGTATATGACAGAACTCAGTGAGAAAAAGTTACATAGAATTGACTTGGTCCAAGAGACCGAGGAAAAAGTGAAAGAAATTTGGGACAGTTTGAAAGCAGCATCTGATCGTCAAAAGTCCTACGCTGATTTGAAATGAAAAGAAATAGAATTTCAAGTCATCAACAAAGTATTCTTGAAAGTATCACCTTGGAAGAAAGTTCTTCGGTTTAGACGTAAAGGAAAACTGAGTCAACGATTCGTTGGACCATATGAGATTATAAAAAGAATTGGACCAGTTGCATATCAGTTAACTTTACCACCAGAGCTTCATCAGATTCATGATGTTTTTCATGTATCTATGCTATGGTGGTATCGATCTGATCCTTCACATGTTATCTCTTTGAAGAGGTAGAGATTCAGCCTGATATGACATATGGTGAAGTACTAATCAAAATCTTAGCTTGGGAAACAAAAAAGTTAAGAAATAAGAAGGTAGCTTTAGTAAAAGTTCTTTGGCAATGACATGGTATAGAAGAAGCTACTTGGGAACTGGAGGATGCTATGAGGAAGCAATACCTGAATCTTTTTACTGGTAAGATTTTCGAGGACGAAAATCCCTAAGGGGGAGAGTTGTAACAGCCCATTTTTTAGTGAAATCGAAACTGTAACACCCCGTACCCGAGACCGTCGCCGGAGTCGAACACGAGGGGTTAACGGCTTAATCCATTTACTTACACAGTCCACTTTTTAAAAATTTCCAGACAGTTGCCTAACTGCGTCACTGTCACCTTAAAAATCATATCTTGAGTTCCACAACTCGAAAATCAGTTTCGTGATTTTTCCCTAAAACTAGACTCATATATGCATCTACAAAATTTTTCTAGAATTTTCGGTCAGGCCAATTAGTACAGTTTATTAGTTAAAGTCTCCCCTGTTACAGGGTTTGACTACACTGACCTTTCTGCAATGCTACTTAGATAACTCCTTGTACAGGGCTTCAATGCTTATGGCGCTTGCTTCTAAGGAAACTAGACTCAAAAAGGATTCTTTACATATATGGCATGACTTCTAATTATCTTTGGTTAATTTATAATGAATTTCCAAATCCGGAACAGGGAATCCAGAAACCGTTCTGGCCCTGTCTCACGAAAACTTAAATATCTCGTAACATACTGTTCATATGATCATTTCGTTACTTTCCTATGAAAATAGATTCATCAAGGTTCGGTTACATAATTTATTAGCTATTTAATTCCATTCCTACTATTTTTAGAGATTTTTCAAATCCACATCACTGCTGCTGCCAGCATCTATTTTTAAGGTAAACTTTACCTATTTCATGATCCTCCATGGATCAACTAGAGTTTGTCATACATATACCAAAGGTGATCATGAATAACCATTCCCATGACTAACCGTTACCAACATTTCCATACCTCTCGACGGACGACATACAAAACGATTATAATGCTATGATCAAGTATACTTAAGCCATTTTCGCATGGCTATCCAAATTTACACAAAACCGAAAGGTACATGACCTACAACGAAAGGGTAGTCCTATACATTGACCAAAATATCCTCTCACTACTAGTCTATTCTATACATGCCATAAGATATTCCAAAAGCGTAGCAAGTACCAAACGGTGGGTAGTGATAGTGTGACTAGTTCTTGGCGATCCCGAGCACTGTAGCTTCCAAATGAGATCTATAAAACAGAGGAAACAAAGTAAGCGGAGTAAGCATTACAATGCTTAGTAAGTTTTAAGCGGTGTCAACAGATAACAACCAAATTATAACATAGTTGTTCGTATTTTTATTTCACTCTTCCTTGGGTATACCATCCCTTTTCCGAATATGCACGTCTTATCATATGTAATAGGCAGATAAATTCTCACTTGATGGTGACCTCTTATGATCATAGGTACATTACATATTTTTACCTGACTTCCCACATTGATCAAATGCACAATAATCATAGAACAGTCTTATTGCTTTACTCACATGTGCATCACATAACGACCTTGTGATTTAGTCTAAATCAAACTTAAATATAATCTCAAATACATACCGACCAACTTAACGCATTGAACGATTTATTATTAATTGTCACTGTGAAGTCGCATAATCTTACGCTTTACTTGAATCTTCAGCAAAACCTTTATTTCGGGGCTTACCCGGACAAAATCTCCACACGTAGTCATCGGGTCATTAGAGCTCGGATATAGTACGAGCACGAAGCCTCTGGTCATTAATCGATAATAATATTCTCGCATAAAGCCTGCGGGGTTTTAACCCGGATATAATCTTCGACACAAATGCCCTTCGGGACTTATCACATTTATACACTTTCACATCCATCACGTTGGCCACTCGGCCCTATCACATATATACACTTTCACATTCATCACATTGGCCATTAGGCCTTATCACATATATACCCTTTCACATTCATTGTGACAACCCGAATTAGGGCCTAATCGGAATAGTGGTTTCGTGACCACAAATCCGAGATAGAAATAATTGTTTTATAATTATTTTGGGGTTTATGATATGATTGCATGATTGTGTGAAAATTTCGTGATGAAATTCTATGCCTAAAGTGCTTAAATTGAAAGTAGGGACTAAATCGAATAAGTTGCAAAATTTGCATCCCGAAGTTTTAGTATGAAATTGTTTTGGAATATTAATTAGGAGGTCTTAAATAGCAATTTGACCAATTTTAAGTTCATGGACAAAATTAGGACATGGAAGGAATTTTTGAAAGTTTAGTAAGGAGGGCATTTTGGTCATTTGGATATTAAATGAAATAAAATGGGAAAAATAACACAAAATTGATCATCATCCTCCTTAGTTGCTGCCGAATTCTCCCTCTCTCCATAGCTAGGGTTTCTTCAATTTTCAAGCTCCATAGTAAGTGATTCCAAGCCCGCTTTTAATGTTCTTTACGCTTTTGGAATCCTAAGCTCGATTAAGCTTATGCTAGTAATAATTTAACCTAGGGTTCACATTTGGAAAAATACCCATAGGTGAAATTTGTGTATTTTGATGTTTTATGATAGAATATGAGGTTTTAAATTATGTTAAATAACTTGTGCTACTCGGTTTTAAGTGAAAAGCAGTAAAGCAAGATAATCGGTAAAAATACCTATTGTTCATAACTATATGATAGAGTGAGAATTTGATGTTGTTGTAGAAGAGAAAATGTTCAGCATATCATAAAATATAAGAATAAGGGCTGAAATTAAATTCCCGAGCCTAGGGGCAAAATTGTAATTTTGAAAAGTTAGGGGCAAAATGTAATTTTTCCATGATGTGATTTTTGGATTGAAATAAATAGTATGAGTATTAAATGAGCTAAATGTGTTATTATAGATCAAGAAAGACGCGAATTGATCTCGAGCGGGGAAGGAAAAAGTTTTGGACTAAATTGCAAAATTTCCACATTTTGCACCAAGGTAAGTTTGTATGTAAATATTACAATAATTTCATGTACATTCTTATATTTCAGCCTATTATATGAACATACTAGCTGATGTTAAAATGTAAATCGACTATTGGAAGAATGGAAATAAATATAGAGAGAGATCCTGTTGAACAATGGAGAGATCGAATGAAATAGAGGAGCGTAGCTAGGTCACATGTATGATGCTTGAGTGCACATCATGTGTACAAGAAAGCTACGAGACACCCCAGTAGTAGCTAGGTCACATGTGTGATACGAGATGTATCCCATGTAGACAAGAGAGCTACGTGAAAGATAAATGTAGCTAGGTCGCATGCGTGATTCCAAGTGAAGGACACCATGTAGACAAGAGAGCTACGTGAAAGATAAATGTAGCTGGGTGCATGCGTGATTCCAAGTGACGGACACCATGTAGACAAGAGAGCTACGAGACAAATCAGCTAGGTCGCATGAGTGGTACTAAGTGTTCACCATGTGTACAAGAGAGCCGAACTAAGCGAAGTATGATGGTGGGGTGTGTCTTTGAAACCATTAAATATCGAGGATTCATCCGAATTGTTCAACAGGATGGTTTTGTGGTGATATTGTGGTTTGGACCTACACTTATGGTGAATGAAATGTGGTGAAAATGATTTGTGGTATATACAAATATAAGATAAAATGAGGTTAGCATAAAGAATTTGTGAAAGAGTGAAATTAGCATTAAAACTGTTTTTAGATGGTAGCAGTGATGTGATTTTGAAAAATCACCAAAAATAGGAGGAATATAATTAGAGGTTGAATGAGATGTGAAATTAAAGTTTAATGAGTCTACTTTCATATAAAAGAAACAGAGAAAGCAAAGGAATTCTATATTTTGAGATATTCACAATTGTATGTGACTCGCTCAGGATGAATACGTGATCCCCTGTTCCAACTTTGAAAAATCATTAAACATTGTACAAAGCAAATTAAGAAATATAGTTTACATGCCTAAATTCCTTATTGAGACTAGTTTTAAATGAAACAGACATCAGGGTTGTTTGAATTGTGTACTGAGAGATATTCAATTCGTAGTGAACAGAGGTCAGATCAGTCGAGCTGTGTAACAGGGGAAACTTTAACTAATAAACTGTACTAATCGGCTGAACCAAAAATTATAGAAAAAAATTAGCATAAAGTTTTATGAGTCTATATTCAGGGAAATATTACGGATTTGAATTTCGAGTTTTGTAACTCGAGTTATGATTTATTTAGTGAATATGACGCAGCAGAGATAGCTTAATCAAAGTGGAATGAATAGTGAAGTTAAAGTAGATGTACTTGAATTGTTGTGTAAACATGTTAGATTTTTTTTAATTAGTATTTACATACTTACTTACTAAGCTATAAGCTTACTTTGTTTCTCTCTTTTGTCTTATAGTGTTCTTGACTTGCTCGGGAGTTAAGGATCGTGAAGATCTACCCGCACTATCATACTTTAGGGTATTTGAACTAAACGTTTTGAATTATGGCATGTATAGTAGGCTTAATTAATTTGTTACGTGTCATATTTGTCTAGGTTAAAATATTAGTTACTGATACTCGACCGGATACTTTGTACAAGCCATTAAAGTGGGCTAATATTGTTCAAGACATATGTTATACGATGCACTATCAAATTGGATGACATATTTATATCTCGATTATGTTTAATGGTATGTGTTATGTTCTGGTAATACCTTATATCCTGTTCCGGCGACGGTAACGGGTAAGGGGTGTTACATTCATCACATCGGCCATTAGCCCTTATCACATATGTATACGCTTTCACATTCATCACATCGGCCATTAGGCCTTATCACATATATATATACACTTTCACATTCATCGCGTAGAATCTTAAATCAAAATATAAATTTTCATGTATTCACATCACAATTATTCAAATATACTTCACATACCACACATACTATCATGTACAGACTTGGTCTTGGCCGGATCTACATCAATCATTTTCCAATGAATAATTCAATTTCACGCCATACTATCATTTCATATTCGAATACTCATAAACTTACAATCTCACAAATTTTAATATCAAAGATCCATCCAACACTCATATATCATTTTACAATATCACGAATTAGAATTCAAGTATGGGTTTAATCAATAGCTTATGAGCAGCTAAAACAAGTTTTATCCATGTTTACAACAAAATCACATATTCGCTACGAGCTGTTTTTCCTAGCAATTAGTCACTAAATTATTTATAACCGAGCTACAAGGCTCCAAATCACTTGCCGTTAATTTTCCCTGAATATAGACTTGTATATCTTCCATCCATAAATTTTTCAGAATTTTAGGTTTGGCCAATCAATACCAGATTTTTCTTAAAGTTTCCCCTGTTTCACTGTTTGACTAACCTGACCAGTCTTCACTACGAATCAAAATTCTCATCGTACAGAATTTGAAGTATGTTCTATTTGATTTCATTTGAAACTATACTCATTAAGGAGTCTAAGCATATAAATTTTATCTTGTAACCATTTTTGTACAAATTATAGTGATTTTCTTAAAACCAAACAGGGGATTTCAGAGTCATTCTGACACCGTCTCACACAACTTTAAATATCTCTTTATAGGAAATTTCTTTGCTTACACAGTCTCTTTTATAAGAAACTAGACTAATTAAGCTTTGATTTCATATTTTATTCAGCCTATAATTCCACACCAAACATTTATAGTGATTTTCTAAAATCACGTTACTGCTGCTGTCTTGAGCAAATTATTACAATTTGCTCTTAAATTTCCAAGTCCAAACACTTAGGAACTTACCATTTGAGTTTAAGACATATCATGGCCACATCATATCTTATTAAATCAACTCATTATATCCTATTATAGTTGAATTTACTCAACATTTAATCACTTAAAACTTACCTCGGAAGTTGCCGAACGATTACGACGGCTCTTCGATCACTTTTTTCCTTTCCCTTATCCAACTTTGATCCTCTAGGCTCTTGAGCTAAATCAAACAAATTTACTTCTCAATCAAACACATACATACGGCAACCATATACATTTCAAAAACCAATTCATTCCTATCATTTGTCCATATATTAGCTTTTAGCATATTTGGTCATTAGAGCGACCTATTTAACTTTCAAGCATTCATTTCTAATTTTAATTAAACAATGCCGAATGCCATTAGCTACTAATGCCACACACACACATGTGCATAAAATTCATCCATACATAACCTCTAGCTCATTCGGTCATTCATCTCTCAAACCTATGAAAGTTTCATGTCAAACTTCCACGGCGAATACACATATAAGCACATAATGCACATTTAGCATTTTTTATTTACTTTATGATACATTCGGCCTTGGCAAAATTTCATTAGAAATCCTATTAGCCACTTCATCAATCAATTATATCATCTACTTAATATTTCATAACTTATCATGCTAGCTGAATATTATTTATTCAAGTTCATCATCTTCATATTCGGCATTAGCATCAAATATAATAGCCCATTTCTTCCCACTTTGAATCTATGCATCCATTTAATCATAGTTTGTTCAAGCACTCATACAACAAGATTCATCCAATTTAACAAGAAACAAAAACTTTATTCCTCCATAGCTACAATGGCGAAAGATCTAGACATCTCAATACCAAAATTTCTAACATGGGTTGCCTAAAGAATTTGGTAGGGAGTTCAAATTTATCTAACATTTCAAGTAACTTAACACATCCATATAGCTAACATGCTAGTAGTATCAAGGCATCAACTAAAATTTTGAAGCCTCTTAGCGAATCCTAACTCTCCAACAACTCCAATTTCATCCATGAGATAAATAGAAGTAGGCTAACCCTCCAAAGGATGTGTAAACCTCCAAAAGCAGCATTGAACATACCTTAATCTCAAGAACCACCTTGGCGAACTTCCCTCTTCTTCTTCCTTCAATTCACGGCAATGGAGGAGCAACCTAGCTCATTTTTGTTTCTCCCCTACTAACCACTATTATTTTATTACCCATGTTCTTTATTTTATTAATTCTAACATAAAACACTAACATAAAATGTTTATAATACATTTTAACCCATAGCATGGCCGCCACTAGTCCATCTTTTGGGTATTTTGACATGCAAGGACAACATTTTTCCAAGATGCATCAATAGGCCACTTTAACATTTGCCTAGCACATTTCTAATTTTTCTCACACAAATCCTATTTAGCAAAATTCACTTACAATTAACAAAATTCAAACATGAAATTTTCACACATGCCTATATACATATAATAAGCATCAAATATAATGGTTAATTATTATTTTATGACTCAGTTTTGTGGTCCCGAAACCATTTTCCGACTAGGGTCACTTTAGGGGTGTCACAGAAACAGTGGTTTTGGGACCACAAATCCAATCCGAAAATAAGGTTTATTTTTATTTCATTATATGGTCTATATTATAATAGGCATGTTGTGTGAAAATGTTGATACGAAAATTTTATCGATTAAGTGTTTAATTACGAGAAGGACTAAATCGCATAAAATGTAAAAGTTGAATTCTAGTAGCTATAAGGATCAAATAACTATGGAATTCAAAATTAGAGGTCCTTATATGGTAATTAGACCATTAAAGAAGTATGTAGATTTTTTTTGATGACCCATTCACGGAAATATAAAAAAGGGCAATAACTAAATTGAAAATTGCAAAATACTTAATTAATTAAAAGATGAAAGGAAAATATCATCTTATTTTTGTCATCTTCAACCTAAACTTCTATAAAAACCCTAAGAGAAGGAGGAAACTTTCAAGGCTTAATTGGGTAAGTTTTCTTGTCCCGTTTTTAGTAATTTTGATATTTTTAAAACTGAGATAGCTTAATCTGTCTATTTGAGGGATTAATTTGAAAAGTTATCAAAGTATGAAAAATGGGTCAAGGATGTATATGCTGAAAATTAGAAATTTATGGTAGAAAATGAAAGGTTTTTGATAGATAAACAAATTTTACAAAATGATTTTTTATGGAAACATGGTTTAGGGACTAAAATGAAAACTTATGAAATTGAAGAAAATTCTAAATTTTTATGAATATATGTGCAATAAAATTTGTAATGGGATTTTGGTTAGGCTTGGAATAGGGAGTAAATTGCACAAGTTTCATTTTCCAACCCTAAGGACGAAATCAAAATTTATGGAAAAGTTAGGGGCAAAACGGTGATTTTGCCTAGGACATAAATTGAGTCCATTTAAATACGAAATGTGTGAAACTGATGATTAAATTTATTTATATAGATCCAGGCAACACTAATTCGAGGTTAGATCGAGGAAAAGAAAAGGTTTCGAATTAGTAGATTTCTAACGCGAACAAGTGTCGAGGTAAGTTCGTGTAACCTAATTGAGCATGTAAATATGTTTAATTGAATGTTGTGATTGTATGAAATGTTATTATCATTTGAAGTGAATTATTTGATGGCTATAAGTAAAAATTGAACACATGCTTGAAATGATGAAAAAAGGTTAAGTCTCGAATGAATATTGAATTTCGATGAATATATGCGCTTTCCCGAAATGAATGAGGTCCTACATTTATTGCGAATGGGATTTTGCTCAAACGAGTAATCCTATTGTCCTTCTAAAAGAAAGGATTTAGCCTGGACGGGTAATCTTGTTATAATACCTCTCGAGTATACGTTACGATTAGGGTGTAGCTTAGACTGGTAATCTTAATTGAGCTCTTTGAACATACGTTATATAAGGATTTAGCCTGGACTGGTAATCTTATTATATGATATGTGACTCAAGAGTGTGTTCCTTGGTCAAGTGCCCTAAGTGGTACCCTTGAATAAGAATTGACGGATTATTGAATCGTACACCCCAAGTGTACCACTTTAGTATCCATCGAATTTCAATGATTCAACAGACATAAAACTCTTCACATGGCATGAGAATTTTGAGATAAGATGATAATGTCTTGATAGAGTGTTGCATGATGAGCTCATCTATTCTTACTTGATGTATATGTAAACTTTGTGACTAACATGTTTGCTTGGATGCATGTGTTTAGGCAATTTAGCCAAATGGATGGAAAACTTGTTATTGTATGCTTATATTTAATAAACGAGATTGGTAAGTTTAGTTTCCATTTTACGAACTTACTAAGCATGTGATGCTTACTCTATTTTAGTTTTCCTTTCTTTTATAGTGCTCGAAAGCTCGCGAGGGATGGAGATCACTAGAGCATCGTCACACTAGCAACTAGTCATTTTAGGTATACTTAGTAAAATCATTTTGGTATAATGGCATGCGTAGGACAACTTGACCATTAGTAGCTTGATAATGATGTTTTGTAATCTATTCATTGGAATGGCTAGTAATAGTTCATTTTGGTATTACTAAGTAGGTTATCATGATATATATAGACATGTGTTACGTTTAGTATATGTGGAGAAATGATGTTATTGCCTAGTAAATTCAAGGTAAGATTGTAAACACACATGCATGTAATGGTATGCTATGTTGAATGATGGAAATTACCTAAATTGAATGTTTGAAATGGTTGGTATTGGTTGTGTGTTTCAAGTGCAGGTCTTGTGTGAAATTTTGGGTGAGAAATGAAGCTAGAAATGACTTCTTTTTGTCCACATCGGCAGACACACGGGCGTGTGTCTAGACAGTGTATGACACACGGCCTGGTAATATGGGCATGCGATTAGGCCGTGTGTCGCCTGCACCTTAATTTTGAGAATGCTCAGAATTGGGTACATGGGTAGAGACACGGGTATGTTTCTCAGCCGTGTGGTTGACACAGCCTTGGACATGAGTGTGTTACACAGCCGTATGGAAACTGCACCTAAATTTTGAAAATTAAATTTGCCACACGAGCTAGCACACAGGCATGTGACTTGGCGATGCGGCTTCAATTTCTTCATGCCTTAAAATTCAGAGAGTTACACGGGTTAGGGACATGGTCGTGTATAGTACACGGCCTAACCACACAGGCGTGCCCCTAGACCACACGGGCGTATGAGCCCTGCTACTTTGGAAAATTTTTGAAATGTCACGAAAACCTTTATGAGATTTCAATTACGTCTCGACTCGATTTTAATGCTCGATTTGGGCCTTGAGGGTCCTATTAAGGGACATTTTGAATGATCTCGATAAATGAATAGTAACTTACTTGAATTATTTGTAAAATGTTTAGAATGTTTTGGTAATACTCCTAAATCCTGTTACATGTAGGATTATGGTCATTTTGATATATAGTTTGGTAATGAATTTGGTCATTTTAAATGACTTGTAAATGTTAATGTTTTGGTTTGTATATAGCTATGAGAGTTGGCTTAATTTGGTTGGTTTAGTTGTGTATATATATATATATATATATGCATATGGCTTATGATATGTGTTTGAGGATGGCTTTGTGATGATTTTTCATAAATAGCATAGTGAATATCAAATGGTATAAATTTAGGTTTGGTATGTTGGTGAAATTAGGTACATAATGTATGTTTAGAAAATAATCACATTGATGATTTGAGATAGTGAAATTTGATATGAGTTGGAATGGCATATTGTGGTATTGATATGTTTTGTATTGGTTGGTGTTAAAATGGTATGAATTATGCTTGTATATGAGGTTAATAGAATGCCTATTTTTATTCCATAAATTGTGCCATTTGGTTTAATGTAGGTATATACAAATTGGGTGGCAAAATGGCTTGGTAAATAGCCTATTTTTGTCTAGACCGGCAGAGACACGGACGTGTGTTTCAGCCGTGTGTGACACACGGTCAGGTTACACGACCATGTGTCCCCTGTGTTAAAATAGAAATTAAGTCAGTATGCTCCACGCGGCCTAGCACACGGGCGTGTGACCTGGTCGTGTGGCATAAGTCAGTATACCCTACAGGTTTGGCACAGCCTAGCAAACGGGCGTGTGTGGCCATTTTTAGGGTACACGAACTAGCCACACGGGCATGTGTGTTGGCCGTGTGACCCAAGTCTTAGAGTTACATGGGGTCGAGCACTGGCTGAGACATGGCCATGTGATTCCTTTTCGAATGTCCACATGGCCTATGACATGGGGCGTGTCTTTAGTTGTGTGAGACACTGCCGGGACACATGGGTGTGTGTCCCCTGTATTTTGGAAAATTTTCTAAGTCTCGTAAAAACTTCTTAAGCTATTGGTTTAGTCCCGAACCACTTCTAAATCATGTTTTGGGCCTCGTAGTCTCGTATTAGGGACACTGTGATTGAGTTTGAATAATGATTTCATGAAATTTAAAAATGTATGTGAAATGAATGTTTAATTATTTTATAAGTCTATTAATGCTCCGTAACCCTATTCTGACGTTGAATACGGGTGAGGGGTGTTGCAAGCCTCACTTGTGGGAATTCATCAACAAATCATATGTAACACCCCAAACCCGAGACTATCGCCGGTGTCGGACCCGAGGGTTAACAAACCAAGTTCACATGTTTTTGCCCACCAATTTGACATTTCCAGTCAGGCTGGAAAACTGCGTCACTGTCGCCTTAAAAATCATATCTCGAGTTTCGAAACTCGGAAACTGGTTTCGTAAATTTTCCCTAAATTTAGACTCATATATACATCCATGGATTTATTTCTAGGATTTTTGGTCGGGCCAATTGGTACATTTTATTAGTTAAAGTTACCCAAGTTACAGGGATCGACTGCTCTGACCTTCGCGCGGTATAACTTGAATATCTCTCTGCACAGGGCTTTAATGCTGGTGTCGTTTGTTTCTAATGAAACTAGACTCAAAATGGAATCTGTACATATAAGGTATATCTCCTAATTCTTTTGGATAATTTATAGTGAATTTTTAAAGTTGCGACAGGGAACCCAGAAACCATTCTGGCCCTGTCTCACAATAGCTTTAATATCTCTTAACCTGTAACTCCTATGACCGTTTCGTTTCTTCCATATGAAAATAGACTCATCAAGGTTCATTTACATAGCTTATTCACTATTTGATTCCATTCCTATGAATTATGGTGATTTTTCACATTCACGCCACTGCAGCTGGCAGCATCTGTTTTAAGGTAGGACTTACCTATTTGGTAGTCTCCATGATTCAACTAATCTTGCCATACATAGGTTCATATATGATCATTTTAACCATGCCAATGGCTGATCATATGACCAACATTCCCATTTCAAACCATAGCCACATCATGACCCCAAATATATATACATACAACCCACAATAAGTCTAAGTTCATGCTCCCCTTTTGAGCCATTTTCGCATGGCCATACATACTTACATTACAACGTATTTAACAAACAAGAGGTAGTCCTATACATGCCATCTCAAGTTCAACCAAAATTTATACCAAAATGGAGGCTTGATAGTGTGGATGACTTGACTTCAACGATCCCAAATCCGATTGCCTCGGCGAAATCTAGAAAACTAAGAGCCAAAACAGCGGGTAAGCATTTTTATGCTTAGTAAGTCTCAAGGAATATAATGAACTATAATTTACAGCAATACATTCACACAGCCAAATGCATCATTTCATTAATACACATTCTTACTTCATACTTCATCATTGTATAAGTTCGCAAAGCATCAATCAATTCAATAACTGAAATTCATTAGTCGATTGAGCGAATGTTGCTCAAACACGTCGACTTTCAATGCACATATAACGTACCTTATCCTTTGGGCTGTCCGAGTGTACTAATTAAATTCATTTCAGCAACCAACACTCACCTCCAGCCCAAGATTCTTGAATATAACGGATATAATCACGTGCACAAATGCCTTGGTCTTAGCCGGATAGAATAACTTCATACGAATGCCTTGGGCCTTAGCCCGGATATAACCACTAGCACAATTGCCTTGGTCTTAACCGGATATAATTTCAACATAATTGTCTTGGGCTTAGCCGGATATCATTCAATTTCTCATGCACACATACATCAATAATCATTGGACATACATATTTCATTTTAGTTACTAAGGCTCAAACACAATTAATATCATTAGCATATTAGCCTTGGGACTTAGCCGGGTGGAATTCAAATACTCATACACACATAATCAATAATCATACACATCCATATTTCATCTCACATAATTCAAGTAAGGTCACTTCTTGAGGACTTACCTCGGATGTTGTCGAGCGGCTTTTTGGCTATTCGATCACCTTTTCCTTCCCTTGTCCAATTGTGGCCCTCTTAGCTCTTGAGCTAATTCAAACAAATTCAATTTATTAAAACCTCATTGTGCTTGCTTATGGCGAATATGACAAGGATTTTAAATGGTCATATGGCCACTCTTTAGCTTGAATACACAATGGTCATGCACATTTTATACTACATCAAGCAATTCAATACAATTTATTTGAGCATCAAGGAAATGCTAAGGCCTTCAATAGGCTACCCAAGGCGAATATTCATGTACATGTTGAGGTCAATTTTGCATAATACCTCACAAAAACAGCATGCAATCTACTAATTTATGCTTTGCACATTGTGGCCCAAAACTTATAATATAGCATCAAGCACTTATATGTGTGCTAGGCGAATTGTGCTTGCAATTTCACAAGCATTCTTCCACATTTTCTTCTTTAAATCAATATATTCAGCACTTAGTTCATAACCAAACATAATGTGCAATCATATATATGCATATATGAGCATGGCGAATTTTCAAGGTGTCCATAGCCATCCAAAACACAAACTTTTAACTAACATGCAAGAAGCATGAATCATGCTCAAGAATGCATCATGGCCAAGTATGACAATCATGCTCCTTTTCAACTTTAATCATGATAAAACAAAGAGAAAACTCAAAATCTTACTCATGAGTAGAAAATCCATCATTGCATGCATCATCATCAAGCTTCACACTTAGCATGCAATGGCTTTATCACTATAACAACTTTGGCCAAATACCATTTCCATGGCATACCAAAGATTTGAGCCATGGCTAACATGCACATCAAGTTAGCAACCAAAACATGCATGAAACTCCCAATACAACCTCATACATACCTTAATCTTGATGCAAACTTAGCCAAATCTCCTTCTAGATCTCTTCCAAACCAAGCATGAAGCAAAAATCCTCCTTCTTCCTTAGTTTTGGCTCAAAGAAAGGATGAACAAAATTTTTTCTTTCCTTCTCTACAACTCACGGCAATGGGGTATGCCACTCTCTCACACACATTTTTTTTTCATTCTTTTCTTACCCATGCTTATTTGTTTACTATTTCTCCCTAATGCCCAACAAAACATGTTTCATGACATGTTTGACCCATATTCTTTGTCATGGCGGCCATTACTTGTAGAAAGGGGAATTTGACATGCAAGTCCATTATTTTGCATGCATGCTTTAATTAGTCATCACCTATTTCCCTATCGTACTTTCAAAGTTCACTACTAAGTCCTTTCTTATAATTTAGCACCTAATTAATAAAAATCGAGACACGAAATATTTACGCATACCAATTCCACATACAATAAGTACGGAATATAACACTTAATTATTCTTGTGACTCGGTTTCGTGGTCCCGAAACCACTCTCCGACTAGGGTCACATTCGGTGTCACAACTCTCCCCACTCAAGAGATTTTCGTCCCGAAAAGCTTACCGGTAAATAGGTTCGGATATCGCTCTCTCATTGAGTTCTCGGTCTCCCAAGTAGCTTCTTCTATCCCGTGCTTGAGCCATAACACTTTCACTAGCGGAACCCGCTTGTTTATAACTCTTTCACTTCTCGTGATAGGATACGAATTGGTTCTTCCTCATAACTCATATTAGCTTGAATTTCAATTTCGATGGACTAATCACGTGCGATGGATCGGATCTATAACGTCGAAGCATCGAAGCGTGGAAGACATCGTGAACCTTTTGAGTTCGGGGCAAAATCAAGCGATATGCCCTTTGGACCGACTCGCTCGATATCTCATATGGCCCAATGAACCTCGGGCTCAACTTGCCCTTACGGGTAGAACACGAGTATTTTTTCCAAGGCGATACCTTGAGGAACACTTTATCACCCACGATACTCGATATCCTTACGCTTCATATCCGCGTCGACTTCTCGACGATCGAAGGCTATCTTCAAACTTTCACGGATTACTTTCACTTTACATTCGGCATCCCTAATCAAATCCACCCGAAAATCTTGCTTTCACCAAGCTCGGTCCAAAACAATGGTGTACGGCATTTACGCCGTACAAAGCCTCGTAGGGTGCCATCTTAATACTCGATTGAAATTTGTTGTTGTGGCGAATTCAATCAACGGCAAATACCGTTCCCATGAACCACTAAACTCGAGGCGCAACATCTTAACATATCCTCAAGTATCTCGAATTACCGCGCCGGATTGACCATCGGTTTGGGGGTGGAAGGCGGTCTTTGAAATGCAACTTGGTACCCAAAGCTTCTTGCAACTTTTTCCAAAACCGCGAGGTAAATCTCGGATCTCTATCAAACCACGATAGAAATAGGCACCCGTGTAATTTCACAATCGAGAAGCGTACAATTCCGCTAATTTGTCCATTGAAAAATCCGTGCGTCTGACGGGACAAAGTGGGCCGACTTAGTCAATCGATCTACCACGACCCAAACCGCATCCTTCTTACTTGCGACAATGGCGGTCCGGATACAAAGTCCATTGTGACTCGATCCCATTTCCACTCGGGTATCGTGATTGGTGAAGTAATCTGAAGGCACCGATGTTCGCTTTCACTTGTTGACATATTAAACATCTTGAAACAAAGTCGGAGATGTCTCGCTTCATACCATGCCACCAAAATCGGCGTTTCAAATCATTGTACATCTTCGTACTCCTGGGTGGATTGCCATTCGGCTACAATGGGCTTCATTGAATTATCGAAATGAGTTCAATTCTTTGGGACACCTGACGACTTTTGAACCTCAAACAATCGTCATCGTCGATTTGAAACTCCGAGTCCTTGTTGAACACACGCAGCCCGTTTTGCAACCAACTCGTCATCGACTTTTCGAGCTTCTCGAATTTGGTGTGTCAATAATGGTTTGGCTTTCATTTCAGCCACTAACACACTTGTCGGATCGGATAGACAAGTGCACATTCATCGCTTCGTAAAGTGAATAACGATTTACGACTCAAGGCATCCGCAACTACATTCGCCTTTCCGGGTGATAGTCAATGATCAGCTCATAATCCTTTAACGGCTCGAGCCAACGTCTTTGTCGCAGATTTAAGTCTCGTTGGGTCATCAAATACTGAGACTTTTGTGATCCGGTATACATGGCACCTTTCACCAAATAAGTAATGTCGCCAAATCTTTAAAGGCGAATCGATGGCGGCCAATTCGAGATCATGAGTCGGATAATTTTTCTCATGTGGCTTTAATTGCCTCGACGCGCAGGCCACAACTCGACCTTCTTGCATTAATCATAACCTAACCCAAGTAGAGAGGCGTCGCTATAGATGACAAACTCCTTGGGACTCGGGTTGCACTAGAATTGGGGCTTCGGTCAAATAAGTTTTCGATTGATCGAAGCTTTTTGGCATTTCTCCGTCCATTCGAACTTAACATCCTTTTGGAGTAACCGTCATCGGCGTGGCTATCGTTGAGAAGCCTTTACAAATCGTCGGTAGTAATGTAAGCAAGCCCCAAAAGCTTGAACCTCAATAATATTTCTAGGAGGCTTCCAATTTAGTATGGCTGAAATTTTATTGAATCGACTCGAATACCCGATCTGAATACCACATGACCCAAGAAGCTTACCTCTCTTAACGAACTCACACTTGCTTGAACTTAGCATATAATTGCTTGTCCGTAAAATTTGCAGCACTAACCGCGGTGTTCAGCATGTTCGGTCTCATTTCTTGAATAGACCAAGATGTCATCAATGAACACGACTACGAATCGATCCAAATATGGTCTAAAGATTCGATTCATTAAATCCATAAATACCGTGAGGGCATTAGTGAGCCCAAAGCGGCATCACCAGAACTCATAGTGACCATATCTCGATTCAAGGCGGTCTTGGGCACGTCTGAATCTCGGATTCGCAATTGATAGTAGCCCGATCTCAAATCTATTTTCGAGAACACCGAGGCTCCTTCAGTTGATTGAACAAGTCATCAATACGTGGCAGCGGATATTTGTTCTTTATCGTCGCTTTGTTAAGCTGACGATAGTCGATGCATAGTCGCATGGTTCCATCCTTCTTCTTCACGAACAACACCGGCGCACCCCAAGGCGAAAAACTCGGGCGAGCAAAACCTCTATCCACCAATTCTTGCAACTGAGTTTTCAACTCCTTCAATTCCGTTGGTGCCATACGATACGGAGCTATCGAAATTGGGGTGGTACCAGGTACCAATTCGATGCCAAATTCTATTTCTCGAACAGGTGGTAAACCCGGCAATTCTTCGGGGAAAACATCCGGGTATTCACAAACCACGGGCACAGATTCGGGTTTCTTCTCTGATTCCTTGTCATCGAGTGCGTGACGCAAGGTACGCCGCACCCTTTTCTTACATATTTACGGGCCAACATCGGCGATATTACGGTGGCAACCCTTTAAGTCCGTGGACTCAAACCGAATTATTTCATTATTCGCGCACCTCAAATCGATAGTCTTGCTCTTGCAATTTACAACCGCATCGTGCATGGTCAACCAATCCAAACCAAGAATAACATCGAACTCATCGAATGGCAAAAGCATTAAGTCCGCCGGAAAACAAGAACCTCGGAACACTAGGGGACTTTTCTTGCACACTTTGTTAACAAGCACGTAATGACCCAAGGGTTTGACACCGAATTACAAACTCGATGAGACTCAATGGGCAAAGTCTTCTTTGGATGCTAAGGTTTCACATATATAAGAATGAGTAGAACCGGGGTCAATCAAAGCAATTACATTTGTATTGAAAAGAGTGAAAGTACCGGTAATAACATCCGGAGAGGCGGCATCCTCGGCGTGCGCGTATGGCATAAGTCCTAGCGAGCACGAGCCTCGGATCGATGGTAGCATCTCTAGATCCTCTCGACCGCCACCGACATTGCCCATATTTCTAGGTGGCCTACCTCGGCGATGGTAGCACCGGGTTTGCACTCGACTTGCATTACATTCATGCATCCTCGGGCAATCCTTCATAAAATGGTCGGCCGATCCACACTTATAGCGAGGAGCGATCACGAAACCAACAGCTCCCGAATGCCATTTGCCACAATGTGGACACTCCGTCCTCTCTCGGCGATCATTTCCGCCACCGCAATCGAGGTGACTCGTGTGGTCACAGGGTCGATCGCGTCCTCGTCTAGAAAATCCCAAACGCCTCTAGACCGGCTCACATCATCTCGAAATCTCTTGATGCTTGTTGAAGAGACTTTCCGAGGACCTCTTCGAATTCTCCAATCCCACATCAGCTTTTTGTTTCTCCTTTCTAAGCTCTTGACTTTACAAGCTCGCTCAACAAGTACTACGAACTCTCGTATCTCGAGAATGCCAACAAACATCCTTATATCATCGTTCAGCCCATCCTCAAGCGTTTGCACATAATAGCCGGACGAAATGCATTCTCGCGCGTCGGCTAAGCCTCACAAACTTTCGTTCGTAGTCGATAGCGGACATAGAACCTTGCTTAAGATCAAGGAACTCCCTCCGCTTTTGGTCGATGAATCTCGATGATATACTTTTTGAACTCGGTTAGAAAGAATTCCCAAGTCACTTGCTCTCTAGGCACCACGAAGTCGAGTACTCCACCAATAGTAGGCGGACTCGCGTAACAAGGAGATGGTACACTTTAAGCACTCATCGGTGTGCAGGATAGCTCATCAAGCACCGGATAGTGTTATCTAACCATAATTCAGCTCGCTCGGCATCATCATCATCCGTAGCCTTAAATTCAGTGGCCCCATGTTTTCGAATCCTATCGATTGGGGCTTACGACCTTATTGGGTCGATCCACGGAGGTATTGTAGGTCTTGGGGTTGCATTAAATCGGGAATGGAGGTGGTGGAACAGCCGTGTTGGTTCGAATGTATTGATTAAACCATTCGTTCATCACACTATAAAAGGCTTGCTTAGCCTCGTCATTAGGATTGCTGGCCATAGGTTGAGAGTCATGGCGCTGTCCCTTCTTGCGCGGAGCAGCGCCACACTCTCCACATCATCAGCTATCGCTTCGGTTGGGATCGGGATCCATTGCTATAAACAAACATGAAGTCAAATTGTCGAATTCATCACACTATCGATTCATCATTTAATGGCATGTATAGCTAGACCCCAAACACATCACGGTAGTCCTAGAATCGACTAAACCGTGGCTCGATACCAATAAAATTGTAACACCCCAAACCCGAGACTATCGCCGTGTCGGACCCGAGGGTTAACAAACCAAGTTCACATGTTTTTGCCCACCAATTTGACATTTCCAGTCAGGCTGGAAAACTGCGTCACTGTCGCCTTAAAATCATATCTCGAGTTTCAAAACTCGGAAACTGGTTTCGTAAATTTTCCTGAATTTAGACTCATATATACATCCATGGATTTATTTCTAGGATTTTGGTCGGGCCAATTGGTACAGTTTATTAGTTAAAGTTACCCAAGTTACAGGGATCGACTGCTCTGACCTTCGCGCGGTATAACTTGAATATCTCTCTGCACAGGGCTTTAATGCTGGTGTCGTTTGTTTCTAATGAAACTAGACTCAAAATGGAATCTGTACATATAAGGTATATCTCCTAATTCTTTTGGATAATTTATAGTGAATTTTTAAAGTTGCGACAGGGAACCCAGAAACCATTCTGGCCCTGTCTCACAATAGCTTTAATATCTCTTAACCTGTAACTCCTATGACCGTTTCGTTTCTTCCATATGAAAATAGACTCATCAAGGTTCATTTACATAGCTTATTCACTATTTGATTCCATTCCTATGAATTATGGTGATTTTTCACATTCACGCCACTGCAGCTGGCAGCATCTGTTTTAAGGTAGGACTTACCTATTTGGTAGTCTCCATGATTCAACTAATCTTGCCATACATAGGTTCATATATGATCATTTTAACCATGCCAATGGCTGATCATATGACCAACATTCCCATTTCCAAACCATAGCCACATCATGACCCCAAATATATATACATACAACCCACAATAAGTCTAAGTTCATGCTCCCTTTTCGAGCCATTTTCGCATGGCCATACATACTTACATTACAACGTATTTAACAAACAAGAGGTAGTCCTATACATGCCATCTCAAGTTCAACCAAAATTTATACCAAAATGGAGGCTTGATAGTGTGGATGACTTGACTTCAACGATCCCAAATCCGATTGCCTCGGCGAAATCTAGAAAACTAAGAGCCAAAACAACGGGTAAGCATTTTTATGCTTAGTAAGTCTCAAGGAATATAATGAACTATAATTTACAGCAATACATTCACACAGCCAAATGCATCATTTCATTAATACACATTCTTACTTCATACTTCATCATTGTATAAGTTCGCAAAGCATCAATCAATTCAATAACTGAAATTCATTAGTCGATTGAGCGAATGTTGCTCAAACACGTCGACTTTCAATGCACATATAACGTACCTTATCCTTTGGGCTGTCCGAGTGTACTAATTAAATTCATTTCAGCAACCAACACTCACCTCCAGCCCAAGATTCTTGAATATAACCGGATATAATCACGTGCACAAATGCCTTGGTCTTAGCCGGATAGAATAACTTCATACGAATGCCTTGGGCCTTAGCCGGATATAACCACTAGCACAATTGCCTTGGTCTTAACCGGATATAATTTCAAGCATAATTGTCTTGGGCTTAGCCGGATATCATTCAATTTCTCATGCACACATACATCAATAATCATTGGACATACATATTTCATTTTAGTTACTAAGGCTCAAACACAATTAATATCATTAGCATATTCGCCTTGGGACTTAGCCGGGTGGAATTCAAATACTCATACACACATAATCAATAATCATACACATCCATATTTCATCTCACATAATTCAAGTAAGGTCACTTCTTGAGGACTTACCTCGGATGTTGTCGAGCGGCTTTTTCGGCTATTCGATCACCTTTTCCTTCCCTTGTCCAATTGTGGCCCTCTTAGCTCTTGAGCTAATTCAAACAAATTCAATTTATTAAAACCTCATTGTGCTTGCTTATGGCGAATATGACAAGGATTTTAAATGGTCATATGGCCACTCTTTAGCTTGAATACACAATGGTCATGCACATTTTATACTACATCAAGCAATTCAATACAATTTATTTGAGCATCAAGGAAATGCTAAGGCCTTCAATAGGCTACCCAAGGCGAATATTCATGTACATGTTGAGGTCAATTTTGCACTTAATACCTCACAAAAACAGCATGCAATCTACTAATTTATGCTTTGCACATTGTGGCCCAAAACTTATAATATAGCATCAAGCACTTATATGTGTGCTAGGCCGAATTGTGCTTGCAATTTCACAAGCATTCTTCCACATTTTCTTCTTTAAATCAATATATTCAGCACTTAGTTCATAACCAAACATAATGTGCAATCATATATATGCATATATGAGCATGGCCGAATTTTCAAGGTGTCCATAGCCATCCAAAACACAAACTTTTAACTAACATGCAAGAAGCATGAATCATGCTCAAGAATGCATCATGGCCAAGTATGACAATCATGCTCCTTTTCAACTTTAATCATGATAAAACAAAAGAAAACTCAAAATCTTACTCATGAGTAGAAAATCCATCATTGCATGCATCATCATCAAGCTTCACACTTAGCATGCAATGGCTTTATCACTATAACAACTTTGGCCAAATACCATTTCCATGGCATACCAAAGATTTGAGCCATGGCTAACATGCACATCAAGTTAGCAACCAAAACATGCATGAAACTCCCAATACAACCTCATACATACCTTAATCTTGATGCAAACTTAGCCAAATCTCCTTCTAGATCTCTTCCAAACCAAGCATGAAGCAAAAATCCTCCTTCTTCCTTAGTTTTGGCTCAAAGAAAGGATGAACAAAATTTTTTCTTTCCTTCTCTACAACTCACGGCAATGGGGTATGCCACTCTCTCACACACATTTTTTTTTCATTCTTTTCTTACCCATGCTTATTTGTTTACTATTTCTCCCTAATGCCCAACAAAACATGTTTCATGACATGTTTGACCCATATTCTTTGTCATGGCGGCCATTACTTGTAAGGGGAATTTGACATGCAAGTCCATTATTTTGCATGCATGCTTTAATTAGTCATCACCTATTTCCCTATCGTACTTTCAAAGTTCACTACTAAGTCCTTTCTTATAATTTAGCACCTAATTAATAAAAATCGAGACACAAAATATTTACGCATACCAATTCCACATACAATAAGTACGGAATATAACACTTAATTATTCTTGTGACTCGGTTTCGTGGTCCCGAAACCACTCTCCGACTAGGGTCACATTCGGGGTGTCACATCATACAAGTAGTTTGATTATCCTAGCAGAATACAAATAGTAGTTTATGTGATTGTTTAATATAATATCCATTTATGCATAAGGATATTTAGGTCACATAGGAATTTTTGGCTTGTAACATTTTGAGGCTTAGGATAGGTATGGAATTCAAAAATAGTAAGTGTCAAAAGGGTTACAAACACGAAAATAGTTTGGCACATCGTATGATCCCTATTCTTCCCCTTTAATGACCCTTACCTGCCCACCGCTTGCCTTATTTCTCCTTCTCTCACCTTCCTTGTTTGTCCACATAGGAAATCAAAGCATGACATGGTAACTATGACTAGCCTACGAGTTTTTGTGCACTAATGAACTAGTTCTTCTTATTCTTGTGACTTTGTCACTTTCTTTTTCAGTTCATCCCATTCACAAATTCTTTTTTCTTTTTAAGAACTTTTTCTACTCATATTGATTTTCTTTTTGAATTTTTCTTTCTTTTTTGCATTTTAAGCTAACTTATAGTTCCTATATCACACCAATCTTTTCTATTTCACTATATTTTTATAAAATCCACAGTGATGAATCTACTTAACCCTCAATACATATGGCTAAACGTTTACAGTTGTGTAATACAGGACCAAAGAAAAAGGGCAAATGCAAATTAATGTTTCAGGCTTGGGTTTTGTAATAAGGTTTATCAATAATTGTTAACATTCTCAAAAATTGGTACTAAAGGTGAATAAATATAGGCCAACTTTTTGGCTGTGGAGATGTTACAAACAATGCCTTAGGTCATCCCTTAAATGTCTCAATATGCACAAATTTAATCAACCAAACAAACTCAAATTCAATCATTATCATTCATACTAGCATGCTCATTTCCTTGTATATTCTATATCATTTGGTACAGTTGATTGCTTGAATGCTTATTTATTGTATGACATATAGAACTTTGTAGTCTAATAATCAAAATTTTAAAATAACCTATCATCATGCCAAATTTATTTGTAAACACAAGCAACCTATGTGCATTCTCCTAACCAATCACTTATATTTCTACAAGCTCTAGAACAAAAATGACAAAAAAATTGAAAGAGAAGCATAAAATTTAGAACAAATTTTCTATGTTACTCCCCCCCAACTTTAGTCAACACATTGCCCTCAATGTGTAGCCCATAAAAAGATAAGGAAAGAAGTTACCCAATTGATTGTGGTCGTTCCAACTGCTAATGGTGGGTGCTTCTTCCTGTGATGGTGTAAAGCTTCAATTGTTTTTGCCTCCTTCATGTTGGGTTCCTACATAGAAATTGTAAACAAAATACAAAACTAATTGTCCATTATTACAACTATTCCTAAATGCTCAAAAATAAATGAAAATTGTAACAGCCCGATTTAGACCCTATTTGAAATGGTGGTTTCGGGACCACAAATCTGAGTCAGAAAAATATTTTAAAATTATTTTTTGTGTTTATTATGTGTGAATTTATATGTGTGAAATTTTTGTTCTTTAATATTGTTATTTGAATGCCCGATTAAATAAAAGGACTTAAATTGCGTAAAATGAAAACTTGGTGGTTAATTGTAAAAGGGCCCAATTGATGTTGTCTTTATTTCATGAAGTACTTATGTTGCAATAATACCATTAGAGTTAGTGATGGGCAATTGTATCCTTGATATACATGTTTTAGTTATTAAATTATAAAAGATATTAAAGTAAAATGGTAAATAATAATGTTATAATAAAACATAAAAATAAATATATGGTTTCATAATGTTTGTTTTTTCTGAAACTTAAAAGAAAAAGAAAAGAATAAGGTTTTCTCATGCTCAGCCATTGCTAAGCTCAATCAAGGTATGTAAGTAGCTCAGTTTTTGATAATTTTTACATTTTTGAGATCGTCACTGTGTTATCTACAAAGCCCAAGGCTGAATTTTTGATTTTGATGAATATTTTATGTAATGCCATTGATAAATATTTGAGCTATGTGATGTTAGTTGATGAAATGTGAAAGATATGTTTTGGATTAACATGTTTTGTATTGGAATTTTTGATGATTTTGAGTAATTAGGACTAAGCTGCAAAAATAATAAATTGATGGACTAAAATGTGAAATAAATGAAAAGTATGGACTTGTATGAACA
Source organism: Gossypium arboreum (assembly GCF_025698485.1). Classification (NCBI taxonomy): domain Eukaryota; kingdom Viridiplantae; phylum Streptophyta; class Magnoliopsida; order Malvales; family Malvaceae; genus Gossypium; species Gossypium arboreum. Next base: position 42,754,960 of record NC_069077.1, on the reverse strand, counting down.
CTAGGAACATTCGGCCTGGGCATAGTGTGTGTAAATTTTGCATGTTTTCTGTTTTGTGCAATTTGGACTAAATTGTAAAAAGTGTGAAATGTTAGGGTAAATGGTAATTTTCCCATTTATTTGTTTTTGGACTAAATTGAGTGAAAATATGTTTGAATGGGTTTAATTTGAATATGTTTAGATCAAGAACCAAAGAGATCAGATTTGGATCAGGGGAAAACCAAAGTTGTCGACTAGTCGTCCCGTTGGATCGGGGGACATTTGTATCGATATATGTAGTTACATGTAAGACCATGTCTGGGATATCAGCCTCGTATTTGATTCGTGTAAGACCCTGTCTGGGATAGTGGCATCGATATGAGATAGCATGTAAGACCACGTCTGGGACGTTGGCATTTTATGGTATATGTAATTATCCGAGTATCCTATTCAATTCCGAATGGCTCAACGGGCAATGATATGTTGTGAACGAAGGTATAAAATCATCTAAAACGATCAGGTATGAGTTAGTTAATTACCTATTTGAAAATAAGGTAAGTTGGCCATTTAATATGTGATTCAAATAATACAAGTTACTAACGTAAACATATGTGCATTTGGTGGTATATTCGACGATTTGATATAAATATGTATGTGATTGTTATACTCTGACTTATGAGTATATGCATATAAGTGTATTTTTACTTGGTATGATAAAGATATTTTGGCTTGGAAATTGAATGATAGTTTGTTAATGTATATATATATTCATTCGTCCATGAATAATTTGTATGTGAAAGTATATATAATACATGAAATTGTAAGCTTAAGATTTAAAGTGATTATGATAGTATAATTCGGTTTAGTTTAAATGAATTGATTATGTTAATTAGTTATTTATTTGCTTATGACTTACTAAGATATGATAGCTTACTGTGTGTGTTCATGTTTACCTCTGTTTTATAGATTTTGGATTCAAGTTACGAGCTCAGGGATCATCAGCAAAGTCTATCACACTTTCGACTGTCTTTGGTATTCTATAAACTGAATTTTTGAAACTATGGCATGTATAGGCTAGATTATATTTTGAAATGTTTTATTTTGGTTAATTTAATCATGAGCCATGCGAAAATGGCTTAATACTTTGTTATGTTCGGATTTAATGCTTCGTTTTGGTGATGGTTATGCTTTGTTGTGATTTTGGTGTTTCAGCCATTATATATCTTCATGTGAATTATGGTTGATTATAATGCTAATGGTTGTATATACATTTGGACCTGGTTTGAACTTATATTGAAAGTGTATCCAAGGTATATAATGTTGTGGAGTTTGTTTATGTGTTTCGGCCATAAGATAAATAATGGTTGTTAAATGAGCTAAAGTATATCATGTATTAGTTAGGTAATAATCAAGATATATGAACAAGGTTTATTCGGGGTTCACTTATGGTCTATATTAATGATATGTGTAATTAATGATTTGTTCGTCATGGTAAGTCTAACATATTGGGATTTAGACTTTATAATAGGAAATTAAGTTGATGGTAAAAGAAAATCTGCCAATGCATTTGATTATGATTTGTTAGTTGAACTCATATGTATATATATATATGCGCTTATATTATGGTTGTTAATGTAGTGAATTGGTCAAGTAAAGACAAGTTGAAATATTATTTAGATTTATTAATGTGCTAGTAAACTAGGTATTTTTGAATCTATCAATTGTGATTGATAATGTTGGTTGGTGTAATAGTCAAATAAATGTAATTTATTGGTTAAATTGTTAGTTGTTTTTGTTCATAGTAAATGTGTGATAATAGATATAAATATTGTTATATGATTTATTTGGTTTAATGAGTGTATGTATAAAAATTATGAAACAAAATGTTTGGTTCTTACTTAGTATTCGAAAACTATTATAACAATGAGTTCACAATCTATGTATGTATTTTTAAAGCATTCTTGTATGATTTTGAGGCATAAATTAAACTCGTGCTATGATTTATAAAGTAGGTTAAATTGTTAATTGGCCATAGGTTCTATTTATGTTAATATGACCTATGTGAAATTGTAAATGTTCTAAAGCTGTGTTTTGTTCGGTAATGCTCATAACCCTAATTTGGCGACGGATACGGGTTTGGGGTGTTACATTTTACTAGTACCAAAGCTACGTTTTAGTCGATTCTAGGACTAATGTAGCATGTGTGAGTCTAGCTATACATGCCATATTATATACTGTGATAGTGTGATGACTTCTGACATTTGAAAATATGTTATCGTATAGTAAATGGATCCCGACAAAGCTGTAGTTGATGATGTCGAGAGTATAGCGCTTGCTCTCGCACAAGGGATAGTTCCAGTTGATTCTCGATGGACTTTAAGTAACCAAGAGGGATAGGCTAAGCAAGCCTTTTATCAAATGATGAACGACTGGTTTACTCAGTATATCCAAACGAATCCGGCAGTACAACAACCTCCACCCCCGATTAATCCTTCTCTGATACCTGCTATGCCTCAAGTGAGTGATCTGTTGAGATTACATAAGCCTCCTATTGATAAAATCAGAAAATACGGGGCTAAATAATTTAGAGCTACTGATGATGATGATGCTGAGTGAGCTGAATTTTGGCTTGTTAATACTATTCGTGTGTTTGATGAGTTATCGTGTACTTCAGATAAATGCTTGAAATGTGCCATATCTTTGCTACAAGACACCGCATATCACTGGTGGAATACACTAGTATCGAGGGTTCCGAAAGAGTGGGTAACCTGGGAATTCTTTCAGAATGAGTTTCGTAAGAAATATATCAGCCAGAGATTTATCGACCAGAAACGCAAAGAATTTTTAGAGTTGAAATAGGGTCAGATGACCGTGACAGAATATGAGCGAAAATTTGTGAACTCAGTCGATATGCCCGTGAGTGTGTTTCAACCAAAGCTATCATGTGTAAAAGATTTGAAGACGGGTTAAACGAAGACATTAAATTGCTAGTTGGCATACTTGAAATAAAAGAGTTCGTAGTACTAGTTGAGCAAGCCTGCCAAGCCGAAGAGCTTGGGAAAGAGAAAAGAAAAGCTGACTTTGAAGCTAGAGATTCACGCAAGAGATCGTCAAATAAGTCATCTTAGTCGGCATCAAAGAAGTTCCTAGATGATTTTAACCGTTCTAAGGCCACTTCTTGTTATTCTAGATGGGATCGGGATAGACCACCTGTGAACTTGAGAGCTACCTCAGTAGCTAGTGTTGGTAATGTTAGATCTAATCAACCTGAGTGTAAACATTGCGGTAAACGACATCCTGGCAGTTGTAGATTGCATGATCTGGCCTATTTTAAATGTGGATCTACGGACATTTTGTTCGTGAATACCCTGAGTTAGCTGAACAAAATCCAATACAGAATACGAGATCGGTTAACACTGCAGCTCAAGGTAGACCACCCAGAAGTATGGGTAATGTGAGTAACAGTCAGAGAGGGACTAAAGATACAACAGTTAGATTCGAGCCTCGTGCACCTGTTAGAGCCTATGGTATTCGCGCACGCGAGGAGGCCTCTTCCCCAGATGTTATTACTGGTACATTCACTCTTTATGATACTAGTGTAATTGCATTGATTGATCCTGGTTTGACTCATTCTTATATGTGTGAAACTTTTGTATTCAGTAAGAGTTTGCTTGTTGAGTCTACTGAGTTTGTGATTAGAGTATCAAACCCTTTGGGCCAGTTTGTTATGGTTGACAAAGTGTGTAAAAATTGTCCTTTAATGATTCAAAATTCATGTCTTCCGGCTGATTTGATGTTGTTGCCATTCGATGAGTTCGACATAATTCTGGGTATGGACTGGTTGACTTTGCATGATGCTTTCATAAATTGAAAAAGAAAGAGTATTGATTTACGGTGCCAGAATGATGAGATTATTCGAATTGAATGTAATGATCTAAATAGTTTACCAGCGGTGATATCTTTGATGTTAGCTCAGAAGTATGTGAGAAAAGGTTGTGAAGCTTACTTTGCATACGTACTGGATAATAAAGTGGCTAAAAGAAAGATTGAATCAATACAATTGTGTATGAGTATCCGGATGTATTTTCTGAAGAATTAAAAGCTTAGTTGCAAGAATTGACAGATAGAGGTTTCGCGTGACCGAGTTTCTCTCCCTGGGGTGCACTAGTTTTATTTTTGAAAAAGAAATACAGACCTATGAGGATGTGAATTTATTACCGAAAACTCAATAAGGTGACTATAAAGAATAAGTATCCATTGCCACTGATTGACAACCTGTTCGATCAGCTGAAAGGGGCTACAGTGTTTTCAAAGATAGATTTGAGATCAGGCTAATATCAGTTACGAGTTAAAGACTTTCATGTGCCAAAGATTGCTTTCTGAACGAGGTATGGACATTATGAGTTTTTGGTTACGCTTTTCAAACTTACAATGCACCTGCTGTTTTCAAGGATTTGATTAATTGGATCTTTAGATAGTATTTGGATCGGTTTGTGGTTGTGTTCATAGATGACATTTTGATCTACTCCAGTGATGAAACTGAGAATGCCGAACATCTAAGACTTGTGTTATAGACTTTGAGAGATAAACAGTTGTATGTGAAGTTCAGTAAATGTGAGTTTTTGTTATGAGAAGTCAGTTTTCTGGGCCATGTTGTATCAGCATCAAGTATTCGGGTTGATCCAAGTAAAATTTTAGCTATACTTAATTAGAAACTTCTGAGAAATGTTTCTGAAGTCTAAAGTTTTCTGGGACTTGCCAGTTACTATAAACGGTTCGTGAAAGTTTTCTCTATGATTGCAACCCTGATGACGAAGCTATTTCAGAAAGATGTTAAGTTCGAGTGGTCAGAAAAATGCCAGAGAGTTTTGATCAGTTGAAAGCCCTTTTGACCGAAGCACCAGTGCTAGTTCAGCCAGAATCGGGTAAAGAATTTGTTATTTATAGTGATGCATCTTTAAATGGTTTGGGATGTGTTTTGATGCAAGAAGGCAAAGTCATAGCTTATGCCTTGAGACAGTTAAAACCGCATGAAAAGAATTATCCAAAATACGACCTAGAATTGGCAGCTATTGTGTTTGCATTGAAGATATGGCGTCACTATCTGTTCGGTGAGAAATGTCATGTTTATTCTAATCAAAAAAGCCTAAAATACTTGATGACTCAGAAAGATCTGAATTTGAGACAATGCCAATGGTTAGAGTTGCTAAAAGACTATGAGCTTGTGATTGACTACCATCCGGGAAAGGTTAATGTTGTTGTTGATGCTCTAAGCTAAAAATCACTATTTTCTTTGTGTGCAATGAATGCACATATGTCTATGTCTGATGATAGTTTGATAATAGATGAATTAAAAGAAAGACCGTTGTTTGTTCAAGAAATTTTTGATGCTCAGAAAGTTGATGATGGTTTGTTAGCAAAGCGAGTTCAATGTGATTCAAATGTTGAATCCGAGTTTCGAGTTGATACTGAGGGTTGTTTGAGGTTCAGAAACTGAATATGTGTCCCGAGAAATTCAGATTTGGTTTAGATGATTTTAAAGGAAGCTCACAACAGTCGGTTATCTATTCACCCAGGTAGTACAAAGATGTATAATGATCTAATACAACTTTACTGGTGGCATGGTATGAAACGAGACATTTCTAGCTTTGTTTCGAAATGTTTGGTCTGTCAGCAAGTAAAAGCCGAGCATCAGGTACCTTCTGGATTGCTTTAGCCAGTCATGATACCTAAGTGGAAACAGGATTGAGTCACAATGGCTGTTGTATCCAGTTTACCGTTGACACCGAGTAAGAAAGATGCAATCTGAGTTATTATGGATAGATTGACTAAATCAGCTGACTTTGTTCTGGTTCATACAGATTATTTGCTCAATAAGCTAGCTGAAGTGTATGTTTCTCAGATTGTGCAATTACACGATGTGCCTATTTCTATTGTTACAGATAGAGATCCGAGATTTACATCGTAGTTTTGGAAGAAATTGCAAGATGCCTTAGGTATGGAATTGCATTTTAGCACAGCTTTCCATCCGCAAACAGATGGCCAGTCCGAAAGAATCATTCAAATACTTGAGGATATGTTGAGATGTTGCATTCTCGAGTTCGAAGGTACGTGGGAATGATACTTACCTCTGATTGAATTTATGTACAACAATAGCTTTCAAACGAGTATCAAAATGGCACCTTACGAAGCTTAAATGTCGTACACCATTATATTGGATCGAGCTCAGTGAAAACAAGATTCACGGGGTTGATTTGATCAGAGAGACTGAACAGAAAGTAAAAGTGAACTGTGAATGCCTGAAAGCAGTGTCAGATCGTCAGAAATCGTATGTGGACTTGAAACGAAAAGATATAGAGTTTCAGATCAGGGAAAAATTCTTTTTGAAAGTCTCACCATGGAAGAAAATACTTAGATTCGGTTGTAAAGGTAAATTGAGTCCGAGATTTATTGGACCGTATGAGACTATAGAGAGTATCAGGCCGGTTGCTTATAAACTGCTGTTGCCACCTGAGCTAGAAAAGATTCACAATGTATTCCATGTTTTGATGCTTCGTAGATATCGATCTATTCCCTCACATGTGATTAGTCTATTAGAGATTGAGATTAAGTCTGATATGACATATAAGGAAGAATTGATTCGCATTCTGGCTTGCAAAGTTAAAGAATTGTAAAATAAAAAAAATTCCATTAGTTAAACTACTATGGCATAAACATGGATTTGAGGAAGCAACGTGAGAGCCAGAGGATAAAATGAAAGAGCATTATCCGAACCTATTCACCAGTAAGATTTTCAGGGACGAAAATCCCTAAGGAGGTAGAGTTGTAACAGCCCGATTTAGATCCTATTCGGAACGGTGGTTTTGGGACCACGAATCTGAGTCAGAAAAATATTTTAAAAATATTTTTTGTGTTTATTATGTGTGAATTTATATGTGTGAAATTTTGTGCTTTAATTTTGTTGTTTGAAAAAGGACTTAATCGCGTAAAATGAAAACTTGCTGGTTAATTGTAAAAGGGTCCAATTGATGTTGTCTTTATTTCATGAAGTACTTATGTTGCAATAATACCATTGGAGTTAGTGATGGACGGTTGTATCCTTGATATACATGTTTTAGTTATTACATTATAAAGGATATTAATGTAAAATGGTAAATAATAATGTTATAATAAAACATAAAAATAAATATATGGTTTCATAATGTTTGTTTTTACAGAAACTTAAAAGAAAATGAAAATAATAAGGTTTTCTCATGTTCAGCCTGTAACACCCCTAACTCGTGACCGACGCCGGTGTCGGACACGAGGGGTTAACGAGACAAATCCTCTTAAAGTACCGACCAATTTGGCATTTCTGGACAGGCTGGAAAACTGCATCACTGTCGCCTTAAAAATCATATCTCGAGTTCCAAAACTCGGAAACTGGTTTCGTAAATTTTCCCTGAATTTAGACTCATATACCCATCCATGGATTTATTTTTAGAATTTTTGGTTGGGCCAATTGGTACAGTTTATTAGTTAAAGTCACCCATGTTACAGGGATCGACTGCTCTGACCTCCGCGCGTTACAACTTGAATATCTTTCTGTACAGGGCTTTAATACTGGTGCCGTTTGTTTCTAATGAAACTAGACTCAAAATGGAATCTGTAAATATAAGGCATGACTCCTAGTTCTTTCTGGATAATTTATGGTAATTTTTCAAAGTCGCGACAGGGGACCCAGAAACCGTTCTGGTCCTGTCTCACGAGAACTTTAATATTTCCCAGTATACTGCTCATATGGTCGTTTCGTTTCGTCCATATAAAAATACATTCATCAAGGTTCAGTTCCATAATTTACTCACTATTTAATTCTACTTCTACTATTTTTAGTGATTTTTCAATCTCATCTCACTGCTGCTGTCCGCAACAGTTACTGCAGTAGACTATGCCAATTTCATGAATTTTTCCTTGGCCTTAATCATCCATCATACATGACACAAATTATGGCCACCTTAACAAAATTTGAGTTTCTAAGACTCGTGGCTATAGGTTCTAGCATCCCACTCGACGACCACATAGGCCATTTTCACATGGCTTAAAGTTTACAACCCACAATTCGACAAAATATAATAGCCTATACATGCCAAATGTTCTTCAACAACAAAAAAACAATACCACAAGATTTCAGCGGTGTGATGACTTCAACGACGGTTCCGAGCACGCAACAATACGAGTCCAAGAGACCTAAAATGGGTGACAAGAAAACACCGAGTGAGTTTACAACTCAGTAAGTCATAAGCATTCGTCAATCCACTGATAAAGTTACTACTACATGTACAACAAATGAGGCTAGGTACTCGTCCATATCGAATCTATACCATAATACCTCGGACCTTTCGGTCCAATCTCGTACCAATTCATACATCCACATTTCATATTCTACACAACAAGATAATCAAGCATTTTTACACATTAACTCAATTTCCAGCACAACCATACAATTTCAATCATCACATAGATTTAAGGCTTACCAAATTCAACCCCGAGCATGAACATATTTTCTATTCGTCATGAGCTCGAGGTACTTACCCGATCCGCTGTCCGGATTAGCTCGATAAATGTCGCACACTCAGTGCCAATTGTAATGCAAGAGCATATAGTGAATCCGCACACTTAGTGCTATATGTATTCAACTCGCACACTTAGTGCTATATAATCAAACTCGCACACTTAGTGCTGTACAATTTTAAACCCGCACACTTAGTGCCAATCTTGTCACCGTGTCCATTTATACCCGCACACTTAGTGCCGAGACCAATACCTTATGTATTTTGCTGCCTTTATACATTCAACAATGGCATCATTCCATACACATGCATTTCCATTTACACACCAACTCATTTAAACACATTTGCATATATATATTGATCATTTAAATCAACACCAAATATACGCTTAATGACTTACCTTGTGTTGGGTAAAACAGTCCAAGTCAGCTACTCGATGACCTTCGTCTTTCCCTTGCTTGATTCTCCTTCTTTAACTCCTTGAGCTTAATCAATAAATCAACTAGTTTAACCCTCTTGCTAAACATTCATAATTCAATTACACATGCATATGTATGTTTGTATATTCGCAACCATCCTCACTTATTACCCATTTGGTCAACAATCTAAGCCAAGATAAGGCTTCAATATGGTTGCCTCTAACCGAATACATGCACACCAATCTACTTCCTTTGGCGAATATGCATGTCTATGTGGAGGCCAATTTTACACTTAATACTACACAAAAAAACAGCATACATTTTCCTAATTAACGCATTACATATTGTAGTTCTATACACATCTCTCATTTATTTCATAACCAAACAACATCACAAGCAAATAGACACCTTAAGATAGTATACATGTCATACCAATTCATCATGTGCAAACATATATTCATGTAGGTGCAATGGCGAATTCTCAAGTGGCTTATATCCAAATATACACACATATCCAAAGCTTAAATCTTACTTACCATGCAACATGCATGAATCATACTTATGGATATAACATGGCGAATACCACAACACCATACCGTTTCAATTTGGTCATGGTTAAACAAAGAGCTTAGTATCTCATTCAAAATGCTAAAAGAAAATCTAAGAATCCTCAATCCACCATCACATGAATCATTATCAAGCTTGATATTTAGCATGCAATGGCATTAACACCATATTCACTTTGGCGAATTTCATTCCCATGACATAACAAAGATTTGAACCATGGGCTAACAAGAACATCAAGCTAGCAACTAAAATATACATGAATCTCATGGCAAAACATCAAACTTACCTTAATCTAGGTACAAGTATGGCCAAACCTCCTCCTAAACCTCTTCCAAACCAACATGAAACAAGAATTCCTTCCTTCTTCCTTAGAATTTTCAGCCCAAAGGAAATGAAAAATGATGAACAAAATTCTTCTTTCTTTCTCCACACTCACGGCAATGGGCATGCATGAGACCATTTTTTCTTTTTTTTTTTTGTTCCTTTCATTATTAAATTCCCATGCTCACTATTTTATTTTTTCTTACATACACCATTGTCCCAACATGTTTTATGACATGTTTTTACCCATAATCTCTTGTCATGGCCGGCCACTAACTATTAGGGGGGGAAATTTGACATGCAAGTCCTCCCCTTTGACTACATGCACTATTAGGTCCTTATAGATTAGCCTATCACTTTTCAAAAGTGTCACACAAGTCCTACTAACTAAATTCACATGCTATCGGCTAAATCGAAGCTTGAAATTTTCACACATTCATAATTACATATTCTAGACAATAAATATTACGTTCAAACATTTCGATGACTCGGTTTAGCGGTCCGAAACCACTTCCCGACTAGGGTCAATTTTGGGCTGTCACAACTCTCCCCACTTAAGAAATTTTCGTCCCGAAAATCTTACCGTAAATAGGTTTGGGTAACGCTCTTTCATAGAGTTCTCGGGTTCCCAAGTAGCTTCTTCCATCCGTGTTTGAGCCATAACACTTTTACTAATGGAACTCTTTTGTTTCGCAACTCCTTCACTTCACGAGCTAGGATACGAATCGGTTCTTCTTCATAACTCATATCGGCTTGAATTTCAACCTCGATGGACTAATTACGTGTGACGGGTCGATCTATAACGTCAAGCATCGAAACATGGAAGGCGTTGTGAATCCTTTCAAGTTCGGGGCAAAATCAAGCGATACGCGATGGACCGACTCGTTCAGATATTTCATATGGCCCGATGAACCTCGGGCTCAATTTTCCTTACGGCCAAATCTAAGCACCTTCTTCCAAGGTGAAACTTTGAGAAAGACCTTGTCTCCAACACGATATTCAATATCTTTTCTTTTCAAATCCGCATACGACTTTTGGCGATCCGGCGACTTTCAAACTTTCACGAATTACTCGAACTCTTTGCTCGGCATCCTTAACCAAATCAACCCGAAGAATTTACCTTCACTAAGTTCGGTCCGAATAATGGGGTACGGCATTTACGACCGTATAAAGCCTCGTAAGGCGCCATCTTAATACTTGATTGAAAGCTATTGTTGTAGCGAATTCAATCAAAGGCGATACCGTTCCCATGAACCACTAAACTCAAGGATACAACATCTCAACATATCCTCGAGTATTTGAATTATCCGTTCGGATTGACCATCGGTTTGGGGGTGAAAGGCGGTGCTGAAATGCAACTTGGTACCCAAAGCTTCTTGAAATTTCTTCCAAAATCGTGAGGTAAATCTCGGATCTCTATCCGACACAATAGAAATCGGTACCCGTGTAATCTCACAATCGAGAAGCGTACAATTCGGCTAGTTTATCCAATGAAAAATCCGTACGCACGGGGATAAAGTGAGCCGACTTAGTCAGTCTATCAACAACAACCCAAATCGCATCCTTCTTACTAGCTGACAATGGCAGCCCGGACACAAAGTCTGTGACACCCCGAATGTGACCCTAGTCGGAGAGTGGTTTCGGGACCACGAAACCGAGTCACAAGAATAATTAAGTGTTATATTCCGTGCTTATTGTATGTGGAATTGGTATGCGTAAATATTTCGTGTCTCGATTTTTATTAATTAGGTGCTAATTTATAAGAAAGGACTTAGTAGCGAACTTTGAAAGTACGATAGGGAAATATGTGATGACTAATTAAAGCATGCATGCAAAATAATGGACTTGCATGTCAAATTTCCCTTTTTTACAAGTGATGGCCGGCCATGACAAAGTGATATGGGCTAAACATGTCATGAAACATGTTTTGTTGGGCATTAGGGAGAAATCATAAACAAATAAGCATGGGTAAGAAAAGAATGAAAAAAAATGTGTGTGAGAGTAGCATTCCCCCATTGCCGTGCAACCAAGAAGAGAAAACAAAAAATTTGTTCATCCTTTCTCATCTTTTGGCGAAAATCATAAGGAGGAAGAAAGGGATTTTTGCTCCATTTTTGGTTTAGAAGAGAACTAGAAGGAGATTTGGCCATACTTGTACCAAGATTAAGGTATGTATGAGGTTGTGTTTGGAGTTTCATGCATGACTTGGTTACTAACTTGATGTGCATGTTAGCCATGGCTCAAATCTTTGTTATGCCATGGAAATGGTATTTGGGCAAAGTTGTTATGGTGATAAAGCCATTGCATGCTAAGTGTGAAGCTTGATGATGATGCATGCAATGATGGATTTTCTATTCATAAGTAAGATTTTGAGTTTTCTCTTTGTTTTATCATGATTAAAGTTGAAAAGGAGCATGATTGTCATATTCGCCATGATGCATTCTTGAGCATGATTCATGCTTCTTGCATGTTAGTTAAAAATTTGTGTTTTGGATGGCTATGGACACCTTGAAAATTCGCCATGCTCATATATGCATATATATGATTGCACATTATGTTTGGTTATGAACTAAGTGATGAATGTATTGATTTAAAGAAGAAAATGTGGAAGAATGCTTGTGAAATTGCAAGCACAATTCGCCTAGCACACATATAAGTGCTTGATGCTATATTATAAGTTTTGGGCCACAATGTGCAATGCATTAATTAGTAGATTGCATGCTGTTTTGTGAGGTATTAAGTGCAAAATTGACCTCAACATGTACATGAATATTCGGCCTTGGGTAGCCTATTGAAGGCCTTAGCATTTCCTTGATGCTCAAATAAATTGTATTGAATTGCTTGATGTAGTATAAAATGTGCATGACCATTGTGTATTCAAGCTAAAGAGTGGCCATATGACCATTTAAAATCCTTGTCATATTCGCCATAAGCAAGCACAATGAGGTTTTAATAAATTGAATTTGTTTGAATTAGCTCAAGAGCTAAGAGGGCCACAATTGGACAAGGGAAGGAAAAGGTGATCGAATAGCCGAAAAAGCCGTTCGACAACATCCGAGGTAAGTCCTCAAGAAGTGACCTTACTTGAATTATGTGAGATGAAATATGGATGTGTATGATTATTGATTATTGATTATGTGTGTATGAGTATTTGAATTCCACCGGGCTAAGTCCGGCGAATATGCTAATGATTATAATTGTGTTTGAGCCTTAGTAACGAAAATGAAATATGTATGTCCAATGATTATTGATGTATGTGTGCATGAGAAATTGAATGATATCCGGCTAAGCCGAAGACAACTATGTTGGAAATTATATCCGGTTAAGACCCAAGGCAATTGTGCTAGTGGCTATATCCGGGCTAAGGCCCGAAGGCATTCGTGCGAGTTATTCTATCCGGGCTAAGACCCGAAGGCATTTGTGCACGTGATTAAATCCGGTTATATTCCAAAGAATCTTGGGCTGGAGGTGAGTGTTGGTTGCCGAAATGAATTTAATTAGTACACTCGGAAAGCCCAAAGGATAAGGTACGTTATATGTGCATTGGAAAGTCGACGTGTTTGAGCAACATTCGCTCAATCGACTAATGAATTTCAGTTATTGAATTGATTGATGCTTTGCGAACTTATATAATGATGAAGTATGAAGTAAGAATGTGTATTAATGAAATGATGCATTTGGCTATGTGAATGTATTGCTGTAAATTATAGTTCATTATATTCCTTGAGACTTACTAAGCATAAAAATGCTTACCCGTTGCTTTGGCTCTTAGTTTTCTAGATTTCGCTCGAGGCAATCGGATTTGGGATCGTTGAAGTCAAGTCATCCACACTATCAAGCCTCCATTTTGGTATAAATTTTGGTTGAACTTGAGATGGCATGTATAGGACTACCCCTTGTTTGTTAAATATGTTGTAATGTAAGTATGTACGGCCGTGTAAAATGGCTCGAAAAGGAAGCATGAACTTAGACTAATTGTGGGTTGTATGTATATATTTTGTGTCATGATGTGGCTATGACTTGGAAATGGGAATGTTGGTCATATGATCAGCCATTGGCATGGTTAAAATGATCATATATGAACCTATGTATGGTAAGGCTAGTTGAATCATGGAGACCACCAAATAGGTAAGTCCTATCTTAAAACAGATGCTGCCAGCTGCAGTGGCATGAATGTGAAAAATCACCAAAATTTATAGGAATGGAATTAGATAGTGAATAAGCTATTTAAATGAACCTTTATGAGTCTATTTTCATAAGGAAGAAACGAAACGGTCATAGGAGTTACAGGTTAAGAGATATTAAAGCTATTGTGAGACAGGGCCAGAATGGTTTCTGGGTTCCCTGTCGCAACTTTAAAATTCACTATAAATTATCCAAAAGAATTAGGAGATATACCTTATATGTACAGATTCCATTTTGAGTCTAGTTTCATTAGAAACAAACGACACCAGCATTAAAGCCCTGTACAGAGAGATATTCAAGTTATACCGCGCGAAGGTCAGAGCAGTCGATCCCTGTAACAGGGGTAACTTTAACTAATAAACTGTACCAATTGGCCCGACCAAAATCCTAGAAATAAATCCATGGATGGATATATGAGTCTAAATTCAGGAAAATTTACGAAACCAGTTTCCGAGTTTTGAAACTCGAGATATGATTTTAAGGCGACAGTGACGCAGTTTTCCAGCCTGACTGGAAATGTCAAATTGGTGGGCAAAAACATGTGAACTTGGTTTGTTAACCCTCGGGTCCGACACCGGCGATGGTCTCGGGTTTGGGGTGTTACAAAGTCCATTGTGACTCTATCCCATTTCCACTCGGGTATCGTGATCGGCTGAAGCAATCCTGAAGGCACTTGATGTTCCGCTTTCACTTGTTGACATATTAAACATCTCGAAACAAAGTCGGAGATGTCCCGTTTCATACCATGCCACCAAAACCGACGTTTCAAATCGTTGTACATCTTCGTACTCCCCGGGTGGATTGCCATTCGGCTACAATGGGCTTCGTTCAAAATTATTGGAATAAGTTCAATTCTTTGGGACACACGACGACTTCGAACCTCAAACAATCGTCATCATCGATTTGAAATTCGAGTCCTTGTTCGGAACACACTCATCCGGTTTGCAACCAACTCATCGTCGACTTTCTTGAGCTTCACGAATTTGACGTATCAATAATGGTTTGGCTTTCAATTCAGCTACTAACACATTGTCGGGTAGGATAGACAAGTGTACATTCATCGTCATAAGGTAAATAGTGATTTCCGCTTAAGGCATCCATAACCACATTAGCCCTTCCGGGTGATAATCAATGACGAGCTCATAATCTTTTAACAACTCGAGCCATCGCCTTTGTCGCAGATTTAAGTCTCTTTGGGTCATCAAATATTTGAGACTTTTGTGATCTGAATACACATGGCACTTCTCACCAAATAAGTAATGTCGCCATATCTTTAAGGCGAATACGATGGCGACCAATTCGAGATCATGGGTCGGATAATTTTTCTCATGTGGCTTTAATTGCCTCGACGACAGGCCACAACTCGCCCTTCTTGCATCAATACGCAACCCAACCCAAGTAGGGATGCGTCACTATAAATGACAAACTCTTTGCCCGATTCGGGTTGCACTAGAATTGGGGCTTCATCAAATAAGCTTTCAGTTGATCGAAACTTTTTCGACATTTCTCCGTCCATTCGAACTTAACATCCTTTTGGAGTAAGCCGTCATTGGCGTGGCTATCGTCGAGAAACCTTTACAAATCGTCGGTAATAACCGCAAGCCCCAAAAAGCTCCTAACTTCGGTAACATTCCTTGGTGGTTTCAATCGACTATGGCGAATTTTGTTCGGTCCACCCGACACCGATGGACACCATGTGCCCCAAAAAGCTAACCTCTTTCAACCAAAATTCACATTTCTTGAACTTTGCGTATAATCGCTTATCTCGTAAGATTTGCAACACTAGCCTCGGTGTTCAAGATGCTCGGTTTCATCTCTCGAATAGACCAAAATGTCATCGATAAATACAACTACTGAACCGATCCAAGTATGGCCTGAAAATTCTATTCATTAAATCCATAAACACCGTAGGGCATTAGTGAGCCCAAACGGCATCACCAAGAATTCAGTAGTGACCATACCTCGTTCTAAAAGCGGTTTTGGGTATGTCCGATTCTCGGACCCTCAACTTATAGTACCCCGACCTCAAATCTATCTTTGAAAACACCGAGGCTCCTTTAATTGATCAAACAAATCGTCAATTCGTGGCAATGGATATTTATTCTTTATCGTCACTTTATTGAGTTGACGATAGTCGATGCACAACCTCATGGTTCCGTCCTTCTTCTTCACAAACAATACAAAGTCGCCCATGGAGAAAAACTCGGTCGAGCGAAACCTCTATCCGTCAATTCTTGCAATTGAACCTTCAATTCCTTTAATTCCGTTAATGCCATATGATACGGGCTATTGAAATCGACGTAGTACCGGTACAACCGATGTCGAATTCCACTTCTCGAACCGGTGGCAATCCGGTAACTCCTCAGAAAAACATCGAATACTCACAAACCACTGGTACCGATTCGAGTTTCCTTTCCGTCTCTTTACTTCCAAACACATACGCAAGGTATGTTTCACACCCCTTTTTCACATACCTCCGAGCGGTCATAGAAGATATTATCACTGGCGCTCCTTTTAAATCAGTAGACTCGACTCGGACTACCTCATTATTTGCACTCCTCAAATCAATGGTTTTCCTTTTGCAGTCCACCACTGCATCATGTACGGTCAGCCAATCCATACCAAGAATAACATCGAATTCATTAAATGGTAGAAGCATCAGATCGGCCGGAAAACAGGATTCTCGAATTATTAGGGGGCATCTCTTGCACACTTTATCAACGAGCACGTATTGACCCAAAGGGTTTGACACTCGAATTACGAACTCAGTAGACTCAACAGGTAGAGTCTTACTGGATGCTAAGGTTTCACATACATATGAGTGAGTAGAGCCGGGGTCAATCAATGCAATCACAATAGTATCAAAGAGAGTAAAAGTACCAGTGATAACGTCAGGGGAGGATGCCTCCTCTCGTGCGCGGATGGCATATGCTCTAGCAGAGTACGGTCTCGGATCGGACAGCCGTATTAGAGGCTCCTCTCGATTACCACCCCTACCTCCAGAGATTCTCGGGGCCTACCTCCACCGTCGTTCCATTAGGTCTTGCACCTTGCGTCTTATTCCTCTCATCTAGCTCGTGCAATCTCTAATGAAGTGGTCCTTCGAACCGCATCCATAACAGGCCCTATTAATGACTTACCCCAACATTCACCTAGGTGTCGTCTTCCACATTGGGGGCATTCAGGTCTCTCTTGACGATTATTGCCCACACTAGCTATCAAGTAGCTCGAGTCCGTCAATGGTCGGGCTCTAATGGAAATTCCCGCATCATCCTCGACTTCATGGTGTCCTCCCCGAACCTCTTTACAGCCGAGAACGGAGCTTTACTAGTCGATCTTTTACGGTAATCTCTTGCTTCAAATTCAGCCTTCTTCTTCTCCTTCCCAAGTTCTTCCGCCTTGCGTGCTCGTTCGACTAGTGTCACGAACTCCTTTATCTCCAAAATTCCCACTAGTAACTTTAACTCTTCATTCAATCCTTCTTCAAATCTTTTGCACATCGCAACCTCATCAGCCACACGCCCCGAGTATACCGACTAAGTCTTACGAACTCATGTTCGATTGAGATCTGATCATCGGCCTTGCTTGAGTTCCAAGAATTCCTTACGCTTCGATCGATGAACCGTTGACTAATGTATTTCTTTCAAAATTGGATTGGAAGAAATCCCAAGTAACTCGTTCATTTGGGACTATGGAAATTAAAGTCCTCCACCAATAGTAAGTCGAGTCTCATAACAAGGATATAGCACACTTAAGACATTCGTCGGTGTGCATGACAGATTCATCTAACACTCTAATGGTGTTATCGAGCGAACTCGGCTTTTTCGGCATCATCAAGAACTATGGCCTTGAACTCCTCGCCCCACGCTTCCTAATCAAGTCCATGGTGGTTTACTCAGCCTCACAGGATCGAGAATCGGAGGCATTGCGTGCTCTTGGGGTGGAGTATTTAAATTCGGGAATGGTTGGACAGCCGGGTTGGTTCGGGCATATTGCGCGACCCACCCATTCATCATGGTGAAGAAGGCTTGTTTCGCCCCTTCATTTTGATTATTCGCGGATGATCGAGGCTCAACAGGCGGTGTCCCTTGCGCAGAGCAGCCGCTACACTTTCAACGTCATCCGCCAAGGGTCTCTCTACCCGTGTTCCATTGCTAATCAAAACAAAAATTCCCAACCGTCGAAGTCATCACATTATTAAGCGCTAACAATTTGGCATGTATAGCTAGACTCACACGCGCTATGGTAGTCCTAGAACCGACTAAACCATAGCTCGATACCAATAAAATTGTCACACCCTAACTCGTGACCGACGCCGGTGTCGGACACGAGGGTTAACGAGACAAATCCTCTTAAAGTACCGACCAATTTGGCATTTCGGACCGGCTGGAAAACTGCGTCACCGTCGCCTTAAAATCATATCTCGAGTTCCAAAACTCAGAAACTGGTTTCGTAAATTTTCCCTGAATTTAGACTCATATACCCATCCATGGATTTATTTTTAGAATTTTTGGTTGGGTCAATTGGTACAGTTTATTAGTTAAAGTCACCCATGTTATAGGGATCGACTGCTCTGACCTCTGCGCGTTACAACTTGAATATCTCTCTGTACAGGGCTTTAATACTGGTTCCGTTTGTTTCTAATGAAACTAGACTCAAAATGGAATATGTACATATAAGGCATGACTCCTAATTCTTTCTGGATAATTTATGGTAAATTTTCAAAGTCACAACAGGGGACCCAGAAATTGTTCTGGCCCTGTCTCACGAGAACTTTAATATTTCCCAGTATACTGCTCATATGGTCGTTTCGTTTTGTCCATATAAAAATAGATTCATCAAGGTTCAGTTCCATAATTTACTCACTATTTAATTCTACTTCTACTATTTTTAGTGATTTTTCAATCTCATCTCACTGCTGCTGTCCGCAACAGTTACTGCAGAGACTATGCCAATTTCATGAATTTTTCCTTGGCCTTAATCATCCATCATACATGACACAAATTATGGCCACCTTAACAAAATTTGAGTTTCTAAGACTCGTGGCTATAGGTTCTAGCATCCCACTCGACGACCACATAGGCCATTTTCACATGGCTTAAAGTTTACAACCCACAATTCGACAAAATATAATAGCCTATACATGCCAAATGTTCTTCAACAACAAAAAACAATACCACAAGATTTCAGCGGTGTGATGACTTCAACGACGGTTCCGAGCACGCAACAATACGAGTCCAAGAGACCTAAAATGGGTGACAAGAAAACACCGAGTGAGTTTACAACTCAGAAGTCATAAGCATTCGTCAATCCACCGATAAAGTTACTACTACATGTACAACAAATGAGGCTAGGTACTCGTCCATATCGAATCTATACCATAATACCTCGGACCTTTCGGTCCAATCTCGCACCAATTCATACATCCACATTTCATATTCTACACAACAAGATAATCAAGCATTTTACACATTAACTCAATTTCCAGCACAACCATACAATTTCAATCATCACATAGATTTAAGGCTTACCAAATTCAACCCCGAGCATGAACATATTTTCTATTCGTCAAGAGCTCGAGGTACTTACCCGATCCGCTGTCCGGATTAGCTCGATAATGTCGCACACTCAAGTGCCAATTGTAATGCAAGAACATATAGTGAATCCGCACACTTAGTGCTATATGTATTCAACTCGCACACTTAGTGCTATATAATCAAACTCGCACACTTAGTGCTGTACAATTTTAAACCCGCACACTTAGTGCCAATCTTGTCACCGTGTCCATTTATACCCGCACACTTAGTGCCGAGACCAATACCTTATGTATTTTGCTGCCTTTATACATTCAACAATGGCATCATTCCATACACATACATTTCCATTTACACACCAACTCATTTAAACACATTTGCATATATATATTGATCATTTAAATCAACACCAAATATGCGCTTAATGACTTACCTTGTGTTGGGTAAAACAGTCCAAGTCGGCTACTCGATGACCTTCGTCTTTCCCTTGCTTGATTCTCCTTCTTTAACTCCTTGAGCTTAATCAATAAATCAACTAGTTTAACCCTCTTGCTAAACATTCATAATTCAATTACACATGCATATGTATGTTTGTATATTCGCAACCATCCTCACTTATTACCCATTTGGTCAACAATCTAAGCCAAGATAAGGCTTCAATATGGTTGCCTCTAACCGAATACATGCACACCAATCTACTTCCTTTGGCGAATATGCATGTCTATGTGGAGGCTAATTTTACACTTAATACTACACAAAAAAACAGCATACATTTTCCTAATTAACGCATTACATATTGTAGTTCTATACACATCTCTCATTTATTTCATAACCAAACAACATCACAAGCAAATAGACACCTTAAAATAGTATACATGTCATACCAATTCATCATGTGCAAACATATATTCATGTAGGTGCAATGGCGAATTCTCAAGTGGCTTATATCCAAATATACACACATATCCAAAGCTTAAATCTTACTTACCATGCAACATGCATGAATCATACTTATGGATACAACATGGCGAATACCACAACACCATACCGTTTCAATTTGGTCATGGTTAAACAAAGAACTTAGTATCTCATTCAAAATGCTAAAAGAAAATCTAAGAATCCTCAACCTACCATCACATGAATCATTATCAAGCTTGATATTTAGCATGCAATGGCATTAACACCATATTCACTTTGGCGAATTTCATTCCCATGACATAACAAAGATTTGAACCATGGGCTAACAAGAACATCAAGCTAGCAACTAAAATATACATGAATCTCATGGCAAAACATCAAACTTACCTTAATCTAGGTACAAGTCCGGCCAAACCTCCTCCTAAACCTCTTCCAAACCAACATGAAACAAGAATTCCTTCCTTCCTCCTTAGAATTTTCAGCCCAAAGGAAATGAAAAATGATGAACAAAAATTCTTCTTTCTTTCTCCACACTCACGGCAACAAGGGCATCCAAGCTCATCTTTCTTTTTTTTTCATTTTTTATGCTTATTTTTATTATAATACTTCCTACATAACTCACTAGCCAAACATGTTGGAAACATGTTTTCCTTGCCCATCATGCCCACCTTGGCGGCCACTATAGTCAAATTTGGGGAATTTGCCATGCAAGGACAACATTTCCTAGTGTGCATCAATAGACCACTTCCACATTTGCCTATCTCAATTCTAAATTTTCTCACACAAGTCCTTTCTAGTGAAATTCACCTTTATAACACTAAATCAATCATCATAAAATGTCATACATGAGCACACACATATTATAGGCATCAAAATAAATTTTTAATTATTTTTATGCCTCGGTTTTGTGGTCCCGAAACCACATTCCGACTAGGGTCAATTTTGGGCTGTTACAGGTTACATGATTAATCTTATTTGATGGAAGTCTGAATCGAGCTAAATTAAAAAGCTAAGGAGATCTTTTCTTTGCAAGATTGAGAACCTAAAGACTGTGATTGTAAGTGGTAAACTAAACGAGTACAGTGTGAGACGATTTTTTATTTTGATTTCTGTTATTATTAATCCGAGATAGAATTTGTGCAATGAATTATCCAGAGCTTATGCAGAAAATATTGTACAAGACTCAGTAGTAGCTCATTTGTTCAGTCAGAGAGTAATTCAGATCTTTGACGATATGCTCCGACACTATGTTTCAGAGTTCAAAAGTGATTGGAAAGAGATATACGTGGTGGAATTGATTTGTGATTCTGAGGAAAAAGGTGAAAGTGATTCATAAAAGTCGAAAGCAACTTCAGACGGATATAAATAGTATACAGATTTGAAAATTTAAGATATTGGATTCCAGATCGATGACAGAGTGTTTCTAGAAGTATTTCTCTCGAAGAGGACTCTTGGATGAGGTAGATGAAAATACAAGAATGTTACACTAATCTCTTTTCTGGTAAGATTTTCGGGGACGAAAATCCCTAAAGGGGGGAGAGTTGTAACAGCCCGATTTTGAGTCTAGTCGGAACATTGGTTTCGGGACCATAAATCTGAAGTAGAAAAAATTGTTTTTATTATATTTTTATAGTCTACAGTTCTATGGAATTAATTTGTGAAAATTTCATTCGAAATTTTTAACGTTTGGGCACTCAATTTAGTCAAAAGGACTAAATTATAAAAAAGTGTAAAAGTTGAGTTCTACGTGCTAGAGGTGTCTAATTGTTATGAAATTTTAAATTGGAGGTCCTTAAATGGTAATTAGACCATTGGTTAAGTTAATGGACAAAAATGGACATGGTTAGGTATGTTTCTAAAGTTTTTCATTAAAGGCATTATAGTAATTGGGTAATTAAATGAATTAAAAAGCCAATTTTTGTCCATCTTCCTCCCATGGCCGAATTTTACAAGTAGAAGCCATGGCTCGGGTTTTTCAAGCTTCCAAGCTCGATTGTAAGTCTGTTCTAGCCCCGTTTTTAATGATTTTTATGTTTTTGAAATCCTCTTAACATGATTTATCTATTTCTACCACTAATTTAAGAAATAATCAAGGTCTTAAATTTTACCAATGATGGATATTTGTGTATTTTGATGTCTAATGGTAGAAAATGTATGTTTGGTGTATGATAAGCGACTTTTGCTAAGTGATTTTCGGTGAAAATGGCTAAAAAGGACTTATTTGTAAAAAGTTGTAAAGTAGGTGTTAAAATGCGAATTAAAGAAAAATGTGGGCTACTATAAGCATTTATAAGGTTCGGTTAGGCTTGGGTATTGAAGAAATTGAGTACATTTCATTTCACGAGCCTAGGGACTAAATTGTAAACATGTAAAACTTTAGGGGCAAAAATGTAATTTTTTCCATAATGTGATTTTAGGCTGATTTGAATAGTATAATGATTAAATAAATTAAATGTGATATTATAGATCAAGAAAAATGAGGTTCAAAATTAGAACGGAGGAAAAACGAGTATTTAACGACTAGGTCCTTTCATCATTTTTATGCCTAGATAAGTTTGTGCGTTTAATAAACATTAAATTATATATGTATAAATGCTTAATTGATATGATTGTGGTAAATGCTATACTATTGGAATGAAATGTGAATGCTATTGAGTACGATACTACAGAAATGACCGATAGAGATTCGATACAGCGAAAATCCCGGTTGAATCTTGGGAATAGATAGGATACAAATGTCATGACATTAGGGTTACTGAGATTACATGTAAGACCATATCTGGGATATGGCATCGATATGAGATTTTGTGTAAAACTATATCTGGGATATGTCATCGATATGAGACTTAGTGTAAGACCATATCTGGGATATAGCATCAATATGAGACTTCGTGTAAGACCATAGCTGGGCTATTGGCATCGATACGGGATTTCATGTAAGACCATATCTGGGATATGGCATTGGTACGGTACTGTATGTACAAGATTCCATAGTACCCTTTGGTATTGCAAGTGTAACGCCCCCATGCCCGAGACCATCACCGGAGTCGAGCTTGAGGGGTTACCGAACATAATTTATCAATTTAAGAACTTCAAATCATTTGTTTCTACATTCACAGCTTTCTAGCTACTCGCGTCACAGTTACAAGAAAAATCATATCTCGAGTTACGAAACTTGAAATCAAGATCCATAACTTTTCCCTGAATCTAGACTCATATATCTATTTACTAATTTTTTTCTAGAATTTTTTATTTGGCCGATTAGTATAGTTTATTAATTAAAGTATCCCCTGTTTTAGGATTCGACTACTCTGACCTCTGTGTATTACGAATCAGATATATCTCTATAAAAAATTTCAATGACTATGAGGTTTATTTCTATTAAAACTAGACTCAATAAGGAATCTTTACATATAAATAACAACTTATAATTATTTTAGTAAAATTTATTATGAATTTTTAAAGTCAGAATAGGGAATCCAAAAATCACTCTGGCCCTGTTTCACAAAAGCTTAAATATCTCATAAAATATAATTTATATGCCTGTTTTGTTAAATCCACATGAAAATAGACTCATTAAGCTTCAATTTCATAACTTACTCATCATTTAGTTCCATTTATACTATTTTTAGTGATTTTTCAAATTCATGTCATTGCTGCAGCAATACTGCTTTTAAGGCAAGTTTCATCTTTCCATGAATTTTATGAACTAGATAACCTATTAAACCGCCATAATATCAAACATGATCTAAATTAGCCATCACCATGACTTATCAATATCAAACATTTTCTCAACCAAACATGGCCATATCATAAAATTATTTACACAAAATAGGTATATTGCTATACATGCCATACTTAAGTAGTTGTACAAGCCATTTACCAAGATAAAAGTCCTTTGGATAGTGTGATCGAACTTTCGACCTGTCCCGATTCCTGAGCCGGCTTGTTCAAAACTATAGTGAATGAAAAGGAAGGAGTAAGCATAAATGCTTAGTAAGTTCATATGGAAATAACAAGTAACATAACAATACAAATATACCAAACAACTTTACCATGGTATCACCAAAACATATATCACATTTCTAAACATCATTCCTCATCTTACCACCTTATCATTGTTGTATCTATTTTCAACCCGAGGGTTAAGAACATACCTGTCCAAAGTATCCATTTCACAACACTTACCAAAACGTCGCTTGCATCTTAAGTGTTCTTTCATTTCACTAGAAATTTCACTCGTTGAACACATCGGAATACAACTCGGATACACGAATAATTTGCACGTAAGTGCCTCATATGCAATCAAGAAATCATGTAACCCGCCCCTAAGTGAACTCGGACTCAACTCAACGAGCTCGGCCGTTCGCATCCATAAGTGAACTTGGACTCAACTCAACGAGTTCGGATGCCTATTTACATTTCACGAACTCGGACTCAACTCAACGAGTTCGGACATTCGCATCCATAAGTGAACTCGGACTCAACTCAACGAGTTCGGATGCTCAACCATCCTAGTGACATGTCACTTGTATCCTAATTTATTCCTAAGGTTCAAACGGGCTTTTTCCCTCGATCTCACATTTGCCATCTTCCATGGAATATCGGAACCGATACTCGGTAGTAATTCATATTTATCAAGTTGTAAACATAATTTGCATATTACTCAACATTAACCACAAAGCATAATATTTCACGATTAAAAATCAGCATATCATATAATTAACATTAATAACTTAAAAATAACATTTATGCTACATTATTTACACATGAACTTACCTTGGTACCAAAATATAAAGATTTTGCAATTTAGTCCACAATCTTTTCTTTTCCTCGATCACGACATGAATCTCGTTTTTCTTGATTATGGAGCTTGGAAGCTTGAAATAAACTCTAGCTATGGAGAACCCTTGAAATTTCGGCCTAATGAAGAAGATGGACAAAAATTGGCTTTTAATTTTGTTTTTAATTCATTTTAATAACTAAATGACCAAAATACCCTTACTACTAAACTTTCCAAAAATTCCTTCCATGTCCTAATTTTGTCCATGAACTTAAAATTGGTCAAATTGCTATTTAAGACCTCTTCATTAATATTCCAAAACAATTTCATACTAAAAACTTCTAGAATACAAGTTTTGCAACTTATTCGATTTAGTCCCTACTTTCAATTTAAGCATTTTAGGCATAGAATTTCATCACGAAATTTTCACACAATCATGCAATCATATCATAAACATCAAAATCATTGTAAAATAATTATTTCTATCTCGGATTTGTGGTCATGAAACCACTATTCCGATTAAGCCCTAATTCAGGATATTACAACTCTCCCCCCTTTTTAAGGATTTTCGTCCTCGAAAATCTTACCGGTAAACAGGTGTGGGTATTGGTTTCTCATAGTTTTTTCAGGTTCCCATGTAGTCTCTTCTACCCCATGCTTTTGCCACAACACTTTTACAAGTGCAACACTTTTATTTCTTAGTTGTTTGACTTCTCGAGCTAAAATCTTAATTGGTTCTTCTTCATAAGTCATATCTGGTCGTAGTTCAATTTCTTTCGGTGAAATTATATGTGAAGGATCTGAATGATACCGACGTAACATAGATACGTGAAACAGATCATGAATCTTCTCTAATTCAGGTGGTAACGCTAGCCGATATGCTACCGGTCCAACTTTTTCAATTATTTCATACGGCCCAATAAAACGCGGACTTAACTTGCCCTTTCGTCCAAATCTAAGGACTTTCTTCCATGGAGACACTTTCAAAAATACCTTATCACCAACTTGAAACTCCATTTCTTTTCATTTCAAATCCACATAAGATTTCTGTCTATCTGAAGCAGCTTTCAAACAATCTCGAATCACTTTCACCTTTTCTTCGGTTTCTTTTATTAAATCAACTCCATAAATCTGAATTTCCTTGAGTTCAGTCCAATACAATGGCGTCCGACATTTACGACCATATAATGCTTCATAAGGTGCCATCTTCAAACTTGTCTGATAACTATTATTATAAACAAATTCTACCAACGGTAAATACTTTTCCCAACTACCTTGAAATTCCAATACACAATATCTGAGCATGTCTTCAAGAATCTGAATTACTCTCTCTGATTGTCCATCAGTTTGTAGATGAAAGGCAGTGCTGAAATTTAACTTTGTACCTAATGCTTCTTGTAAACTTTTTCCAAAACCGTGAGGTAAACCTCGGATCTCTATCCGAAATGATTGACAAAGGTATCCCATGAAGTCTAACAATCTCTCGGATATACAATTCAGCTAACTTATTAAGAGAATAATGCACGCATCAAATAAAATGAGCCGATTTAGTCGATCATCAACTATTGCCCAGATGGCATTTTTCTTCCCCGAGTTAACGGCAACCCCGATATAAAATCCATAGTAATCCGATCCCATTTCCATTCAGGAACCATAATAGGCTGGAGTAATCCTGAAGGTACTTGGTGTTCAGCTTTCACTTGTTGACAAACTAAGCACTTTGATACAAACTCGAAAATATCTCTTTTCATTCCACTCCACCAGTACATTTTCTTCAAGTCATTATACATCTTCGTACTGCCCGGATGAACCGCTAAACAACTATTATGTGCTTCATGCAAAATCTTTTGAATCAACTTATCATTTTTCAGTACACAAATCCGATTTTTAAACATCAACAACCATCAGAATCGATTCTGAAATCTAATCCCGTATCAGCTTCACACTGTTTTCTTTTGGCTAGCAAATCTTGATCATTTTTTTGAGCTTCAGAAATCTCTTGTAAAAACATCGGTTATGCTCTTAACTCTGCTAGAATCGAACCGTCATCTGAAATTTTCAACTGAGTGTTCATAACTCTTAAAGCAAACAACAACTTTCTGGTTAAAGCATCGGCAACCACATTCGGTTTTCCCGGATGATAATCGATAACAAGCTCGTAATCTTTCAATAACTCTAACCATCTTCACTGTCTCAAATTCAAGTCTTTTTGTGACATCAAGTATTTAAGACTTTTGTGATCGGTATATACTCGGCACTTTTCACCATACAAATAATGTCGCCAAATCTTCAAAGCAAATACCACCGCAGCCAATTCCAAATCGTGAGTAGGATAATTCTTCTCATGAGGTTTTAAGCATCTCAAGCATAAGCCACCACTTTTCCTTCTTGCATGAGTACACACCCCAAACCATTTAAAGAAGCATCACTATACACCACAAATTCTTTACCTGATTCGGGTTGTATCAACACTGGTGCTTCAGTTAATAACTTTTTCAATTCTTCGAAACTCTGTTGACATTCTTCCGTCCATTCAAATTTAACATCCTTTCGAGTAGTCTAGTCATAGGAGCAGCAATTATAGAAAATTCATTTATGAACCGCCGATAATACCCAGCTAGCCCCAAGAAACGTCTAACTTCGATTCGTTTTTGGTGGTTTCAATCAACAATGGCTGAAATTTTACTAGGATCAACCCGTATACCATCACCTAAAACAATATGACCCAAAAATCCAACTTCCGGAGCCAAAATTCACTTTTACTAAACTTAGCATACAAATGCTTATCTCTCAAAGTTTGCAAAACTATCCTCAAATGCTCAAGATGCTCGTCTCATCTTTTGAATAAATTAAAATATCATCTATAAACACCACAATAAATCTGTCCGGTATAGCCGAAATATGCGATTCATTAAGTCCATAAACACAAAGAGAGCATTTGCCAACCCGAACGGCATAACTAAAAATTCATAATGACCGTACCTTGTTCTAAAAGCGCTTTTAGGCACATCGACTCTTTTTCTCGCAATTGATAATACCCGGATCTCAAGTCAATCTTTGAAAACCATGTCACTCCTTTTAGTGATCAAACAAATCATCAATTCTCAACAACGGATACTTGTTTTTGATTGTCACCTTGTTTAACCGCCGATAATCAACACATAATCTCATAGAACCATCCTTCTTTTCACAAATAACACGGAGCACCCCAAGGTGAAAAACTCGGTCTCACAAAGCCTTTATCACCAACTCTTGCAATCTGCGACTTTAATTCTTTCAACTCTATTGGTGCCATTCTATATGGAGCAATCGAGATCGGAGTGTTCCTTAGATTAAATCAATACCAAATTCTACTTCCCGACGGAGGCAAACCCGCAATTCTTCCGAAATACGTCCGCAAATTCGCATAATAACCAAGACCGATTCAACTTTCTTTTCAACTTCTTTTGTATTAATTACATACGCCAAATAAGCTTCATAACCCTTTCTCAAATATCTCTGAGCCGACATCGAAGAAATCATACTAGATAATGCCTCTAATTTGTCTGGCTCAACCCGCAGAATTTCACCACTTTCACACTTTAATTCTATAACCTTTTCTTTGCAATTTATTATAGCATCATGCAATGTCAACCAATCCATACCCAAAATAACATCAAATTCATCAAACGGCAACAACATCAAGTCGGCCGGAAAGTAATGACCCCGAATCATTAAAGGGCATTTCTTGCTTACTTTATCAACTATCACGCATTTGCTTAACGGGTTCGACACTCTAATCATAAATTCTGTGTTCTCAACAGGTATATTCATACTAGACACCAGTTTCATGCATACATATGAATGAGTAGAACCAGGATCAATCAAAGCAATAACATTAATATCATAAAGAGAAAATGTACCGGTAATCACATTGGGTGAGGAAGCATCTTCACGCGCTTTAATAGCATAAGTTCTAGCCGGAGCTCTTCCCTCAAATCTAACTGCTGCATCTCGCTACATTCTTCATCGCTTGTTTCACTTCCACTTTTCTCGGATACCTTCCCTCGAGTTTGCACCACTAGCTTTTACACTCAAATTTTTCTTTCTCTCTCTCAGGCGTTTCTAATAAAATGATCCGGAGAACCACATCGAAAACATTCATTTGCTCTGACGGACCAAAATGATTTCTACCACACCGGCACTCGGGTTTAACAAATTTCAGATTTCCACACTAGCCGTAGAAGTAGTCTGAGATTTAGGACCCACATTCGCTTCTTAAAATTTCCATATGATTGCCCAACTGAAACTTGGGAACGAGGATTCATATTTCTTGACTTTCCGGGTTCGTTGTGAAGGTGCCTTACTCATTGGCCTTTTCTTCCAATTTCGTGTTTCAGATTCTACCTTTTTCTTTTCCTTCAGTAGTTCTTCAGCCTTACAAGCTCGATCAACTAGTACTACCATTTCTTTCAGTTCAAGGATCCCGACAAATACCTTAATGTCTTCGTTGAGCCCGTCTTCAAATCGTCGGCACATCTTGGCTTCTGTAGGAACATATTCCCTGGCATACTTACTCAATCGAACAAACTCTCTTTCATATTCTGAGACTGTCATATTACATTGCTTCAGCTCAAGAAACTCTTTACATTTCTGATCAATAAATCTTTCACTAATATATTTCTTCCGAAACTTTTCTTGAAAGAATTCCCAGGTTACCCTCTCGTGTGGTACCACCGAAATCAAAGTCTTCCACCCATTATAGGCTGAATCTCTCAACAAAGATGTAGCACATTTCAAACATTCTTCAGGTGTACAAGATAATTCATCAAATACTCAGACAAAATTTTCAAGCCAGAACTCTGCTTTCTCTGCATCATCATCAATATTTGCTCTAAATTCTTCAACCCCTTGTTTACGAATTCTATCAACGGGGGTTCTGTGAAATTTTATCATATCCACTCCTTGAGGCATTGGAGGCATAGGTTGAGGAATTGGGGGAGGTGGGGGAGGTCGTACATTTGGGTTCGCATTTAACGAACTCAATGTACCATGCACTCATCATTTGGAGAAAGGTTTCCGATCCCTTTTCCTCCTCCCCGACCAACAAGAGGAGGTGGGTTTTCATCAAGACGCCCCTTCAGCCGGAGCTGGTGCATTACTCTCTACTTCATCTCGCCACAAATGGATCGGGATCCATTTACTATATAAAAATCAAAAGGTCAGAAGTCGTCACACTATCACAATTCATACATATGTCATGTATAGCAAAATCCGTACATACAACACGTAGTCCGAGAACCGACTAAACCTACCCTGATACCACTAAATATAACGCCCCTACGCCCGAGACCATCACCGGAGTCGAGCTTGAGGGGTTACCGAACATAATTTATCAATTTAAGAACTTCAAATCATTTGTTTCTACATTCACAGCTTTCTAGCTACTCGTGTTACAGTTACAAGAAAAATCATATCTCGAGTTACGAAACTCAAAATCAAGATCCGTAAATTTTCCCTGAATCTAGACTCATATATCTATTTACTAATTTTTTTATATAATTTTTTATTAGACCAATTAATACATTTTATTAATTAAAGTATCCCCTATTTCAGGGTTTGACTTCTCTGACCTCTGTGTATTACGAATCAGATATATATCTATAAAAATTTCAATGACTATGAGGTTTATTTATATTAAAAGTAGACTCAATAAGGAATCTGTAAATATAAATAAAAACTTCTAATTATTTTAGTAAAATTTATTATGAATTTTTAAAGTCAGAACAGGGAATCCAGAAATCACTCTGGCCCTGTTTCAAAAAAGTTTAAATATCTCATAAAATATAATTTATATGTCTGTTTTGTTCAATCCACATGAAAATAGACTCATTAAGCTTCAATTTCATAACTTACTCATCATTTAGTTCCATATATACTATTTTTAGTGATTTTTCAAATTCATGTCATTGCTGCAGCAATATTCTGTTTTAAGGCAAGTTTCATCTTTCCATGAATTTTTATGAACTAGATAACCTATTAAACTTCCATAATATCAAACATGATCTAAATTAGCCATCACCATGACTTATCAATATCAAACATTTTCTCAACCAAACATGGCCATATCATAAAATTATTTACACAAAATAGGTATATTGCTATACATGCCATACTTAAGTAGTTGTACAAGCCATTTACCAAGATAAAAGTCCTTTGGATAGTGTGATCGAACTTTCGACCTGTCCCGATTCCTGAGCCGGCTTGTTCAAAACTACAGTGAATGAAAAGGAAGGAGTAAGCATAAATGCTTAGTAAGTTCATATGTAAATAACAAGTAACATGACAATACAAATATACCAAACAACTTTAGCATGGTATCACCAAAACATATATCACATTTCTAAACATCATTCCTCATCTTACCACCTTATCATTGTTGTATCTATTTTCAACCCGAGGGTTAAGAACATACCTGTCCAAAGTGTCCGTTTCACAACACTTACCAAAACGTCGCTTGCATCTTAAGTGTTCTTTCATTTCACTAGAAATTTCACCCGTTGAACACATCGGAATACAACTCGGATACACGGATAATTTGCACATAAGTGCCTCATATGTAATCAAGAAATCATGTAACCCGCCCCTAAGTGAACTCGGACTCAACTCAACGAGCTCGAGCGTTCGCATCCATAAGTGAACTCAGACTCAACTCAACGAGTTCGGATGCCTAGTTACATTTCACGA
Organism: Gossypium arboreum; assembly: GCF_025698485.1. Classification (NCBI taxonomy): domain Eukaryota; kingdom Viridiplantae; phylum Streptophyta; class Magnoliopsida; order Malvales; family Malvaceae; genus Gossypium; species Gossypium arboreum. Next base: position 42,722,979 of record NC_069077.1, on the reverse strand, counting down.
ACTCGGACTCAACTCAACGAGTTCGGACATTAGCATCCATAAGTGAACTCGGACTCAACTCAACGAGTTCGGATGCTCAACCATCCTAGTGACATGTCACTTGTATCTTAATCTATTCCTAAGGTCCAAACGGGCTTTTTCCCTCGATCTCACATTTGCCGTCTTCCATGGAATATCGGAACCGATACTCGGTAGCAATTCATATTTATCAAGTAGTAAACATAATTTGCATATTACTCAACATTAACCACAAAGCATAATATTTCACGACTAAAAATCAGCATATCATATAATTAACATTAATAACTTAAAAATAACATTTATGCTACATTATTTACACATGAATTTACCTTGGTACCAAAATATAAAGATTTTGCAATTTAGTCCACAATTTTTTCTTTTCCTCGATCACGACTTGAATCTCGTTTTTCTTGATTATGGAGCTTGGAAGCTTGAAACAAACCCTAGCTATGAAGAACCCTTGAAATTTCGGCCTAATGAAGAAGATGGACAAAAATTGGCTTTTAATTTTGTTTTTAATTCATTTTAATAACTAAATGACCAAAATACCCTTACTACTAAACTTTCCAAAAATTCCTTCCATGTCCTAATTTTGTCCATGAACTTAAAATTGGTCAAATTGCTATTTAAGACCTCCTCATTAATATTCCAAAGCAATTTCATACTAAAAACTTCTAGAATACAAGTTTTGCAACTTATTCGATTTAGTCCCTACTTTCAATTTAAGCACTTTATGCATAGAATTTCATCACGAAATTTTCACACAATCATGCAATCATATCATAAACATCAAAATCATTGTAAAATAATTATTTCTATCTCGGATTTGTGGTCACAAAACCACTATTCCGATTAAGCCCTAATTTAGGATATTACAACAAGTGGTTCAACGGGTTATTTAATGGGTATTTCAAAGAAGAGAAAGAGCCTTGAAATATTACGAATTGGCACAGGTATGCACGTAAAGTTTATAAGCATTGACTTCATGAAATTGTGAGTTCATGATTTCCATGAGAATGTTTTTGTGAAAACCTTGTGATTATTGATCTATACTTGTGATGTACGAAATACATGGTAAATTTGGTTAGTGATCGTGTGATTGGCTTTGGGCCAAATTGAGTTATGGTATATCATGTTATATTCACACAAATGTGATTTATTAAATTAGAGAAAAATGAAATATTGGCATAACTGCCTATTAAAATGATTATGGAAGTATGAGAAGATATGAGCTTTAAACAATTGAAAGATGTTGAAATATAGACTTGAAATGTGAATACTCATAATTAATGTGCATGTTTACTATAAGGTTCGAAATGATTTGTTAATTGATGTAATATGTTACAAAGGAGAGATTTTGGTTTGTTTGGCTAATGCCAAGATATGTTAAAATTATGCTTATAAGTTGATAGAGTAAACATTGTGACTGGGGCTAGTTTGGCAATGCTTTTGAAAAGTGCTTTTGAAAAGTGCTGTGGAAAAGTGCTTTTGAGAAGTGCTTTTGAAAATTTTGGTTTAAAATTTGAGTGTTTAGCATTGCTGTCAAAAAGTACTTTTGAGAAATAAAATGTCTATTTTAGACATGTTATTATCAAGTAACAAATATACATTTAAATAATATTTAAATTAGTTAATATTATTATATTTTAGTAAGAATATAAAAAATATATTATAATTTCTTGTTAATATTTTAATATATAAAATATAAATTTTAAATATTTTAAGCAATAAATATTAATTATTTATAAAATTTAATTAGAATATATAAACTATATTTTAAATATTTAAATATAACTATTAAATATTTGTAATTAGTATTTTAAAAATATTTTTTATTTTTAATTAATGATTTTAACACATTTGTAATTAAGTACCAAGAAAAAAAAGGAGAAGTACTCTGTTATTGGAGGGGTGAAAAAGTAATAAAGCACTAAAAGTGCTTTTGGGAGAGGAAAAGCTAAAAATTTTAACTTCTCCTTTTGAGAAGTGCTTTTGAAAAGCACTTCTGAAAAGTTAAAAATTTCAGCCAAAAGCAGCTTGTTCTGCACAACTTTTCTTTCAGAAGTGCTTTTGGAGCCAGAAGTGCTTTTGAAAAGCAATGCAGAACTGACCCTGAGTAAAATTATAACTGTGAGATTCATAGCAATTTGTATTATTTTGTGTTTAAATTGTTAGACTTGTTAAAAGATTGGTAATAGTTGCTTATTATTTTATGTACGGGCTTACTAAGCTATATAGCTTACCCCCCTTCCTTTCCCATGTTTTATAGTGTTGTCAAGCTAGCTCGAGTTAGAGATCGTCAGAGATCCTATCACATTATCAAGCTATCATTTTGGGTCTTAATGAATTCAAGTATTTTAAATTTATGGCATGTATAAGGGCTCGGTCTTTTGGTCATATGTATTGGTTTGTAAAGATTCATGGTTCATTTTGTATATAGTATTGGAAGTTGGCTAATGTTGGTTATGAGTATATTCATATATATGTCAATGCATTGGTGATATGATCATGGTATGCGTGGTAAACGTGAATTGTTTGGAAATATGATTTATGGCATGAATGGGAAATGTTTGGTAATGTGGCCGATTGATGAGATGATAAATTTGTGAGTACAATAAGGTAACTAGAAAGTAGTTAAACGAAGTCTAATGAAGGTGAAATTGACATGAATGATTTATGGCATGATAAATGTTGTGTGTATGATAGATGTTGATATGGTATTGGTATGTGATGGTCATAATTGTGATTGGTTTGGTAGCTCTTACATGCTTGAAATTGTGCCATGTATTGTTGTGTAGATGTGTGCAAGTGAGGGTGGCAAAATGGCTTGGTAAATAGCCTTGTTTTTGTCCACACGGGTAGACACACGGGCATGTGTCTAGGCCGTGTGTTTCACATAGTCAGCCCCTGGGCGTGTGATCTGGTCGTGTATCCCCTGCACCTAAATTGTTACAAAACAGAATGCTCAGTATTGAGCACATGGCCTAAGCACACTGCCTAAGCATACGGCCTAAGCACACGGGCGTGTGTCTTAGCCGTGTGACTTCAATTTGTTCTTGGATGACAAATAAAGAGTTACACGGTTAGGGACACGAGCGTGTGTGACCACACGGCCTACCCACAAGGGCGTGTCCCAAGCCACACGGGTGTCTGCCCTTACAACATGAAGAATTTTCTAGATTTTGTAAAATTTTCTAAAGTTCTTAGTTTAGTCCCAAACCGCTTTCAAAGCAAGTTTTGGGCCTCGTAGGCTCGATTTAGGGACGATATGATTGGTTGTTGAAAATTTTTAATTTGATGCCAAATTTATGACTTGAAATTGTATGATTGCTTGTGTATAACTCGTACCCTATTTCGATGTACTCGTACCCTATTTCGATGTTGGATACGAGTAAGAGGTGTTACAATTATTTACACTTATATCTTCCCTTTTATTTGCATTTATACCTTATACATTTAATGTTAATTTACAATTTATTTTAATGTTTTATATTTATTCACACTTATAAGATCAAGGCTTGTAGGTGAAAAGCTATAACCCCCAAAATAGTTAGCAAGAGCAAAGCTCCTAGCTATAAGATTAGGGCTTACAGGCAAAGAGCTACAACTTCCAAACCAGTTAGTGAGAGCAAAGATCCCAACCCTAAGATCAAGGTTCACAAGCGAAGAGTCACTGGCCTAGAATAGTTAGCAAGAGCAAAGCTTCTGGTTGTAAGATCAAGGCTGGTAGGCAAAAAGTTTCAGCCCTCAAAACAGTTAGCAAGAGCAAAGCTCCTAACTATAAGATCAGGGCTTGCAGGCAAAGAGCCGCAACCCCTAAACCAGTTAGTGAGATCAAAGCTCCCAATTGTAAGATCAAGGCTCACAGGCGAAGAGCCACTGCCCTAGAATAGTTAGCGAGAGCAAAGCTCTTAGCTGTAAGATCAAGGCTCGTAGGTGAAAAGTTTCAGTCCCTAAAACAATTAGAGAGAGCAAAGCTCCCAATTGTAATCTCAAGACTCACAGGCGAAGAGTCGCGGCCTCCAGAATAATTAGCAAGAGCAAAGCTCCCAGCAAAAAGATCAAGGCTCGTAGGTGAAGAGCCACAGCCTTCAAAACAGCTAGCGAGAGCAAATCTCCCAACTGTAATATCAAGCGCAAAGCTCCTAGCTGTAATATCAGTATAAAACAGACCGAGAATTGATATTCCTAGCTTATAATTTTGAGAAAAATATCTATGTAAAAAATAGAACGCGAATTCATATTCTCAGCTTATAATTTTGAGAAAAATCACTAAATAGAAAACAGATCGCGAATTCATGTTCCTAGCTTATAATTTCGAGAAAAATCTCTAAGTATTAGACGGCTCACGATTCCTACTCTATGTATGAAACAGTTTGTAGGTCTACATCCCCAACGCATTATTAGAAACACTCTAAGTATAAAGTAGACAAAGGAAGTAAGTAAACAAAAGATGGAAACAAACACTTATTTTATTAAAAAATAGATTACAGACATAATTACTGCACATCATCATTCCCCCCATCAATGTCTAGGTTCGTATCATTAGTAGTATGAGAAGCATCCTCTCTAATAGAAGGAGCCACGTTCACATCCTCACCTACAGCAAAAGGAACTGTGGTCGTATCACCATCAACGATAGAGGAGATCATGTCTGCAGCAGCCGAATCCTCCTCTAAGTAAAGGTTTCCTTCCGGGTGGCTGCAAAAGAGTCCTACACTACTCTAGAAGGGCTTTACACATCAAAACCCAGGCTGTTCATGACCATACCATCAAGAACATCGAAGTCCACCTTACGAGCATCAAAAGGACCACAAGCAACCCAGGCATGGAGCAATATGTTCTCCTTAAACCTATGCAGGGAGATTAGGATATTTTTAGACATTTCCTTCATAAAGGTCTCCAAAGCAACAACCTGCTTCTATAAAGTGCTATGCACATGCTCCTGGCACTCCCTAATAATCCTCTACACTTCAGTAGTGTGCTTCGCAGTGGTCTTCCTCAACTCTGCTTCCACAATTATTGACCTCTCATTCTCAATGCGAGCTCAACGGCGTACCCCTATGCTTTTATTTCCATTGTGATGAGACGCTCGATGAGATCCCCTTATTTCTCATTTATTACTTAATTCTTTCTTGCATCTTTTGATACATCTCATGCACCCTATTCAACTTAACCTTCATGTTTGCGAGCTCCTTATGATGGGCTTTTACATACCTCAATCTGACGTTGCTAACGTCAAATAACAGAAAATGCAAAGATGAGGAAAATTCATATGTATCTAAATCTCCGTGCCATGAAAATGGACCCCCAACAATCTCAGTAGGCACTTCTTCAGTAGTAGGGGTAGGAGGAGAACTCCGAGGGACAGGAGGCGGAGTATCTTCATCAACCGCAATTGGTGAGCTCACTTGGGTAACAGGTGGCAAGCTTGTCATAAGAGGAGAGTGAGCCTGAGTGATCGTAACATTAGGATCAACAAGGTCTTCTCTTCTCCTTCAACGATGCACCAACCGAGTACTGCTCTCCTCTTCCTCCCTGGAAAGGTTGACGTGCACAGCATCTACAGGAGTCTTACACTTCTTACTACCACTAGCTATCAAAACATCAATGTCCATAGCTTCATTAAGCTCACACGAGAGGCTGTCAGTCCCACTTGAATTATCGTCGTAACCCTGATTATTCCCTCCACCAATAACAAACCTATGGTCAGTAAGAGCAATTAACAAGTTAGAACTTCCCCTACCTCCTTCCTCTTGAATCAATTCGGGAAGAGCAAAAGGACAGATTTTCATCCTGTAATAATTATAGAAGAAGTTCGCAAGCTCCTCCTTGCGTCCCATCAGTATTCGGTCCAACTGATCACAGGAGCCACAAGGTCAAGTAGCCCCTACAGGTAGCCCACCAATTGATCAAACGACCACATTATTATCTCCTGTCCTCCACCCATTAGGGCTAGATCTTCTAGACAAAATTTGAAAACATTCCTCGCAATGAGAACAATCTCCAAGGCTAGCAGGCAACCAACGTGAAACCTTTGAAATTGCGTAACAGATTCATCCATGGGGAAGCTTCTCTAGAACACGCGCATATCCACGCTAGGTGAAGACTATTTGGTGGGAATCCGAAGTCTTCACTAAGAATACTGCGAACTCAGATATACTTCCCCCGTTTCAAGCGTAGGTTCTTACAATAATTTCAAATGATTTTTTAAACTTTTTTTTTGCGACAAGAGAAATAATAGAACCCTGCAAATTCATCCACATCGCTACTCTTCAATTAGTATAGATGTTAGAAAACGGCAAGCATTGGCACCTCACCGCGCTGACAACTATTGAGGAAATAGGCCATAGCCAGCCACCAAGAGAAGCTAGAAAGTTGTCTAGGAGTGAGGCGATAGTTGTTCTGGAGGCTATAGAAGAAGGGGTGCAGAGTTAGATAGAACCCAACCTTCAAGGCATGCAGTGGCAAAAGGAAGCTATTCAAGGCATGCAGTGGCAAAAGGAAGCTATCATCCATCGTCTTGCATATCCAATGCGATCCCCCAAGAATAGAGAATTCTTAGGTGAAGTGAAGAAGTTTTATTCCCTGCACGGCTAAAGCCAGCCCCATTTCCTCCAGTGTGGTGGTATAAACATAGGGTTTCTCTATCACGATAAACGAAGTCGATCGAGATGGCCAAACTGAGATGATCTGATTGTGGGCTCCTCTTATCTTTGGCATGGTTTGAGTAAAGGGAAAATAGAAATGGAAACTAGAAAGCATGAAGATTTCGTAAAAATTACCTTGATTCTAACATATGGAAAATGCCAAACTATGAAAAACCCAAACCCCTAAAAAGCCCCCCTTTAAAGAGGATTTCCTCAAACAGTTTGTATGGCCAAAGAGAACCAACAACCCAAATGCAAGCAGATAGGAAACGATTCATCTCTTAATAGTCAAATGCTTGAAGAGAACTAATGGCCCAGATACAAGCAAGCAGAAAACGGTTCATCTTTTGACGATCAGATCCATGCACCCAACACTCAGCCTCACTCATGACACGAGCATACCCAACAAGCTACACTCAAATCTAACATGATGGACCTAAGGCCCGCGACTTGATAATGCCCCTTAGGCCAACTAAGGGGGGACTGGTTTTTTATATATATTTGTAACTGCCAACCTAAATGTCCTAAAATGATTCGGGTCTCCGACGCTTGTCCCAGATGGACCCGACTCAGAAGAGGTATATTTTCCAAAACAGCTCGTAAGAAGAGTTTGCGAACGCACCTCGCGGGATGGGGTCACGAATGATGCTTGCAGGAAGGATATGAGAAAAGACCACATGCTGCGCAGACAGGCGTCCAACAAACTAGGGGGCGCGTAGAGAATGTCAGCACTAGAGGCAAGGAATGTCAATACTGGAGGCCCCAAGGTCGAGATAAAATGATAGGCCCAGTTATGAGCTGTAATAATAATAATCGAGGCATGTATAAATACCCCCAATATCCCTCTCAAGGGGACATGAGAAAAACACCTCAACAAAGTGCTAATTAGATCCAAAGTTTTTTATACCAACGGGAAGATAAAGTATAAACTAGCCCTATCAAATACTATATTGATTTTAGCTTTAAGCCATACCAGCAAGTTTGGACATTTGGTTCTGTACATGTTACGACGGAACGTTTTACTTTTTCTTTTTCCCCAAATTTGTTAAGCTATATTAAGGCTGGTTCCACGCTTTTCTTTTTAGGTTGAAATTGTAGTAAAATGGTATTTAAAAAAATATTAACACAAAAGATAAGATTTAAGTATTTTTTGGCTTTTGTATTTATTTGTATTAGCTATTTAAAATGTATTTAAAAATTTAAATTAATTTATATTTTATGAATTATTATATTAAATTATTTTAATATAATTTGTCATTATATTTAATTTTAATATCATATTTAAAATAAACAATTTAATATTAAACACGTATAATTAACAATTTATATTATGAACACAAGATTTTCCCACAAAACATTTCAAAAGAACTTTTTAAACCATGCTAACACATCTCAATTGCAACAATACAGAGACGAACTCAATTTAATTTAATCTGTTGATATAATTATATTTAAGAGATAATATTTAGTAAGTTTGGGTTCAACACTAAAGTTTTAGTTGATAACAATGATGCAAAGGGGTAAAGATGAAACAAATGATAATTTAACGGTCAACATTTATGATCACTTTTCTAATTTATAAGTTAACCATTTTACTTTACTCCTTTTTTTTTTTTTTCCTTATCAAGCAACCCTTAATATTTTTGTAGGTTGGATCTGTATACTGAGCTTATGAAAGAGGGAACTGTATAGAAATATAATAGGGTTGTTAAAGTTATTAAATGTTAAGTCTTAAATATGATCATATGATCCAATTAAACTAAATTCGAAAGTTTGAACCATCAATTATTTTAATTTTAAGTAATTGTGAGCTACTAATGTGAAAAATATCTTTTTGGTTATTTAAGTTTCAATTGTTGAAAAATAGATGGAATGGGTAAGGCCAAAAATTTATGGGTGGTGGGTCTCCTAATTTTTACCTACCATTACCAATGAGAATGAAAGAGTTCCCCTAATATTTTCTTTTGAAAAAAATAACCCGCAAAAAAAGGGAACTCAATAACCAGTTGAGCTGACTCACAATGCAACATACACCATTAAAAGGACAGACAAATGATCATTAATTATTAATTGATCAACATCTAGGTATAATAAATAAAAGACTGATGTTTTGTTATTGAGATTAATTTATCAACATCTAATTATAATAAATAAATGAATGAATAAAAGACTGCTTTTTGTTATTCAGATTTAAAATGAATGTTGGTGATTTTATTTTTTAAAAATATTTTTAATATTAAATTAAACGTATATGAAAACGAAAATCATCAAACATATTGATTTTAATTAATTTATTTCTTTAACGATTTATTAAACAATGTCGAAATTAGGAGGTGGCAACCTCAGGTTAAGCTTTAAGGATTACAAAAATAAGAGGATATTTGAAAAGCGGACGACACAGATCTAAAAAATGGACAGAGCTATGGTATTCTCAGAAACAGGAAGAAAGGTTAGAGGAAGGTAACTCAGATTCATAGAAACTTAGTCAAACAGTTTTCTAAATAAGTGAGTAACATCACTAATCTGATGAGATGCCTTCTATCGGAGACATGTAAAAGGGGATGACCATCTTTCGGTGTACTAAAGACGCGAAATGCTTTCAGAGAAGGAGAGATGTTCATAAATGAAGAATCTAGCTGTGGGAAAGGAGTATTAGGGTCTTTTTCTCTTTTTCAAGTTTAATTGTTTTTTAAGTTTGGGCTTAGGGTAATTTTACCAATTTTTTGTAGTGTTATTACTGTTGAATTTTGTTTTTGTCTTTCACTTCTTTTTGTTTGAATAAAACACGGAGACCAAACTTTTATAAATAAATAAATAAATAAATAAATAAAAGGAGGTGGCTGCCTGGCCTTCAAAATTCTTTCGAAATCCACTTTCGTCTTTGTAATAAATATTTTAAGATAAGATCATTTTTATTTTAACCCTTAACATTTTTTATTTTACAATTTGGTATCAAGGTTTATTAAATTTGATTTATTTTTATACAATTTGTAATTTTGTATGACGAATCTGGTAATATTGAATGTTTAAATTTCACCAATTTTATTGCTAATTAAGAATATAAATATGTTTTTTATCCTTAATTAAGAATGCTGAGTTTGCACCTGTCGTTTATCATAACTTATTTTTATTTTGAATAAAGTTTAAAACTATAAATAAATTTTTATTTAATGTATAATATTATATATAAATTTTGATTTTGTGTAATTTTATATATTAAATGTTAGTTTAATCTAATTTTAAAAATCACTAATATAATTTTTATATAACAATATTTTATGTTTACATATTACATGCACTAATAATTATATTTATGCAGTATAAAAATAATATATTCATTTTTAAAAGTGAAGAAATGAATAAAATAATATTTTACTTATACATTTAAATTATAGCTAATATTTTATATGTATCAATACATTAAATTAAAATTCATTGATCAAATTACATATTAAATAAATTCTTATTTAGTTTTTATATTAATCTCTTTTCACTTTTGAGCAGCTTTATATGACTAATAAATCAAATGGATGACTTTGAATGACTCATTACTGTTAATCAGTTTCCTTCTTTTTTCGCATTGAGCAAATTAAGCAATTACTTAAGTTATCTTGTATAATTAAGGTTACCTTTGAATGAGCAGTGAGATTAGCTTTAGTTAAATTAAAAATAGCAGTGATAATGTGATTTATTATAATAGCATTGAGATTAAGTATTATAATGGTGAAATTAAAATTAGTGGTGAGATGTGTGTTTAAATCTAAATATAACAATGGCAATGAGATAAAAGTAAAAAGTGACATTTAAGGATATAATATTAAAATTATATAAAGTTAAATAATAGTTAAAAGTTATTAAAAATATATTTATATAGTTGATTGAGTCATAACCCGATTGACATGGGCATTGTTACCAATGTAGGAGTACATTGGTTCAATTGAGCTGAAGCGCTTTATCTTCCTATTTATGGGTTGGAGAGGGACTATAAATAGTTCTAGGTATTGTATCAAAAAGCGCAAATATGACCAAAACCTATAATAAGATTATTCAAAAAATATATATTTGTATTCAAAATTATTTAAATTACATATATACCTAGTAATATAAAATAATAATTAATATTACATTATATAAAAATGATATATAATAAGGAAGGTGAGAGAAGGAGAAATAAGACAGTGAGCGAGAAGAGGTTGGGAACAATACGATGCGCTAAACTTATTTTATGCTTGAAAACATTTTGATGCTCCATGTTCTTGAATTCCATACCAACCTTAAGCCTTATAACGTTATAAGTTGAAAAGTTCTCTGTGACCTAGGTAAATCTATTTGTAGATGGACATTGTATTAAGTGATCATAATGATAGTTGTTTGTATGTTGCTAGTATAATTGAAATCCTTATGTAATTTCTTGATGGACCAATATATTTGATAATCTTTTTGCTTATATGCTTTGTAATATACTAGACTTAGGGGTTATATAGACTTTTTTAGCACTCTCTGACTGATAATTCTTGCAAATTCCAAGTTCTCTTTAGCATATTCTTGTAATTTTATTACAAAATACCTAAGTTGGAACAAATTAAATACAAGTCCTAATAGCGGTACCACCTCATCTCTCATTTGTGGACTTATGACGCCACCATAAGAAAGTGACATTAGTGAAATACATGGCAACAATATTTACCTTAGTATCATCATCCATGATGCCTTTGGCATGGAAGTATTGCTCCATTCCCTACAATAATTTGTCCACATCCTTTGCTAACCTCATCCCATTAAACTCTTTCGGCTTCGAGACATCTACCTTAGGCTTTGGTGTTGTAGATAACACCCCGTTACCCAAAGAACTTTGAAGATATTGAGCTCCTCAAACCTCAAATGCATTATTCTAATCAATCACCCACAATAGTATTAAGGACCCATTGCATCGAATTGACATTAGCACTTAAGGCCTCTGCCCCTTTTCCTTTAAGATGATCTTGCATCGATTCCAGCACTGTGGTATGTCTATTAACTTTCTCAAGGGTCCTTCACATCACCATGAAGCTCTCAAGTTTGGTAGCCCTGCCTTCCAATGCTGACAGCATATCCCTCAAGCTGCTAGCTTTCTTGCTCCTCCCATGTGTCTCCATAAACTTAACTTGCATGTCTACTCCTTTCGACATCTCAACTGGTGCCTTTGAACACTAGCTCGGGTACCAACTGTCATAGGGCTAGAACTCTATTCTAGCAAATCGCATGGCCTTGGGAGATTTCTTTGCTTCAAAACTGCCTCAATTGGCCTAACTCTTGAAAAGTGAGAGTTCTCACAAAAATTCTGTAAGGCATCGAAAAATATAGCGAAAGTAACTCGAAATGAAAGAACAACAAAAGAATTAAAAAGCCAAAAGAAAATAATGCATACAAGGTATTTGGGTAAATACTCTTAATATATTCTTTAACTCAAGAATGAGTAAAGTGATTACAAATGAAAGGGGAAGGCTTATTTATAGTTGATCTCCCCTAGATCCAATAGTACAAGTTGAATTACATCAATGACTGAGATTAGTTCCCATCTACAATAAAAGAGTCTTAATGGATTTAAAATATATACATTTTTATCCTTTAGGATTTACAATAATTATCCTTGTGAAAATACAATTTACTAGAGTGTTTTTAATTTAACCAAGATTCAAGTAGATGGGTATTAAGTCTCTTCCAAGCAATGGGTCGGTCTTGTTGGGCCGAATGACCCCCAGTGAGCAAGAGGGATCAAAGTGTGCATTGGTCATGGGCTCTTTTGCGCGGCTTGTAACACATACGCATGTAGTAGAATTTCTATTATTAATAGTGTTGTTAATTGAGTTACTGTCGTAAATTAACCTAACACCAACTTAAGATAGACAACAATACCATGATAAGCAATTGTATTCATTTAGTATTATTAATTTGATGTATTTATGTGTTTAAATTTTCTTTTATTCTCAAATTAATCTAATTTAATATGTATTTTCATTTTAATATCATACATATTTCTTGTGTTATTATTAACGAGTTTCAAATCATGTGTTTCATTATTTTTGTATATTTTTTAAATACACATTTGTATTCTACCTATGCAGTTTTCACACATATACGCGTGTAGTAGAATTTCTAGTATTAATAATGTTGTTTATTGAGTCGATGTCAACATCATGAAAAAATTATATTTATTTAGTATTCTTAATATGATGTATTTATGTGTTTAAATTTAATTTTACTTATAATTTAATCTATCTATTAATTTTAATATCATATATATTTCGTGTGCTATTATTAATTAGTTTCAAACTATATATTTCATTAATTATTGAATGTTATATATAAATATATCTTTATATTCTAAAATGTGGTTTCCACCCATACACATGTAATATATTTATTACTTATTTTCATAATCTATTGCCCACCCACGTTCCTTAATACTACTCCCATAACCATTACCATAGTGGGCACATGTTCGATTTCCTTAGGTTGCCTGCTTACAATTCATTGATATCGATATATATTTTACCATTCATTTTAGGTAATTTATGCTATTAGTTACTTAATTATGGATAATTTTTTTGTTCTAATCACTTAACTAAAAAATTACAATTTAATCACTAACATTTTTAAAATTATTAATTTTGTCACTTGATCATTAAGTGGATAATGGTGACACTATTTAATTGATATAATAACAATTTTAGTCCTCATGTTTTATACATTGTTAATTTTACATTGATTCTATATAAAAAATAAAAATAAAATTATACCTGTCGTAACCATTTTTGGGAAAAAAAAAGGGAATCGACTTAGATTTTGAAAATGAAAACGAATAGAGGAGTCGCCACCAATCCTTTTTGATGAGGTGTGATCGGGTCACCTCAAATTAATCATTTTAATAAAATTTAAGATTTAATAAAACGATAAATTTTGGTCTACGAAAATCAGAAAATGAGTTCGGGAGTCAGTTATGCACGAGGAAGGATTAGCACCCTCAATACGCCCAAAAATTGGTACCCAGTTGATTAATTAGTGTCTTAGTGTCGAAGATTGAAAACTTGAAAGACATTGAAATACAATCCCTCTTTGTAAAGAAAATGCTCAAATGTTAAAGACCTTCTCGTCTCAAACTATAAGAGGTCACATCCAGTAAGTTAGGACATGACATCTTGAATTTTCGAGAGCGAGCTTGCCTTTTATATAAAATTTACGTATTTTAACTTATTAAAAGGGTATTCGATTATTTAGAGTAAACGAGAGAAATCGAAACCCAGTAAGTTAGGGCACGTTTTCTCGAATTCTCAAACACCGAATATTGCCTTTGTTTTAAAACAAATTCTTATCTCGAGATGACAAAATGTCATACCCGGTAAGTTGGGGCACAACACCTTGTATCTCCGAGAATAAGCATTTTTCAAAACTCGTATTGCAATTTAAAAGAGTATTCCGTTATTTAGGTTAAATGAGAAAAATCGAAACCGAATAAGTTAGGGCACGATTGTCTCGAATTACCAAATACAGAATATTACTTTTATGAAGGAATTATTTTAAGGTATCGAGTGAAAAATATAATGTGATTTATTGTAAAACAAAAAACCAAATCATGGTGCTAATACGCAGTAATAAGTGCGACAGTATCAATAACAATGATATAAGCAATGAAAGCAAGGCTAGTAATATAAAGTATAAAACACAAGCAATAGGTAAACGAAATGATCGAATACATAAGTAAATTAATAAACAGATAAAAATAAAAATAAATAAAGCATGGCAAGATAAAAATGACAATGATAACAAAAACAACAATAATAATAACAATATAAATAATAATAACATAAAACGATAATGATACGTATGGTATTAAAATATATACGTAATAATAGAAATAAAAGTATATATAACATTAAAAATATGTGCACGGGATACATATGTGAAATAAGTACATAATAGTTATAAAATATACATAATAGAATGTATGAATAATATGATATTTACAATATACATATACATAATATATATAAAATTATAATAATAAAAAATTATATGCATGATATAATATTAATATACATGTGCATAATATGGAGTATAATATATATGTATATTAAAGGGATGTATTTGACACACGAATGTATTAACAAACAATAATATCAAAAATTATTAATGATAATACATAAATATATACGTATGTACATGTTAAAGATATATACATATATAATAAAACATATACTAATGTTAATAACGAGTATAATAGGGTAAAATAGATATAATGATAATACATGTATAACGTGGTATTAAAAATATGTATATAATATAGTATTTAAATATGCATACATCAAATATATATTAGGAATAATAATAATATAATTAAAAAATAAAAAAACATAAATATATATATATATATATATATATATATATATATATAAAATATATGTATGTACAAGTATTGATTGAAACTAAAAAATATATATATAATAATTCTAATAGTAGTAAAATATGCTAATAATAATAATGATAATAATAAATAGAACAATAAATAATATTAAAAATAAAAATGGTAAAACAATATAAAAACCAACCTAAATCTAAAAAGGACTAAATTCGAATCAAAAGTGAGGTTTTGGGGCCAATTTAAAAAGAAATATAAAATAAGGGACCTATTTGAACACGCGTGCGACTACAGAGGGCCAAAAGGGCAATTTTCTCGAGCCCTTAAGGACCAAATTGAAAAATGCGATAAACTTCTGGGCTAATTTAAAAGATATGAAAACCTGATTGCGATATATATAAAAAGCAGAAGGACCTCGCGCGCAATTAGACCATTATACAAAAATACGCGGATCCTCTAGCGGGTCGGGTCGCCTAAACGGCGCCGTTTTGAGGTCTCCAAAATCCCCCTAAAACTACGTCGTTTTATACCTATATATAAACTAATTTTTTTTTTTAAAATTTCATTCTTCCTTTTTGTTTTTAAAAAAACACTTTCTTTCTTTCCTTTTCTTTGTGCAGCGCTCTGGTCCTGGGTCAGGCTTGGTGAGTGCCACCGCCTCCGCCGCATCTCTCGTTGCTGCCATGTATCGCCGTGTCTGGCGGTCGGAGGTAAGAATCTCTTTCTTTTTTTTTTTGCGTTTTAATGATGTGTTTATTTTTTTATTTCTTAATATTGTATATTCATGCATATATGAATATGGAAGGGATAGATTCGACCATGAAATAGAAACGAAAAAAGGTAGAAGAATCACCTTGGGCCTTCAGATTCGATTTCTTAGGTTTTTGGATTTGATTTGATGCTATGTTCTTACTTTTGATATCACTAGAGTTGCTGCTTTTTTTGCTTAAAAGACCGAATGCCCTTTTTTGTATATCAAAGATTGCCAAAAAACATCTATTTTTGCTTGGCTTTTTATAACCCTATTTCTTTACAACTTGTTTTTCAATTGATTACTCTGTTCTTCTTGCAGGTACTCGGGCGGTGGATGTGACATGGGCGGTGCTGCAGGCGTCGGCTGGTAAAAGGCCCCTAGGTGCGGTGCACCTAGGGTTTGTTTATTATTTTTTGATTTTGGGTATTGGGCTAACTTGGGTTTTGGGCTTCATTGTGTTAGTTGGGCCTACAAATTGGGCTTGTACAATACCCTTTTCTAAAATTGATAGGATACTAAGAATTTCTGAAAATTCAAAAATAAATAAAAGAATTTCTGAAAATTCAAAAATAAATAAAATTTAAAAACACATAAAAGTTCAAAAATAAAAATAAAAAATAGATAAAGTGAGAGAGGACGAGGAAATATATATTTTCATTATAATAAAAGAAAAGATTTGAAATATAATTTGAGTTTATCATTTGAGTTTTGAAAATAATTTTAAATAAAAAGAAAATTTTATATTTTTGGCTAAACAAATGGCATCGAGTCAATTCAAAAGTCTCAAAATATCAATTCTAGAAGAATTTCTTCAATATCATAGAACTTGACTTGAAGATATTACTACTAATTTGGTTATGTTGTGTTATTAATTTTTATTGGATTTTACTAAATGATTATTTCGTTCTTATATCACAATATCAAACAATCTTGAGCTTTACTACGATAGAATCTTGAGTTTTCTTGCATGAACATTAATTTTTAATCATATTTAATCTTTATATAAGATGAATATTTTGTTAAGAGATTGAAATTGATCTATTTTTTATTCGTTTTATGATTTTATGGCAACGCTAAATAGTTGTTGTTGTAATAACCTAGCAATAACTTGAAATTTTTATAAAATTTTCTAGTTTTAAATAAATTTGAGGTTTATTATTATTATTTATATATATAATTAGGGTTAATTGCCAAAAGTATAAATGAGAACTAAAATTATTATTATAGTAATTAAAAATACCATTGTAAGCTATTTAATAGTCCAAGACTAAAAAATAATTTTAAAAATATTAGTAATTAAATTGTATTTTTTAATTAAGTGATTAAAACAAAAATTTATCCGTAATTAAACTGGTGTAGTATTAATGGTTTTTGCTAGATAAAAGTTCCCAGTCATTTGCTAGCTATGCATAGTGACCACATACATAAAGCAAATGAATACCCTTCAGTTCTTGCATATTATATGAAAGAAAAACCTTAATTTCTTTCCCACATTTCAGCAACAAAAACATGTGTTTTTTTTTTTTGGTGAAACAAAAACATGTTTTGATTATGCGACAACTATGAAAAAACTTTGACCACCTCATAGCAGCGACAATGGTGGTTTGAGCCATTACAGTCACTGGAGTAGGTAGAACTTATAGATCGCTTAATTCCCTGCCGGTAGATTAATTAACCAACAAAACGAGAACGCTAATCACGAAGTTTGGCCAACAAAAGATCATAAAGAAATGACTCAATCCAGTTCATTATTTAGATATGAATAGGTCAAAGTTCAAAACACCAAGTAACCTAACCTTAAGGACTAAAAGAAAACATCCTAAAAAAACTTCAAAATATTGTTAAAAAAATATCCACAAACTATTTGACTGCATCTTCATTGTGCAGATATACTATCAGTAATCTGTATATGCTTCTTTATAGTTTTTGTAATTCAAGCACATGAAATACCGACAGTGGAGGCTGCAGTGAATCTTTCGGATGCAGTTCTCTTAGCAACCAAGGCGTTAATCTCCGGCGAAAGCCCTCCAAAATCAATCTCCGGGACCTCGGGGATGGTTGTGAGCGAACCTGTCTTGTCGTAAACCACGTAGTAGTCGTCGTGCGATCTTTGTTTCAGCCACATAAGGGAAGAACTCGAACTTTGTCTGAATCTAAACATGGATTTGAAGAGTTTTTGAATAGACCGAGAGAACTTGGAAAACTGCTTCTTGGAAACTGGAGGCGGAAGGGCAGAGGCGGTTGACTGTGGAGGAGCTCTGTCGACTAGATGAGGCATGGACATGGTTCTTGAATGGATTGCTGAGTCGAGTTGACGGTTGAAGGAGTTGAGTTCAAACGAGTCATAAAGATTGCTACCACAGTCCCAAACAGGATGCTGCTTGGCCTTCTCCTGGTTTTGACTTTGCTTTTGTTGTTGTTGTTGTTGAAGTTTTTCCTTCTTCTCCTGGGGATGGTGATTCTGGTATCGTGCTAGGGATTTCTCCATCTTGTTTGGTAAGAGGGAAAACAAAAAAGAAAGTGAGAAAACAAGAAAGGAGTTTGTGATTGACTGATTTTCCTTGAGGGAGTTGGTTTATGCCGAAGGGAAAAAAAAAAAGAAGAAAACGAGTGTGTTACTGCGTTCACGGATGTCTTCATATCAACCATTAAAAACGGAAGAAGTTTCCATGTTGCTAAGATTGCATTTATTCAAAGATGGTTGAGAGATATGACACTTCTTTTGCATACTAAATTAATTAAATTTAATTCTATTATAATTTTCGAGTTATATTTAAAATTCGTGGTTAATTGAACCCATAAGATGGGAAGAATTATTAAATAGTTTTTCTTATATTTAAGCTTATTACTAATTTGGTGTCTCGACTTGAGCACTACTTTAGTTAAAAAATATTTGAAAATTATTTTCTACAAAATAAATTTTATTAT
Organism: Gossypium arboreum; assembly: GCF_025698485.1. Taxonomy (NCBI): domain Eukaryota; kingdom Viridiplantae; phylum Streptophyta; class Magnoliopsida; order Malvales; family Malvaceae; genus Gossypium; species Gossypium arboreum. The sequence goes on along the minus strand of NC_069077.1, from coordinate 42,704,231 downwards.
GAAGAGGTTATTTTTTCTTTAATATTTTAAAATTAATTAAAAATATAGTGAAATTTGAATCTAAAACATAATAAATCACACATATTTTAATTTTATAATTTCGTTTATTTTTATATAAAACTTTTAATAATTCACCAACATTCACTACACAAAAATAATGTTTCGTCATATTTCAAAAATAAATCAACATTGATTTTAGGTATAATCTAGGGTGAAAATTTCATGACGTTTATACAATGAAACAAATAATTCAAATTTATTTTTTACCTTATGGTGACAAATATCTCAAACGTCATGATGTTTTGTGATGTTTATTTTAACTTTCAATATTAGGGATGTGTCATAATCTACTTAAGTCAATGAGATTTTAGTTTATAACAAAATTGGGGCTCTAAAATTTTGATATCTCAAATTATGCATAAATAATGAGTTTGTTTAAGTTTAGCTAATTTAATTATTCAATTCATTAGTTTTAATGATTGATTCTAAGGTGAAAATTAAAAAAAAAGAGAGTCAATATCAAATTGTTTTTAATTTTATTTTTCTGGTTTGAATTAAATTTAAATATTTGGTTATCAAATTTAATTTGTAGTGATTTATTCTATAAATAACTAAAGTTAATTTTTAAATTTGCCTCTCTATGAAAGAAATCATAATGAAAATAATTGTATCCCCGTATACTTCCGACATTGTTGATAGATTAATTAAGATCGAATGACTCTTAGATGAAGTATGAACACACGTTAAAACTTAATCCGGAAAAAAAAACAGGGTTTCTAACTGCTGTGATATCATGTGAACTATGAATGCGAAGCCAGGAAGGTGAAATTAATTGAGGCAGCTAGGAGCTACCATTTTTATTTTGATTCCGTAATAATTATTGTTTTCACTAGTACCTGAAAATCTGATCTGGTTTGTTTGAAAATCATAAAGGTAAAGTAGAATCCAACAAATATTGCATTGTGTTTTTAGTTAATTATATATGCAGAAGTAATAAATAATTTTTTTGAAAGGACTAATATATAAAATTTATTATCAACTAATTCCCTAACTAAGAAACTCTAGCTTTTACTTATTATAATTGTTTATAGTGGTCAAATTATGACCCTCCATCAAAACGTCTCCTTTTCCAATATTTCCAATATATATATATATGTGGAATAGAACTAGATTATTCCAGTCGTATCTAATAGATACTAGCTTCATTCCTGATCTCTTTTCAGTTTCTTTTGACTTTTAAACTAAATCAATATTGTTTTGTTATGATTTTCGTCTTCTGTTATGTTGTATTAAATTTTAGTTTTTATGTTTTGATTTCACATAATTTGGTTTTTATTTTTATAATATGGTTATCAATCCTTATAATTTAATAATTATATGATAAAACAACCTTTTCAACTGTTTTTCTTTTTCTGAAAGGGATATTATTAAAATAAATTCATACATTATAAATGTAAATGGATTAAATTAAAATAAAAAATAAATTTAAATTTATAGTCTATTAATTGGGTATTACCTACTCTAAAAGTAATTTAAATTTAAATAATAGTTGTATAAAAAAATCAAAGTCATGCTAGTGATTGGGGGTGTGGATATTATTATATTTATAAGGAAGCTAATTTTGTTTCATTGATTGTTAAAGCTATAAATTCTTTATATAATATATTATCTTTTCCTTTATTTAATTATTGCGTTTATGCTTAGCTTTTAAGTAATAATAATTTATTGTTTAAAGATCAGATAAATTTTCATGAGAATCAAAGACCAAATGTCAGAACAAAAGAAGCCGTCGATTTGGAAGGAACTAGGGTTCACATATTAATTACACAGATTTAGAACAGTTCATGGTCCTGATTTTTTTACCAGTTGTGGGAAAGCGGAGGAGGGAGAATTGGTTTGGATATCCTAACTTCATAGTACCATACCAATGTTTTTAAATACACCAATTAAAAGAAAAAGAGAGATGTGTAATTAATATGCTATATACACATATGTGGCTAAAATACATGCAACGATACAGACTTGCTATCTCTTCCTTTTTTACATTTATCATCAATGGTCGTGCATTTATTTACATAATATTGAGACAACTACAATATGGTGAGAATTTTTGTAACCGTGAGAAAAATTGAAAAAGTAAAATTAAAATAATTTAAATCATTGGATGAAATTAATTTAAGTCATAAATTTATACGTATTATCAAATAAAAAATCGCTCTACCCTAATTTTGCTAATTTTTTCTCTCTTTTTTTCTATAAGCCAAAGGTCCCCAACGGTTCCTTAAAGATGTTCGATGAAATTTCCAATAGAGTAGAAACAAAACTTCTTCTTAGTGTTTGGAGTTAGGGTTTACGTTAAGAGAATCCTCTTGGTGCATATTAGTTGTTTTTGGCATGCGGGAGTTCTCTTAGTTCCTTGCTATTTCTTCTTGATTTTTTTTTTTGGGGGGGGGGGGGATGGCTTGTTTTTCTTCATTTTCTTGTTGATTTTGTGTTATTTATAGCTTCTCAGCTTTGATTTTGTGTTATGTCCTTTTCACAAGCTCTGGATTGGAGGAAACTTTTTGATTCGTCTTCTGAGCAAAGTTTGGTGTTTTTTTCCACAAGAAGTCCATAGTGGTTCTATTACTATAAAACCTCCAGCTGAGGTATTTGATAAAGGGATTCGACGTTGGCATCACTCACTGGTGGCTCAATTTTTTGGGCAGCCTCCCAATTTTGGTTCTTTGCAAAAGTTGGTTGATATGCTTTGGAGTAAATAGGGGGTTGTTGAAGTCAACATGGTAAGTGAAAATCTATTTATTTTTCAATTTTCTTCTTCTGCTCCTCGAGATTAGGTTCTGGATCATGGCCCTTGATGTAACACCCCTAACCCACATCCGTCATCGGAATAGGGTTATAAGATGTTACCGAAGTTTACGAAATAATTATACAAAAATCCCATTATTTACCTATATTCACATCAAAGCTATCCACTCAAGTCATAGTCACTAAATTATTTATATCTAGAGCTACAGAACTCAAAATTAAGATCCGCTAATTTTCCCTAAAACTACACTCATGTATCTTCCTACCATAAAATTTTCAGGATTTTTGGTTTAGCCAATAAGTATAGTTTATTCTTTAAATTCTCCCCTGTTTCACTGCTCGATGGTTCTCACCACTCTTCACTAAAATTTAATTATCTCTTTATACATGATTCAAATAATGTTATGGGTTATTTCTCATAAAAATAGACTCATTGAGGAATATAATCATATAAATTATGTCTCATAATTATTTTTGTACAATTTTTAATGATTTTTACAAGTCAGAACAGGGAGCTCGAAATCACTCTGACCTTATCTTACAAAAATTCAAATATCTCCTGATATGAAAGTCTTTTGCTTACACCGTTTTTCTATGTGAAGCTAGATTCAATAGGCTTTAATTTCATATCTTATTCAACCTCTAATTATATTTTCATAATTTATGGTGAATTTTCAAATTCAAACTACTGCTACTAACCAAAAACTGTTTTAGTACAAAATATTGTTAACTAGTTTATAACATCTTTACTTCAATTCATTTAAACTCTATACATGCCATATAAATTTTTAAACATAAAAAAAAGCTACCGGAATTGATCTAGATAGTATGCTTTGTTGTGTTGATCCGATCTACCAACTTCACTTCAATTCAATCTACATAAAAATATCAAACACACACAAGTAAGCTTATTGAAGCTTAGAAAGTTCATAGGTTTAAAAGTAATGCTTACCAAACATAATATTTCCAAACAATACCAAAACATTTACTAAGTTTCCTACCATTCACAACCACTGTTATAATACTTCACATAGTTGAGCTCAACATTAACAACTACCCAATCTCTTTCATTTGGTTCACTTCTCTTGTATTTCTTATTATCAAATTAGGAAACGGCTTACGAAATTGAGTACGTCATTGTTCAGTGCCACGATTCATAAACTCAGTATGATTTTCCTCATTGAAATACCATACCTACATTTTACAACTCGGTATGGGAAATGCCATACCTACATTTCTTAACTCAGTATGGATTTGATAATACCATACCTACATTTCACAACTCAGTATGGATGATACCATACCTACATTTCACATTTTGCCATGGAACAATCATGGTCTTATCCGTCAATTCATCATATGTCACGATACGAACGTACTCAATTCCTGCGTTTTTTCCTAATTTGCATTTTCCACATTTATTCTTTCATTAACAAAATTTTCACAATCCCACAACAAATTCCTATATGATAACACATTATATCATTCAATCATTCACAGATAAACATCTAAATTCAACCATATGAACTTACCCGGCTGATTTGTAGAAGATATTGAAATTTAAGGACTATTCCGCAACTTTTTCTTTTCCTCGTTCTTCTTTGGATTCTTGATATGATGTAAAATTATGAAAAACCAGTTTTCTCCAGACCTTCTATGACGTTTTGGCTGAGAAAATATGAAGAGATCTCTAGATTTTTCAATTTTTTCCTTATTTTATATGTTAAAATTGTAAAATTTCCAATTTTGCCCTTATTTCCCTTATTTTTCTGCTGATTTTCTTACCCTTGCCGTCCAGCCTATTCACTTTTAGGCTTAATTACCCTTTAAATCCTCTTTATTTTAACACTTGAGCTATTTAATCCTTTTAGCAAATTTTGCATTTGTTACAATTTAGTCCTTTTTATTTAATTGACTACTCAAACGTTAAAATTTCTCAACCAAACTTTAATACTAACTAAATGACACTCCATAGATATTTATAAAAATATTTATGGCTCGGTTTTCAAATTCGAGGTCTCGATACCTCATTTTTTTGACCCGTTTGACCTAATAAATTCTTTTAATTCACTAAAGTCACTAATTCACGAATTCTTCTAAATTCTTACTTGACTCATAAATGTTAAATTACTATCTTGTTCAATCTTACTTGTCGGATTTAGTGATCTCAAATCACCATTTCCGACACCACTGAAAATTAGGCCGTTACAACTCTCCCCCCTTTAAAAATTTCGTCCTTGAAATTTGTTACCTGAAAATAGATTTGGATACTGTGATCTCATTGAATCCTCTGTTTCCCATGTTGCTTCCTCCATGCCATGTCAATGCCATAATACTTTAACCAATGGTACTCTTTTGTTCCGCAATTCTTTAACTTCACAAGCCAAAATCTTCAATGGTTCTTCTGAATAAGTCATATCTGGTTGAAGCTCAATTTCAGTATGAGGAATTACGTGTGAAGGATCTGACCTATACCATCTTAGCATAGACACATGAAACACATTGTGAATCTTTTCAAGTTCCGGAGGTAAAGCTAACCGATAAGCTACAAGACCAACCCTTTCCACAATTTCATATGGCCTTATGAATCTCGGGCTTAATTTTCCTTTTTTACCAAACCGTAACACCTTTTTCCACGGTGAAACTTTTAAAAATACTCGATCACCCACTGCATATTCTATGTCTCTTCATTTTAAATCTGCATATGACTTCTGACAGTCTGAAGCAACTTTTAGACTATCTCGAATAATGCGGACTTTTTCTTCAGTTTCCCGAATCAAATCAACCCCAACTATTTTTGATTCACTCAATTCAGACCAACACAATGGAGTCTTGCATTTTCTACCATAAAGAGCCTCAAATGATGCCATTTTTATACTAGACTGATAGCTATTATTGTAAGCAAACTCAGCCAACGGTAAATACCTTTCCCAACTGTCACCAAACTCGAGTATACAACATCTTAACATATCTTCTAAAATTTGAATCACTCGCTCTAACTGTCCATCTGTTTGAGGATGAAATGCTGTACTAAAATTCAATTTGGTACCTAAAGCTTCTTACAGTTTATTCTAAAATCTCGAAGTAAACCTTGGATCCCGATCCAAAATGATAGAATTGGAACTCCATGTAGTCTCACAATCTCTGACACATACAATTCTGCTAACCTCTTAAGTGAAAAATCTGTTTTGACTGGAATAAAGTGTACTGACTTTGTCAATCTATCAACAACCACGCATATTGAATATTTCTTTCTTGGAGTCATAGGCAATCCTGACACAAAATCCATTGTAACATGCTCCCACTTGCATTCAGAAATCATAATGGGTTGTAATAAACCCGTTGGCACTTGATGCTCTGCTTTAACTTGCTGGCAAATCAAACATTTTGCAATAAATTCTGAAACTTCTCTTTTCATACCAGGCCACCAATATGTCTTTTTCAGATCACCATACATTTTTGTACTATACGGATGAATAGAATACATACTATTATGTGCTTCCGAAAAAATATCATTCTTCAAATCAGAATTATTTGGAACACAAATCCTATTATGATAATGCAACTTACCTTCATCATCAATACTGAACTCTGAATCTAAATTATCTTGAACCATTTGTCGTTTCAACACCAATTTTGGATCTTCATTCTACAGCTTCTGAATTTGTTGAAGGAACATTGGTTTTACTTTCAATTCTAGTAATACAACACCTTCTTCATTAAGAGCCAAATAAGCATTCATTACCTGAAGTGCAAACAAGGATGACTTTCGACTAAGTGCATCAGCAACTACATTAGCTTTCCCTGGATGATAGTCAATAACCAAATCATAGTCTTTCAGCAGCTCTAACCACCGTCTCTGTCTTAAGTTCAGTTCCTTCTGAGTCATTAAGTATTTCAAACTTTTGTGATCCGTATAAATATAACACTTCTCACCATATAAATAGTGTCTCCAAATTTTTAAAGCAAAAACAATTGCAGCTAACTCAAGATCATGTGTAAGGTAGTTCTTTTCATGTGGTTTTAACTATCGTGAAGCATAAGCCACAACTTTTCCTGACTGCATTAACACACAACCCAAACCACTTAAAGATGTATCACTGTACACAACATACGGTATACTTGATTTTGGTTGAGTCAAGACTGGAGCTTCTGTTAGCATTTTCTTTAACTGATCAAAACTCTGCTGACATTCATCAAACCACACAAAATCAACATTCTTCTATAATAAACAAGTCATTGGTGAAGCAATCATGGAAAAATTCTTTACAAAACAGCGATAGGATCCTGCTAATCCCAGAAAACTTTGCACTTCAGTTAAATTCTTCGGTGTTTTCCAATTCACCACTGCTGAAATTTTACTTGGATCCACACGAATTCCTTCAGCTGATACAATATGACCCAAAAATCCAACCTCATGAAGCCAAAACTCACATTTATTAAATTTTGCATATAACTGCTTTCCTCTCAAAGTGTGTAGTACAATTTTCAAGTGCTATGCATGTTTGGATTCTGTCTTTGAGTAGACCAATATGTCATCAATAAATACCACCACAAATCTATCTAAATAAGGCTAAAAATTTGATTCATTAAATCCATAAATGCAGCAGGGGCATTTGTTAAACCAAAAGACATTACTAAAAATTCGTAGTGACCATACCGAGTTCAAAAAGCAGTCTTTGGCACATCACATTCTTTAACCTTCAACTGATAATACCCAGATCTAAGGTCTATCTTTGAGAACACTGCAGCACCTTTCAGTTGATCAAACAAATCATCGATACGAGGTAATGGATATTTATTTTTAATTGTTACCTTGTTCAACTGTCTGTAAGCAATACACAATCGCAACGACCCCTCTTTCTTTTTCAAAAATAAGACAGGTGAGCCTCAAGGTGATGTACTCGGTCTGATGAACCCTTTATCCAATAACTCTTGCAACTGTGTCTTTAACTCTTTTAACTTAGCTGGTGCCATTCTATACGGTGTTATTGATATCGGAGCTGTACCCGAAATTACATCAATTGCGAATTCAACCTCACGATCTGGGGTAAACCAGGTAATTCCTTAGGAAACACATCAGTAAACTCATTAACAACTGGCAATTGTTCCATCTTCAATTCAGAACCTCGAGCATCAAGAATATAAGCTAAAAATGCTTCATTACCATTCCAAATCAATTTCTGAGCTGCAAAGGCTGAAATAATTCTGATATCATTCTTTTTATCCCCAAACTCAGCTAAAACTATTTCCCCTGTCTGACATTTTAAATCAATCCATTTTTCTCTACAATTCACTATGGCATCGTGTTTAATCAACCAATCCATTCCAAGAATAACATCAAATTCTTGGAAAGGTAACAACATTAACTCAGCAGATAATTCACATCCTTGTATTTTCAGTGGACAATTTCGACATATTAAATTAACTAACACACTTTGCCCTAGCGGATTAGTGACTTGTACATCAAGGTCAGTGGACTCAACAGTCATTTTCTTTTTTGACACTAATACAGTGCAAATATATGAATGCGTAGATCCAGGATCAATTAAAGCATACACAGAATCATCAAAAAGATAGAAATTACCAGCTATCACATCTGGAGCAGAAGCTTCTTCCCTTACCCAGATAGCATATGTACGTGCAGGTGCTCTTGTTTCTGATCGGGCTGCAGTATCTCTCGTTCCCGAACGAATAGTCCCAGCAGCACTGCTTTGACCTGAACGTTTACTTTTTTTAGGAGTATTTGCTTGCTTCTCCCCTTGTTCTCTGTCTTCTTTTAACAATTGAGGACAGTCCCGAATAAAATGATCAGTTCCACCACATTTATAGCAAGCTCCGGTTCTTCCCCAACATTCACCAATATGAAATCTACCACAATTTTTGTATCTAGGTCTCGGAATATTTTGCACACTACTAGCACTAGCTGCTGGTTTATTAGTTACATCGACATCTCATTGAGCTGTTTTACTTTTATTCGATCGTTCCAGAATTGTAACAGGTCGACTAGAATCATCTCTGAACTTTTTAGCTGGAAAAGTCAAAGTTGGTCTAGAGAAACTTCTTTTGTATACCTCTTTACCTCTTCTTTCTCTTTGCATCTTTCTGTTATACACTTCTTCCATATTTTGAGCTCGATCAGACAGAACCACAAATTCTCGAATCTCTGTGCCTCCAATCATCATTCTGATTTCATCATTAAGCCCTTCTTCGAATCTAATGCACATTTCTTCCTCTGTTGGTACAACATCCCGAGCATATCTACTAAGATACACAAATTCTCTTTCATATTCGACCACTATTTTATTCCCTTGTCGAAGATCAAGAAATTCCCTTTTCTTCTTATCTAAATATCTCTTTCCCACATACTTCTTTTTAAACTCATTTTGGAAGAATTCTAGGTAAGTTTATTTGCAGGTTCCACTGCTTCAATAGTTTCCCACCAATTATACGCTTCTTCTTTCAATAGTGAAACCGCACACCCCAGATAGTCCTCCGAAGAACACATCATTTGTTTAAAAACTCTCTCCAACCTCTTTAACTAATACTCTGCTTTAATTGGATCATCGTCCGATCTCCCTTGAAATTCTTCAGCTCTGAACTTTCTGAGTTTCTCAATCAGTGTTCTTTTACTAGATTCATCTATTAAAGGAGGAGCAACCGGGGTTATAATTGGTGGTACAGTAGGGGGAGGAGGAGGTTTTTGTGCTTGTCTTCTTCCTTGTATTGTTCCACGATACCATTGATTTATTAACCCGTAAATCATATTTTTAAGTTCTTCCTCTCTCATCAAAGAAATCAAAACATTACCACTTGTTCCTTGCTCAGAAGTCTGTATTCTACTATTAACTTCCTCTTCTTGACCAGCACCCTCAGGTCTATCAGACATCTTTACAATCTATAACAAAAATTAGTAGTTAGATCGGTTCATTCACATCACACTATCACAGATTTATATGGTATGTATTTCTAAACACTTTACACATCACATTCGTTCTGAGAATCGACTAAACCAAAGCTATGATACCAATAAATGTAACACCCCTAACCTACATCCTTCATCGGAATAGGGTTATAAGATGTTACCGAAGTTTACGGAATAATTATACAAAAATCCCATTATTTACCTATATTCACATCAAAGCTATCCACTCAAGTCATAATCACTAAATTATTTATATTTGGAGCTACGAAACTCTAAATTAAGATCCGCTAATTTTTCCTGAAACTAGACTCACGTATCTTCCTACCATAAAGTTTTCAAAATTTTTTGTTTAGCCAATAAGTACAGTTTATTCCTTAAAGTCTCCCCTGTTTCACTGCTCGACAGTTCTCACCACTCTTCACTAAAATTTAATTATCTCTTTGTACAGGATTCAAATAATGTTATGGGTTATTTCTCCTAAAAATAGACTCATTAAGGAATCTAGCCATATAGATTATGTCCACAATTATTTTTTTACAAATTTTAATGATTTTTACAAGTCAGAATAGGGGAGCTCAAAATCACTTTGACCTTTTCTCACAAAAATTCAAATATCTCCTGATATGAAAGTCTTTTTCTTACACCGTTTCTTCTATGTGAAGCTAGATTCAATAGGCTTTAATTTCATATCTTATTCAACCTCTAATTAGATTTTCGTAATTTATGGTGAACTTTCAAAGTCAAACTACTACTACTAACCTAAAACTATTTTAGTACAAATTATTGTTAACTAGTTTATAACATCTTTACTTCAATTCATTTAAACTCTATACATGCCATATAAATCTTTAAACATAAAACAAAAGCTACCAGAATTGATCTGGATAGTGTGCCTTGTTGTGTTGATCCGATCTTCCAACTTCACTTCAATTCAATCTACATAAAAATATCAAACACACACGAGTAAGCTTATTGAAGCTTAGCAAGTTCATAGGTTTAAAAGTAATGCTTACCAAACATAATATTTCCAAACAATACCAAAACATTTACTAAGTTTCTTGCCATTCACAACCACCGTTATAATACTTCACATAGTTGAGCTCAACATTAACAACTACTCAATCTCTTTCATTTGGTTCACTTCTCTTGTATTTCTTATTATCAAATTAGGAAACGACTTACGAAATTGAGTACATCGTTGTTCAATGCCACGATTCATAAACTCCGTATGGTTTTTCTTATTGAAATACCATACCTACATTTTACAACTCGGTGTGGGAAATGGCATACCTACATTTCTTAACTCAGTATGGATTTGATAATACCATACCTACATTTCACAACTCAGTATGGATGATACCATACCTACATTTCACACTTCGCCATGGAACAATCACGGTCTTATCCGTCAATTCATCACATGTCACGATACGAACGTACTCAATTCCTGCGTTTTTTCCTAATTTGCATTTTCCACATTTATTCTTTCATTAACAAAATTTTCACAATCCCACAACAAATTCCCATGTAATAACACATTATATCATTCAATCATTCACAAATAAACATCTAAATTCAACCATATGAACTTACCCGACTGATTTGTAAAAGATATTGAAATTTAGGGACTATTCCGCAACTTTTTCTTTTCCTCGTTCTTCTTTGGATTCTTGATATGATGTAAAACTATGAAAAACCAGATTTCTCTAGACCTTCTATGGCTTTTTGGCTGAGAAAATATGAAGAGATCTCTAGATTTTTCAATTTTGTCCTTATTTTATATGTTAAAATTGTAAAATTTCCAATTTTGCCCTTATTTCCCTTATTTTTATGCTGATTTTCTTACCCTTGCCGTCCAGCCTATTCACTTTTAGGCTTAATTACCCTTTAAATCCTCTTTATTTTAACACTTGAGCTATTTAATCCTTCTAGCAAATTTTGCATTTGTTACAATTTAGTTCTTTTTATTTAATTGACTACCCAAATGTTAAAATTTCTCAACCAAACTTTAATACTAACTAAATGACACTCCGCAAATATTTATAAAAATATTTATGGCTTGGTTTTCAAATTTGAGGTCTCGATACCTTATTTTTTTGACCCGTTTGGCCTAATAAATTCTTTTAATTCACTAAATTCACCAATTCACGAATTCTTCTAAATTCTTAGTTGAATCATAAATGTTAAATTGCTATCTTGTTCAATCTTACTTGTTGGATTTAGTGATCTCAAATCACCATTTTCGACACCACTGAAAATCAGGCCGTTAAACTTGGCAAATCCAGAACAAGCAGACAGTGTTGAGGAAGTGGGAGCCTAATCTTCAGAGATTGGATTCTCCCTTGACAATATGCCGATTTGGGTTCAGTTAAGTCTAGTCCCTTTAGAGTTTTTTACTCAAAAGGGGCTTAGCTACATTGCAAGTGTGCTTGTTATTTTATTTTTACATGGATAATATCACAACTTTGCAACAATGTCTTGCTTATGTGAATGTGGTGTGTCTTGAGATTTCTATTGATTTTTAACTCCCTCATTTTATTAATTTTAAATTGCATGATGGTTAATTTGTTTCTATTAGAGTTGAAGTACTATGGCTGCCGATGCGTTGTTTACAGTGCCAATATTTTAGTCATTATGGTAAGCAATGTTCTAAGAAGAATGAGGTGAAAGTTTGAAGGGCTATGCAAAATGGTGTAGAACTACTCAAATTTTTGTTCCTGAAAAATCCGTTGCAGTTCGAAATGAGAGTGCTCTTGATGGAGGTGCAGCTTTGACTTCAACTTTTGAAATCTCCTTTAAAGGTAAAGCCGTGGTTGTGGATCTTTCCCCTACTCTTAAATAGAAGCATGTTAGTCTTACGGGATCTAGTAATAGATTTGAGGCTTTAAGTGTTGAGCTTGAGGATTCTAATGATGTAGTTGCTTTTGATATTGATGTTAAGCAATGTGTTGTTGTTGATGATAATCAAACTGAAAAACTTGAGTTTTTTCCTCAGAAGCCTTGGTTAGCCTCACTGACAGTAGCTCCTTTTGTGAGATCACTTTGACAAAGGTAAGAAGAAGATGAATAATTCTCCTGTTAAAGGACGAGAAAAAAGAGGTGGTAAGAGAGATGGTAAGGGAGGTGCACATTCACTTCATGCTCCATAATTATTCTCTTTTGGAATATTAGGGGGTTTAATAATCCTCTAAGGTAAAAACTTGTAGTTGATAGGTTAGTTAGATTGAAGATTGATGTTTGTTGTTTTTTGGAAACTAGAGTTAAGTGTAATAATGCTTCGATTATTTTAGGGAAGTATTTTTAGGGGTGGAACTCTATTTCCAATTATGATCATTTTGTTAATGGTCGAATTTAACTTAATTGGAAGAGTGCTTGTATTATGGATGTGTTGTATGTCTTTGGTTAATGTATTATATGTAGTGTGGAAGTGCAACATCAGAAAGTTTTCTTTTTAGCTGTTTATGCTTGTAATGATGGTGTTTCTCGTTGAGAGCTATGGCCTCACTTGTGTTCTATGAGTGGCCAAGTTGGTGATGCTCCATGGTTGTTGGGTGGTGACCTTAATGTCACGCTTTTGCTTGAGGAGAGTTATTCTTTCGATAGTTCTTAGTATCTTACTATTGGTATGAAGGACTTTCAAGCTTTTGTTAGGGAGATTGAAGTCTTTGCTCATGCTTATTTTGATCATGTTTTTACTTGGTCTAATCATCAATTAGATAGGCCGATTGCGAAGAAGCTTGATAGAGTTCTTGTTAATGCAGCTTGATTGCGATTTCTGCCTCATTCAAGGGTTGAGTTTGCTACTCTTGGTTATTTGTATCATTGTCCTTGTATTGTCTGGTTGGAAAGACCTATGCAATCCTTGCCAAAGCCTTTTCTGTTCTCTAATTTTTGGGCTAAGTATGATAGGTTTTTGCAGCTTGTTGCTAAATCTTGGCAGCCTATTGTGGTAAGTGATCCTTTGTTGAAGTTATTTACCAATCTTAAGAGACTGAAGCCTATCTTAAAGATGCTTAACATTGAGGCTTTTGGTAATATTTCTGCTCAAGTTAAGGCTAAGGCTAAGGAGTTGGAGAGCTTGCAATTTGCTTTGTTGTGAGTTGATCTAGTTAGAAATGGTCATATTGATCAGGTGAGAGTTGATCTTTGGTTTTGCAAGAGGCCGAAGCATGTTTTTATTGGCAAAAAGGTCGGGTGCAGTGGATTAGGGAAGGGGATCAAAGCACTAAATTTTTTCATAGTATTGTTGCAATTAAGAGGAATAAACACACTGTTACTTCTCGTTTTGATGTAGTAGGTAATCGATTGGAATCTTTAGATCAAATTTTTGTAGAGATTTTAGGGTTTTATCAAAATCTTCTTAGCGCAGTTGATTCCAATGTTGTTGGGTGGTCAGATTTTTTGGTTTAGAAGTTACTGCCTAAACTGTCTAATGATGGTCATTATGTGTTAACTAGACCTATTATCAATGAGGAGATAAAGTCAGCTATTTTTGGGCAGGGGAATGAGAAAGCCCCTAGTCCTAACGGTTTTATAGCTTTTTTCTTCAAATCTGCATGAGGTATAGTGGGGCATGATTTTCTTGAGACTATTCAGTATTTTTTTTGCATCCTCTACTCTTTTGGCTTCCTTTAATGCTACTTCAATTTCTTTTGTTCCTAAATGTGATAATCCTAGCTATGTAAAGTATTTTTGGCTTATTTCTTGTTGCAGTGTTACTTATAAGTGCATAACCAAGTTTTGGTTAATAGAATTACTCATTTTCTACCTGTTTTGATTTCTAATAGTCAAAGTGCCTTTGTTAGAGGGCGTAGTATCACTAATAATACCATGTTGGATCATGAGCTAATGCGAGGGAATGGTAGTAGACATATTTCTCTTATATGTACCTTGAAGGTTGATCTTCAAAAGGCATTTGATTATTTGTACTAGGGTTTTTTGCTTTCAATACTTAGAGCTCAAGGGTTCCCTGAAAAGTTCTTGAAATGGATTGAAGTTTGTTTAACTACACCTCGATTCTTTATATCATTTAATGGAAGCTTTATTGGGTTCTTTTGAGGGAGGAAAGGTATTAGGCAGGGAGATCCTTTCTCTCCTTACCTTTTTGTGCTTGCAATGGATGTGTTATCCAAGTTATTTGATGTTGCTACCATAAATGCTCTCTTCAAGTATCATCCTAAGTGCCTTCGAGTGCGGTTGACTTATCTAATGTTTGTCGGTGATCTTCTTATTTTTCTAAGGGTACTACTGATTCGATGGGTAATGTTTATTGTGTTCTTCAGCAATTTTATTTACTTCTTGGGTTGCAACTCAACGCATCTAAAAGTGAATTGTTTGTTGTTGGGGTGTCTCAATAGGAGTTAGCTCTCATTACTACTTGCATAAGGTTTAAAGTTGATAGGCTACCAGTGAGGTACCTTGGTGTTCCTCTTGTTTCTCGAAAGTTGTCTCAGTCTAATTGTGTTGTTTTAACCAATAGGATTCTGGGCAGGATTCAAGGAAGGTCTACTAAGCACTTGAGTTATGCTAGTAGACTGTAACTCATTAAAGTTGTGATCTTTAGTGTGCAAGCCTATTAAAGTTGTCAATTTCTAATGCTTAAGAATGTTCTTAAGAAGGTTTATCAATACTGTCTTAGCTTTTTTTAAAAAGGGAAGGTTGGCTCAGGTCGAGGGGCTCGTGTTTGTTAGAAGGCGATTTGTTTACCTAAATCTGAGGAGGGCTTGAGACTAAAAAATGTAATAGAATGAATCAAACTTATATTTTGCAGCTTATCCGTGCCTTACTTGCAAGAGAAGGGTCTCTTTAGATTGCTTAGGTTAGTGAATATGTGTTAAAAGGTAGGGTTTTTCTAAATGTAACTCCTACGTTAATAAGTAGATAGAATTGGCGAAGGATGCTTAAGTTGAAGCCTTTGGTTACTGTCACTTCTCAATAGTTTGCTAATACTAAAACGAGTACTTCTCGTTTGTGGGAGACAATTAGAACTCGTGGTATGAAGGTGGAATGATGCCATTTACTATGGTTCCCTTTACATATTCCTAAGCATTCTTTTATTGATTGAATGGTCATTTTTAATAGACTCTCAACCCAAGATCTTTTACTTGCTTTTAGGATTTTGATTGATACTTGTTGCTTCTTTTTTTTTTGTATGGATGCTGCAGAAAGACATGACTACATTTTCTTTGAATGTAGTTTTTCAAGAAAGGTGTGGCAATCAATTTTGCGCCTTTGCTCCATTCATAGGGCTATAGGAAGTTGCAGGCAAAAGTTAGCTTGGGCGATATTGAAACTTAAAGGAAAGTCCTTGCTTGTTGCTATACTCAAGCTTGATTGGAGTGCATATTTGTGTGTGATATGGAGACAGAGGAACAAGATGTATTTTGGTGTATCTTTCTTGATTTAAGATGCTGTCCTAATGCAGATTAAAGAGATTGTGCAAGCTTGCTTAGGAAGAATACCAATCAATAGAATTGATCTTGTTAATGTTTCAATTTGTGTTTCTTGGGGTATCGTTGGTTAATTTGTTTGTATAACTTAAAGTTATTGTACAATATTTTTTTGTTCTTTTGTAGTAGTTTAACTGCATTCTTGGATGATTGAATTTCATCATTCATCCAAAAAAATCGCTCTACCTTTTTTACATTAAGGAAGGGTTAAAAAAATACAGTAACTGTGATAAACTGTAATTTATACATATTTCTATCCTATGCTTAGCACATTTTATGGATGATTTTTCCTTAAAATTGGTGAATTCGATGATCCTAATGCCTTAATTTCATATTTTATACTTAGGTGAGCATAGGAGAGTGAAAAGAACGAGAAACGAGCCAAAAACGGAGAAAATGGGCCAACGTATGAAATCAACACGACCTAGACCTCCTCACACGGGAAGACCAAATGGCCATGTCAATTTGGCAGAATCGAAGCACGACTCACACGGGTGGACCACACACCCGTGCCTATTTAACAGGCTTGACCACGGCCTGAAGTAATCGCACACGGGCGTGTCCCTACCGAGCCCAAGTTTAGTCCAATTCAAAAAAGGACAATTTTGAGGGTTCTTAGGCATTCCAAAGCCTATAAATACACCCTAGAGGAGGAGGAAAGAGGACACAGAGGGAAGGAGGCAGGGAACTGCTCAAGGAAAGCCGATTGATCCATTTCAAAAGCTGGATTCATCATCAAGACTGAAGATCTCCCCTCAATTTCCCTTCAGGAGTTTTGAGTTTTTCTTTATGTTTTGTATTCATTATTCTTCTGAGATGTTTACCTTTTTAGTTATAAACTAAAACCCCTAAATACCTAAGGGGAATGAAACCTAAGACAAATCCTGTTATTATTATCTGAATTGTATGATAAATATTTGACTTGTTCTTAATTATGTGTTCTTAATTCTTGTCTTGATATTCCAGGATATTGATTCAAGTTAAGCTCTTATTTAGAGGAGGAATAGACCCTGTCTAAGAGTACATTTGTCATAATTAAGCGGAGTTGGTTGCGCGCCTAGAGATAGGGTGACAAGATTTTGCCGGATTAGGGTGAAACCTAATAAGGGGTTCCATAGATAGAGTTAATGCAACCCTAGGGAGTTAATTAGAAAGAGATTTCTATTATTCAACCTAGGGTTAGACGTTGTTAGTCTCGTAAGGGATAATAATATAACTTAGGGATTTCTACGGATCAAGTCAAATGAATAAATCGTCCGATTCAGAGTCAACTAACAAGTGAAGTCTAGGTGGATTTTTCCTTAGGTATTGTCTTAATTCAATCGTTTTTCCAAAAGTAATTCTTCAATTCTATTTTCTGTGAATTTTTAGTTTAGTTAATTAGTTAGTTAAAAAACAAACCTCATTATTATAATAAAAAGACAGTCATTACCAGTACTTTTAGTTCCTTTGGGTTTGATAATCCAGTCTTGCTAAAGCTATACTATTGTTCGATAGGTACACTTGCCTTCATCGTGATAATAGTTAGTTTCAAGAACGATTCATTATAAATATTTAAAACCTATCACGAATATCACGTATCAAGTTTTTGGCACCGTTGCTGGGGAACTAAGATATTAGGAACACTCAATTTTTATTACTTTAGCCATTTACTTTTACTGCAATTGAAATTTTATTCTAATTTTTATTACTAATTCTTTCTTTTCCTTTTTTCTGGCAGGTTCCTATAGTTTATGACTAGAAGAAACCCGTCAGGACCATTACTTTTTGACAGTGAGATCGATTGCACAGTTCGTAGAAACCAAAGAGAAATAAGGCGAAGCTTAAGATACACAGAGAACGAGTAAGAGGACGATATTCAAGCCACAACCAAGGAGATGGCTGAAAACCAAGAAAAACTGATACCTCCTCTGATTGCTGTTAATCAGAATCCTGCTCCGCGCACTATGTATGATTATGCTAAACCAAATTTAACAGGAACTGAGTCAAGTATAGTTAGACCTGCTATTGCTGCAAATAATTTTGAACTAGAACCTAACACAATTCAAATGATACAACAGTTTGTTCAGTTTGATGGTTTATAGGACGAGGATCCCAACGCTCACTTGACAAATTTCATAGAATTTTGCGATACATTTAAAATCAATGGTGTTCTGATGATCCCATACGTCTTCAGTTGTTTCCCTTTCCGTTAAGGATTAAGGCTAAATAGTGGTTGAACTCGTTACCATGAGGGTCAATCACTACTTGGGAACAAATGACCGAAAATTTTTTATTAAAATATTTTCCACCGGCTAAAACAACCAAATTACGTAATGATATCTCTTCTTTTATGCAGATGGATTTAGAAACACTCTACGATGCATGGGAGAGATACAAGGACCTTTTGAGAAGGTGCCCTCACCATGGGTTACCGCTTTGGCTACAGTTTCAAACATTCCATAATGGCCTGAATCCTTCGACTCGATAGATGATTGATGCAGTCGTTGGAGGAACTATCAATAATAAGACATTTGAGGCGGCTTACAAATTTATAGAGGAGATGTCACTGGATAACTATCAGTGGCAAGTTATGAGAACAAAGCCGACGAAAGCAGCTGGTGTTTTCAACCTCGACGCGGTTACTATACTATCTAACCAAGTAGAACTCTTAAATAAACAGATTGACAGTTTGTGTGGTTCTATTCAGGTACATCCAGTGATGAGGTGCGATTTGAATGGAGGAGGAGCATGTACATAATATCAACCCTTCAACCCTAGCATCAAGGAGGAACAAGTCCAATATATGGGTAACAATAACTCTAGAACCCAAAATAACCCATATAGTAACACTTATAATGTAGGTTGGAGGAACCATCCCAATTTCTCGTGGGGCGGTCAAGGAAATCAAAGGCCACAACATCTTCCGGGCTTTCAACAACCACCTTACCAACAAGAAAAGAAGCCGAACCTTGAGGAGATACTAACCAAATTCATCTTGGTGTCAAAAACTCGTTTTTAGAATACTGAGACAGCATTCAAAAATCAATAAGCATCGATCCAAGGGCTTGAAACTCAGATTGGACAGCTTGCCAAGTTGATTTCTGAACGACCACAAGGTAGCTTGCCAAGCAATACAGAATCTAACCCAAGGGAGCAACTCAACACGATTACTAGTCAAGATGAGGAAGGGTTAGTCACACTTGAACCAGAACCAAGGTAAGAAACTGAGATAAGCAAAGGTAAAAGTAAGGTAGACCATAATGAGCAGAAATCGGTAAGTACAGAATACAAACCTCGTGTGCCATACCCTAATGCGACAAGGAAAGACCGCTCAGATGAACAATTTGGTAAATTCCTTAAACTTTTAAAAAAAATACATATTAACTTACTGTTTATCGAAGCTCTATCGCAGATGCCAAACGCAATGAAATTTTTAAAGGAGGTTTTAGCAAATAAGCGGAAGTTGGACGAGGCTTCACATATGAAGCTAAACACAGTTTGCTTAGCTATTCTACAAAATAAGCTACCCAAAAATTGAAAGATCCAGGGAGTTTTACAATTCCTTGCTTAATTGGTAGTTTAGATGTTAATAATGCATTAGCTGATTTAGGGGCTAGTATTAACGTCATGCCTTACAAGATGTTTAAACAATTAGGTCTTGGGAAACCTAAACAGACTAGGATGAGCATTCAATTAGTAGATAAAACTATAATGTTTCCTAGGGGTTTTATTGAAGATGTGCTACTTAAAATCGATAAATTTATATTTCTCGTTGACTTCGTTGTTCTAGACATAGAAGAGGATAGAAACACTCCTTTGATTTTAGGAAGACCCTTTTTAGCAACTAGTAGAATGATTATTTATGTTGGCACAGGTGAGCTCACACTTCGTGTGGGAGACGAAACAATCACCCTTCAAGCTCGCAATTCCGTCAACACATCAAAAATTGAAGGTGATTGTCTAAACCATTCTACTAAAATTGACAATATGGTGCAATCTACTTTGTAGGAAATGAGTTTGAAGGAAGTACATGAGCCATTTTCAAGCAATAGTGGACGACCTATTCATGAAGAATGAAGGCTCGACGGACACATAAACCGAGAACACACGATAAACCAAAACTATGCCAGAACGAGCTCAATACCTCACCAAATCAACTTAAGGTTGGAGATAAAGTTTCATTAGATGCCGCAGATCCTCACATTGACACTGCCAAACCGAATGAAGAAATTCCTCTTACGCACTTAGCATTTTTCCATTTGGTACAGTCGAGGTAAGTTATCCCAAATTTGACACTTTTAAGGTAAACAATACCCGCCTAAAACCTTATTTTGATAAGATTCACAGCAGGAATGAGGAGTATAAACTCCTCGATCCACCATGACCATTCAATGGAAAGGTAAGTCGAGCTTAGACTATAAATAAGCGCTTCTCCAGAGGCAACCCAAGCACTAACAATATTAATTTCTTTAAATTTTAGTTTTAACATCTAACATACTAACTGACTCATGGAACGCAAGCTTTCGAAAGCACACACGGCTTAGGACCATGTAGAAATAGGGCAAAGATTTTCCCCAGCACGGGCTACGATAAGTAGCCACGGCCGTGTGACATGGCCGTGGGCGAAACTGCCAAAATAAGACGGGCGTGTAACACGCCCGTGTTTTGAAACCGTGGGTAAACCTGTCAATTTAACAAGGGCATGCGCCTGCCTACACGGGTGTGGGAGAAGCGAATGGAGATCGACACAGCCATGCAACATGGTCGTGTACACCAAAGCGCCTAATTTCAAAAAATACGAAACGGACGAAATGAGCTTAGAGCACACGGGCGTGCGCCACAGCCGTGTGCCCCAATTTCTCTATAAACACCTATTATTTATTTTATTTTTATCTCTATATTTTGAAATTATTTTATTTATTTATTTCCTTTTAATACTATTTTACCCTGAGTTTTTACAATTTTTATTCTTTGGCTATTTCATTACGAGTAATTATGCTTCAGTATACCTCTTAATGAGTTCCTGATTTTATCACAGTAAAAAAAAGCTCCAAAGCTCATCCTCGCATATGGACTAATGAACCTCTACCACCACCAAAGTATCCTCCTTCACCTTCACGCCGATTATTCTCTAAAACTTCAGTTCAAGGAAATTCATTCATCACTCAGGAAGTTTCATTTCTCTCCCTATCTTATTTTTATATTCTTTTTTATTTATCTATCTTCGTACATTGAGGGCAATGTACATCTTAAGTGTGGGGGGTATTCATTTCACTATCAGAAAAATCCCTGAATGATTCCTTGTTCTCTTGAAACGCTCTCATATCATGTTTTGGATAAATTTTGATTGATTTATGACTTTTATTGATATATCTTGAATTAAGACATAGGCATTTATGCATTGATTGTTTAAACTTTAAGACATTAGGGAATCAAGCATGATAAGTTGATTTTTGAAGAATTAAAAACTTTTAGGTTGTTTCCCTAAGTTTAGGTATTTTCTTGAGTTGGAATTCACAAGTTTCAACATAAAAAAGCCATAATTTTTGTGAGATCTTGAGCCTTTAGAGCATCTATTATTTCTTTCATGCTCACTTTCATTATGAGTGTATCAGTATTGAATTGTTATTCTAGAACTTGCTTGATTATGCATGTCAAGACCACACCATTTGATTTGATATGTCAAAATGATAAAGGCACTTAGATTTGACCTACTCACTCCACAAAAGCCTACCTTCACAATTAACCCTTAGTGAACCCCCTTGAGCCTAACAACCCATTCATTGATGTACCCTCAATATTAACCCAGAACTCATTATTATTGAAATCCCCTAAATTAATTTGATCCTTATTTTTATCGGGATTTGAGTTGGAATAGTTGCTTAGCTATGTTTCATTCTATTTTGTAATTTGACTTGTTTTTAAAATATATATATAAATATATATTTATATATACATGTATACATTTTAGTAGTGGTGATCTTCTGAGCTAAAAAGTTAAATTCTATATTCTGAGAAAAAGCTCTGTTATATGCAATTGATGACTAGCCATTTTTCTAGCTAGACAATTTTTCAATTCAATCTCGATTCTAACATTTTCTTTCAGCTTGTGACCACACCCCCTAACCAAAGCCACGTTACAACCCTCTAAAGACCTTTTGATAGATGTTTCATCTCAATTTATAGTGGTGGAGATTTGATTTCATGCAAGCCTATGGTAATGACTTTTCATTATTAACTATTGAGTGCTGCATTTATTGACCTTAATCACCTCGAGTGATTTGAGTGAATCTTTAGTGAGGATGTGAAACTCTGTGACATTTTGAATCAAAGGTAATTATTTAAACAAGGGGAGACACCTATGTTTTCATGATAAAATACTCAACTTGGAATGTTTGAAACTTTCATGTTCTTTCAGTTGAATTTTCAATGTATGATTACGTAACACCCCTAACTCGTGGTCGTCGCCGGTGTCGGACACGAGGGGTTAACGGCCAAATCCTCTCAAGGTACCAACCAATTTGACATTACCAGTCAGGCTGGAAAACTGCGTCACCGTCGCCTTAAAAATCATATCTCGAGTTTCAAAACTCGGAAACTGGTTTCATAAATTTTCCCTGAATTTAGACTCACATACCCATCCATGGATTTATTTCTAGAATTTTTGGTCGGGCCAATTGGTACAGTTTATTAGTTAAAGTCACCCATGTTACAGGGATCGACTGCTCTGACCTTCGCGCGTTACAACTTGAATATCTCTCTGTACAGGGATTTAATACTGGTGCCGTTTGTTTCTAATGAAACTAGACTCAAAATGGAATCTGTACATATAAGGCATGACTCCTAATTATTTCTGGATAATTTATGGTAAATTTTCAAAGTCGCGACAGGGGACCCAGAAACCGTTCTGGCCCTGTCTCACGAGAACTTTAATATTTCTCAGTATACTGCTCATATGGTTGTTTCGTTTCGTCCATATAAAAATAGATTCATCAAGGTTCAATTTAATAATTTACTCACTATTTAATTCTGCTTCTACTATTTTTAGTGATTTTTCAATCTCATCTCACTGCTGCTGTCCGCAACAGTTACTGCAGTAGACTATGCCAATTTCATGAATCTTTCCTTGGCCTTAATCATCCATCATACATGACACAAATTATGGCCACCTTATCAAAATTAGAGTTTCTAAGACTCGTGGCTATAGGTTCTAGCATCCCACTCGACGACCATATAGGCCATTTTCACATGGCTTAAAGTTTACAACCCACAATTCGACAAAATATAATAGCCTATACATGCCAAATGTTCTTCAACAACGAAAACAATACCACAAGATTTCAGCCGGTGTGATGACTTCAACGACGGTCCCGATCACGCAAACAATACGAGTCCGAGAGACCTAAAATGGGTGACAAGAAAAACACCGAGTGAGTTTACAACTCAGTAAGTCATAAGCATTCATCAATCCACTGATAAAGTTACTACAACATGTACGACAAACGAGGCTAGGTACTCATCCATATCGAATCTATACCATAATACCTCGGACCTTTCGGTCCAATCTCGCACCAAGTCATACATCCACATTTCATATTCTACACAACAAGATAATCGAAACATTTTTACACATTAACTCATTTTCCAGCACAACCATACAATTTCAATCATCACATAGATTTAAGGCTTACCAAATTCAAACCCAAGCATGAACGTATTCTCTATTCGTCATGGGCTCGAGGTACTTACCCGATCCGCTGTCCATACTCAATTCAATGGAGACACACCTCCATATATATAGAGTACGCACACACAGTGCTTACTACTCGATTTCGCACACTTAGTGCAACATAATTTAAGCCCGCACACACAGTGCCATACCCTTCGAGCTCGCACACCCAAAGGTCAGTATTTTTCCAGCTTGCACACATAGTGTTATATTTTTCCAGCATGCACACTTAGTGCCTTATATTTCCAGCACGCACACTTAGTGCCAATCTCATCACCATACACACGTATTGTTCAGACACATAGTGCCGAAAGCAAACTTTCTACACATTCCACTATTTCTTTTACATTCAACAATTATCCTCACTCCATACACATACAATTTCATTTATACATATATAGCATTCCATTAAACACAATTGCATAGATTTTCCAATCATTTAAGCAATATCAAACATATGTGCTTAATGACTTACTTTGTTTGGGGTAGAACGGTTCCAAATCGGCTACTGCTTGCTTTCTCCTTTCCTTTGTCCAATCTAGTTCCCTTTGCTCTTGAGCTAAATCAAACAATTTACCCTCCATCAAACACAAACATACGGCATTCACATGCATTATTATGGTTATTGCCGAATACTTAACACAACTAAGCTGAAAATTTACTCAATCTCATCTTAATTTATTGCTACTTATTTATCAAAGTTTCCAATACAAGGTATTTAACACCTATGCCCATTTATACCCCATATGGCCGAATACTCATGCACACACACACATAACAACAAGAACTCAATGGCACAAAATTTCCTTTTGTTAAACATTCAACTCACTCATCTCCATGCTTTCATCACAACAACATCAAAACACTCACCAAGGAAGATAACATGCATGGTCAATACTCATGCACACACACACATAACAACAAGAACTCAATGGCACAAAATTTCCTTTTGTTAAACATTCGAACTCACTCATCTCCATGCTTTCATCACAACAACATCAAAACACTCACCAAGGAAAACAACATGCATGGCGAAATTTAACTCACCTAACAACTTAGTTTCGATTTGAGATTCAAGGATAATTTTGAACCAATCCTCCAAATCATGCATGCATTTTCAAGAGTGGCATAAAACATACCTTCTTGTATCAAAACACCTTAGTCTAGTAAGCTCCCATGGCTGATTTTCTCAAGCTTTTTCCCCTTTCTTCTTAGTATATTCGCCAAGCAAGGAGAAAATGAGAGAATGAACACTTTTTTTTTCTTTTGTTTTCATCATATCCCTATTTTTTTCAATTTCATTTCTTTATTCTTTCAAGCATAATCCATTAGCTAAACATGTTTGAAACATGTTTTCCTTGCCCATCACTCTTGACATGGCGGCCACTACCCTTAGGAATGGGCTATTTGACATGCAAGTCCATTTATTTTACTTCATCCTTTTATTAATCTCTTAAAATTAGCCACATCTATTTAAATCCTTTCACATGAGTCCTTTTTCTTTCAATTCACAATCAAATTAACTAAATCAAAGAATTCAAAATTCACACATGCATTTTCACATATTCTAGACAATAAATATTACGTTCGAACATGTCGGTGACTCGGTTTAGCGGTCCCGAAACCACTTCCCGACTATGGTCAATTTTGGGATGTCACAGATTACCTATGAATTATTTTGAGATATTATCGATAGAAATTATAAGTTGAGAAGAATTTATTTTGATTATGATTTGAGGATTTTGCTTGAGGACAAGCAAATGCTTAAGTGTGGGGGTATTTGATAAACCGTAATTTATACATATTTCTATCCCATGCTTAGCACATTTTATGGATGATTTGTCCTTAAAACTGGTGAATTCGATGCTCCTAATGCCTTAATTCCATATTTTATACTTAGGTGAGCATAGGAGAGTGAAAGGAACAAGAAGCGGGCCAAAAAACGGAGAAAATGGGCCAACGTACGAAATCAACACGGCCTAGACCTCCTCACACGGGAAGACCACACGGCCGTGTCAATTTGGTAGAATCGAAGCACGACTCACACGGGTGGACCACAAGCCCGTGCCTATTTAATAGGCTTGACCACGGCCTGAAGTAATCGCACAAGGGTGTGTCACACGGGCGTGTTCCTACCGAGCCCAAGTTTAATCCAATTCGGAAAAGGCCAATTTTGAGGGTTCTTAGGCATTCCAAAGCCTATAAATACACCCTAGATGAGGAGGAAAGATGACACAGAGGGAAGGAGGTAGGGAACTGCTCAAGGAAAGCCGATTGATCCATCTCAGAAGCTGGATTCATCATCAAGACTGAAGATCTCCCCTCAATTTCCCTTCAGGAGTTTTGGGTTTTTCTTTATATTTTGTATTCATTATTCTTTTGAGATGTTTACCTTTTTAGTTATGAACTAAAACCCCTAAATACCTAAGAGAAATGAAACCTAAGACAGATCTTGTTATTATTATCTGAATTGTATGATAAATATTTGGCTTGTTCTTAATTATGTGTTCATAATTCTTGTCTTGATATTCCAGGATATTGATTCAAGTTAAGCTCTTATTCAGAGGAGGAATATGTGACAGCCTTAAAACGACCCTAGTCGAAATGTGGTTTCGGGACCACAAAACCAAGGCATAAAAATAATTTAATATTTATTTTATTGCCTATAATGTGTGTTAACTCATGTGTGATATTTTTTATGCTTTGATTTAGAATTATAGATGTGAATTTCACTAGAAAGGACCTAGTAATAAACTTTGAAAGTATGAGGGAAATGTGTGATGACTAATTAAAGGATGCATGCAAAACAATGGACTTGCATGTCAAATTCCCCCATAGTTAGTGGCCGCCATGACAAGGATTTATGGGCAAAAATCATGTCATGAAACATGTTTGGTAAATGGGTTATGATGGAAAGAATAAAATAAGGGTATGGAATAAACAATTAATGTTAGTAGATGAGAAACAAAAAAAAAAAGTGTCCATCTTCCTCCATAGCTTGGCCGAATGTCCTAAAGGAAGAAAGAAAAAAATTTGTTCATCTCTTTTCACTCTCTTGTTGGCCGAAAATACTAAGGTTAAGGAAGGAGTTTTGCTTCATACTTGGTTTGGAAGAGGATTAGGAAGAGGTTGGCTAAACTTGCATCAAGATTAAGGTATGTTTGAGGTTCATGCATGTTTTTAGTTGCTAGCTTAATGTTCTTGTTAGCCCATGGTTCAAATCCTTGTTATGTCATGGGAATGAAATTCGGCCAAAGTGAATGTGGTGTTAATGCCATTGCATGTTAAATAACAAGCTTGAAAGTGATACATGTGATGGAGGATTGAAGATTCTTAGATTTTCTTTTAGCATTTTTTGAATGAGATACTAAGTTCTTTGTTTCACCATGACCAAATTGAAATGGTGTGGTGTTGTGGTATTCGCCATGATATATCCATAAGTATAATTCATGCATGTTGCATGGTAAGTAAGATTTAAGCTTTGGAAATGTGTATATATTTGGATATAAGCCACTTGAGAATTCGCCCTTGCACCTACATGAATATATGTTTGCACATGATGGATTGGTATGACATATATACTAATTCAAAGTGTATATTTGCTTGTGATGATGTGTTGATTATGAATTAAATAAGAGATGTGCAATGAATTACGATATGTAATGTGTTAGTAGTAAAATGTATGCTGTTTTTTTTTGTGTGGTATTAAGTGTATATTCGCCACATGAGGGTAATTAGTGTGCATGCATTCGGTTTGAGGCAAGCATATTGATGCCTATTCTTGGCTTAGAAAATTCGCTAAGAGGAATATTAACTAATGTGTTGAGTTCGATTTATGATTTCGTACATATACAACTTTGATGCCTAATGTATATAAGGGCCAAGTACTTTGAACTTCACGTTGATGTTTGAATGTATTGAATTGCTTGTTGTGATGTAAAATGTGCATGACCATTGTGTATTTGAGCTAAAGGATGGCCATATGACCATTTACACTCCTTGTCATATTCGCCATAAGCTATCATGATGAGATTTTAATAAGTTAAATTTGTGTAAATTAGCTCAAGAGCAAAGGGAGCTAAATCCGATAAAGGGAAGGAAAAGTAGTTGAATAGCCGTCGAAATCGCTCGACAACATCCAAGGTAAGTCTTTGAGTGATGACCCTACTTGAATTATATCAAAATTATGCTCCTTGTTTGTGTGGCCATTGAGCCGAAATAGTAAAGGTTGATAGATATTTTGTGTTAGAGCTTTAGTAACGAAAATGAACTATGGACGTGTCTTGAATATTGATATATATATGTAAGTGAACATTGGAAATATATCCGGCTAAGACCAAGGCATTCGTATGCGAGTTGATATATCCGGCTAAGACCAAGGCATTCGTATGCGAGTTGATATATCCGGCTAAGACCAAGGCATTCGTGCGAGTTGATATATCCGGCTAAGACCAAGGCCTTTGTGCAAGTCACCAAACCGGTTATGACCAAGGCAATCGTATGAAGTCGCTATATCCGGTTAAATCCAAAGTAGGTGATTCGAAGTGAGCAATCTTGCTGTGAAAATTTCAGCTTATACACTTGTGAAAATTCCAGCAATGAGGTATGTTTGTATGTGCTTGTACTAATTGAATTCTTACAAGTAAGTATGCGCTAAGTTGATAAACGAGCTACCGCCTTGGGCTAAGTTGTTCTTTGTGTATGAACATAAGGGTCGGTGATGTGAAATAAGTATGAGTATGGGAATGTGAATTAGTAAAGTGGTTTAATTAGCCATGTGAATAAAATACCTTAGTCAAAGCTGATTTCATTGCTTGAGACTTACTAAGCATTAAAATGCTTACCCCGCTGCTTTGGCTCTCTGTTTTATAGGTTTCGCTCGTTAGCTATCGGATTCGGGATCAAAGAAGTCAAGTCATCCACACTATCGAAGCCCCATTTTGGTACAAATTTTGGTTGAACTTTGAAATGGCATGTATAGGACCATCCTTTGTTGAAGGTCATGTACCTTCCGGTTTGTGTAAACTTGGATAGCCATGCTAAAATGGCTTATATACGTTTTAGCATAGAACTATAATCGTTTGTATGTTGACCCTTATGAGGTATGGAATTATTTTGAAACGATTAGCCATTGGAATGGTTAATCATGATCACGCTTTGTGCTATGTATGTAAAAGGGCCAATTGAATCATGGAAAGTATGAAATAGGTAAAGCCTACTAAAGGCAGATGCTGACAGCAGCAGTGACGTGGATGTGAAAATCACTAAAAATAGTAGGAATGGTATTAAATAGCAAATAAATTATGTAAGTGTACCTTGATGAATCTACTTTCATATGGAAGAAACGAAATGGTCATATGAGTTATAAGTTAACAGATTTTAAAGTTCTTGTGAAATAGGGCCAGAACGGTTTCTGGATCCCTGTTCCAACTTTGGAAAATCATTGTAAATTAACCAGAGATAATTAGGAGTCATTCCATATATGTGTAGATTCCTCTCTGAGTCTAGTTTCTATAGAAACAAACGGCATTAGTATTGAAGCCCTGTACAGGAGATATCCAATTCGTAACGCACAAAGGTCAGTGTAGTCGATCCCTACAACAGGCGAGACTTTAACTAATAAACTGTACTAATTGGCTCGACCAAAATTCTAGAAAAAATATGTAGATGGACATATGAGTCTAGTTTCAGGAAAATTTACGGAACTGATTTTCGAGTTGTAAAACTCAAGTTATGAATTTTGGAGCGACTAGTACTCAGATTGGCAGCTTGTCTGAAAATTGTCAATAAGTGGGTTGAAGTCTGTTAACACCTCGCGTTCGACTCGTGACGGTCTCGGGTTCGGGTGTTACAATTTTATTGGTATCAGAGCTACGGTTTAGTCGATTCTAGGACTACCGTAATGCGTTTGGGGTCTAGCTATACATGCCATTTTATGTGATTATATGATAGTGTGGTGATTTCGACGCTTGAACTTGTGTTTATTTATAGTAATGGATCCCGATCCCAACCGAAGCGATAGCTGATGATGTGGAGAGTGTGGCGCTGCTCCCGACAAGGGACAGCGCGGCGGACTCTCAACCTGTTGCTAGTAATCCGAATGACGAGGCTAGACAAGCCTTTTATAGCGTGATGAATGATTGGTTCAACCAATACATTCGAACTAATACTACTGTTCCACAACCTCCATTCCCAACAAACACACTTCAAGACCTACAATGCCTCCCAGTAATTGACCAAATAAGGTCGAGTAAGCCCCGTTGATAGAATCCAAAACATGGGGCTACTGAATTTAAAGCTACGGATAGTGATGATGCCGAGCAAGTCAATTTTGGTTGGACAACACGATCCGTACTCGATGAGCTATCTTGTACACCCGATGAATGCCTAAAGTGTACCATCTCCTTGCTACGTGATTCTGCCTACTATTGGTGGAGTACTCTGACTTCTGTTGTGCCCCGCGAACAAGTAACTTGGGAGTTCTTCCAAACCGAGTTTCGGAAAAAGTATATCATCGAGATTTATGGACCAAAACGAAAGGAATTTCTCGAACTTAAACAAGGTTCCATGTTTACATCGACTATGAACGAAAATTCGTGAGGCTTAGCCGGTACGCGCGAGAATGCATTTCTTCAGAAGCTGTGATGTGTAAACGCTTCGAAGATGGACTGAATGATGAGATAAAGCTGTATGTTGGCATTTTGGAAATCCGAGAGTTTGTGACTCTCGTCGAGCGAGCGATGCAAAGCCGAGGAGTTTAGTATGGAGAAAAGGAAAGCGAAGCGGGAGCAAGGGAGTTTCAGAAGAGGTATTCGGGAAGCCCTTCCAACAATCATCAAAGAAACTTAGAGATGGCTTAGGCCGATCTAGAGACACTTCGGCTTTTCTAGACGAGATCGCGATCGACCCCTGTGACCACACGAATCACTTCGATCGCCAGAGTGGGAATGATCGACGAGAGAGGACTGAGTGCCGATTGTGGCAAATGGCATTTTGAAGTCAGAGATTCCGTGACCGCCTCTGTTACAAGTGTGGATCAGTTGACCACTTCATTAAAGATTGCCCGAGGTTGTCTCGAGCAGAATGTAGATCGGAGTGGGAAACCGGTACTACCACCGCCGAGGTAGACCATCCGGAAATACGGCAAGGCTAGTGGTGGTCGAGAGGATCTAGAGATCTGCGACCAGATCCGAGGCTCGCGCCCAGCTAGGACTTATGCTATACTGGCGACGCGAGGATGCCTCCTCGCGGATGTTATTACGGGTACTTTCACTCTCTTTGATACTAATGTGATTGCTTTGATTGACCCTGGTTCTACTCATTCTTATATATGCGAAACCTTAGCATCCAGTAAGACTTTGCCTATTGAGTCTACTGAGTTCGTAATTCGGGTGTCAAATCCTTTGGGTCGTTATGTGCTGGTCGACAAAGTGTGTAAGAAATGCCCCCTAGTAATTCGAGGTACCTGTTTTCCGGCGGACTTGATGCTTTTGCCGTTCGATGAATTTGATGTTATTCTTGGGTTGGATTGGTTGACCGTGCATGATGCGGTTGTGAATTGCAAAAGCAAGACTATTGATTTGAGATGCAAACAACGAGATGATCCGAGTTGAGTCTACGAACTTGAAGGGTTGCCACCGTAATATCATCAATGTTGGCCCGTAAATATGTAAGAAAAGGTGTGAAGCATACCTTGCGTATGTACTTGATGATAAGGAGTTAGGAATAGAACCCAAATCATGCGGTGGTTTGTGAATACCGGACGTTTTTCCCAAGAATTGCGGGTTTGCCACTGTTCGGGAGATAGAGTTTGGCATTGAGCTTGTACAGGACCACACCGATTTCGATAGCTCCATATCGTATGGCACCAACGGAATTAAAGGAGTTGAAAGCTCGTTGCAAGAGTTGATGGATAGAGGTTTTGCTCGCTCGAGTTTTTCACCTTGGGGTGCACCGGTGTTGTTTGTGAAAAGAAGGACGGAACCATGAGGTTGTGCATCGACTATCGCCGCCTTAATAAAGTGACAATAAAGAACAAGTATCCGCTACCACGATCGATGATTTGTTCGATCAATTGAAGGAGCCTCGGTGTTCTCAAAAATAGATTTGAGATCGGGCTATTATCGCCATTCTTGAATCCGAGATTCGGACATACCCAAAACCGCCTTAATCGAGATATGGTCACTACGAGTTCTTAGTGATGCCGTTTGGGCTCACTAATGCCCCGCGGTATTTATGGATTTGATGAATCGGATCTTCGATCATATTTGGATCGGTTCGTAGTTGTGTTCATCGACGACATCTTGGTCTATTCAAGAGATGAGACCGAACATGCGGAGCACCGAGATTAGTGTTGCAAATTTTACGGATAAGCGGTTATATGCTAAGTTTAGCAAGTGTGAGTTCGGTTAAGAGAGGTTAGCTTCTTGGGTCACGTGGTATCTCGTGATCGGGTATTCGAGTCGACCCAAGCAAAATTTCAGCCATACTTAATCGGAAACCTCCAAGAAATATTACCGAGGTTCGAGCTTTTGGGACTTGCTTACATTACCGACGGTTTGTAAAAGGATTCTCGATGATAGCCACACCCATGACTAAACCGCTTGTAAAGATGTCAAGTTTGAATGGACGGAAAAGTGTCGAAAAGTTTTGACCAATTGAAAACTCATTTGACGGAAGCTCCAAGATTAGTACAGCCCGAATCTGGCAAAGAGTTTGTCATCTATAGTGACGCCTCCCTACTTGGGTTAGGTTGCGTATTGATGCAAGAAGGTCGAGTTGTGGCCTATGCGTCGAGACAATTAAAGCCACATGAGAAAAATTATCCGACCCATGATCTCGAATTGGTCGCCATCGTATTCGCTTTAAAGATATGGCGACATTACTTATTTGGTGAGAAGTGCCATGTGTATTCGGATCACAAAAGTCTCAAATATTTGATGACTCAAAGAGACTTAAATCTGCGACAAAGACGTTGGCTCGAGCTGTTAAAGGATTATGAGCTGGTCATTGACTATCACCCGGGAAAGGCTAATGTGGTTGCGGATGCCTTAAGCCGGAAATCACTGTTTGCTTTACTTTAGCGATGAATGTACACTTGTCTATCCTACCCGACAATGTGTTAGTAGTCGAATTAACAACCAAACCATTGTTGACTCATCAAATTCGTGAAGCTCGTAAAGTTGATGAGGAGTTGCGTGCAAAACGGGCCGAGTGTGTTTCGAACAAGGAATCGGAGTTTCAAATTGATGATGACGATTGTTTGAGGTTCGAAGTCGTTTGTGTGTTCCAAAGAATTGAACTTATTTCGATAATTCGAACGAAGCTCATTGTAGCCGAATGGCAATCCACCCGGGGAGTACGAAGATGTACAATGAGTTGAAACGTCGGTTTTGGTGGCATGGTATGAAACGAGACATCTCCGACTTTGTTGCAAGATGTTTAATATGTCAACAAGTGAAAGCGGAGCATCAAGTGCCTTCAGGGTTACTTCAGCCGATCACGATACCCGAGTGGAAATGGGATCGAGTCACAATGGACTTTGTGTCCGACCGCCGTTGTCGCAAGTAAGAAGGATGTAATTTGGGTTATTATTGATAGACCGACTAAGTCGGCTCACTTTATCCCTCGTGCGTATGGATTTTCATTGGATAAACTAGCTGAATTGTACGTTTCTCGATTGTGAGATTACACGGGTACCGATTGCATTGTGTCGGATAGAGATCCGAGGTTCACCTCGCGATTTTGGAAGAAATTACAAGAAGCATTGGGCACCAAGTTGCATTTCAGACCGCCTTTCACCCCCAAACCGATGGTCAATCCGAAGCGATAATTCAGATACTTGAGGATATGTTGAGATGTTGCATCCTCGAGTTCGAGTGGTTCGTGGGAACGGTACCTACCTTTGATTGAATTCGCCACAACAATAGTTTTCAATCAAGTATTAAGATGGCGCTTTACGAGGCTTTGTACGGGCGTAAATGCCGTACACCATTGTTTTGGACCGAGCTCGGTGAGAACAAAATTTTTGGAGTGGATTTGATTAAAGATGCTGAACAAAAGTAAAAGTAATCCGTGAAAATCAAGATAGCCTCCGATCGTCGTAAATCGTATGCGGATTTGAAACGAAAGGACATTGAGTATCGTGGGAGATAAAGTGTTTCTTAAAGTTTCGCAGTGGAAAAAGATACTCAGATTCGGCCGTAAGGGCAAGTTGAGCCGAGATTCATTGGGCCGCACGAAATCTCCGAACGAGTTGGCCCGCCATGATCGTTTGATCTTGCCCCTGAACTTGAAAAGATTCACAACGTCTTCCATGTTTCAATGCTTCGACGCTATAGATCTGATCCGTCGCACGTAATTAGTCCATCGAGGTTGAAATTCAAGCCGATATGAGTTATGAAGAAGAACCGATTCGTATCCTAGCTCGTGAAATGAAAGAGTTGCGAAACAAAAGGTTCCGCTAGTGAAAGTGTTATGGCTCAAACACGGGATAGAAGAAGCTACTTGGGAACCCGAGAACTCTATGAAAGAGCAATATCCAAACCTATTTACGGTAAGATTTTCGGGACGAAAATTTCTAAAGTGGGGAGAGTTGTGACACCTTAAAACGACCCTAGTCGAAATGTGGTTTCGGGACCACAAAACCAAGGCATAAAAATAATTTAATATTTATTTTATTGCCTATAATGTGTTAACTCATGTGTGATATTTTTATGCTTTGATTTAGAATTATAGATGTGAATTTCACTAGAAAGGACCTAGTAATAAACTTTGAAAGTATGAGGGAAATGTGTGATGACTAATTAAAGGATGCATGCAAAACAATGGACTTGCATGTCAAATTTCCCCATAGCTAGTGGCCGGCCATGACAAGGATTTATGGGCAAAAATCATGTCATGAAACATGTTTGGTAAATGGGTTATGATGGAAAGAATAAAATAAGGGTATGGAATAAACAATTAATGTTAGTAGATGAGAAACAAAAAAAAAAAGTGTCCATCTTCCTCCATAGCTTGGCGAATGTCCTAAAGGAAGAAAGAAAAAATTTGTTCATCTCTTTTCACTCTCTTGTTGGCGAAAATACTAAGGTTAAGGAAGGAGTTTTGCTTCATACTTGGTTTGGAAGAGGATTAGGAAGAGGTTGGCTAAACTTGCATCAAGATTAAGGTATGTTTGAGGTTCATGCATGTTTTTAGTTGCTAGCTTAATGTTCTTGTTAGCCCATGGTTCAAATCCTTGTTATGTCATGGGAATGAAATTCGCCAAAGTGAATGTGGTGTTAATGCCATTGCATGTTAAATAACAAGCTTGAAAGTGATACATGTGATGGAGGATTGAAGATTCTTAGATTTTCTTTTAGCATTTTTTGAATGAGATACTAAGTTCTTTGTTTCACCATGACCAAATTGAAATGGTGTGGTGTTGTGGTATTCGCCATGATATATCCATAAGTATAATTCATGCATGTTGCATGGTAAGTAAGATTTAAGCTTTGGAAATGTGTATATATTTGGATATAAGCCACTTGAGAATTCGCCCTTGCACCTACATGAATATATGTTTGCACATGATGGATTGGTATGACATATATACTAATTCAAAGTGTATATTTGCTTGTGATGATGTGTTGATTATGAATTAAATAAGAGATGTGCAATGAATTACGATATGTAATGTGTTAGTAGTAAAATGTATGCTGTTTTTTTTGTGTGGTATTAAGTGTATATTCGCCACATGAGGGGTAATTAGTGTGCATGCATTCGGTTTGAGGCAAGCATATTGATGCCTATTCTTGGCTTAGAAAATTCGCTAAGAGGAATATTAACTAATGTGTTGAGTTCGATTTATGATTTCGTACATATACAACTTTGATGCCTAATGTATATAAGGGCCAAGTACTTTGAACTTCACGTTGATGTTTGAATGTATTGAATTGCTTGTTGTGATGTAAAATGTGCATGACCATTGTGTATTTGAGCTAAAGGATGGCCATATGACCATTTACACTCCTTGTCATATTCGCCATAAGCTATCATGATGAGATTTTAATAAGTTAAATTTGTGTAAATTAGCTCAAGAGCAAAGGGAGCTAAATCCGATAAAGGGAAGGAAAAGTAGTTGAATAGCCGTCGAAATCGCTCGACAACATCCAAGGTAAGTCTTTGAGTGATGACCCTACTTGAATTATATCAAAATTATGCTCCTTGTTTGTGTGGCCATTGAGCCGAAATAGTAAAGGTTGATAGATATTTTGTGTTAGAGCTTTAGTAACGAAAATGAACTATGGACGTGTCTTGAATATTGATATATATATGTAAGTGAACATTGGAAATATATCCGGCTAAGACCAAGGCATTCGTATGAGTTGATATATCCGGCTAAGACCCAAGGCATTCGTGCGAAGTTGATATATCCGGCTAAGACCAAGGCATTCGTGCGAAGTTGATATATCCGGCTAAGACCAAGGCCTTTGTGCAAGTCACCAACCGGGTTATGACCAAGGCAATCGTATGAAGTCGCTATATCCGGTTAAATCGAAAGTAGGTGATTCGAAGTGAGCAATCTTGCTGTGAAAATTTCAGCTTATACACTTGTGAAAATTCCAGCAATGAGGTATGTTTGTATGTGCTTGTACTAATTGAATTCTTACAAGTAAGTATGCGCTAAGTTGATAAACGAGCTACCGCCTTGGGCTAAGTTGTTCTTTTGTGTATGAACATAAGGGTCGGTGATGTGAAATAAGTATGAGTATGGGAATGTGAATTAGTAAAGTGGTTTAATTAGCCATGTGAATAAAATACCTTAGTCAAAGCTGATTTCATTGCTTGAGACTTACTAAGCATTAAAATGCTTACCCGTTGCTTTGGCTCTCTGTTTTATAGGTTCGCTCGTTAGCTATCGGATTCGGGATCAAAGAAGTCAAGTCATCCACACTATCGAAGCCCCATTTTGGTACAAATTTTGGTTGAACTTTGAAATGGCATGTATAGGACCATCCTTTGTTGAAGGTCATGTACCTTCCGGTTTGTGTAAACTTGGATAGCCATGCGAAAATGGCTTATATACGCTTTTAGCATAGAACTATAATCGTTTGTATGTTGACCCTTATGAGGTATGGAATTATTTTGAAACGATTAGCCATTGGAATGGTTAATCATGATCACGCTTTGTGCTATGTATGTAAAAAGGGCCAATTGAATCATGGAAAGTATGAAATAGGTAAAGCCTACTAAAGGCAGATGCTGACAGCAGCAGTGACGTGGATGTGAAAAATCACTAAAAATAGTAGGAATGGTATTAAATAGCAAATAAATTATGTAAGTGTACCTTGATGAATCTACTTTCATATGGAAGAAACGAAATGGTCATATGAGTTATAAGTTAACAGATTTTAAAGTTCTTGTGAAATAGGGCCAGAACGGTTTCTGGATCCCTGTTCCAACTTTGGAAAATCATTGTAAATTAACCAGAGATAATTAGGAGTCATTCCATATATGTGTAGATTCCTCTCTGAGTCTAGTTTCTATAGAAACAAACGGCATTAGTATTGAAGCCCTGTACAGGAGATATCCAATTCGTAACGCACAAAGGTCAGTGTAGTCGATCCCTACAACAGGCGAGACTTTAACTAATAAACTGTACTAATTGGCTCGACCAAAATTCTAGAAAAAATATGTAGATGGACATATGAGTCTAGTTTCAGGAAAAATTTACGGAACTGATTTTCGAGTTGTAAAACTCAAGTTATGAATTTTGGAGCGACTAGTACTCAGATTGGCAGCTTGTCTGAAAATTGTCAATAAGTGGGTTGAAGTCTGTTAACACCTCGCGTTCGACTCCGGCGACGGTCTCGGGTTCGGGGTGTTACAGAATAGACCCTGTCTAAGAGTACATTTGTCATAATTAAGCAGAGTTGGTTGCCCGCCTAGAGATAGGGTGACAAGATTTTACCGGATTAGGGTGAAACCTAATAAGGGGTTCCATAGATTGAGTTAATGCAACCCTAGGGAGTTAATTAGAAAGAGATTTCAATTATTCAACCTGGGGTTAGATGTTGTTAGTCTTGAGAGGGATAATAATATAACTTAGGGATTTCTATGGATCAAGTCAAATGAATAAATCGTCCAATTCAGAGTCAAATAACAAGTGAAGTCTAGGGGGATTTTTCCTTAGGTATTGTCTTAATTCAATCGTTTTTCCAAAAGTAATTCCTCAAATCTTTTTTCTGTGAATTCTTAGTTTGGTTAATTAGTTAGTTAAAAAATATTATTCTTAGGCTAGATAATAAAAAGACAGTCATTACTGGTACTTTTAGTTCCTTTGGGTTCGATAGCCCGGTCTTACTAAAGCTATACTACTGTTCGATAGGTACACTTGCCTTCATCGTGATAATAGTTAGTTTCAAGAACGATTCATTATAAATATTTAAAACCTGTCACGAATATCACGTATCAAACTGCCTTTTTAGATTTCAATTCCTGTTTTAGTTTGGAAGCAATGATTCGATTCATCTTATTAATTTAAATTATAATTAAAAGTAAAAATTCGATAAAAAATATTTAAAAGTTTTGGAGCATTATCTGTTGCAAAAACTTTGTAACATTTAGTGTTGCATCACGAGACTCAATAGCAAAATGCAATAATCAATATACATCTTATTTGATTAAACAGTTTAACTTGTAATATGGTAACAATTGATTTTATATATTGGAGATAAGCCAAAAATATAGGAAATAATGGTAAATACGAAGCTAGATAAAATTATACAAAATCCTTGATAAACTAATAACTAAATTTGAAATACTTTTGAAAAGTTTGAGTCATATAAGGACTCTTCTATTCTGAAGAAATTAACTGACTAGCAAGGAGAGTTTCAAAAGCATTATCATGTTTTGTAAATTAATGGCAATTTGATAATTGATTGAAGGAAATCTAAAGTTCAAAATTGAAACCAATTGGATATGGTTATCTAAGAAATGAATAACGTGAACTCTATCTATATGCATGATGTTGAATGACTTAGCTTTGCAAGACCTTTAAGTGTTTTTATCAATTCCATTCGAGAACATATTATGGGTACATTTGTAACACTTTTAGCCCGAACCAATTCACTAGGTCCGACTCTCAGGAGTTACTTCACATAATACTTAGGAAAATTTCAAAATAGTTAACATGTACACTTGACTTAAAACATTTTTCTTGTTATTTTATCTAAAGTCTCATTATTCAAGAAACAAAGAAAACTATTTCAAAATAAAATAACACGTCAGACTTGTCATAACTTATTACAACATAAAAGTTTGCTAAATACAGATTCTTTAAGGCATAATCCTACTATACGTCACTTTTCCAAGTAGCCCACTGTGTGCATAATAACCTAGGTCACCGCTTTCTTGGCATATTCTTGGTTTGTCCCTCCTGGCGCACTCATCAATACCTGAAACAAGAATAAGCACAAGTAAGTTCAAGAGAACTTAGTGTGTAACACCCCGAACCCGAGACCATCGCCGGTGTCGGACACGAGGGGTTAGCAAGCCAAGTTCACTTGTTTTGCCCATCCATTGGACATTTCCAGTCAGGCTGGAAAAACTGCGTCACTGTCGCCTTAAAAATCATATCTCGAGTTTCAAAACTCGGAAACTGGTTTCGTAAATTTTCCCTGAATTTAGACTCATATATCCATCCATGTATTTATTTCTAGAATTTTTGGTCGGGCCAATTGGTACAGTTTATTAGTTAAAGTCACCCATGTTACAGGGATCGACTGCTCTGACCTTCGCGCGGTATAACTTGAATATCTCTCTGTACAGGGCTTTAATGCTGGTTCCGTTTGTTTCTAATGACACTAGACTCAAAATGGAATCTGTACATATAAGGTATGTCTCCTAATTCTTTTTGGATAATTTATAGTGAATTTTTAAAGTTGCGACAGGGAACCCAGAAACCATTCTGGCACTGTCTCACAATAGCTTTAATATCTCTTAACCTGTAACTCCTATGACCATTTCGTTTCTTCCATAAGAAAATAGACTCATCAAGGTTCATTTACATAGCTCATTCACTATTTAATTCCATTCCTATGAATTTTGGTGATTTTTCACATTCACGCCACTGCAGCTGGCAGCATCTGTTTTTAAGGTAGGGCTTACCTATTTGGTAGTCTCCATGAATCAACTAGTCTTGCCATACATAGGTTCATATATGATCATTTTAACCATGCCAATGGCTGATCATATGACCAACATTCCCATTTCCAAGCCATAGCCACATCATGACACCAAATATATACATACAAACCACAATTAGTCTAAGTTCATGCTTCCTTTTCGAGCCATTTTCGCATGGCCGTACATACTTACATTACAACATATTTAACAAACAAGAGGTAGTCCTATACATGCCATCTCAAGTTCAACCAAAATTTATACCAAAATGGAGGCTTGATAGTGTGGATGACTTGACTTCAACGATCCCAAATCCGATTGCTTGAGCGAAATCTAGAAAACCGAGAGCCAAAGCAACGGGTAAGCATTTTTTTTTATGCTTAGTAAGTCTCAAGGAATATAATCAACTCTAATTACAGCAATACATTCACATAGCCAAATGCATCATTTCATTAATACACATTCTTACTTCACACTTCATCATTATATAATTTCACAAAATATCAATCAATTCAATAACTGAAATTCATTAGTCGATTGAGCGAATGTTGCTCAAACATGTCGACTTTCCAATGCACATATAACGTACCTTATCCTTTGGGCTTTTCGAGTGTACTAATTGAATTCATTACAGCAACCAACACTCACCTCCAGCCCAAGATTCTTCGGAATATAACCGGATATAATCACGTGCACAAATGCCTTCGGGTCTTAGCCCGGATAGAATAACTCGCACGAATGCCTTCGGGTCTTAGCCCGGATATAGCCACTAGCACAATTGCCTTCGGGTCTTAACCCGGATATAATTTCCAGCATAATTGTCTTCGGGCTTAGCCGGATATCATTCAATTTCTCATGTACACATACATCAATAATCATTGGACATACATATTTCATTTTCGTTACTAAGGCTCAAACGTAAATATAATCACAAGCATATTCGCCGGGACTTAGCCCGGTAGAATTCAAATGCTCATACATACATAATCAATAATCAATACACATCCATACTTTATTTCACATAATTCAAGTAGGGTCACTTCTTGAGGACTTACCTCGGATGTTGTCGAACGGCTTTTTCGGCTATTCGATCACCTTTTCCTTCCCCTTGTCCAATTGTGGCCCTCTTAGCTCTTGAGCTAATTCAAACAAATTCAATTTATTAAAACCTCATTGTGCTTGCTTATGGCCGAATATGACAAGGATTTTAAATGGTCATATGGCCACTCTTTAGCTTGAATACACAATGGTCATGCACATTTTATACTACATCAAGCAATTCAATACAATTTATTTGAGCATCAAGGAAATGCTAAGGCCTTCAATAGGCTACCCAAGGCCGAATATTCATGTACATGTTGAGGTCAATTTTGCACTTAATACCTCACAAAAACAGCATGCAATTTACTAATTAATGCTTTGCACATTGTGGCCCAAAACTTATAATATAGCATCAAGCACTTATATGTGTGCTAGGTCAATTGTGCTTGCAATTTCACAAGCATTCTTCCACATTTTCTTCTTTAAACCAATATATTCATCACTTAGTTCATAACCAAACATAATGTGCAATCATATATATGCATATATGAGCATGGCCAATTTTCAAGGTGTCCATAGCCATCCAAAACACAAATTTTAACTAACATGCAAGAAGCATGAATCATGCTCAAGAATGCATCATGGCGAATATGACAATCATGCTCCTTTTCAACTTCAATCATGATAAAACAAAGAGAAAACTCAAAATCTTACTCAAGAGTAGACAATCCATCTTTGCATGCATCATCATCAAGCTTCACACTTAGCATGCAATGGCTTTATCACTATAACAACTTTGGCCAAATACCATTTCCATGGCATAACAAAGATTTGAGCCATGGCTAACATGCACATCAAGTTAGCAACCAAAACATGCATGAAACTCCCAACACAACCTCATACATACCTTAATCTTGATGCAAATTTAGCCAAATCACCTTCTAGA
Organism: Gossypium arboreum; assembly: GCF_025698485.1. NCBI lineage: Eukaryota > Viridiplantae > Streptophyta > Magnoliopsida > Malvales > Malvaceae > Gossypium > Gossypium arboreum. Next base: position 42,662,184 of record NC_069077.1, on the reverse strand, counting down.
TCTCTTCTAAACAAAGGAAATGAAGCAAAATCCTTCTTCCTCTTAGTATTTTCGGCCAAAAGGGAGAGAGCAAGCATGAACAAATTTTTTGTTTTCTCTTCTTGGTTGCACGGCAATGGGGTATGCTACTCTCACACACATTTTTTTTCATTCTTTTCTTACCCATGCTTATTTGTTTACTATTTCTCCCTAATGCCCAACAAAACATGTTTCATGACATGTTTAACCCATATCTCTTTGTCATGGCGGCCATTACTTGTAAAAGGGGAATTTGACATGCAAGTCCATTATTTTGCATGCATGCTTTAATTAGTCATCACCCCTTTCCCTATCGTATTTTCAAAGTTCACTACTAAGTCCTTTCTAGTGGAATTCACCTTTATAACACTAAATCAATCATCAAAAAATGTCATACATGAATACACACATATTATAGGCATCGAAATAAATTTTAAATTATTGTTATGCCTCGGTTTTGTGGTCCCGAAACCACATTCCGGCTAGGGTCTATTTTGGGCTGTCACATAGTGAGCTTTAATATAGAATATAGGATCCTTTGAAAATATTATATCACTTAAAAGATCGATTACTAATAGTCTCATCCACACTTACTTTACAATTTAAGACACTCGAAAGGAGGATTTCCAACGCGAAGTTAGGGGTTTCCCCTATGATTATTGTTTGGTCCTTCAGGACGTATTAATATGATAATAAATAATAAATAAAATACTATGATGCCCTTGTGGCACTATACCATTCGACCATGATAATAAATCACCAAAAGCAAGATTTTACGATTTAAAATAACCTATATTTACACTTGATTAAATCGGATTGGGCAATTAATTGAGAAAAGGAATGAAGTCAACAAAATGTGTGATCTAAAATGATAGATAGAGTGAGAGAATATGTGAGTTTAATCAATTATAAGAAACAACAAGTGAAAGAGGAAGAGAAAGGAAGAATTTCAATCACTGACAACGACAATGACGGTGGTGGCTTGGTGGTAGTCTGACGATGGTTAGGCGATGATTGAGTTGTGGTTCAACAGTGAAAGGCAATAGGGTTTCGACACAAATAGGGAAAATAATAAGAAAATGAAATAAAGTGGAGGAGGAGAAGGATCCGCATTATTTTGCGCCAGTGGTCATGGTGACCGAGGAAGAAAGATGGGGGAAAAGGCGGTGCTTTGATGGGTAAAAGATGTGATGATGATGGTGCTATGGTCGGTTGTGGTAAAGGAAAAGTAAAGATTAGAAGAAAATAGGTGGTGGTTATCTAACCAATGGAGAGAATAATGGATGAGAAAAGAAGTGAAAATTTAGAAAATGGAAGAATGAAGGACGTAGGGACAACAAAGGGGTGTGAAAGCTTGGTCAAATGTGATTAGGTGTTATCTCCCGACCTTACTCTTTCAACTAGGATAAATTATGATTTACTCGATTCGACTTATCTCCCCACCTCGTCTAGCCTATGATAACTTCCTACGGTTGTCAGGCCTAGGGTTTAAGAACACAAAATCTATACCAACTAATCCTTATTAATCTCATCCCCATCCACTCGTTAATCTGCCTTAAGGGATTTAGCTACTCATGTTATTCATAATCTCGCCTCCAATTAAATAAATCATATGAAGAACACGATTGAGTCAGAAGAGAAATGAGATTAGAATAATCGTGGATTCATATCAAATGGAGAACGAAATAACAAATCAATTGATTGGAATAAAGAAACAGATTGAATGCAAAGAGATAATAAACTGAAATACTTCAGTACAATAAATAAAATCTACATCGAAACCGTCTGCAAGAGGAAAAACAAATAGCTTATGAAAAGTAAAAAGAAACTTAATCTAATCCTACTCATAAAATACTAGGTTTTTGAGTGCGTCTAAGACAACTTAGTTACATCAAACCCCTAATGTCTTATTTGTAAAAGTGTTGGTAGCCTAAATTAAGTCACGTTCTAAGTCTTCGTATACAGTTGATTTTGCAGACAAAATTAACCTTGGCATTCTTGGGCATCACGTCGACCTATGTTGCGCAATAGCCTTTGTATGGCATGGCATGACATGCATTTTATACCTTGCATCATTCATTTCTTTCTACACGTCCTAGGAAGCTTGTGCATCACTCATCCCTTGCTTCCACTTCAATTGGGCCTTTAAATCTTTATCCTACACATTCAATTAAGCCAATTGTCTCAAAATATTATATTTAGTATAACACACAATTCCCTAGTTCGCTTAAAAATTTTCTTTTCTTTTGAAATCACCGGGATGACTCTACCTAATCCCTCAATATTGATGGCTGGACATCAAAATCCGTACAAGGAATAAGAAATAAAGGATTAAATAGATTATTTAATAGGCTTAAGGTTTCATTTTTGGTTCATCAAGAAAATGAATGTAGGTTTAATATAGGTACTAGGGAACATATTTACGAGATAGGCTCAAAAATTTCTCTACCAAACAATGTCTTAGGTCATCCTTAAGTAATTATATACATGGATCAAATCAACCAAGTCTATCAATTTATACAACCTATAATTCAAGTAAACATGAATGCTATTTATATACTTATTTATAATGTGGTACACTCAACATCTTAAATCTATTCACAGTGTAAAAATTGAACTAAGTAGTCTAAAATTAAAATTTTAGAATCAATTATTATCAAACTAAACTTACAATTTAGTCAGAAAATCCTATTAACATGTCCTAAATGAATAACTTGTATTTCTACAAGCTCAAGCATATAGAAAACATGCAAATAGAAACTACTAAAAAGAAAAGAAAATAACAGAATTTTTTTTGAATTTTCCTAAGTCACCCCTACTCTTAAGTCGGCACATTGTCTCTAATGTGCAATAAAAAAAAACATAAAGGAAAGAGGTTAACCAATTGGTGTGATACGTGTAGCTCAATTCGTGGGACCACTCTTCCATTTTGGTTTTGGCTCTATATTGTTGTGCCTTCAAAATTTTGGGGTTCCTACTAAGAAAAACACACTATATATAATATTACAGTCTTAAATACTTAAAAACTAAAATTAAAAACATTCCGAATAAAAAGCAAATACTAAGTCAAAATTAAAAGAAAAAATTAAAATTAAATGAAATTTTTTAAAATTAGTCAAAATCAGGATCCGAGGCTTCATCTACTTTGCTTGGTTCTCCTTTCGACTCATCTTTTGGGTCTTCCTCCCTATCTTCTTCGAGGTTTTCATCTACCTCCAATTCCTTCTATTTCTTCACTTTGCTTGATTTGATCATTACCTTATACTTAGCTATTGGGAATTGTGGAAGCGTCAACTCATTTTTTCTCTCATAGTATTCAAAAATTGGTCCGGCTTCTTGCATCCATCAAACGATCCATTTTGAATAGGAATTGTGAAGCACCAGGATCTTTTAACTTTTAGGGTATCTTTTAGTGATTAACGTGCTACACGAGGCATCAATGTTAATTTGCTCACCTTTTATCATTTTTCTATGCCATTTCATAATTTATTTTAGGTACTAGGCATATTTTAGAATTTTATCTATAAGAACTAAGAGTGGTAGATTGACATTAAGGGATTTAAATAAATTCAAAACACTTACAAAATCTGTCTCATCTCTCTTTTACTTATCTTCTATTCATTTCAAGAACGATACCTTTATCGTGCTCGGAATTAAGGTTACTAGATCAGGCATCGATTCAACTATTTCCTCAATCAACATATGGTTTTCAGCTTCTTTCTCTTCCATGGGTTCGTTGACCTCTTTGGGAACTTCATCCTCTTCATGAATAGGCGTGTTTGGTGGCTTCAATGCTTTACCTAATCGCAATAAGATCACCTTTCTGTTCTCCTTCCTATCTTTTCGAGGATTATTCCTTGTATTACTGGGGAGACTCCAACCATTTTATTTTTGAAACATCGTCATCAATTGGGTCATTTGGTCGCAGCGGGCTATCCATTTGTGATTTGAGTCCTCCATATGTATCTTTGACTTATCGATTTCCATCTTCGTTGTTTGCATCTCCCCCTTTAGTTGGTCGAATCTTTGACCACATACAACATGATCTTTCCCTACTACTCTTTATTGTAACGGTAAAGGTTAGTAAGGAGGATTTTGTCGAGTTTGGGCTTGGTTCGTACGTCATTGGTTACTCCCCACTTAAGGTTCAGATGATTCCTCTAACTGAGATTATAAATATTTGAATAGAGATCTCAACCCCTATTATTTACGTAGCTTGCTTCCTTCGATTGGTTCTCATAATTTGGCTCCTCTCTTACCAACTTCACTGGCATCTTGAAACGGTTGCTCCTCTAAAATTCATTAGAATCGATCATCATCATGCTTTTCCTTTATAGTGTTCACCGTTGGTGGCTTGGATTGGTACATGAATATCTCATTAGGTTGTATGTACGAATTCATGGCCATATCATTAATGATTTTGTAAGCTTATTCGTATGTATGAAACATGAAGGATCCACCAGATGTTCCATCTAAGCTAGACTTGATGTGACCATCAACACCGTTATAGAAAATTTATATTTGGAGCCATGCTTGCAATCCATGGTGTGGGAACTTCTTTAGCATAGTCTTAAAACTCTCCTGTGTCTCGTACAGGGACTCCCCTTCGTGTTGTTTAAAGTTGAAGATTTCTTACCTAAGCTGAATGGTTTTACTAATTGGGAAAATTTTATGAAAAACATTTACCGCTAGATTATTCCATTTGGTACTGGAACTCGATTCTAATGAGTCTAACCAATCAAGTACGTTGCCATATAACAAAAACAAGAATAACCAAAGACAGGCAGCATTATCGGATACCCCATTGTACTTAAATGTGTCACGGTTGAAGAAACTGCTTCAAGTGTTGATTCAGGTCTTCAACCATGTTCCCGATGGAAACGCCCTTATATCATCTATAAAGTTTACCTATATAGAGCGGTAGAATTGTACAACAGGAAGAGAGGTACGTTTAAAGTTAATTGTCAATGTCTCAAACACTATTGGGATGGTGAAGTTGAGCAAATTGAAACCTCGTTCAATTTAATAAACCCTTAATTTTTATGGTTTTTTTATAAATGACATACTTAAGAATTATTTTCTTGAATTAATACATTAAATTAAGTCTGTCTAAGGAGATTGGAACTTAAGCGGAACCATTTGTGACCCCTCTAACCTTTCCTGGGATATTAATTTGATGTAATTTTTCATGATGGAATTTTCTAAGTAATTCAAAAGTTTAAATTTTAAATTTTATTTCGTAATTTTAATTTTTATCTTTTTATTTTTAATAAGGGGGTCAATTTGGCCCAAGTACTAATTAGTTTATTTTTATAGTACAGTTTAATCTCTTTTCAGTTCATCAAAATAATTGTAGTGTAACATCCCAAAATTTGGGTCTAGTCAGAACAGTGGTTTTGGGACCATAAATTCGATGTCAAAATATTTATTTTATGATTATTATGAGGCCTAAAATATGAAAGTAAGCATGTGTTAAAGTTTCATGAAGAAATTCTTAGTGTAAGATGTCTAATTGGAAATTAGGGACCAAATTGAATAAACTGCAAAACTTGGATTTTAGAAGCAATTTGCACAACATTGCTTTAGATTATTAATTATAAGGTCTTAAAGAGTAATTTTCCAATTTCTAAGTTTTTAGACAAAAATGGGATTGCATGGAAAATTTTAGAAGTTTAGTAAGGAAGCGCATTTTGGTCATTTAGTAATAAAATCAATAAAAAGGGGAAATGAAGGAAAAAATCAGACATTCGTCTCCCTCTTACTGTTGAAATTCCAAGGGACACCATAGCTAGGGTTTCTTCACTTTCCAAGCTTAATAGTAAGTGACTCCTAGCCCCGTTTTTAATGTTCTTTGTATTTTTGAGATCCTTAAAACATGTTCTCTCCATTTATACCCATGTTTTAAGCTAGGGTTCATGTATGCAAAATGACCCATGTGAGACATGTTTGTTCTTTGATGATTTATTGGGGAATATGAAAGTTAGATGTGTGTTAAACATCTTTTCCTAAACGATTTTCATGAAAAACCCTTAAAAGGACCTTTTTGCAAAAGGTACAAAATATATGGTAGAAATGTGAAATAGAGGAAAATGTGGGCTAGTATGAGTTTATAATACATTCGGCTAGGCTTGGGTAACCAAGAAATTTCATGTATTTCATTTTACGAGCCTAAGGACCAAGTTGTAAAATTTTAAAATGTTAGAGGCAAAATGGTCATTTTGCCTGGGGTGAATTTGAGGTCTGAAATAAATAATGGAGCATTAATAATTTATTTTTATTGATTTAGACCTCGAGGAACTGATTCCGGAGATCGATCGTAGAAAATGAAAGGTTTCGGAAAAATTGAAAATATGAAACCTAAGCAATTACCAGGTAAGTTTGTGTAACTCAAATGTAAACTATCTTTAAATACATTAAAGATGCATGTACATTTATGAATTATAATAGTAATATTTATTGTATGACAACTCATGAATTAGTAATGTTATGGTGAAATGTCTCGGTTGAATAAAAAGGGATGTCTGATGGATTACTCGAAAATGAAGTAATGGTATAAAGGATCTAGCCTAGATGGGTGATCCTATAGTGATCTAGCATCTAGAAGAATATGTGTGCTTTGACAAATTTAGCCCAGACGGGTTAATCCGAATAGAATCTGAATTTAGCCTAGATTGGTAATTCAGACCTGAACTCGTAAGAGTATATGTCATTGTAGGAAATTTAGCCTGGACTGGTAATCCAGACATTACTCTGTGAGTTACGTTGTAGGGGATTTAGCTTGGCCTGGTAATCCAGCCATAAAAGTGAGGTTCACGGGAGTGTGTATTTAAAGGATCACTTGCATGATTTGATGGTAAATGAGACATCCATCGAGATTCCAAGAAATTCGATGAGATTAAAATGTTAAATGGGAATAGACATATTTGAATGGATGAGCTCCTCTATGAAGGATGTTACATTGTACTAGCATGAGACTAACTTGATGGTTGAGTACATGTGATAGGAAATTTTACTTTGAATGTTTGACCTGAATGTCTTATATGGTTGCATGCTAAATAACTGGTAAGTTTACTTTCCCGTTATTCGGACTTACTAAGCATGTTAATGTTTACCCCCTCTCTTTTTCCTGTTTTACAGAGCTCGTGGACTCATGAAGATTGGAAGACGATTAGAGCATTGTCGACCTATGAACTTGTCTTGCTTTGGTATATAGATACTTTATTTTGTTTTAATGGCATGTATGGGTTTGGTTATTTTGTGATATGTGTCATTTGTTGGCCCAGGTAAAGGCTTAAATATTAAACTTATTCTTTTTGTATATGGCCATAAGACATGACTCATTTTAATGTAGGTTATGACCTACTAGTTGTGCTTGTTTATGATTAAATGTTCTTGTGATGATTAAATGTGGTATATTATAAATAGGCATATGAAATGTGGCTAAATCGCTTGGGATGGTTAGGTCATAATTGGCAATGAGTTATAATAATGAGCCAAGTCTAAATGTGTTTTTGAATAAGATGGAAATCCTAAAAACAAAGAGGATAAATTAGTATGTACATAACCGATGAGATGAGGTTAACATGCAATAGACCATTTAGGGTAGTACTCGGACATAATTAGGCCATGTTAAATACCCTTGAAATCTTTAAGTGTGTATGGATGTTAGAGGGGACCAAAGGCATGCGTCTAGGCCGTGTGTGACATACGGTCAGCCCCTATGGGCATGTTGCCTGGCCGTGTGACCCTTGTATTTAAAATTTTAGGTCAGTTTGAATGGTAGTAAACACACAGCCAGAGACACGGCTGTGTGTCTCAACCGTGTGGAGGACACGGCCTAGCACACGGGTGTGTGCCTTGGCTGTGTGCCTCAAAAGGAGTGATAACGTCATAAACAGAATGTCTGGGTTTTTGGACATGGGCGATCAAATGGGCATGTCTGGGCCATGTGAGAGGCACGGGCCAAGGACATGGGATTGTGCTTAGCTGTGTGAAAACCCTTGTAGGTTCAAAATGGAAAATAAATTCAATTAATTCCATACGGGTAAGGGACACGAGCGTGTCCCAAGCACACGGGCGTGTGCATTGCCTTCACACGGCGTGTGAGGCTTAAACCTAGAAATTTTCCTAAGATTTTTTTAAGCTTTTGGTTTAGTCTCGAACCATTCTTAATGCATGTTTTGGGTCTCGTAGGCCTATAATAGGGACACTATGAATGTGTTTGATTGGTTTTAATTTGGAACGAAATTTTATAGCCTATGATTTTTCAAAAATGTCATGTTTGTGTATGGTAATGCCCTGTACCTTGTCCCAGTCTCAAGTACGGGTAAGGAGTGTTACATGTAGTTTGGGCTTGAGGCCTAGAACAATGAAGAGGATAAATTTATCCACTAGGTGTTTTCCATAAGGTCCTAAAAGCCCTAATTTTGCCACCACTTTTCCCTTCCCTCCTTACCTTGTTGCCTAAGTAATTGCTCTTAGCTAAAATTTTGCTACAAATTTGCCCTAATCCATCACTATATGAACCCCTTCATACCATAATATTCTTCACAACCATTCAAGAAACTAGCTTAAACCCTAGCCATCCATTCCATTCTTTTTTCCCATTAGTCTCAAATCTTGAAAGTTTTCCCAATTTTCTTCCCTTGTCTCAAGTCCCTCCTATCGCCGTAGCAATATCATTGCTAGAGTAGCCTTGTCGTTGCCACAAGCCCGTCACCACCTTAAAATAATTATTACTAGAACTTCATCACCATCGCAAACCTCCTTCACACACATTGCTGATTTCTTTTCCCTTCTTTTTACCGAAATTCTACCTATTTTTCGGGAAAAATACCATGTCTCGGAAAAGAACTAGATCTTCCAAGACTTCTTCCAAAAATTCGATTGTGATTCAAGATAAGGAAGCAAGGGAAAGATTTGATTCCATCTTCAAAAATCAACCCATGATGCCAAAAAAAGGTTTCAATTTAAAGAGCAATGACAAGATGGTTATCCCATTGTCAATTCGAAAGACAATTAATGCTTTATATTGGGAGCAATTTTATGATGCACGTTCAATGTCGGATGAAGATTTAGTGCGAGAGTTCTATGCCAACTTGACCACACCAGATGCTAATGAAGCTCTTGTTCATAAGAAAAAGGTACCCCTTACTTCTAAGTCCATTAATGATTTATTTAACTTACCTGATGTTGAAGAAGATGAGTACTCTGCCATGATGACGAATATCAACTAGGATTTTCTTCAACAAGTTCTTACTGTGGTTACAAATCCGGGATCCCAATGGATTATAAGAAAGTATGGTAGTCATTCTTGCCAAAGAGAATATTTAAATCCAGTGGCTAAGGTATGATTCTACTAATTAAAAAGGTGTCATCAGAAATGAAATTCCGAATGTCTTTGACGTCAACTAAATGATCAACCTTACTGTAATAACTAGAGCTATCACTACAATCATGAATGTTTTTATTCGTATCATTTCTAGTCGGGTCTTTGTTTACGTGAGTATTTTCAACAGACCAAGGCGGCTATCCATTGATTTACTTAGCCCACATCTCGTATTCTAATTCTCCTTAGACAAGATCAAATTGAACCATGATTTTTCCATAGAGGTTTCTTACCTCTCATAATTTTAATTAAATATTAAATTTTATTATTATTCGAATTAATATCCGAATTATATAATAATAATTTTTTAATATTCTAAAAAATAAATAAAAAAATTAAAATCTATAAATTTAATATTAATATATAAATTGTATAAAATTAAAATAAAATAAAGTAGGAAATTACTAAAAAAATGAATACATACAACCATTGGAATGGTTATTTTTCCTGCCCCCGCTTTCCTCTCCCGCGAGAAAAGCTCGTTCGCCAAGTCTGAACTCCCACTTTATCGTCGATGACAGGTCTCTTCAATGCTAGCAACCGCATTTGACCCTTTTCTGCACTTCTTTCAATTTCCTTACATTCTAGCTGAAGGAGAGACTTTACCTTTACTTAGAGATGGGCAGCGGTACCACACCCTTCCGTGCTCGTAGGTTGACTCCCCTATGCATCCGGACTAAGGTCTCACAAACATACACTTCCTTTATGCATCCAGCCACTTCACTAATATGAATAGGTTATACAGAAGGGTGGTTTGGTTATATACTCTTACTCTTATGTGCGTTCTTTCTTCGAACCTTTTGGTATGTATTGCCACCTAACTATAGATCGATCCACCAGACGAGAAACTCAATTCCGACCGTCATTGAGTCATCGGACTTATCCACCAAGAAGATTCGTGGAATTTCGTGGATTGCGTTGGGGAAATCTACCAAAGCTAGGCGATAGATAGACTCCTTTCCATTGCTAAGAGAAAGCAAGAAACAAAAGAAAATGATTGTTTTGAAATCGGTGCCACCTTTTGGGTATGCAGATACTAAGAGTCCTCTCACTACCAACCAGCAGACATCATCTGGCTGGGTCTTGCCGGTATCAACAACGAGAAAAAAACAACCAAATGGAAACAACAACTAACTAAGGCTATTGGCCCAAACAACGCCCTAGGCTACGGGGGGATCAGAGCAATAGGGAACGCCTAGACGATGTTTTTATTCCTGGGCTATAGTAAGTAGATCGAGAGGTCATTCCGTCCCCTGTTCCCGAAGATGGGTAATATGTTCTCAAAAAATGTGGTTCCAATCTGACCTAGCTGGCGAGCGATCCCAGTTCGCGGCAGAGAACAAGACAGCAAGTGAGCGTACCTTTGTTCGCTTCCAAGCACCTAACCTTTGTTGTGAGGACTTATTCGCCATCGGCCGGTAATACCCGATTCGCGTAAAGAGAGGGCGCCTTACTAAATAGGGGCACTTAGCTTTCCCACGGAGGTCAGTGAGAAGCTTGTAAGTTCTGCTTTAAGCTATGGGCTTCCCTAGAGGGATGAGGTGGTCGTACCGCTTCTATTTAAATCCAGTGGCTAAGGTATGATTATACTTTATTCGATATAGCTTCATGCCTATCTTACATAGTTCCACCATCTTGATCGAGCAAATGCTTTTGTTGTATGCGATTATGATAGGAAGGTCTATCAATGTTAGGAAAATTATTCTCAAGGAGATCCAAGACTATGCTAGGAAAAAGGCGTAGAGTGCCTACTTTCCATCATTGATTACTTTGCTTAGCTTGAGGGTCCAACTAAGATCGAAAGCAAACCTGAAGGACTGTTATGTTCAAGGTTGCATAAAAAGGCATGACCTTGAGAATTTAGTGAAGAATGTTGGACTATCAAACCAAGTTGAACCAAATGAGCCAAATAAACTAGAGTCAGAAGAGCTATCAACCAAATCTGAACCGGAAGCTAACACAATTGATGAAACAGAAGAAGTAGAAACTAAACAGCAACCAAATAGCCTTGAACCAAGGGTGTAACCAAATGTTGCTGAACCAGTGGAGCCGAGTTTTAATCCTGAGATGACTATTTCTACTTCCTCAAATACTATGAAGAAATCAAAATTTTAGCTATGATGGATATGTGGAAATTGATGCATAACCAAAAACAAGCTTATTAGAGATATACAAAAGTTAGAGATGATTTCATACGAAATACTCTTAAAAATATCTCTAACACTTTTTTTCTTGAGTTCCCAGATCATATATTCGGTACATGGTAAGAAGAGATTCTGGGATTGAGTGCGACAAAGAAGGGAAAAGGAAAAAGACATGAAGGATGGCACAAATAAAAAGGGTGGAAATTTCTTGTCCTTAGTATTTATTTTTAGGCATTTATATTTTTTTCTTAGTTAGTAATTTTCTTTTGTATAATAAATAGGATATTGCAAGCATGAATAAAATGAGCTCAATACCTCTTCATCAGAAAAAGCAAAGTGACGTGGTAATGGGAATATGCATGTCTAGGGTTGGATTGTTATAAAAGACTTGGTACTTAAGCAGTCTTCATGACTCACCTCTCTTTCTTGTTATCCTACCTGGTGTTCAGTTTTCATTCATTGTTTTTGCATTGAGGGCATTGCTTCTTTTTAAAGGGGGTAAGGCAATATTTACATAAATTTTTAAAATTTTTTAAGTATGTTTCATCTTTTTCACATAAGTATGTTGAATTAAATGAATGTTTAGAAAGAATTTTTATTCATAAGTTAATTTCAATGCAATCATGATTTCTGATTTTGTTTGAGTTTTTTTTTATGTTATCCTGAGTTATAGAATGCTTGTGTATTCTTAGGTCTTATGTAGCCTTTTACCATGAAAGTTGAACTTCTTTTGAAATAAACATGCATGAAGGTTTAAGTTCTTAGAATTGACTTAGTAACTTTCTTAAGGCAAAATCCTATGAGGCATAAGACTTTAAACATGATTTAGACACATTTTCTTTGGATATTTTGAGCCTTTCAAGCCTGTCCTATATAAATTTGACCCTTGAAACCTTAATTTGAGCCTTAAAGCATATTTTATTGTTATTTACCTACATCATAAGCCATGCTACCATCTTTTTCAATTTTATTTTATTTTTTCACCTATCTTAACTATACTTGTCTTGATGAGCAAAGATCGAGGAAAAATTCAAAAAGATGTACATTTACTTCATTTGGAAATAAAAAAAAGGTCTATTCAAATTTCAAGCGAAAAGAGCAAAATAAATACTCAAAGTATTGAGAAATATTGGGCATATTTTCAAAATTAAGTTTGGGGGTAAAAACTCATTAGCAGGAAGGATGTACCTCAAATTGATCCAAGGAAAAGATAAGGCTAGGATTACTGAACCTAGAAATTCACTTCTCTTTATACCTACCTTAAGCCTAGCCCTATTACAACCTTATAAAAGATCTATTGATTTGATTGATTATGTCAATTACATCAGTGGAGAGGAAGTGCTAAGTTCAACATATGAGGACCACTAATTAGACCTTGTGATTGCTTTGTTTGATTGATAAGGAAACTTTCATCAAATGGTGAATGTTATGTATGCTCTTGAAAATCATGCACTCTATAACTTATGTTAGCATTTTCCCACACTTAGAATAAAATTTTGAAATAATGTTTGCATATGAGTGACTTATAAATGAAAACAGTTGGTGAGCATGATTTTGTTGATACATGATTATATACAAATATTGATGCTGCTTAATCTTATTGAAAAATTACCTTAGCAAAAGCTGTTCTTTACATGAAACATTACTAGGGACGAACAATAGATTAAGTTTTGGGGTGTGCAAACTTTAAATTGTATAGGGTTTTTTCTAGTCATTTTTACCACCTTTTTACTTAAAAACAACATAAATCCTGAGCAATTGTTAATGAATTTACTGAATTTTGCCTAAATCTCAATCATGGACATGAATTTATAAAATATGCAAATTTTTGTTTTATTATATGAATTTTTTGCATAAATTAAATTATTTTCATAATATTTATTAATGTGCTATGTTTTAATAATGTAGTGGAACCATGAAATGATATAGTATGAGATTTATTACCTCTAATTCCCTGAGGGCCACAAGAAAATACTTAAAGCTATCATTATTGGGCAACTCAACATAGAAGAATAAAATAATCCGGACAAATACTAAAAGTCATCGTTGTCGAGCAATCTGAAATGGTAGAATAAAATAGTCTCCATTCCTAGAGGGTCATGGAATTACTCATTATATAGATCTAAGTATCCATTCTAATGTTTATTGTTGATTAATATGATCCGAAAAGAGTAATTAATGAAAAATAATGTGTTGAACCATTAAGTACATGATGATATAAAATTATGAAATATTGAGATAAGTATTGAATAACAAGTTTGGGAATGAGATGATTCTTGATTTTGTGATAAAGTAAAATAAAGTAGTTAATTTTATATTTATGTGTTTGCTTTAATTTAGTTTTAATATATTGAATTTGAATTTGAATTATATTAACACCACTAAGTATTCAATACTCAATGTACAATTATGTATTTTTTTCATATGTAGGTTATAGACATGATTTGACGAGGTTTAAAATGGTAAAGCACCCAATTCAATAACTAAACTCAAGATATATTTGGTTCTCTTTTTTAAGTATATATGATTTTGGGTCTTATTGTATGTACCTAAGGTATTTGTGATTGGTTTTGAGTGTACATTTTGGAATGTTAGGCAACTTTTCCTAAATGGTTTATTAAGTTGAATTTAAGCATTTGATTAATGATAACTATGTTATTTCATATGAGTTTGATTATGAAATACTACTAATTCGTGATGTTTGGTTGTGTTTCCATGTGTCGATTTGAAGGTTTTACATTAAGGTAAGGTTTAGGGATGTAAAGGTACAATTTGGTATGTTTTGAATGTTTGAAATTGAGAAAGTTGGGTCATTTTACCGTCTAGTCTCAAGATAAGAATAACATGTATCGAGACCTCAAGAATGAGTTAGAACTATTTGGATTGTTAAAAATAGTCTAAGTCTTGAGACTCTCCTTTTAAATATCAAGACAATTGGATGTATGTCTCGAGACAGAGTGGCCTTTATCTTGAGACAAGGAGACATTGAACCTAAATAAGAATTTCCCTATTGAGACAAACAAACATTGAAGCAAATATAGAATAGAACATGGGAGGCCTGTCTTGAGACTTAGTATTGAGACAGTCATGACCTTGTCTCGAGACATAAATAGAAATTTTAAAATTGAGTTTGGGTTGAGTCCTAATATCTAAAATTAACCCCATAAATTGATGGAATGGAATCAATGAGTATTTAAATGTGTATATGACTTAAATAGTTGATTGTATTGAATGTATTTGAGTCATAATAGTTTTAGTTGCTTCAGTAATGTAATGTGATGTCACACATTCGAATTCGGCAATTGGGTCAGATGTGGGGCATCAAATGCCACTTAAGTCTCAAGGCTTGCATGGTTTTAGACTCAAATTTTTATCCAAGGTTCCAAGGTCTCAAAACTTATGCCCTAAGTCTCGAGGCTAACAAACATCAAACTTAAAAAGCTACAGAAATGCATGTAAGTATTAAAAGTTAGAGCTTAAGTCTCGAGACTTTCAACCCTTACACCTGCATAATTTAGTTCTTGACCATTTAAAGTTTCCAGGACCTCATTTTGTGATATGGGCATGTACTAAACCTCTCGAAATGGTTCAAAATTATTTAAAAAATATTTCAAATCTTCCAAGTTACTCTAAACCCTTTTAATTATATTATTTAATTACTCAAAGTTTGAAATCTTGGATAGTTGTACAATTTTCACTATTCATGTATTCTAGTAGAATATCCTATCTATACCCAACATTGAGATGAGTAAGGGTTGTTACACCTATAAATAGACTTCCTTTTCTACATGTTATTTATCTTTGTAATACATCTTTTCTTCAGCCGTGATGGCCTTCCATTTGCCTCCCGGCCAAAAAAAATTGATACCTCCTTGAAATTTACCTTTAGTTTTTCCTTCTTTACCTATACCCCAAATCTATCTAAGTTAACACAAAGATGAAGAATTAGAGAGATTGAGAAGAAGGGGTATTATGTTATCTAGTTATCTACCTCATTTCATTGATCTTTGCACCATAAAATGTAAGGTAGAGATGTATTTTCTTTTCAATGCTTTCTTCTTCTCGTTCAAAGATTGAAGCATTGTGAAAGTATGAGGAAGAGAAAAACAAGGATTAAAATCATCCAAGTTCAAATATTAGGAAAAGGTAGAAACAAAACGAGAAACAAGAAAGTACAACAATGAGCTTGAAGTTGAACTCCTTCATTTTCTACAACTTCTTCATCTCAACCTACAATTTATATTGCTCTTTTCACTTAATCGCAAGCTCTTCTTCCTTCATCTTCAACATGTCATCTTTCTCCTTAACAACTCCCTCCTCTATCCTCAACTTTTGTAGCATCTCTCTTAGATATGAACTAAGAAAGAAGGAAAAGTGGAAAAAAACGAGTATGATAGCAATATAAAAATGATATGCTAATATTTTCATTCATATTTCAACAAGAAAAATTAGTATTTATGACAAGATTCCTTTCCTCGTATTTTGCTAAAAACATCTAATCTCCTAAAATACTGAGAAAACATAACTTGTATGCAAAGGTTAACATGACAAAACTAGCATCTAAACATATTTTCAATGAGAAGTCAATTATCAATGCTTCACTTGCAAGACAGTTTACCATTCTTTTCATATTTTGATTGTGTGAAAAATGGCCTATACTTGGACTGTCCAACATGTTTGTTCGCCATTTGGATTGTTCATTTTTTATGTTGTTCCCCATGTGTATTTGCCAATTAGACTATTCGCCATTTATGTTGGTCACCATGTGTGTTCGCTATTGCATGGTTGGCCATCTCGCAACACTTCTCCTTGACTTCCATGATTTGAACACCAATTTCATTCCTTAATTTTTCAAACCTCGCCTTTCTAAGAGGCTTGGTCAAATATATATGCTTGCTAAACTTTTGAACTACAATGAGGCAAAGTTACTTCCTTTCTTTGTTCAACTTCCCTTACAAAGTGGTACTTGATCTTGAAGTGTCTTGTCTTCTCATGGAAACCTAGATTCTTCGCAATTGACATAGCAGATTGATTATCACATAAAATTTGCATTGCTTCAACTTGCATAAGATTCAATTCACTTAAAAGTTTTCTAAACCAAATTGCTTGGTTGACTACTTCTGCCGTAACAATATACTCCACCTCAGTTGTGGATTGAGCAACAGTTGATTGCTTCTTCAAACTGTAGGGAGTATGCCAGATCCAAATGAGAAAAAATATCCGAAAGTGTTTCATATATCATCTACTGATTTAGCCTAATCACTATTAGTGTACTCCACAAGTTTCAATGTGTCCACCTTTGTGAACCAAAACCCAAAATTAGTGGTTCCTTTGATATATCTTAGCACCCTCTTAATGGCTTAAAATGCGATATATTGCAGTAGTACATGAACCTTGATAGCAAACCTACTACATACATAAAATCAAGCCATGTTTCTATCAAATACAACAAGAAACCAATGAGACTTCTATAATTCCTCTCATCGATCCTCTCAAAATCTTCATTGATGCTAAGGTTTTCACCAAGTGCTATAGGCGTGCTTGTTGGTTTGCACCTATCCACGCAAAACCTTTGCAAGATCTTTGAGGCAAAGCTTCGCTGACTGATGAATGTCCCTTCCTAAACTTGTTCTACTTCCATGCCCAGAAAGATTCTCACTTTTCCAAGGTCTGACATCTCAAACATCTTCTCCATCTGCAACCTAAATTTCTTCACCAAGTCATTACTGCTCTCAATACTAGCAAGCCATCAACATATAACGAAACTAATGTTGTGACCTCACCAGCTTTCTTAACATAAAGTGTAAGTTCCCTTAAGCTCTTCTCAAATCCCAAGCTTAGACAATAGTCATCAATCATTGTAGACAAGGCTCTTGGAGCTTGTTTCAGCCTATACAAGGCTTTCTTAAGCCTATAAACCTTTTCTTCACTTCCTTTGATTGTGAAACCAGGTGGTTGTTCCACATAAATCTTTTCTTGCAAGTACCTATTTAAAAAGGATGATTTGATATCCAACTGATGAATTCTCTAAGCTATTTGTATTGCTAAAGCCAATAACAATCTGATCATGTCCAACCTTACTACTGGTGTGAATGTCTCCAAATAATCAATCCCATATTGTTGACTGAAGCACTTCACAACCAACCTTTCCTTGAACATGTTCAGTGAGTCATTAACATTGAGTTTAGTTCTATACACCCATTTGACACCAATAAATTTTTTATGTGATGGTCGATTAATAAGTTACCAAGTCTGATTTTTATGAATCATTTTCAACTCATCTCGCATTACTTCTTTCCAGCCTTCAATTGCTTCAACTTCTTCAAAAGGCTGGCTCAAGGACTATTACATCAGCTCTTTCATAGATTTTAGTAACTTATCGAGTGCCTCTCATTGGAAAATCATCAAAGTTTTTATCTTTAACTTGATCATTGGTAGGCTCGAAACCTAGCTCAAGCTCTCATTGCTCAAGCAACTCAGCTTCACTAGCATCCTAATTCCATGTTTTCCCTTCATCGAACTTCACATCTTTTCTCACAATGATTACTAGAGAAAGGATAAAAATTCTATAATCCTTCTTGTTGCAATTGTTTCCAGAAACATCCCAAGTTGCAACCTCCTTTCAAGTTTACTTCTTTCCACTATGGTATATGAACAAAACTAATACAACCAAATACTTTCATATAAGAAATTGAAAGTTTGTGCCCATACCATGATTCGAATGGAGTCTTCGCCTTTATAACCTTGGTTGGCATCCTGTTGAGTAGATATATTAAGGTATTGACTACCTTAGCCCAAAATCTATTTGGTAGGTTACTTTGAAACAATAAGCACCTTGCCATGTCCATAACTTCATGTTCTTTCTTTTACATACTCTATTTTGCTGAGTAGTGTAGAAGTTGGTGAGCTAGTGGTGGATCCCTTCCTCTTCACAAAAATTTTGAAACTTGTCTAAGGTGTATTTTAAGCTTGTTGTTGGCTTGATTTCCCACTATGGTTTTGAACTTCCAAAAATAGCTATTTTAGACTTATCATGCATGAAATAGACCCAACAAAACCTTATATAGTAAGCAATAAACAAAATAAAATACCTACTGCCACTCAGTAAATTAGTTTGCATCGGTCCATAAACATCTATATGAACTAGGTGGAGTTTTTCACTGGCACGCCGGGCTTTGTTTGCTGGAAATGAAAGCCTAGCTTGCTTCCCTAGTTAATAGACTTCACAACCACTTTTCTGATATTCAACTCTAGCCATACTGATATTCAACTCTGGCCATATTCTCAACTAAATCTAACATGCACATTTAATTGAGGGACTTATAACCTCGGTGTCCCATTCTTTGGTGCCAAAGATTAGTTTCATCTACTGAACTAGTGTAAGCACTTGAGGCCACTTGATTCCAATCCAACACAAAGCTTCTATCTTTTATTGAGATTATCATAACTTCCTATCCCAACGAATCAAATATAGTGCAACTGCTATCTTTAAAAACAACTTTATAGTTTTTTCAAGTAGATGACCAATGCTAAGGAGATTCTGGTCTATTTCAGGCACTAAAACAATGTCCAAAATTACTTTAGTACCTAATGGCATGTTGATTAGCACATCACCTTTGCCCTTAGCTTGAATAAGTTCACCATTTCCAATCCTCACTATTGAAATGTAGCTTTTGTCTAGCTTCTTGATGATAGTTTCATCTGAGGTCATATGGTTCTTGCAACCACTATCGATCAACCAACGCTTTTTGACTCTGCTTCTAGATGCAAAACAATAGGCTGCAAAGACTTGCTCCTCCTAAGCATGATCTCCTTCAACTACCTGAGCCTGGACATTTTATTGTTGTGGTTGTTGTTGGGTTCGACTTTTATTCTTGCATATTTTTCCTGTGTCCAAAATCTTGCAAGCTTGCATTGTATGTCTGTCCTGAACAAAAAAACCTCTCTAGATGAGTGGTCTTCTTACAATGAGAGCATGGTGGATGTTTCTTCTTTCTACCATCTTTCCTTAGCTTCTCTTTCTTCTTTGACCATCCTTTCTTTCCCTTCTGACTTGGAGAGCTCGCACCTTCAATGCTTCTAGCTCAAAAAGCTCCTTTAGTGTGCTCTTCCAGCCTTGATGCTCTACTTTGCTCTTGAGCATACAAGGCATTTATCATCTCAAATAAGGAGATCATATATAGGTCTCTCAAGTCTTTAAGATTATATAATTTTTACTCATACCTCTTGGGAAGTGTAGTTATGACCTTCTCAACTACCTTGCTGTCTGCGAACTGATTTCCAAGTAGTCTGATTCTATTGACCACTACCATTATCCTATCTAAGTATTGCTTTACTGTCTCGGCCTCCTTCATCTTCAAATTCTCAAAATCTCTCTTAAGATTAATGAGTTGTTGTTGTCTAGTCTTGTTTGATCCTTGAAACTCCTCTTTTAGTTTATCCCCAGCTTGTTTTGGGGTCTCATAGGCCATGATTTGTGTAAATATCACATTAGAGACACCATTTTGAAGGCAAGAAATTGCCTTATATCTTTTTGCATGGCCATCGTTGTGTTGCTTGATTTGTGCAACTGTAGGTCAGCCCTCAATAGTGGTGGCTCGATATCAGCATTCACAACTGTAACAACCCGTTTTCAATGAAATTGGAATAGTGGTTTCAAGACCACAAATTTGTAGTCGAATAATTTATTTTAGTATTATTTTATTTCCTATAACAAGATATAAGTACAGTATAAAATTTATAACAAAATTTTACAGTTTACATGCTTAATTTGATAAAAAGGACTAAATTGCATAAAGTGCAAAAGTTGAGTTCTAATAGCTAAAAGTATTAAATAGCTATATAACTTTAAAGTGGAAGTCCTTATATGATAATTAGACCATTTATGAGTTAGAGGAAGATGTTGGCTTGGCAATTTTGTAATTATTAAAGTTAATAAAGGTTAATTAGTAAAGAAATAATTATATGTTAATATTAAATAAAACCAAATTTTATCACTTTGTGTCATCTCTTTCAATCGATTTTCACAAGTGAAGAAGACATTTTTGGAGACCTAGGTTCGGCAAGCTTACTTTGTCCAATTAGGTATGCATTTTTGTTCCATTTTTAATGATTTCTATGTTTCCGGGATCGTTGTAGCTTAAACTAGCTAGCTCGGGGACTAATTTGTGAAACTGTTAAACTATTAGGGTTTTACCATTGATGAATATATATGAGTTTTGAAGTTTGATGATAGAAAATGAATGGATGTTGTTAGATAAACAACTTTTGTAAATGTATTTTTAGTGAAATTGTCAAATAGAGACTAAATTGAAAAATAGGAAATCTTACATGGTGAAATTGTGAAATAATTGAAGTATAGTGCATACTAAGGACCTATTTGATATTCGGCCATAGTGGGTTGTGGTAAAATTGTGTAAATTTCCATTTTTATGAACTAGGGACTAAATTGTAAAGAAATTAAAAGTGTATCGGCAAAATTGTAATTTTTTCAAAAATATGTGTTGGACTAAATTGAATGTGAAATAAATTAAATTGGGTTAAATTTATTTGCATAGATCCAGTTAGATCTCGTATGGAGTTAGATTAAGGCAAAAAGAAAATCTTGAATTAATCGCCTCCGTATCTATGTATACTTGTCGAGGTAAGTTCGTGTAATTAAATTGAGTAATTATATGTTTTAATTGAATTACATGTATGTGAATTGTATAATTGCCATGGATAAATACCAATCGCATATCCGACAACGTATGATGATTATCGAGTCACGTATAAACCTTAGGAATTCATAGGATACAAATGACATGTTATCAGGGATTACCTATTATCAGCTCGTATGAGCTTACCGATTGCAGATCATGAGAGCTTACCGATTCATAGCTCGTAGGAGCATACATATACAAGAATTCACGAATTATAGTTTAGCACACTATGTGTGAACTATCCCGAGTATCCAACGATATTCTAAATTGTTCAACGAGCAATATTCTGTTACGAGATGATATGATTTCGATACGAACTATTACAGGTATATACATGAAATATATGGAAATGATATTACATGATATATTGAAACATGAAATAGATGATACATGTATATGAAACTTGCTTAGTGGTTATGTTCATCCATTTTTATTGGCTATTATATGTGTTTTACATGGCTAACATGTTGGTGAATATAGGCTTAGGCATTTGGCCAAATTGAGTTGGGATATGCTATGTTTACTTACCTAAATTGTGACTAAATGGTATGTGAAATTCTATGTTATACAAACTTGCTAAGCTTAAATGCTTAGTCAGTGTATTTTTTAGTGTTTTTAGTGAATCAGAAGCTCGTTCGGGTTGGAAGCTTGTCGGAGGTATATCACACTCTTCATTGACTCACTCGGTACTTTCGGTTGGTTGAAGTTTGGTTATAATGGCATGTATAGGTTATTTTAGCTAATGTTGGCCTATATGCTTTGTTGATATTTTGGCCATTTGTTTGGCTTGTGTTTTGGCATTTTGATGATAGAATAAGTCTAGTGTATGGTATGTAAATATTTGCTCTCAAATGGTTTATGAATAACTTAGTATGATTGAATTATGGAAGATGAAAATTGTGGCATGATTATACATAATGAATATGTTCTTTGTGATAGGATGTAATTGTGGTAAATTGGTGCTTGAAACAATTTATATGGTCATTTGATACTAGTTTTAGATTAGAGTTTTGGTACCAAATGGTATGTTTCGTTAATTGATCTACATAGTAAGTTTTGGTGCAAATATGCATATATGTAAGTTGAACAATTGGTTATATTGAACACATGATTAGTCATGTTTATAAATTGTTATTTGAGGTGCCTAAGGGCCTATTGGTTAGATGTGATCGTACCATTTCTGTAAGGCTTGGTGATACTTGTTTTAGATGTCTTATTATAGCTTCTGTATATGTGCATTTTTGGGTGTAGGTACATGTCAAATTGAGTAAGAAATATGGCTTGTAAAATGGCCTATTTTCATCCACATGGGCAGAGACACGAGTGTGTGTGACACATAGCCAGATGACATGGTTGTGTATCCCCTATAACTTTCAAGGGTTGCAAGTCAGGCTATTATACGACCTAGCACACGGGCGTGTGGGCTAAGTCTGTGAGTTGCACGGGTGCGCACATGGGCTGAGACATGGCCGTATGTCCTTATTTCAAATGGCCACACGGCCTAAGACACAAGCGTGTCCCTTGGCCATGTGACCCCTGCTACTTTGAAATTTTTCAATGTTTTTTGAAAAATCCTCTAAATTATTGATTTCGTCCCGACTTGTTTCTAATGAGTATTTAGGTCCTCGAGGGCTCGTATAAGGGACAATATATTTGATGTTGAAATATGTTATGAAATGTTTGAAATTTCAGTCTGTTTTATTTGTAACCTCCGATAACGCTCTGTAACCCTATTCTGATGACAGATTCGGGTTAAGGTTGTTAAACAACCTCCCACAAGTCAAAAGCTTGTAGGTAGGCTTTCATCTTGACTACCCAAATGTGGTAGTTTTCACCAATGAAGACATGAGGTTGAGCTGGTGAAAAACTTACTGAAGATGTGTTTTTAAACAAAAAGATTTTCTCCAAAAAGAACTTGAAAAGAAACAATGGCCCTCTAGGATGATTGGCTCTTCATACTAATTATTGGAGATATGAACTAAGAAAGAAAGTAAAGTGGAGAAGAAACGAGTATGATAACAGTATGAAAATGATCTGCTAATATTTTCATTCATATTGCAACAAGAAAAACATTACTATTTATAATAAGATTCATTTCTTTGTACTCTACTAAAAACGTCTAATATCCTAAAAACTGAAAAAATATAACTTGTACACAAAGGTTAACATGACAAAACTAGCATCTAAACATCTTTTCAAGGAGAAGTCAATTATCAATAAATCACTCGCATGATAGTTCGCCCTCCTTCTCATATTTGACTATGCACCAAATGACTCATCCTTGGACTGTTCTCCATTTTGTTGTTCGCCGTGTATGTTCGTCATTGCATGGTTGGCCATCTCGAAACAATCTCTTGCATTTCTAGCAAGTTTTCTCAAAAGACAATTGTTGTTGCTTTTTTTTTCCCTTTCACAGTTGCCTTGCCTCTTTTGGGAGAAGCAAAAGTTCCAAAAAGCCTTTAATTATTCTCTTTAGAGGGTTCGACTTTCATTGGAGAAGGGGCAAGTGTTGGGGAAAGCTGTGAGAGCTTTTGTGCCAAAATATTAGCTTCATTTGTTGAGGGGTTTTGTTTCTGATTGATGGCTTTTCTTTCATTGTTTCTTGATTTGTTGGGGACATCAATGAGCGTTGCTACTGTATCAACCATAATCAAAAGGGAAAAAATGTGAGAGAGGTTTTGTTGAGGTATGAATTGGGTTCTTTTAAAGGAATAGCGATGGGCTTGTAAAGTGAGGCTTGTTAACTTAACAACAACGTAGAGGAAGACTTTTTGGTAATTGAATATAGGACGTAATCTTAAATAAAATTCATTTATCATATGGGATGTCGCATATGAACATAACTTACAAGAGGAGGATGCATTCTTCAAATCCAATTGCAGCTTATGCTTATATGGGAGAACTATGTTGTCATGTTATCAAAATATTCTTGAGAAAGTTAATGAATACTTTTTAAAGAATGATGCATTATTCAAATCCAAATTTGCATTTTGAAGAATTATTGTGGAAGAACTAACTTATTTACTTTTTTGAATGTGCTTTCTTCGATACATATTTTACATCTTTCAGTGGGTTGGATCAAATAGACCAAGCCATATTCTCTGTTGCTCTTTTCTTTTGTTGTAAGTCTGATATGCTACTTGCAGGCTTGGTTGTTTATTTTTATAGAAATGAGAAATTGAGTTTTGATAGGAATCGTTTAATGATTTTTATTATTTCTGTCGTAGTTTTAGGATTTATTTTTGCTGTTACAATGGTTGCTTTCAATAATAATGTCATTGTTGTTTCTTAGTAAGTCTTAAACCTTCAATTTCAAGTTTGTATTTGGTTTTGACGAGTAACGATAGTACTAATATATGACAAAATAAGTGTTGTGAGACTAAGCCAAATAAGGAACTCATGTACAAAGCCATGGATTGTCTGATTTACTCACATTTACAGGCAGACAAATGTTTTTGACTGTTTTGGGGGGGGGGGATCATGTTACAATCATACAAATCCAAGATTGATTTTAATATATTCAAATAAATAAAAAATTTTATGTCATAGTTGTTTTTTCTAGAATTTAAAATTTTTCCATTCATAATCTAAAAAATCATAATTTCTTTAATATTTTGTTTGAATACTTACATTTGTCAAATATTGATTCGATCACTAAAACTAGGATACTACACTCTACTAATAGATCGAATAATTGTCAGCCAAAAAATAAATCAAAATAAAATTGAACTTTGAGTTGAGTTTATTTGTCCTTCTTGTTAGAATCCAAATTTGAAGTTACAAAATTAGAGGGCTTCCACAGAAGATGTTCCATGCTAATGCAATATATATTTTGAGTACATGATCTCAAATTATGTATACAGCAACCTTCATATTCAATCATTGAATATAAGAATAGAAGTTACCATGGCTAGTGCTTGAATTACAAACAAGTATAGTTATATAATAATCCCTGTGAAGTCCAGAGAAAGATGACTGAACCGGCAGAGGGAAACAGATGAAAGAATGGAATTCGTACGATAAAATATAATGCTTATATAGAAGCAAAAGAAGACTCACCCTAGTCTCGCAACCCTGAAAATTTCTGAGACAAACCAACATCCGAAATGAACTAGGCGAAAAACCTTTTTGATTAACTATTAACCACTATCTCCATAATCACATCATTCCAGAAGTCTATTGGTCCAGGTATACACCAATGTAAACAATCGTTCTGAACGATTGCTGTTTTGTTCTTTGAATACGGTTGGAACTGTCGATATGGACCTGGATGTCCATCTGGCCTCGATAATAAGAGATTTGTGAAGTCGAGAAGCTTGAGATTCACTTCATTATGGGATACTTTTGCGAATGTCTTCTCAAACTCTTCTAATTCAATATTTCGTAGAATTCTATTCAAGTCCTTTATTTTAACCTCTCCTTCTTTAGCTGGTATTGTCTTAGGACAAGTCCCACCATTATGCCATTC
Organism: Gossypium arboreum; assembly: GCF_025698485.1. NCBI lineage: Eukaryota > Viridiplantae > Streptophyta > Magnoliopsida > Malvales > Malvaceae > Gossypium > Gossypium arboreum. Next base: position 42,636,465 of record NC_069077.1, on the reverse strand, counting down.
CCCATTCTCAAAGTGATCTGGCGTGGACGTCCTAAAAAAGATCAACCCCTTATACTTTGATGTTTTAATAAAGTCCATGACATAGTGGAGGGTTTTTTTGTAAGCATATTCAAATCCTAATTCTATCAGGTTTTTTCCTGGACATAGATGGCAACCAACAATCACATCATTCTCATGATAGACTGCAGCCTTGAGAAACCATTTTCCAGTAGAGATTATCATGTAATCTAAGCTCGAGTAAATATCTAGCCATTTCTTATCAAGTTTATCCAGATGCAGTTGAACTTCAGCAGTAGAAACACCGTTAATATCTTCAAAAATAGCAGCCTTTACAAGAAAAGGAGACCAAATATTTGATATTGTTAAATTGTACGATTGGAAATACCATCTCTTTGATTTGGAATCCACATCCTGGTGAATTTGAACAGGTTGTTCAACCTGAAAGTTTTACAAAAAAAATATGAACAAGACAGTTTTGTGAACAACCATAGTCAACTACAATATTTTGACACCAGCTAAAAAAAAGTAGATAATTTGATGTTCGATGGTAAAGAAAAAAAACACAAATTTTGCTTACTAATTTCATAAATATCAAGAAACAAACTAGGAAGTAGTATAATATTATATTTAATATGCTTATTCAGAACAACATACATATAAACGATTAGGTCAAAAAAAAAATCTATCCATCAAAATTCTCCCTATAAAATAATTGTGATAATAAAATGCTTTTTTTTCCTGATGGAGTTTTGATTTCTCCATATTCCATAACCTGTTACAACAAGTGATGAAACAACAATTGTGCTGCTATCAAAACCTTTGTGTTGGCATGTTTGACATATTTAGGCTGCCAGCAAATTTTAGAACTTTAGAGCCCAACACTTAAGTTCACAGCATCAACACGTTTTACTTAAAAGAAGTTTAGAAAGTTTAAAATTGGATAATTATCTACTTCAGAATTTTTGATATTATTGCATTTAATGGAGTATTTATCCAAAATATTATATTGATAAAATCAACATTTAAATTAGTGATAAGGATTCATCTTTTTTGTTGTTGGCCAAGTTTGGAGAAGCCCTATCAATATCCTAGTGGTCAACATCCTTAAAGGATAGTTTTTGGGAGTGTCTTTGACTTTTGTATTTTGCTACTATTTGATTATTTTGTGACGCTCTTTTAAGTATTATTTAGAGAGTTTTATTGAATAAAAAGTGAGGTATTTTGGACAAGGTAGTTTGGGCTTTAGTCAAAAGGTGATTTTGTTGGATTGTTAAATAAAATCATTCTCTAAGCAAGGCTCCGCAAATGTAGGATTGTTGATCTGACCTACATTAACAAATATTGTGTGCTATCTCTCCTTTCTTTGATCCCTTTTTTACCTTGTCTAATTGTTTTTGTTCTATTTCAACCTTTGTTCTAACTTCTGTTAGAACAAAATGGTTTTTCAATTGCAAACCAAGTTATTTGTTCCAATAGTTGTTCGAATGTCAAAGTTGGAACAAAGTGAAAACTGAAGGTGTTTCCAATTGGCATCATAACATGCTTCAGACACATGTGATGGAGATCTTGAGTTCGATTTATCATAATGGAACCTAAAAGGAAGTTAATTTGACAACACGACCCTCGTCGTTATTTTCTTTAGAAAACTATGCATATTGAAAGGCTCGTATGAGGATTTTCATCATCTCTGTCAATGAAGCAGTGTGGAAAGCTACTGAAGATGAGTGGGTTCGACCCATTTTGGCTACTGTTGATGGCACAACACGCCTTAAAGAAAGAAGCAAATACATTGACAAAGAATGAAGGGTTGTTCATAGAAATTCACAAGATCTAAATGTCATTTTTAGTTGAGTTGATTTGGATTGACTTAAATTCATTTCTATGTGTGAATCTACTAAGGAGATATGGATGACCTTACACAACCAACATGAAGGAATGATTTTGTGCCTATGTCAAAATTTCATGTTTTAACAACTAGGTTCATGTAACACCCCGAACCCGAGACCGTCGCCGGAGTCGAACACGAGGTGTTAACAGACTTCAAACCACTTATTAAAAATTTCCCAGACAAGCTGCTAATCTGCGTACTAGTCGCTTCAAAAATCATATCTTGAGTTCTAAAACTCGAAATCCAGTTCCGTAAACTTTCCCCGGAACTACACTCCTATATATATATGGTAGAATTTTTGTAGAATTTTTTGTTGGGCCAATTGGTACAGTTTATTAGTTAAAGTCACCCCTGTTTCAGGGTTTGACTACTCTGACCTTCATGCATTACGACTTAGATATTTCCCTTTACAGACTTCAATGCTTATGCTGATTGTTTCTAATGAAACTAGACTCAAAAGGGAATCTATAAATATAAGGCTTGACTTTTAATTGTCTCTGATTAATTTATGGTGAATTTCTAAAGTCGGAACAGGGGATCCAGAATTCGCTCTGGCCCTGTTTCACAAGAGTTTAATTATCTCCTAACATACAGCTCGTATGGTCGTTTTGTTTCTTCCATATGAAAATAGACTCATCAAGCTTCGATTACATAATTTATTCCTTATTTAATTCCATTCCTACTATTTTTAGTGATTTTTCAATCTCACATCACTGCTGTTACCAGCCTCTGTTACTAAAGCAAACTATGCCTATTTTGTGATTTTTCCTTAATCTAACTACTAATTCATCATACATATCATGAATTTAACACCGAGAATAATCAGCCATGACAACATTATCAAACCAATTTTTACTAAGACTTATGACGAAGTATCATAGGACCAAAATTCAACTTAATATTTATGCCATTTTCGCATGGCTAAAGTTTACATACCAAAGTTCAACAAAACATAATAGCCTATACATGCCGAAATGTTCTCCTAGACCAACTAAGAAGAAGATACCCCAAAAAGTTGCAATCCGGTGTGATGACTTAGATGACGGTCCGAGCACGCAAAAAGACGAGTCCAAAGAACCTAAAATAGGTGACAAGCAAACACCGAATGAGTATATAACTCAGTAAGTCATAAGCAATGCACTACCATCCATTAATAACATTATCACAAGAGGAAACAAAATGGAATGAGGCTAATTACTCCATCCAAACCGAACTATACCATAGTTCCTTAGACCTTTCGGTTCAATCTCATACCAAGTTACACATTCACATTCCATATACTAATCAATAGGATATTTGAGGCATTTTTATACATCATTTTGTTTTCGTTACAATCATACAACTAAATGACCTTTCACTTATTCCACGATAATTCTTATGTACGTGACTTCAATTAAAATTGTCACATAGGTTCAAAACTTACCAAGCTCAACTCCAAATATGAACATAGCGTCTATTAGCCATGAACTCAAGGTACTTACCCGATCCGCTGTCCGTGATCAACTCAATAATGTCGCACACTCAGTGTCAATAGTGATTCAAAAGCATATAGTGAGTCCGCACACTTAGTGCTATATAATCAACTCGCACACTTAGTGCTATATAATCAAACTCGCACACTTAGTGCTATACAAATTTTAAACCCGCACACTTAGTGCCAATCTCATGATCATAAATGTTTATACCCGCACACTTAGTGCCGAAATCAAAACTCAATACATCTCACCTCTTTTCTTTTCATTCAATACTTTCATCACCACATACATACATGTATATAAATTTATCATTCCTTTCGGCATAATTACATAGACATTATGTCTATTTAAATCAATACAAAATATATGCTTAGTGACTTACCTTGTGTTGGGTAAAATAGTTCCAAGTCGGCTACTCGATGACCTTCGTCTTTCCCTTGCTTGATTCTCCTCCTTTAACTCCTTGAGCTTAATCAATAAATCAACTAGTTTAACCATCTTGCTAAACATTCATAATTCAATTACACATGCATATGTATGTTTGTATATTCGGCAACCATCCTCACTAATTACCCATTTAGTCGATTATACACATAATTAAAGGTAACATCACGAACGGGCATACTTATGTATATATATATATATACACTTCCAAATGGGCATCACAATTAGATTTAACACCACCTTCATACTCAATTAGATGGCCGAATGTATGTATATATATACAATGTCAACTATAACATCTTTTAAACACCTAATTTCATCTCATGAACACTTAATCAAATTTTCCTAATCTAGCATATATTTTCACATCTATTTGTAACATCATGTAAATTCACATATAACTACATTTCTTAAGTTCTACATCTTAATGCCCATTATAGCCACTCCCATGGTCTAAATCTAATAATCGGCAACACCTACCTTTTCACTATGTTAGCCGAATACTCATTCTCTTCTTAGTCCTAAATTCGGCACTTCCAACAAGTTAGCTTAACAATTCCAACTTTCATGCTAACATCCCAAGCAACTTAACACATCCATATAACTAGCATGCTAATAGCATCGAGGTATCAACCAAAATTTTTAGGCTCCTTAGCCAAATTCTAACTCTCCATCAACCCCAAATCCAACCATGAGATAGATAGAATTTAGACTCATCACCCAAAGGTTGTATATACTTCCAAAGATACCCTTGAACATACCTTAATCTAGAGGACCACCTTGGCCTAATCTTCTTTCTTCCCCTTCCTCTAGTTACGGCAATTGCAAAAGAAAGAAAACATGAACACTCCTTCTTCTTCTCAAGTCACGGCAATGGAGAAGAGAGATGAGCATTTTTTTTTTCCTTCTTTTACTAACATTATTTTATTTCCAATAACCCAATTTCTTATTATAATATCTAATTAAACATATGTATTGCCCATCAACATTCCATCTTGGCCGGCCACTATAAAGAAATTGGGCAACTTGACATGCAAGTCCACCTTTGTGTTAACATGCACTAATAAGCCATTTAAAATTAGCCTATCATATTTCACTATGTCTCATATTGATCCCTATTTAATAATTTCTCATGCAATTGGCAAAATTAGAGAATGAAACTTCCACATACTCATGTACACACATAATAAGCATAGAATATAGCAATTAATTATTTTTATGACTCAGTTTTGTGGTCCCGAAACCACTTTCCGACTAGGGTCACACTAGGGCTGTCACAGTTCAAATTTTTAAAAATGCTTGAAAATGAAATCATTTCTAAATTTTATGCAAGATTATGTGAGATTTCTAATTAGGCTTTCTATCTTGATGATCATTTTTCTAAGGATAAATTGGTGCACAAAGTGTTGAAGTCTTTACCAGAACGAATCGTCATTAAAGTCACAACAATAGAGGAGGCAAAATATGTTACCACCCTTAAGCAGGACGAGTTAACAGGCTTACTCCAAACCTTCGAGCTAAATTTGAAGGAAGTAAAACATGACAAAATGGGTCTAACAAAGAACAAAACATTGAGTGTTTGAAATGTTGTTCCAACAGCGATACAGACAGTGAAAGACATTGATGAGTTCAAAAAGCAATTAGCTTTCTTTATAAAGAGCATGAAGAGGCTTTCTAGTAGGGAACTAAGTTAGATGATAATAGGACAAAGAAGAATACTATTAAATGTCATGAATATAAGGGATTTGGTCTCTTTCAATCAGAATGTGCTAATATTAAGAAGAAGGAAAAGCCACTCGCAATAACTTGGAGTGATGAAGAAAGTTTTGATGTCAAATAAGATTTGAGCAACTATGTTGCTTTTACATAGTTGATTTTACTAATTCTGCTCCAAACCATGTTCCAACAAATTCTAAAATATATAAAGAAGACGATTCATATAATGATGATATTCTCTTTGAATCTTTGAAGGATGCTTATAACCACATGTTAAAAAAATGGAGATATTGTGCCAATTAAATATTCCTTAATGAAAGAAATTATTGTCTTTAAAAAGCTCAAAATTGTCGTCCAATAAAAGGATGATATTCTCAAAGCAACCAAGAACAAGTTAGATAATGCAAAAGTTGTCTTGAAGAAGTTTGGAGGGCAGAGTGAGAACCTAGATAAAATTTTAGCTTCAAGAATATTTGAGCTAGGCCGTAGAAGACTTGGTTACATCTATAAAGGTAAGTAACCTATCACTCTTATGGTTTTTGTTAAAAGTAAATATGAAGATTCTTCTTTTTATGGGGCACGAAATAAGAATTTCATAAAGATTGTATGTCATTATTTTGGGAAGTTGGACATATTAGACCACATTATTTTAAGATGATGCAAGATTGGAAAAAATTCAACTCAATTGAAAACCTATTCAAACAATGAACAAAATAAGGAGACTACAACTTAAGAAGATTAGGATGAGAAAAGATCGAGAACATTTGAGTTATAAAGATCAACAATTTATTTACACTTGTGTGAAGAATGATTGATGTGAGTCTGTCCACGTGGGCCTTTAATTTGGCCAAGACCCAATCTCACTTCCTTAATTAGCCACAAATTAAAGGTCCAAATTGGGTTTTTATAACCATAAAGCTAGTTGAGTCCAACCATGTAGATTGGCGCAAATGTGAGGGGCCCAAATGCAATATGAAACATCTTTAGACATGGCTATTTAGGCCATAACTTTCATCCATTTAGCTATTTGAGTTTCAAACTTCATTTATTTTATTTATGTATGTTTTTAATATTTTGTATTTCATGTTTTTAGTCATATTGTTATCATGCTTTTTTTTGTGTCCACAACTTGTCTACTTTCATTTTGTTAATTAAGTATCATAGCTTTCTAGTGTGTTTTTCATGCCTTATGTGTTTATCTTTGTTTGTATATTTTGGTAGTTTGCTGATGAGTCTTTTTATAGTGATTTTTAGGTACACTGATTAGCCATCATGGATCCATGTGACCCTTCGGCTTTTACTTCAAATTCATGCATGAAAGATAACTTAAGTCATAAGAGTTCATACATTAATGGGTAGTGCAACAAGTGAGACTTATGTGGCTACTCAGTTGACAACATATTGCATGGACAACAAGAGGCTATGCATAACCACTTGATCAACATATCATCAAAATAGGTGGTAAGATGGAGTGAAGTTAGTCGATAGCTCCCATTGTTCCAGGGTTTGAAGGTCTGGATCTAGAGTCAGATAAGAATATTTTGCTAATGTAGTCAAGGAAAAAAAAGAATAAAAAAGATTGAGCATACTTTGATTTTCATTAGAAAAAGGGATCGATTTCTTTCTTTTTCAACCTTTCTTTGTTGACAAAAATGTAACTAAAATCCAAATCGAAATGATAGATTGGAAGAGACAGCAGGGGATAAGAGAACATGATTTGTTCAGAAAATAGTCAGGCCATAAAATAAAAGAATTCTATAGCAATGTTTATGCCTTCAACAAAAGTAGAGCTAATCCTAGAAATTACGAAACTCTCTTTTTTCGTTAATGATATAAGGGGGAAGAACGTTCAAGCACATGCACCTACAAGAAGGACAAACCTGCCATGTTCATTGTAAAAAATTCATTGTTGCACTTTGAATCTAGTAGATATGTTGGCAAAAGGAATGTACATCCATATTCATGCATTACCAAAAGGGAATAATATTTAATATACATGGAATTTTGGGTCACTAAGGGGGCTTATATGAATTTGGTCGATTGACTTCTTCCCATGCATGAACTCCTTCAACACATTAAATGCAGCCACCAAATTCATCAATAAGGTGTATGGACGACAAGTGAAATATATATGGTTGTTCATTGCATTCTTTGGATACTTGGATTCATGAACTTTAGGATTAATGTAACATCTTAATTCATGTATCCACATTAATGACCGAAATGACCATTCATGTGTTAGGGTCCTATATATATTCGGTCAAGCACTATGTAATGGACTAATGAACATTTTTAATATCATTTGAGAGTTTATCTCTTTGTTCTTTAAAACTAACCCTGAACTTATCAAGACTTGTCGTGTGGCGATCAAAACTTAACCGATCTTATCACTTCCTTTCTCATATATTTCCAAATTGTGGCGATCACCTCTATACTATTAGTTCATTTCTTGTTTATATATAGTGGGGTCACAGTTCTTATTTGTTTCCCAAAATTTCGAGACATCAACATCTTTATAGAAACCAGGTCTACTTGAATTTATAACTTAAGTTTGTTTCTAAGATTGTTTTTGTATTTATAAGTTATATCCAAAAATAATTTTTTGTATTTTCTTTCATATTTATCGTATTTTCGAGAGCTGAACTTGTTAAGAAATGATCGGGCAACTTAAATCATGACTCGTAATCTTAACTTGGTACGAGATTCACGTCATTTGTTATCAGTGCTAGTATTCTTCACATGTATTATTTTATTCTCTCTCTCCTAAATTTAAAAAATTCAAAAAAGTCATGAGAAAAAATTGTGAAAAAAAGGAAAAGAAAAGACAAGGTGAAATTAAAAAAATTTCTAGGAACGCATCAAGAAAATTATCATTTGATTAGTACTTTTGAGTCTATTTTACACATTTTGGTAAATTTTTACAATAACAAAAAAAAAATTCAAGAAAAAAATTTTCTTTTCGTCTGTTTAGCCAAAATACCTTCTAATCATATTTTTTAGTCCTTTGAACATGTTTCTGTCAAATTAATTTCTACTTTCCATTTTTTTCGATTGTGTCTTACCCTAACAACTCCTCCAAGATTATCATTTTTTGTAAGTTCCTTTCATACCAAGTTCTTCAAGAACTCAAGATATTTGAGTGGTAAAAGGAGAGAGCATGTGATCCTATTAAAAGTGATAAAAAATAGAAATTTTGTGCAAACACGAAAGGGGTGAATTTTCTTTCTAAGAGTAATACATGAGGTTTGTTTTGTGAGATACGCATCTTATTGCCAAATTTGTTCTTTTGCTTATAAAATCATGATCAAAGAGAGTATTGTTTTGAGGAAGGCACTAAACATTTGAATCAAGAGCAAAGGATTACAACGAGAGAACCTGTTTCAAACTTGTTGCCATGTAAAACACAAGGTATGTAGTTTGATAGTTAATGGTGGGAGTTGTATTAATATTGCAAGTACAATCATAGTGGAAAAGCTCCAATTGCCTATAATAAAGCACCCTCAACCGTACAAATGGTTGAACGAAAATGGTGAAATCAAAGTCACCAAACAAGTGATGATATTTTTCATAATTGGTAAGTACAAAGATGATGTATTATGTGACATTGCCTCGATACAAGCCTGTCATATCCTTCTCAGATGTCCATGACAATTCAATTGATGAGTTCATTATGATGGCCATGCTAATGGTACACTTTCGAGTGTCAAAATAAGAAGATCACCTTAGCATCAATGACCCTAGATCAAATTTGTGAAGACCAAGCTAAGATTACGAAATTGAGAAAAAGAGATTGAAAAAGAAAAAGAAAGTGAAAAAAAGAATGAAAAATAAAAATAAATTGAAAAATAAAAAAGTGTAGGAGAAAAGAAAAAGAAGAGGTAAAAGCAAAGAGTTTGTTAGTGGATGAAGAAAATAGCAATGTCCAAGCAAAAGAGAGAGATGCTTTAAGTAACCATAACTCAAAATTGCTTTGTGATGTTTCTTTATTCCAGGTTTATAAAAATCCATCAATAGGCGATTTGCAGCTCCATTATTCACCCAATGGAAGACAATTCTATATTTGGGAGAAAGGTAAGTTGGAGAATGAAATTACTCCACAAGTTCAAAAAGGTAAGGACGATAAAGAACTTTTTAAGATTAAACTGAGATGGCATTCTTTGAATGTTGTTGATAAGTTTGTCACTAATAGTGTTTTAATAAATTTTGTTTACAACATATCATTTCATTGGTTTAGTGTTATTAACAATGAGTTTTCACATAATAATAAACCTTGAACTACTTAACGTTGATGGTTATGTGAAATTCATGTCTCTTCATTGGAAACACTTACGCATGTACATGTTTATTCAAAAAAAGTTTGAGGGTCTTGTTTATTTAAACATCCATATACCTAATTTTTCTTTGTTTAACAAGGGTGATTTGTTTTTGAAAGAAAAATATTTGATTCATGGATATGTGGAGGACCAAAATTTTGTGTTTCATTCCAGGGATTGTTTATCCATATCATTGTTGAGAATATTCAAGTATCAGAATTTCATTTTAACAACTGTGTGGATAACTTTTTGTTGTTCAATATTTATTCATCATTTCTGAAAATGAAGTATTTGATCTATGATGAGTTGTAAAGGCAAAACAAAGTATTTGATCTTGGAGTTAGCTTATGTTTACAAACTTTGAAAAAAGATCTTGGTCATTATCATGTTTATACAAATTGCATTCTCTCTGATTTATCTCTTTGAAGGCAATTCTTTTTTAATAAGGGAGGGATTGCACGAGCTTATACTAGTTTTACTTGTAAAGGTGTTTTTGTTTTTCAGATTCCTAGAAGAGTTGTTCTCAATTCAATGGCTGAAAAATACAATTTAAGGGACTGTGATCAAAAAAGATTTTTTGAATAGCAAAGGGCTATGCATTTGATTTTTCATTAATGATACAAAGGGGAAGAATGTCCAAGCACATCCATCTACAAGAGGGGGATAAACCTATCATGTTCATGTACAAATTTAATTGTTGCACTTTGAATCTTATAGATATGTTGGCAAAGGGAATGTACATCCATATCCATGTATTGCCAAATGGGATGAATACTTAAGATATATGGAATTTTCAGACACTAGAGTGGCTTACATGAATTTGGTAGATTGACTTCTTCCCGTACATGAACTCTCCTTCAGTGCATAAATGCAGCCACCAAATTCATCAACAAGTTGTATGGACGGCAAGGGGAATGTATATGGTTGTTCATTGCATTCTTTGAATACTTGATTCATGAACTTTAGGATTAATAGATCATCTTAATTTATGTATTCACATTATTAACTGAAATGACCATTCATGTGTTAGGATCCAATATATATTCAGCCAAGTACTTTGTAATGGACTAATGAACATTTTTAATACCATCTGAGAGTTTACCTCTTTGCTCTTTTAGAACTAAACCCAAACTTATCAAGACTTGTCTTGTGGCGTTCATCGATATTATCACTTCGCTTTTCACTTGTTTTTGAAATGTGGTGATCACCTCTATACTATTGATTCCTATCTCATTTATAGATAATGGGTCATAGTTTTTCTTTGTTTCCCAAACTTTCGAGACATCAACATCTTTATAGAATCCAGGTCTAGTTGAATTTATAACTTAGGTTCATTTCTAAAATTGTTTTTGTATTAGTAAGTTATATCCAAAAATCCATTATTTTATTTTCTTTCATATTTATCATATTTTTGAGAGTTGAACCTATTAAGAAACGATCAGGCAACTTAAATCGTGACTCGTAATCTTAACTGCATACGGGGTTCACGTCAATGATGTTGCAACTTATGGAGAACATATTGAATATTTATTAAGTGTTGGACCAACTTTATCTAGATACCATGGAAAAGGTTGTTAACCACGAGCTACAACCACTATTCTTGATGATATAGCTTTTAATTTCATCCCTTCTTAAACACCATGATACAAGCTAATAGGGGATGAATAGAGTAAATGAGAGTAATGATGCTAATTTGGTGATATTGTTTCTTCTTAGTTTATAATTATGAGTTTTTGAAATGATTTTGATATGGTAGCTAAATTTCTTTTAACAATTTCTTTTATTTGGTTTCTAGCAGGATTTAATGGTGAATATAAGTTCATGCTAAGGGGAATATATGTCGACTAATAAAGAAAATGTTTACATCCCAAATCTTGTTATAACAAAAAGTGGATCAAAGTAATATGTAACATAGTAGGAAACTTTTATTGAAAGATTTGTCTCAAAAAAAGGAAGATCTCTTAGTGAGGAGGAGCTCCTCTGACATTTTTGCAAAAAATGGAGAGATGTATATGTCCAACATATGTTAATGTTCAATGTTGTTGTTGGCTGATTATTTCTTTTCCTGGTTGGTTGTTTTGGTTAAAGTTTAGTTTAGTTTATTGGTTACTAATGTCTTAACTTTGTTCTGAAAATTGGGATTACATGGTTTGGAAGACAAGCATAACTAGAGTATGTACTTGACACGGAGCATGAGTTTAATTTTTGGTTTGATTTTTTCAAAATCACAAAAGGGGAGATTGTTGGAGTTTTGATTACTTCAATGTTCCATAACCTGTTAGAACAAGTGATAGAACAACAATTGTGTTGCTATCAAAAGTTTTGGGTTGGCATGTTTGAGATGTATAGGCTGAGAATATGTCTTGATAAACCAACAAACTTTTGAACTTTGGAGTCCTACACTCTAAGTTCTCAGCATCATCATGTTTTACTTAGAGAAGAATATTAAAAAGTTTAAATTTGCTAAAGTTATCCTTATATGATAAATATCTATTTTGGAAATTTTGATATTATTGTATTCTATGAGAGTATTTATTAGAAATATTATATTGATAAAATTAGTTTTTAATTTAGTGATAAAGACTATCCCTTTTATTGTTGATAACAATAACATTAAAGTTTGAACAAAGTGTAAATAAAAAACATTTTTCTATTTACTACCTTTGGTACGAGTGTAGCGTCTTTTAGAGCATTCGAACCCATTTCCTCTTGCATTGGCAACAATACCTATGCCAACTAAGCTAAAACTTACAACAAAATATTTTTCTTTAATTTCCCTCAAGGAAATGAAAAACTTTTTTTGCTTAATCAACGCTATATGAGAAGTCAATAATAAATCTATATGCGTATGCTGATATAATTAATAAAATCGGAAGTCAATAATAGGTTAAGATAAGCATATCCTGATACAATAAAAAAATCTCAGATAAAGATTGCTTTCTTGGTATAATAGTTCCGTGTAAACTGATTAATAACTTCATCAACCTCAAAGTCATTAACAAGATTCCTTTAATTGGGCGTTTGCATTACTTGCTTAGCCCTACATTTTTCCAGATACCATCAAGATTTGATTAGCACAACTAAATGAAGCAAGAATTATTAGCAATTAAGACGAGACTGATGAAGATAAACAAAGATGCATAGGGCTTTGATTAGCACAAGTAGTTTTAATAGATTACTACAATGTTGAAGTTGGCTTCCATGCTATACATGTAGCCAATGAGCAGTACATGCACATTCAAGACCAACATGCGGCAATTGAAGCTCAATGTTGCTGTCCATTTTATTCTTTTTTTTTTTGTTACTTTAAATGATATTTTTGTAACTTAGTTGAATTAGAACTAAGTTGTTAATGTAGTTGATGTATTGTTGACATTTAAACTGATAAATCAGCTTTACTAAGTGTGTAAGTTTTGCTTTTCAAGTTTCTATGTAATTAGTGGAGTTAGGTAATGTTTAGGTAATGTATGCCTTACTTTGATTAGAAAAATGTTTGATATTTGTATTGGCTTTATGCCATTATTCATGGTTGAATAAAATTCATCAGATTTTCCCTCTATATACTCTCCATTTTATCTTTGTTTTGTTCTTAGTCTTCAATTTTTTTTTTGTTTCTTTTGTAAGTCACGAGCCTTACTATTCAAGCCTCTGCTCAAAGGCTGTTTATTGTTTATAGCACTAACAATTGGTATCTAGAGCTGCAATCTTAGTGGACCTGTTCTAGTTGAGCTTTAAAATCGAATGGCTTCATCAGGCTTCTCTCCAGTTGCACCACCAGTCTTTAATGGAGAGGATTATCACATATGGGTGTTATAATGAAGACCTACTTGAAGGCATTCGACCTATGGGAGGTGGTCAACTCAAATGTTGAACCAGCACCACTTAGGGCCAATCCAACAGTGGCTCAAATTAGGCAACATGCTGATGAAAGGACCAAGAGGCACAAAGCTATGTCCTTCATCTAGAACTGTGTATCAGATGTGATCTTCACAAGGATTATGGCTTGTGAGACACCAAAGTAGGCATGGGACAGATTAAAAGAGGAGTTTCAAGGGACAGAGAGGACAAGGCAGCAACAGCTTCTAAACCTGAGAAGGGACTTCGAGAATTTGAAAATGAAAGATGAAGAAACTGTCAAGCAGTATTCAGACAGGATTATGGCTGTGGTAAATAGCATAAGGCTCCTTAGAGAGCAGTTTAGTGAAGCAAGGATAGTGAAGAAGGTGATCTCAACCTTACTTGAGAGGTGTGAGGCAAAAATTTCTTCTCTCGAATACTTAAGGGACCTGACCAGCATCTCATTGATAGAGCTGATCAATGCTCTTTATGCAGAAGAGCAAATAAGTGCTGGCAGACTAAAGGAGCACCAAGAAGATGCCTTCCAAGCCAAAACCAAGCCAGCTTCGAGCACCACTACCTATAAAGGAAAAAAGACTTGGAGGGACAAGTCTAAGTCAGAAACCACAAGAAGAAGGGACCAACCCTGCAGGCATTGTAAGAGGCTTGGTAATCTAGAGGCCAACTATTGGTTTAGGCCAGATGTACAGTGCCAATACTACAAAAAGATGGGGCATGTTGAATGCAAAAACAAAGGCAAACCAAGACAGAATTAACCCCAACAGCAAAAGGCTGAGGCTCGAGTAGCAAAAGAAGACAGTGATCATAAGGAGCAAGTTTTTACTGTGTCATGCTCAACTACTCAGGAGAAAGCCTTAAATGGATGGCTTTTGGATAGTGGTTGCACCAACCATATGACACTAGATGCTGCTATCTTCAAGTCATTAGACAATAGATACAAAACCAAGGTCAAAGTTGGCAATGGCCACTTCATCAAGGCAGAAGGTAAAGGAGATGTGTTGATATGCACTTCTACAGGTAACAAACTCATTTCAAATGTGTTGTTAGTGCCTGAAATTGACAGAAATCTTCTTATCATTACTCAACTACTAGACAAAGGATATTATGTTGTGTTCAAGGGCAAGGAGTGCCAAATTACTGATCCATATGGATCTAGGTTTATGTCAATTACTATAGCTAATAAGAGTTTTGTTGTTGACTGGACAAATGATTCAAACTCAGCCTACACAACCTCTGTAGAAGATTCAAAGCTTTGGCACCAAAGACTTGGTCATGCCAACTATAGATCATTGGACCAACTAACCAAACAGGATCTGGTTGAAAACTTCATCAACACAGTTGAGAATGAGGAGGTTTGTGAAGTATGTCAGCTAGGAAATCAGGCCAGGCTGCCATTTCCTTGAAACAAGGCCTAGAGAGCCTCAGAAAAGCTGTAGCTTGTGCACACTAATATGTGTAGCCCTATAAAGACTCAGTCATTGAATGGCATCAGGTATTTCATTCTTTTTATTAATGATCATTCGAGGTTTTGCTGGATTTATTTCTTGAAGCACAAATCAAAGGTGGCCTTAGTGTTTTGGAAGTTCAAGGCTGCTGCAGAGACTGAGACAGGTTACAAATTAAAGACTTTAAGGTTTGATAATGGAACTGAGTACACTTCAGCTCAATTTCAGGCATTTTATGATGAAGCAAGCATCAAACACCAGCTCACCAACATCTATACACTTCAACAAAATGGTGTTAGTGAAAGAAAAAATAGAAGCTTAATGGATATGGCCAGGTGTCTACTGTTTGAGAAGAATTTGCCCAAAACCTTGTGGGCTGAGGCAGTTAACACTGTATTTTACATTCAAGACAGGCTCCCAACCAAGGTATTGAGTCACAAAACTCGATTTGAGGCCTGGTTTGGGTCAAGCCATCATTGGCTCACCTGAAAGTCTTTCGCTGCATATGCCATGCACATGTTCCAACTGTAAAGAAGGACAAATTGTCCAAGAAGGCTCAATCTGGTATTCTAGTAGGCTACAACACAGTCAAGAAGGGCTATAGGATCTTGGATCCTTCAACAAACAAAGTGCTAGTAAGCAGAGATGTGTTTTTTTTTATGAGAAAGCTTGTTGGAAGTGGGAGAAGAGTGAGCCAGAGGCAGTTTCTGAAGAACCTATGGCTGATCAAATTGAGTCTGATCAAAATGGTCCTGAAATGGATGTTGATGATGAACCAGTCAGAGGGACTAGACCTTTGGCTGAAATCTATGAAAGAGCACAAGTAGCCACAATAGAACCATGCTATTTTGAAGAAGATGAAGCTGAGGAAGGATGGAAACAGGCAATGGCTAAAGAAATCAGAATGATTGAGAAAAATCAGACTTGGGAATTAGTTGAAAGACCAGCTGATAGAAAGATCATTGAGGTGAAATGGGTTTATTGAGCCAAGCATAATGCTGATGGGATTTTGAACAAACTTAAAGCTAGGGTAATTGTAAAAAGGTTTAGCCAGAAGTATGGCTTGGATTACCTGGAGACCTTTGTACCAGTGGCCAGGCTAGACACCATCAAACTGCTGGTTGCCTTATCAGCACAGTTGCAATGGAACATTCACTAGCTTGATGTTAAATCAGCCTTCCTCAATGGTTTTCTTGAAGAAGAAATTTATGTTGATTAGCTTCAAGGCTTCAAAGTGAAAGGTAAAGATCACATGGAGTATAGGTTAAAGAAAGCCTTATATGGCTTGAAGCAAGCTCTAGGAGCCTGGTATAGCATGATCGATAGCTACTTGATTAGTTTGGGGTTTGAAAGAAGCATTAGTGAGCCAACATTGTATGTTAAGAAGGAAGGAGCTAAAACTCAGCTCATTGTGTCTTTATATGTAGATGACCTGTTGGTGACAAGAGGAGACCAAGCAATGTTGGCAGATTTCAAAGCAAAATTGGAGCAGAAGTTTGAGATGTTTGACTTGGGAGAAATGTCCTACTTTCTAGGCATAGAAGTGAAACAATCTCAGCAGGGAATCTTTCTAAGTCAGAGGGTTTTTGCTATGAAGATCCTAAACAAATTCTCAATGCAAAACTATAAAACAACAAGCACACCAGTTGTTGTTGGAGAAAAACTATCAAGCCAAGGCAATTTTGAACAAGTTAGTGAATCTATCTATAGGAGTCTAGTTGGTTGTTTGCTATACTTGACTGCCACGAGGCCAGATATAATGTTTGCTGTGAGTTTACTCTTAGTATTTATGCATTGTTGCAATGCAAGTCACTTCAAAGCTGCCAAGAGAGTCCTCAGGTACATCAAAGGCACTCTCAGCTATGGAATGCTGTTTAGCAAGGCTGAAAGCTTGAAATTGGTTGGCTATACTAACAGTGACTGGGCTGGCTCGATGGATGACATGAAAAGCACCTCAGGGTATGTTTTTATCCTTGGTTCAGCCATATTTTGCTGGAGTTCAAAGAAGCAAAGTGTTGTTGCTCAGTCAACTGCTGAGGCAAAATATGTGGCAGCTGCTGGAGCTGTCAACCAAGCCATTTGGATGAGAAAAATTTTAGCTGATTTAAATCCGAACCAAAGAGAGGCAATTGGGATCATGTGTGACAATCAATCCGCTGTTGCAATTGCAAAGAATCCTGTCTTCCATGGGAGAACAAAACATTTCAAAATTAAGTTTCATTTTGTTAGGGAAATGGAGCAAGCTAGAGAGGTGGAGCTGATTCATTGCAATTCTGAAGATCAAGTTGTTGACATCTTGACAAAGCCCCTTCGTGTGTCAAGGTTCATAAAATTAAGAAGGAAAATGAGAATTTGCAGCATGGAAACCAAGGAGGAGTGTTGAAGTTGGCTTCCATGCTACACATGCAGCCAAGGAGCAGCACATGCACACTTGAGACCAACATACAACAGCTGAAGCTCAATGTTGTTGTCCATTTTATTCTTTTTTTTTGTTGCTTTAAATGATATTTTTGTAACTTAATTGAATTAGAACTAAGTTGTTAATGTACTTGATGTATTGTTGACATTTGAGCTGATAAATCAGCTTTACTAAGTGTGCAAGTTTTGTTTTTCAAGTTTCTATGTAATTAGTGGAGTTAGGTAATGTTTAGGTAATGTATGCCTTACTTTGATCAGCAAAATGTCTGATATTTTTATTGGCTTTATGCCATTATTCATGGTTGAATGAAATTCATCAGATTTTCCCTCCATATACTCTCCATTTTATCTTTGTTTTGTTCTTAGTCTTGAATTCTATTTTTGTTTCTTCTGAAAGTCACGAGCCTTGCTGCTCAAGCCTCTGCTCAAAGGCTGTTTATTGTTCATAGCACCAACATACGAGCTACTGTCTCATTTATCTTTCTATCAGAGACTAGCATGATAGAATGTTGATGTTTATATGCTAAAGTGATTAACTAATATCAGATGCAATCAACAAAAAACAAATCACATTAAGGTGTTAATACACATTATTTGGAAAAATATTCACATGCAACCCTTAGAAAATGTAGTGCAAACACTTTCCTTAGATTCAGTGAAATCGCAAATTTCCAATCTCATTAACTTAACATCAGACCTAGCATTGAAGTTGTTTATATTAGTTACCAAGCCAGCTATCAACTTCTGAAGACACAATAACAGCAGTTAACACAAAGAGGAATGAAGTGTCGGGATACCTTACTTCGCCACAACAGAAAAATAGGCTATTGAGGGTAAATTGCGATAAACACTAGCAGAGTGGCCAAAGAAGCCTAATCAGCCTAGAATGACAGGTCCTAGCCTCCTAGGATCAGAACCAAGCACTAGTAACTATGTAGCTTCGCTAACCAATACTCTCTTTTTCTTTCAAGGAACCTAAATGAACTGATTTAATTATTTTTTTCCTTAAGAGAGGATTAATCTTGAATTTCAACTATCTATTCGTCGTGCAAGTAATATACTAGCTCATCAGTTACGTAGATAACAATATTTTTTTTAAGATAAAGCAGAGAGTTGAGGCCAGGGAAGAACACAATGTTAAAATTTGCTAAAGTTATCAAGTACATACTGTTGAGAGCATACACAGCAATGACTGTGCGTGGTTGCGAGAAATGGAATCACCAATCAAAGCCCATGTTTTACTTCTCATCAACTCCAGAAATCTCTCTGCGTTAAAACGAGGTAATTGACAATCATGTGGTTTCCATTTCCAGTATAGATATCCAAAATCAGGGCGGCCATTCTTCATACAATTCTGATGGTTTTCTATCCAAGGGCAGCTCTCATTTGTGTATGACGGGCCCGAGGGATTGGGAATCCAATCCCCTTTAAAGAGATCACACTTTTCTGTAATAACATCTGGGGTAATCATAAGTTTAAATGGTTAAGACACGATATTGAACCCGAAATAATTAACAAAATCTTGTATGTGAGATATGAATAGTAAAACAACAATGGTGGCAATACATTATGGATGGTAATCGGCAATATCAATCAACTAAAAAAATGCAGCATCACGATATTAAGAATTCATCCAATCCCACGGAGAAAGTTTCACCAACAATTAGAACCAATAATTCACAAATTATACACTAAATCAATCACATAGAAAAGAAGAGCACCAAATCCAAACATGCTATACCAACAAAAATCAACTTGGAAGACAACCATCAAAATTTTTGGTCTTTCTAATCAAAAGATATGTTTTAAATAGTAGATCAGCAGATCTTAAAACACCAAGTCTACAGAAAAAAAACTGAGGAAAGAAGCAAATGTAGTTACCAAGATGTATGTGATCCTCATTTTCAGATATTCCAACAAGGACAGGAGGTTCCACGTATGGAGCTCGAACTTGCACTTTCTCTGACACCGGCGATTCTAACTCAGATGCAAATCCTTTATAATGAGCGACGAAGAGCCTAAAAGCAAGACCCAATAAGAGAACAACAACTGCAAGCTTTACTATTATGTGATGATGTTTGTTCGTAGACAATGAAATCCAGTTCACTCTCATTTTCCTCCTTGGCCTTGGTTTTGTTTCACAAAATTCAAATGGCTAAGCACTTTATCGGATGCTTTTGTAAATCTGGGTACTTCGCGAAATAGAAACAATTGAGCCAGGAATTCCAAAAACCAACATTGGATTCTTTCGCTTATTACATGGTTTTTTTACAGTAAGAACAAATGGATAAGGCTTCTTTCTTCAGTTCTTGAGTAATACTTTTATATTAGTATTTGTAGTTGTGGCAGGCGATGGATTACTGGTTAATAATGAGAGGCATATGATTATGAAGTGATTGTTCCTAATAAATAGGTGAATGAACAAACAAAACGAACAGTTCATCCGTGGGATCCAACATGGCAAAAATAAATCTTACCTCTTGGTACTAAGAGAAAATAAATGGATACAACCTTATTATAATTAGTGCTTATATGATCATGTTTCATTAAAATAACCATGTTAACGTGTGTATATATACACGTCCAAAAAAAATTGTTTGTATATTATTTAGATTTAATAATTCTGAATATGATTTGTTAGTAAGACATTGGTGGTAGTAAGTCATTTAATTATTTTAAAATTTAAAATATCTTTTATTATATTGCCACATGTTATAAAAACATGATTTTTTAAAATATATAATGTCACGTGTCAATTGTAGATTAGTTAAGTAATGCCATAACACTTTTTATTCCTGTTTTATACAATTCATTCTCGTTCTATTGTTTAGCGAACAGGAGCGTAGCCAGAGAGGCTAGCATGGGCCCCGGGCTCCCCTAAAATGGAAAATTTTATTTTATGTCCTTGAAATTTTTTAAAAATTTTAAATTAGTAAAGGTAAAATTCCACTTTGGCCCCCCTAAAATTATAAAAATTTAATTTAATCCTTTACAAATTATAAAAATATAAACTCTAAAAAATTAAAATTTCATCCGGCCCTCTCTAAAAATTTTTAAAGCTTCATACGATAGTGAAATAGTAGAGATATCAAATTAATGAGAAGATTCTTGAAATACCACATTATTGTATGAGGAATAGTTCAAGGGTAAATTTAGCATTTAACCCTTAATAAACGAGTCATTCTTTTAGAATAACAAATGAATCGTTTACATTTGAATACTGGTAATCAAGGTATTAGATAATAATGGAGAAAAAAGTACTATTCTAATCCTAATTTGGTTTAGAGTATTAATTTCTTTAGTGCTTATTCTTTATTTTTTGAAGTTTGCTCTCTAATTTCTACCACTAATTCTGTTTCATCAAATTATCATAAGATGACTTTCATGCGAAAACCAAATGAAAAACTCATATTTTGCTCTCCCACTTTTTAAGATGCGTGATGGGTGTAAAATTGACGAAAAAAAAATCTACGTCTAAATAAATTATAAATTAGCCGTATAAGGAGTATGATCTGAACAAAATATAATTTAGTAGTATAGGAAGTAGAGTCAATTTTAGAGGGATAGATCTATCTGAATCTGCAATTTATTATAAATAAGGTGTATCGCGGTGTCCACGACTTGTACCAACTTGTACGAAATAGATGGGGACTAAATTGAAATAGGGTACTCTTTTTCTTATTTTAATATCTCACATTGGTTAGTCGATGGGCTATAAAGTGGTAAAAATAATTTTTTTAATATTTCTTAAAAAATTTTAGAGTTAGGAGTAAGTTGATAGATTTTGTAAATGTTGATGGTTGAATTTATTGAAATTTTTATACTTAGGATCAAAGTGGAAGAAAGTGTAAACATTAAAGGGCTAATTTTGTTACTAGACTAATAAAAAGGCCCGCATTAGCTCAAAGTGACTAAAATATTTAATTTCGAAAAGTTTAGTGACTAAAATGAAAAATTAATAGTTGGGTGACCATTTTATAGTTTATCCATAACAAAAAAATAATTTTCAACATTGATTTAATGTTCCATATCATAATTTAACATATGAACTTTAATAGAGGGGCTAATTTGTACATTTTGAAATGTATAAAAGCTAATTTACCCATTTTTTCAATAGAGAGGCCTATGCATAAGACGTACTATTCATGCAAAAACTAAATGAAATTAAGCAAAACTCATTCTTTGCTCTCCCACTTTTCAAGATACATGATGGGCATCGGATCCATTAAAAATAAATTTTTACGCCTAAACAGTATAAATTAGCAGTATGAAGAGTATGGTTTGAACAAAATTGTGACAGCCTTAAAACGACCCTAGTCGGAATGTGGTTTTGGGACCACAAAACCGAGGCATAAAAATAATTTAATATTTATTTTATGCCTATAATATGTGTTAACTCATGTGTGACATTTTTGATGTTTTGATTTAGAGTTATAAATGTGAATTTCACTAGAAAGGACCTAGTAGAAAACTTTGGAAGTATGATGGGGGAATGTGTAATGACTAATTAAAGCATGCATGCAAAACAATGGCCTTGCATGTCAAATATCCCTCTTTTATAAGAGGTGGCGGCCATGACAATGAGGATGGGCAAAACATGTCATAGACATGTTTTGTTGGTGCATTAGGGAGAAAAGAAATAAACAAATAAGCATGGGTAATAAAGAATGAAAAAAAAATGTGTGAGTGAACCCCTATTGCCGTGTATTGAAGAAAAGAAAAGAAAAAAATTGATCATCCTTTCATTCTCTCTTGACCGAAAATCCTAAGGAAGAAGAGGGAATTTTTGCTTCATGTTTGGTTTGGAAGAGGATTAGGAAGGGTTTGGCTATACTTGCATCAAGATTAAGGTATGTTTGAGGTTGTGCCATGAGATTCATGCATGTTTTAGTTACTAGCTTGATGTTCTTATTAGCCCATGGTTCAAATCTTTGTTATATCATGGGGATGGTATTTGGCCAAGGTGGATTTTGTGTTAATGCCATTGCATGTTAAATATGAAGCTTGTTAATGGTATATGTGATGGGGATTGATGGCTCTTGGACTTTCTTTTTAGTATTTTGAGTAAGACATTAAGTTCTTTGCTTAATCATGACCAAAATTATGGTGTTGTGATGTATTCGGTCATGGTATATCCATAAGTATGATTCATGCATGTTGCATGGTAGGTAAGATTTGAGCTTTGGATATGTGTTTATATTTGGATATAAACAACTTGAGATTCGCCCTTGCACCTACATGAATATGTGTTTGCACATGATGAATTGGTATGACATATATACTATTTCAAGGTGTATATTTGCTTGTGATGATGTTTCGGTTATGTAGTAAATGAGAGATGTGTATTGAGCTACAATATGTAATCGTTAGTTAGTAAAATGTATGCTGTTTTTTGTGTGGTATTAAGTGTAAAATTGGCCTCAACATAGACATGCATATTCGTCCAAATGAAGTAGATTGGTGTGCATGTATTCGGTTAGAGGCAACCGTATTGAAGCCTTATCTTGGCTTAGATAATTGACTAAATGGATAATAAGTGAGGATGGTTGCGAATATACAAACATACATATGCATGTGTAATTGAATTATGAATGTTTAGCAAGATGGTTAAACTAGTTGATTTATTGATTAAGCTCAAGGAGTTAAAGAAGGAGAATCAAGCAAGGGAAAGACGAAGGTCATCGAGTAGCCGACTTGGACTGCTTTTACCCAACACAAGGTAGGTCACTAAGCATATATTTTGTATTGATTTAAATAGACATAATGTCTATGTAATTATGCCGAAAGAAATGATTAATTTATATACATGTATGTATGTGGTGATGAAAGTATTGAATGAAAAGAAAAGAGGTGAGAAGTATTGAGTTGTTGATTTCGCACTAAGTGTGCGGGTATAAACATTTGCGATCATGAGAATGGCACTAAGTGTGCGGGTTTAAAATTTGTACAGCACTAAGTGTGCGAGTTTGATCATATAGCGATAAGTGTGCGAGTTGATTATATAGCACCGAGTGTGCGGACTCACTATATGCTTTTGAATCACTATTGACACCGAGTGTGCGACATTATTGAGTTGACCACGGACAGTGGTCGGGTAAGTACCTTGAGTTCATGGCTAATAGGCGCTATGTTTATATTTGGAGTTGAGCTTGGTAAGTTTGAACCTATGTGACAATGTAAATTGAAGTCACGTACATAAGAATTATCGCGGAATGAGTGAAAGGTCATGTAGATGTATGATTGAATCGAAGGTCTAAGGAACTATGGTATAGTTCAGGTTTGAATGGAGTAATTAGCCTCGCTCCATTTTGTTTCCTCTTGCGATAATGTTATTAATGGTTGTTAGTCGTTGCTTATGACTTCTTGAGTTATATACTCATTCGGTGTTTGCTTGTCACCTATTTTAGGTTTCTTGGACTCGACTTTTTGCGTATTCGGGACCGTCATCAAGTCATCACACCGGCTAACAACTTTTGGTATTTTCTTCGTAGTTGGTCTTGAAGTACATTACGGCATGTATAGGCTATTATGTTTTGTTTGAACTTGGTATGTAAAATTTTGAATAGCCATGCGAAAATGGCGTATAAATGTTTTGAGCATAATGTTATAATCATTTGGTATGTATATGCTCATTAAGAAGCACGGAAATGTTTGGAAATGACCAGCCATTAGAATGGGTCATCATGATTATATTTTGGACTATATATGAAAAAGGGGTGGTTGAATCATAGAAACTATGTGTTAGAGAAAGTCTACCCTAGAAATAGATGCTGGCAGCAACAGTGACGTGGATGTGAAAAATCACTAAAAATAGTAGGAATGGAATTAAATAGTGAATAAATTATGTAAATGAACCTTGATGAATCCATTTTCATATGGAAGAAACGAAACAGTCATATGAGTTGTATGTTAAAAGATATTTGGGTTTTCGTGAAACAGGGCCAGAACGGTTTCTGGATTCCCTGTTCCGACTGTGAAAATTCATTATAAATTAACCAGAGATAATTATGAGTCATACCATATATTTATAATTTCCTCTTTGAGTGTAGTTTCTATAGAAACAAACGGCATCAGTATTGAAGCCCTGCACAGGGAGTTATTCGAGTTGTAACGCACGAAGGTCAGTGTAGTCGACCCCCGTAACATGGGAGACTTTAACTAATAAACTGTACTAATTGGCTCGACCAAAAATTCTAGAAAAAAATTTGTAGATGGACATGTGAGTCTAGTTTCAGGGAAAAATTACGAAACTGATTTTCAAGTTGTAAAACTCAAGTTATGATTTTTGAAGCGACTAGTACACAGATTGGCAGCTTGTCTGGGAAATTCTCAATAAGTGGTTTGAAGTCTGTTAACACCTCGTGTTCGACTCCGACGACGGTCTCGGGTTCGGGGTGTTACAATTTTATTGGTATCAGAGCTATGGTTTAGTCGGTTCTAGGACTACCATAGCACGTATGAGTCTAGCTATACATGCCTTAATGTTAATGTTTAAATGTGTGATGACTTCTGACGGTTAAAATTATTGTTTTGATTAGTAAATGGATCCCGGTGTAGAGAGAACCTTGGCGGATGACGTTGAAAGTGTAGCGGCTGCTCCTGCACAAGGGACGCCGCCTGTTGAACCTCAGTCATCTGCGAATAATCAGGGTGAGGGGGCTAGACAAGCCTTCTTTACCATGATGAATGAGTGGGTCGTGCAATATGCCCGAACCAATCCGGCTGTCCAAAAATTCCCGAATTTGAATAATCCACCCCAAGAGCCCATAATGCCATCGATTCATCGACCTGTGAGGCTGAGTAAGCCACTGTAGACTTGATTAGGAAGCGGGGCTGAAGAGTTCAGGGCCATAGTTACCGATGATGCCGAAGGGCCGAGTTTCGCTTGATAACACCATTCGGTGCTTGATGAACCATCATGCACACTCGATGAATGTCTAAAGTGTGCTATATCCTTGTTGCGAGACTCACCTACTATTGGTGGAGGACCTTGATTTCCATAGTTCCAAACGAACGAGTTACTTGGGATTTCTTTCAAACGGAGTTTCAAAGAAATATATTAGTCAACGGTTCATCGATCAAAAGCGTAAGGAATTCTTGGAACTCAAGCAAGGCAGTATGACAAGATCTCTGAATACGAACATGAGTTCGTAAGACTCGATCGGTATGCCCGGAGTGTGTGGCTGATGAGGTTGCTATGTGCAAGAGGTTTGAAGAAGGATTGAATGAAGATCTAAAGCTACTAGTGGGTATTTTGGAGATAAAAGAATTAGTAACACTAGTTGAACGAGCTGCAAGGCGGAGGAACTTGGAAAGGAGAAGAAGAAGGCTGAATTTGAAGCTAGAGACTATCGCAAAAGATCGACGGTAAAGCTCCGTTCTCGGCTGTAAAGAAGTTCAGGAGGACACCAATAATTCGAGGACGATGCGGGAATTTCCATTAGAGCACACGACCATTGACGGACTCCCGAGCTACTTGGTAGCTAGTGTGGGCAATAACCGTCAAGAGAAACTGAATGCCCCCAATGTGGGAGAAGACACATAGGTGAATGTTGGGGTAAGTCTACCAATAGGGCTTGTTACGGATGCGGTTCAAGGACCACTTCATTAGAGATTGCACGGAGCTTGATGAGAAGAATAGGATGCAAGGTGCAAGACCTAGTGGAATGATGACTAGAGGTAGACCACCAAGAATTTCAGGAGGTAGGGGTGGTAGTCGAGAGAGGGCCACCGTCACTACTGTTCGATCCGAGACCGTACTCTGCTAGGGCGATGCACGAGAGGAAGCATCCTCCCCGATGTTATCACTGGTACTTTCACTCTCTTTTATACTAATGTGATTGCTTTGATTGACCCGGTTCTACTCATTCTTATATATGCGAAACCTTAGCATCCAAGAAGACTTTACCTATTGAGTCTCATCGAGTTCGTAATTCGGTGTCAAATCCTTGGGTCGTTACGTGCTTGTCGACAAAGTGTGCAAGAAATGTCCCCTAGTAATCCGAGGGTCCCGCTTCCGCGGACCGATGCTTTTTCCGCTTGATGAATTTGATGTTATTCTTGGTTTGGATTGGTTGACCGTGCATGATGCGGTTGTGAATTGCAAAAGCAAGACTATTGATTTGAGGTGCGAATAACGAGATAATCCGAGTTGAGTCTACGGACTTAAAGGGTTGCCATTTGTAATATCAACAATGTTGGCCCGAAACATGTAAGAAAGGGTGCGAAGCATACCTTGCGTATGTACTTGATGATAAGGAATTGGAAAAGAAACCCGAATCGGTGCCGGTGGTTTGTGAATACCCGGATGTTTTTCCTGAAGAATTACCGGGTTTACCACCTGTTCGGGAAGTAGAGTTTGGTATTGAGCTTGTACCTTGGACTACGCCAATTTCGATAGCTCCGTATCGTATGGCACCAACCGAGTTGAAGGAGTTGAAAGCTCGGTTGCAAGAGTTGACGGATAGAGGTTTCGCTCGACCAAGTTTTTCACCTTGGGGTGCACCGGTGTTGTTTGTGAAAAGAAGGACGGAACCATGAGGTCGTGCATCGACTATCGTCGACTTAATAAAGTGACAATAAAGAACAAATATCCGTTATCGCGATCGATGATTTGTTCGATCAACTGAAGGAGCCTCGGTGTTCTCAAAAATAGATTTGAGATCGGGCTATTATCGGCCAGAATTCGGGATTCGGACATACCCAAAGCGCCTTGAGCGAGATATGGTCACTACGAGTTCTTAGTGATGCCGTTTGGGCTCACTAATGCCCTACGGTATTTATGGATTTGATGAATCGGATCTTCGACCGTATTTGGATCGGTTCGTAGTTGTCTTCATTGGCGACATCTTGGTCTATTCAAGAGATGAGACCGAACATGTGGAGCACACGAGATTAGTGTTGCAAATTTTACGGGATAAGCGGTTATATGCTAAGTTCAGCAAGTGTGAGTTACGGTTAAGAGAGGTTAGCTTCTTGGGTCATGTGGTATCCGCGATCGGGTATTCGAGTCGACGAGCAAAATTTCAGCCATACTTAACTGGAAGCCTCTAAGAAATATTCTTGAGGTTCGAGCTTTTGGGACTTGCCGATTACTACCGACGGTTTGTAAAAGGATTCTCGATGATAGCCACACCCATGACGTAAACCGCTTGAAAGATGTCAAGTTTGAATGGACGGAAAAGTGTCGAAAAGTTTCGACCAATTGAAAACTCATTTGACGGAAGCTCGAGATTAGTATAAACCCGAATCGACAAAGAGTTTGTCATCTATAGTGATGCCTCCCTACTTGGGTTAGTTGCGTATTGATGCAAGAAGGTGGAGTTGTGGCCTATGCGTCGAGACAATTAAAGCCACATGAGAAAAATTATCCGACCCATGATCTCGAATTAGCTGCCATCGTATTCGCCTTGAAAATATGGCGACATTACTTATTTGGTGAAAAGTGCCATGTATTTTTGAATCACAAAAGTCTCAAATATTTGATGACTCAAAGAGACTTAAATCTGAGACAAAGACGTTGGCTTGAGTTGTTGAAAGATTATGAGCTGGTCATTGATTATCACCCGGGAAAGGCTAATGTGGTTGCGGACGCCTTAAGCCGAAAATCACTGTTTGCTTTACGAGCAATGAATGTACACTTGTCTATCCTACCCGACAATGTGTTAATAGCTGAATTAAAGGCCAAACCATTATTGACTCATCAAATTCGCGAAGCTCGTAAAGTTGACGATGAGTTGGTTGCAAAGCGGTGAGTGTGTTACGAACAAGGAATCGAGTTTCAAATTGATGATGACGATTGTTTGAGGTTCGAAATCGTTTGTGTGTTCCAAGAAATTCGAACTCATTTCGATGATTCGAGCGAAGCTCATTGTAGCCGAATGTCAATTCACCCGGGAGTACGAAAATGTACAACGATTTGAAATGTCGGTTTTGGTGGCATGGTATGAAACGAGACATCTCCGATTTTGTTTTGAGATGTTTAATATGTCAACAAGTGAAAGCGGAACATCAAGTGCCTTGAGGTTACTTCAACCGATCATGATACCCGAGTGGAAATGGGATCGAGTCACAATGGACTTTGTATCCGGCCGCCATTGTCGACTAGTAAGAAGGATGCGATTTGGGTTGTTGTTGATAGACCGACTAAGTCGGCTCACTTTATCCCTCGTGCGTCACGGATTTTCATTGGATAAACTAGCTGAATTGTACGTTTCTCAGTTGTGAGATTATCAGGTACCGATTTACATTGTGTTGGATAGAGATCCGAGGTTCACCTCGCGATTTTGGAAGAAATTGCAAGAAGCTTTGGGTACCAAGTTGCATTTCAGCACCGCCTTTCACCCCCAAACCGATGGTCAATCCGAGCGAATAATTTAGATGCTTGAGGATATGTTGAGATGTTGCATCCTCGAGTTCAGTGGTTCATGGGAACGATATTTACCTTTGATTGAATTCGCACAACAATAGTTTTCAATCAAGTATTAAGATGGCGCCTTACGAGGCCTTGTACGGCGTAAATGCCGTACACCATTGTTTTGGACCGAGCTCGGTGAGAGCAAAATTTTCGAGTGGATTTGATTAAAGATGCTGAGCAGAAAGTAAGAGTAATCCGTGAAAATCAAGATAGCCTCCGATCGTCGAAGTCGACGCGGATCTCAAACGAAAAGACATTGAGTATCGGTGGGAGATAAAGTGTTTCTTAAAGTTTCGCCTTGGAAAAAGATACTCGATTTGGGCGCAAGGGCAAATTGAGTCCGAGGTTCATCGGGCCATATGAGATATCTGAACGAGTCGGTCCGATTCGTGATCGTCTAATTTTGCCCCGAACTTGAAAAGATTCACGACGTCTTTCATGTTTCGATGCTTGACGCTATAGATCCGATCCGTCGCACGTAATTAGTCCATCGAGGTTGAAATTCAAGCCGATATGAGTTATGAAGAAGAACCGATTCGTATCCTAGCTCGTGAAGTGAAGGAGTTGCGAAACAAAAGGGTTCCCTTGGTGAAGGTGTTATGGCTCAAACACGGATAGAAGAAGCTACTTGGGAACACGAGAACTCTATGAAAGAGCGATACCCAAATCTATTTACGGTAAGATTTTCGGGACGAAAATTTCTTAAGTGGGGAGAGTTGTAACACCTTAAAACGACCCTAGTCGGAATGTGGTTTCGGGACCACAAAATCGAGGCATAAAAATAATTTAATATTTATTTTATTGCCTATAATATGTGTTAACTCATGTGTGACATTTTGATGTTTTGATTTAGAGTTATAAATGTGAATTTCACTAGAAAGGACCTAGTAGAAAACTTTGGAAGTATGATGGGGAATGTGTAATGACTAATTAAAGCATGCATGCAAAACAATGGCCTTGCATGTCAAATATCCCTCTTTTATAAGAGGTGGTCGGCCATGACAATGAGGATGGGCAAAACATGTCATAGACATGTTTTGTTGGTGCATTAGGGAGAAAAGAAATAAACAAATAAGCATGGGTAATAAAGAATGAAAAAAAATGTGTGAGTGAACCCCTATTGCCGTTTATTGAAGAAAAGAAAAGAAAAAAATTGATCATCCTTTCATTCTCTCTTGACCGAAAATCCTAAGGAAGAAGAGGGAATTTTTGCTTCATGTTTGGTTTGGAAGAGGATTAGGAAGGGTTTGGCTATACTTGCATCAAGATTAAGGTATGTTTGAGGTTGTGCCATGAGATTCATGCATGTTTTTAGTTACTAGCTTGATGTTCTTATTAGCCCATGGTTCAAATCTTTGTTATATCATGGGGATGGTATTTGGCCAAGGTGGATTTTGTGTTAATGCCATTGCATGTTAAATATGAAGCTTGTTAATGGTATATGTGATGGGGATTGATGGCTCTTGGACTTTCTTTTTAGTATTTTTGAGTAAGACATTAAGTTCTTTGCTTAATCATGACCAAAATTATGGTGTTGTGATGTATTCGGTCATGGTATATCCATAAGTATGATTCATGCATGTTGCATGGTAGGTAAGATTTGAGCTTTGGATATGTGTTTATATTTGGATATAAACAACTTGAGATTCGCCCTTGCACCTACATGAATATGTGTTTGCACATGATGAATTGGTATGACATATATACTATTTCAAGGTGTATATTTGCTTGTGATGATGTTTCGGTTATGTAGTAAATGAGAGATGTGTATTGAGCTACAATATGTAATCGTTAGTTAGTAAAATGTATGCTGTTTTTTTGTGTGGTATTAAGTGTAAAATTGGCCTCAACATAGACATGCATATTGGGCCAAATGAAGTAGATTGGTGTGCATGTATTCGGTTAGAGGCAACCGTATTGAAGCCTTATCTTGGCTTAGATAATTGACTAAATGGGTAATAAGTGAGGATGGTTGCCGAATATACAAACATACATATGCATGTGTAATTGAATTATGAATGTTTAGCAAGATGGTTAAACTAGTTGATTTATTGATTAAGCTCAAGGAGTTAAAGAAGGAGAATCAAGCAAGGGAAAGACGAAGGTCATCGAGTAGCCGACTTGGACTGTTTTACCCAACACAAGGTAGGTCACTAAGCATATATTTTGTATTGATTTAAATAGACATAATGTCTATGTAATTATGCCGAAAGAAATGATTAATTTATATACATGTATGTATGTGGTGATGAAAGTATTGAATGAAAAGAAAAGAGGTGAGAAGTATTGAGTTGTTGATTTCGGCACTAAGTGTGCGGGTATAAACATTTGCGATCATGAGAATGGCACTAAGTGTGCGGGTTTAAAATTTGTATAGCACTAAGTGTGCGAGTTTGATCATATAGCAGTAAGTGTGCGAGTTGATTATATAGCACTGAGTGTGCGGACTCACTATATGCTTTTGAATCACTATTGACACTGAGTGTGCGACATTATTGAGTTGACCACGGACAGCGGGTCGGGTAAGTACCTTGAGTTCATGGCTAATAGGCGCCATGTTTATATTTGGAGTTGAGCTTGGTAAGTTTGAACCTATGTGACAATGTAAATTGAAGTCACGTACATAAGAATTATCGCGGAATGAGTGAAAGGTCATGTAGATGTATGATTGAATCGAAAGGTCTAAGGAACTATGGTATAGTTCGGTTTGAATGGAGTAATTAGCCTCGTTCCATTTTGTTTCCTCTTGCGATAATGTTATTAATGGTTGTTAGTGCATTGCTTATGACTTACTGAGTTATATACTCATTCGGTGTTTGCTTGTCACCTATTTTAGGTTTCTTGGACTCGACTTTTTGCGTATTCGGGACCGTCATCGAAGTCATCACACCGGCTAACAACTTTTGGTATTTTCTTCGTAGTTGGTCTTGGAGTACATTACGGCATGTATAGGCTATTATGTTTTGTTTGAACTTGGTATGTAAAATTTTGAATAGCCATGCGAAAATGGCGTATAAATGTTTTGAGCATAATGTTATAATCATTTGGTATGTATATGCTCATTAAGAAGCACGGAAATGTTTGGCAATGACCAGCCATTAGAATGGGTCATCATGATTATATTTTGGACTATATATGAAAAAGGGGTGGTTGAATCATAGAAACTATGTGTTAGAGAAAGTCTACCCTAGAAATAGATGCTGGCAGCAACAGTGACGTTGATGTGAAAAATTACTAAAAATAGTAGGAATGGAATTAAATAGTGAATAAATTATGAAAATGAACCTTGATGAATCCATTTTCATATGGAAGAAACGAAACGGTCATATGAGTTGTATGTTAAAAGATATTTGGGTTTTCGTGAAACAAGGCCAGAACGGTTTCTGGATTCCCTGTTCCGACTTTGAAAATTCATTATAAATTAACCAGAGATAATTATGAGTCATACCATATATTTATAAATTCCTCTTTGAGTGTAGTTTCTATAGAAACAAACGGCATCAGTATTGAAGCCCTGCACAGGGAGTTATTCGAGTTGTAACGCACGAAGGTCAGTGTAGTCGACCCCCGTAACATGGGAGAATTTAACTAATAAACTGTACTAATTGGCTCGACCAAAAATTCTAGAAAAAAATCTGTAGATGGACATGTGAGTATAGTTTCAGGGAAAAATTACGAAACTGATTTTCAAGTTGTAAAACTCAAGTTATGATTTTTGAAGCGACTAGTACACAGATTGGCAGCTTGTCTGGGAAATTTTCAATAAGTGGTTTGAAGTCTGTTAACACCTCGTGTAGGATGAATGCTTCGACTAAGTAGTCTTCTCCATTAACCTCAAGCTCACATTTGTCGAGTGTGGGCTCACTTTGAACTAGAAAACTTTTCACAAGAATTACCACTGGGGTAATTTTGTAATTTTTCTAAACTTTGCGGTCTAGTTGTAAAAATATCTCTAGAAATTTTCTGAAATAATTTCTGTAGAGAATTTTCTCCCTACAACTTTCTCTTGAATTCAAATGTGTGTAAAATAATTACCCATGACTCTCTTAATCTAAGGAGAGTTTAGAGAGTTTAGAGAGTTCAACTATGAGTAAACTTAATCACTTTAATATTCAATTAATATAATATTTACCAACATAAATATTAGATTAAATTTAATACTAAATCTATTAAATTAAGAATACTTATCTACAATATAAATATTAAATTAAATTTAATATTAAGATAATCACTTTAATATTCAATTAATAAAATACAATCAAGATAAGTATTAAATTAAATTTATATTAAAACTATTAAAATATTATTATTTTTAGAATAATTAATATGAACTCAAATTATCTGGTAGAGTCTCAATAGGAGTGTAATCCTTCCACTGCTCAACCACCGCAGCCAACCATCCGCTAACCACCAAAATGCCATTGTCACACTTGTCGTGCCTGGTGGTGCCATCACATGTGCGACACTCTCACGACACTCAGAGCCAATTCGGTCTAGGCCAGTGATGGCCCGACTGGTTCGGTCCAGCCACTAATTAGACCGTCGATCTAGATTCACATATCAGGCCAAGTTCGACTAGTTTTTGGGTCTTGGTCTCGATTTTGGGTTCTCGGGCCCAATGTTCAATCTTAGGTTCAATTTTTAAGCTCAAGTACCCATTAGACCAATTGTCTGACTTGAAAATCAATTTCTAAAAATATCATATTTATTTTAATTATTTTGATAATTTAATTTTACTTCATCAAAATTATTTTTTTCCAAAAATCACTGAGATTTTCAAAAATTAATTTTTCAAGAAAATTATTTAATCAAATTCTCTAGTTAAACAATTCTCACGACCATCTAATTTAATTCCACATCAAATAAATCGACTCAATTAAATTATTTCCAAAGTCAATATTCTTCTAATTCAAATGCAGTCTGATTGAGTTTTTGTTGAGCTAATGGAATGACCAATTGGACATATAATTAAGCTCTAGCAATTGCAATTATGTCCAGAAGTAGCATTCTGATAATTCATAATTAACTTAAATATGGAGTCAGTCGATAAGAAGCATCATGATTGAAAACTCCTTATTGTATACTATTTACGAAATAAATTCATCCAATTGTTTTGTCTAATGACCTTGTCATGTATGTGTTGCCCTCATATGATATCCTTGATTCCTTTTAGTTAAATTCGTTAACTCAATTCAATCACATTTTATCTTATTATCATCATTATGTCTTCTTAGTGATTAATATGATTATTGTCAACAAATGACTGTAATAAACAAGCAACTAGTGGTCACGTTCCATATTTATCAATCCACACAATGCCAATGAGAGCATATCATTAACTCTTTAATCAAGTTACTAACTCTATTGTTACTAGTAAAGTCATATCATACACAAGTCATGTACCCAACATACCGGCTATGGGCTCGATCATCTTTAGAGCATAAGCCTTCACTTCTATCAAAGCACATGTGTTACATACACATGATCAGTGACTGTAACACCCCACACCCGTACCCTATGCTGTGATGGAATACGAGGCGTTACCTACCTTGAACATATACATTTTAAAACTTGGTCTAAACTTCTTCAATAAGGATTACGAGACTCCAAACATTCATTTAAAAAACAATTGGGACCAATTCGGATCTGTAATACCTCAATTTTGCCCGGCCCATTGGAAGCCAAGGCATAGTCCAAAATATCAAAAAAATAATAATAAAAGTTTTTAACAGTCCTTTTACAAATGTTAAAACCCAATAACCCACCTAAACCTACCCATTACAAGACCCGTGACCCAAAAAACCGTGACCCTACCCAGCAAGTCCACTGTTACTACCCAAAACCCCAAAGCAGTCCCGTAGCCCAAATACATAGATCCATCAGCCAAACTTAACCCAATACCTAACCCAACCTAACAGATCTAAACCATCCCTACCTGTTACAGACCCAAACTCTCAGAGGCCCAAAATTTAAAAGCATTCGGCTAGGGTTAGAAACCCTAGCCCTCTCCTCGCGCTGCAAGCACCAAACGAAGGTCCCCTTTATCTCCGCCGGAGATCTTGTGATTACCTGCAAAAAAAAGGAAGAGAAAACAGCAAAGGAAAGAAGCAAAACACGGTAAGAAATAGGAAAGATTTTTATACCAAATTTGTATCGGTTAACAGTGGCTATAAAGCCCGGATCTAAACATTGTAATGTGGGGATTTTTTTTTTTGGTTTTAAACACACATGTACAAACAGTATAGAAGAAATAAAAACTCACGGCAGATTCAAAGGTTTTACTGTTTTTATTCTCTATTATTTCCTTATGTTATTTATTTATATATATACATGTATTTTTAATATAACAGATGATCCAAAAACAGATTTGAAAATCAAAGGGAAAATAGTTCATTTTTTTAAGTTGTAATAACAAAAATACTTTTTAAAATAAAGAGGAGAAGTACTACCTGTGTTTCAGCTGCAAGAGGAAGGATTTTTTGCCTTCCGACCGCCATGCACGGCAGCGCGTGGCCACCTGGAGCGGTGGCCATCGGCCGTTGTTGGAATTCAAGCTAGAGGACGAAGGAGAGGGTTTCAGAGTTTTTTTGGTTTTTTTTTAAAACGGGGTGTTAGAAATGAAATTTAAAATTAAAATTTAACTTATATAGGGTCCAGGATCCGACTCGCGTGTTTTAAGAAAATGGGATATTTATCCCTTTAGTCCTTCCATCTTTTCATCTTTTAAATTAAGTTTATTGCAATTTTTAATTTTTGCCCACTATTTTTATTTTGGTTTCAATTTGATCCCGACCCTTTTAAACACGGAATTAAAACGCTGCCATTTTGGGAATAGGGCGTTTTGCCCAATGAGTCCCTTTCGTTTTACGCGTGTTTTAACTAGGACCTTAATTCAGCTTTATTTTTTTAAATTCACCCTGTAATTTTATTGAACTTCAAATCTAACCTCTATATTTATTATTCTATATATATATTTTTTATATATTGTTATTTGTTTTATTTTTAACCTTATTTTTATATTATATATTATATAATTATTTTATTATATAATATTTATATTATTATTTATTATATATTATTTTCACAAATTATTATTATTTTACATTATTATTTATATATATTATATATTATTTTTACATATATACTTTTATATTATATATTATAATTATTTTATTATATATTATTATGTCATTTTTTATATTATTATACATTTTATCTATATATTATTATCATTAAAGGTTTTAACTTGTATTATATACTTATTTTTATTTGTATGTTAATAATTACTTTATTTATATTCTATTATTACACATTTTGAAGATATTATAATATTATAATTTGTATAATACGTATATTTCATCATTAATTACTTATTTTATATTATTCTAAACTTATATTTATATATATATTATATAATTATTTCATTATAAATATAAATTCTTTTACATATTTGATATTTTATACATTATTTTTCTAAACCAATATATTTTATATTTTTATATGATTATTATTCTTATAAATATATTTTTATTATATATTATATTTTAAATTTATTATTAAATATCATATTTTTTATTATATGCTCATTCTATTTATCAATTGTTTATATTATACATATATTTTTAAAACTTATGTTTTTATTATTATACAATATTTGTTTTTACTTTAGAATTAATGTATTATTGTTATATTATGTATTTTATATGTTATGTAATATCTTAGACTTTTATAATTTATTTTCAAATGCATATTTTTATATATATGTACATTGATATATTGTATTATATGCATCATTTCATTTATTAATCCATTCATATGTACATTAAATTATTGGATTGTATATTTTATATTTTATGTAGATTCTATTTATCCATTTTCTATGCATGTCATCTATTTTTACTCATACATATTTTACACATTAATATTTACCATGTTTTTATATTATTTAATTTTTATTTATGATATATTGTATATAATTAGTGCATTTATTATGTTTTCTTCGGGTTTATTCCTATTTGCTTAGCATGATTATTTTATTATTCTATTTTGCCTTCTATATATAGTGATTGCATTTGTATAAAGTGTTATAATATTTTGTAATATCGTTATTTGAATATCTATGTTTTGTAATACTAATTGTCACTCTAAAAGGTCATTTAAAACAATATTTAAAAGTTTTATAAAAATAAAAGCAATGCTTGATGTTTGGAAACTTCAAGAAATGTAGTGCCCTAACTTACTGGGTTGCCACTTTTCTCGTTGAGTTCAAATAGTCAAGCACCTTTCTAAAATTTTTTAAAGGATTTCAAAATACGAGCAACTGTCTTGAAATTTCAAAGCGTTGTGTCCAAACTTACTGGATATGACGTTTTGACGTCTCAAGATAGGGATTTTCAAAAATGGTTAGCTTAGTCTCGAATGTCTTAAAATAGTGCGTCCTAACTTATTGGATGTAATATTTTGATTCATTTGATACAAGTGAACCCTAATTTTCAAAATCAAAATATTGTAAAGAGGATTACATCTTAAATTTTTGTTAAATTTCTGACATTAAGGACATTTTGATAATTAATTAGGTACCAATTTTTGGGCGTTATGAGGGTGCTAACCCTTCCTCGTACGTAACCGACTCCCGAACCTGTTTTCTGATTTCGTAGACCAAAACTAACGATTTTAAAACAAAATGTTTTAAAGGTGATCCAATCACACTTAAAAGATTGGTGGCAACTCCTGTTTTCGTTTTTAAAGTCGAACCCCGTTTTTTAAAACCTCTTAAAAAATGTTTCGACAGGATCCTTCAACGAACTCAGAAAAATAACACTAGACACAGGGGTACACGCTCGTGTTGGAGGGGCAACACACCCGTGTAGCCAATTCGACATGGTCGTGCTACTGGCCTGTGTGGCTCACATAGCCTAAACATATAGGGAAACACCTATGTCCTTTACCCGTGTGGAATTAATTTCAATTTCGAACCTACAAGGGTTTTCACATGGCCTGGCACACACCCGTGTCCCTCACACGGCCATGACATGCCCGAGTCTTATCCCGTATGCAATAACCTGGATATTTTGCTTCTGATGTCAGCAATTCTTAAGGGTCACACAGCCAAGGCACACTCCCGTATTCTAGGCCGTCTCCTTCACATGGCTGAGAAACACGGCCGTGCCTCTGCCCGTGTGTTTACTACTATGCATACTGACTTGCAAATTTTACGTGCAGGGGACACACAGCCAGATTGCACACCCATAGGGCATACCGTATGTCACACATGGCCTAGACACACGCCCATGTGTCTACCCGTGTGGGAAAAAATAAGGCTATCTACCAAGTCTCTTTGCCACCCTTACTCGCATAACCCACGTAAATCAATCAACACTAATACAAGAATGATTCACATAACTAAAACAGCCACAACAGACAACATTCCCATATGCAATATACTCATCCATGAAAATAACATCTTTTATGTATATATATAACAAAATGAATATTAGCCCTCATTCAAGGCTTTATACAAAATAAAGGGTTTTAGCCCATGCCAACACATTTGGCCAATTCTCAATGACACAAAATATTAAAGCCTAAGCCCTATACATGTCATACTTAAAATAAGTAATCTGACTATACCAAGTGCTTTGGCTGATAGTGTGATCGTTGTCTCTGACGTACGTTGGTTCTTGAGCTATTTAGGGGGCACTATAAGAAAACGGAAAGGAGAGGAAGTAAGCACAAACCTTAGTAAGTTGCATGCAATAAATATAACAATAATTCTACCATTCATCAACATGCTCATGATACAAGAGAAGGCAAAAGCACACTTTCCTCATCACTATCCATTACAAATCATATAGCATATTTTGAGCTCACATCTCATACATACTAAATTGGTACCTGTACCACTCACAAAAATGTTATACTTCTCTCATTAACTTAAACCATAAATCTCACAATTGAACCATTTGGAACACTACCAGATAATTAATAAGCCTCAAATATGGGGTAGAATGCCGATGCCATGTCCCAGACATGGTCTTACACTGGCTCATATCTCAAGTTGATGCCATGTCCCAGACATGGTCTTACACTGACTACCGTTATCAAGGCCAACGTCATGTCCCAGACACGGTCTTACACTGACACATCTCGTAGCCGATGCATGTTTTAGACATGTCTTACACTATCTCTCGTCTCAATGCCAATGCCATGTCCCAAACATGGTCTTACACTGGCTCATAATAACTCATACGTCTTAGCATGAATATCTAATTTATTTCCTATGGTTCAAACGGGAGATTCCACTATCTCAATTATCATCATGCATTCTCAATTCCACAATCAAGCAATTCATGCTACAGCAATCCAAAAACATATAATAACAATGTAGTTGTATTATTTACATACAACTTACCTCATATTACAAAATATGGTGATTAGTCTGTCTAATCCACTTGCTTGGCCTTCCCCCGATTTAGGTTTGGATTTTGAATATCTTGATCTAAAATAATAAAAATTCACTCGTTTTGTCAGCACCTTAATCTAGACACTCGAAAATTTAATATTGGGCAAAATGACCATTTTGCCCCTAAACTGTCACAAAATGATCATTTTACCCTTATGCTCAAAAATTGATTTTTATTGAATTTCTTCATATCATAAGCCTAGCCGAACCCTTTTTACTCTTATAGCAATCCAAAATTTCCGCTATTTCATACATTTGTCCCTTATTTTACAACTTATGCATAATGGTCCTTAGTTAGGGTTTCCATGAAAACTTCTTCACAAAAGTTGATTATTACACATCTAATACTTATATTCTTTCATAAAATTTCAGAAAATTACATGAACACTCTCATGGTAAAACCCTAGACTTTCAACCATTTTGGGGTCCAAAAATGTAAAAATCATCAAGAAAACTATCAAAATCACTTACTTGAGAGAGGGATAAGTTGCTGAAACTTTCAAGCTTCCCAAGCCCCTCTAATGGTTGATATTTCGGTGGAAATAAAGAAAGAGTAAAGAAGATGAAGGTAATTTTTTTTTATTCAATCTATTCACTTAAGTCACCAACCCACCTAATTTTTTTAACTTTTCTATTTCCTTGTCCCTATGGCCGCTCATGCTAATCTAAAGGGTCTAATTGCCCTTTTAAAGACCTCTAATTTAGGTCCTCTAACTATATGACACCCTTAGCTATCAAAATAGGACTTTTGCACTTTATGCAATTTAGTCAATTTTCATAATTAAGCTCATAAACGCTAAAATTACTTCACCAAATTTTTCATGCACTAATATAAACATGTTATAATCTTAAAATGATAATAAAATACTTTCTCTGACCTCATATTAGTGGTCTCGAAACCACTGTTCTGACTAGGCCCAAAATCGGGCTGTTATAATGACTAAGTTAGGATATAGATAAATCACACCATCAATGTCACTAGTGAATTAATTCATAAACGGATTCAGAATTAATTCAACTTGGGTCCAGTACAATGTATCATTCTTCCAATGAATACATCTATATCTCTACTCGTGGAGTCAACTACTCTGATAGCCAAGACAAGTCATCTCCCCAATTGGAATTGTAGATAACATAATAATCCTTCTAAGTATTTGAATCAAATGCTCACTTTGATTCTTTTACTAGATTACAGACTCATTTAAATTATCTACTGAAATAAAATTTTTTCTCACACTATAAAAGTTCTGACAGTGCCACTTATCATCGGTTTGAACTTAGACAATTAATAAGAAAATATTTGTTTGTCACAATTTTGTTATTCATACAAAACATGAAAGAAAGAAATACAAAAGATATAATAGTGAAATGTGAAATGTGAAATTAATTTTATTTATTCATCATTACATAAAAAAAATAGTTACATGTTTTCTACAATATGGACACATTTCCAAACAACCTCCCACTTGCCTTAATGAAGTAAATGTGTAATGTTTTGCATTTTCATAACCTTGACGTGTTTGTTAAAACTCTTTATTACAAGATTCTTAGAAAACAAATCCATAACATTATATTTAGAGGCTACTTTCACCACATGTACTATTCCTTCAGCTAAACAAATTTTTGGATGTGTGCAAAGCATAACAAACATAAGGCTTCCACTGCCAAAGCATATGGAACCGTACTTATATGCTCTCTTTCTTTCACTGTCTTAGAATAGCGATCTAAAGAAAGATGAAAACCTGATGCAGTCGGTTGAGCGCATGGCTTCGCATCAGTCATTTGAAATCGTTCCAAACCTTTATGGATTGCTTCTAGACATACTAACATCTAGAGCGTGAATACTACAACCAAATATTATCGTCAGGTAGTTTCCGTAAGTATATAATTCAGGTTGTAATATAGTTTATACAACGAAGTATAGAAGTACTCCGAAGATCATACCTAAGGGAGGCAAAGCTAAACTAATTTTAATTTCAATGTTCATAGATCTAATTAGTAATTTAACTAAGTTATATTACGACAATTCCTAAGGTGATGAAAAATGATACTTTATAATGCATAAAAATGAAGACAAAAAATTAATTTGTAGATTTAATCAATTCTAAGGACGAAAGACTAACTTGTTTCGGTGGTCGTAACTAACTCCTATTTTGGGTTTTATCCAATCAACTAGTCATTAACCTAGTAAGATTTTTTAATCTTCCATTAAATAGTGAGTCGACAAGAACTACTTATTTCTCAACCTCATAGTCTAAACCAGATTGAGATAAGGTGTTCACAGATAGGGAATATCAATTTTGGGTTCATAGATAACTTTCTAAGGTTGTCAGGCCTAGAGTTTTAAATTCTTCCTATCCTAACCAGATGGTCTGCTAAGAAACCTTACATAGAAATTAATTACTCTCACGTCCACTCGCTAATCTCCTAAAAGAGGATTAGTTTCCCATTAATATCATAAATGACATAAACTTGATTGAATAGATAAACATGAATACTAAATCAATAATAAGGTTTAAGAATTAACCTGGTTTGTATTGATAATCACAAGACCAGAAATCCACAAAGAGTTGGTCAATCCACAAATTGAATTCTCCAAGGAATGAGAATAAAACTAGAATAGAATTAAAAATAAAAATAACCTAAGTACGAAATAACTAAAGAAAACTAAAAACTAAAACTAAATGAAGTTATAAAAAACTAAAAACTAAAACTAAATGAAGTTCTAAAATAAAACTTGAAAAAAATGTGATTATGAAGTGTTCAGAGATGTCTATTTATAGATTTAGGGTTGACTGTCATCTATTGACCTAATTTGACTGGCTTTTTTACGTTAAATTTTGTTGTGTGGACCAAAACACCCTTGGCTCATTAATTCTCCTCGTTAAGGTGATGTCACGGCATCTTTTGGTCTATGTTGTGACACTGATTGTAGTTTTGAGCTAACGCTTAATTTCAGGGTGGTGTCGTGACACCCTACGGCTTTGTCGCGACGCTGAAGGCAATTTGCTCTTTGAGGTGCTCTGCTCACTATGTTGCAACATTGACACTCCGTGTTGCAACATTGCAACCGGTTTCGTATTCCCATGCCTCCAAATGATGTCCTGCACACTCATCAAATATGTTAGCCTTCCTTTAGACCTATTTTGGCCCCTAAGGTCATATAAATAACTCAAATCACACTTTTTATTATTATGAACTAAAAACAAAAACTAAGTAAAAATATAATGAAATTGCTTTTGTACAAATCCTTAAGTACGAAAAATGGTTTAATCTACTACAAAAAATTGCTATAGATCAAACTCCCCCACACTTAAGTCATTTCTTGTTCTCAAGCAAAAAAAAAAATAATAATAATAAATAAATAAAAGAGGAATCTTGAGCAAGTATGATACAAAGATAAGTTTTTGAACAACGTAACTAGGAATAATCATACATACAAGATCATCAAATATTTGATTATCCTAGCAAACTATAGGCAATTATCATTGTAACTACTTAATACAATGTCTATTCACGGATAGATTTACCTAGGTCACATAATACTTTTTGGCTTGTAACATTTTGAGGCTTAAGGTTGGTACTGAATTCAAGAATAAGGAACATCAAAACAGTTTCAAGAACGAAAGTAGTTTCCCACATCGTATTGTCCCCTATTCTCCCCTTTAATGACCCTTTCCCGCTCTCTGTTTTATTTCTCCTTCTCTCACATTCATTATTTCTCCATGTAGGAAGTCACAACATGATAAAGTAACTACGGTGTACTTACAAGTTTTTGTGCACTAATGGTTGAGTTTTCTTATTTCTGTGAGTTTGTTTTTTAGCCACTTTTGACTTTTTCAAATGTCTCACTCCCAATGCTTTTTCATTGTTCAAGTACTTTTGCTACTCATTTTTACTTTTTCTAAATTTTTCTTTCATTTTTCACATTTTAGCTAGACCCATAATCACTATATCACATTACTCCTTCTTATTTCACTCTAATTTTACAAAACCACTGTTATGCCTCTACCTATCCCTCAATACGTATGGCTAGACGTCCAAATTTTGCATTTCAAGGACTAAAGAAAAATGGTAAGTACAAATCTACATTTTGGCTCGTGTTTTGCATGAAGGTTCATCAAGAAGAGTTTTCTGGCTCAAATATAGGTACTACGTGTTGATGAATAGGGTTGGTTTTTTGGCTCTAGGTTGCACCAAACAATGCCTTAGGTCCTCCCTATGTATCTCAATATTCACAAATTTAATCAATAAAGCAATCACAATTCTAACCATTTATCATTCATACTAGGATGCTCGTTTCCCTACATTATCTTTGTCATTTGGTATATTCAATTGCTTAATGCCTATTTACAGTGTAATATATTGAACTTAGTAGTTTACTAATTGAAAATTTGACATTATTCACTATCATGTTAAATTTACAGTAAATATAATCAACCTATATATGTGCTCCTAACCAATCACTTGTATTTCTACAAGCTTAAGCGC
This sequence comes from Gossypium arboreum, assembly GCF_025698485.1. Classification (NCBI taxonomy): domain Eukaryota; kingdom Viridiplantae; phylum Streptophyta; class Magnoliopsida; order Malvales; family Malvaceae; genus Gossypium; species Gossypium arboreum. The sequence continues at coordinate 42,592,539 of NC_069077.1, read as the reverse complement.
ACTTTAATTGTGATAGCACATTGTCCCTAATGTTACCCCCCAAAATTTAGATAACACATTGTCCGTAATGTGCAACCCCTAAGTAGATAAGGAACAAAGTTACCCGGTTGATTGTGACATTGTTGTTGTGTTATGGTGGGTGCTTCCTTCATTATTCATTTACACTCGTAACTGTAGTGCTTTCCTCATATAGGGTTCTTACATAGAAAATTTAGAACAAAATATATAAAACCTACGGTTAGTCCTACTCTTAGTCTAGAAAAAAAATTAAAATAATCCTAATTAATTATTTTACAAGTTCAAAATTTATAAAAAAAAATCATCTTTAATCGTTAAAATAGGGCAACTGCCCCTCCATCTGTGTTTTCTCTCGGCTAGAGACATGGCCTTGGAAGGAGTCTTCGCTTGATGAATGTGCATATCGGGTTAGGCTACGTATGACAAGCCCTCTCTTCATAGATCGTTGCGACTAAAATGCCACCTCATAGTTGTTATCCTCCTCCTCTTGAGATTCTTGTTCTGCATCGTTTTCCTCTTCTTCTTATTCTCTCTCACTTCCTTCCTCTTCTTCACTCCCCTTTTCCTTGAATCTATGATGGGATTGCATGGGGCCATATTTGTTTGGTGGTAAATTTGGTATTCGCGTACCATTTTTTCGTGCAAAATCTTATCCTACTGGGCCCATTTCTTGCATCCATCTTATCATTCATTCTGTATTTAAGATTTCACTTCCTGTAGTCCCTTCCCAAACTTTCGATGCCATTTCCCTTTCAAAGATGTCAGCATGTCCATATTTTTCTTTCTTCGTTGGTTCCAATTCTTGATTTGTTTTCAATTCAGCTTAACGTATTTGGTATACATAGAGTCAGCTATTAAGCTCTTTGTCAACCTCATGAATTGGTCATTTGCTTCCATCAAAACTCCAACCTTTTTGCATAATGTCGTCACGAGGTGAGGAAAGAAAATACCGACCTTTTGTCCATTTATACTTCACTTCATATTGTGATAGATCCATCGGTGATTAATATCTACTTTTTCTGCAAAATGTCATATAACAAATAACTCAAAAAGTGTTTATGTTAGAAACGTTCATAGTAGGTGTAACCCATCGTTATTTTTTTTTGTAAGCTATTGCTTGGAGGATGGAAGCTTCGGTGCTCGAGAAAAAGGGATAAGCTGTGGAAATGATAAGTATTCAGGTGAGTTCCTAAAACTCCAAACCTATTGTAAGGTTTACGTTGTTTAAGTATGTCATATTTGCATAAGCATGAATGTAACACCCTTCACCCGTATCCGATGCCGGGATAGGGCTCGAGGCATTACCGGGATTTCACGTTCATAAACATATTAAATCAAGTCACTAAGTTCCGATCTAATTTAAAACTTTTCAAACATGTATATCCTTTCCCTCAAACAGGCTTTAGATACCTAAAACATGTCTAGAGGCGGCGCGAGACAAAACCGAGAATGTTTGATAAACTTTGGACACCTTGGAAAATTTTCCTTATCTTAAAGTGTTACACACCGATGTAGGTGGGCTTTGTAGACTCACACGCCCGTGTGACTTGGGACATGCCCATGCCCTTCGGCTGTGTGCAACACTGACTTATCAACACGGCCATGGCACATGTCTGTGCTGCTTGCCCGTGGGCAACACTGTCTTTTATACACGGCAAGGACACACATCCGTATGGCCTACTCGAGTACATTTTTTATTTAAAATTTTAAGTGCAGGGGACACACGGCCATAGGCCATACCCATGGGATGGAACCGTGTGTCACACGCGGCCTAGACACACGCCCCTGTGTCTGACCATATGGACCCTAATAGGCTATTTTCCAAGCCTTAAGTCACCTCTTTCTACTCCTTATACCTAGTAGTTACCAAGTTCGAAGGAAAACATGATTATACACTTGTAAATAATCTTGATAAAACTAATTGTATGAAAACCTCATATAATTGGTTTCATACATGAAAGGTTATTTCCCATTTAGTGTTTATGAGTTTCCATGTCACTTTAATTCGTCCAAAATTGGCTCGTTCATGTAACTCATTGCCAATTGGTAATAACCCATCACTTGTAAACAAAACCATACAAAAATTCATAGGTCATAGCCTACTTCAATTAAGCCAAATTTTCATGGCCATATACAAAAAGATAAACATATTTTTACATGCCTTCATTTGGCAAATCAAATGACACATATAACAAAATACTCAAAAATCCTATACATGCCATTGAACAAAATAAAAATATCTTTATACCAAAGCTTGACTAGTTAATAGTGTGTCAACTCTCCAATCGTCTTCTAGTCCTTATGAGTCCTCGAGCTTTGTGAAATAGTGAAAAAGAGAGGGGTAAGCATTTACATGCTTAGTAAGCTCGAATAACCGAAAAGTAAACTTACTGAGTAATTATCATACATCCATATTTAAATCATGAAATCATCAATCATGAAATGATTCCCTATCACATGCGCACAATTAATGAGTTAGTCACATAACAAAGCATCATGTAATTTATATAGATGAGCTCATCATTCATCATCTTATTGACAAACATCATAATAATCCCATTGAGTTTCTAGGAAATCTCGATGGAATATCCATTATCCGTCAATTCTTACAAATGATCATTTCACATATATGCACTCCCGCGAACCTCACATCCTATGGCGGGATTATCGGTCGAGCTAAATCCTATATCATGAACTCATAAGGTGATGTCGGGATTACGGTCGAGTTAAATCCTTATAATGACAAACACCCTTAATGAGCTCGGATCTGAATTACCAGTCCAGGCTAAATTCAGACCCCATATCGGATTACCCATCTCGGCTAAATCCAAGGCACATATATTCTTTAGGAGGCTCGATCATTTAAGGAACACCCGTCCGGGCTAGATCCTATTCATAATTGAGATCACGGATTACCCATCCGGGCTAAATCCTTACTGCAACACATGCAGGATCTCAAATCACATGTAATTACGGGTTACCATCGAATTCCCTTTATCAACCTCAACCGAAACGTTTTTTGTGACAGCCCTAAAGTGACCCTAGTCGGAAAGCGGTTTTGGGACCGCTAAACTGAGTCACCAAATTATTTGAATATAATGATTATTGTCTAAAATATGTGAAAATGAATGTGTGAAAGTTTTAAGCTTCGATTTAGTCAATTGCATGTGAATTTAGCTAATAGTACTTATGTGTGACACTTTTGAAATGTGATAGGTCGATCTATAAGGATCTATTAGTGCATGAGATCAAAAGGGTGGACTTGCATGTCAATTTGCCCCTTAATTAGTAAGTGACCGGCCATGACAAGGAGGGTGGACAAAATGTTATGGGCAAAACATGTCATAAACATGTTATGTTAATGCTTATGTTAGGAATAATAAAATAAAGAACATGGGCAATAAAATATTAGTGTTAGTAGGAGGAGAAACAAAAAAAAATGTGTGTGGTTGCCCCTTCATTGCCGTGAATTGAAAGAAGAAAAAAAAAGCTTCATTCTTTGGTTCTTCTTGGCGAATTGAAGAAAGGAAGAAGAGAGGTTTGGTCACCTTGAGCTTAAGGGAGGTTAGTATGTTGTGTTAGATTCTTAAATTTTAAACTTGTTTCTAGTTAATTAGCTAATTTCTTACACAACCCATGGCAAAAATTTTGAAATCTTGGTGATGGCTTGAGCATTCGGTTTTAGTTATTAAAGGATGAGATTGGGTTATAATCTTTATGTTTTATGAAGAATTGTTGAAGAGAAGGGTTTAAGTAGTCAAATTATAAATTTTAATGCTCATGAGTACATTGGCCAAACATAGATTTGTCTAAAGAATTGAACAAATGCCGTGTGAGTGATTGAAATGGATGAGTTGGAGGTTGGATCATGTTAAGATTCGGCCTTGTACATAAACATTAAGAGTTTGATGTTTTTGTGATTTTTGGATGGTAAATAAGGTTACACACAAGATGAATACTAAGATTTTGGTTGACTTGTTTTTAGTGAGGTTCGGCCAAGGACCTTATGTGCAAGTTTATTCGGTTTAAGTAGAGTAAACGTGACGGGTAGATATGGAGTAATGTGTATATTGGTTCGGCTGCTAAGCAAGGAAATAATTGTTGGTAACATAGTATCTATGCACTTATGAATATATATATATATATATATGGTATTTTAAGTATAATTGTTCATTGATATGGTTGGTTAATAGTTCAAGTAAGGATTACTATATTTGATATGTACACAAATTGAGGCAATAGGTTCGGCAATTAGCTTAAGACATACGGGTAATATCATATGTCCGATCATAGTTAAACATTCGATAATTGTGATTCTTTGGCTACAATGTTTGAATATCGCCATGGGGAGAATATATGATCGGTTGCCTAATATTAGTTGAAATGAATCTAAATAAATAGATATTTGTATATAGTAAAGTTGGATAAGTAATTGAATAAATTTATTTGTTTATTAAGCTCAAGAGCTTAGAGGATCAAAGTTGGATAAGGGAAAGGAAAAGTGATCGACTAGTCACGAAATCGTTCGACCACATTCGAGGTAAGTTTTCGAGTAATGAAACTTAGATTATGATTCGATTAGATTATGTTATAAGCAAATCAAAATCATGCCCTTTGTATGTAGCTTTTGATCTGAAAATGATAATGCTTGATAAGTGACTTGTGTTTGAACTCTAGTTACGAAAATGAAATATTGATGTGTCATGATTTATTGATATGTGCATGGATATTCGGATTGATAACCGGGCTAAGCCCGAAGGCATTTGTGCGAGTTACTATATCCGGGCTAAGTCCCGAAGGCATTTGTGCGAGTTACTATAACCGGGCCAAGTCCCGAAGGCAATTGTGCGAGTTACTATAACCGGGCTAAGTCCCGAAGGCATTTGAGCGAGTAGCTATATCCGGCTAAACCCCGAAGGTACTTGGTTTGGGAATGAGCGATCTTGTTGTAATAATTTCAATTAATACGCTCGTAAAATCCCAACAATAAGGTACGTTTCGTATATGCATTGGAGTAGTGATTTCGTTTAAATATTATCCGCTCAGTCGATTAGTGAGCTTTCGGGCCTTTGGTTAAGTTGATCCCTTATGTATGAATATAAGGGTTGGAAATGTGAAGTAGGACTGATTTTTGAGAATATGTGTATATGAAATTATCCGTTTAGTTATATGAATGCTATACTTCAGTTGTGCCTAATTTTATTGCTCAAAACTTACTAAGCATTAAATGCTTACTCTGTTCTTTGAATCTCTGTTTTATAGATTTTGGTTCGTCAGCTATCGGACTCGGGATTGTCGAAGTTGAAGTCGTCCACACTATCAAAGCCCTTTTGGTACACTTTTGGTTGAACTCTGAAAATTGTAACACCCCGTACCCGAGACCGTCGCCGGGGTCGGACACGAGGGGTTAACAGACTTAGTTCACTTACTTTCACAGTTCATTTTTTTTTTTAAATTTCCAGACATGCCGGTTACTGCGTCACTGTCACCTTAAAAATCATATCTTGAGTTCCACAACTCAAAAATCAGTTTCGTGATTTTTTCCTGAAACTAGACTCATATATGCATCTACAAATTTTTTTATAGAATTTTTGGTCAAGCCAATTAGCACAGTTTATTAGCTAAAGTATCCCCTGTTACAGGGTTCGACTACTCTGACCTTTGTGCATTGCGACTTGGATATATCCCTGTACAGAGCTTCAATAATGATGCAGTTTGTTTCTATAGAAACTAGACTCAAAAAGGAATCTATGCATATATGGCATGACTTCTAATTATCTCTGGTTAATTTACAATGAATTTCCAAAGTCGAAACAGAGAATCCTGAAACCGTTCTGGCCCTGTCTCACGAAAACTTAAATATCTCTTAACATAATGTTCATATGATCATTTCATTGCTTCCCTATGAAATTAGATTCATCAAGGTTCTTTTACATAATTTATTCACTATTTAATTCCACTACTACTATTTTTAGTGATTTTTCAAATCTACATCACTGCTGCTGTCAGCATCTGCCTTTAAGGTAGACTTTACCTATTTCATAGTTTCCATGATTCAACTAGCCTTTTTAGCATAAATAGCACAAATTATGATAGTGATTAACCATTCCAATGGCCACTCCTTGCCAAGCATATCCACACCTCTCAATAACCATGTCCATACCAAAAGATTATAACATTATGCTAAAACATATATAAGCCATTTTAGCATGGCTATCCAAAATTATACAATTTCAAAGGGTCCATGACCCACAACAAAAAGGGTAGTCCTATACATGCCATTTTCAGAGTTCAACCAAAAGTGTACCAAGAGGGCTTTGATAGTGTGGACGACTTGACTTCAATAATCCCGAGTCCGATAGCTAACGAACCAAAATCTATAAAGCAGAGATTCAAAGAACGGAGTAAGCATTTAGTGCTTAGTAAGTTTTAAGCAAAACAAAGTGTTCTCAATCACTATCATTGGTCATTCATTTCAACTGTTCGATGAAGTTAATCTAGAGCTTCATCTCGAACTATAATATCATTAAACGCAACACTTGGCTGTCACATATATACTTTGAATAATAATGACCTAGATGGTCAAATATTTCCAAGCACATTCTTCATCAATTTTCGCTTTCAATAATCCTTTCCACTTGTTCATAATCACATCCATATTTTTAAGTATTTCAGCATGACGAGTACTAAATTACCATAGGCACATAAAGAACCAAACATATTCCTTATCACATATACGTAAGCTTACAAATCATAATCCTTACCTTGTCTTGGCACATCTAGCTCAACCCCACCCATGAGTAAGTAATACGTACCTGAACATCTTAAATACATAATACTTATTTGATGGTAACTTAATGCAGATACTCAATATCAAGGTCTTACTTGAATCCTAGCATTTAGCCGTCGGGTCTTTAAAGCTCGGATATAGTACGAGCACGAAGCCTCTCTGACATTAATCAGGATAATATTCTCGCATAAAGCTGCGGGGTTTTAACCGGATATAATCTTGACACAAATGCCCTTCGGGACTTATCACATTTATACACTTTCACATCCATCACATTGGCCATTAGGTCTTATCTCATATATACACTTTCACATTCATCACATTGGCCATTCGGCCTTATCACATATATACACTTCCACATTCATCACGTTGGCCACTCGGCCTTATCACATATATATATTTTCACATTCATCACATTGGCCATTCGGCCTTATCACATATATATACTTTCACATTCATCATATTGGCCACTCGGCCTTATCACATATATATATTTTCACATTCATCACATTGGCCATTCGGCCTTATCACATATACATATCTTGTACATCAATTTCATCATAACAAAATTGACTAGGTATACTAGTCATTTGTGGCTTATAGCTTCACTTTAATACGGATTTGGTACTTTGATTACCAATGTTTAATCAATAGCTTATAAGCAACTCAAATAGTTTTACTAAGGTTTACAAAAAATCCCAAATTTAGCACAAGCTGTTTTTCCTGAGCAACAGTCATTAAATTATTCGTAAATGGAGCTACGAAACTCCAAATGAAGTGCCGTTAATTTTCCCTGAAAATAGACTCATACATATTTTATCCAACAAATTTTCAGAATTTTTGGTTTGGCCAATCAATACCAGATTTTTCTTAAAGTTTCCCCTGTTTCACTATTTGACTAATCTGACCACTCTTCACTACGAAGCAAATTTCTCATTGTACAGAATTCAAAATGTGTTCTATCTGATTTCATTTGAAACTAGACTCATTAAGGAGTCTAAGCATATAAATTTTATCTTATAACCATTTTTGTACAAATTATAATGATTTTCTAAAAACAGAATAGGGGATTTCGGAGTCGTTCTGACACAGTCCCACACAACTTTAAATATCTCTTTATAGGCAATTTCTTTGCTTACACGGTCTCTTTTATAAGAAACTAGACTAACTAAGCTTTGATTACATATTTTATTTAGCCTATAATTCCACACTAACAATTTATAGTGATTTTCTAAAATCACGTTACTGCTGCTGTCCAAAGCAAATTATTACAATTTGCTCTTAAATTTCCAAGTCCAAACACATATGAACTTACCATTCGAATTTAAGACATATCATGGCCACATCATATCTTACTAAATCAACTCATTATGCCCTATTATGGTTGAATTTACTCAACGTTTAATCGCTTAAAACTTACCTCGGAAGTGGTCGACGACTAGATATCCACGGCTATTCGTTTACTTTCTCTTTTCCCCTATCCGACTTTGAGCCTCTTTGCTCTTAAGCTTGGATTACACAAATTTAACTTATTGTTAATCAACTAATCAAGCATTGTATCATGAGCATATTCGGCTTTCACACATTTTAAACATAGTAATAATCACGCACATTAAAATCAAAATGCAATTAATCCCATACACAAAAATATAGGACACTTCACTTCCATATACTTATATACACGTATCACATAAGACTATTTCATACTTTCTATCACCTAAACAAACAACAAATTTTCCAATTAATTTCTTGAGTCCACATTCGGTATCTATATCCACAAAACACATTAGCCAATTACTATAAATCATCTAAACATTTTTCACTTAAATCACACATACATATCATGCTAGCACATAACACCATGATTTTGTCCTAATTTGGACAGCCAATAATTTAAGTATTACAGCAGCATATTAATTAGCTAAGTACCATAAATTTGTCCTAATTTGGACAGCCAATAATTTACAGCATTACAGCAGCAAATTAATTAGTAATAAACTATCTTAAGTTCAATTTTAACTCCCTCATGCAGCAACCAGACAGCATGCAAGTTAACTTCAACATTCGCCAAAGCATTTAAATAAAAGAATATGCATGCTAAATTTCCAGCATTTGGACAACATTTCAACTTGAAATTTTCCAGCCTTTCACCTTCAATATTTGAATATTCAAAAGCAAAAGAAGAGTACAACTAATCAATTAAAATTTTTTGAACATAATTCAAGGTATATGTTCAACTAAATATTCATGTTAACTCATAATCAATAAGATATTAAGTAGAAAATAAAAACATTATTAGCATGCATGCTATCTACATACAACAACCATTCGACTTCCATCTATTATCAACCCTCAATACACAAAACATCAAAACCAACATCAAAGAAATATAAACATCCATGACCAAATGTCATCTTCATGACATAGCAAAGATTTGAACCATGGCTAGCTAGAACTCAAGCTAACAACTAAAACTTGCATGAATCTCATGGCACAACATCAAACATACCTCAATCTAGTTACATGCATGGCGAACCTCTTCAACCTTTCTTCTTCCTTCCTCCTTAAAATTTTCAGCCAAGGATGAACCAAAGGATGAACACTTTTTTTGTTTTTCTTTCTTCCATTCACGGCAAAAGGGGGCATGGATGAGACCATTTTTTTCATCACTCCTCCATTTCATTATTTAATTACCATGCTCATTATTTTATTTTTCCTAACATACATCACTAACCTAACATGTTTGTGACATGTTTCCACCCATAGCATGGCCAGCCACTATGCCATAATTTGGCTAATTTGACATGCAAGGACAATCACTTTCCCACATATATTAATAGGCCACTTGAACACTTGCCTAGCATATTTCTAAATTGTCTCACATAAGTCCCTACTAATAAATTTCACATACACTGACCAAATTAAAGTATGGAACTATCACACAAGCATTTACGCACATCATAAACACAGAATATAATCTTTAATTATTTATAAGACTCGGTTTCGTGGTCCCGAAACCACTCTCCGACTAGGGTCAATTTAGGGCTGTCACAAAAATGGCATGTATAGGACTACCCTTTTTGTTGTTGGTCATGTACCCTTTGGTTTTGTATAAATTTGGATAGCCATGCGAAAATGGCTTATATACACTTTGAGCATAGCATTATAAACGTCTTGTATGTTGTTCATTGAGAGGTATGGAAATGTTTGATAACGATTAGCCATTGGGAATGGTTAATTATGATTATTTTGATGCTATGTATGACAAACTCTAGTTGATTCATGGAAAACCATGAAATAGGTAAGGTTTACCTTAAAAACAGATGCTGACAGCAGCAGTGGTGTGGATTTGAAAAATCACTAAAAATAGTAAGAATGGAATTAAATAGTGAATAAATTATGTAATTGAACCTTGATGAATCTATTTTCATAGGAAAGTAATAAAACGATCATATGAACAGTATTTTATGAGATTTTAAAGTTTTCGTGAAACAGGGCCAGAGCTGTTTCTGGATTCCCTGTTCGGACTTAGGAAATTCATTATAAATTAACCAGACATAGTTATAAGTCATGCCACATATGTATAGATTTCTTTCCGAGTCTAGTTTCTTTAGAAATAAACGGCATAAGTATTTAAGCCCTGTATATGGAGATATATAAGTCGTAATACATGAAGGTCGAAGCGATCGAACCACAAACAGGGAGACTTTAACTAATAAAGCTGTACTAATTGGCACGACCAAAAATTATAGAAAAAATTTTTAAATGGATATATCAGGAAAATTTACAAAACTGATTTTCGAGTTTTGGAACTCAAGATATGATTTTAAGGTGATAGTGACGCGATTAGCCGACTAGTCTGGAAATTTTAAATGGATTTGTAAAAATAAGGGAATTAAGTCTGTTAACCCCTCGTGTCCGACTCCGGCAACGGTCTCGGGTACGGGGTGTTACATTTTTCACATGTTACCATCAAATATGCATTTCTATGATATTTCATGCCAATAATAAATGCAATCATTATGCATTCATAAATCATACAATTATGCATATTAGGGATTTACTTTAAGTTATCCAAACTTACCTGGTAATTATTACTTCAGTTATTCCGAAACCTTGCGTTTACCTCGATCGACCTCTGGAATTTGTTCTTCGGGGTCTATAACAACAAAATTATATCATTAATACCCCACATTATACATCACAAGTCTAATTCTCACCCCCGGTCCAAATGACCGTTTTGCACCTAACCTTTGATATTTTTACGATTTAATCCCTAGGCTCGTATAATGAAACACATGCAATTTCTACCTTACTCAAGCCTAGCCGAACACTTTTTCCCTCTTATGGTAGCCCACATTTTCCATTATTTTCACATTTCTACCACACATTTTACAACTTTTGCAAAAAAGGTCCCTTTAGGGGTTTTTCATGAAAATCACCTAGGAAAAGTTGTTTAACACTCTTCAAACTTTCATATTCCTCTATATCCATAAAACATAAAGATACAAGTAACTCATGCATGGGTAAATTTTTAAACATGAACCCTAGCATGAAATATGGGTAGAAATGGAGAGAGTAAGCTACGGGACTTCAAAATTACGAAGAACATTAAAAACGGGGCTTGGGAGCACTTACTAAGGAGCTTGGAAAGCTTGAAAACCATAGCTATAGAAACCCTAGAAATTTCAGTAGCATGGAGAAGAAGAATGGCTAATTTTTGGTTCATTTTTCCGATTTTATTTCACTTAAATGCCAAATGACCAAAATGCCCTTAGACCCTTTCTTTGAAATTTCATCCACGCAAGCCCATTTTTGTCCAAAAATTTAGAAATTGGGAAAATTGCTCTCCAAGACCTTCTAATTAATAACCCAAAGCAATTTCATACAAATTGCTTCTAGAATCCAAGTTTTGCAATTTATTCAATTTAGTCTCAAATTTTCCAATTTGGCACTTACTCAAAGAATTCCTTCATGAAACTTTAACACATGTATATTTTCATATTCTAAGCCTCATAATAATCATAAAATAAATATTTTGATGTCAGATTTGTGGTCCCGAAACCACTATTCTACTAGGCCCTATTTTGGGATGTTACAATGAATGATGATGATGATAAGAGCATGTATCACATGTCTGGAGAAACCTCAAGGGATAGAAGAAGTTAAGATGGAAAATGCGGAGTGAACCTTTAGTTACCATCTCGAGTGAAGCTCTAAACCTTTTGGATAGGACACTACGGTGTTCAAGCGTCAAGGTTAGGCGGTGTTAATGAAGTAATGGGTGGAAGATTTAGGAAATGAAATTACGGTATTTACCACGAAGGTGGTACCAATTGGACCTTCGGGATGACACTACGACGGTGATATATGGCATAAGACCATAGATGAAAGAGGCTATGACAGTCTAGTATATGGTATATAGCGTAAGATCATGGATGAAAGATGCTATGGCAGTCTGGTATATGGTACATAATGTAAGACCATGGATGAAAGATGTCTTGGCAACATGGTACTTGGAAATGATAAGGGCGTAAGACAATTGATGAAAGACGTCATGACAACAAGGTAAATGGTATAAGATATACGGTGTAAGACCATAGATGAAAGATGTTATGATAGCCAAGTATGATGAGTAAGACCATGGATAAAAGACTCCATGGCGTAATGAGGTAATACGCCAGGATGATGAATTGGTATAACCATGGATGAAAGGCTCCATGACATCCACATAGTAAGTCTGCTAGGACAATATACATGAAATAAAGATGAAGTCTGTCGGGATAGTAAACATGGTTATGTCCGCTAGGACGAGAGAAAAAGGTAAGAAAGGTATAAGACCATAGCTAGGCTACGACATCCCATAGAATCTACCATACGAAAAATGCAGTATGTATGCTATGATCTCCACTGAGTAGTATGCGACCAATGCACCAAGTATGAGAAACCACGCAGGTGAAACAAAATTTTAAGGAAAGAGTAAGTAAGACAAGTTGATCGTAAGGTATCCACCAAAATGTTGAAAACTATAAAGGTGGATATGGAAGCCAACAAGGCAAGGGCAAAGACGCAACGAGAATTACAAAAAGATAGGTTGTGTAGAGCTTACCTAAGCATAGGAAAGCGAGAGAAAACCAAATGCTTGTCAAAGCTACTACCCTTTGAGGAAAGTCTAGTGTGGGAACACTGTAGTAAAAATAGATTCGTATGGAGGAGACGAGCAGGTGAGAGGACAGGCTCACATAGTCACATGGGTAACAATATGTTGGTCTAACAGGATAGACTGACCCTCGAGTATGAAGCGAGTGAAGATCTAAAGTAAGGGCTAGTGTGAGGGGTGGACTACTAGATGTAGTTTTACCATTCTGAACACTAAGGCATAATGAGAATAGGTTCACCAGAATGGCAAGGGTTGCCAAAGTCAGCATAGTAAGGAAATGTTAACAAGTTCTTTAGGGCTAGAGTAAGGGAAAAGGAAGTCCGTTAAGGACTAGTTCATCCAATTCTGCCAAGGAAGGTATACTTTAAGAATCCTTGAGTGAATTGTTGAAAAAGCTATCATCAGGGTTCATATTAGGAAATTAATGAATAGTCGAGTCCTTTTAAGTTTAACGTACACCCTATGTAAAGGGAAAGTGTAAGAAAGTAAGAAAGTGTAAACAAGAAGGGTAGGACCTGTTGAAATAGCGAGGTGTTTAGAACATGCTCAAATGGAGAATCCGACTAGAGGAAGGTCGGGTAGCAAGCTGAGAATAGGGTGGAGTTCACCACCCTAACAAAGTAATATTGCCGTGAACGAGCAGGGAGTATTTTATTTACGATTGTTTATTGTATATTTGTTACCTCTTTGTGTTAAGGTTATTATGAACGGTAAGGGAACTCACTAAGTTTCATTTGAACTTACAGTTGTATGCTGATGTTCACAGGGCTTGTAAAGATGAAAGAGGACTCAAAGAAGGGACCAAGCTAGATGGGGTGGAGACCAAGGATCACCGAGGGGTATTATTAGAGGCTTTACCTAAGAGACTATTTTAGTGAAGTTAAATAGTGTATCTAAGATCGATATTTTTAGGATGGATGGCCCTTAGCTATAATTTTAAGGATTACTTATAAATGAGTAGTCTATTTAGAAATTTGAACTACGAAAAACCAAAACAATTAGTGACTTAAGGCCCTTGCTGTAAGAATGATTAAATTTTAAAATTCAATTTTTCAGAAAGTTTTATTTTAGACTGTTTACAACAACTAACTTAGCCTAATTAAGTATAGGCCCATTTGTGACACTCTATACCTGCATCTGAAGGATAGGTTGGGCTTGGGGTGTTACAATCTTATAATTAGTCTCCACAATACCAATTTATGCTAAGTTGCCAAGACACCAAAATTAATTAAAATTCATAACCATAAGCAACCCTTTATCTCATTTTTTGTGTTCATTTTTTTCCCTTTTGATCGTTTTTTTAATTAAATAGCTTGTCTAAAGTGTCACTAAATCTTTTTACATGAAGAAGAATGGCAACGTAAGCATTCCACCCCCATTACTCAATCGGTAGCATCTCTAAATGGATACTAGCTCTACTTATAATTTTTAAGATTAGCGGAGTAAGTGAATAGCTTAAAACGTTAGTTGATCTTTTGACACAAAGACTTATAACAACCTAAGAACTTGGTTTGGTTACTCTATTGGTCAAAATTCTAAGACTTTACTCATTTCTAAACAATTAGTGGAGTATTTATTAACCAATTCTTTTTTTTATTTGTTTTTTGTTTCAAATTTTTCCTTCCTTTTATTTGAAAAGAAGATGAAACAAAAGATTATTTATGGTAATGAATTCATCCAAGAAAAAATTAACATGATGGAGTAGCCAATTTCGAAAACAATTTTATCCCAAATAATTATGTGAATCTAAGTGTTTTCTTATTGAATCAATTCTTGGAATCAAAATTCCCCTAGTTTTTAGATACTTCATAAGAATAAGGGCATAGTTTTCAAACTTTATTAGATGAAAATTGCATGCAAATAGGTGAAAATATAATTCATGCTCGATTACAAGTAAGCAACTAACACATTTTAACCATAACAGTATGAATATATTAAATTCCAATACATTATCCTCAATGTATTGTAATAGAATCATATGAATGAAATAAGTGTTAGGAGGAATTCACTGAATGTGCAAGGTGATATAGGTGTCTTGAGGTCGCAAGCTTGATGATGCTCTACATGTTCTTGTGATCGTCTTAGTGATAGTTGAATTTGAGTGAGATATTTTGTTCTCTTTGATAGAGTCTGAGCAAAATTATTATTTTCCTTCACTCGTGAAAACTATGAACACTCTAGAAATTTTTAGATAACCCCCAAAAATAGTGAAAACCTACTTGGCCGATGGACTTGCATGAGACTGGTGGCAGGTGCAAGGATGAAAAAAAGGCTTATGTTGGCTATGTGTGTTGGATCTAGTGTCCTAAGTGTAGTATTTTCGTTAATGTACACTTGTATTTTTTTTTTTGAATAGATTGGTTAACAAAAAAAATTGATTGCATTAATATACTTTGTATAATTTTCCTCATATAGTTTTTGCACGCAAAGCAAAATGGAAGAAAATTTTGCTCATTAGTTGTCTAATGGTTAACTAATACTGAGTGGTGTTATGTGAATGGATCGTAATACAGAAAGATAACTTATATTAGTATACGAACCTAAACATATCCTTAGTCTAATAAAAAATGAGCAAACTGATTGAAAGACTAATATGCTGTCTATCAAGTCCAATTTGGGAAATGCTTTATCTTGGCCATCGAAGTGGACGGCTCCCAGAAGATAGAGATATAGATGCGACTGACTGGGATGATAGTACATCTGATTGGACCCAAGAAGAATAGATTTTAAATCTATTTATGGATTTATTCACTTGTGACATTCATAGTATGGCATACCTCAATCCTGAGTAGATGATGGACTATGTATGTGTGATTCGTACACTTTGATGTAAGTAAAATCCCGAGCTCGAATAGATAAGGAACCAAAAGTTGTTACGTTAAGTGTACGAATTCTACAGTATGTAATGTCGTTCACAATAGTGGAATTCATAGCCCGAGACTGGGTAAATGATATCCTCTCATTGGCATTACATGGTTGATGAGAAGTAATTGTAGCCACAGATCATTCGTCTTTGTGACGAATGACTTGCTTACTATTTGATAGTAATTTAGTTTCCATGATGGAAGATGTAAAGCTTACCATGGGTCATATTAGGAGAATGAATATTATCCCAAAGAGATTAAGGATATCCTTTGAGGGTAATATACTTTTTACAATGTCAATAGACAAGCATTAATCGAGTTGCTTTCGTAATGGTATGTTATTGGGGAGAGCTTAGTCACAATACTATAATGGAATGACTTCGTGACTAAATGAATTTATAATGAATAGGCAAAAAGGTGGAACTTAATTGTAAATCATTTGAGCCTCAATTGCATATGTCCAATCTATCCCTCTGCTAGATCGTTGAAACCAAAAATGAATTGTATGTTGAATCAAATGAACAAAAATGAATAGAAATGGTGAAATGGAGAAATAGGAAACATTTGGAAATCATTAAGGATTTCACCAAAATGAAAATGACCTGAAAATTGAATTTATGTTTTCCGAAAAAGTGAATTTCAAAATGGAAATAAATCATTTCGTCATAATGAACCGTTGTATGCGGAAACATTAAATATATTTTCTTATAGATTTTTTATGATAAAATCATTATGATTTTAAAAAAACTAGAATTAAGTTGAGAAAATTATTTAATTGGAAGTATATTGAAGTTTATTTTTGGGAAATAGAAAAAAAATATTGAGTTGGATCAAATTATAAAGTATTGGGTTAAAAGCCCGAGAAGTACTTGTAACTGGACCCAATATGGAAGAGGCCCAAAAGTCCTTTATGTAATAAGGTAGGATGACAAACCCTAGTATAATTAACTAGGACTGTCGCCCCCTACATCCTAACTGAAATAGGATTTTTTTTTTCTAGTTGAAATAAACTTCTATAATTCAACAAGGGTTCTATCTTTTCTCCCTATAAATAGATGGCACCAGTCGGGCTATTAACACACAACTTTTAGATATCATTATCTTGCCCAAAAATAATAAGACTTTTATTCTCTAAGAATTAAATATATTTTCCAGAATAACGATTCTGCTAGTTTTTATTTGAAGAGAGAATTTTTATTTTCACTACAAAAGAAAAAAAGCTATTTATATTTTGTGTTTGATTCAAACCATTCGGGCCCACATTCGAATCAATTCGTGGTACAAGAATATCAAAAAAGATCATTTAGTTGAAAGCCAAGAATGACAAGGATTCGTTTATCCAAAAACATAGGTACGACTTTGGTCTAGGGTTTATTACTATAAATATTATAGACCTGTCAGTTTTCAAAATTTTTATTTTTTATTGTGCAAGAAAATCATTTTTAAATTAGATTTTTTCCAACATTTAGTATTAGAGCCAGTTGTGCTATGCTTATAGCATAAATCGAGACCAAAATTTATTTTTTATTGTGCAAGAAAATCATTTTCAAAGTAGATTTTTTCCAACATTTAGTATCAGAGCCAGTTGTGCTATGCTTATAGTGTAAACCGAGACCAAAATCTGCTATCTTTTTCATGTACGATTATATTTGATAAGATGTGACATTCTCATAATTGTATCCATGTTTAGGGGAATGTATATGAATGAATTTATAATATATTTTATTATTATAGATGATAAAGTATTTTTTTTCAAAATTTTGATTCTTAAAAATTTAAATGTAATTTATTATTCCTCGGATCTAACACCCCACTTCTGGCAAGTACGAGGTTTGGCGAATAGCCCTAAGGTATTATGACTGGTAGAGTGGTATTCACCTGGTACATTTTAGGTGTATAGGGTGGCCAGAAACAATTATGTGTTTCAGTTAATAAAAATGGTATGTCAGATTGCTATGTCAATTGGAATAAGATATTGACCAAGTAAGATGGTGTTCAGAGTATGAGTTCACGTTAGAAGGATAATGTATCTTTAATCATCATAGTGTGCAAGTTATGTTGCAAGGTAAGCTGGTTAGGAACCAATTGGATGTGAACTAGAATAGTTTAAAGATAAATGCGCACTCAAGTAGGTTTCTTGAAAGTTGTGGACTTTTAAATAAGGCGATACAGTCAAACATGACACTTGTGAAGTTCCAATAGGGACTTAGATTAAATTAATATATATTCAACAATCGGATAAGGGTGTTCTCTTCTTTCTTCTTCTAGAATATTGTTATCTGAGGCTTAAGAAGCAAAAGGGTGTTTCTTTGAGTTAAAGATGAAGTATTGGATTATAAGGATGATTTTCCATGTCAAGGTAAGTTTGAAAGATTAGGCCTTTAAGAATACATGAATCGTAAGATGAAGTAAGACTTTTTATGTGGGTTTTCTAGGTTATTCGAAAATAGTTTAATGGTGATTTTTCATTTTATAAGACAGTGGTTGCTGTAATCCCTGATTGGATGCTAGATCTAAGGTTTAAGCTCCTATTCGTGGTTTTCAAGTAAGTCTCTAAGATAACTCTTGCTTGTATGTTATTCATGTGAATGCTTCTATGAATAGTGGTTGAAGTATGTAATCAAATTGGAAAAGGATGGTAAGGTGATGATGTTATTGCATGCGTGTTCGGTGGATTTTGTGTGTAGTGTGTAAGAAAATTGAGGAGTGAGTAAGTGGTTTGAATCTTGAAAGTTAAAGTATAGTTGTATAGGTATGTCCGGAAAAATATGATGAGATGTGAAACCATTTGGGTGTTTGTATAGATCAAGTGTTGAGTATTTATAGATAAGAATGTATGAAGAGTTTGTCAATTGAGTCTATGTCTGTTCACCATGATGTAAAGGGGTCCATCGAGACCAAAAACACAATTTTTTATATGAATATCTGAAAGAAAAGTCCATGGACATGGCACCATATTATGTAAAACCATGCCTAGGCTATGGCATCATATAGAAAAGAACTAAATGAAGGTGATTAACCAAATGGAGTTCTCTACGTAACCTGGGACAATGAAGGGTAAACCTCATGGAATGTGAGTCTAGGTGAATCCCTATTGTAAACAAGCCAGAAAAAGAAAGCCTTTATAGCGATCTAAGGAAAGAAATGCTTTGTGTCTATCTATGAAAAGAAATATTTTGTGGTGATCTAAGAAACATAAGTCTTTATGGCCATCAATGAAAAGGAAGCCTTTGTGCGTATCTATGAAAAGAAAATCTTTGTGGCTATCTATAACAAGGAAGCCTTCGTGGTGATCTATGAAAGGAATGCCCTTGTGGTGCACTCTAAAGAATGACCCTTGTGGCACCTATTAGAAGGAAACGTGTAACAGCCCATTTTTCAGTGAAATCGAAATAGTGATTTCGAGACTACAAATCCCATCCGAAAATAAGTTTTATTTTTATTTCATTATATGGACCGTCTTATAATAGGCATGTCACGTGAAAATGTTGATACAAAAATTTTATCGATTAAGTGTTTAATTACGAGAAGGACTAAATCCCATAAAATGTGAAAGTTAAATTCTAGTAGCTATAAGGATCAAATAGCTATGGAATTCAAAACTAGAGGTCCTTATATGGTAACTAGAGCATTAAGAAAAGTATGTAGATTTTTCTTGATGACTCATCTATGGAAATATAGAAAAAGAGCAAGGATTAAATTGGAAATAGCAAAATACTTAATTAATTAAAAGATCAAAAGAAAATATATCACATTATTTTCATCATCTTCAACCTAAAAACACATGAAAACCCTAGGTGATAGAAAAGAAACTTTCAAGGCCTAATTGGGTAAGTTTTCTTGTCTCATTTTTAGTAATTTTGATATTTTTAAAACCGGGATAGCTTAATCTCTCTATTTGAGGGATTAATTTGAAAAGTTATGAAGGTGTGAAAAATGGGTCATGGATGTATACGTTGGAAATTAGAAAATGGTAGAAAATGAAAGATTATTGATAGATAAACAACTTTTACAAAGTGATTTTTGATGAAAACATGATTTAGGGACTAAAATGAAAAGTTGTCAAATTTGATGAAATATTATAATACATGTGCTGTAAATTTTGTAGTAGGGCTTTGTGAGGCTTGGAATAGGAGTAATTTGCACAAATTTCATTTTCCGAGACTAGGGACAAAATTGAAATTTATGGAAAAGTTAGGGGCAAAATGGTAATTTTGCCTAGGACGTAAATTGAGTCCATTTAAATATGAAATTTGTGAAATTTATGGTTAAATTGATTTATTTAGATCCAGACAACACTAATTCGAGGTTATATCAAGGAAAAGAAAAGGTTTCGGATTAGTAGACTTTTTACGCGAACAAGTGTCGAGGTAAGTTCGTGTAACTTAATCGAGCATGTAATTATGTTAATTGAATGTTGTGTTTGTATGTAATATGATTTACATTGATGTGTTTTACTTGTATACTATGATGGAAAATTTGATACATGCTTGAAATGGTGATAAAGGGGTTAAGTCCAGATTGAATGTTGAATTCTGATGATAATATGCGCTTTCCAGAAACTAATAAAGTCTTGTATTTGTTGTGGACGGGATTTAGCTCAGATGAGTAATCAGATTGACCTGGTTATAGAAAAGATTTAGCCTAGACAGGTAATCCCGATATAATATCTCTCAAGTATACATAATGATTAGGGTTTAGCCTGGACTGGTAATCCTGTTATATGATATGTGGCTCGAGAGAGTGTTTCTTGGTTAAGTGCCCTAATAGGTACCCTTAAACAAGAAATTAATGGATTATTGAATCGTACACTTTGAGTGTACAACTTGAAAGAATTCACTGACTCAACAGACATATAACTCTAGACATGACATGAGAATTATGAGATAAAATGATAATATCTTGAAAGTGTATTGCATGATGAGCTCATCTATTCTTACTTGATGTATATGGAAACTTTGTGACTAATATGTTTGATTAGATGCATGTGTTTAGGCAATTTAGCCAAATAGATGGAAAACTTGTTATGATTTAGTAAACGAGATTGGTAAGTTTAGTTTCTGTTATACGAACTTACTAAACATTTAATGCTTACTCCATTTATTTTTCTCCTGTTTTATAGTGCTCGGAAGCTTGCGACGGTTAGAGATCATTGGAGTATCGTCACACTATCAACTAATCATTTTGGGTATAATTAGCAAAAATCATTTTGGTATAATGGCATTTATAGGATAACTTGGCCAATAGTGGCTTGAAAATGATGTTTTGTAACCTAGCTATTGGAATGACTAGTAATTGTTTATTTTGGTATGATTAAGTAGGTTATGATAATATATTCATATGTGATATATTATGTATATGTGATCAAATGATGCTAATGCCTAAGTTAATCTAAGGTAAGTTTATAAACACACATGCAGGTGGTGATATGCCTTGTTGAATGATGAGGATTGCCCAATTTGAATGCTTGAATTGGTTAGTTCTGGATGTGTGTTTCAAGTGCAAGTCTTGGGTGAAATTTTGGGTGAGAAATGAAGCTAGGAATGACTTTATTTTGTCCACATAGGTAGACACACGGGCTTGGTAACATGGGCATATGGTTAGGCCGTGTGTCCCCTACACTTTAATTTTGAGAAACAGAATGCTCAAAATTGAGCACACGAGTGTATGTCTCAGTCGTGTGTGCCACATGGCCTAGAACACGGGCGTGAGTCTTGGCCATGTGAAACCTGCGCCTAATTTTGAATTGAATTAATTAACCACATGGCCTAGCACACTGTAATATGTCGGCGATTGAACTATGTAATCAAACTGGAAAACTATGGTATGGTGATGATACTATTACATGTGTGTTTGATGGATTTTTCATGTGTAATATGTAGGAAATCTAAGGAGTGAGTAAGTGGTTTAAATCTTGAAAGTTAAAGTATGGTTGTATGGGTATTTTAGAAAAGTGTGATCACACATGAAACTATTTGGGTGTTTTTATGAATCAAGTGTTGAGAATTGAATGATGCCAATGTATAAAGAGTCAATTAAGTGAGTCTATATCTATTCACCATGGTGGAGTCTAAAGGGTCCCATCAGGACCAAAAACACGATCTCTAATATGCATATTTGAAAGAAAAAGTCCATGGCCATGGCACCATATTGTGTAAGACCATAGCTAGGCTATGGCATCATATAGAAAATAACAAAAGGAAGGTGATGACCCAAATGGTGTTCTCCACGTAACCCGGGACAATTAAGGGAAAACCTCACGAAATGTGAGTCAAGGCGAATCCCTATCATAAACACGCCAGAAAAAGGAAGCCGTTTTGGCAATCTAAGAAAAGAAAATCTTTGTGTCTATTGATGAAAAGGAAGCCTTTGTGGCGATTTAAGAAATTGAAGTCTTTTTGGCTATTTATGAAAATGAGGCTTTTGTAGCTATCCATGAAAAGGAAGCTTCCATTGCGATATGAAGGGAATGCCATTGTGGCACACTCTAAAGAATCACCCTTGTGGAAACCATCAAAAGGAAACACCTCTATGGTAGACCTAAAAGAAAGAAATTATATTCACAACAAACTCTAAAGGAATGGTAGTTGTAAACTCATAAGGAAAATTTCCTTTGGCGTATCATGTTACACCTTCGATGAGATATTCTAATGAGCTTCCCTTATGGCAAGCTTCATTTGAAATGTTATGGCGTATCCTGTATGATCTTAAGACAAGAACAGAGAAACTGGAATGCACCAGAGCATGTGGTGTATTCGAAGTATAGGTTAATTAGACTTGAAGAACAAATCTGAGTAAGGGCTATTTTTGGTAAATTTGAATAAGGTTATCTATTTATAATTATTAGAAGAAAAATGGATCTTCTCTAGAAGGGATTAAATCATATAAATAAAGAATATATCTTTTATTTATGTATGAAATCATTCATGGATTTCAAAGAAATTGTGGCTTAGAGTATGGATGCAAGAAAAACAATATTTTTTTGTATGAGCTTTTGGAATTGGTATGGTTAAGGAATCATAAAGATTTAGAGAGAAGAATGTGAGTAATGTATCAAAGATGAGAAAAGTAAGACATGACTTCAGAGTCAGGGGTAACATATATGGTATGAAGAATGGCATTTTGGGAAGGCATTCACTAAAGACAAGTTGAAGAACCAAGAACAATGAGATTGCAAATTAAATCACCAGATGCGAAATACAAAAATGATTCAAGTAAATGGGTGTTTATCTCGCTAAGTTCATAGGAACTTACATGGATTGTGTTCTCTATTTCAAGTTGAATATGAGGATGCGCCTGGGCAAAACGATGCCAGGACTATAGCCAAGGAGTGATGTATTGGATTACTATGCATACAGAGCAAGCTTTGATGGCATGATCAAGTCTATTTGGCACATAGAAATCCTTGAATTGGGATAACTACATTAGAACAAGATATCATTTTTGTAATACTTGTAATCAAATTCCCTATGCATTATAACTGAAATTCTTAAATTTTTATGCTTATGTATTTTACTATGAAGTCTTGTAATTCAATAGTTCAAATCAATTGTAATTTGTGCATATAGAGTTAAGTTACACCTATATTAGAGTGGTAACACCTAAGATTCAAATCGGGTTCATCGAATCGAATTTAGGATGTTATATTGGGCATATATATTTTAGATCGTGGACTATAATCTCCACGCGCGGTTTTATTTTATTATTTATTTAGAATAAAATATGTGAGACGAAAATAGAAATAGGAATTTTGTAACCTAACTTTTCTCTGCGAAACTCGTAAAATCTAGATGCATCCAAACCGATCAAGATGATGCAAACCCGACCCAACTAAATCAGTGGTGGGCAACGGTGGTAGTCAGTTGTGGCTAGCAAAGATCCAGTGGTGGCTAATAATGGTTGATGGCAGAAAGATTACGAAAACAAAAATGTAAACTGGTACTATAGTTGAAGCTTGTGGTGGCAAAATTTAATACCCAAAGTATGCTTTGGGGTGAATTTTATAATTTTGCAATTTTTATTTTTCTAGGACGAAATCATGAAAACTTTGACTAGTTAAATTCATTTAATTTTATGCTTTTAATTTTATGAGACAAGCATGATAAAATTATATGACTACGAATGTATGTTCATGCATATATAAGATAAGCATGTCATATAGATTAGTGAGAATGTCACATGTGATTGTCATGCATATATTGACCATTCTTGATTGAAATCGAACATTCAAAAACTTTACATGTTTTAAAAATATTGAATGGGAAAATGTCTCTAAACAAGACTTACGACCTCTATCAATGGTCTCTTGTGATGGCATGACAATTTAACTACCCCATGATATAATTGTCATTTTGATCTCACTGAAGAGATTTCCTTAAAGTAAGTAGAACTCTCTTGTGATCATATAATAGTTAGACAAGCCTTCGTGGTAGGTACTATCATATGATATTTCAAAAAGTTATGTCTTAAAAGAGGGAAACTAGTCACAACATGTTTCTCATTTAGATTGTTCCACGATGACTCATTTGTGGTGCATGATGTGATAGATGTTGAGTTAATGGTTATACACTCAAGATCTTCTAGTTAAGTAACTCCCCACAGAGCTCTACTTAGTTAGAATAATGGTCAAACGTTACACTATTATTAGTATGTGTGAATGCTTAAGGAATTAGGTTCATGTACTAATTAGATGGAAATCAATGTTCTTACTAGTTGATCATGATCATCCTATAGTGGCTTGATTAAATGGGTGTAGAACTTATCATTGCAACAACTTACAAATGTTTTCAAGGTTTAATGTACGACACATGCATCATCCTAATGCATATCGTAATATTGCAAAACATTTCCAAACATTTTCTTAAAACAAATATATTAATATATGAATGTTTTATTTTCAATTCAAAAATGACACCAACTCCCTTATTAAACAAACTCATTGAAAACAAACTGAACGAAAATAACTATAAGGAATGAAGAAAGAATTTGATAATTGTCTTGAGCTGTAAGAAACTTAAACCAATTCTTGATAATAAGTGCCCAAGTTGAGGATAGAAAATGTTGGGAGGAGTCTGATGAGATAGCTCATTGCAATATGCTAGCAAGCGTGACCCCTCACCCGTATTCAACGTCGGAATAGGGTTACATAGCATTACCGAACTTACAACACATGTAAACATACTTTTCACATACATTTAATCAAATCATACAATCATCATTCAATCTCAATCAATTTGTCCCTAATACGAGCCTACGAGGCCCTAAACATACATTGGGAGTGGTTCGGGACTAAACCAATAACTTAAGAAACTTTTACTAAACTTTGAAAATTTTTCTCAAAACAGGGGACACATGCCCGTGTGGCCAGGCCGTGTGAAAGACACGCTCGTGTCACAGGCTGTGTGGACATTCAAAATGGGAGCACATGGCAGTGTCCCAGCCCATGTCCTACCCCGTATAACTCTCTGAATTTGGTCACACGGTCAACACACAAGCCCGTGTGGCTAGCCCATGTGCCTTAAAAATGGCCATACATGCCCATGTGTCAGGCCGTGCCAAACCTGTAGGGTATATTGACTGATGCCACACGGCCAAGTCACACGCTTATGTGTGAGGCCATGTGAAGCATACTGAATTAATTTCAAAATCAACACCAGGGGACACACGGTCGTGTACTTGATCGTGTGTCACACACAGCAGAGACACACACCCATGTATCTGCCCGTGTGGACAAAAATAAGCTATTTACCAAGCCATTTTGCCACCCAAATTTGCATGTACCTGCACAACCCAAATGGCACTAATTCAAAGCATAAATGAACATCTAATTTAGTCACAATCAAGGCTAATTCATACCATCTCCAATACTAACAACCAACATGCTTATAACTTATTTTGTACTCAATCAAAACATACCAAAAGACATATACAAATCAACTAACTAAGCCTTTACCTAACATTCATCATTTTGCACCAATTTACAAACACAATTCAAATCTAATATCAACCATTTAACATTTACTATATCAATATCCACAAGCCTCATAATATAAGCCATTCACATATCCATCCATGAACTCAAAATATCAACCATTTACGCACATATATGCACATAACCAAATTCACCAAATTAACCCAACTCTCATGGCTAAATTTACAAACCAAAATATATACATTTACAAGACATTAAAAATATCCAAGATCATTATCAACTCATAATCAAAATGACTCAAAATGCCTATACATGCTATATACTTAAATACCAAAGTTCATAGGTACTAAAATGATAGGTGGATAGTGTGAAGCGATCTCCGACGATTCTCGAATCTGAGTTAGCTTTGAATTCACTATAAAACATAGAAAAATAAATGATGTAAGCTATAAACCTTAGTAAGCTCGTATGAAATAAACTTAATACAATCACATGAACATAATTCAATAATTTTAATACACTAATATGTAATTTACATTAGCTAACAATCCTTTCAAATACTCTTTCACAAAATTATATACTTTCATTATCATTTCTTCACTTCAACACTAAAATAGTTTATGCACATTCTTGTACTATCCCACATCAATCTCATACACATTCTCGTCTTTGATTTACCCATTGAACCATTTGGAATAGAAGTCAGATTCTAAAGGGTCTCACACGATAAGTACATATACCATGGCCCGTAGCCAGATCAAGGTAATTTATCTCCGAAATACTGATATCATGGCCCGAAGCCAAATCAACCGATATGAATGGCCCAAAGCCAATTCGGTATAACTCGCATTCGAAATGCTATATCATGGCTCGAAGCCAACTCAACGTATCCCCTAATGACATGTCACTAGCATCCTAAACTATTCCTAAGGTTCAATTGGGATTTCAAATGTCAAATCATCATCGAATCACTATCGTTCATATCCATAGTCTCGTATTTGCAATTTATGCAAAATCAAGGCATATGAAATACATTTGTATTGAAATTTATCACATACGAACTTACCTCGAATGTAGAAATGATGACATAAGTCGTTTAGTCGATAACCTTCATTTTTCCTAGATCCAGATCGAATTTTGCTTTTCTTGATCTAAATATATGCAAAATTAACTTATTTAATCATCTCTCTATTCAATTTAATCCAAAACACACGTTAGGGTTATTTTACATTTTTGCCTCTAAACTTTCACATTTTTATAATTTAGTCTTTATTACACAAAATCACAAATTCATACAAATTTAAAGACACCCATGCTTAGTCGAATTACTAATATGCCCCTAGCAGCCCATATTTTTCATTTATTTCACATTTCAACCACAAAGGTTCAACATTTCTCAATGTAATCCCTATTTTGCATTTTCACTAAAAATCACTTAACAAAACTTGTGTAATTCATAACAAATATTCATAATCTATCATTAAACATCAAAATACTCATGTATTCATCAATGGAAATATCTAAAATCTTTAACAGGTTTGCAAAACAGTCCCTGGGCTAGCTAGACCTAGCTCCAACGATCTCAAAAACATAGAAATCATTAAAAATAGGACAAACGAACATATAATTAGATCATGAAGTGGCTGAACCCTAGAAACCTCCCATGGATATTTTCTTTCTTATTTTCGGTGGTAGAAGATGAAAATGGAGGAAAATTTTGGTTTAGTTTTACTTAATTCATGTTTATTTTATGAATTACAAATTTCACCTTTATAATTAAACATATAAATCATTTAATATATGCCCAAAAATGTCCACTCACCATTATAATGGTCTAATTACAACATAAGGACTTCTAATTTAATATTCCATAGCTATTAGATACCTTTACCTATTAGAACATCACTTTTGCACTTTGTATGATTTAGTCTTTTTTATCAAATTGACTAGTCAAACAATAAAATTGCTTAACGAAATTTTCACACCAACATAATATCATATTGTAGACATTAAAATAATAATAAAATAATTATTTTGACTTCATATTTTTTTGTCCCGAAACCACTTTTCTGATTTGACTAAAAATGGGCTACTATAGACCAGCACCTTATATAAGCAATTGGAGAGCTGTAAGACTGCTAAATTAATTCTGGATAAGCTAGAAGACATGTTCGCAAGCCAAGCTAACTTGGCTCAAAATCTATTATAACTTTTTGATGAATGTCTAGCAAGAGGCTAGTACTTCGGTCAAAGACCATATGACAACTCTTATGGGATATTTTGTCGAGACTACAAACAATGAGGTCGACTTGGACTAGAACACTCAAATTGAGATAGTGGTCAAGAGCTTGTCCAAGGATGTTCCTTGTTTTCGAGTCACATATAACCTTGGCAACAAAAATTTGACGCTTAAACAACTTATGAAAAATTTACAATCATATGAATTTATGTTGAATGGTGTGACAGCCTTAAAACGACCCTAGTCGGAATGTGGTTTCAGGACCACAAAACCGAGGCATAAAAATAATTTGATATTTATTTTGATGCCTATAATATGTGTTAACTCATGTGTGACATTTTTGATGCTTTAATTTAGAGTTATAAATGTGAATTTCACTAGAAAGGACCTAGTAGTAAACTTTAAAAGTATGAGGGGAAATGTGTAATGACTAGTTGATCATGCATGCAAAAATGAGGGGTTTGCATGTCAACTTCCCCATTTATTAGCTAATGGCCGGCCATGACAAGGGTATATGGGCTAAACATGTCATGAAACATGTTTTGTTGGTGCATTAGGGAGAAACAATAAACAAATAAGTATGGGTGATAAAGAAAGAAAAAAAAAATGTGTGTGAAGGCTTCTCCCCCCCCCCCCCATTGCCATGAGTAGAGGAAAAGAGAAGAAAAAAATTGTTGTTCATCTTTTTTTTTCACTTTCTTTGAGCTGAAATTCTAAGGAAGAAGGAAGGGGTCTTGCTTCATGCTTGGTTTGGAGGGGGGATTAGGAGGAGGTTTGGCCATACTTGTGTTGAGATTAAGGTAAGTTTGATGTTTTGCCATGAGATTCATGTATATTTTAGTAGTTAGCTTGAGTTCTAACTAGCCATGGTTCAAATCCTCACTATGTCGTGGAGATGATATTCGGCTAAGGTGAGATTGTGTTGACATCATTTGCATGCTAAAAGTGAAACTTTGTAATGGTGCATGTGATGGTGGATTGATGATTTTTGAATATTCTTTTTAACACTTTTGAGTGAGAGTTTGATAGATACTATGAGATTAAACTTCATGACATTGTAAGCTTGTAAGTTGGATGATGAAATCTATGCTTTGTGATGGTAAATGGTGTGGAAGGAACATTCGGCCATGATGAAAATATATGGGATAGTTATAATCAATTTGAGATTCGCCCTTGCACCTACATGCATATATGTTGCACATGATGTATTGGTATGACATATATACTATCTCAAGGTATATATTTTGCATATGATGATGTTTCGGTTATGAAATAAATGAGAGATGTGTATTGAGCTACGATAAGTGTCGTTAGTTAGTAAAATGTATGCTGTTTTTGTGTGGTATTAAGTGTATGATTGGCCTCAACATGGGCATGCATATTCGCCACATGAGGGAAATTGGTGTGCATGCATTCGGTTAGAGGCAAGCATATTGATGCCTAACGAGTATATATATTGGCTAAGTACCTTGTATTCCTCTTCGATGCTCAAATGATTAAACCGATTTATTTGTTAAATTAAGCTCAAGAGCAAAGGGAACTAGATCCGACAAAGGGAAGGAAAAAGTGGTCGATTAGCCATTGAAATCGTTCGACGACATCCTATGTAAGTTCTTGAGTAATAGAGCTTAAATTTGAATTGATTAGATCATGTTTAAAGCAAATTAAAATCATGCTCTTTGTGTGTGGCTATTGAGCGAAATTGCAAATGTGATAAGTGACTTGTGTTTGAATTTTGCTAATGAAAGCGAAATATGAATGTGTTATGATTTATTGATAAATGTACATGGTTATTGAATGATATCCGGCTAAGTCCCGAAGGCTTTGTGCTAAGTGACTAAATCCGGAATAAGATCCGACGGCATACGCTCGAGTTACTAAATCCGGACTAAGATCCGAAGGCTTTCGAGCGAGCTACTAAATCCGGGTTAAGTCCCGAAGGCATTCGTATGAAGTTTCAGAATCGGGCTATGTCCCGAAGGCATTTGAATGTGTAGCCATATCCGGTTGAACTCAAGATACGTGATTCAAGAATGAATGAACTCGCTGTAAAATTTCAGCTAATACGCTTGAAAATTCCAGCAACAAGGTATGTTCGTATGTGCTTTGGAATAGTTGATTCCTTGAATAATACTCGCTCAATCGAGAAATGAGCTTTGGCATTTGGCTAAGATGAACCCTTATGTATGAATATAGGGGTTGGAATGTGAAATAAGTATGATATTGAGAATTTGTGCATATGAAATTATCCGTTAGCTATATGAATGTTATGCTTTTGTTGTGCTGGAATCCCTTGCTCTAACTTACTAAGCATAAATTGCTTACTCCGCTTTCTCTGTTTCTCTGTCTATAGATTTTGGCTCGTCACTATCGACTGGATTTCGGAAGTCAAAGTCTCCCACACTATCAAAGTCCCTTTCGGTATATATTTTGGTTGGATTTTGAAATGGCATGTATAGGACTACCCTTTTGTTGCATTTAAGTACTTTTGTGATGTATGTGTGTACGACCATGCGAAAATGGCTCGTAAAAGTGGAGTATGGCATTAAACCATTTGTGCTTATGTATATATGTATGGTTTTATGATGTGACTACGGACTGAATGGAAGTGTGAGCAAATGATCAGCCATTGGAATGGCTAAAAATGATTATATGTGGACCTATGTATGACAAAACTTTAGTTGGTCCATAGAAACCACGAAATAGGTAAGGTTTACCTGAAAAATAGATGCTGACAGCAGCAGTGGTGTGGATTTGAAAAATCACTAAAAATTGTAGGAATGGAATTAAATAGTGAATAAATTATGTAAATGAAACTTGATGAATATAATTTCATATGGAAGAAACGAAATGGTCATATGAATTATATGTTAAGAGATATTAAAGTTCTCGTGAAACAGGGCCAGAACGGTTTCTGGATCCCCCATTCCGACTTTAGAAATTCATTGTAAATTAACCAGAGATAATTAGGAGTCATGCCATATATGTATAGATTCCTCTCTAAGTCTAGTTTCTATAGAAACAGAGAGCATCAGTATTGAAGCCCTGTACAGGGAGATATCCAATTCGTAACGCACGAAGGTCTGTGTAGTCGATCCCTGCAACAGGGGAGACTTTAACTAATAAACTGTACTAATTGGCCCGACCAAAAATTCTAGAAACAAATCTGTAGATGGAAATATGAGTATTGTTTTAGGAAAAAATTACGAAACAAATTTTCGAGCTTTGAAACTCAAGATATGATTTTTAAGGCGACAATCGATGCAAATAACCAGCTTGTCTGGAAATTTCTAAATGGACTGTGAAGATAGTTAAACTAAGTTTGTGTGCACCTTGTGTTCGATTCCGGTAACGGACTCGGGTACGGGGTGTTACAATTTTATTGGTATCAGAGCTACGGTTTAGTCGATTCTAGGACTACCGTAATGTGTTGGGTCTAGCTATACATGCCATTTTATGTGATTATTTGATAGTGTGGTGATTTCTAACAATTGAAATGTGTTTATTTATAGTAATGGATCCCGATCCCGACCGAGCGGTAGCTGATGATCTTGAGAGTATAGCGCTTGCTCCCGCACAAGGGACAGCTCCGGCGGACTCTCAACCTAATGCTAGTAATCCAAATGATGAAGCTAGACAAGCTTTCTATAGCGTGATGAATGATTGGTTTAACCAATACATTCGAACAAATACGGCTGTTCCACAACCTCCATTCCCAACAAATACAACCCCCGCACCTACAATGCCTCCTCAGAATCGACCAAATAAGGTCAAGTAAGCCCCAGTTGATAGAATCCGGAAACACGGGCTCTGAATTTAAGGCTACGGATAGCGACGACACCGAGCAAGCTGAATTTTGGTTGGACAACACTATCCGGTACTCGATGAGCTATCTTGTACACCTGATGAATGCCTAAAGTGTACTATCTCCTTGCTACGCGATTCTGCCTACTATTGGTGGAGTACTCTGACTTCTGTTGTGTCCCGAGAGCAAGTAACTTGGGAGTTTTTCCAAACCGAGTTTGGAAGAAGTATATCATCGAGATTTGTTGATCAAAAACGGAAGGAATTTCTTGAGCTTAAGCAAGGTTCTATGTCGCCATCGACTACGAGCGAAAATTTGTTAGACTTAGTAGATACGCCGAAATGTGTTTCGTCCGAGGCTATCATGTAAACGCTTCGAGGATGGGCTGAATGAAGATATAAAATGTTCGTTGGCATTCTTGAAATACGAGAGTTCGTAGTACTTGTCGAGCGAGCTTGTAAAGCCGAGGAGCTTAGAAAAGAAAAACAAAAAGTTGATGTGGGAACCGGAGAGTTTAAGTAAAAGATCCTCGGAAAGTCTCTTCAACAGCATCGAAGAAATTTCGAGATGATGTGGGCGGTCTAGAGGCACTTCGGCCTTTTAGACGAGATCGTGATCGACCCCTGTGGGTACACGACGCACTTCGGTTGCCAGTGTTGGGAATGAACGTCGAGATAGAACGGAGTGTCAGCATTGTGGCAAATGGCATTC
The DNA here is from genome assembly GCF_025698485.1 of Gossypium arboreum. Classification (NCBI taxonomy): domain Eukaryota; kingdom Viridiplantae; phylum Streptophyta; class Magnoliopsida; order Malvales; family Malvaceae; genus Gossypium; species Gossypium arboreum. The sequence goes on along the minus strand of NC_069077.1, from coordinate 42,560,021 downwards.
TGGAAGTTGTAGATTCCGTGACCGCTCCTGTTACAAGTGCGGATCAGTTGACCACTTCATTAAAGATTGCCCGAGGTTGTGCGAATGAATGTAGATCGAGTGGAAACCGGGCGCTACCACTGCTCGAGGTAGACCATCTAGAAATATGGGCAATGCTAGTGGTGGTCAGAGAGGATCTAGAGATGCTACGACCAGATCCGAGGCTCGCGCTCCTGCTAGAGCTTATGCTATACGTGCCCGCGAGGATGCTTCATCGCCAGATGTTATTACGGGTACTTTCACTCTCTTTGATACTAATGTGATTGCTTTGATTGACCTGGTTCCACTCATTCTTATATATGCGAAACCTTAGCATCCAAAGAAGACTTTACCTATTGAGTCTACTGAGTTCGTAATTCGGGTGTCAAATCCCTTGGGTCGTTACGTGCTTATTGACAAAGTGTGTAAGAAATGCCCCCTAGTAATTCGAGGATCCTGTTTTCTGGTGGACTTGATGCTTTTGCCGTTCGACGAATTTGATGTTATCCTCGGTTTAGATTGGTTGACCGTGCATGATGCGGTTGTGAATTGCAAAGGCAAGACTATTGATTTGAGATGCTAAATAATGAGATAATCCGAGTTGAGTCTACGGACTTAAAGGGTTGCCACCGTAATATCGCAATGTTGGCCCGAAATATGTGAGAAAGGGTGCGAAGCATACCTTGCATATGTACTTGATGACAAGGAATTGGAAAAGAAACCGAATCTATGCGGTGGTTTGTGAATACCGGATGTTTTTCCCGAAGAATTACCGGGTCTACCACCTGTTCGGGAAGTAGAGTTTGGTATTGAGCTTGTACCTGGGACTACGCCGATTTCGATAGCTCCGTATTGTATGGCACCAACCGAGTTAAAAGAGTTGAAAGCTCAGTTGCAAGAATTGACGGATAGAGGTTTCGCTCGACCCAGTTTCTCACCTTGGGGTGCACCAGTATTGTTCGTGAAAAAGAAGGACGAAACCATGAGGTTGTGCATTGACTATCGTCAGTTGAATAAAGTGACGATAAAGAATAAATATCCGTTACCTCGTATTGATGACTTGTTCGATCAGCTAAAGGGAGCCTCAGTGTTTTCAAAGATAGATTTGAGATCAGGGTATTACCAGTTGCAGATTCGAGATTCGGACGTACCCAAAACTGCTTTCAGAACGAGGTATGGTCACTACGAGTTTTTGGTGATGCCGTTCGGGCTCACTAATGCCCCTGCGGTATTTATGGATTTGATGAATCGGATCTTTAGACAGTATTTGGACCGGTTCGTAGTTGTGTTCATCGATGACATCTTGGTCTATTCAAGAGATGAGACCGAACATCTTGAACACCGAGATTAGTGTTGAAAATTTTACGGATAAGCGTTATACGCTAAGTTCAGCAAGTGTGAGTTTTGGTTAAGAGAGGTTAGCTTCTTGGGTCATGTGGTATCTGCATCGGTATTCGAGTCGACCGAGCAAAATTACAACCATACTTAAGCTGAAACCTCCAAGAAATATTCGAGGTTCGAGCTTTTGGGACTTGCCGTTACTACCGACGGTTTGTAAAAGGATTCTCGATGAAAGCCACACCCATGACGAAACTGCTTCAGAAGGATGTCAAGTTTGAATGGATGGAAAAGTGTCAGAAAAGTTTCGATCAATTGAAAACTCATTTGTGAAGCTCCAGTTTTAGTGCGGCCGAATCGGCAAAGAGTTTGTCATTTATAGTGACGCCTCCCTACTTGGGTTAGGTTGCGTATTGATGCAAGAAGGTCGAGTTGTGGCCTACGCGTCGAGACAATTAAAGCCACATGAGAAAAATTATCCGACCCATGATCTCGAATTGGTCGCCATCGTATTCGCCTTAAAGATATGGCGACATTACTTATTTGGTGAAAAGTGCCATGTATTCGGATCACAAAAGTCTCAAATATTTGATGACTCAAAGAGACTTAAATCTGCGACAAAGACGTTGGCTCGAGTTGTTAAAAGATTATGAGCTCGTCATTGATTATCACCCGGAAAGGCTAATATGGTTGCGACGCCTTAAACCGAAATCACCGTTCGCTTCTGAGCGATGAATGTACACTTGTCTATCCTACCCGACAATGTGTTAGTAGCCGAATTAAAGGCCAAACCATTGTTGACTCATCAAATTCGTGAAGCTCAGAAAAATGATGATGAGTTGCTTGCAAAACGGGCTGAGTGTGATCCGAATAAGGAATCGGAGTTTCAAATTGATGATGACGATTGTTTAAGGTTTAGAAGTCGTCTGTGTGTTCCAAAGAATTCGGAACTTATTTCGATAATTCGAACGAAGCCCATTGTAGCCGAATGGCAATCCACCGGGAGTACGAAGATGTACAACGATTTGAAAGCGTCGGTTTTGGTGGCATGGTATGAAACGAGACATCTCGACTTTGTTTGAGATGTTTAATATGTCAACAAGTGAAAGCGGAACATCAAGTGCCTTGAGATTACTTCACCGATTACGATACCCGAGTGGAAATGGGATCGAGTCACAATGGACTTTGTGTCCGGACCGCCATTGTCGCAAGTAAGAAGGACGCGATTTGGGTTGTTGTTGATAGATCGACTAAGTCGGCTCACTTTATCCCTATGCGCACGGATTTTTCATTGGATAAACTAATTGAATTATCGTTTCTCAGTTGTGAGATTACACGGGTACCGATTTACATTGTGTCGGATAGAGATCCGAGATTCACCTCGCGATTTTGGAAGAAATTGCAAGAAGCTTTGGGTACTAAGTTGCATTTCAGCACCGCCTTTCACCCCCAAATCGATGGTCAATCCGAGCAGATAATTCAGATACTTGAGGATATGTTGAGATGTTGCATCCTCGAGTTCGAGTGGTTCATGGAACAGTACTTACCTTTGATTGAATTCGCACAACAATAGTTTTCAATCAAGTATTAAGATGGCGCCTTACGAGGCCTTGTACGGGCGTAGATGCCGTACACCATTATTTTGGACCGAGCTCGGTGAGAACAAAATTTTTGGAGTGGATTTGATTAAAGATGCTGAACAAAAAGTAAAAGTAATCCGTGAAAATCTGAAGATAGCCTCCGATCGTCAGAAGTCGTACGCGGATCTGAAACGAAAAGACATTGAGTATCAAGTGGGAGATAAAGTGTTTCTTAAAGTTTTGCCTTGGAAAAAGATACTCAGATTTGGCTGTAAAGGCAAATTGAGCCCGAGGTTCATCGGGCCATATGAGATATCCGAACGAGTCGGTCCGATTATGTATCGTTTGATTTTGCCCCCTGAACTTGAAAAGATTCACGACGTCTTTCATGTTTCGATGCTTCGGCACTATAGATCTGATCCGTCGCACGTAATTAGTCCATCAGAGGTTGAAATTCAATCCGATATGAGTTATGAAGAAGAACCGATTCGTATCCTAGCTCGTGAAGTGAAGGAGTTGCGAAACAAAAGGGTTCCGTTAGTAAAAGTGTTATGGCTCAAACACGGGATGGAAGAAGCTACTTGGGAACCCGAGAGCTCTATGAAAGAGCGTTACCCAAACCTATTTACCGGTAAGATTTTCGGGGACGAAAATTTCTTAAGTGGGGGAGAGTTGTGACAGCCTTAAAACGACCCTAGTCGGAATGTGGTTTCGGGACCACAAAACCGAGGCATAAAAATAATTTGATATTTATTTTGATGCCTATAATATGTGTTAACTCATGTGTGACATTTTTGATGCTTTAATTTAGAGTTATAAATGTGAATTTCACTAGAAAGGACCTAGTAGTAAACTTTAAAAGTATGAGGGGGAAATGTGTAATGACTAGTTGATCATGCATGCAAAAATGAGGGTTTGCATGTCAACTTCCCCATTTATTAGCTAATGGCCGCCATGACAAGGGTGTATGGGCTAAACATGTCATGAAACATGTTTTGTTGGTGCATTAGGGAGAAACAATAAACAAATAAGTATGGGTGATAAAGAAAGAAAAAAATGTGTGTGAAGGCTTCCCCCATTGCCGTGAGTAGAGGAAAGAGAAGAAAAAATTGTTGTTCATCTTTTTTCACTTTCTTTGAGCTGAAATTCTAAGGAAGAAGGAAGGGTCTTGCTTCATGCTTGGTTTGGAGGGGATTAGGAGGAGGTTTGGCCATACTTGTGTTGAGATTAAGGTAAGTTTGATGTTTTGCCATGAGATTCATGTATATTTTAGTAGTTAGCTTGAGTTCTAACTAGCCATGGTTCAAATCCTCACTATGTCGTGGAGATGATATTCGGCTAAGGTGAGATTGTGTTGACATCATTTGCATGCTAAAAGTGAAACTTTGTAATGGTGCATGTGATGGTGGATTGATGATTTTGAATATTCTTTTAACACTTTTGAGTGAGAGTTTGATAGATACTATGAGATTAAACTTCATGACATTGTAAGCTTGTAAGTTGGATGATGAAATCCATGCTTTGTGATGGTAAATGGTGTGGAAGGAACATTCGCCATGATGAAAATATATGGGATAGTTATAATCAATTTGAGATTCGGCCCTTGCACCTACATGCATATATGTTGCACATGATGTATTGGTATGACATATATACTATCTCAAGGTATATATTTTGCATATGATGATGTTTGGTTATGAAATAAATGAGAGATGTGTATTGAGCTACGATAAGTAATCGTTAGTTAGTAAAATGTATGTTGTTTTGTGTGGTATTAAGTGTATGATTGGCCTCAACATGGACATGCATATTCGCCACATGAGGGAAATTGGTGTGCATGCATTCAGTTAGAGGCAAGCATATTGATGCCTAACGAGTATATATATTGGCCAAGTACCTTGTATTCCTCTTTCGATGCTCAAATGATTAAACCGATTTATTTGTTAAATTAAGCTCAAGAGCAAAGGGGAACTAGATCCGACAAAGGGAAGGAAAAAGTGGTCGATTAGCCATTGAAATCGTTCGACGACATCCTATGTAAGTTCTTGAGTAATAGAGCTTAAATTCTGAATTGATTAGATCATGTTTAAAGCAAATTAAAATCATGCTCTTTGTGTGTGGCTATTGAGCCGAAATTGCAAATGTGATAAGTGACTTGTGTTTGAATTTTGCTAATGAAAACGAAATATGAATGTGTTATGATTTATTGATAAATGTACATGGTTATTCGAATGATATCCGGGCTAAGTCCCGAAGGCTTTGTGCTAAGTGACTAAATCCGGAATAAGATCCGACGGCATACGTGCGAGTTACTAAATTCGGACTAAGATCCGAAGGCTTTCGAGCGAGCTACTAAATCAGGTTAAGTCCGAAGGCATTCGTATGCGAGTTATCATGAATCGGGCTATGTCCCGAAGGCATTTGAATGTGTAGCCATATCCGGTTAAACTCAAGATACGTGATTCAAGAATGAATGAACTGCTGTAAAATTTCAGCTAATACACTTGAAAATTCCAGCAACGAGGTATGTTCGTATGTGCTTTGGAATAGTTGATTCCCTTCGAATAATACTCGCTCAATCGAGAAATGAGCTTTCGGCATTTGGCTAAGATGAACCCCTTATGTATGAATATAGGGGTTGGAATGTGAAATAAGTATGATATTGAGAATTTGTGCATATGAAATTATCCGTTAGCTATATGAATGTTATGCTTTTGTTGTGCTGGAATCCTTGCTCTAACTTACTAAGCATAAATTGCTTACTCCGTTTCTCTGTTTCTCTGTCTATAGATTTTGGCTCGTCACCATCGGACTCGGGATTTCGGAAGTCAAGTCTCCCACACTATCAAAGTCCCTTTCGTTATATATTTTGGTTGGATTTTGAAATGGCATGTATAGGACTACCCTTTTGTTGCGTTTTAAGTACTTTTGTGATGTATGTGTGTACGACCATGCGAAAATGGCTCGTAAAAGTGGAGTATGGCATTAGACCATTTGTGCTTATGTATATATGTATGGTTTTATGATGTGACTACGGACTGAATGGAAGTGTGAGCAAATGATCAGCCATTGGAATGGCTAAAATGATTATATGTGGACCTATGTATGACAAAACTTTAGTTGGTCCATAGAAACCACGAAATAGGTAAGGTTTACCTGAAAAACAGATGCTGACAGCAGCAGTGGTGTGGATTTGAAAAATCACTAAAAATTTTAGGAATGGAATTAAATAGTGAATAAATTATGTAAATGAACCTTGATGAATATACTTTCATATGGAAGAAACGAAACGGTCATATGAATTATATGTTAAGAGATATTAAAGTTCTCGTGAAACAGGGCCAGAACGGTTTCTGGATCCCCTATTCCGACTTCAGAAATTTATTTTAAATTAACCAGAGATAATTAGGAGTCATTCCATATATGTATAGATTCCTCTCTAAGTCTAGTTTCTAGAGAAACAGACGACATCAGTATTGAAGCCCTGTACAGGGAGATATCCAATTCGTAACGCACGAAGGTCAGTGTAGTCAATCCCTGCAACAGGGGAGAATTTAACTACTAAACTGTACTAATTGGCCTGACCAAAAATTCTAGAAAAAAATCTGTAGATGGAAATATGAGTCTTGTTTCAGGAAAAAATTACAAAACAAATTTTCGAGCTTTGAAACTCAAGATATGATTTTTAAGGCGACACTGATGCAGTAACCAGCTTGTCTGGAAATTTCTAAATGGACTGTGAAGATAGTTAAACTAAGTTTGTGTGCACCTTGTGTTCGATTCCGGTAACGGACTCGGGTACGGGTGTTACAAATGGTGGTCAGTCAGTCTGAAGAGTAGAAGTAAATATAGTTATCGATTCTTCCTCAAAAGGGAAGAGAAAGCGCGCTAAGAATGTAAAGGCTAAGGTCTTTGTGCCACCACAAGTGGAAAGCAAGATAACCTGAAAGCCTAAAGACTTATCTAAGTCTAAATGCTTATTCGACAGTAAGAAACGGCACTTCAAAGTGAACTGTAAAATGTGGAAGGAATACCTGGTCACTAAAGATAAAGGTATGGAACTCTTTATGATAGAAGCTTTTTTAATAAAGGATTCAATAGACCACTGGGTCATTGATTAGGGAGTCACAAATCATGTTTGTGTCTTTCTATAAGGGTTCAAGGAGACAAAAGAAATTAGAGATAAGAGTCTATCATTGGGGACTGAAAATAGGACAACTTTGGCAGTTAAAGCAGTGGGAGATGTACATCTTAATTTTGATAATTTTAGGAATATTATTTTGAAATACATTTTCTATGTACCAAGCATCAAACGAAACATAATATCAGTTTTATGTTTAAATAAAAACGGCTTGACCATGACTTTTAATAATGGAATTGCAATATTTAAAAATCACAACCTTAAAACAGAGGAAGAAAGAGAGAACATGAGAAAGGCTCATTATGTTTCAACAGTAAAAAGTCTCATGTATGTTATGCATACGCCCAGATATACATTTTGTAGTAGGGTTGGTAAGTAGATATTAGGAGAATCTAAGACTAAGACACTAACAAATAGTTAAGCATATGCAAAAGTATTCAGAAAGAACGAGGGATTATATGTTCTTGTATTTCAGAGGAGATCTTACTCCTATCGAATATACTGATTCTGACTTCCAAACAAATGTGTCAAGATTTGAGGAAATCGATATTAGTCTATGTTTTTGTCCTAGACGCAAGTCTATAATTGAATAAGTGTTAAGCAGGGTTACACTGTTAACTTCACTATGAAAGGTTGAATATGAGGTATGAGAAATCTATGGCACTATAATAGTGCAAATATAGCTAATTTTCAAAGAAACTACATAATGGAAAGATATATTGATACAAAGTATCATAAGGTAGATGGTAGTGTTTAACGGAATAATAGATGTAGTCAAAGGTCATACCTGAGGACAAACCTTGGGATTTATTTTTCCAAGACTCTACTAGATAGAGAGCTCTTTGGGAAACATATGGAAGGCACAAGAATGCCATGACTCATCTACTTCACTAGGGGCAAGTGGGAGACTGTTGGATCTTGTACTGTAAGTGTAGTATTTTCATCAATCTACACTTGTTATTTTTTTGAACAAATTGGTTAAAAAAATCCATTACATTAATATAATTTGCACAATTTTCTTCATATGATTTTTGCACGCAAATGAAAATAGAAACAAATGTTGCTTATTAGTTATCTAATATTTAACTAATACTAAGTGGTATTACATGGATGGATCATAATACAGAAAAACAACTTATATTAGTAGACATACCTAAATATGTCCTTATTTTAATCAGATATGAGCAAACCGATTGAAAGACTAATATGTCATCAATCAATTCTAATTGGGGAGATTTTTTTTCTTAGGCATTAAAGCGGATGACTCCCAGAAGATAGAGACACAGATGTGACTAACTAGACTGACAGTACATGAACTAGACCCAAGAAGAATAGATCATGAATCCATTTATAGATCTATTCACTTGTGACATTCATAGTGTGGCAAACCTAAATCCTGAGTGGATTACGAACTATGCATGTGTGACTCATACACTTTGATGTACGTAAAAGCTTGTGTTCGAATAGATAAGGGCCGAAAGCTGGTGTGTTGGGTGTACGATTTTTGTAGTATGTGGTGTCTTTCACAACAGTCTCAGACATCGGTAAATGATATCCTCTCATTGGCATTACATTGTTGATGAAAAGTAATCATGGCCATGGGTCATTCATCTTTGTGATGGATGACTTGATTACTATTTGATATTAATTGAAATTTCATGAAGGAAGATGTGATGGTTACCATGAGATAAAATAGGATCATATTATGAATATTATCCCAAAGAGATTAAGGATATGATATGAGGGTAACACACTTATGACAAGGTCATTGGACAAGCACTAATCGAGTTGCTTTCATAATGGTATGCTGTTGATGAGAGCTCCATCACAATACTATAGTAGAATGACTTTATGAATAAATGAATTTATAATTAATAGGTGAAAAGTTGGAAGTTAATTAGAATTCATTTGAGCCTCAATTTCATATTTTCAATTGAGGTCCCTCTACTAGATCATTGAAACCAAAAATGAATTTCATATTGAATCAATTGAACACAAATGAATAGAAATAGAGAAATAGGAAACATTTGGAAATGATTAAGGTTTTTTCCAAAATGAAAATGAAAATGGCCTGAAAAATGAATTTATGTTTTTCAAATAAATGAAGTTTGAAAATGGAAATAAATCATTTGGTCATAGTGAATCATTGAATATGGAAATATTAAATATATTTTCTCATAGATTCTTTTATAGTAAAGTTGTCATGATTTGAACGGGATTAGAATCAAGTTGAGAAAACTATTTAATTGGAAATATATTAAAGTTTATTTTTGGGAAATAGAAAAAAAAATATTAGGTTGAATCAAACTATAAATTTTTGGGTTAAAAGCCTAAGAAGTACTTGTAATTAAACCCGATATGGAAGAAGCCCAAAAGCCTTTTATATAATAAGGGGGGACAATAAACCCTATTATAATTAACTAGGGTTGTCGCCTCCTACATCCTAGTTGAACTAGGATTTTGTTTTTCTAGTTGAAATAAACTTTTATAATTCAACAAGGGTTCTACCTTCTCTCTCTATACATAGATGGCACCGGTAGGGTTATTAACACAAAATTTCAGATATCTCTATTCTGCCTAAAAATAGAGAGACTTTTATTCTCTAAAAATTAAATATATTTTTTGAAATAATGATTCTATCTGTTTCTATTTGAAAAGAGAATTTTCATATTCACCCAAAAAGAAAATAAAACTATTTCTTTTTTTCTGTGTTTGACTCTAATCGTTCAAGCCCATGTAAACTCTAATTTATATAAAGTTTTTATAGTTGTTTTTTACACCTTTTTACTTAAAAAATAATGATAATCCCGAGTATTTGATATTTAATTGGATGAATTTTGTTCATATTATGATAATGGCCATGATTTAATAAAATATGTAAATTTGTGCTTTATTGTATTAATTTTGTGCATAAATTAATTATTTCACGTTTCATATTAATGTGCTATATTTAATTATGCAGTGGGACCATGAAGTTGATATGATGAGAAGCTCATTATAATTTTTTGCATGGACATAAGCTATTCTACCCTAGTTGGATGACAAAAGAATGCAATTTGGGTCATGAAGATGTTCCCTTGACCCAGTTAAAAATGGTATCACATGATGGACAAGTTTGACAACTTAATGGGTCACAAAACAGTCCAAGCAAGAGGAAAAGAACCCAATTCAGAAATAGTACTTGAGCAACAAAAAAATTAGCTTTTGGGATAATTAGTCAGAGGTCCCCACACTTGGAAAATAATTGAAAATCAACACACCAACTTTACCCAAGAAACCATCCACCTCTTTCTTGATTCATGCTAACAACCAAAAACTCCCCCCATCAAAAATTATGGCCAGCCAAGGGTGAGAGAAAACTAAGGGATCCTTGATGCTATTTTTAGTAAACCTATGAGCCGAATCTGAGATGTCACATTGGAGTGTTTTTTTCAAAATGTAATTTTGTTGGAAAGTTTGCTCTTTATTTAACCTCTTTGTGTAATCTAAAAGATGATATTAAAACTTGTGTCACTATCAAAAGTATTTACTTTAAAACGTTATTTATTTCAAAATCTCATTTATCGTGGAAGCTTTTGAAACGGTTTTGCATATTCGCGGTATTTTGGTAAATCATGCATATCTTTTGAAAACCTGCATCCTACTACTAGCAAGTATAAATCATAATAAAATAATAAAAGCCCAAATTAAAGAATAAAACTTAAAGAGGCCAAATAAAACTACTTATAAGTTAAAAGATAAATTCAGAAGCGTAACTTGTTGTGTGTCCACCTCCGAGTCCCTCGCAGCACCGATCTGCCCAAGGATTTCCTGTACAGTTAATACAATTGGTTGAGTTTACAAAAACTCAGTGTAATCCCATAATAACAAAAATATATACATATAGAGAGCGAATATATTCTGAGCTTAAGCCCATATCAGTAACAGTAGCAGTATGGGCCTTAGCCCATTTCAGTAACAGTAGCAGTCTGGGTTTTAGCCCATTTCAGTAATAGTAGCAGTCTGGGCTTTAGCCCACTTTAGTAATAGTAATCAGTGCAGTAACCATGATCAATGCAGTAACAGTAATTAGTGCAGTATACAAGTAGAAAATCCTACCCAATCCAGTCTCTACACACCATCTCCGTACCAACCCTACACACCATGTGGGGATAAAATTGACCCACCCAGCCCTACACACCAAGTAGCACCGGTTACGACACTAAAATAGTATTGTAGCAAATCTGCCTGCATATTAGGCTTAAAGCCATCAATAGGTCCCCAGTCGTTTTGCACGACCCGTGCGACCATATAAGTACAGGACACTTCCTCCAAAATCATATATCCCACCCCATGCAATGCAACATAATATTATACATGGATGCAACATACATATAACATGGCATGCTTAAATATAGTCATACACATCGTGGAACAAATCTGTCATTTTACCTTACCAGGGTATTACAGTCATTTTACCCTACAGGGGCATTTCGGTCATTCTACCCTATAGGGATATTTAGGTCATTTTACCCTATGAGGGTATTTCGGTTATTTTATCACATTAGGGCAAAATTGTCATTTTATCACATAAGAATAAAATTGTCATTCTATCACATAAGGGTCAGGTACATTTACCGACCTAATAGAAGGTCACAGTCGTCTCTGGCAACCCATGCAACCTTAACAATCAAACAGTGAAATGGGCCCAAAGCCCATAATGCGAGCCCATGTAGGCCCACACTCATGTGTGGCCAATGAAGCCCAAAAATGGCCTTGACTATGCGAACTACACAATCTGGCCCAAAAATCTCCACGCGTTCATGTGATTTACCCGTGTGGTCCCACGAGCCCGTGGGGCCAACCCGGCCCATTTTGGCCCAACATGGCCCAAAACGGCCTAAGTCCATGCCTAAGTCCATGGTATCGCCCATGGTGGCCTCTCGAAATTTAGTACCCACGTTTATGCGTTTGGGGTTACCACACGAGCAATCGCACACCCATGTGGCTTCAACGGTCCTATTTTTCGGCTTTTGCCGATTTACAGTAATGGAAATGTTTTACACACCTATTTACAAAAACACGCACGTAGCCCCTTAAGCATTCCAAACCTTGATCCAAACCACAACCATTCTATTAGTCTCAAGGTAAATAAATTAATACTACTCCTTTCCATAATGATAATCCAAAAGATCAATTGTCACATACCTTGTTTCGAACCCCCAAGCCTCTACATACCTAAACCGTTGATCAAGAATGATCTTTCCCCCTTCTTCGGTTATTATCTGTATACCAACCAAATCTATTAACCTTGATCATACTGTTCGCAGAATCATTTGAACCAAGCGTATACCACTTACTAAATCATAAAATCGTCTTTAGAGAAGGGAAGTAATCGTTCTATTTCCATAATGATCACCCCATGTGACATAGGCAGAGGCTTAGCACAAACCACCCCTAGCAAGCATCGGTAGCAAAGAATACATTAGATGAGGACTATCAACACTGCAGAAAAACAAAAAGGAAAGAATAATGATGTGTACATAAAATAAGATCCATACTTACCCATGCAAAACCAATGAAAAGAATAACCACAGAAACGGCAAATAGCAACGAAGGGAAAGTTGACACAGTAAGGGTAAGAGAGGCAGGAGTATTCAGCCATGTATTATGATTGAGAGAGAGAGAAGATAAGAAGAGAATCGGTCAAGCACTAAGAGTTAAAAGCCGAAGAATATGAGAAAGGGGAGTAGAGGGAACATTCGGCCAAGGAGAACAACAAACAATAGAAAAGTGCCTAACCGGAGGGTAGGGGAAAAGGAAAAGTGCTAGAAGAAAAGAGAGATGAGCAGAGAAAAAGCAAAGACACAAAAGGAAATGCCCAAAATCATAAGATAGAGAGGGAGATAAAAGCAATATTCAGCCATCCAAAACCCAGAGTGAAAGGAACCCCTAAACAATTGATAGGAACCAAAAATGAAGAGAGGGAGTACCAAAGCTGAATTCTTCTTATGCCAACATTCAAATTCAGAACCAACTCTCTTCCACTTCAAATCCCCTTGATTTCCTCCTAAAATCCCTCCTCATATCTCTCCTCAACTCCCTTATACAATCCCTTCATGACCAATTCAAACTTCACTCCACTCTACAATGTTTCAGTCAAACACTACTACCTCTCATAGCCAACAGTAAAAATAATCTCCATTTGCACAAGCAAGGATTCAAACCTCAGACCACTAGACACTCCACACGCCACTATCCACTAGACCGACTAGCTCTTTATGTCATACTTTACCAAAATAAACTTATAACCCTACTGGCCAAAGATAGAGGTTTTATCATCAAAAACCAAAATTTTGTGGAAGCCAGGGCTTGAACCCATGACTTCCCAGACACTTCTAGAGCACACAACCACTAAGCCAAACACACAATTGTGTCACTTCCTTGCAGAATTAAATATTTATGAACAGCTTCCCAACTGCTCCCTCGCTCAAAACCTAATACTTCTAGGTCTAAATTTGGGGAGTTACACATACTTCAAGTATAAATAGACCATTCATTTCACTCACTAAATCATCTCTCATCCTTCACTTAACATTCATCCTTCATTTACTCTCATTATTCTCTAGCCTCTCATTTCTCTCATTCATAAACCCTCTGTAACAACCCATTTTTAGTCAAATCAGAATAGTGGTTTTGGGACCATAAATATGAGGTCAAAATAATTATTTTATTATTATTTTAATGTCTACAATGTGATAGTATGATTGTGTGAAAATTTCATTAAGAAATTTTATTGTTTGAGTTTTTAATTTGATAAAAAGGACTGAATCGTGTAAAGTGTAGAACTTTGAGTTCTATTAGCTAAAGGTATCTAATAGCTATGGAATTTTAAATTAGAGTTCCTTATGTTGTAATTAAACCATGGTTAATATAAGTAGACAAAGATGGGCATGTATTAAGTGATTTTAATGTTTTATAACTAAGGTTATAATAGTAAATTAATAAATTAACTTAAGTAAAATATAGAAAACAAAGTTGTCATCTTCTTTCATGCATTCATCCACCAAAATTGAAGGAAGAAGAAACCACTTTTAGGGTTCCTTGTTTTGGTTACTTCATTGTTAAATTGGTACGTGATTTTTGTCTTGTTTTTATTGATTTCTTTGTTTTTGAGATCGTTGCAGCTTAATCTAGCTAGCCCCCAAAATTGAAGGAAGAAGAAACCACTTTTAGGGTTCCTTGTTTTGGTTACTTCATTGTTAAATTGGTACGTGATTTTTGTCTTGTTTTTATTGATTTCTTTGTTTTTGAGATCGTTGCAGCTTAATCTAGCAAGCCCAGGGACTAATTTGCAAAACTGTTAAAGGTTTAAGGTTTTTTCATTGGTGAATATAGGTGCATTTTGAAGTTTAGTGATAGAAAATGTATGCTTGTTGTTAGATAAACAACATTTGTAAAGTAATTTTTAGTAAAATTATCAATTAGGGATTAAATTATGAAATGTGTAAATTTTGTAGTCAAATTGTGAAATAAATAAAAAATATGGGCTGCTTTGGGTCTATATGAAATTCAGGTAGCATGGGTGGGGACCTAATTTCATGAAATTGTGTTTTTATGAGATAAGGACTAAATTGTAAAAATGCTAAAATATTAGGGGAAAAGTGTAAGTTTTCATAATATGCATTTTGGGATAGATTGAATAGAATGATAATTAAATAAGTTAAATTTGATTACATATAGATCAAGAAAAGTGAAGTTCAGATTTAGATCGAGGGAAAAACAAAAGTGTTGGACTAATCGACTCATTTCATCGCTTTTGCATTCGAGGTATAAGCATTAATATAATTGTGTTTTAAATGATTTATTATTGAATTATTTGTGAATACGACCTTGCCGATATATTTGACGAAGATTCAGCATTGAGAAATCCTGGATGAACTTTAAGAATAGATTAGGATACGAATGACATCTCATTAGAGGTTTATGTGATTTGGGTGCTGGTCCGTATATCCTACCGGTGGCTGAGCTATCTGGCATGTATTGCGGATTCTCATCAGCTTGTGTGAGTAGCACCATGTAGCTACGTCATGACCGTTAGCTTGTGTGAGAAAACCCATTGATAACTCGAGAGTGAGCATTATGGTCATTTTGATATATGGTTTGGTAATGAATTTAGCCATTTGAATTGGCTTGTAAATGTTAAGTGTTTGATTTTGTGTATAGCCATGAGAGTTGGCTTATTTTGGTATATTTGGTGATGTATATATATGTGCAAATGGCCTTTGTCATGCATTTTGTAATTGATATATAAATTCTTGTGGTGAATGGTTGTTTTTGAATTGGTAATTTGAGTATCATATAGTTGATAATTGTGAATTGGTATGCTTGTGATTTAGGTAAAGTGATGTATAAATGAAAGTGCATATATGAAGATAACTAGTTAAGTGAATTGAGAATGTGAATTTGGTATAAAATTCAATAGCCTAATGTGGTACTTGTGTGCTTTGTTGTTTTTGGTATGGAAATGGTATGAATTATGCTTGATTGAGGTTGGTTGAATGCCTATTTATGTCATATTATGTGCCATTTGGATTATATAAGCGTATGCAAATTTGAGTGAGAAAGATGGCTTGGTAAATAGCCTACTTTTTTCCACACAGGTAGAGACACGAGCGTGTGTCTCAGTCATGTGTGACACATGGTCAGGTGACGCAACTATGTGTCCCCTAGTGTTTAATTAGAAAACAAGTCAGTATGCTCCACAAGACCCAGCACACGAGCATGTGTCTTGGCCGTGTCGCATAAGTCAGTATACCCTACAAGTTTTATAACACCCTTAACCTGTATCTGTCGTCAGAACAGGGTTTCGGAGCATTATCGTAACTTCCAGAACATTTTAGAAATAATTTATGTAAATTACTTTTCATTAACCGAGATCATTCATAACGTCCCTTAAATGGACCCTCTAGGTCCAATATGAGCATTAGAATTGAGTCGGGACTTAATCAGAACCTCTAGGAATTTTTCACGAAATTTCAAAATTTTTCCAAGGTGCATGGCTGACACACCCATGTGGTCCAAGGGACACGCCTGTGTGACCCTAGGACATGCCCGTGTTGGAGGCTGTTTTCGACCCCGCATAACTCTTTGACTTGTTCACACGATCGTGCCACACGCCCGTGTGCTAGGCTGTGTGGTTAATTAATTCAATTCAAAATTAGGTGTAGATTTCACACGGCCAAGAAACATGCATATGTGCTAGGCCGTAGAGCACACACGACTGAGACACACGCTCGTGTCTCTGCCCGTGTGCTCAATTCTAAGCATTCTCTTTTCAAAATTAAGGTGCAGGAGACACACGGCCTAACTACACGCCCATGTACTCAGCCGTGTGTGTAACAGCCCATTTTTAGGGTTAATCGGAACAGTGGTTTCGGGGCCACCAAATCCGACAAGTAGGTTTGTAAATATTATATTTAATATTTACGAGTTAATTGTGATTTTAAAAATGTTTTTGATATTGTGATATTTGTTTTATAAATGATTTATTAAGTTCAAGTGGTATGACCCTAAGGTTAAGTGGGTTTAGGAAATGAGGTATCGGGACCTCATTTATATAAACCGAGTCAATAATATTTTTATAAATATTTACGGAGTGGCAAAAAGATGGTATTAAAGTTTCGTTGAAAAATTTTATCGTTTCGATAGTTAATTAAGCAAAAAGAACTAAATCGCGTAAAATGAAAAAGTTACATTCTAATTATTTAAGTGTTTATTTTCCATGATTTACTAAAGTATAAGTCCCTATTTATCAATTAAACAATTACTTTATGATAGTGGAGATTGGTGGTTTGGCATATATGAAATTATGTATTATTATAAAGGACAAAAAGGTAAATGGAATATTAAAATGTATTAAATAAAAATAAAACATAAAATGGCCATGCAAATTTTATCTCTTGGCCGAATATGGAGGAGAAAAGAAAGCCATTGAAGCTTCCTTAGTTTCGCATTTGCATGAAGTGATTTAGGTATGTTTTGTGTTCGGTTTTGATAATTTTTATGTTTTTGAGATCGTTGCTTCAGTATTCTAGCTAGCCCGTATCTCCGATTTCAAAAGCATTAAAGTATTTGAATGTTGCCATTGTTGAGTGCATGAGTATTTTGATAGTTGATGATGGAAAATAAATTATTGTTGTTGGATATACATGTTTTGTAAAGTGAATTTTGGTAAAAATGTCAATTTTGGATTAAATTGTGAATTATTGAAATTATGTGGTTGAAAGTGTGAATAAATGAAAATATGGGCTGTTATGAAGTAGTAGTAAATTTGTCTAGGCATGGGTTTGGCAAAAAATGTGACAGCCCTAAAGTGACCCTAGTCGGAAAGCGGTTTCGGGACCGCTAAACCGAGTCACCAAATTATTTGGATGTGATATTTATGGTCTAAAATATGTGAATATGAATGTGCGAAAATTTTAAGCTTCGATTTAGTAAATTGCATGTGAATTTAGTCAAAAGGACTTGTGTGACACTTTTGAAATGTGATAGGCTAATCTACAAGGATCTAATAGTGCATGTAGTCAAAAGGGAGGACTTGCATGTCAATTTTCCCCCTTAATATGTAGTGGCGGCCATGAGCATGAGGATGGACAAAATGTTATGGGGTGAAACATGTTGGAAACATGTTGTGTTAGTGTGTTATGGGAGAAAGAATAAAACAAAGGGTTAGTAATAAAGAAATGGATGGGAGGGGTGATGAGAACAAAGTTGTCTCATCCATGTTTCCCCATTGCCGTGACTAGAGAAAGGGGAGGAGAAACAAAATTCTTTCTTGGTTGTTCAACATGGCCGAATAGAAGAAACAAAGGAGGGGAAGAATTTTGGTCACTTGAGTCATTAAGAAGGTTAGTATATTATGTCAAATGGTGAAATTTTTAACTTGTTTTAGGTAAATAATCATGGTTCATACTTAGCCCATGCTAAAATTTGTAATTTTGA
Organism: Gossypium arboreum; assembly: GCF_025698485.1. Taxonomy (NCBI): domain Eukaryota; kingdom Viridiplantae; phylum Streptophyta; class Magnoliopsida; order Malvales; family Malvaceae; genus Gossypium; species Gossypium arboreum. The sequence goes on along the minus strand of NC_069077.1, from coordinate 42,541,961 downwards.
TGGATGATTGGAGCATTCGGCTAGGGTATAAAGGAAGGGATTTTGATTGTTTCATCTATGTATTGATGATGAATGTGTTATGGAAAGAAATCGGTCTTCCTAAGAATATGATTTGTGAATGTTTATATTAGTAATAGCCGAAATTAAAGAGGTTTGATGTCTTGAACAAATGTTGATTATATGATTCGAAAATGAGATATGTTAATGATGAAGTATAATCGGCCATGGAGGTAGCTCATTTTGGAAGTGTGATTTGTGGTATATTTTTCTTTGTGGTTGATTATAAAAATTTGGCTTAAGGGAGGTAATTGGTAAAAGATGTGTTTATGATGTAATACATATGTTCTCATAAGCTAAGTTATGTATATGTGATATCTTGCATATTGGTTGTTATGGTAAGGTTTGAGATATTGACGTATGAATATGTTTTGTTTGTGGTTCGGCAACTAATGGTTAAGTTGTTAAGTTACATGCTTGAGTAGTAAATATGTTAAGAATGGTTCTAAAATGTATATGGATGCCGTGTGATTGTGTTTGATTGGGAAGTAAATTTTTTGATTTAGCTCAAGAGCCTAGAGGATCAAAGTCGGATAAGGGAAAAGAGGAAGTAAACGAATAGCCGTGGATATCTAGTCGTCGACCACTTTCGAGGTAAGTTTTAAGTGATTAAACGTTGAGTAAATTCAATCATAATAGGACATAATGGGTTGATTTCATAAGATATGGTGTGGCCATGATATGTTTTAAACTCAAATGGTAAGTTCATAAGTGTTTGGACTTGGAAATTTAAGAGCAAATTGTAATAATTTGCTTAGGACAGCAGCAGTAACGTGATTTTAGAAAATCACCATAAATTATTGGCGTGGAATTATAGGCTGAATAAAATATGTAATCAAAGCTTAGTTGGTCTAGTTTCTTATAAAAGAGACCGTGGAAGCAAAGAAATTTCGTATAAAGAGATATTTAAAGTTGTGCGGGACAGTGTCGGAATGACTCCGAAATCCCCTGTTCTATTTTTGGAAAATCATTATAATTTGTACAAAAATGGTTATAAGATAAGATTTATATGCTTAGACTCCTTAATGAGTCTAGTTTCAAATGGAATCAAATAGAACACATTATGAATTCTGTACAATGAAAAATTTGATTCGTAGCAAAGAGTGGTCAGATTAGTCAAATAGTGAAACAGGGGAAACTTTAAGAAAAATATGGTATTGATTGGCCAAACCAAAAATTCTGAAAATTTCATGTATGGAAGATATATGAGTCTACATTCTGAGAAAATTAACGGCAAGTGATTTGGAGTCTTGTAGCTCCGGGTATAAATAATTTAGTGACCATTGCTTAGGAAAACAGCTCGTAGCGAATATGTGATTTTGTTGTAAACATGGATAAAAACTTGTTTTAGTTGCTCATAAGCTGTTGATTGATCCCATACTTGAATTCTAAATTGTGATATTGTAAAATGATACATGAGTGTTAGATGGATCTTTGATATCAAAATTTGTGAAATTGTAAGTTTATGAGTATTCGAATATGAAATGATAGTATGGCGTGAAATTGAATTATTCGTTGGAAAATGATTGATGTAGATTCGCCAAGACCAAGTCGTACATAATAATATATGTGATAAGGCCTAATGGCCGATGTGATGAATGTGAAACTGTATACATATGTGATAAGGCCTAATGGCCGATGTGATGAATGTGAAACTGTATACATATGTGATAAGGCCTAATGGCCGACGTGATGAATGTGAAAATGTATACATATGTGATAAGGCCTAATGGCCGACGTGATGAATGTGAAACTGTATACATATGTGATAAGGCCTAATGGCCGACGTGATGAATGTGAAACTGTATACATATGTGATAAGGCCTAATGGCCGACGTGATGAATGTGAAACTGTATACATATGTGATAAGGCCTAATGGCCGATGTGATGAATGTGAAACTGTATATATATGTGATAAGGCTTAATGGCCGATGTGATGAATGTGAAAATGTATATATATGTGATAAGGCCTAATGGCCGACGTGATGAATGTGAAAGTGTATATATATATGTGGTAAAGCCGAATGGCTAATGTGAATGTTGTAACATGTGATTAAGTGTACATGAAACTTAGAAATAATGTTCCGGGTGAGACCCGATGACTACGTGTGGAGATTATGTCCGGGTACGACCCGATGACTACGTGTGGAGATTATGTCCGGGTAAGACTTCGTAATAAGAATTGCTTATAAATATACGTAATGCGAAAGGTTAAACAGGTATGTACTCCAAGTTTATATATGATGAATACGAGAGCAATCTATGGGACTATTCCTATGATTATGTGACATCGGATTAGTGTGAGAGTTTATCTGCCTATTGTATATGATGAGATGTGCATATTCGGTAAAGGGATGGTATGCCCGAAGGAAGAGTGAAATAAAAATACGAACAACTATGTTATAATTTGATTGTTATCTGTTGACTTTGCTTAAAACTTACTAAGCATTGTAATGCTTACTCAGTTTACTCTCTTTCTCTCGCCTTATAGGTCTCATTGCGGCTACTGTGCTCGGGGATCGTCAACAACTAGTCACACTATCACTATCCACTGTTTGGTACTGCTATGTTTTGGAATATCTTATGGCATGTATAGAATAGACTAGTAGTGAGAGGATATTTTGGTTAATGTATAGGGCTACTCTTTCGTTTGTTGGTCATAGACCCTTTGATTTTGTATAAATTTGGATAGCCATGCGAAAATGGCTTGTATACACTTCGGCATGGTATCATAATCATTTTGTATGTTGTTCATTAAGAGATGTGGAAATGTTTGGAATCGATTAGCCCTTGGAATGGTTAATCATGATCATCTTTTGTGCCATGTATGCTAAAAGGGCTAGTTGAATCAAGGAAATTATGAAGTAGGTAAAATCTACCTTAAGGACAGAGGTTGATAGCTGCAGTGATGTGGATGTGAAAAATCACTAAAAATAGTAGGAATGGAATTAAATAGTGAATAAATTATGTAAATGAACCTTTATGAATCTACTTTCATATGGAAGAAACGAAATGGTCATATGAGTTGTATGTTAAGAGATATTTAGGTTTTCGTGAAACAGGGCCAGAACGGTTTCTGGATTCCCTGTTCTGACTTTGAAAATTCATTGTAAATTAACCGGAGATAATTAGGAGTCATGCCATATATGTATAGATTCCTCTTTGAGTCTAGTTTCTATAGAAACAAACGGCATCAGTATTGAAGCCCTGTACAGGGAGATATCCAGGTCGTAATGCATGAAGGTCAGTGTAGTCGCACCCTGTAACAGTGGAGACTTTAACTAATAAACTGTACTAATTGGCCTGACCAAAAATTCTAGAAAAAAATATGTAGATGCATATATGAGTCTAGTTTCAGGGAAAAATTACGAAACTGGTTTTCGAGTTTTGGAACTCAAGATATGATTTTTAAAGTGATAGTGACGCAGTTAGCCAGCTTGTCTGGAAATTTTTAAAATGGACTGCGAAAGTGAATGGTTTAAGCCGTTAACCCCTCGTGTCTGACTCCAGCAGCGGACTCGGGTACGGGGTGCTACAAAAAAAATTGAATGAATTTAATTTTTCGAGCTTAGGGACTAAATTGTAAAGAAGTTGAAATATCGGGGCAAAATGTAATTTTGCCATAAAGTAATTATATAATGTTTTAATACCATGAATATTCGGTTAAGCTTAATTATGGTTAAAAATAGTTAATTTGCATTTTTTTGAGCTCAGTGACTAAATTTAATAAAAGTAAAACTTTAGGGGTAAAATAGTAATTTTACCAAAATATGAAATTGAGTTAAAATGAATAGAATATGAATTGTAATAGTTGAATTTGATTGATTAGATCAAGTTAAGCCTCGTTTGAGTCTATATCGAGGAAAAATGAAGTATCGGATTAAATCGATCTAATTTATCGTTCTGCATGACGAGGTAAGTTCGTATGCAATAAGCATTGTTAAATTTATGTTTCTAATGCTTTAATATCGTATAAATTGTATATCGTGAACATTTTAACGTCTAATGACATATCGACAAAATGTGGCACTTAGTGTGCGGGCAATCAAATATGGTACTTAGTGTACGAAATATTGAGAATGGCACTTAGTGTACGAAATATTGAGAATGGCACTTAGTGTGCGAGATATTGAGAATGACACTTAGTGTGCAAAATATCGAATGATTCAAAGGAAATTATAAATTGTGATTGAATGATTAAATAGAGCAAAGTGAACAGTATACATGCTATATTATATAAATTGTTTATGAGACGACTTTATAATGGTGATATTTGGGCTTTGAGCCTAGCAAGCTTTAAGCTGGTGAATAATATTATCGGGTTTAAAACCTAGCAGGCTAAATGCCGGTGATTTGATAAAAGTCTAAGACTATGAGACCTTGTGTTAAATCGGCAATTGAATTTGTTCAATACATTAAGTTGGCGGTATGTGATATATTCTTATGCATGTTAGATCGATTGGAATTGAATCATGAGTGTGAAATGAGAAGCATAGGTGAAAATGCCTATGTCATATATGTGAGTAAGGGCAAAACCATCGTAAATTATCGATAAGGGTGGACTATGTGCGGAATCATCTTATAATTGCTAATTTGAACGATTGTGCGATTGTGTGCGAATCATTGAGCATGATGTATTGTATTGAGATTATGCTTGAGTGAAATTATAGATATGTGATGAAATTGATTGGTGATATACATGTTTAAATAATGTGAATGCAAAGAATGTGTGAAAGAGTAAATTTGTAATAAATCGCTTGAGACAAAGAAGAAGAACGTGATTTTGGAAACTCACCATAAATTGTTGGAGTTGAGTTAGAAGCTGAATAAATTATTTAATTAAAGCTTAATGAGTCTAGTTTCTTATAAAAGAAACCGTGTAAGCAAAAGAATTGCTGATAATGAGATATTTGAAGTGGCATGGGATAGAGTCAAATGACTTTGGGGTCCCCTGTTCTGTTTTTAGAAAATCATTATAATTTGTACAAAAATGGTTATAAGATAAAATTTATATGCTTAGACTCCTTAATGAGTCTAGTTTCAAATGAAATCAAATAGAACATATTTTGAATTCTGTACATTGAGAAATTTGATTCGTAGTGAAGAGTGGTCAGATTAGTCAAACAGTGAAACAGGGGAAACTTTAAGAAAAATCGGGTATTGATTGGCCAAATCTAAAATTCTTAAAATTTTATGGATGGAAGATATATGAGTCTGTTTTTAGGGAAAATTAACGGCAATTGATTTGGAGTTTTGTAGCTCCAGTTATAAATAATTTAGTGACTATTGCTCAGGAAGACAACTTGTAGTGAATTTGTGATTATGTTGTAAACATTGATAAAACTTGTTAATGAGTTGCTTATTGTTTTCTTATGAACTTACTAAGCGTAAAGCTTACTCCGCTTTTCTTTCCCATATTCCCTAGGGTTGCCAAAGTTAGCTCGGGTTGGAGGCCGTCGGAGATATTATCACATTGTCAAGTCTACGCTATCGGCGTAAATAAATCTTAGTGTTTCGAGTCTATGGCATGTATAGGGTTGTAAAGTTGAGTAAGTAAATGATACAAGACTAAGATATTGATAAATATTTAATAATGCCTCATGAATATTTTGGGCCTTGTAAGCCCGATTAAAGGATAATATACGTGTGTATGAAAATTTTAAAATTGATCAAAAATTTTTACGGTCTGGTTTTATATAAATGGATGAGTTTAAATCTGGTAGCACCTCGAACCCTGTTCCGACGAGGGATACGGGCGAAGGGTGTTACAGTGTGTCACATAGGACCTAGACACACGCCTGAGTGTCTACCCGCGTGGACAAAATAAAGCCATTTCCTAGCCTCATTTGTCACCCAAATTCACCATTTTCCTGCACCAAAACATACCAAGTACAATCCAAACATTCCAAGCATTCAAATTAGGTAATTTCCATCATTCAACATTGTAACACCCCTAACCCGTATACATTACTGGAGTACGGTTACAAGGTATTACCGATCAATTCACAACATATAGCATACATTTATCAAGCATAAAGCATTCATTCACATAAATCATTCAACATGATCACATTGTCCCTTATAAGGGCCTACGAGGCCTTAAACATGCTTCAGAGGTGGTTCGGGACTAAACCAATAACATATGAAAATTACCTCTTAAGGCCACCATATTTAAAAGCCAAAGCTATTTGACACCTTTAACTAATAGAACAACACTTTTACATTTTATCCGATTTAGGCATTTTTCTCAAATTGAGCAATTAAACGATAAAATTTCTTGACGAAATTTTCACAAATAATAAAACAATTATTTTGACCTTAGATTTGTGGTCCCAAAACCATTGTTCCAATCTGACTAAAAATAGGCTGTTACAACTCTCCCCCCTTAGGGATTTTCGTCACCGAAAATCTTACCAGTGAATAGGTTCAGGTATTGCTTGTTTATAGCATCCTCGAGTTCCCATGTAGCTTCTTCAACCTCGTGTCGATGCCATAATACTTTCACTAATGCGATTCTCTTATTTTTCAACTCTTTGATCTCATGAGCTAAAATTTGATTTGGTTTTTCACTGTATGATAAATCTGACTGTATCTCAACTTCAGTTGGAGAAATAACGTGCGAAGGGTCTGATCGATATCTTCGTAGCATCAATACGTGAAACACATTATGTATCTTTTCTAACTCAGATGGTAAGGACAGTCGATATGCCACTGGCCCAACTCACTCAGTAATCTTATATGGTCCGATAAATTGCAGACTCAATTTACCTTTCCTACCAAACCGCAATATCTTTTTCCATGGCGACACTTTCAAAAACAATTTATCCCTGATTTGAAACTCAAAATCTTTCCTTTTCAAGTCTGCGTACGATTTCTATAGATCCAAAGCTGCTTTTAAATTATCGCAAATTACTTTTACTTTTTCTTCACTCTCTCTGATCAGATCAACCCCGTGAATCTTATTTTCGATGAGCTCACTCCAATACAACAATGTTCGACATTTACGACCGTATAGAGCTTTATACGGTGCCATTTTTATACTCGATTGGAAGATATTATTGCAAGAAAATTCAATCAGCGGTAGATATTTCTCCCAGCTACCTTCAAACTCAAGAATGCACCAACACAACATATCCTCAAGTATCTGAATAATTAGTTCAGATTGACTATCCATTTATGGGTGAAATCGGTGCTGAAATGTAGCTTCGTACCCAAAGCTTCTTGCAATTTCTTCCAAAATCGTGAAGTGAATCTCAGATCTCTATCCAAAAAAATAAATAGGGAACACCTTGTAATCTCACAATTTCGAAAATATACAACTCAGCTAATTTATCAAGCGAGAAATTTGTATGTACCGGAATAAAATGAGCTGACTTCGTTAATCTGTCAACTACAACCCAGATTGCATCTTTTTTTTGGAGATAAGGGCAAACCCGATACGAAATCCATTGTTACTCTATCCCACTTCCACTCAGGAATCATAATAGGCTGTAATAAACCTGACGACACTTGATGCTTAGCTTTGACTCGCTAACAAATCAAACATGTGGAAACCTATTCTAAGATATCTCGTTTCATGTCGTGCCACCAATAAAGTTGTTTCAAATCATTATACATTTTCGTGCTTCCCTGATGAACAGATAAACAACTACTGTGTGCTTCATTTAGAATCTTCTAAATGAGCTCAGAACTTCTTGGTACACACATATTCTATCACGAAACATCAAATAATCATCAGGCCCTATTCGAAACTCTGAATCAGAAGTCGACTCACACTGAGCTTGTTTTGCTTGCAATTCATTATCAAATTTTTTAACCTCACAAATCTGTTGTAGAAATAACGGTCTTACTTTCAACTTGGCTACTATCGAACCATCGTTAGACAAAGCTAATTGTTTGTTCAAAGCACGTAAAGCAAATAAGGACTTTCGGCTCAAAGCATCAGCAACTATGTTCGCTTTCCCCGGATGCTAGTCAATCATTAATTCATAGTCTTTTAACAATTTTAACCATCTCTGCTATCACAAATTCAAATCTTTCTGAGTCATCAGATATTTCAAGCTTTTGTGGTCAGTATAAATAGGGCATTTCTCACCAAACAAGTAATGACGCCAAATTTTCAATGTGAACACTATGGCGACTAAATCTAGATCGTGCGTTGGATAATTCTTTTCGTGTGGCTTCAACTGTCTCGAGGCATAAGCTACAACTTTGTCTTCCTGCATTAAAACACAACCCAGGCCATTTAACGATGCATCACTAAAAATTACAAATTCTTTACCTGACTCAGGCTGAACTAACACTAGTGCATCTATTAATAATGCTTTCTACTATTCGAAGCTCTCTGGCACTTTTTTGACCACTCAAATTTAACATCTTTTTGAAGCAATCGTGTCATCGAAGTTGCAATCATCGAGAAGCCTTCCACAAATCATCTATAATAGCCGGCTAGTCCCAGAAAACCACGGACTTCGGATACATTTCTCGGAGGCTTCAAATCTATAATCGCAGAAATTTTGCTCAGGTCAACTCGGATACCCTTGGCTGAAACTATATGTCCTAGAAAACTAACCTCTCGTAGTCAAAGCTCATATTTTCTGAACTTTGCAAACAACTGCTTATCTCTCAAAGTTTGTAACACGATTCTCAAATGCTCGGCATGCTCAGATTCATCATGAGAGTAAATCAGAATATCATAAATAAATACAACCATGAATTTGTCTAAATACGGTCCGAAAATTCGATTCATCAAATCCATAACAATGGCATGAGCATTAGTCAATCCAAAAGTCATAATAAAGAATTCATAATGCCCGTACCTCATTTTGAGTGCTTTCTTCGGCACATCTGAGTCTTTAACTCGCAACTAATAATAACCAGATCTCAAATCAATCTTGGAAAATACTGTTGCACCTTTCAACTGGTCAAATAAATCGTCAATTCTAGGTAGAGGATATTTATTCTTGATTGTCACTTTGTTGAGTTGTCGATAGTCTATACACATTCTTATAGAACCATCATTTTTCTTTACAAACAACATTGGTGCACCCTAAGGCGAGAAACTCAGTCTTGCGAATCCTCTATTAGTTAATTCTTGCAACTGAGCTTTCAACTCTTTTAACTCTGTCAGAGCCATTTTGTATGGAGCTATCAATATCATCGTTGTTCCCGGTACTAATTCAATATCAAACTCAACTTCTCTGATCGGTGGCAAACCCAGTAACTCTTCTGGAAACACATCGGATACTCGAAAACAATTGGTACTGATTCAATCTTTGTTTTTGGCACTTTTGTATCAAGTAAATATGCAAGATATGTATTGCATCCCTTTTTCACATATTTCAGAGCTAACATCAACAAGATAACAGCTGATAAACCCTTTAAATCATTTGATTCGATTCGGAGAGTCTCATTATTCTGACATTTCAACTCAATTGTCTTTCGTCTACAATTTACTACTGCATCATGCAACGTCAACCAGTCCATACCCAGAATAACATCAAACTTGTCAAACGATAACAACATCAAATCAGCCATAAAACAGTAACCCTGAGTCATTAATGGACAATTCTTGCAAACTTTCTCAACCAGGACATATTTTTCTAAAGGGTTCGACACTTTTACATCAAACTCAGTAGAATCAACAAGTAAATTCTTACTAGACACTAAGTTCACACATATATATATATATGAATGAGTCGATTCGGGATCTATCAATTACATCAGTGTCATAAAGTGAGAATGTATCGGTAATAACATCTGGAGATGACGCTTCTTCGCGAGTGCGAATAGCATAAGTTCTGGCAGGTGCTCTAACCTCTGATCTCTCAGCAGCATCTCGTGTTGCACCTCTACCACAACTCACATTTCCAAAATTATGGAATGGTCTTCCTCTCGCAATCATGTTGCTTTGTCTTGCACTCTGAGATTTATTTTACTCATCTAACTCGGGACAATCTCGAATGAAGTGTTCGTGCGAACCACATCTAAAACAAGCTTTATCATTCAGTCTACACTCTCCAAAATGTCATTTTCCACATCGCCCACATTCAGGTTTATTCGGTCTAGCATTACCCACACTTGCCATTTATACGGTTGGAGCTTTTGAACCCATAAATTGCTTCCCACAATCTCTATTAGAGTACTCCACTGACGCATTTGATCGACTACTTAAATCGCGAAATTTATTTTATAAAGAGTGATATAGTTTATTCATCGATCTCTTTCTCAAATCTCTAGCTTCAGAATCAGCCTTTCTCTTTTCTTTGCCCAATTCTTCAACTTTACAAGCACGCACAACTAATACAATGAATTCTTTTAAATCCAATATTCCAACCAGAAGTTTAATATCTTCGTTCAGCCCATCAACAAACCGCTTGCACATTATCTCTTCAATTGAAACATACTCTCGAGCATATTTACTTAACCGTACAAATTCTCTCTCGTACTCAGTTACGATCATGCAGCCTTGTTTTAGTTCTAAAAACTCTTTATGCTTTTAAACCAGAAACTGTTGACTAATGTACTTTTTCTGGAACTCGGTCTGAAAGAACTCCTAAGTGACTCTCTCTCGGCACTACAGATATTAATATATTCCACCACTGGTATGCAGTGTCTCTCAAAAGAGATATAGCACACTTTAAACATTTAACGATGTGCAGGAAAGTTCATCAAATACTCGGATCGTATTTTCAAGCCAAAACTCAACTCTCTCAGGGTCATCATTAACTTTAGCCTTGAACTCTTCAGCCCCATGCTTGCGAATTTTATCGATGGGCGACTTATTTAATCGTATTAGATCAATAAATTAAGGAACTACGGAGATTAATTGAGAATTTGGCAGGGGTGGAGGTTACTGGACAGTCGAATTTTTTTAGACATATTGAGTGAACCACTCGTTCATCATCTGGAAAAAGGCTTCTTTAGCCTCACCTTCCTAACTGCCCTTCACGGGTCTAGAATCAGATTGCGTTGTCCCTTGCGTGGGAGCAGGCGCATTGCTCTTAACCTCATTGGCTATAGCTCGATTGGGATCCATTATTATACGAAAACACAATTTAAGTTGTTAGGAATCATGTAACACCCCTTACCCGTACTCGAGATCGAGATAGGAAACGAGGCATTACCGAACACATACACAGTCATTCATGCAAAAACTAGGCCATAAAATTTTCGTCCAAATTAAAACTTTTCAAACACATGTATATCATCCGTTATATGGGCCTTCAAGGCCTAAAACATACATTGGGGTGGTTCAGGACTAAACCAAGAACTTACGATAAACTTTGGACAACTTAGCAAATTTCTTACTTTAGAGAGTCACACGCCCGTGTATGTTGAACCGTGTAACTCTTTGTTTGTGACATCAGCAAAAAAATTTGAACCACACAGCCAGGCTACACGCCCATGTGCTAGGCCGTCTCCTCCACACGGCTGAGACACATGGCCATGTTTCTGCCCGTGTGGCTAACACTTAGGCTATTTTCCAAGCCTTCATGTTTCCCATAAACCCTTACAACCTTATACACATCAAACTCACAACTCATGGCATCATTTTAGTGATTAAACACCCTTTATTAAGACACATTCAACATTAGCTCGTCATTATACATATGTTCCACCTACTCATGATAAACTAGTCTAGCCACATTATTACACATTCATTTGACCTTGTCATCTCATTAATCACTTATACCATTAAACTATGGTTACTAACTTATACATCAAGCATCCATGTTCAAGGCATTATCATCTTATTACCATATTACACGTTTAATTCATGGTCATGACCACCTCGATTGGTCATAAAACATGCATTCAACACACATGACATATTACCAACCATGCATGGCAAATAAACATATTCATATCATCACATCATATGCATTAAACGTAACATGATTAGCTAGACTTACAAACCATAATCAATATAAGCCACCTCTCATGGCCATATACTATAGCTTGATATAGGCCAATACATTTAGCCAAATCATAATAACACATGTCATAGAACTAGGTCCCTATACATGCCACTCACTTGATATTTCTAACATATGTATCAATACTCCAAAGGTATTGGCTTGACAGTGTGATGCTGCCTCTGACGATCTCCAACCCTGGACCGACCTGACAACACTAAAAGAAATGGAAAGGAGGGAGTAAGCTTTATACTTAGTAAACTCGCATCAAAAATAATAAACAATGTATCAACATGTTATTTTTCAATTCCTCCCTATTTATTCAAAGTCCAGTTAAGCTATTTTTCTGAGTCATGGTCACTAAATTATTTATATCTAAAGCTACGGAACTCCAATTTAAAATTTGATAATTTTCCAACAAACTAGACTCAAATATCTTCTTATCATAAAATTTTCAAAATTTTTTCTCTAGCCAATAAGTACATTTTATTCTTTAAAGTCACCCCTATTTCATTTTCTGATGGTTCTGACCCCTCTACACTAAAAATTAATTATCTCTTCGTACAAGATTTAGATAGTATTTTTGTTTGTTTTCTTCAAAAATAGACTTATTAAGAATTTTAAGCATATAAATTATAACCCATGATTTTTTTTGTATAATTTTTAATGATTTTCCCAAATCAGAATAGGGATTCAAATCATTCTAACTCTATCTCATAAAAATTCAAATATCTCATAATATAAAATTTTTTTGCTTACAATGTTTCCTTTATAATAAAATAGATTTAATAAGATTTTATTCCATATCTAATTAAACCACTAATTTTATTTCCATAATTTTTGGTGATTTTTCAAAGTTACACAACTATTGCTGTCCAAAACTGTTTTATTACAAATTTCACTCTTACATAATTTCACTTGCTCCATTCCATCTTACCGAAAGTTAGCTCAACTATCGAGCACATTGATCATAAATTTTGACAAACATATAGCTGCACTTATTCATCACATGGTCATATTCACATGTATTTTTACTTAGTCGATTTCCCGTTGAACTCATCGGAATAGTAATAGATACACGGTTGCCTGCACATATTACCATCCTTGTAACAGAAGCTATCTGGTATGCATAGTAGCCTGCACTTAGTACTACACATGCAACCAACTATCCGATACATGTAGTAGCCTGCATTTAGTACTACACACGTTACCTAACCATCTGATACACGTAGTAGCCTGCACTTAGTACTACACATGCGACCTAACTATTTGGTACACGTAGTAGCCTGCACTTAGTACTACACACGTGACCTAACCATCTGATACACGTAGTAGCCTACACTTAGTACTACACACGTGATAGAAGTTTTCGGGTACGTATAGCAGCCTGCACTTAGTACTACACACGTGACCTAAAACCATCTTAAACACATAGTAGCCTGCACATAGTACTACACATGTGTTCTCACAATGGATCATTCGTATCATTTCTATTTCGAAGGTTTAACCGAGAAATTCCTCATTTTTCAACAGTTAACAAATTCATTCATAGTCTATTTCGATTTTTAATTTACACCAAATGATCATTCTATAGGCAGCCACATATCATATAATAACGAAATATAATAACATAAAAATAATCGATATATTATTTACATACAAACTTACCTTCCTTTTCACTCTTTCAGAAGTTATCCAACTTAATAAAACATCATTTTATATCGAATTCTCAATATATTCAGCTAATATAGCAAGCTATCAATGATTGAACCATCAAACATTTCATGTACTACTAGTCATATATCATTCTTTACACAAATTTTATATACCATTCTTTCGTCACTTTTCAATATATTAAATCATGCCATTCGTGCATTAATAATATAGACTTTTCAATTCAAATATAGCATTGCAATATTGTTGACATATGAACTTACCTCGGCACAACAATAGCAAAAAGGAACCTAACCGTCGATTTTTCATTTTTCACCCGATCTAGGTCCAATCCTCATTTTCCTTGATCTATAATATCACATTTAGTCCAATTATTAGTCACATTATTTAATGTGATTCAAAAATCACATTTTGGAAAAAATGCATTTTTGCCCCTAAACTTTGTCAAAATTACACTTTTTTCCCTAGGCTCGTAAAGTGACTTTTATTCAATTTTCTCACTCTATAAGCCTAGTTGAACCATTTTCATAACTATAGCAAAATACAATTCTCATCAAAACACCCTTTTATACCATTTTTACAACTTTTTCAAAATGGTCCTTTCAGATTTTTTCATTGAAAATCGCTTAGTAAAAGTTGTTTATTTAACACTCAACACTCATTTCCTACCATTATACATTAAAATGCATGCATGTCACACATGGGTCAATTTTTAAACATGAACCCTAGCTCAAATTAATGGTAGAAATAGATTGATCTTGTTACTGGATTGCAAAAACGTAAAAATCATTAAAAACGAGGCTAGAACGGACTTACAATCGAGCTTGAAAGCTTGAAAAACCCTAGCCATGGTTTCTCCATGCAAGTGTCAGCCAAAAGGTTGAATATGGACAAAAATTGGCTTTTAATTTTGTTTTTAATTCATTTTAATAACTAAATGACCAAAATGCCCTTAATGAAAAACTTTGGAAACATGCCTAACCATGTCCATTTTTGTCCACCAACTTAACCAATGGTATAATTTCCATATAAGGACCTCCAATTTAAAATTTCATAACAATTGGACACCTCTAGCATGTCGAACTCAACTTTTGCACTTTTTATGATTTAGTCCTTTTGACTAAATTGAATGCCCAAACGTCAAAATTTTCGAACGAAATTTTCACAAAACCATTTTGTGAAATTGTCGACCACAAAAATATAATAAAATTAAAATTTTCCTCATCGAATTTGTGGTCCCAAAACCACTATTTCGACTAGACCCAAAATCAGGATGTTACAAATCATCACACTATTGCAAAGTATATATATGGTATGTATAGCTAGACTCTCGCACATGCTATGTTAGTTCTAGAATCGACTAAAAGTAGCTCTTATACCAATAAAATGTAACACTCCTAACTTGTACCCATCGCCGAAGTAGGGTTACAAGGTATAACTAAGAAATTCACAACATATAGCATATATTTATTAAGCATAAAGCATTCATTCGCATAAATCATTCAACACGATCACAATGTCCCTTATAAAGGCCTACAAGGCCTTAAACATGCTTCAAAAGTGGTTCGGGACTAAACTGATAACATATGAAAATTTTGGGGACTTAAAAAAATTTCAACCATACAGGGGTCACACGCCCGTGTGAACAGGCCGTGTGCCTCACACGGCTCCATACATTCCCAAGTCTTAGGCCATGTGGAAACAGGGCATACATACTGGCTTGGGTCACACGGCCAACCACACGCCTGTGTGTCTCACTCGTGTGCCCTTCGAATTGGCCACACACGCCCGTGTGCCAGGCCGTGCCAAAACTATAGGGTATACTGAATTATGCAACACGGCCAAGTCAGACTCCCGTGTGCTAGGCCGTGTGGCAAGTAGGGGTATACTGACTTGTACCACACGACCAGTCACACGACCGTGTGTGAAACTGTATGAAACATACTGACTTCAATTCAATTTCAACACTAAGGACACACAGTCGTGCAACATGATCGTGTGTCACACACGGCTGAAACACACGCCCATGTCCCTGCTAATGTGGACAAAAATAGGCCATTTACCAAGCCATTTTTCCACCCATTTTGCACATACTTATACAAGATCAATTGGTACCATTTCAGGACTCAATATGTACCCAAAATTCATCAACCAATACACAATCATACTATATCCATTTCAACCAACTCGATACTCAATTCAATGCCATTTACCTATTCAAATACCTATTAATTCAACTCGCCTTACTATACATAATTCACATATATGTATTTCGTTTAGTTAAACCATTCCAAACATATATTATCAAGCACCAATTCACAAGCATTTAACTTCCCAATTTATCAACTTCAAAATAGAACCATTTGCACATATATAAACATCATCAAGTTTATCATCTTATGCCAACGCAAATGGCTAAATACATGTCCATTAAACATACCAAAATGACACAAGCCTATACATGCCATATACCATATTTACGCAACTCAAAAGTACCAAATAGATGTCTGATAGTGCGATGAAGTCTCTGATGATCCACATATTTGAGCTAGCTTTGTAAAACTATAAAACATCAAAAATTAAACAAAGTAAGCTATAAAGCTTAGTACGTTCGTATGTAAATATGAAATAATCACAACATTTATTAACATTTAAAAATGGATAACATAATTAACATTTAAAGCATCAATCAATGAGCTAACATAAAGTTTAACCAAATTGTGACTCATAAATTCTCAATTTCTTCTATCTCGTTACATGGATTATTTTCAGTACATACCTGTACCGATACATATCTATTTATCACCAACTCTCTTGCCAAATCACTTTAAGCTTACAAATGCTTACGATACAATACTTCGATTTTCCGATGCCATGTCCAACTATGGCCTTACACATTTGTTGCCAAGGCCCTACCATGGTCTTACATTCACATGCCATAACCCGGTTATGGTCTTATTATCTGATTTGCCATAGCCCAGCTATGGTCTTATCCAGCATCTCGTTTACTTTAACCATACATTAAATTTAATATCTCCACATTTATCTATTACAATAAATAATATCTCAATTTCATCCATCAAATAAATAGATACACATTTAAGTTCAATTATACTGAAATGACGAAACGGACCAATTATTCAATTACTTTGCTTTTTCCCTGATCTAAGTCTGAATTCCTCTTTTCTTGATCTACGAGTAATCAAAATCAACTTATTTATTCTTTTATTTATTCAATTCAATCCAAAATACATATTAGAGCTATTTTACACATTTACCCCTAAACTTTCATATTTTTACAATTTAGTCCTTATTACACAAAATCAGAAATTAATGCAAATTCACAATAAACCCATGCTAGCCGAATTACCATAATGCCCTTAGAAGCCCATAATTTCCATTTATTTCACATTTTAACCACACATTTTCAACATTTCTCAATTTAGCCCCTAATTTGCATTTTCACTAAAAATCACTTAACAAAACTTATATATTTATCAACAAGCATTCAAAATCTATCATCAAACATCAAAACACATGCTATTTCATCAATGGCAACATTCAAAATCTTTAATAGTTTAGCCAAATAGTCCCTAGGCTAGCTAGACCTAGTTGCAACGATCTCAAAAACATAGAAATCATTAAAAACGGGACAAAAATCGTACCTTAATTAGCTATAATAGCATGGCCGAATGAAGGAGATGAAGAATGATATTTCCTAGCACTAGTTTCGGTTGAAACAAAAAGAAACAAATATGATACTTTGTTTTTATTTTACTTATTATAACATAAATTCTAAATTACTTAAGTAACATTTATTATAAACCATTTAAAACACCTAAAATGTGCCAATAAATGTCCACTCATAATTTAAATGGTTTAGTTACCTCTTAAGGCCACCATATTTAAAAGCCAAAGCTATTTGACACCTTTAACTAATAGAGCAACACTTTTGCATTTTATGCTATTTAGTTTTTTTTCTCAAATTGAGCAATTAAACGATAAAATTTCTTAACGAAATTTTCACACCAAAATGATGTCATGCTGTAAACATTAAAATAATAATAAAATAATTATTTTGACATCAGATTTGTGGTCCCGAAACCACTGTTCCGATCTGACTAAAAACGGACTATTACAAACATGGCATATCATTCCATGCATACATATTTACCATCTTACCTTGGTTCAGTCCATGTGTTAAACATATTTTGATTAACTACTTAACATATAGGTAGATACCATAGTTAACATTACAAGTATATCTAAACGACTCATTACTAGCCATTCCAATGGCTAAATTACAAACATCATTTACATTTACATGCCAATATGGCCAATATATCCTATACATGCCATTACAACAATAATTGACTTACCATATTGTACCGACATGGGCCGATGGATACTGTGAGTGATCTCCGCCGAGCTTTCAATCCAACGAGCTTCCATTTACTCTAAAACAGGGAAATAAAACTAAGTAAGCATAAAATTCTTAGTAAGTTTGTATAACATGGTACTTAACTTACCATTCATTCTATTTCGAGGTAACTATGTAAGGCACATTCATTCAATTTGACCTCAAGCCCTACACTTACGGCACATTCATTCAATTTGACCTCAAGCCCTACACATCTCCTCATTACCCTTGTTAGTCATATATTCCAAAACAACATCAAAAACATGTGTGGGCTTAATAACAATCAAGTTCTCATGCACATATGCTTTCCACAACATGTATAAATCACATCGTTACATCTCGAGTATATTTTCATATAACGTATGTCGAGTTCAGATTATTTCATATCATAGCTTTACTCATTTTACTTGAAATATCATATCACATGAGTAGTAGTACGCTTAAGGTATAGAAGTCCATAACCAAGGATGAATATATTCATCAAATAATTTCCATGTACAAATATCATCATCTTATGTTTCATATGTCAATTGTCATGTAGCGTCATTTTCATGGATTTTAGACAACTACGTGTAATAACTCATTTCTTATTCATGTCTTTTCATGTCAAAGTTTTTACCTGTTGAATTTATTCAGAATATTGATGGATACATAGATATTACACCCAAGGTGTAATAAATCAGGATCAGTCAATTCATGTCCAATGGTACCCATAATGTACTATTTCAGAAAGTACACTCTCGAGCCACACATATATACAAAAGGATTACCAGTCCAAGCTAAATCCTTTTTACGACATATACTCTAAAGAGCTTGATCTGGATTACCTATCCAGGATAAGTCCAATCCATAACATGTGCTCGAAAGGACTTATATCAGGATTACCTGTCCGAGCTAAATCCTTTTATAAATGAGGTCGATAGGATTACTCCTCTGAGCTAAATCCCATCAGCAACAATTGCAGGACCTCATTCATTTCGGGAAATTACATTTATCCATCGATTCTTCCTTTATGCAAACGAGATTTAACATTTTTCAAGCATTAACAAGCATGTGATTATTTCATACATCTAAATCATACATATAATTCAAATAGACATATTCCACATTCATTTCAAGCATATAAGTAACATTTTTATCATTTACCATTTATCGAGCATTATTATTGATGGGGCACTTTCATTTATCGGGCTATAACGAGTATGTGATCATTTCACATATTTATGGCATTTATGAAATTCACAAACACAATATTAAATTCAAGCATAAAAACATACACAATTTAGTTACACAAACTTACCTCGACAATGTTCGTGTACGTAAAATCTACTAATCCAACATTTTCCTCTTTCCTCGTTCTAGCTCCAAATTTGGTCTATCTAGATCTACGAGTAAATTTAACATCAATTTATAATATTTCGCATTCAAGTGGACTTAATTTTCATCCTAGATAAAATTATAATTTTGCCTCTAACTTTTTCATAAATTCCCATTTCGTCCCTAAGCTCGGAAAATAAAATTTGAGCAATTTAGTCTCTATTCCAAGCCTAACCAAAATCTCATTACAAAATTTATAGCACATGCATTCATAATAATTCAGAATTTTTCATCAAATTTCACAACTTTACATTTTAGTCCCTAAATCATGTTTTTATCAAAAATCACTTTGTAAAAGTTGTTTAGCTATCAACAACCTTTCAATTTCTAAAATAAATTTCTAATTTTCAGCATATTCATCCATGACCCAATTTTTATGTTTTGATAACTTTTCAAATTGATCCCCAAAATAGATAGATTAGACTATCCCGACTTCAAAAATATCAAAATTACTAAAAACGGGGCTTGATTACTTACCCAAATAAGCTTGATAAGTCTTCTTCCTTTCTCCTAGGGTTTCCAAGGAAATATTTGGGTAAGATGATATGAAATTGTTTTTTTTTTCATTTAATTTAAATTGTCATTTAATAACTTCTCATCTTTCCAATTTAGTCCTTAGCCTTTTTTTTTTATTTTTCCATGGATGAGTCATACCAAAATATCTACATACTTTCTTTAATGGTCTAATTACCATATAAGGATATTAAGTTTTGAATTCCATAGCTATTTGATCCTTCTAGCTACTAGAATCCAACTTTTGCGTTTTATGCGATTTGGTCCTTCCCGTAATTAAACACATAATTAGTAAAATTTTCTTATCAAAATTTTCACATGACATTTCTAATATAATACGGATCATATAATAAAATAAAAATAAATTTTATTTTCAACTCGAATTTGTGGTCCCAAAACACTGTTCCAATTTCACCTAAATTGGGCTATTACAGGTTTGGCACGGTCTAGCACATGGCCTGCCACATAGGCGAGTGGTTGGTTCTGTGACCCAAGTCAGAGAGTTACACGGGTTCAGACACGGGCTGGGACACGACCATGTGATCCCATTTTGAATGTCCACACGGCCTGTGACACGGGCGTGTCTTTGGCCATGTGAGACACACGACCGGGCCACACGAGCGTGTGTCCCCTGTATTTTGTAAAATTTTCTAAGTTTTCTAAAAATTTTCTGAGATATCAGTTTAGTTTTGAATCACTTCTAAAGCATGTTTTGGGCCTCGTAGGCTCATATTATGGATGTTATTAACGATTGTAAATGTTTTATATTTGAAATGGAAAAATATATGTGAAATGTATGTTCGATTGTGTTATAAGTTAGGTAATGCTCTGTAACCCTATTCTGGCAATGGATACGGGTTAGGGGTTTACACCCTCCATTTTCCCCTTTATTTAGTTAGCAATTCCTTGAGAAATTTGTCTCTTGGCTGGCCACCTTAAGGAGCATCTTGCGAATGAGCAACTACAAAGATCGGAGGAAGCCACCATGATCAATTCCGGAGGATTGCCGAAATTATTCTGAGTGATTTCTTCCTTAATATTTATTGTTGTTCTTATTATTCAACATGTTTGCAATTTGATTTAATGTTTTTTCATTAATAATGATAGCTTAATTTTGTTTAGCTAGGATAATTACATCAATTCAATAAAGTTTATTTAAATCATGTTATGATGTTCTATGCCTTAGTCGATCATGTTTTCAATTAAACTCAAGCATGTATTTCATTCATAGTGATTGAATGCATTAGAATTAGTTGAGCAATCCTGACCAGACGACAACTAATGGACGCAATAATTGAAAAGTGCATACTTAATTTAGATCTTATCCCAAAAAAATTAAAAGTTCATAATAACTTAAAAGAGTTCTATTATCTTGGATAGTTTTTTGGTTTATGTGATTAAATTGTTTCAAACCTAACCCGTCCCTATTACTTCACATGAATTCTAAGAAACCCTTAGTTGAATATGATCAATAAAATGCATGTTTTTCTAAGTAAAAGATTCTGAAAGGACTTAATTTTGGTTTCAAATTCATGGAAGATTGAGTTTCCTTGGATTTTTTTCCGGAGCATTATTAACATGATTAGAATGAACTAAGTTAATTGATGTGTTATCCTAGCCTATTCATGTTATCGTTGTAGAAATCTTGTGAATGCTACTGCTAAATCCATCTCATCCATTTTAACCATTCATTTCATTTGCATTTAGGTTAACTTGCATTGGGGATCACTTTGCATCTAGTCATTTATTTTTCCAACACTCAAAATTATTATTTTTTTCTTACCAAATTGTTAATATTAATATTTCACAATATTGATTAACATATACAATCCCTGTGGACATGATAACTCTTATACTTACTCATTACTTGATAAAGACTATGTACACTTGCACAAATTGAGCGTTACAGCCCACACTCAAAGCAATTTGTCGTATGAGAATAGAAAAGAAAATCATTTGGTTGAAAGTCAGAAACGATAAGGATCCTTCTATGTGAAAACACAAGTACAATTTTGGTTGGGCTTATTGCTATAAATATCACAAACTGATTGGTTTACAAAATTTTTATTTTCCACTATGCAAGAAAATTATTTTCAAATTGGATTTTTTCCAACAATGTGGGGTGGTGCACGACAGCTATTGGGGTGAATAACGATGATGGCTTGTTGGGAAAACTAAGGGTATCCTATGAAGGTAACATACATATGACAAGGATATTGGACGAACACTTAACAATTAAATTTTGTAATGGTATATAATAGGGAAAGCTCAGTCATGATACTTTAGTGGAATAATTTCATGACTAAATAATGTTGTAATTAATAGACGACGAATCAGAACTTAATTACAAATTATTTGAGCCCTAATTATATTTCCAATCGATCTCCTTGCTAGCTCAGTACAACCTTGATGGTTTGCATTTGAATTGATGAGATGAATAAATGAAATGAATGAATTAGATAAATAAATCACATTTATCATTATCTGCAATGAATGCATTTTCTCACTATAAGCAAAAGATGAATTAGATATTAAATTAATTTCACTAAATTATTACTTAATTGATTGTAATTAAATAATTGAATTTTGAAGTGGAAATTAACTTAATTAATCATCGCAAACTTGTTGAATTAGATAATTAAATTTGTTTACTCCTTAATTCTAGTATAGTAAAGATACCATGACTTTAACAAGATTAGAATTGAGTATAGAAAATAATTTAATTAGGAATTTAATTAAAAATTAATTAAATAAATAATGTTTTGGGAATAGAAAATTGGCTATTAGGTTGGTTAAATTATATAAGTTGGTTAAAGGTCCTATTAACACTTATAATTGAACTAATACATATATGAGCCCATTTGATTTGGGATGGATGGCAACCCTAAGGTTTTAGAGGGGCTATGTCGACCCTAGTTAGTCTTAGAGGTATTGTGTAATTTCTATTAAAATAATATTATTTTTACTTTAGTTATTCAACTAAGACTCTTGTGATATTCTCTATAAATAAAGCCCATTAACTAGGTCAAACACACACACACATACACACACACACACCATACTAAACATGGACACTCTATCAAAATTTAGTGATATTTGTTCTTCTACATAAATTCTAGTTTTGAGAGAGTTTACTTTTTAGTTTCTAGCTTTTAAGAGATATTGATACTTCTACTAAGTATCATTAGAAAGTTTTCATAGTGGTCATTGATTTGTGAATTATAGATCACACTCTAAGTAAGTTGAGGTTAGAGAATAGCAGCGGTCAAGTTGGTCAAAATTTGAGAAAAATCTTATACGCCAATTGATCTGCTATAGTTTGATATGTTAAATTAAGCTTTCTCGAACACTTGGTGAATTTGTTCTCAAGCAATTTACGAGTCTTTTCGATGCTTTTTTTTGATATTTAGTTTTTAATGTTAATGGTATTTTTTTCTTACATTTTGATCTTTTTGAGACCCAAATTGGCAAAGCTATGCCATTAAGAGTCTAATGGTTTTTTTGAGTATGTGTAAGGAAATGACTATGGCCAAACCTTGAGAAAAACATCAACTACTTTGGGTGCCATGCAATTGATGCATGTTTGTCATGACACCGACCCTTTATCACCTCAGGGAAGCAAAACTTCAATGAGAAACCAATCTGGAGCAGTCTGCCAAAGATGTTGACACTAAGTGTGTTGTGTCACGACATTTAGCTCAATGTCTCAACTTCAAGCCTTCAAGGTTACGACTCCTAGCTGATGGTTGAAGTAAATGAGTCCGAGGCCATTGTCGAGGATGTCACAACATCATCTAGGCTATGTCACGGCATCGAGACTGCCTGAGCCAAGATTGTGCCTACTGTTGAAGATGACGTGACATGAAAGCTTGGGTGTCACGACACTGAAGTCTGACGGAGTGAAAATTACTGCAAGGGCAATTTTGTCTACAATAATAACTCAAGTTAACTCATACACTCTAAGAGCATTTTTATTAAATGTCAGGGTTGCAAACTTGGCTGTATTGAAGGCATATTTGATGTTAAACATAAAATAGCCATCTTTATAAACTTTTTAGCTCTCTCTTTTATTCCTTTCATTTTTTTTAGGTTTTCAGTTTTTCCTTTATTAGCTTTCTAACCTCCCAAACCTGGCCTAGACGTTATGGTTGAATCGTGAAGATCACATTAGTCACCTATGTGACAAAGCTACCCTACCGTTCATTGAAAACCTTAAGAATTCCCTCTTTTAAGAAAAATCATGGTTTACCTTTGTTATTTTGGGAAAATGGTTCATTAATTAAATCAACCATTCTTAAGTCATGTTATTAGCATTAGTGTGGTTTAGAAAACACATTGCTCATCGTTGCTTTTATCAAAACCTTGTTATCTTTTATTACATCAAAAAACTTAATTAATAACCAATTAATCATTAAGTTATGTATCATTCTCTGTCCAATTTTGAAATATGCTCATAAAATCATTTTAAAGAATCAAGTATGCATACATGAAAACCTTAAAATAGAATGAAGCCCATACCACAATCCAAATAACTTTACAGTCTAAAACCAAATAAATTTAGGTAAAACTTAAGCAAAATAATTTATAAGTCTAAAGTCCATCGTATGTCTGCATGCCATGTATGATCCTAGTCTCAAGCATTACTTGAGGTGGTGAAACTATGGTATGAGCTAACTAGCTCAGTGTGAGTCTAATAAAAAGAACTTTTACATATAAGTCACCATTATTAATATTGTAACACAACATAGCATAAAAACATTATCATTAGAAAGAGTCACAGACATAACATAATGCATAATGTTTTCCTAACCCAACCATCCACTACACACCACGAGTTCCCCACAACTCGTCAAAAAAACTCTATATATTGCGAGATGAGCTCGATGTGGTTAAACCACCATTATACATAATGCAGTTATACTGCTATTTAAAATAAAAAATGATATAATTGACATTCTCCTCATTACTCTAAGTGCAGTGCACTGAAAACATAAATGTGGACTTCATATGTCACCATTTCTCTACAGAACTCCTCCTTCATCCACATAATCCCACTCCATGCACATGCGATATGTCATACAAATTTTCAATCAAAAACATGTTTCCATTACATTCTCATTTCAATAGCATGTTCTACATGCCCTCATAATATCATTCACTTTTATTCGGAATTAAAACTTATCAAACATTAAATTTCACCCTCAATACGATGACATTCTAACACACCATAGTTTCATTATCACTTTATTAGCAATTTTTCCAGTGCTCGTAAAGTAGACTTTCATTCAGCACATTTCATAGCATATCACCCATACATTTTAGGCATTCAATACTTATTTTCATTCTATTACACGCCATTCCTACAATCAGTATACACAATATCATTAAGCCATACATATTATTCCATACCAATACTATTCATACAAACATCTGGTATGCAATTTTGTGAAACATGTCATTTAGTTGGGGCTCAAAACATACCTGATTCAGCCACATTAAAACCACTTACTTAGCCATTTATATAAGCACAACCAACAAGCTCAAACATTATTAAAAATATTATTTAAGCATTCAAATTTATTGGTTAGAACCCACACCTTAATTTCGCACAACCGTAACACTACTTGAGAAATATACGATTCCTCCTTTAAACTTAAACTGAACCTAAATTAAAATAAAATATTTATCGAGTTAAGTTGCTGAAAAATAAGCACCTTCTAAGGGTTAAATCAAATCAGTTTTACCATTCCAACTTTCAAATCCAAATAGACAAGACTACTTACTCTGATTTGATGCAAGACGTGCGCGCGAACAACTAACGGCTTCATTACTGGTCTGGGGCGTTTAAAGTAGCACCTAACACAATAAAATACTGAAAAATTAGTAGCTAATAATCCATTTTAAACCTTAATTTAATCAACTAACACATTCCCTAATAATCAAGTTGAAACTACACCTTAACCTGCAAATAACCGCACTTACGCTTCCCAATTCATCAGATCTAAGTTACTGAACAACTAAGATCGAATTTTCCTATAATGTAACACATCAGAGGTCGATTAGAATGAGGTATTATGAATTAAAACCTTGCTGGAAAAAGGGTGGTAAATGTACAAAAAACTAGTAGCCCTTTTTAGTGGTTCTAGGGGTGCCACACCATAAAAATTGGCCACAACGGGGGTTGTTTTGAAAAGCATCGTAAAGACTTGTTTTAGGGCTGAAAAGAGTCTATTTTAGGCTTGAAAATCAGTGTAAATAAAGTCTGGAATCAGTGTTTTAAATAAGTTTTAGGGTTCAAATCAATAGCTACCAAAAGCGAAACTTTAGGGGTGACAATCACCATCAACAGTGACGGTTTTAGAGATTGTTTTGGGCGACTCAAGTGATGAGTTTGATGGATTGAAATTGATTAATTAAATTATAAAAATTTACTAAAATTCCAGATTTTGAATGGTGAATCTTTTACGAAAAAATCAGAAGGGAAAATGGAAAAAATGAGTCACTTACCCGAGAGATGCTAAGGGGTGGCAATAGAGAACTTTGTGGCAGCAAAGGAGGCTAATTTCAAGTAGAAAAATGGGAAGATCTAAAGTTTGAAAATTGAAAAAAAAACAAAAAAGATGAGGAAATTGACCAAAAATTCATTATCAATGGAGGAGGGAAGGATGGTAAAAAGAGAAGGCTTGATAGGTAGCACTGTAATGGGAAAAAGGGAAGAAATTTGAAAAAGAAAAAAGGTGAATGGCTAGGGTAGGGAAAATTAACTTAAAGGCTGAAAAATACAAGAAAATATTATATTTATACCTAAGGTTCAAGGCTTGCATGACACAAAAAAAGGAGAAGGAGAAATTTAGCAAAAAATTAGCTATTTTACAAGGAAGGGGATCAAATTCGAGACCTTGATCTAATTGCACTGACTGTTCATTTTCATTTAACCATTGTGTCATTTAATCATATTTGAAATAATTCTACATCATTTTAAACTAAATTTTGGGATGTTACAAGTTTAGTTAGTTTGTAGCTGTTAGTTCTTCATTTTTACTGTAGCTTTCACTTTCTTCCAATTAGATACAAAACTTTCTCTTGTTATTTTGATTTCTCTTTAAAGTATCTATTATGTTTTATCTTTGAGAACTTTCAAAAGTGAACAAATCTCAACTTTGGCTATGCTTTCATCACTTTGTTGTTGTTATCAGCTTCAACAAAAACTCATTCAAGAATCTCTAAGAACTTCTCAACATTATTTTTTTATGTTTTATTTGATGAGTCATTTAAGCATGAACTTAGCTAATATTTATATGTTGATGATGAATATGCACTAAATATTATGGTGGTTGGTTGATTGAAATGTTGCATTATAACATGCCAAACCTAATCCCTTAAAAAGATCTAAATAAGACGTGACACTACCTAGAAATAATATCTTCAAAACTGTTGATGGCATAATCTTTGTAAAATTATAGTTTTTGGAATAAACCTTTAATAAAATACAGAAAGTAGAGTAAACGCCAGCTGGTGTATAGAATTTTAGTAAGATATTTTTATCAACCCAAAATATAATACTTTAAAATCATTCCATAAAATTTGACAAAACTTCATTAAATCATAATTCTATGGGTCTTAAGTTCAAATTACTTACAAAAATACAATCAGACATCACCCCATTATCATGCATAATACAGGTAAACATATATCTCACAGCAGCAGACGTCTTCTGGCTTTGTCCTTCAAAAAATCTTCCTTCAATAGTAGACTTGAGAAGGAACTGGGGTAATGGGGCAAGTTCAAAAGAAATTAGTGAGTTCCATAAAGATCTTAAGCAGAATACTAATAGCACAATTCAATCTTTCAAAAGAATCAATCAACATTTTAGAGTACACCCAATGGCATGTACAAAACTCAGATAGACTCAGTGCACCAATGATGTGTCACATGGGTGAATATTGTATGCCAACACAACATAACTCAGACATTCCATTTTCATACCAACCACATACCCAGAGTTCAGAGTCAGAGTCATATCAAATGTTTCTGTTTCATTTATATACATTCTCTCATTATAACTCTCAATTTATAATCATTCAGTAGCATGTTTAGTTGTGTTATGCCAATCCGATTTGTAAGAAATATATTTGCCTCATTAGAAACTACACAACATGTTTCCTTTAACTTCATTTCCGTAGATCATTTCATATCATTCTATTTATTTCAGAAACAGATTGTAGTAGCTTAACATGAAAATGGCCCATACTTTTTTTCTTAGACATACAGAACTCAAACTAATAACTCTGGACAGACAACCATTATTCACACATACAAACACTGGTCATCCTTTACAGAGTAAGAATACTTACCTTACAATATTATAAAGTAAAGATAATTACAACACATGGAAGCAAGCTCAGACATACAGAACTCAAACTAATAACTCTGGACAGACAACCATTATTCACACATACAAATACTAGTCATCCTTTATAGAGTAAGAATACTTACCTTACAATATTATAAAGTAAAGATAATCACACCACATGGAAGCAAGAATGAACTCACTAGAAAAATAACAAAGTCTAAATAGTAAATCCTTTGCCTTTGTCACTCTGACCTTTTGTAGCGTCTTGAGCTAAAAATAAGGTTATTTAAACATATTAGATTACTAATTCATCGAATCTAAGCATGCATGCATGAAACATTAACACTTAATGCAGAACTAGGAAGTTTCCTTCCTTACACACTAATCTAACACTTATGCATGTAGAATTGAAAAACATAAATAGACTTAAAAATAACCTAGGGTTCATCAGTAATTACTAGAGAGCTATGGAAAATCTATAAGTTGGCTGACTAAAGTGAACCCAATTTCAGACAGGTTTTCTGGACTTTGGTTTTCAAAAAATGAAAAGAAGATTAAGGAGTAAGATGTACACAAAGAAAATGTAAAGGTTTTCGGTGAATGCACTACTATCCTTATATACTTAAGCACGAAGATAAGGTTTAGTGGAAGAATCAAATAATTCAACTAACACTATTGATTCTCATGATTAAGTGCGCTTATAAAAAAAATTAAGTCTTTTCATCTACTATAGCTTAGTTCCATTCTAACTAAGTCTTAATTTAACTAACTAAATTTCCTTATTTAATAATAAATAAATCCATTCAACAGTAAACCAAGCAAGTTCACCAAAGCATCTGGGTGGCGTACACGTAACAGAAGAGTCCACCAAACCACAGATCTTCGTCAAGCAAAGAGTTTTCCAAATGGAGCATACAAAGAATTCTATACTTAACCAAAACAAACAATTCACTTACTCATCTCTACACTTAATTCACCAAAACACTCTAAATAATATTCAAATACTGAGACCTCGTCGGATGGGCTATTACATGCATGGTTAGTTTTTAGGTTAGTGACTAAATCATAAAAATTAGACTAAATCAAATATTAAAAACCTAGAATTGATGCCTCTAGGTGAATATTTAGACAGGTTAGACCGAGAGGGGAGCCTATTGAGCCAATTAGCTTGTCCCAATTTAGTTTAGTGAAGTTGAAAGATAAATCGGACTACGTCATCTAATTGGGTAAAATGACAACTGAAAAGTAAAATTGGACTAATTAAGAGTTTGTGTAATTTAGATCCCTAATCCAATAATTAACTAGCAACATGGATATCAACTGGCCACTTTATCTCATTGAATTGATATTTTTGCACCTATGTCAGTTGTTCAATTTAGCCCTCCTAGATGTAGTTTAGTGTAATTATTCTTTGATGATGATTTTCCATATGATACTGAGTGATTACCTAGCTAGACTTCCTAGTTGCATGCATTGTCATTATTAGTCACCTTATCATCCAATCTCTCTTGGGTTCGATCCTTGGAATACTCAAAATGTTCTATTGTAACACTTAAAAATATTATGATTGACCTATCACACTTGCACTCAAGCCACTTTAATTTATGATATTTTGTGCTAGTTCTTTGCTCGGCGTCTGTACACCAAGGCACGATCACCTATTCCTAAACACATGTACAAATATGGTTAAAGGGTTTATTGCTGTAGATAACACAATCACTCAAGTTCTATAAAAAAAATTAGTTTTCTGTAGTGCAAGAAACTATTTCTAAATCAAATTTTTTTAATAACTAGTATTAAAGCTAGGTTGTGGTATGTGTATAATGTCTACCTGTTTACCAAATTACTTCTCTCGCTCATTTGTTTGAGTAAATTGATGAGAAGTGTTATTTTTGCATTTGTGAGCATGTTTATGATTTGTATATATGAATGTATGGATTATAATTATTTTATTTTATTATAAAGTAATTTTGCCAAAAGTTGTGGTTCCTAAATTTTAGATCAGTTGTATTTTAAGTTTACTAATTTTTATGTTTGTAATTAGTAGACTTTCATCTCCACATATGGTTTTTTTGTGTAAAATTAGAAAAATCATATAAATTGGAAACGAACTAGGAATTTCAGTACCTTAAACTTTTTGGCAAAACCCAAAAAAGCGAGACGGGTGTGAAAAATAAAATAGAATAAAATAAATAAAAATAAAGAACACATAAATTTTACGTGGAAACCCTTTCGGGAAAAAAACCACGGGCAGAGGAGAAGAAAATTCACTATGTCGAAAAATTTTTACTCAAATACAAGAGGAATAGACTATGTCTATTTATAAGCTTGCAAAGCCATATTCTAGTAGGATTGAAACACCTTATCCTAATCAATATAAAATAGATGGAGTTTAATAAGGTTTAAAACCTTATTCTAAAATAAAATAAAAGAAGTCTAGTTCTATATGGATTTTACTTTTATTTTATTTTCCATCGTATTTTATTTAAATAAGAATTTGGGTCACTTAATTCTAACAATCTCCACCTTGACACAAATTCTCAATGAACAAGTTCTTCATCGCGAACTTTCAATAAACAAGTTCTTCACCTCTTCCAAAAACCCCTTAAGGGTTTAACTTCAACAATGAACACCAACCAAGTCTAAGCAATGCTCAAACTTGGTTATAGGAAGTGACTTAGTCATCATATCTGCAGGATTTTCATGAGTGCTAATTTTGCTCACAACAATATCACCACGAGCAATAATATCACGAACAAAATGATACCGAATATCAATGTGTTTTGTTCTCTCATGAAACATTTGATCTTTTATAAGAAAGATGGCACTCTGTTGTCACAAAATATCGTGCTGATTTGAAGGTCTTCATTGAGTTCACTAAATAGTCCTTCAACCAAATAGCTTCTTTACAAGCCTCGAGAATCGCCATGTACTCGGCTTGATTGGTAGACAAAGCGATCGTAGTTTGCAAAGTGGCTTTCCAACTAATCGCACAACTTCCGATTGTAAAGACGTAACTCGTGAGAGATCTTCTTCTATCAAGGTCTCCAGCAAAATCAGCATCAACATACCCTATAACTCCATCTTTAGTTCTTCCAAACTGTAAGCAAACATTAGTAGTGCCTCGTAAGTATCTTAAAATCCATCGAATCGCTTTCGGTGTTCTTTACCAGATTCGCCATGTATCGCTAAACTGCCTTGACCGCATATGATAAACCGGACGTGAACAAACCATAGCATACATGAGAGATCCTCTGCACTAGAGTATGGAACATGTGACATGTACTCAATCTCATTATCGATTGAGGAGATAAGGCCGATGAAAGTCCGAAATGGGTCGCTAAAGGAGTACTAACAGGCTTAGCACTCTGCATATTGAACTCGCAAAGAACTTTCTCAATGTACCCTTCCGACTTAGGTACAATTTACTTGCTTTTCTATCTCTCGAGAATCTCCATACCAAGTATCTTCTTTGCTGGTCCTAAATCTTTCATCTCAAATTCTTCACTTAGTTGGGCTTTAACCTTTCTTATCTCTTTTATCTTTTCTTCGCTATCAACATGTCATCAACATAAAGAAGTAGATACACAAAAGAACCATCCTTTTTTTCTTAAAGTAGACACAACTGTCAAAACTACTTCTTTTGAAATCATGAGAAGTCATAAAGGAATCAAACCTCTTGTACCCTTGTCTTGGTGATTGTTTCAAACCGTAAAGGGACTTTTTCAAACAAGCAAACATAGTCCTCTTTTTCGAGACTATAAAACCCTCCGGTTGTTGCATGTAAATATCTTCCTCAAGTTCTCCATGCAAAATGCGTTTTACATCTAACCGCTCAAGCTCCAAATCATGCATGGCCACAATACCAAGCAAAGCTCGAATCGAACTATGCTTAACAACTGGAGAGAACACATCTGTGAAGTCCACTCGAATTTGATTGTAACCCTTTGCAACAAGCCTTGCTTTATATCCGGGTTCTTCAACTCCGGAGTCCCTTCTTTCTTTTAAACACCCATTTACAACGAATGCCTTTTTACCTTTAGGAAGTTTTACAAGATCCCATGTTCTGCTTTTTGTGGAGTGATTCCATCTCCTCTTGCATAGCAAACATCCACTTTTCTCGAGTCTTCACACTAATCGCCTCGAATAATTAAATGGCTCTTGATTCGCATCTATATCTTCAGCCACATTTAAAGCATAAGCAACTAGATCAACCTCGGCATACTTCTTTGGAGGTTTAATTTCTCTTCTTGTCCTGTTTTTGGCGATAGAGTATTGCGGTGAAGAAGCAACTCTATTCTCAATTTTGTACTTGGCTTGAGGAGTTGATTCTGATTAATCGATGCTCCACCGCTTTTGGTTTTCTTTATTGGAAGAGTCTTTAAGAGATAAGTTAGGTAGCATAGCGGTTTCATCAAAAACAACATCTCTGCTAATCACAACTTTTCTATTTTCGGGACACCATAACTTATAGCCTTTTACACCACTTTATAACCAAGAAAACGCATTTAATGGATCTTGGTTCCAATTTTCCATTATCAACATGAGCATACGCAGACACCCAAAAATCTTTAAATCGAATAATTAGCGGGATTACTGCACCATACCTCTTGTGGCGTCTTTTTCTCAATGGCAGCGGATGGAGATCGGTTGATCAAAAACATGCGAGAGGTCGCTTCGCCCAAAATGACTTGTAAGTTGGCATTTGACAACATATATCGAACCTTCTCCATGATCGTTCGTTCATTCGCTCGCAACGCCGCTTTTTTGTGGAGTATGACGAATCGTCAAGTGTCTCATGATCCTTCGACTTGCACAATCTATTAAACTCATCGTAGCGTAACTCTAAGCCATTGTGCATGCGGAGGTATTTTATCTGCTTTTCCGTCTGCTTTTTCAATCATAATTTTCCAAGACTTAAATGTGGAAAACACATCGCTTTTCGCTTGTGAAGAACGCCCAAACTTTTCGGAAAAATCATCAATAAAGGTTAGCATATAATTAGCTCCACCTCTCGAAGGCACTCGACGGCCCCACAGATCGAATGGATATACTCCAACGCTTCCTTCGTGTTATGGATTCCTCTAGTGAATCGAACTCTCTTTGCTTCCCAAAAACACAGTGCTCACAGAATTCGGTTTGCAAGTTCCTTGCCCATTAAGAAGTCCTCTTTGCTTAATTACGCCATGCCATTCTCACTCATATGCCCTAGGCGATATGCCAAAGTTTAGTAATATCATCATCGACAAGGAAGAGGAAGCAATTGCATCACCGAATGAAGAGAACCTCAGAAACATATAACTTGGCAATCTTTCTTTGCCCTTTCATCACAACAAGGGACCCTTTGGAAATCTTTAAAACCCCATTTTCAATTGTGTATCTGCACTTTTGAATCAAGAGTACTCAACGAAATTAAATTTCTTTTCAATTCGAACATGCCGCACGTCACTAAGTGTTCGACAACTCCATCAAACATCTTAACTTTAATTGTTCCAACACCGCGATTTTACATGAAGCATTATTTCCCATCAAAACAACACCTTGAGATCATTGTTTCATAAGTTGTAAACCAATCCCGATTGGGACTCATGTGGAAGGTGCAGACTGAATCAAGTATCCACTCCTCGCTTACTTTAGAATCATTGATGAAGCAACTAGAAGTTCACCATCGCTGTAGTCTTCTACAACATCGCCTTCACCGAATTTTTCTCATTTGTTTTCCTTTTGATTCGCACCTCCCTTTTAATCTTATTTTGTAGCTTATAGCACTTTCAGATTTAATGTGCCCTTTCTTCTTGCGAAGTTGCAAGTTTTACCTCTGTTTGAAGATTTCGATCTACCCTTAGATTTACCACGAGGATTCCGTTCTCGTGTTCTACCACGATCATCATCAACATTCCGGTCTTGTCTCCCACGAACAATGAGACCCTCTCCCTGAGAGTTGGGTTTAACCACAAGATGCTTCATTTTATCATACGAGGTTAAAGAATCATAAACCTCATCAACTGTGAGAGACTCGCGGCTATATAAAATCGTGTCTCTAAAGGTTGAATAAGACGGGGGCAACGAACAAAGTAGAATCAACCCTAGATCTTCCTTATCATCTTGAACCTCCATGGCCTCCAAGTTTGAGAGAATTTCTTTAAACACATTAAGTGTTCGTGTCTGACGCACCTTCCTCCAAACGATGAGCATAAAGACGCCGCTTCATATGTAACTTGCTTGTTAGAGTTTTCGACATACATATTTCTAGCCTCTTCCATAATGCGTGGCGGTTTTCTCTTTCATCACATCCTGCAAAATTTCGTTGGACAAATGCAGATGTAATTGTGTTAATGCCTTTCGATCCTTACGCTTCTTCTCTTCATCTGTTAATGTCGAAGGCATCTTATCTATCCTAGCGGGCATCCTCTAGATCCATTTGTGCAAGAAGCGCTTGCATCTTAATTTGCCACAACGCAAATCGGTGTTGCGATCCAACAATGAAATTTCATACTTCAAAGACGCCATTACCGTGATCGAGATGAATAACCCTAAGCTCGATACCAATTTGTGAAAAATAAAATAGAATAAAATAAATAAAAATAAAGAACACATAAATTTTACGTGAAACCCTTTCGGAAAAAACCACGCGTAAGAGAAGAAAATTCACTATGTCGAAAAATTTTTACTCAAATACAAGAGGAATAGACTATGTCTATTTATAAGCTTGCAAAGCCATATTCTAGTAGGATTGAAACACCTTATCCTAATCAATATAAAATAGATGGAGTTTAATAAGGTTTAAAAACCTTATTCTAAAATAAAATAAAAGAAGTCTAGTTCTATATGGATTTTACTTTTATTTTATTTTCCATCGTATTTTATTTAAATAAGAATTTGGGTCACTTAATTCTAACAACGGGCCCATAAGCTAAACTGAGCGAAAAATGAATGAACCACGAACCGCCATGGATGGCTAACCAACATGTGATAGTGTGGGCGGAATTGCTTAGAGCACTGTCGGACCTACAGGAATAGCACAAAAGGCCATGGCGTTGTACTTTAGCCAAATGCACAGTGTGTAGGAGTTGTCGGAGCTTTACGCCCTAGTAGCCGTGTACAACTAGTGGTGATTGTCGAGCATCACGCCTAGCCGATCACACGATTGGGTGTATAGGCGAGTACATCGTGCCCTTGTCAGTTTCAACACTTAGCAGAACCAATCGCATGGCCGAGGCATCATGCACTAGCTAAGAGATGATCAAGCGGCCTATGCCACATATGGGCTAGGCATCATGCTCAATAGTCGGCATCATAAGAACAACAGTACATGCATGTCGCATGGGCTTGCTGCAAGACAACCGAGAGCATCAGATGTTGACACTTAATTGGGTGGGAAGTGTAACAGCGATGTCCAATAGTTTGCTAATGAAAACAACAAAAATGGTGGTTGGCTGATGGTGACCAAAGGTGATAGTTGTGGAGGTAATAATGAATTTTTGGTTTGAGGGATTTTAGTTATTTTGGTGCATAGGTTTTTTTGGGGTGAATTCAGGATTTTGGGGCTTTTATGCAAAAGACCCAAAGTATGTTCTGGTTATTTTGGTACATAGGTTCCATTTCTTCTTGCAATGCGGGTATGGAATTAGCCACTCACTTAGTAATTTCTTAACATGCAACTTATCCATCCATGGTGCCTCAAGAATCTTTTGTTTCTTGTTACACTTCCACAATCCAATACTCAAGGTGGCGGTTCTCCTTGCACCATAAAAGATGAAAATGACTTCAAATTGCTTGATTAAAGGTTAAAATTGTTAGATTTTTTATATTTAAGATCAAATTGATTGATTTGGTAAACAGTAGAGATTAAATTTGTCATTGGACCAATAAAAAAAAGTCAATATCAACTTCTATCACTCATTTAGTGATAACTAATGAGAGAGTGATTAAAATATTTAATTTTAAAAATTTAATTATTAAAATAACAAATAATATTTAAATAACTAAAATAAAAAAAATATAATTGGTAAATTCAACCCTTAAAAATTAATTACTAATGTAGTAAATAATTATTAATTTAAATATGAAAATATTAAATGTAGAAAAATTTGAAAAATCGTTGTCATAACTATATCCACAGCGCACAAGAATCTAAAAAGAGGGTGGTACAGTTGAATTTTTAAGCAAGGACCGCCCCCCACCCCCCCACCCTCCCATATATATGTGGATGAAAATGGCACTATCCTAACCTACTCTTTATTTAACATCCATGAAATTCTCCTTTCTCTTTACTCTATACTCATCGCTATGATGTTCTTCAGGTTCTGCCTTAGCCTTTAACTATGTGCTCGAAATTCACTATCATCAAAATTTGTGGACCTCACCCTTCCATCAAACTAGCCACAGCTTTTGCTTATAAAGAGAGGGCGAAAGCAAAAATATGATATGCATAATTTCTATCATCTATTTACACTTCTATACTTGTTATATATATGGCTATCACACATACCCATATGAAAATTATATACTAAAAATATAGAAAAGTGTCTAAAAATAACATACAATAAATAATAAAAATAAAATTTAAAATTAATTAATAATAACACATGAAATATGTATAATATTAAAATAAATAATATATTAAATTATAAGTAAAATGAAATTTAAACACGTAATACATCATATTAAGAATTCTAAATGCAAGACAATTATTTATCATGATATTATCATCAATCTTGAGTTAGTGTCAAATTGATTTATGATACCAACTCAATCAATAACATTATCAATATATACAATTGGAGGTAATAAAGTATGCATAATAAAATTAAACTGTATAAAAATAAAAATAAAGTTTAATACAATTGGCATGAATTCAAATCCCAACATAAGTATATTTTTATTGTTTTTAATTAAAAACTTAAACACCGTCAAATAATATAACTTACTTTAAATAAGGGAAGGCATTTTTGTAATTTCACAACCTAAATCAAGGGCTTAAATAATATTATAAAATAAATATTTTTGGCTAAGTTAGCGTCACCCATAATCGAGTCCCAACTCGGTTATTAAATTATCAGAATGTTATTATTTTGATAAAACAACTCATATTAATTTGAGAGCATTTTATATTTTTTTATGTGAACTTCTAATGATATTTAAACATGAGACACCCATAACATTTATTTTCTTAATTTTACCATTTCAACCAAAGTGTTATTTGGTTTTAAATAAATATATTATATAAAACTTTTCACTGAGTTTATGTCTTGAATTAACTAAATATCAACTCAATTAAAAAAAATCTAAAATAACATTTTAACAAACAACAAATATTTATTTCAAAGGTGTTTATGTATTTTTTTAATAATTTACAAATACAATTTTGAACCTTAGGCTTTAATAAAGAAAAATTCAACCAATACTCTAAAATAATATTAATCTTTTTTATATAGTGTTTATAATTACTCATAACTTTTTTAACATTTAAATAGGAAAATAAACACGTTTTAGCATGCTCAAGCTTATGTCCTCTATAATAGCAATAATGTAAATGGCAACCGAGTTAAGACTCATTCAACTCAAAAATATATTTTCTTTTAATTAGAAATAAATTTATAAATATATATATTTTAAAAATTCTTGTGATATAATCTAATAAGTAATAAACTCAATTAGTAAAATAACAAAAGTTTATGTGCATTAGTATTCTATTATCAACGAAAATTGAAAAGATAAAATTATTACATGTTTTAAAAAATAAAATTAACTATAAAGCGCATGACAATTTCTTTAATTTATATTATATTTAAAATTTTGATATTATAAATCAAAATGATTAAAATATTTTATATTTAAAAATAACAAATACTTTTTATATTTTTATATAAAATTTATATGTAAAAATTTTAAATCAACTCTAGCTAAAATTTTATCCACATTTGTCATAATTTAATTTTATTAAAAACTGTTATAAGTGGGAGTTAAAACGTTACATTGCGAAGTGCCAAATGACAAATGACAAATCGCAAATTGATTTATTTATTTGTAATTTATGAAATATTGAAATTTGATTACTAAAACTTGATATTAATGGAAAGGATATTTTGGATTTAGGTTATATTTAGGAAAATCATCCAAACATAGCAGTGCGATACGCAATATTTACTTAATGGAATAGAATGAGTTTAGGAAATCGTAATCTACTTCTGCCCTAAAATATTTAGCTTCTTACTCTTACCAAAATTCATTAAAAGCTTAACTAAAAGGAATTTATATTTTTGGCAAACTTGTAAATTGAATTAAATACTATCTTGAAAAATAATTGCCAATAACGTATCATTTTTCTTACTATAATTATATTAAATTCCAAAACTTTAAATTAATAAAAATCATTAAACAAGGTAAGATTCTTAATTAAAGGGTAACTCACAATTCTATTTTATAAGAAAAGTAAGTTTTTCGTTATTTAATGTACAATTTTAAAGATTCCAAACCAAGTATACTTGTGTTATGTTTGTATTATTATATTTTATAATTCCTTGTATCAAAACAAAATCTTATAATTTACTGTAATATTACACTTCAAATTTATATCATATTCATATTAATTTTGGTGATTTATTTTTAATCTTATTAATTAAAAATATATATATATTTTTTGTTTGTTTGTTTTGAGAGGAAACGAGGGTTAGTTGTAGAATGAAAAGAGAGGGTATTCTGGATATGGAAATTTCATTTATCTCCGCCAAGTTCCAGCAGTTATATATTTTTCTACAAGTACCCTTTTCTTTGTTTTTCTATCAACTTAGCCAATGCTTGCTCACTTTCACTCATTCCCCTAATCACTGCAAACAGGATCTCTTCTTCTTCTCCGATCACCGGTGTCTGCTCAGCGCCATATTTTGATCGGATAAGTTACGGTTCCAACGTTATATCTCTGTCTGAATTGCTTTTTTCCTCTCTTTTTTTTTTAATTTTATTTCCCAAAAAATGGCGTCTGAGGATGTGAAAAGAAGCGAGTCTGCGGTCTCGACGATCGTGAATCTGGCGGAAGAAGCGAAGATAGCTAGCGAAGGAGTTAAGGTGCCGAGCCATGCGTTGCTTAGTATTTGCAAGTCTCTTGTTGCTGGTGGTGTCGCCGGTGGAGTGTAAGTCCCTTTCTTTCTTAAGATCCGCTCTTTGCCTTTCCTTTTCTTTTTTTTTAATCTTCGACTAGTTTGATCGTGTTTTTTTGTTTCCTCCGATAATTTTTTGGTCCTTTAAGTTAATTCATCTATTTTTTTTTGAAAACTTTCTTTTTCCTTCTTGTTTTTGCTTGTTCAACTCAGTATCATAATTTTCCGCTTTTAGAAAAATAATGTAACCTTTTTTTTTATATAAACTCATTTACTTTTTCTGGAAAGCACTGATTTTCTTAACAGGACTTGTTAACTTTGAAATTGGAAAATCGAAGTATGCTTCTTTTTCCTCTATTATGTTGAATCCAAGAAAATATGTATTTTTGGTTAAAATTTAATTACTCTTTATTTTTTTATGATGAAAATGTTCTTCAATATGTTTAATTCTCTGTTTTATGAATCTTTTACTATTGATACTCTAATTATGTAAAATATTGAATTGGGGTCTCTTCTTCTTTTGGTATTTGTGAATAAGGGATGATAACCATGTAAAGGTCACTGTTTGGTATTTATTGGTAATGATGTGGAAATTCTTGGAGATGCAAAATGGTTTTTTAAAGTAACAGTTACTTTGTCACTGAATTAACGTACGTTGATTCTTCAGGGGAAAAAAAGGCCTTTTTCATCATTTAGGATTTTAATAGGTTGTGAGGTGTTTTCAATATGGTTTCTCTCTGTTTGTATATTTCCACTCCCAGTAAGAGGCATGGTCGTTAAAATTCAGGGATATTGACTATGGTGCCATTTGATGCTTGGAGAAATTTGATGGTTACTTTTGTGGCCTTGCTGTTAGTTCACTGGAGGGCCTGAGGGATGGTTGACTCTTTTGATGTTGATAAATGAAGAATATATTCATTCCATTTTCTAAACCCTTTGCTTGCAACTTTTGTTGTCCTAAAAATGGTGGGAATGGTACGGAAGATCTGAGGATGAAATATTACCCTGTTGCCCTTTGGATGCTTTTTTTCATTTGACCTGATTGCACCTTCTGCTATGGTCATGGAATACTTTTGTATCTATATTGTATTATTATAATGTTTGACTTTCCATTTCCATTGCCAGCTTGCTTTACTTAGTGTATGTTGTATCTATTTCAGGTCACGTAGTGCTGTTGCTCCCCTAGAAAGATTAAAAATTTTACTTCAGGTAGTTTATGTTATCATCATCATTTGGTCCTTATCCATTAAGTTCTCATTTTTTGCAATGCTATAGTTTATAGCCAATGCCTCCTTGTTCTTCCTAGTGAAAGTTCAACATATTTTCTATTCTCAATTTTGTTACTGCTGGTGATAATCAGAGCTTTAACTACATTGTATATGTCCTAGAGTATTTCTATTATAGAGTAGCTGTTTCCATTTTTTTACAGCCTGTAGATTGACAGGATTTTCTTTCCGAGCCTGCAGGTTCAGAATCCTCATAGTATAAAATACAATGGAACAATCCAGGGTTTGAAATACATATGGAGAACTGAGGGTTTCAGGGGAATGTTTAAAGGAAATGGTACTAATTGTGCTCGCATCATTCCTAACTCAGCAGTGAAGTTTTTCAGCTACGAAGAAGCCTCTAAGTAAGCCTTGGCAGTTCCTTTCTTCACTATTAACCTTCAGTTATTACCACAGTACAAAGTTTGAGCTAATCTCTTCCTTTTTGCTTCTTTCTAAATACAGGGGGATTTTATACCTATATCGGCAGCAATCAGGAAATGGTATGCCTTTATAATAGCACTATACTTGTAAATATTCTTGAGATTTGAAGCTGATTGTTACTATTCAATTTCATTTACTGTTGTGCAATTATTGAGGCAAAGAAGTACTGTACTGTTAGTGAACTTTGTGTATTGAATAACTAATTTTGTGTTATAAGAAATAAGTTCACTGGATGTTATTGACAAAGACTGTGCATCCCTTTCTGTCTGCATGTGGTACCTGTAATGTTGATGATCTTGTATTAGTTACCATGATGCTGTTGTCTTTCTTAAACTAATTCATGTTTTCTCTGCCAAACATTGGTGCTGAATGGGGAAAAAAATGGAATTTGTTATATGGCCCTGATTGGCAGAAGATGAGTTTGCCTTTTCAGTGGTTATGGATGTTGTGCTTACGTACTTGTTACTTTATTGATTTTACCTTATCTTACAGAGGATGCACAATTCACTCCACTTCTACGCCTTGGAGCTGGTGCATGTGCTGGAATCATTGCCATGTCAGCAACTTATCCAATGGATATGGTACGAGGTCGTCTAACAGTTCAGGTATTTGTTTTGAGTTTCTGTTACCTTAATTGATATGACTTACGTCAGATAACTCTCATGCCTGAAGATACAGGCCTGCCTCTTGTTATCACTTTGGTGGCTAATGTTCATGTGTTATATTTGCAGACTGAGAAGTCGCCTCGCCAATATAGAGGAATCTTTCATGCTCTTTTAACAGTATTAAGGGAAGAAGGACCCCGTGCATTGTACAAAGGCTGGTTACCATCTGTAATAGGAGTTGTAAGTAAAACTCTTATGGCGTTGAAACCTGCACTCTTTAATGTCTATTGCACTTCAGGAATCTGCATTCAGATAGACGTAGACATCTGCTAGGATGATGCGTTCTGTTTCTAGCCCTTCCTAAATTTCTGCTTATGTGTTGGGTTCGTTATTGCACATAGCTGTTCATTGGCAAACAATGGTCTATTCCCTTTCACTTTGCATCTGTTTTGGCCTTCAATAAGGGAAGAATCATTCTCCTTATGTTTGTATGCAAAGGCCTAAATGACTTTTATGATGTTTATAGGTACCTTACGTCGGTCTTAATTTTGCTGTTTATGAATCTCTGAAAGATTGGCTGATCAAAAGGAAACCCCTTGGGCTAGTTGAGGACTCTGAACTGGGTGTCACAACAAGGCTTGCATGTGGAGCTGCTGCTGGAACCATTGGCCAGACGGTTGCTTACCCTCTTGATGTCATTCGACGCAGAATGCAGATGGTGGGCTGGAAGGATGCTGCTTCAGTTGTCACCGGTGATGGGAAGAACAAGGCCCCCATTGAATATAATGGTATGGTTGATACATTCAGGAAAACAGTGCGCTATGAAGGTTTTGGAGCATTATACAAGGGTTTGGTTCCGAATTCAGTGAAGGTTAGTCTAACATCTTAGTCTCTGCAATCAACTTCTCTATACCCAACAGCATAATAAATGCTCTTCCCATCCCATTTTAGGTGGTTCCATCTATAGCAATTGCATTTGTCACGTACGAGTTGGTGAAGGATGT
Organism: Gossypium arboreum; assembly: GCF_025698485.1. Taxonomy (NCBI): domain Eukaryota; kingdom Viridiplantae; phylum Streptophyta; class Magnoliopsida; order Malvales; family Malvaceae; genus Gossypium; species Gossypium arboreum. The sequence continues at coordinate 42,499,231 of NC_069077.1, read as the reverse complement.
ACTTGGAGTTGAGTTAAGGATATCTGACTGAAGGAACTCCCAAGAGCTTGGTCAATCTTTTGTGTTCATTTTGATGAGCAAGAATTATTTTGCTTTTAAAGGAAAGGTAGGAGGATATTTAGAGCTCACTTTTAGTATTTTTTTAATGTCTTCCTTATAGCTATTGTCTTCTTTGCTCTTAGGTTTTCAGTTTTCATATTCATATATGCTTTTGCCAATAAGTATTTTTTGGGAGGTTATCAGAAAATAGTATATTCATTAGGAAATGATGCAGCCGATACACATTCTGATAGATTTCGCTTTTAGTGAACTTAAAATGTTCTGTTGCCAAGTTATATTCATGATTATTCTAATAAATACATGCAACAAATTAAACATTACCTTAGGATGTTTTTATATCAACAGCTCAACTTGATTGGAAAGGAACATATGAAAAGTGATACATAATGCAAATCTAGAATGAACATAATAATGAAATGAAATATATCAAGGACTTCCTCTAGGTTGTTGCCCTTTTGGACCCTGACAGTTTTAGAGATTATTTCCTTTAGGTCATCACATACGGTAGTATTAAATCCACATGCACAACTGCCTAATGGCGTCCCTCCTCTTCTCTTAGACCCAGTATACTTGATCCTTCTCTTTCTTAGCCAGCCATCTCTAAGAATTCCACCTTCACCAACTGCTTGATGGCTTTCAGCAGATTATTTTTCTCTTCTTCCTTATTTTCCTTAATATAGCTTCTCAACTCTTGCAATTTATATTCTTATTCTACCTGATGTTCTCTCTTGCAATGTAGATTCTTATTCTATCTGATGCTTTAGTTGCTCAATCAAATTAGTCATTTCATTCATCAGCTGCTTCTTTTCACTCTGTCCCTTTGACCCAACACTTAGCAATCCTTAGTTCTTTCGATGTTTCTTCAACATGGTGGTCGTAGTTTCCATAGCCATGTTCAAATTTACGGATGACAGCTTTCACATTCTCTGAGATATCAATGATCATCCTGGAATGGGTGTTTTGATCTTTTCTTCAATCATTTTTTGTTCTTCAAGGAACTTTGCTTCTGCTTTTTTGAGGCTCTCTTCATTCTCTGTGAACAGCTGTTCTGTGACTCGAAGCTTTTGGTTTGACAAGCAGAGCTTAACTTCAATTGTGTGAACGTTCTCGACTAAAGTACTCAGATCATCACCTTTTATTTCTAAATCTCTTTTCAAGTCTTCAATAATTTGCTCCAAATCAGCTACTATTTGATGGTTGGATTGAATGTTCTTAATTGTGCTCTCCAGCCATTTCTTGCATCTTCCTTTCCGTGACTTCAATAGTTGCCTTGCAGTCCTGTAATGAAGTTTCAAGTTGTTTGTACTTCTCGCCTAGCTTGATCTGTAATCTGGTTGACGAAGTAATTTTCCCATCGCCTTTTGCTTCTAGATCTGTTCGAAGGTCCTCATAATTTACTTCAGATCAGCTGCCATTTGACTTTTAGATTCTATGTTTCTATGGAATTCTTCTGGTGATTCTTCCATCTTACTTTGTGCAGCTTCAAGTTTACCTTTTCTATGTCAGTCACATAATCTGAAATAGTTCGAGTTTTTCTCTCAAGCTGCAGTTCCAGTTCTGCTTTCTGGCTATGCAGGGACTCCAGCTCCTGTTGCAATGTGTTTAACTGGTCCATTAAGCTCTTGATGCAAGTTGATGCTTCATCACTTCTAAATACAATATGTTCTTCCATCTTAGCTTTTTGGGTCCGTAGCCTCTTCATGTCCAGTAGCAGTTTATTGGTCTGTACTGTCAAGTTCTCATTATCCTCAAGTTTCTTCGTGAGAGTCAAAAGCTCCTTTTCTCTCTTTTGTGACACCATCTCAGGTTCTGAAATTTGGGATTGCAGTCCTACATTTTGCTCTGCCAAATGTTTTGCTTCAATTGCTTTGTTCTCTATCTGCACTTCCATATCTCTGTTTGTTGTTCTCAATAATTCCAGCTCTTGCTCCAAGCTTGTCATTTGTGCCTCTAATTCTTTTATCTGAACAGATGGTTGATTTCCATGCACCTCATGTAATTCTGTGAGCGTGAAAAGTTCGCTTATGAATTTCCTCTTTTGATGGACTCAAGTCAGCTGAGTTGTTGTATTGTGCTCCGCGCCTGCTGAACCTCATCTGAAACCTCCAAAAGTTGAGTTTAGGGACTTATTTTCTTCTGAAGCAGCATTAAGACTGGCTCAATTCAGAAATTTGCTGTTCTGCAGATTCCAGCTGTTGCTGCATGTTGGAAACTTCCAAACATTTTCTAGCTCTTGCTTTAGAGTTAGTTTTTCCTCTTTCAGCCAATCAATTTCTCTTCCCAGATCTTTAAACTCTTCGCCGTCTTCAATTTTTTTAACAGCCATATCTTTTTTGTGGAATTAAGTTATTGTTTTCTCTATTCAGATCTTCCAATCTCCGATTCACCTCATCTTCCATCTTAGCAGCACTCTCTGGTTTATGCCTCAGCACTTCATTCTCAACCACAAGTTTTGATTTTCTGCGCTCTGTTCTTTCAGATTCACACTTCAACTTTCTGATGATTTCCTCCGCTTCTCGCACCTTGCTTAAAGAAGCTAGATAATCTGATTTAAATAGAATACCATGTTAAGCTGACTGGCATTTTGAAATATCCAGGAACCAGAGTTAGTGGTAAAATGTAGAAATTACCTAGTTTACTTCCTTTAAGCTGTTCATCCTTTTTGGGGTCAACATGATGCACTAGGCACTTCATATACTCCCTAACAATGCTTGGTCATCTCTTAGTCAAATTAGGACCAGATTACCGATTAATTTCTCTCAGCAAGTGTGCAGAAAGACAATCTCATCTCGAGCATGACCTCTGAAAAGCGGAATTAAAGATACCTGGTCGTAAGTTTCAAACCATGTCATCAAGAAACTGTAAATGATTGACTGCAAAAGTTGTAAACATATAACGTCAATGAGAACCCTGTAGGTGTTTGTCCGTGGCTATTAACATGTAATGCAGACACGGTCGACTTGAATCAAGCTTTGGCTGTAGTAGAGTTCACTGTAGCAACACTAACATCAATTGCGCACCCTGTCGACTGTACTTTCTCTCTGATGACTATGCTCTTTTGGCATTTGCGCTCTGAAGCTACGGAGATCAACCCCTCGTGTTCTGCTCTTCATACTTCTAGCACTTTGGTCTTCCAAAGTTTGTCTTACTCCAACGATTAGAGCCCAGCAATTTAGCATTCTAGCGTTTCGTGCCCACAAGCATTTACCAGAAATGATTTGTAATGTTGCTACTAAGATCCATCATGCATTGAAGGCTATGAAACTAATTTTAGTTTATCGGGAGCATAATCTGAAATATAAAATATGCCAAGTTTTATTTGCATACCTTTTGTACCCACCTGAAACAGGATTTGAATTACTTAACTCCATGTTCTGCACCAATCAACTCAACAGTACATTATACAAATTTCACCCATCAACTCAACAGTACATTATACAAATTCAATTTTATTCCAAGGAGTCCAGAAAGATCAATAACAAGAATCCACCAATGTTTTGTTCCCATGAATGTTCAATAGCTCACATTTTTCTGTTTTTCGTATGCCAAGCATTAAGTTTCAGAAAAAATGCCCAATTTACTAACCTCTCGAACAACGTCAAGCAATAGAATCCATACGTCCACTAGTATATTTAGAAATTAGTAGTCCTCCTACGGCCATAAAACCAATGAAGCAAACTAACTACTATACCAAAACGGAATATCTGACTTTGGAAACAACAATCTCTTTTAAACTTAAAGAAGTTGGGAACTGGTTTTCATTAAATAATAATAAAAGAAAAACTATCTGATACAAACAATATGATCACAGCATCGGTCCACACCACCAACATAACGAAAGACTCTGTTAGCAACTAAAAGTAGCAAGTGACTAAAATTATGAAGTGATTACAGCTATTCAAAGGTAATTTAAAATTCAAAATTTGTGTTATGGTACTGACATCCCTCCAAATTATAATGTAAGTTTTAATTGTAAAAAAAAAAAAAAAAAAAAAAAACGCAACGAACACATGCAATTACTGCATTATTTTTAACTATAATCATAAATAAACTTGTTAAAATCGCATTGGATCAAGAATGAATCAATATATTGATTTAGAGCAAATAAAAAAATTATTAACTCATGAATCAATACGGATAAATTGAACTACAATAAATAAAAATTGTTTATTTGAATTTTGTAATTTTTAAAATATTTATAAATTCTGAATAAATTATTTAATTAAAACTAAGCCGGTAGTTGGCAAAATAAGGCCTAAAGGTCGTTTTTTAATTAGGGTTTTGGGTTGATTTTAAATTTACTTAGGGATATAGGTCAATTTTGTTAGAAAGCGCGTCCAACTGTTCTCTCTCTTAGGGTTAGGGTCTTTATTTTATTATGGTTAGGGTTTTTTGTTTAGGGTTTTAGGGAAGTGTTCAAGGTTTTCGACGAAAATTCTTAGGTAGTTTTGGGAGGCTGGGATGTGATAATGCGCCTCAGCACACATACATTTCATATGTTATAGCGGGATAGGACTATGATCTTAGAAATCCATCATGGGGAAATTCGAATTTGGGGTAATAATGCTTGATATGATCAGGGGTCGAAGTCAACGTAAAGGTCCCAATCGGCGGCCATGATGCGGTCACGGGTTCGAGTATAATCGAGGGACTAGGCGGCGGTCGTTACACGGTCAGAAGTTCAAGCTTTTTCGATACTCGCAAACAATGTCCTATATATTCTATACATAAAATTGAGGTCATAATCATACGGAAAAACTCTGCGGAGTTCCGGTTTTATCAATATATTTTTTCTTTATCACCAAGCAATCGGTATGTAACACCCCCTACCCGTATTTATTGTCGGAATAGGGTAAGAGGCATTACCGGAGTTTACTGAACATTTTCAGATAATTTTGAGTCATTTATTATTCATATTTTGAAATAATCATAACGTCTCTCTATTGGGCCCTCGAAGCCTAAAACATATATTAGAAATCAACTGGAATAAAATCGAGATCATAAAAAATTTCGCAAAATCTTAAATTATATTTTCATCTAAGTACTTACCATTTCAATGCTCCTTATAATTAAACATGTTACCATTCAATCAATAGCTTGGCACTTCTCTAAGCGTCAAACAACAACATTGTTAGTATACTTGCACATATTTCATATAAATTCAACATTGATATACCTATTTTCTCAACATATCACACTTGAGTTTAATAATAGTCTCAACTTACATAATTTCCTTGTATCAACATATCAAAGATAATTATATATGTACATGTCACAAAATATATTATTCTCTTCTTGTTTCTTCATAAGCATATATCATTCATTTCATTATATCAATATTTCATGCACCATCATTTCCTTATATCTTGTATATATTTATTTCGGTAATAGTTCAGTATTAAACTTAACATAAATTAAATTCCATGTACCTATACTTATTTCATTTATCTATCTTCTTAATTATTTCATACAACTATTTTGTACATATATTTCCATATGACCAATTCCTGTAAACATTTCACACAACCATTTCATATAACCATTCCATCTGATACATATTACTTGAATATCGATTGTTCAATAGATATCTTGGCGTTTCTCTTCCTCGATCTTATTTATCTTCGACATGATGTCATAGTATCTTTCAACTATGGTTTTACTCGTTTTTCTGTCATGTTGCCATGGTATCTTTCAACCATGGTCTTATTCATTTTCCCGTCATGTTGCCATGGTATCTTTCAACCATGGTCTTACTCATTTCATGTCAGGTTGCCATGGTATCTTTCAACCATGGTCTTATTCATTTCATGTCAGGTTGCCATGGTATCTTTCAACCATGGTCTTACACATTTTATTTTCAACCATGGTCTTACACATTTTATATCAGGTTGCCATGGTATCTTTCAACCATGGTCTTACACATTCCATATCAGAGAGCACACTCCCGCGAACCTCATCCTTTACAGTGGGATTACCGGTCCAGGCTAAATCCCTCGCAACGACAATTACTCTAATGAGCTTGGATCGAATTACCGTCCGGGCTAAATTGAACCTAATTCGGATTACCCGTCGGGCTAAATCCATTTTCCACATATTCTTCGGAGGGCTATATCAGATAGGATCACCCGTCCGGGCTAGATCCTTTTACCGTCAATTCCTTTTCGAGATCCATCGAATTTTCCTTCCATTCAACCGGATTTTTCCCTTTTTTTCAAATATATCAATGTTTCATAAATTTCCATATAATGAACATTCAAATCATATTCATATAAAAAAACATACATTTCAAGCATTTAAGAATATAATTCAAGTTACACGAACTTACTTAGCGAAATTGCAGAAATATCAAGATTAAGGGGCATTTTGGTAATTTACCATTTTTCCAATTTTCACCCGATCTTAAATTGAAAATTTTATTCAATTTATTAATTTAGATAATAAAAAATTCATTCCCTTCAATTTGGTCATTTTTGACATTTTTACAAAATTACCCCCTGAAGTTTTACTTTTATTCAATTCAGTCCTTAAGCCTAAAACATGCAAATTAGCCATGCTAGTTGGATATTCATATATATTTTCCTCCTCCTCTCCATTCCACATCCTTAATGTATATAACACACTTGTAAGTAACATTATCTATAATCTTTATTATTTACTTTTATGAATATTCAAGCTGTCCATCTGTGTCATAGTCACTAAATTATTTATATATGGAGCTATATAACTTCAAATTAAGATCCGATAATTTTCCCTGAAACTAGACTCATATATCTTATTACCATAAAATTTTCAGAATTTTTGGTTTAGCCAATAAGTACAGTTTATTCTTTAAATTTACCCCTGTTCTGCTGTCTAACAGTTCCGACTCTTCTTCACTAAAAATTAATTATATCCTCGTATAAGATTCAAATGATGTTTTCGTTTGTTTCTATGGAAAGTAGGCTCATTAAGGATTCTAAACATATAAATTTAAGCCCATAATTATTTTTCTCCAATTTTTTATGATTTTCCAAAGTCAAAACATGGGAACCATAAATCATTCTAACCTTGTCTCATAAAATTTATTATATCTCATGATTCACAATTCCATTGCTTACATCGTTTCTTTTATAAGAAACTAGACTCAATAAGCTTTAATTTCATATTTTATTCATGCTCTAATTCAATTTATACAATTTTTTGTGATTTTTCAAAGTTACACTACTGCTGCTGTCCAAAACAGTTTTAGTGAAAAATGTTGATTTCCATTTTGCCCCAAATTTCACAGTTTATACAATTCAGTCCTTGCTCAATTAACCCCTCAATTGAGATAATTTTTCTCAATTAATACTTTAGTATATCATTTTAAACTTCTTCATAACCCCTAAAAATCAGAACTTTAGCATTAGACATTAATTCCAAACTCTTTCTTAATTAGGTCCTAAAATGAATTTCCATCAATTTTACTTGATAAAATCATCATATACCAAAAGTAAAGCTTCAATTCTATGATTATTCATCATATTATTTCAGCACTCATCCATAAAAACTTTAAAAATTAGCCATGGAATCAAAAATTAATGAAATAGTAAGTTGGACCCAATTGTAAAATTCCAAAAACATAGAAATTTCAAGGAGAAAGCAAGAATTAAACTTACATGAAGCTAGAGCATGAAAACCAGCTTGAACCCCCTTCCATGGCTATTTTTCAGCTGATGAATATGAAGAGAAATGAAGAGAATTCTAGATATTCCAATTTAGTCCCATTTTTATTTAGCTAATTTTGGCAATTTTCCAATTTTGCCCTTATTTCACCCATTTCCTCATTTTTCTCAGCTATTGCCGCCCAAAATATCTCCTTTGGGCTTATTTTCACTTTAGGTCCTTCCGTATTTGACAATTGAGCTATTTAATCCTTTTAGCAACTTTTACACATTCATATTTAATCCTTTTTATTTAATTGACTGCCCAAACGTCAAAATTTTCTAACGAAATTTTAATACTGCCTTATTGACATTCCATAAATATTTATAAAAATATTTATGGCTCGGTTTATAACATCGAGATCTTGATACCTCTTTTTCTCAATTTCTTGACCAAATAAATCTTTATAAAACACAATTTACTATTCTAAAAATCTTTTAAAAACTACATTTGGCTCGTAAATATTAAATAATATAATCTACAAGTTCATTTGTTGGATTTGATGGTCTCGAACCACTATTTTTGACATCGTTAAAATTTAGGCCATTACACGGTATCTATAACCTTTCATTCTTTTTCGAAGGCCGACATCACGGTGGACACAAGAAGGCTTTCAAGAGGAGAGTAAATGTTCTGGCACAGTAGAGGTCAAACTCGAGTCAGCGCAGCAACGGTTGTAGTTATTAATGGGTTTTGTAATAATGACAACCGTTGTCATTCCGAAAGGAGCATCACCTTTACTGCACCATAATAGCTGCTCTCCATTTAAGAGTCCTCTTGCGTCAATGACGATGCCGACCTTCGAACAAGAATGAAGGTTAAAGGTACCGATTACCTGGAAATGGAGAAAAAAATTACACTGATTATAGCTAGAAGCTCCAGAGTTTTTCCGTATGAATATGCCCTCAAACTTATGTATGTTATTTATAAGGCATCATTTTTAGGTATTCAAAAAGATTGAGCTCATGGTTGCGTAACGACCGTCAACTGGCTCCTCCGTTATACCCTAATTCATTATCGCATAACAGTTGTCGATTGAGACCTCCACATCGACTTCCACCCTTTATCGTACAAAGAAAAATCACCTCATAACCAACTTCCCTAGGATAGGCTTCGAAGGAAATGATCCCATCTCAGCATGATATATGAAATGTGTGTGACTTAGAGCGATATTGCATCACCAACTACTCAAAAATACCTCAAACCTAAACAAAATATCCTTTGCAGTCAGAATTTTTAAAACTGAGAAATGGTTTATAGTGGAGAAATAAAGGGATTTGAGAGAAATTATATGAGAGAGGGATGAAGAAGCTTTGTATGTAAGAGCCTTCTATAGGCACATGAAAGGGTCCGTTTGTAAATGATCATATTCAAAGTGCGTTGAAACATATTCTAAATGTGTTGAAGTGTTTAAATGTCTAAAATATTTGAAGAGTCAGGCTTTTTAGCCCAGGGAATAGTGAATTTGTTAGAGAAAACTTGCCCAGCCCCCTAGTTGCGCGAGCTTTTTATAACCAATTCATTATTCCCCCAACAGAAACCATATTTTCATATGACTGTTGTGCACATTATGAAGTACAGAATCTCGATAATATTATGAGTTCTGAATGCGTGATGAAAATTATTTGTACCATACACTATGCAGCGAATGTGTACATTTGTAAAAATAATTCATAGTACGTATTCTCTTTCTCCCTACATAATTCTCTTATAAAATGGGCATAATTTTCATAACATTTACACACATCAAGTTAATATCAAATAACTCTCAACTTATTTTTTTTTTGTGTTTATTCATCCAAACCGTAACCAATATTGAAATGAGTTGATGAGTGAAATTTGTTATATACTACAACGGTCAAATCTATAATACAGATTTTTGGGGTAGTGTTTGTAGGAGAGAAGTCCGTGGAATTAACGTTCAATAGTACCATTCAAATGCGTGAGCTACAAACTAAAATCAGGAGAAAAGTCGGGGGATCGAGCCAAGGAAGAATTACGAGGTTACATTGTAGATTTCTAGCATCTGTTGGCCCTTATAAGTATGAGCTATTCGATGTGATCATCAAGACACATCTCGAGACGATCATATCATCGCACGTCTCAATTGGAAATGTTGTTATTGAGTTATACGTTAAATTCAACGAAGCTGATAGATCTAGCCCATCTTTGACCTCCGTCGTGACAAATACGGGTATCGAAGTTCAAGCAGAAAGTCCTACTATACAATTGTGCAATGGGTTTTCTGGTTTCCTTCAAAGTAGCTACTATGATGTTCCCAAAACATCTATAGACAGACACTCATTGGTCTCTGGCATCGATCTAAACTTTGGGGATCAGTTCTAATCGGGGTATCAGTATAACCCAAATGTAGATACTCGCGCTCGACATTCAATCAGTATATTTGATTTCAAGTTTGATACTAGGTTGATGTTATGTGGCAGAAGTAGTTATATAGGGGGATCATCGACGTACATCGGTCATTAACCCAAAGATTATTTTAACGGGTACATAGATTATAGAAGAATCGATGACATACTCCTTTTGACGGGAGTCGGTGAGGGTATGTCCAACACTGTGCTTGAAGGTAACAATAAAGGCATGAACAATGAAGGAGATGCACGTGAGGAAAAAGGGGTTGCAAATGCAAACGAGGGGTGTTGAAATATGTGTGTTGCGACGAGTGCAAGTCAGGACCATCCGAGGCTAGACTCAAACATGATTGTTAACATTATTTTACCGATGATGAAAGCCAATCCCTGGGTTGAAATATTGGTGCTGATTGTGAACATACGTAGTCAGTATTAGTACACTCCAACGTACTACAAAGTATGGGTTGCAAAAAAGAAGGCTATGGAAAAGTTGCATCACTTGCCAGTAACATCAGTTGTCAAAGAGACATATTTTTAACTGGCAACCTTATTTCTTAAGAAGGAGTTGACATATGCTAGACAAATAGTAGATGGCGGTACATTATGTGATGACGTGATGAAAGAGATTCAGTGAAGTACAGCGAGAGCGAACATGATGTATGTAGTGTGTTCCTCATGTCGAAACCTCAATTTTCGAGTCATTGAGCATGCTAGGCCCGATCAGGAAATGTTAGGTGCATTGTATCATGTGAACCTAACGGAAGAGACTTGCGATTATGGGAGCTTCCAAACACTTCGGTTTCTATGCGCACATGCAATTGTCTCATGCAAGATTATACTGGCTGAGAGTATGTGGCCGCTTGTGTCCAACACATCGTTCAAGCTGGTGCAAAACAAGGACTTGCATTGTATCCCGAAAAGTCACCTGAATTCCACCCGGATAAGGAACAATATGGATATTCGAGAGAGGCATGATCAATAAAAATTATGTGGATATTATAGAAACACTGGGCATACGAAGCCTACTTGTTCTCTGTATAGGGAAACATTGGGGCCCTAGCGTCGATAGTATTGTTTTCAACCAAATTTCTTATGGTTCTAAGTTTTTGTTGTATTCAATATAACTATAAAGATCGATGTTTCGTATTGCAATCAGTTCCAATGACATATAATTTATTTAGTTGTCGATAACAAGGTAAATCCAAAAAAGTTCATATTCAAAACAATATGTCAATAAAAAAATTTGACATTCATTATTTATTGATGAAACATAGATGGTAATAATGACAAGTGGTTTGTTTGAATGAATAACCTCGGTCTTTTTATTTGACATGTCTATATTTACATTAACAAAATTAAAATAAAAAATAGAATCAATGGTGTCGTTAGATAGAATGTGTGCCACAAGGAAGTGGATGGCGGTCGCATGGAGGATTTCTGCATATAATCGGTCGTACCACTAGAGGTGTCAACCTATAGACTTCCTCCTTGTCATCACCATCGCTTGAGTAAGTAGCTAGTGCGGCCCCTTAGACAATCGTATCTTCAGGATCGGCATCATCGTCATCTTACACAGTGGTCGATTATTATGTCGTCCTTTTCTAACATCGTGTATCCACCACTCCCTCATCCATCGGTTGCGATAATGAGTCACCCACGTAAAATAGTGATGTGTGCGGTGTTTGAGTCACTATAGGCGTGAAACCATAAGGTGCGTGAAATTCTGAGTACGTTTAAAAGGTACCGGGCATCGACATCGCCATCGACTGCTGCATAGGCAGTTGCATTGGTGGTGGTGGGCACGTCGGCGACTAACCTGGCGTGGGGTTCAGCATCGACATCTGTGCAAAGGTGCAATATGCAGAGGACGTTGGTGGTACAAAATATGTACTGTGGGAATAGAAGAACCGACCACGTGCGGCGGTGGTCTCTAATGCGGTGGTGTTTGTGAATAAAACATAGGGTTAGTTAATTGAATGAGTATACATGGAGGGAAGTAACTTGGATATTATGTAGCCATAGGTGGCACATCTTTTACTAGAGCAGATGACGAACCCATCGTGCGACTACGTCCCTTCCTAGTTTGTTGTGGCGGTCAACGTGACCTCTTTGCCTGAATTTGTCTACTTTTCTCCTCCGATGATAGCAAATACGACTTACCAATGACTCTAAACCATGCTAAGTAATCATCAACTATTGCCGTATCCGCTAAGAAAAATTATTCGAAAACGGGTATGGGTTGCAACATACGATCCCACGCCTGGATGTGCTTCTCGTGCCGCATCGACTAGTCGATGTTGTCCTTCCTCCGCATTTCCACCTTGTGCAATTCCTTCAAGTCTTGCAGTGGCGGCAGAATTCGTTGCCTCTACTTAAACTGCCTTAACACCCAGTTCAATTTGTGCATTTCCACCATCGTGTACATAATCAATAGCACCTTAGCATCCTGCATCCGTTGATTTCCCAACACTTCTAGCGAGATACAAAATATGACATTAATGTCGACATACGACATCCATTCAAACTGATAAGCAAAATTTTAAATATAATTATTTATAAATTTTTTTACAAATCATTATGTAATTAATATAGGTCCGAAAGAATATGTAACTAATTCTGATCGTTGATCTAACAATAGCCTAATATCTTCTAGAACCTCGGGCAGTCTTATGTAGCTCGGTCTATGATTTCATCTGTACAAGCGATATGTTAGTTGAAACGTAAAATAATAAAAATTATTATGTAAATTACGTATTTTTTAATAAATGATGTTTACCTCGTCACCAATGGGAACATATATAGGTCGGTCACCTTGGAACGTAGAAACGGTAGTCGCTATCACGTTCATGACTGCAGCAGGAGCAAATAACCATCGATCGATGCCGACCTCAAGTTCATAGCCTAACACATCTTTTGGTATAACATGGACAATATGACAGATCCCTAACTTAATTTCCCGCTGTCATTGAAGTCCATTAGATGTAGTATCCACCTTACGTGCACTAAATTTTGAGATTTGTCGGGTAATAAAATACGCCTAATTAACCTCATGATGTATGCTTGGGCATATTGTTGTATCACCTTTTCCCTTCATTCTTGAGGGTCTTTATGGAGCTTATCAAAATTATCATTCAACCAGTTCATCGATATTCGACTACCTTCGAACTTGTCTAGGACCTTCCCTAACAGTGATCGATAGAGGTGACCACTTTGTCTGAAATGATCCTAGATCCCGTGATGATTGGCCCATCCACTAGTAAATCGAGTTGTAGCGCTACATCTTTGAGTGTGATTGTACACTTGCCGTATGGAAGGTGGAAAGTGTGTGTTTCGGGCCTCCATCTTTCCACCAACGCAATAATTAGTTGCAAATCGAGTTTGCAGCCCTCGAACATATAAGACATATGTAAGAATTTAATAGCTTGTAAGTGGCCACGAATTTTAGAAATTGCACGTTTTCCCATATTACGGATAAATCTATTCAGAATATGATCATCCGCCTATTTACACAAAAAATTATAATTATAATAAAAAAATTTAAATTTAAAATTATTGAAATTAATGAAATTTAAATTTCGGTCTTACTATTACTAATTGGGTAGTAGAAATATGCTTTTCATCAAAGCGGATTAGGAAGGCGACCATTCGTGAAAAATCAATTTAAAAGAATAAAAATGAGATAATTAAAAATAATAATATTTTTAAATAAAAATATCGAAAATTATTAAAAACAAGAGAGTTGAGAGACTTGAGAAGGTTTGAGAGATTTTGAGAGAATTGATAGAGTTGAGAGAAGGATATGAATGAAAAAAAAAATAAAATTTGAGGGGTATTTATAGGGTTAAAAAAATGTTACCGTTAGGGATTTTAATATACTTTTTACCGTTGGCGGCAATGTTCAAAAAGTTGTTAGAATTTAACTATTAGTTGAAAAATGCATCAGCTGGACGAGCTTTCTAGCAAAACCGGTCTATATCTGTAAATCAATTTAAAATCAACTTAAAATCCTAAGTAACAAAATATTACCTCTAACTCTGAGCTCTACAAATCAAATGAACAGGAATCTACAGAAGAAAGCATAGGAAGAGGGAAACAAAATGAAGAGAAATTGTTTTTGTTTGGATGAGCAACATTTTGTACTAGCTAGTCTAGCTGTTCAATTTTCTTAACTATCCTCCAATTTGTTATTTTATTTCAATTTTGCGTTTCTTAAATTAGCCTTATAAGCCCATTTTTCAGGCCTATATTTTTGCTCAAACCTTCCTACATTTCGGGCAGACCTTCGAGTCAGGCCAAATAACCCAACCCATGAACAGTTTTAATTGTAAGTAACAATTACATGCAATCTCATAAGACAAATTAAAGAATATACAGAGGTACATCAGGTTAAAAGTATGTCTTTTTATAAAAAAATGAATAAATTGAGATTTATGTGAACAATTTTTTTTTATTTTAAATGTAGAAGTAATAGCCTTTGAATGGGCAAAGTTTTTGTTTTGATTTTTAAGATTTGGTGGGCAAAGTTCATTTCATTTTCTTGTTTCTAAGGGTAAGAGTTACGGTTGAGATAGATTTCTTGAGATGGTCTGAGCAGGTGCGGTGGTAGTCGATCAAGAGGCAAAGCTGCCTTATGGCTTCTCTCTTCTCTTCTTCACGATCCGACAATATCTCATCTTTTTCTTTGGAAAGCTTCTCCAATTCACTCATTGCTTTCAACGCCTTCAACATTTCTTCTCCTTCTTCACTCAACTTGGCTTTCAAGTTCATCACTCTCTCTCTTAACAACTCGTTTTCCTCATGCATTTCTCTCATCTTTTGCTCAAGCTCCCTCATCTCTTTCAACATCGTCAACTTTTCTTCTCCTTCCTCGCTCAACTTAGCCTCCAAACTCATCACTTTCTCCCTTAACAACTCTTCCTCATTTTCCTTCTGCATTTCTGCCACCAATATTTCCACGTTACTCTTGGCCTGTTCACATTCGTCGATTACAGAAACACCTTCGTCTGTCACATTGGGGGTCAGGTAATTCCTCTCGTCTTCTAACTTATCCATCATCGCATTCAATCCCGCCATTGCGGCTTTTTCTGCCTCCATTGTATCCTTCAATGTCCTGAGCTCATAATCAATTGTGCCCACCCTTTGTTGGAGTGCTTCATTGTCTAGGTAGAGTGTTTCGATTTCTTGTTGGAGCCTCTCTCTTGTTAACTTGAAAATCTGTGTGTTCTCGTGCTGTATCCTTTCAGCAATTTTGATCCTCTGGTACAAAAGACGGATGCCATCATCAATTTTCTTGCCGAATTCTACTGCTAAATCCTCCATCTTCCTTTCTAGATTATGGTAATTAAGATTAGTAATATTTCCTAGCGACAATCGTCTGACCAGCCTAGTTTTGAGCGGCATAGATTTGTTATTGTCTTTCTCTTTTGTCGTTGTTTGCTGATTTGTAATCTGACACTCCAACGAGCTTTGCTCCGCCTTCAGGGAATCCAACTTGGGCTGCAGAAGGTTAACCTCCGCTTTCATCTTAGCAGTTTCGTTAGCCCTTTTACATTTCCTGTCCTCCTCAAGGCTTCTCTCTCGATATAATGTCTTCAGTTCTAGAATCCTAGCATTCAGTTGACCTTTTTCCTCTCTCAAGTGATTGATTTCACCAAGTTTACTCTTCACTTCGTCTTCTGGTTTATTCTTCTGTTTGCGGAGGGCATCCACCTCAGATTCCAAATCCATCACCTGCACCTGTAGGGCTTCTTTTTCTTCTGCCATTATCTGCTCCACGTCACTCTTTCTTGCTAATTCCTCTTTCAAGGTTTTCACTTGAATCAGATACTGGGAAACCTCTGTGGATTTCCTCTCTAGGACCATTTCTAATTCAGTGTTCCGGCTACGTACCGATTCCAATTCCTGCTTCATTATATTTACCTCATCAAATGATTCACATTTTTGAGATCGTAAATAGTCCACTTCGTTTTTCAGATTACTGACCCGAGCCATGGAATCCTCAATTTTTGATGTTAAATTGTTTTCATTGTCCTTGATTTGCTCCATGCGTTCCGCTACTCCTTCCTCCGAGATGTGCACAAGCAGCGCCTTGTTTGTCTCTCTTTGCTGTTCCAGTTCAGCTAGCTTACCACAAAGCTCAGCTTCCAATCCACTTTTCTTCTTGTGGTGAGATTCAAGCTCAGTTATCAATCCAGCTAACTGCTCTGCTACCTGTCCCTTAGGCACTGTTCCAAGAGCAAAAAGTCTCTCTTCTAGCCCATCCATTTCGTTTCTCAAATCTGCATTCATGGTTTCTGTTTCTTGGATTTTACTTAAAGCAGCCCGATGGTCCGAATCTAAAGCTTCCTTCTCTTTTTTCCTAGAGGCCAATTGATGTTTCAGGTCAGCAACCTCGGCGTATGCCTTTTTAAGTTCCTCCCCCATGTTGGTTACCGTCCTTCTAAAGGAACTTCTATTGTTACTGAGTGCGGTGTTAATTTCTACATCCTCGGAGGAATAATATTCGGAATCCGAGCTGGAGGCATGATAAGAACAACTTCCGTTTCCGTTTCCGTTTCCTTCGCGAGCTTGCTTTCCAGGCTGTCGTATAAGATGATCATACTGTGCATACAGCAATTGATACTGTTTGTGAAAGTCTTCTACAAGTCCAACAAGTTCTTGGTCCTTTTTCCCTCTGTTTCTCCTCTTAATAAGTTTCAAGATTCTTTCTACCTTCTTGTCTACGTCTGGAGGGCAGAAAAAGGTGAACTTGTGAATCTATAATCAACAGCCCAAACGAAGTGGCCATAGAATAAATTGAAAAACTCAACCATGATCAAGTCATGTATATGGTATGCGCCTACTGGAAGATAGTGGATTTTTTTTCCTAGCTAAACTTGCTGACTAACATTGTCTTGCCTTAGCTAAAATCATTCACAAAATGCTTGTTAGTATGTAGGCATGCACCCATTAAGAAGTGAAACCATATTAAAATAAGAAGGAACTGTACTTTTCGAATGAAAAGCCAATCGACCACTGATAAAACTGAGTTTCCATCCAATAGATGTAAGAAACTTTGGATATTAGCATGATTTTACATCAAAATAACGTGCATCCTTTGGGATTCTACGAGCTTTTTTCGAACCTGCTTTCGACATTTCCAATTGCTCCATGGCTTTGAGTATCAAGATAACCCTCGGAGATCTTTTGTCAGTTCTTATTGCTTCATCTCCAACATGAAATTTGCAGCAAATTTCACGAATGAATCCCCAAGCATAACCAATGCACTTCCCATCGCAAACACATCAAACTAAACCTCTGAAAATAAGGTGACATAACATTAATGAATTATTTTTGACATTGATCCATTCAAACATAGTAAAGTCCTTAAGCATGTCATCGAAAACAGTTTGGGCGATCAATGCATTTTAGATGGCTTACGGTTACTGTTTCTCCCTCTTTACTAAAATGCTTTCATCCAAGACAGTATATTAATAGAAGAAACTTAATTCCTCCGCACGAGAATTGGTATGTCGAACATTCATCGAAAATGCTAACAAAGACAATTCTTGCAATGATTTGGTTTTGACAAACACGCAATGAGGCACCCGTGTCAAAATTTTCAATGAATATGCTTCACCTTTTGAGTAATAATTAACAAATAGCCAAAAAACAAAAAAAACCTACCATCACATGTAACTTTAAGTGAAAATTATATATACAGAACCTAATTCAGATTTCTATCTAACAATAATGTTATAAGATGAACTAATGTATCAAAAAAATGTCTTTCAGTTTTTGTTTTTTTGAAATGAAAATAAGTTGTTATATTTGAATAAGTTTCGTTTCTGCTCCATTTTCGTGGAAAATTAAACTAAGATAGGAGAGGTTTTTCATTAACAAGAAACAAATACGTTGAAAACAAATCTTAGCCAGAAATTGAAGGCGAATATTCGCTCTGTCGATCAAAATGCAATGAAAAGAGACAATAATAATAATAATAACAAAGTAGGGAAAAGAAATTGAAAAAAATAGTGAAAAAGGGTAATTACAAATTCAATTTCCTTTTTATCGTTTGTTTTGGGAGATTTTGGCGCTTCTTTTGAAACAAAATCCCTCCTGGGGTTTGCGTTTCTACTAAATTTAAAATGATTGAATTAGCCAAAAAAAAAAAAAGATAAATTCCATTCATCAATTAGAAAAGGTAATGTGGTTAAAAAAAAATTAAACACAATGCCACCTGGATGATGTCCCGCACTTTGTCTTTTGTCATGTCTTAATTTAGATTTTGTATGGATACTTTTACAAATAATTATTAAAGTTGTTATCTCGCTATGAGGGATACTTTGTAAAACCTTTTTATTTGTAAAACCTTATGATAAGAATTTAGAATATGTAAAACCTTCTTATTTGCATCGAAAGTTAAAAACCTTCTTCTTATTATAAGAATTTGTAAAATTTTCAATATGGTAACAACTTTTACTTTAGATAATGAGTTGGACTTGAGAAGAAAAGGTCCATAAGAATAAGGTGAGCTATGAAGAGCTGAAACTAGTGCTCTAAGATGCTGTTTGATGCTTACGTAGGTAAGTATTTGAAGAGAATAAGGACACTAAGGATATCAAAGAATGTTGTTAGTAAAAGATGATCTCTAGTAATTGTTGTAACTTTTTCTTTATAGATGAACCTTACCTTTATTCTTCTTGTTACTCATGAGTCATTTTCTTGTATGAGAGCATTTGGTATTCTTTTAGTTAGCTGGGACTTTTCTATTTATCGAGATCATGTCTTAAGACCCTATGTTTGTTGGTTAAAGAATCTTTATCCAACAAGGTTGTGCTTAAGGACCTTATACTTATCACCCTTTTACCTGTTTGATTCTAATGCTTGTCAGGTTATGTAACACCCCTTAGCTTGTTAGGAAGACATGCCGTGTATCATTCAACCAAATAGACCCCCAACGGACAGGGGCATTACTGACGAATTGAAATCCTTCAACTTAACTTAAATCTTTGATAAAATAGTTATGATGGTTTCCTTTATAGTTAAAAACTAATAGTCTTCTTTTGTTTTAGTAGCGCACCTTTAAATAAAGTAATAGGAATTATAAAAAAAAAGCTCTATTATCCAACCACTGCCTAGGTATGGCGTATCCATAGAAAAGATAAGTTCATAAACTACAATTCAAGGGAGTTTAGCGTACACTTTCATAGTAAGGGGCAATTATCTTTCTAAGACAAAACAATACAAGCAAAGAAGTTAATTGTAAAAGTTAAATACAAAATGTATGTATACACCATCTGCCAAATAGCCATGCATGATACAAAAATAAACAAGTGGCTCACTCGCAATCGCAACTCGGATGTTGTTTTGCCTAGCAAATTCTTGAAAAAATGGTCTCGATTCCTACATCTACTGAATAATCCAATCTAGCTTTGAATGACTACTCTTACCAACTTCTTGTTGACCTTGTGTCAACCTCTGAGACGAAGCTAGTTTAGCTGTCACTTCTTATTGTCACTTGTTCCAATCTTTTATCTATTTGGCTAGTAGCTCAATGTATTGTTGGAACAATGTGTCATAGGTACACCGAACTTTTTGCATAAGGCCGCCGTTACTGAATGAAGAAAGAAAACTCTCACTTTCTGGTTACTAATAATGCATCTTTTCATGTTTTGGTGGATCCATTTACCTATACAGACCTGCTTTTTCTATAAAATAGCACAGAGTAAAATTGCTCTAAAAGTATTAACGTTAGAAACATTTAAAGCAGGTACTATTTGTGTACACAAATTGAATCCACAATTTAGCCTTTAGAAACATAATAGCTTGATGAAAGGATACAAGAACATTGGTACCTGAACGATATTTCCATTCACCCCTTCCTTCAGTTAAAAATTTTATAATGTTATCCATATCTATGTTCCAGAAGTATTCTAAATCGGTTCCGTCAATAAAATCGATTTCATAGGATGGAGCATTATAAAAGTGTTAAATTATTCGAGGGGTTACTCACACTTCTTTCCTTCGCACAAGTACTGATTCCCACATATGGCCTTCAGTATTTTTATGCATAAAATTCTTGAACAATAGGGACTACAGCACTATCTTTAGGGATCGTCCATGTAACAACTCGTATTTGGGTCAAATCAGAACAGTTGTTTCGGGACCACAAATCTGAAGTAGAAATGTTAATTTTCTTATTTCTTTAAGGTCTATAGTATGATTGATGGATATTTATTTTGTCCATTTGAGTTGGTATAAAATGATGAACTTGTTGATGCTTATGAATGTGCAAATAGTTCTACTTTTAATGTTTGGTAATAGACCTATAATGAATGAATGGAATTAAAGTGGTTATGTATGTTTGGATTAGTTTTGCTAAATGAATTATACATGTGAATTATGCTTAGTAAAGCAAATTAAATTGTTTGGTAATTGAATAGGTAAATGATATGGAATTGAGTATTGAATTTAGTTGAAATGGATATGGTATGATTATGTATAGGTTGATGACTTTTGGCTACATAGTTGTGTCTTAAAATGATACCATATGAGCTTATGTAGGTATGTACAAGAAAGGGTGGCAAATTGGTCTTGCAAATGGCCTATTTTTGTCCACACGGATAGAGACATGGGCGTGTGTCTCAGCCGTGTGAAACACACGGTTAGGTTACAAGGCCGAGTGTCCCCTGTTGTTGAAATTGAATTGAAGTTAGTATGCTCTACACGATCTCACACATGGGCGTGTGACTGGTCGTGTGGTATAAGTCAATATACCCCCTAAATGGCACGTGGCCTAGCACACGGGTGTGTGTGGCCATTTCATAGGGCACACGGCTGTGGTTGGTCGTCTGACCCAAGTCATTATACTCTCCAATTTTCACACGACTGGGCACATGTGTGTGTCCTTGGCCGTGTGATGCAAGTTAGTATGTATGCCCTGTTTCCACACAGCATAAGACATGGGTGTGTCTATTAGCCGTGTGAGGCCCAGGGCCTATTCACACTGGCGTGTGACCCTTGTATGATTAAAAAATTTCTAAGTTATCCGAAATTTTTGTATATTATTGGTTTAGTCCCGAACCACTTCTAAAGCATGTTTAAGGCCTCATAGGCCCTTATAAGGGACAATGTGATTGTTTTGAAAGATATATGAGAATAAATGCTTGAGGATAATAAATGTAGGCTAAATGCTGTTTATTGATCGGTAATGCCTTGTAACCCTACTCTGGCAATGGATATGGGTTAGGGGTATTACAGATTGAGGGTTTAAGGTTTAAGAAGTTTTGAGAGATTTGAGAGAGTTTGAGGAATTAGAGGTTAATAGGTGTTTTAACTAGAAGTAAATATGGTTTTAGGTTATAAAATAGAGTTTTAAATGGTTAAAATCAGGTTAAATAAAGGGTAGGTTGCCAGGTTACGCGAATGGGTCGGGTCAACCTTGCAGAAAATTGTAGCAATGTTGAGACACAGGGGTTCTGTGTCGTAACGTATCCATCAGTTTGGAAGTCTTAGAGAAACTGGCTGCTATGTTACGACCTGCTGGTGCCATGTTATGACATCGTTGTGTTCTTCATTGATATTTGTATTATGTATGTGGTGTTGCGACAAACGGTTGCTGTGTCGCGACACCGACTCTGTTTTAGCCTAAAATTCCGTCTTGAAGATGTCTCAGTCTAAATATGTATCAAACAAATGTTAGAATCAAAACTCCACTGTTAGTTAAATATACAACAATTTACAATAGTTTAAGAAATTCAAACATTTTTATGTTTTATTGTCGGGTTTGTTACCAGTTCATTGACAGATGATTTTTATGTTCTGTTGATATTAGTCCATCGTCCATTGTACCATTTCACCTGTGCTCGTTTGTCCCTTTCCTTGAACCTATTTATTCTTTCTACATGCATAAAAGGAAGCGTGTCCCTTGGCTCGGGGATGTTAGAAATAAATAAATTTTTACATTTCTCCCCTAACTTCCTCCTATCTTCATCGCTCAGTTGATGGCCACATTTAAACGTTTCAGTCTCACCATTGATTTTCATAGTTAATTCATTTTTTTTTCTAAATCAATGGTGGATCTAGAAGTGGCTAGAAAAGGTCTTCCTAATAAGATCGATATCTCACGATCTTCTTTGAAATCAAGTACCACAAAATTTACAGGGATGATGATGCTTCATACCTTAACCAACACATAATCTAATACCCATTTCGGATGTGCTAATGACCTAAGCTAACTATAACATTATCTGAATAGTTTTAAGATCCCTTAACTTGAGTTTTTCAAAGCTTGATAGAGGCATTAAATTAATACTAGCTCCTAAATCGCATATAGCTCTATTAAAGTGAATACTTCCTATCTCTATAGGAATAGCAAAACTCCTCGAGCTTTTCAACTTTTAAGGTACTTGTCTTGAAATAAGCACGCTACAGAAAACACTTAAATCAACTTGTTCTCCTACCTTGATTTTCTTACGTCTTGCCATCTTCTCTTTTAAAAACTTAGTGTACTTTAGAACCTTCTCAATTAATTTGATTAAACATTTAATTTTTTAAACAAGTTTAAGAAACTTAAAAATTCATCCTCATCTCACTTTTTTTCTTTCTTCAAATTTTGATGGGAATGGGACCTTTGTGATTTTGACATCTTTAGGTGTTTCTTTTCCTATCTCAACTGCCAGTGCATTCTCCTCCCCCGGTTCAATTTTGTTTCCATCTTCTAAGGAGTTATCTTTAGGTTTATCAATATTGTCTACAGTTACCTCTGGGCTAGGTATTTCTGGGCTACTTAGTACTCTGCTCGATTAGAGATCTATAGCCTTCACAGGTTCCTTACCTTCTTCCATGGGTTATCTTTCGTGTTATTGGGAATAACTGTTCCAATTTATCCTTTGATGCCACCCGTCATGCTCATCAATTGGCTCATCTGATCCTCGAGCTTAGTCAATGCTCCTGTTAAGTTGGTGCACTCAGACTGCACCTGCTTAACATATGTTCTCATTGGCTCCATTTCTCCCCTGATTCTGTCCAATCATTGACCACGTGCAATATGGTCACTAGGGTTTGCCTTATCCTGAGGTTTCTGCAAATAAGGAGGTTGGTAATTAGTATTTCTAACTTGATTTGAACTGTTACCTCCTCATTGGTTTCATCCCCATCTCAGGTTTGGGTGATCCCTCCAGTGGGGATTGCATGTGTTCAAATAAGGGTTTCCACCCCTATTCTTGATGTAGTTTATATCCTCAACAAGATTATTGATATAATGGAAGAGTGGCTTGACTCCTCTATGCATAGATAGTGTAGAAGTAGATTCAATAAGGTTAAGTCTATCAACTATTTATTGATACTTATCATCCTCTTGGATATCTTTGACCATAGTAGGTTTCTGGCCATATGTAAAGCGTTCAATCGGCCACCTGCTGGAGTTCAGTGTCATGTTCTCAATGATTTCGTTCACATCCTCATATGTTATATTCATAAGGGCTCCTCCAGCTACTCCGTCTAATCTAAATCGTGCATTTGTATCCAACCCATTATAAAATACTTGTAGTCACATCCACTCAGGAAATCCATGGTGTGGGCATTTTTAAATCAACATTTTGAAATGTTCCCATGCCTCATAGAAAATTTCTCCCTCCATCTCTCTAAAAACATCAATCTCTTTTCTTAATTGAACTACTTTGCTAATTGGGAAAAACTTCTGTAAGAACTTTCTAGCAAGTTCATCCCATTTCGTGATAGACCCTGGTGCCTGCAAGTCTGTAGGAAAAATGAGTTTGGAAAACGCAATGAAATATATATTTAGGAAAAACTAGAGTTTTAAAATTTTTTCCAAACAAAGGTATTGGTTGTGAAATCTAAAGTAATAAACACTTAATCAAAATTGTTCGATTCGTCTAGGATGAGCGCTTCGGCCGAGTTGTCTTCTCTGCTATCCTTAGGCTCACATCTGCCGAGTGTGGGTTCGCTTCGAGTTAGAAAATGTTTCACAAAAATTACCAGTGGGGTAATTTTGTAATATCTCTAAACTTTTGGATCAAGTTGTAAATAAAAAAAATATCTCTAGAAATTTTCTGAAATAATCTTTTTAGAGAATTTTCTCTCTACAACTTTTTATTTAATTCAAATGTGTGTAAATAATGACCAAAGGCTCTTTTTATACAAGGAGAGTTTAGAGAGTTCAACTATGATTAAACTTAATCACTTTAATATTAAATTAATAAAATACTATTAAGATAAGTATTAAATTAAATTTAATATTAAACTATTAAAATAATATTATTTTTTGGAATAATTAATCTAAAATCAAATTCTCTGGTAGAGTCCCAGTAGGAATATAACTCTTCCACTACTCAACCACCGACGACCAACCGCCGTCAGCCATTGGGATGCCGTCGGCCATTGGGATCCTGTTGTCGTAGCCACTAGCACCACCGTGTTCGGTGATAGAGTTGTGACACCCTTACGGCACCCTGAGCCAGTTTGGTTATTGTCGGTTTGGTTTGGGTCAATGACGACCCAACTGGTCTGGTCCAGCCACTAGATCGTAGGCCCGATTTCATATACTGGGCTCAGTTCGACCAGTTTTTGGATTTTGGTCTTGGTTTTTGGCTACTGGACCCAATTTACGATCTTAAGTTCAATTTTCAAGTTCAATTACCCATTGGGACAAATGTCTAACTTGAAAATTAACTTCCAAAAATATCATATTAATTTTAATTAATTTCGTCAATTTAATTTTACTTGATCAAAATTAATTTTTACACAAATTACTTAGATTTTCCAAATTAATTTTTCAAGAAAATTTTTTAATCAAATTCTCTAGTTGAAAAATTCTCACGACCACCTAATTTAATTTCACATCGAATAAATTGACTCAATTAAATTATTCCCAAAGTCGTAGAATTTTCTTCTAATTCAATGCAGTTCGATCGAGCTTTTGTTGAGCTAGCAGAGGGACCAATCGAACATATGCAATTAGGCTCTAGTGGTTGGAATTATGTCTAGAAGCATAATTCCTATAATTTTCAATTACTTAATCATAGAGTCAATCCAGAAGTATCATGATTGAAAATTCTTTATCGTATACTCGTTACGAAAGCAATTCATCCAATTTCTTTTTCCAATGACCTCGCCATGTATGTGTTACCTTTATATGGTATCCTTGATTCCTTTGAGTTTAATCTGTTCACTCAATACAATCCTATTTTATCTCATTGTCACCATTGTGTCTTCTTAATTATTAATATGATCACTTTCAACAAATGACTATCATAAATTGCTTGTTCGAGAACAAGCAGCCTGTGGCCACGTTCCATATTTATCAATCCACACAATGCCAATGGGAGGATATCATTAACACTTTAATTGAGCTACTAATTCCACTGTTGCTAGTAAAGTCATGCCATACACAAGTCATGTACCCAACATACTGGCTATGGGCTCAATCATCTTTATAGCATAAGCCTCCACTTATATCAAAGCACATGAGTTGCATATGCATGGTCAGTGACTAACTGAGGATTTAGGTAAATCACACTATTTGTAACACCCCTAACTCGTATCCATCACCGGATTGGGGTCATAAGCTATTACCGAGCATAACACAGTTCGATACAATTACTCCATTCCAAACATGCATAAGATTATATCAACTTATCTATAGTTAATATAAATATAAACTTGATTAGTATCCATCTGTTCAACCATTTAATTCACTATCACATGCATAAAGATTTTAATCATAATTTATTTAATCACTTATTCAAATCAACTAATAAACATCATAACAAACTACCTGTACATTATTATTCCAAAAGCCAAACCATACAGTAAATAATCATGACATTTAAAAAGGTCTAAATAATGATCAAACAAGTCTATATATATTATATTAGTAAGCATCTATATCATAAGTAAATTACTTGTCATACCATACATGTATACCTAAGCACATTTGTACATATCATTATGTCAAGTCGCATTTAAAGCATAATATATGTAATCACACTTGTGAAGATCCCGAACATACATATTCCTAACAGGTCAAATATGATAGTATACTTTACTAAGTTCATGCGTATCTCACAATTTCAACCACAACCATATTTAGATGCAAGCACAATCCTAAACGTATGGCATATCTATTATATATGTTACAACTCATTCTCGAGAAATCATATATAAACCATTTCTCATATTTCATGAACATACATGCCGAAATACAACTAATCAATATCCATCACCTTTATTTATCAACTAACTAATTTCAAATACACTTATCCCCACACAGCTTATATATACTAAGGAAATAAATATTGCACTATAATCTTTTACCCTTTTCGTACCTAATTATATATCCAAATATGCCAAATCACAAGTATTACCTGATCAAAACATAATTATTAAATTCATATATATTTCATCAATGAATTAACCTAACCGAATCAACCACAATTCTTTCAAAATCATCATCCATTTCCAAAGCATATAATACTTATCACATATATTATGCATTCATAGCTCACAACTTTGTAACCATAATTAACATAGACCATACCTAACATAACCGAATTCAAAAATAATAGTTAGCCACTTTCGCATGGCCTTTATGCATAAACCAAAATACAACATTCCAAAACATAGTCCAGCCTATACATGCCATGGTTCCAAAATTCAGCTTATAAAATACTAAAGACGGTCGATAGTGTGATAAACTTAGCTGACGATCTCCGAGCTCGTAACTTGAATCCAAAAATCTATAAAATAGACTAAACATAAACACATAGAGTAAGCGTTTATAGCTTAGTAAGTCATAACCAAATAAATAACTCAATGATATTATCTATTCAACCAAATTAAACCAACCTACATCATCGTTACCACATTTAATCTTAAACATATAAATTTCATAAGTGATATGTTTTCATACATAAAACTCACCTTGGCCTAATATTGACATTGTCAAATTAACATTTTAACATACAATTTCCAAAGCCAAATAATCATTGTAAAACCTAATCCACATACACTCCAAATACATAAGCTCATGTATCAAAATATAACTTCATATACCTATACTTGATATATGGCTGAATATACATGCTTATATATACACAAGTTAAGAATCATTTCAATAATACTCAAATTATTTATCCACTAAACCGAATACTCATATCACAGTCATATATATATCCTACAATTGCATCACACATGTTTTGTAAAAAATATCAAGTTACTACTTACCTTATTTCAAGTAGGTAACCAACTAGTTCATACTTGGTCATTTAGCTCTGTAATACCCCAAACCCGGCCCAAACGTTACGACCGAATCCAGCGTGTCACATTGAAGTGTTACTAGAAAAGTCATGTTTTATCTAAAGTCTTTCTTAGTGTTTAAAGAATATCTTCGTTAAAGATTAAAGTGAATGGAAGTGGTGCACCAGGTAGGATGCCAGAAAAGAGGATGTGAGTCAATTAGACTACTTAAGTACCCAGCTCTTCACGGATCCAATCCTAGACATGCACACAACCATTGCCACACTTTAACTGGGTGATTGTTTAGGGAAAACCAATTCGTTTAAAACCATTTGAAAAGGTTATTAATTTTGAAAACATTTTCGTTGCGGAAGCCTTACTTTTTTATCGCGATATTTTGGAATCAAGTAACCTTTTTAAAACGCACCCTAGAGCTATTCAATTTCAAACAGTTAAAACAATATCATATCTAAGCTAACAAAACATACTAAAAACAACTAAAAATAATTAAAGCGGCCTTATTACAAATTAAAACCCGAAAACATAAAGGAAATAATCTAAAATAAAAGTGAAGGTATAAACACTTATTTTAAACAGTCCACATGGCCACTCTGAATCCCTCCAGCTCCAAGTCCACTGATCTAAGGCTCACCTGCAAAGATGGGAAAAAGGGGGTGAGTTTGGAAAACTCAGTGTGTAAAGTAAACCCAACTAGAGCCTAAATCAGTTCAAGCTCTACTGGACCTAAGCCTTATTCAGAAATCAGAGTTAACTGGGCCTTAGCCCATATCAATATTAATCTGGGCCATAGCCCTTTACAGTATCAGAGTATACTGGGCTTAGCCCATATCAGTGTCAATCTGGGTCGTAGCCCTATTACAAGTCGAGATATGTTGGGCCTTGCCCATATTAACACAGTTGGGCCCATTTCAATACAGTTGGCCCATAACAAAACAGTCTCATATGATTAATGCATGATAACCCCATCCAACCCTGCACTTGCCTCTGTCCATCCCTACACTTCCTGTGGGGAATAAATCACCCACGCCATCCCTACACTTACAGTGTTAGCACCGGTTACGACACTAACTATAATCTGCAGCAAAGCTGCTTATATCAGAATATGTGGCACAACCACCAGAACGAGTTCTTCCTCCATAACAAAACCCAACCCCATGCAGTATGACATGTATGTAGAGAATATATAATTAACAAGGCATGCTTCAGAAAGACAGTCAGATTATAGCGTAAGAATAGTTATTTACCCTCGAGGGGCATAATCGTAAACTTACCCCTTTAGGGGTATTATGGTAATTCTACCTTACATAGGTATTTCAGTAATTTTATCAGTCTTTTTAGGGTTTCATGCTCATTACAATTATTAACATATTAACAGAAACACTTACCAAACATTTTTACCGAATTGGGCTCATTGGCTCATTTAACCCAATTTCGGCCCATTAAGCCCAAATATACCGAAGTGCACGAAATTACGCACTCTACAATCTTACCGTTGAAGTTACCAAAATTATCAATACAAACAATCCCACGAGCGCTCGCACGCTCGTAAGTTCTCGAAATGCTGACTTTTCGGCATTTCGTCTTTTCAGCTTTTACCGATCTAGTCTACTAGTGGGTGTCGTTTACGCACCTGATTTGCGACAACTGCTACCAAAATCTCCCACGATATCCTACAATCGGTCACTAGACATATCAGATCGAAAGTATAATGGCAAACATCATAAACTTACTTACCATAGTCGGCCATCAATACATATGGCCCTTGAGATCCTACCTTTGCCAAAACTAGTGACTAGATCTCGATCTAGTCGTTCCACTTGTCCAAGCCTTCGATCAGCAGCCTCTAGATCACACTAACACCAAAACAAATCAATTGTTACAACCTTTAGAGCCTTAAGCTCCATTCAACAGCCTCCCTATGCCTTTAGGGATTTCGGCTTTTCTAAAACCCGAAATAAAGAATAGATATGAATACTTACCAGAGGTTCTTTCAACCAAAACGATTACACTTTAATTTCTACTCAGATCTGATGCAGATCCAGCCCTTAAACACTTGCAGAAATCGAATCTTAGAGATCTAAAGATTCGTCTATATGTCCCTAAAACTATGGTGTTTTCGGCTTTTAGAATTGTGAAGAGGAAGATGATTTGGTATGGTGGTTTTTGCAGTGGTATTGCTGACAGGGGTTGATGTTTAGAGGATGTGAAAATCGACCAAACGAGATGAAGAAAATAGGAGGATTTTGGCTAGAAGAAATCGGCACAAGAAACAACTTTTGGGATTTCGGCTTTTATGGCAATCGGCTATAGAGGTTTAGAAAAGAATGGGAACGAAAGAGGAGATGAGTAGAATGATAGGAACATTTCGGCTAGAGAAGAAAAGAAGGAGAAAAAGAAAATAGAAGAAAAGAGGTGAAGAGAAGGAAGAATTCGGCACTCAGGAGATCTAACTTTGCGTTTTTCGGCTTTTTGAGATACTGAGAAGAGAATAGAATGAAAGGGAAGGCTCTAGGTGGCTAACCCTAATTCGGCAAAACAAAAAGAAAATAAAGCTTGCCCTAATGGCCATTCAGACCCACGACCCAACCTTTCTAAAGCCCTAACCGAATTTCCACTTAAGCTCTATCACATGCCCGGCATATGCACAAAAAAATAAAAATAAAAGTAACAATACGCTTACCTTGTGACTTGAAGTCTGGCTCCCCCTAAACATCCACACGTCACTCCGCAAACACCTAGGTGGCGCCACATGCCACTTTACCACAGATCTTTTTGTCTCCTATTTTACCACCTCAACTTTAAAAGCCCATATCGCCAGAACCTTCTCTCCCAAAATTAAAATTCAGGAATTGCCTCGAATTAAATTTACTCTTGGGCTTTTTTTCCCACACCATAAACCCTTCGTAATTTATTTAATTACTAAACTAAACATACGAAATAATAATAATAACATCCAAATTATTAGGGCCGTTTTACACCTGAACCCAGACTCAAGGCCCAATACTTCCAGGCCCAAAAATCGGGGCGTTACAACTCTACTCCCCTTAAAGAAATTTCATCCTCGAAATTTTCAAACTACCAACTAACTGTATTACTCAAGTCAAACCACTATGCTTCTGCTGCGCACTCTAATTAAAAATAATTCTTAGTACGACCCAGAACATCTAATTACCAAAGTAAAGAAACATCTATCAAGTACGCATACAACTTGTAACACAAACTTAAATAAAATAATCTTGGCAATCCTGAGCTCGATGCTTCTTGGACCCACATCTAAAGCATGCTCCTGTCTTCCTATGGCATTCACCCGGATGACGCCTGTTGCAGTTCTTGCAGGTTGGAAAGTTTGGTCGTGTCTTAACATGTTTCACAAAACAAGGCTCAGTCTTCTGAGAACTAGAATCCTTCCACTTCTTACACTCCAAGCACCCTGCTTGAAGTGTTTCCCTAATTTCCTTAACCTTTGTCTTCAATACTTCTTATACCACTTTCCTTACTAACTCGACCAGTGCCTCAGTCCCAAGCTCCGAGTTATCGCTACCCGAAATTGGCAGACTTCGCTTACCCTCAGAATCCATATCAACACTCTACATTATCAGCATACATAACAATAACTACCAAGATCTCGATTCAAAAATTTTAGTATTTATACAGATGTCTTATGCATAAAGAGTATTTCAAAGTTCTTGTTTTCGTAGTATCGTATCATAGCTACAGTCTCAGTTTTCTAAAGTTTTCAGTTTTCCCTACTGTCTTAGTTTCTACAGTTTCAGTATTACCCTAACTATAAAATCATAGTAGGGTCTCAATACTATTTATAGTAGTATAACAATATTTCAATACAGTACAGAATAAAAATACTTACAGACTTGGTGCCGGGGATTCAGTGTGCTACTTCTTCGGTTATCAAATTTCAGAAACCCAGAAAAACTTAAACCATTTCAAGATTGAACCTTAAAACATGTATACCTTGTAAAATATCTTTGAAAAGAATTTTCCAAAACTGTTTCCAAAATACCCTTCTTGGGCCTAATTATGGAAAAGTTTTTCGAAAAACTTTTCGGACCCTAATCCACAGTCGAGTTGTTGCAACTGGGCTCTGATACCACTAAATGTAACACCCCAAACTCGACCCAGACGTTACGACCGAATCTGGCGTGTCACATTGAAGCGTTACTAGAAAAGTCATGTTTTATATAAAGTCTTTCTTAGTGTTTAAAGAATATCTTCGTTAAAGATTAAAGTGAATGGAAGCTGTGCACCAGGTATGATGCCAGAAAAAAGGAGATGAGTCAATTAGACTGCTTAAGTACCTAGCTCTTTACGAATCTAATCCTAGACATACACACAACCATTGCCACACTTTAACTGAGTGATTGTTCAGGAAAAACCAATTCGTTTAAAACCATTTGAAAAGGTTAGTAATTTTGAAAACATTTTCGTTGCGGAAGCCTTGCTTTGTTATCGCGATATTTTGAAATCAAGTAACCTTTTTAAAACGCGCCCTAGAGCTATTCAATTTTAAATAGTTAAAATAATATCATATCTAAGCTAACAAAACAGTTAAAACAATATCATATCTAAGCTAACAAAACATACTAAAAACAACTAAAAATAATTAAAGCGGCCTTATTACAAATTAAAACCCGAAAACATAAAGGAAATAATCTAAAATAAAAGTGAAGGTATAAACACTTATTTTAAACAGTCTACATGGCCACTCTGAATCCCTCCAGCTCCAAGTCCACCGATCTAAGGCTCACCTGCAAAGATGGGAAAAAGGGGGTGAGTTTGGAAAACTCAGTGTGTAAAGTAAACCCAACTAGAGCCTAAATCAGTTCAAGCTCTACTGGACCTAAGCCTTATTCAGAAATCAGAGTTAACTGGGCCTTAGCCCATATCAATATTAATCTGGGCCATAGCCCTTTATAGTATCAGAGTATACTGGGCTTAGCCCATATCAGTGTCAATCTGGGTCGTAGCCCTATTACAAGTCGAGATATGTTGGGCCTTGCCCATATTAACACAGTTGGGCCCATTTCAATACAGTTGGCCCATAACAAAATAGTCTCATATGATTAATGCATGATAACCCCATCCAACCCTGCACTTGCCTCTGTCCATCCCTACACTTCCTTTGGGGAATAAATCACCCACGCCATCCCTACATTTACAGTGTTAGCACCGGTTGCGACACTAACTATAATCCGCAGCAAAGCTGCTTATATCAGAATATGTGGCACAACCACCAGAACAAGTTCTTCCTCCATAACAAAACCCAACCCCATGCAGTATGACATGTATATAGAGAATATATAATTAACAAGGCATGCTTCAGAAAGACAGTCAGATTATAGCGTAAGAACAGTTATTTACCCTCGAGGGGCATAATCGTAAACTTACCCCTTTAGGGGTATTATGGTAATTCTACCTTACAGAGGTATTTCAGTAATTTTATCGGTCTTTTTAGGGTTTCATGCTCATTACAGTTATTAACATATTAACAGAAACACTTACCAAACATTTTTACCGAATTGGGCTCATTGGCTCATTTAACCCAATTTCGGCCCATTAAGCCCAAATATACCGAAGTGCATGAAATTTCGCACTCTACAATCTTACCGTTGAAGTTACCAAAATTATCAATACAAACAATCCCACGAGCGCTCGCACACTCGCAAGTTCTCGAAATGCTGACTTTTCGACATTTCATCTTGTCAGCTTTTACCGATCTAGTCTACTAGTGGGTGTTGTTTATGCACCTGATTTGCGACAACTGCTACCAAAATCTCCCACGATATCCTACAATCGGTCACTAGACATATCAGATCGAAAGTATAATGGCAAACATCATAAACTTACTTACCATAGTCAGCCATCAATACATATGGCCTTTGAGATCCTACCTTTGCCAAAACTAGTGACTAGATCTCGATCTAGTCGTTCCACTTGTCCAAGCCTTCGATCAGCAGCCTCTAGATCACACTAACACCAAAACAAATCAATTGTTACAACCTTTAGAGCCTTAAGCTCCATTCGACAGCCTCCCTATGCCTTTAGGGATTTCGGCTTTTCTAAAACCTGAAATAAAGAATAGATCTGAATACTTACCACAGGTTCTTTTAACCAAAACGATTCCTTTAGTTTCTACTCAGATCTGATGCAGATCCAGCCCTTAAACACTTGCAGAAATCGAAGCTTAGAGATCTAAAGATTCGACTATATGTCCCTAAAAACTATGGTGTTTTCGGCTTTTAGAACTGTGAAGTGGAAGATGATTTGGTATGGTGGTTTTTGCAGTGGTATTGCCAACAGGGGTTGAGGTTTAGAGGATGTGAAAATTGACCAAACGAGATGAAGAAAATAGGAGGATTTTGGCTAGAAGAAATCGGCACAAGAAACAACTTTTGGGATTTCGGCTTTTATGGCAATCGGCTATAGAGGTTTAGAAAAGAATGGGAATGAAGGAGGAGATGAGTAGAATGATAGGAACATTTCGGCTAGAGAAGAAAAGAAGGAGAAAAAGAAAATAGAAGAAGAGAGGTGAAGAGAAGGAAGAATTTGGCACTCAGGAGATCTAACTTTGCGTTTTCCGACTTTTTGAGATATTGAGAAGAGAATAGAATGAAAGGGAAGGCTCTATGTGGCTAACCCTAATTCGGAAAAACAAAAAGAAAATAAATCTTGCCCTAATGGCCATTCAGACCCACGGCCCAACCTTCCTAAAACACTAACCGAATTTCCACTTAAGCTCTATCACATGCCCGGTACATGCATAAAAAAAAATAAAAGTAATAATACGCTTACCTTGTGACTTGAACTCTAGCTCCCCCTAAACATCCACACGTCACTCCCCAAACACCTAGGTGGAGTCATATGCCACTTTACCACAGATCTTTTTTGTCCTATTTTACCACCTCAACTTTAAAAGCCCATATCGCCAGAACCCTCTCTTCCAAAATTAAAATTCAGGAATTGCCTCGAATTAAATTTACTCTTGGGCCTTTTTTCCCACACCATAAACCCTTCGTAATTTATTTAATTACTAAACTAAACATACGAAATAATAATAATAACATTCAAATTATTCGGGCTATTTTCCACCCGAACCCAGACTCAAGGCCCAATACTTCCAGGCCGAAAAATTGGGCCGTTACAAGCTCATTGTACACATTCGATCACAACTTATGTTTTCCTGATGAACCATTCGGAATTGGATAGGACACTCGGATAATCACACATATCGTATAATGCCAACGTCCCAGACGTGGTCTTACATGTCATCACATATCGATGCCACTATCCCAGACAGGGTCTTACTCGCACACATATATTGGAATCAGATATTGATGCCATGGTCTTATTCACACATCATGTATCGGAACCCTATTTCATGACATATGTATCCTAGCTATTCCTAAGGTTCATACGGGACTTTCAGACGTCGTAACTCGATCGAAAGGAAGTTACAAACATAGTTGCCAAGCTTATCAATATTCGGCTATTGCATGTAAAAATTCATATATTTCATTCCAGCATAAACACTTTGCATTTAATTAAAATTAAGTACGTCTATTTGCTTATAAACTTACCTCAGACGATGTAAAACGGAACGGGATAGCTAGTCGACAACTTTTGTTTTTCCTCGATCCAAATCTGACTTCTTTGGTTCTTAATCTAAAGATATTCAAATTAAGCTCATTCAAACATATTTTCATTCAATTTAGTCCAAAACACATAATGGACAAATTTCCATTTTACCCCTGATATTTACACTTTTTACCACTTAGTCCTTATTGCACAAAACACAAAATATGCAAAATTCCACTATACCCATTGTAGGCTGAATTTTACCCATATTCATACAAGTCCATATATTTCATTTATTTCAAATTTTAGTTCCTCAAATTATTATTTTTGCAATTTAGTCCTAATTACTTAAAATTATCAAAAACTCCAATACAAAACATGTTAATTTAAAACATATCTTTCATATTTCATCATCAAACAAAAAAAATCACGAGCTCTCAACAATGGCATAACTCAAAATATTCACAAAATAAAAAATTTAAGCATGGGTTTACTAGTACTTGAAGTAACGATTTCAAAAACGTAGAAATTATCAAAAACCGAGCTAAACACTTACCTTGATTGAGTTTAAGAATGGCTGAACTAGGTTTTTCTTTTCTTTCTTGTTGTTTCGGCAAGAACACAAAAATATAACACATAAATGGCTTTGTTTATGATATGTTTGTGTTGTATTACTTATTTTATTAATTTACCATATTAACCTTAGTTAAAAATATTATAATATCACATATATATGTCCTTTTTCGTCCACCAACATTAATAATGGTTTAATTGCATTATAAATGCCTCCATGAACAAAGACAACAACAATTAAGCACTTTCACATTTAACCACCAAATTTTCATTTTACGCGATTAAGTCCTTTTATCTAATCAGACACTCAAACGTTAAAATTAAAGCACGAAAATTTCACACACAAAAATTCACACAAAATAAACACAGAAAATAATTTTTAAATATTTTTCTAACTTGGATTTGTGGTCCCGAAACCACCATTCTGATTAGGGTCTAAATCGGGCTATTACAACTCTCCCCCCTTAGGGATTTTCGTCCCCGAAAATCTTACCAGTGAATAGGTTCGAATTACGCTCTCTCATTGCATCCTCTGGTTTCTATGTTGCTTCCTCAACTCCGTGTTTATGCCACAGTTCTTTAACTAATGAAAATTTCTTATTTTGCAATTCTTTAATCTCGCTAGCTAGAATTCGAATCGGTTCTTCCTCATATGTCATATCAGGCTTAATCTCAATCTCAGACGGACTAATCACATGTGAGGGGTCAGATCGATATCTATGAAGCATTGAAACATGGAATACATTGTGGATCTTTTCTAACTCAAGTGGCAACAACAGTCTATAAGCAACCGGTCTGATACGCTCTATAATCTCATACGACCCAATAAATTTCGGATTCAATTTGTCTTTACGACCGAATCTAAGTATTTTTTTTCCACGGTGAGACTTTCAAAAAGACTTTGTCTCTGATATGAAGCTCTATATCTTTTCGTTTCAAATCCGCATAAGATTTCTGACGATCTGACGCAGTTTTCAGTCTTTCACGAATCACTTTTACTTTCTGCTCGGTCTCTCTTATCAAATCGACCCCGTGTATCTTATTTTCACTGAGCTCGGTCCAATACAATAGTGTACGACATTTATGACCTTAAAAAGCCTCATAAGGTGCCATTTTGATACTCGATTGAAAGCTATTATTGTATGCAAATTCAATCAGAGGTAGGTATCGCTCCACGTACCATCGAACTCGAGAATGCAACATCTCAACATATCCTCAAGTATCTGAATGATTCATTTGGACTGACCATTTGTTTGCGGATGGAAGGCAGTGTTGAAATGTAATTTTGTACCTAAAGCATCTTGCAGTTTCTTCGAAAACCGCGATGTAAACCTCAGATTTCTATCTGAAACAACAGAAATAGGCACACTATGTAATCTCATAATTTGAGAAACATACAATTTAGCTAGTTTATCAAGCGAGTAATCCATACGAATCGGAACAAAATGAGCCGATTTAGTTAATCTATCCATAATAACCCAGATTGCATCTTTCTTGCTCGGTGTTAACGGTACACCAGATACAAAATCCATCGTGACTCTGTCCCATTTCCACTTGGGAATCATAATCGGCTGAAGTAATCCAGAAGGTACCTGATGCTCGGCCTTTACTTGCTGACTGACTAAACATTTTGAAACAAAGTAAAAAATGTCTCGTTTCATACCATGCCACTAGTAAAGCTGCTTCAAATCATTGTACATATTTGTACTACCAGGGTGAACAGATAAGCTACTGCTGTGACTTTCATTCAAGATCATCTGAATCAACTCTGAATTTCTCAGGACACATATTCGATTTCTGAACGTCAGCCAACCCTCAACATTAACTCTAAACTTTGAATCAACATTTGAATCACATTGAACTCGTTTTACTAACAAATCATTATTAATCTTCTGGGCATCATAAATTTGCTGAACAAATAATGGTATTGCTTTCAATTCAGCCATTATCGCACCATCATCAGACATAGCCATATGCGCATTCATTGCACACAAAGTAAACAGTGATTTTCGACTTAGAGCATCAGCAGCAACATTAGCTTTTACTGGGTGGTAGTTAATCACAAGCTCATAGTCTTTTAGCAACTCCAACCACCGACGTTGTCTCATTCATCAAGTATTTGAAGCTTTTGTGACCAGAATAAACATGACATTTCTCACCAAACAGATAGCGACACCAAATTTTCAACACAAACACGATAGCTGCCTGCCAATTCTAGGTCGTGTGTCGGATAGTTCTTTTCATGTGGCTTTAATTGTCTTGAGGCATAAGCTATAACTCTGCCTTCCTGCATCAGAACACAGCCTAAACCATTTAAGGATGCATCACTATAAATAACAAATTCTTTACCCGATTCTGGCTAAACCAGTACTAGAGCTTCAGTCAAGAGGACTTTCAACTGATCAAAACTTTTCTGGCACTTTTCTGACCATTCAAACTTAACACCTTTCTGTAATAGCTTCGTCATTGAAGCTGCAATCATAGAGAAACCTTTCACAAACTATCTATAATAACTAGCGAGTCCCAAGAAACTTTGGACTTCAAAAACATTCTTTAGAGGTTTCCAATCAAGTATAGCTGAAATTACTTGGATCAACCCGAATACCCGATGCTGATACGACATGGCCCAGAAAACTAACTTTGCTTAACCATAACTCACATTTACTGAACTTTGCATAAACTATTTATCTCGCAAAGTCTGTAACACAAGTCTCAGGTATTCGGCATGTTCGATTTCATCATGGGAGTAGATCAGAATGTCATCTATAAACAAAACCATGAACCGATCCAGATACTATCTGAAGATCCGATTCATCAAATCCATGAAAACAACGGGTGCATTAGTAAGTCTGAATGGCATAACCAAAAACTCATAGTGTCCATATCTCGTTCGGAAAGCAGTCTTTGGCACATCAGAGTCTTTAACCCGCAACTGATAATAAGCTGATCTCAAATCTATCTCTGAAAACACTGTGGCTCCTTTTAGTTGGTCAAACAAATCATCAATCTATGGCAACAGATACTTGTTCTTTATAGTCACCTTATTTAGCTATCTATAATCGATGCACATTCTCATAGTTCTATCTTTCTTTTTCATAAATAACACTGGTGCACCCTAAAGAGAGAAACTCGGTCACGCGAAAGCTCTACCTGTCAGCTCTTGCAACTGAGCTTTCAATTCTTTTAATTCAGTAGGTGTCATTCTGTAGGATTTATGGATATCGGAGTCGTCCTAGGCATTAACTCAATACCAAACTCTACCTCCCGAATAGGTGGCAAACTCGACAATTCTTCAGGAAACACATCTCGATACTCGCACACAACAGGTATTGATTCAATGTTTCTTTCAGCCACTTTATTATCAAGAACATAGGAAAAATAAGCTTCACAACCTTTCTTCACATATTTCTGAGCTAACATCGAAGATATCACTGCTGGCAAACCATTCAGATCATTAGATTCAATCCGAGTAATCTCATCATTCTGGCACCGTAAATTAATAGTTTTTCTCTTGCAGTTTACAACACCATCATGCAAGGTCAACCAGTCTATACCCAGAATCATGTCAAACTCATCAAATGAAAACAACATCAAATCAGCCGGAAAGCATGAATCTCGAACTATTAAGGGACAATTCTTACACACTTTGTCAACCATAACACACCGGCCCAAGGGGTTAGACACTTTAATCACAAACTCAGTAGACTCAACAGGAAGAGTCTTACTGAATGCTAAAGTCTCACCCACATAAGAATGAGTCGAACCAGGATCAATCAATCAATTACATTAGTATCATAGAGAGTAATTGTACCAGTAATGACATTTGGGGATGAAGCCTGCTCACGTGTGCAAATAGCATAGGCTCTGGCAGGTGCACGAGCCTTAGATCTAACTACTGTATCTTTAGTCCCTCTCTGACTGTTACTCACATTACCCGCATTTCTGGGTGGTCTACCTTGAACTGCAGTATTACCCGTCTCGTATTCTGCACTATATTTTCTTCAGCTCACTCTGGGCATTCACGAATATAATGATCCATCGATCTACATTTGAAACAAGCCCGATCATGCAATTTGCAACTACCGGGATGTCGTTTACCATAATGTTTACACTCGGGTTGATTTGATCTGACATTACCCACACTGGCTACTGAGGTAGCTCTTGAGCTCACAGGTGGTCTATTCTGATCCCTTCTAGAAGAACGTGAAGTAGCTTTAGAATGACTGAAATCATCTCGAAAATTCTTCGGTGCCGATTGTATTGACTTACCGGATGGTCTCTTACATGCATCTCTAGCTTCAAAGTAAGCTTTTCTTTTCTCTTTCCCGAGTTCTTCAGCTTTGCAGGCTCGCTCTACTAGTACTACGAACTCTTTTATCTCAAGTATTCCAACTAACAATTTAATGTCTTCATTCAGCCCATCTTCAAATCTTTTACACATTATAGCTTTAGTCGAAACACACTCTCAGGCATACTGACTGAGTTTCATAAATTTTCGGTAATACTCTGTCACTGTCATGCAACCCTGTTTTAACTCCAGAAACTCTTTGCGCTTCTAGTCAATAAATTTTTGGCTGATATATTTCTTACAAAACTCAGTCTGAAAGAATTCCCAGGTCACCCACTCTTTCTGAACCACTGATACTAGGGTATTCCACCAGTGATATGCTGTGTCTCGAAGCAAAGATATGGTACATTTCAAACATTCATCTGGGGTACAGGATAGCTCATCGAACACATGGACAGTATTATCAAGCCAGAACTCAGCCCGCTTAGCATCATTATTATCAGTAGCTTTAAACTCTTCAACCCCGTGTTTTCTGATTTTATAAATAGGTGGCTTATGTAATCTCAACGGGTCACTTACTTAAGGTATAGCAGGCATCAAAGATGGATTAGTCGGGGGTAGAGGTTGTTGTGTAGCTGGGTTAGTCCAGATATACTGAGTAAACCAATCATTCATCATTCAGTAAAAGGCTTGTCTAGCCTCTCCTTCCTGGTTACTCAAAATCTATCGAGAATCAACCGGCGTTGTCCTTTGCGTGGGAGCAGGCGCTACACTCTCGACATCACCAGCTACAGCTTTGTCGGGATCTGTTTACTATATGAAAAAACATTTTCAAATGTCAGAAGTCATCACACTATCATAATATATAATATGGCATGTATAGCTAGACTCACACGAGCTATGTTAGTCATAGAATCAACTAAACCGTAGCTCTAATATCAATAAAATGTAACACCCCTAACCCATATCTGTCACCAAATTGGGGTCATAAGGTATTACCGGTCATAACACAGTTTGATACAATTACTCCATTCCAAACATGCATAAGATTATATCAACTTATCTATAGTTAATATAAATATAAACTCAATTAGTATCCATCTGTTCAACCATTTAATTCACCATCACATACATAAAGATTTTAATCATAATTTATTTAATCACTTATTCGAACCAACTAATAAACATCATAACAAATTACCTGTACATTATTATTCCAAAAGCCAAACCATACAGTCAATAATCATGACATTTAAAAAGATCTAGATAATGATCAAACAAGACTATATATATTATATTAGTAAGCATTTATATCATAAGTAAATTACTTGTCATACCACACATGTATACTTAAGCATATTTGCACATATCATTATGTCAAGTCAAATTTAAAGCATAATATATGTAATCACCCAAACATACATATTCCTAAATGGTCAAATATGAGAGTATACTTTACCAAGTTCATGCGTATCTCACCATCTCAACCAAAACCATATTTAGATGCAAGCACATAATCAAGACTTCATTCAAATCCTACACGTATGCCATATCCATTATATATGTTACAACTCATGCTCGAGAAATCATTTATAAACCATTTCTCATATTTCATGAACTTACATGCCAAAATAAAACTAATCAACATCCATCACCTTTATTTATCAACTAACTAATTTCAAATACACTTATCCCCACACAGCTCATATATATCAAGGAAATAAATATTCCACTATAATCTTTTACCCTTTTCGTACCTAATTATATATCCAAATATGCCAAATCACAAGTATTACCTGATCAAAACATAACTATTAAATTCATATATATTTCATCTATGAATTAACCTAACCGAATCGACCACAATTCTTTCAAAATAATCATCCATTTCCAATGCATATAATGCTTACCACATATATTATTCATTCATAGCTCGCAACTTTGTAGCTATAATTAACATAGACCATACCTAACATAACCGAATTCAAATATAATAGTTAGCCATTTTTGCATGGCCTTTATACATAAAACAAAATACAACATTCCAAAACATAGTCCAGCCTATACATGCAATGGTTCCAAAATTCAGGTTATAAATACCAAAGACGATCGATAGTGTGATAAGCTTAGCTGACGATCCCTTAGCTTGTAACTTGAATCCAAAAATCTATAAAACAGAGTAAACATGAACACATAGAGTAAGCTTTTATAGCTTAGTAAGTCATAAGGAAATAAATAACTCAATGATATTATCTATTCAACTAAATTAAACCAAATTACATCATCGTTACCACATTTAATCTCAAACATATAAATTTCATAAGTGATACGATTTCATACATAAAAATCACCTTGGTCGAATATTGACATGGTTAAATTAACATTTTAACATACAATTTCCAAAGCCAAATAATCATTGTAAAACCTAATCCACATACACTCCAAATACATAAGCTCATGTATCAAAATATAATTTCATA
The DNA here is from genome assembly GCF_025698485.1 of Gossypium arboreum. Classification (NCBI taxonomy): domain Eukaryota; kingdom Viridiplantae; phylum Streptophyta; class Magnoliopsida; order Malvales; family Malvaceae; genus Gossypium; species Gossypium arboreum. The sequence goes on along the minus strand of NC_069077.1, from coordinate 42,456,926 downwards.
TACCTATACTTGATATATGGCCGAATATACATGCTCATATATACACAAGTTAAGAATCATTTCAATAATACTCAAATTATTTTTCCAAAAGGCCGAATACTCATATCACAGTCATATATATATATATATCCTACAATTGCATCACACATGTTTTGTAAAAAATATCAAGTTACTACTTACCTTATTTCAAGTAGGTAACCAACTAATTCATACCTGGCCATTTAGCTCGTTGTACACATTCGATCACAACTTATCTTTGCCCGATGAACCATTAGGAATTGGATAAGACACTCAGATAATTACACATATCGTACAATGCCAACGTCCCAAACGTGGTCTTACATGTAATCACATATCGATGCCACTGTCCCAGACAGGGTCTTACTTGCACACATATATCGGAATCACATATTGATGCCATGGTCTTATTCACACATCACATATCAGAACCCTATGTCACAACATATGTATCCTAGCTATTCCTAAGGTTCATACGGGACTTTCGAATGTCGTAACTCGATCGAAATGAAGTCGTAAACATAGTTGCCAAGCTTATCAATATTAGACTATTACATGTAAAAATTCATATATTTCATTCCAGCATAAATACTTTGCATTTAATTAAAATTAAGTACGTCTATTTGCTTATAAACTTACCTCGGACGATGTAAAACGGAACGGGAGAGCTAGTCGACAACTTTCGTTTTTCCCCGATCCAAATCCGACTTCTTTGGTTCTTGATCTAAACATATTCAAATTAAGCTCGTTCAAACATATTTTTATTCAATTTAGTCCAAGAACACATAAATGGGAAAATTACCATTTTACCCTGATATTTACACTTTTTACAATTTAGTCCTTATTGCACAAGACACAAAATATGAAAAATTCCACTATACCAATGTTAGGCCGAATCTTAGCCATATTCATACAAGTCCATATATTTCATTTATTTCACATTTTAATCCCTCAAATTATTATTTTTTCAATTTAGTCCTAATTACTCAAAATCATCAAAAACTCCAATACAAAACATTTTAATCTAAAACATATCTTTCATATTTCATCATCAAACAACAAAAATCACAAGCTCTCAACAATGGCATAACTCAAAATATTCACCAAAATAAAAAACGCAAGCATGGGTTTACTAGTACTCGAAGCAACATCTCAAAAACGTAGAAATTGTCAAAAACCGAACTAAACACTTAGCTTGATTGAGCTTGAGAATGGCCAAACTAGGTTTTTCTTTTCTTTCCTCTTGTTTCGGCAAGAACACAAAAATATAACACATAAATGGCTTTGTTTATGATATTTTTATGTTATATTACTTATTTTATTAATTTACCATATTAACCTTAGTTAAAACTACTATAATATCACATATATATGTCCTTTGCTTTCCACCAACATTAATAATGGTTTAATTGCATTATAAATGCCTCCACTAACAAAGACAACAACAATTAAGAACTTTCACATTTAACCACCAAATTTTTATTTTATGCGATTAAGTCCTTTTATCTAATCGGACATTCAAACGTTAAAATTAAAGTACGAAAATTTCACACACACAAATTCACACAAAATAAACACAGAAAATAATTGTTAAATATTTTTCTAACTCAGATTCATGGTCTCGAGACCACCGTTTCGATTAGGGTCTAAACCGGGCTGTTACACCATTAACATCATAAGTGAATTAATTCATAAACGGATTCAGAATTAATTCCGCTTGGGTCCAGTCTAATGTACCATTCTACCAATGAATAAATCTATCTCTACTCGTGGAGTCAACTGCTTCGATAGCTAAGACTAGTCATCTCCCCAATTGGATTTGTAGACAACATAATAATTCTTCTCATTATTTGAATTAAATGCTCACTTTGATTCTTTAATGGGATTATGGACTGATTTATATTATATACTAAAGTAAGTTGTCTTTCTCGCAATGTAAGCGTTCTTTACAATGTCACTTTTTTTCAGTTTGAACTTTAGACAATCAATGAGCTAATATTTGTTTGTCACAATATCGCTAAGCATGTAAAAAATATAAAAGATAGAAAATAAAAAAGAAATAATAGTGAAATGTGAAATTAATAGTGAAATGTGAAATTAACTTTATTTATTTATTTATCTTTCAAATAAATAGAAAACAATTATCGTTCAATTAAATAGAAAACAATTACATGTTTACTATAACATGGGCACATTTCCCAACAATCTCTCGCTTGCCTTAATGAAGTAAATGTGTCATGTTTCGAATTCCTATATCCTCGACATGTTTATTAAAACTCCTAGTTACAAGAGTCTTAGTAAACGGATCTGTAGGGTTATTTTCAGAAGCTACTTTCATCACATCTACAATTCCTTCAGCTACTGCCTCTAATATTAAATAATACTTTTGATCAATGTGTTTCGTCCTCTTGTGACTTCTCATTTCCTTGGTTTTGCTATTGTAGCACTATTATCACAATACAGTGTTATAGCTTTTACTATATTAGGAACAACTTCAAGTTCAGTTAAGAAATTTCGAGGCCATATTGCTTCTTTCGTTGCCTCAGAAGTAGCCACATACTTGACCTCCATTGTAGAGTCACTAGTTCAAGTTTGTTTTACACTCCTCCATACTATGGCTCCACAGCCTAGAAAGGATACATTTTTCGACATCGATTTCTTCGAATCTTTACAGGTTTTAAAGTTTGAGTTTGTATATCCAACATGAGTAAAGTCTTCCCTAGAATACACAAGCATATAATCCATGATTCTTTTAAGATACCTTAATATATGCTTTACAACTTGCCAATGACTGATACCTAGATTCGCCTGATATCGACTAACAATTCCTACTGCTAAACAAATATCTAAACATGTACAAAGCATCATATACATAAGGCTTCCAACTGTCGAAGCATTTGGAACCTTACTCATATGCTCTCTTTCTTCCACTGACTTAGGACAGTCATCTAAAGAAAGATGAAAACCTGCTGCAGCCGGCTAAACACCTGGCTTTACATCGGTCATTACAAAATGTTCCAGTACCTTATCGATGTATGAAGCTTGAGATAGTGCTATTATTTTATTCCTTAGATCCCTAAGGATTCGAATTCCAATAATATAACTAGCTTCACCTAAGTCCTTCACGCTATACTGTTGAGCTACCCACAATTTAACTGATGATAATTCCTTTACATTGTTTCTAATAAGTAGAATATCACCGATATACAAAACAAGGAATACCATCTTTTTGTCCTTTATAGGCTTATAAATACAAGGTTCATCAACATTTTTCTTAAATCCAAAAGTCTTGATCGTTTAATCAAATCTTTTATTCCATGAGCAGGACACTTGCTTAAGTTTATAAATAGATTTTAGTAGTTTGCAAACTTTTTACTCTTTTCCTTTGACAACATAGCAAGTGGGTTGAGCCATGTAAATGGTCTCATCAATATAGTCGTTCAAGAATTTTTTCTTGACATCCATTTTCTAGATCTCGTAATAAAGGGTAATGACAATGGATAAGTGTATACGGATAGACTTGAGCATAGCTACTGAAGAAAAGGTCTCATCATAATCGAAACCTTTTTTCTCTGTGTAGCCTTTCCCTACAGGTCTAGCTTTATGTGTTTCCACTTTCCCTTCTGCATTTCTCTTCTTTTAGTAGATCCACTTAAACCATATGTGTTCAATCCCAATCAGTAAGTCTACAAGTTCCTACATCGTATTGGATTTCATAGAATCCATCTCGGTATCCATGGTCTGTCTCCAGAGCTTGGAATCAATGTCTTGCATAGTCTCCTCGTAAATGAGTCGATTATCATCCTCATGATTGGCTTCCGTATTATAAATACTACCATCATAAATGAAGAACTCCGGTTTCTAAGAAACTCTCCTACTACTATAGATTCCCTAATGCTGTTGATCATTTCTAGTTCATTCTACAACTTTATCAAGAATTGGACTTTGTAATTTTCCTACCATTCCGGAAAGTTCCTCGAGTATCACTTTACTTCGAGGCTTAAAGTTATCCATGTAGATTTCCTTAAGAAAAGTAGTATGAGTAGGAACTTTAATCGTATTGTCTTTTGGATTGTAAAATAATCCTCCATTTGTTCCTTTTGAATATCCTACAAACATGCGCAATTATATCCATGCATCCAACTTCTTTTCATCCTTATCTAGAACGTGTATTGGAAAACTCCATCTTCTAAAGTGATTTAGAGCGGGTTTCTTTCCATGTCATAGTTCATAAGGTGTCTTACAAGCAGACTTGGTTGGCACATCATTCAGAATATATCGAGCTGTTTGTATCGCATGTCCCCAGAAGGAAGTAGGAAGTTGTAAATAGCTTAACATTGAACGAACCATGTCAAGTGAGGTTCTATTCATTCTCTCAGTTACGACATTCTGCTGTGGAGTGCTCGACACAGTCAATTGATATAAAATCTCATTCTCTATGAGGTATCCTAGGAAATCATTGGACAAGTATTTCCCACCTCGGCCAGACCGAAGATTCTTTTTGATTAAACCTAATTGTTTTTCCACTTCTACACAGAACTCTCAAAATTTGTCAAAGGTTTTGCTTTTGGTGCATTAGATACACATATCTATATCGAGAATAGTCGTCGATAAAAGTCAAGTAATAATCGTTACTTCCTCGGACATTGATCCTCATGGGACCACGTACATCAGTATGCACAAGTTCTAAAAGTTGGTTAGCCCTTGTACCTTTTGCATTAAAAGACCTCTTAGTCATTCTACCTTCCAAGCAAGATTCACATTATGGAAGACTAATTTCCTTAAGCATACTTAAGGGACCATCTTTCACGAGTCTAGTGATTCTTTCTTGGTTAATATGACCAAGTTTTGAATGCCATAGGGGCCCCTCATTAGAGTGAGAAGTTTTAAGCATTTTATTTACTATTTCAATTTGAAGCATCGAGTGTTTATTTGATTTGATAAAATAGAGATTGTTTTCTATCAATCTATTACAGATTAAAGAATAATTTCTGTGAATAGGAGTCCCTTTATTGAAAGCCACAATATAACAGTCATAAACATGCTACAAAAATTAAATTCCTCTTAAAATGAGGTACATAAAACACGTTCTTTAAAACAATCTTCCTAATATTATAAAAGTGTAAAATAACTTCTCCCACTACTTCGGTTGAAACATAGCTCCCATCTCTAGTTCGTAACGAGAGGCTCCTATCACGAAGACTTCTCATTTTGCTAAACCCTTGTAAAGAAATACACGCCTAGTTAGTGGCTCTAGAATCAATAACCTAGTTGTCAATGAATTCTTCTACTAAGCAAGCTTCAACCTCAAAGAGTTCCATACTTTTGCCCTTTTCAGCTAGGTAATCCACATACTCCTTATAGTTTGATTTAAAATGCTCTTTCATATTGCAGAAGAAACATTTGATCTTTTTAGGATATTTTGACTTCTTAGCCTTCTTCCTATCCACACGAGGTGGAACCAAAGACTTACCCGATTTCTTTTTTCCCTTAGCTTTCTATTTCCCCTTAGAGGAGAAGGGCCCACAGTTAAGTTTGCCTCAGCTTTCTCCTGAACCAGCTTACCACAATTCAACATCAACTCATAGGATTATAACTCCTTTATAAACTGATTCAAGGTAAGCGCCTTGTTCCCCAAGTTGTAAGCAGTCCTAAAACTAGCAAACTCTTGGTTAAGGATTTGAAAACTATTTCAATTTGCGTGTTCAAATCTAATTCATCCCAATTTTCCTCCACTATCGCAAAGAATCCCATAAGCTTAAGCATATGTTCTTTGATCGGATTGCCAGTTTTCTGTTGAGAATTCATCAAATTTGTAATAGCATATTCTTGAGCCAATGCAACTTGGCCTCCAAGTAAATCCTCCAAATTTGTCACGATCTCTTTGGCAGTAGGAAAATTCTCGTGTTGCTTTTGAAACACTCTACTCATGCTGGCTAACATATAACATCGAACAATCGAGTCAGAATCTTTCCACCAATTTCTTGGGCTGAGCTTCAAGAGGGCATATTTCATCAAGAACAAATTTTTGTTTCTCACAACTGGGAACCATCAACAGGTTCCATTTCCTTTCTTGAAAGTTATCCCCATTTAATTTATTCTCAGTAAGAATGCTAATAAGAGGATTATGAGACATATTTGAACTGAAGAAAATAAACATTTCACTAATTACTATTTTTGTATTAAGAAAATATTTTTCATTTAAGCAACATATCAAGAATGCAGTATGATGCATGAGTCTTGTATTACAACCTAGAAAAACAAATTCATTGCTACGATCATTCTCACACCCATTAACCATGTTGCCTTGGGGTCCCATGATTAGCTAGCAAGAACATGGATTACATCCAATCAGTTCGTGAATCTTAGTTCTCAAGACTCCATAAGAACTAATGGTCGTTTAATGTTTGGCCATCATATCTAGCTTAAATATCGTTTATTGGGAAAATATTTAATAAAAGATGATCTTGAGTGTGTAACCATTGACTCAACACCCATCATGAACATGCTTTCATTTGTGAGTCATCTTGGGACAATCTCTCTGAAAGTCATGCATGACTAGTTTTCCTTCAAAGGAAATCCCATCTAGTGAATCCACATGACAAAGTTTACCTTAGGGTGCGCCAAGGTAGGAACCGGCTTGAAACTTTATCATGCTACCACTTAGGGACCATTAATGAAGGCCATAGGTTTTCTTCAAGTATCTTCTCCCGCTCAATATTTTAAAAACATGCAAGGATTTTTATCCCAAATTTCAAGAATGATCATACAGTAGTCCTAGTGGAATTCTTACCTAACCTAAATGACATGCGTCCATTATATGCATGGCATGTTATGACAATAATATCCATTCACAAGAATCAATCAATCTTAAAACAAACAATTTTGGTTCTCCATAGTTTTTCTTTTAAGGGAAAAATAGAAGAAGTGAATGCGAACTGTGCACCAGGTAGGGTTCTAGGAAAGGGAGGTAAGTCAAATTTGACTGCTTAAAAACCAAGCCTTTCCTAGCTAGAGCCAATCCTAGACATGCACCTTGTCATTACCACACTTCTCACAGTTATTGAATAGCCTAAATAAGTGAATAGAACAATACAGCACATGTATTTTCTCATTACCACACTTCTTATTTTTAATCGATCAACTATGGATCAACTCATACATATATCACAATTATAACATTACATAATATAAACATTATAAACAATTATAAAACAAATATATAAGGAGATAGGTAATTAAAATAAAATTGTTAGCCATGGTTTCCATGGTTCTATTTCTAGAAAATAAATGGAAAAATAAAATTACATAATTTTTCACCACAAGGCATTCCTTGGGTCTTCAACCACCATCACGACTTTTCATCGTCATGGACTACTTTTGGAAAAATTACATTTAAGTCCTATGTCCATTTTCAGCTGACAAGAATTCTATGAATTCTTTTAAAAAATAGCCCTACATGGATATGATAGTCCACGGTAAAAAATAGCCCTACGTGGATATGATAGTCCACGGTTTATTTTCTAATAATCACAACCTCAACAAAATACATTTATATAACAAATATATAATATCATATCCATTCCCATATATGACTCAAAACATGCATAAGATCTAAAGAATGTCAATTACTATGTTACCAAATTAATCAAGAAGAAGAGAAATTTATTTTGATTATCTGTTTATACCTATAGATAGAACACAACCTGGCTCATGATACCAATTGCTGGAAAAACAAGTTTGGAAAACAAGTTTTGAAAACAGAATGAAAAATAAATTTAGGGAAAATCCAGAGTTTTAAAATTTATTCCAAAACAAGATCTTGGTAGTGATATCTAAAGTAATAAACACTTAATCAAAATTGTACCTTTTTGACTCGTTTAGGATGAGCACTTCGACCGAGTAGTCTTCTACATTATCTTCAAGCTCATGTCTACCGAGTGTAAGCTCACTTCGAATAAAAAAAATCACAAAAATTAGCAGTGGGGTAATTTTGCAATTTCTCTAAACTTTTAAGTCAAGTTGTAAATAAAAAAAATCTCTAGAAATTTTCTGAAATAATCTATTCGGAGAATTTTCTCTCTACAACTTTCTATTGAATTCAATTGTGTATAAATAATCACCTAAGGCTCTCTTTATATAGGGAGAGTTTAGAAAGTCCAACTATGAATAAACTTAATCACTTTAATATTAAATTAAGAAAATACTATTAAGATAAGTATTAAATTAAATTTAATATTTAACTATTAAAATAATATTATTTTTGAAATAATTAATTTTAAAATCAAATTCTCTGGTAGAGTCCCAGTAGAAGTGTAACTCTTCCACTACTCAACCACTGACGACTAACCGTCGTCAGCCATCGGGCTGCTGTCAGCCACTGGGATGCCGTCGTCGCAGCCACCAGCACCATCGTGTACGGTGATGCAGGTGTGACACCCTTACTACACCCTGAGCCAGTTCGGTTGTTGTCGGTTCAGTTTGGGTCAATGACGACCCAACTGGTCTGGTCCAACCACTAGACCGTCGGCACAATTTCACATACCGAGCTTAGTTCAACCAGTTTTTGGGTTTTGGTCTCAGTTTTTGGCTACTAGGCCTAATTTACGATCTTAAGTTCAATTTTTAAGTTCAATTACCCATTGGGTCAATTGTCTGACTTGAAAATTAACTTCCAAAAATATCATATTAATTTTAATTAATTTCGTCAATTTAATTTTACTTGATCAAAATTAATTTTTACAAAAATTACTTAGATTTTCCAAATTAATTTTTCAAGAAAATTTTTTAATCAAATTCTCTAGTTGAACAATTCTCACGACCACCTAATTTAATTCCACATCGAATAAATCGACTCAATTAAATTATTCCCAAAGTCGTAGAATTTGTGTCAGCCCTAATATGGCCCTAGTCGGGAAGTAGTTTTGGGACCACAAAACTGAGTCCCGAAAATAATTAAATGTTATATTCTGTGTTTATTTCATGTGAAAGTGCATGTGTGAAAATTTCATGCTTTGATTTTGCCATTTGTGAATGAAATTATGAAATAGGACTTATGTGAAAATTTCTGAAAATGCTATAGGCTAATTTGTAGTGGCCAAATAATTTGTAGAGCAAAATAGGAGGATTTGCATGTCAAACCTCCCACTTTTATGTGTAGTGGCCGGCCATCTTGTTAATGGTAGACAATATGTGCAATTTTTTTATTGAAGTTATGGCATAAGTATGGCACAATTAATATATGTCAGATATGTGTCATAAAAGGTTAAATAATAAGAATAACAAAAGGATGGAAATGACAAAAGTTTTGTCCATCTTTGTTCATCATAGCCGAAAATAGGAGAGCAAGAGAGGAGGAAGCTCTTGAAAAATTCAGTCACTTTGGGGAAGAAGATGCAAGGTAAGTTCATGGTAGTTTGCTTCTATCTTGATGTTCATGAGTTCTTCTTGATTCTACCTTAACTCATGAAGCATATTTTGATTTTTGGTTGTGTTGTGAGCATTCGGTCATGAATTAAAATGAGGGAAATGGTTGTTGTTTCATGTTCTTTTGATGAAAAATGGAAGATAGGTGAAGTTGAGCCAAGCAAATGAGCATGCATGTGCCTTAGATGCTAAGGGGGAAAATCAGCTAACATGTTGTGTGTATTATGGCCGAATGTGAACTTGGAAAATATTGTGTAATGTTTGTGCTTTAAAATGATGAAATGGAGATTATGCTTAAGTGAAGTTATAGGCATGTGATGATTGATTTGTGATATGCATGTTTAAATAACATGCATGCAAGTTATGTGTGAAAGAGTGAATTGGTAATAAATCTGCTTGGAACAGTGCAGTAACATGATTTTGGAAAATCACCATAAATTGTCGGAGATGATTTAGAAGCTGAATAAATTATTTAATTAAATATTAATGAGTCTAGTTTCTTATAAAAGAAACCATGTAAGCAAAAGAATTTCCGATCATGAGATATTTGAAGTGATGTGGGACAGGGTCAAAATGACTTCTAGATCCCCTATTCTGTATTTAAAAAATCATTATAAATTGTAAAAAAATGGTTATAAGATGAATTTTATATTCTTAGACTCCTTAATGAGTCTAGTTTCAAATTAAATAAACAAGAACATATTTTGAATTCTATACAATGAGAAATTTGATTCGTAGTGAAGAGTGGTTAGATTAGTCAAACAGTGAAACAAGGGAAACTTTAAGAAAAATATGGTATTGTTTTCCCAAACTAAAATTATAAAAATTTTATGGATAAAATATATATGAGTCTATTTTCAAGGAAAATTAATTTCACTTGATTTGGAGTTTCGTAGCTCCAGTTATAAATGATTTAGTGACTGTTGCTCAGGAAGACTGCTTGCAGTGAAATTATGATTATGTGGTAAACATTGACAAAAATTTGTTAATGAGTTGCTTATTGATTTCTTATAAGCTTACTATGATCAGTAAGAGTGAAAGTCGAATATATATATATTATATTTTTGAAAGTGATGCTTGAATTGTAACACCCCGTACCCGAGACCGTTGCCGGAGTCGGACACGAGGGGTTTGCAGACTTAAATCACATGCTTTCACAGTTCATTTTAAAAATTTCCAGACAGTTGGCTAACTGTGTCACTGTCACCTTAAAAATCATATCTTGAGTTCCACAACTCGAAAATCAGTTTCGTGATTTTTCCCTGAAATTAGACTCCTTATGCATCTACAAATATTTTTCTAGAATTTTTGGTTGGGCCAATTAGTACAGTTTATTAGTTAAATTCTCCCATGTTACAGGGATTGACTACACTGACCTTTTTGCATTACGACTTGGATATCTCCCTTTACAGAGCCTCAATACTGATCCTGTTTGTTTCTACAGAAACTAGACTCCAAAAGGAATCTTTACATACATGGCATGACTTCTAATGATCTCTGGTCAATTTATAATGAATTTCTAAAGTCGGAACAGGGACTCTAGAAACCGTTCTGGCCCTGTCTCACGAAAACTTAAATATCTCTTAACATATTGTTCATATGATCGTTTCATTACTTTCCTATGAAAATAGATTCATCAAGGTTTGTTTAAATAATTTATTCACTATTTAATTCCATTCTTACTATTTTTAGAGATTTTTCACATCCACATCATTGCTGCTGCCAGCATCTATTTTTAAGGTAAACTTTACCTATTTCATGATCCTCCATGGATCAACTAGAGTTTGTCATACATATACCAAAAGTGATCATGAATAACCATTCCCATGACCAACCGTTACCAACATTTCCATACCTCTCGATGGACAACATACAAAATGATTATAATGCTATGATCAAAGTATACTTAAGCCATTTTCGCATGGCTATCCAAATTTACACAAAACCGAAAGGTACATGACCTACAACAAAAGGGTAGTCCTATACATGCCATTTCAAAGTTCAACCAAAAGTATACCAAAAGGAGCTTTGATAGTGTGGGCGACTTCAACTTCAAAATCCCGAGTCTGATAGCTGACGAACCAAAATCTATAAAACAGAGAATCAAGAAACGGAGTAAGCATTTAATGCTTAGTAAGTTTGAGTCATGAATTTAGACACAACCAAAGTATAGCATTCATGTAGCTAAACAGATAATTTCATATGCACAAATTCTCAATATCATACTTACTTCACATTACCAACCCTTATATTCATACACAAAGATCAACTTAGCCAAAGGCCAAGAGCTCATTTATCAAGCGGCGAATATTATTCAAGGAATCAACTATTCCAAAGCACATACGAAACATACCTCATTGTTGGGATTTTACAAGCGTATTAACTGAAATTTTTACGGCAAGATCATTCATTCCCGAATCACGTGCCTTCGGAATTTAACCGGATATAGCTACTCGTTCAAATGCCTTCGGGACATAGCCCGGTTATAGTAACTCGCACAAATGCCTTCGGGACTTAACCCGGATTTAGTAACTCGCACAAATGCCTTCGGGCTTAGCCCTGGATTAGTAACTCGCACAAATGCCTTCGGATCTTAGTTCGGATTTAGTAACTCGCACAAATGCCTTCGGATCTTAGTCCGGATATAGTCACTTAGCACAAAGCCTTCGGGACTTAGCCCGGACATCATTCGAATAACCATGCACATTTATCAAAAAAATCATGACACATTCGTATTTCATTTTCATTAGCAAAACTCAATACAAGGCACTTATCACACTTGCAATTTCGGCTCAATAGCCACACACAAAGAGCATGATTTTGATTTGCTTAAAACATGATCTAATCAAATCATAATCTAAGTTCCATTACTCGAAAACTTACCTCAGATGTGGTCGAACTTTTTCGGCGGCTATTCGATAACTTTTTTCCTTTCCCTTATCCAACTGTGGTCCTCTAAGCTCTTGAGATAATTCAAACAAAGTTAACTTATTAAAGTCTCGTTATGCTAGCTTATGGCCGAATATGACAATTAGTTTGATAGGTCATATGGCCACCTTCTAGCTCAACTACACAATGGTCATATGCATTTTTAATCACATCAAGCAATTTAATACAATTCATTCGAACATCAAAAGAGAAGCTCAAGGTACTTAGCCCATATATACATTAGACATTAAAGTCCCATATGTACGAAATCACGAATCGAATTCAACATATTTTCTAATATTCCCCTTAGCCGAATTTTCTAAGTCAAGATAAAGCCATCAATATGCTTACCTATGGCCGAACATACACATCCATGCTAAGGCCGATTGCAACACTTAATACATTCTACAAGTATGGTCACTTGTATTGATTAAACACCATTTTGTTTCAAGTTCAAAACTTGGCTAATACACATATATACACTTTTAAAGCATCCTCTCCCTTTCCATCAATTCAACACATGCATTACGCATTAATATACAAAATTATATTCGGCCTTAGCACACAACTTGCTAGCCGATTCTTCTCCATCTAGCAACTAATGCACATATGTGCTCATTTGTTAAACTCTACTTCATCTAACAACAACCATATTTTTCCTCTACTTTCTACCGTGGCCGAATGCATCACAACACCATACCATTTCGATTTTGGTCATGGTTAAACAAAGAACTTAATGTCTCACTCAAAAAAATGCTAAAAAGAATATTTAAGAGTCATCAATCCACCTTCACATGCATCATTACAAAGCTTCATTTTTAGCATGTAAATGACATCAACACCAAGCAAGAATGATGCATCCATGGCCGAGTGTCATTTCCATCACCTAGCAAGATTTAGACCATGGGCTAGGTAGAACTCAAGCTACCAACTAAAACATGCATGCATCTCATGGACAACATCAAACATACCTTAGTCTAGCAAATCACCATAGCCGATTGTTTCAAGCTCCTCCCCTTCCTTTCTTTCCTCTATTCGACCAAGGATGAACCAAAGGATGAACACTTCTTTTTTGTTTTTCTTTCCTTCAACTCACGGCAATAGGGGGGCATGGATGAGACCCCTTTTTTTTTCCCATTTCTTTATTACTAACTTTATTTTATTGTTTCCTCCCATGATGCACCAACACAACATGTCTATGACATGTTTTGCCCATCACCCTTTGTCATGGCCGGCCACTAGTAATTAGGGGGGAAAATTTGACATACAAGTCCTCCCTTTTGATTACATGCACTATTTGATCCTTGTAGATTAGCCTATCATATTTCAAAAGTGTCACACAAGTCCTATGTACTCCATTCACATGCAATTAACTAAATCGAAGCTTAAAAATTTTTAGGCATTCATATACACATATTTTAAACAATAAATATCACATTCAAATAATTTGGTGACTCGGTTTAGCGGTCCCGAAACCACTTTCCGACTAGGGTCACTTTAGGGCTGTCACAACTCTCCCCCACTTAAGAAATTTTCGTCCCCGAAAATCTTACCGGTAAACAGGTTTGGGTATCGTTCTTTCATAGAGTTCTCGGTTTCCCAAGTAGCGTCTTCGATTCTGTGTTTGAGCCATAAAACTTTTACCAACGGAACCCTTTTGTTTCGTTACTCTTTCACTTCACGAGCTAGGATACGAATCGGTTCCTCTTCATAACTCAAGTCAGATTGAATTTCAACTTCTGATGGATTAATCACGTGTGACGGATCGGATCTATAACGTCGAAGCATCGAAACATGAAAGACGTCATGAATCTTTTCAAGTTCAGGGGGCAAAATCAATCTATACGCAACTGGACCAACTCGTTCGGAGATTTCGTACGGCTCAATAAATCTCGGGCTCAACTTGCCCTTACGGCCAAATCTGAGTATCTTTTTCCAAGGCGAAACTTTAAGAAACACTTTATCTCCCACCTGATATTCAATGTCTTTTCGTTTCAAATCCGCATACGATTTCTGACGATCTGTGGCTGCCTTCAGACTTTCACGGATTACCTTTACTTTCCGTTCAGCATCTTTAATCAAATCAACTCCAAAAATTTTACTTTCACCGAGCTCGGTCCAAAACAATGGCGTACGGCATTTTCGACCATACAAAGCCTCGTAAGGTGCCATCTTAATACTTGACTGAAAACTATTGTTGTAAGCGAATTCAATCAAAGGTAAATACCGTTCCCATGAACCACTAAACTCGAAGATGCAACATCTCAACATATCCTCAAGTATCTGAATTATCCGCTTGGATTGACCATCGGTTTGTGGATGAAAAGCGGTGCTAAAATGCAGCTTGGTACCCAAAGCTTCTTGCAATTTCTTCCAAAATCGTGAGGTGAATCTCGGATCTCTATCCGACACGATAGAAACAGGTACCCCGTGTAATCTCACAATCTGAGAAACATACAATTCAACTAATTTATCCATTGAAAAATCCGTGCGTACGGGGATAAAGTGAGCCGACTTAGTCAATCTATCAACAACGACCCAAATCGCATCTTTCTTACTTGCCGACACTGGCAACCCAGATACAAAATCCATTGTTAATCGATCCCATTTCCATTCAGGTATCATGATCGGTTGGAGTAAACCCGTAGGCACTTGATGTTCCGCCTTCACTTGCTGACATATTAAACACTTTGAAACAAAATCGGAAATGTCTCGTTTCATACCATGCCACCAAAACTGACGTCTTAGGTCGTGGTACATTTTCGTACTCCCCGGGTGAATTGACATTCGGCTACAATGAGTTTCGTTCAGAATCATCGAAATGAGTTCTGAATTTCTTGGAACACACAACCGATTTCTGTACCTCAAACAATCGTCATCATCAATTTGAAACTCTGATTCCACATTCGGAACACATTCAACCCTTTTTGCAACCAACTCATCGTCGACTTTCTGAGCTTCACGAATTTGATGAATCAATAATGGTTTGGCCTTTAATTCGGCTACTAACACATTGTCGGGTAGAACAGACAAGTGTACATTCATCGCTCGTAAAGCAAACAATGATTTTCGGCTTAAGGCGTCCGCAACCACATTAGCCTTTCCCGGATGATAATCAATGACCAGCTCATAATCTTTCATCAACTCAAGCCAACGCCTTTGTCGCTGATTCAAGTCTCTTTGAGTCATCAAATATTTGAGACTTTTGTGATCCGAAAATACATGGCACTTCTCACCAAATAAGTAATGTCGCCATATTTTCAAGGCGAATACGATGGCAACTAATTCGAGATCATGGGTCGGATAATTTTTCTCATGTGGCTTTAATTGTCTCGACGCATAGGCCACAACTCGACCTTCTTGCATCAATACGAAACCTAACCCAAGTACGGAGGCGTTACTATAGATGACAAACTCTTTGCCTGATTCGGGCTGCACTAAAAGTGGAGCTTCAGTCAAATAAGTTTTCAGTTGATCAAAACTTTTCTGACATTTTTCCGTCCATTCGAACTTAACATCTTTTTGAAGTAGCTTCGTCATGGGTGTGGCTATCATCGAGAAACCTTTCACAAACCGTCGGTAGTAACCCGCAAGTCCCAAAAAGCTTCGAACCTCAGTAATATTTCTCGGAGGCTTCCAGTTAAGTATGGCTGAAATTTTACTCGGGTCAACTCGAATACCCGACGGATACCACATGACCCAAAAGCTAACCTCTCTTAACCGAACTCACACTTCTCGAACTTAGCATATAATTGCTTATCCCGTAAAATTTGCAACACTAATCTCGTGTGCTCAAGATGTTCGGTCTCATCTCTTGAATAGACCAAGATGTCATCAATGAACACAACTACGAACTGGTCCAAATACGGTCTAAAGACCCGATTCATCAAATCCATAAATACCGCAGGGGCATTAGTGAGCCCAAATGGCATCACTAAGAATTCCTAATGACCGTACCTCGTTCTGAAAGCAGTTTTGGGTATATCCGAATCTCAAATTCGCAACTGGTAATACCCCGATCTCAAATCTATCTTTGAAAACACTGTGGCTCCCTTTAGTTGATCAAACAAATCATCAATACGCGGTAACGGATATTTATTCTTTATCGTCACTTTATTCAGCTGACGATAGTCAATGCACATCCTCATGGTTCCGTCCTTCTTTTTCACAAACAATACTGGTGCACCCCAAGGTGAGAAACTTGGTCGAGCGAAACCTCTATCCGTCAATTCTTGCAACTGAGCTTTTAACTCTTTTAACTCGGTTGGTGCCATACGATACGGAGCTATCGAAATCGGCGTAGTCCTAGGCACAAGCTCAATACCAAACTCTACCTCCCGAATAGGTGGTAAACCCGATAATTCTTCAGGAAAAACATCCGGGTATTCACAAACCACCGGCACAGATTTGAGTTTCTTTTCTAACTCCTTGTCATCAAGTACATACGCAAGGTACGCTTCACACCCCTTTCTTACGTATTTTTGAGCTAACATCGAGGATATTATTGTTGGCAACCCCTTTAAGTCCGTAGACTCAACTCGGATTATCTCGTTATTTGCGCACCTCAAATCAATAGTCTTGCTTTTGCAATTCACAACCGCATCATGCACGGTCAACCAATCTAAACCGAGGATAACATCAAATTCATCAAACGGCAACAGCATCAAGTCCGCATGAAAACAGAACCTCAAGTACTAGGGACATTTCTTACACACTTTGTTGACAAGCACGTAATGACCCAAGGGATTTGACACCGATTACGAACTCAAGAGACTCAACGGTAAAGTCTTCTTTGGATGCTAAGGTTTCACATATAAAAGAATGAGTAGAACCAGGGTCAATCAGAGCAATCACATTAGTATCAAAGAGAGTAAAAGTACCGGTAATAACGTCTGACGAGGAAGCATCCTCGCGTGCGCGTATAGCATAAGGCCTAGCAGGAGCACGAGCCTCAGATCTAGTGGTAGCATCTCTAGATCCTCTCTGACCGCCACTAGCATTGCCCGTATTCCTAGATGGTCTACCCCGAGCAGTAGTAGCACCAGGCTTCCCACTCTGATTTACGTTGTGTTCAGACAATCTCGAGCAATCTCTAATAAAGTGGTCGGTGACCAAGACTTGTAACAGAGCGGTCATGGAACCTACAACTCCCGAATGCCATTTACCACAACATCGGCATTCCGCTCGTCTCGACGGTCATTTCCAACATGGCGATCAAGTGACTCGTGTGCTCACGGGGTCGATCGCGATCTCGTCTAGAAAGGCCCGTAGTGTCTCTAGATCGGCCTAAGCCATCTCTATATTTCTTCGATGATCGTGGAAGGGCTTCTCGAAGACCTCTTCTGAAACTCCTTTGCTCCCACCTCACTTTTCTTTTCTCCATCTTGAGCTTCTCGGCTTTGCAAGCTCGCTCGACAAGTGCCACAAATTCTCGGATTTCCAAAATGCCAACATACGACTTTATCTCATCATTCAGCCCATCCTCAAACGTTTACATCACGGCTTCAAGAAATGCATTCTCGCGTCTGGCTAAGCCTCACAAATTTCCGCTCATAGTCTGTGAATCGACATGGAACCTTGTTTGAGTTCAAGAAATTCCTTCCGCTTTTGGTCAATGAATCTCTCGATCGATATACTTCTTTCAAACTTCGGTTTGGAAGAACTCCCAAGTTACTTGCTCTCTGGGCACCACAGAAGTCAACGATTCCACCAATAGTAGGCGTAATCACGTAGCAAGGAGATAGTACACTTTAGGCACTCATCGGGTGTGCAAGATAGTTCATCTAGTACCCGGATAGTGTTGCCAACCAAAATTCAGCTTGCTCGGCATCATCGCTATCCGTAGCCTTAAATTCAAGAGCTCTGTTTTCGAATTACGTCATTTGGGGCTTATTTGACCTTATTTGGTCAGTTGCCAGAGGTATTGTAGGTGCGGGGGTTGTGTTTGTCGGGAATGGAGGTTGTGGAACAGTCGTATTAGTTCGAATGTATTGGTTGAACCAATCATTCATCACGCTATAAAAAGCTTGCCTAGCCTTATCATTCGGATTGCTAGCAATAGGTTGAGAGTCCGCATTACTGTCCCTTGCGCTGGAGCAGCGCTACACTCTCAAGATCATCACTACCGCTTCGGTCGGGATCGGGATCCATTACTATAAATAAACACATTTGCAAAAGTCAGAAATCACCACACTATCAAATAATCAATTTTAGCTAGACCCACACGTATTACGGTAGTCCTAGAATCGACTAAACTGTAGCTCGATACCAATAAATTGTAACACCCGTGCAGAGACCGCTGCGGAGTCGGACACGAGGGTTTGCGACTTAAATCACTTGCTTTCACAGTTCATTTTAAAATTTCAGAGACGGTGGCTAAGCGTGTCCTTTGTCACCTTAAAGATCATATCTTGAGTTTCACAACTCAAAAATCAGTTTCGTGATTTTTCCCTGAAACTAGACTCATATATGCACCTACTATTTTTAGAGATTTTTCACATCCACATCACTGCTGCTGCCAGCATATATTTTTAAGGTAAACTTTACCTATTTCATGATCCTCCATGGATCAACTAGAGTTTGTCATACATATACCAAAAGTGATCATGAATAACCATTCCCATGACCAACCGTTACCAACATTTCCATACCTCTCGACGGACAACATACAAAATTATTATAATGCTATGATCAAAGTATACTTAAGCCATTTTCGCATGGCTATCCAAATTTACACAAAACCGAAAGGTACATGACCTACAACAAAAGGGTAGTCCTATACATGCCATTTCAAAGTTCAACCAAAAGTATACCAAAAGGAGCTTTGATAGTGTGGGCGACTTCAACTTCAAAATCCGAGTCCGATGGTGACGAACCAAAATCTATAAAGCAGAGAATCAAGAAACGGAGTAAGCATTTAATGCTTAGTAAGTTTGAGTCATAAATTTAGACACAACCAAAGTATAGCATTCATGTAGCTAAACAGATAATTTCATATGCACAAATTCTCAATATCATACTTACTTCACATTACCAACCCTTATATTCATACACAAAGATCAACTTAGCCAAAGGCCGGTAGCTCATTTATCAACTGAGCGAATATTATTCGAAGGGAATCAACTATTCCAAAGCACATACGAAACATACCTCATTGTTGGGATTTTACAAGCGTATTAACTGAAATTTTTACAGAAGATCATTCATTCCCGAATCACGTACCTTGAATTTAACCGGATATAGCTACTGTTCAAATGCCTTGGGACATAGCCCGGTTATAGTAACTCACACAAATGCCTTGGGACTTAACCCGGATTTAGTAACTCGCACCAATGCCTTGGGCTTAGCCCGGATTAGTAACTTCAAAAATGCCTTCGGATCTTAGTCCTAATTTAGTAACTCCACAAATGCCTTGGATCTTAGTCCGGATATAGTCACTTAGCACAAAGCCTTCGGGACTTAGCCCGGACATCATTCGAATAACCATGCACATTTATCAAAAAAATCATGACACATTCGTATTTCATTTTCATTAGCAAAACTCAACACAAGGCACTTATCACACTTGCAATTTCGGCTCAATAGCCACACACAAAGAGCATGATTTTGATTTGCTTAAAACATGATCTAATCAAATCATAATCTAAGTTCCATTACTCGAAAACTTACCTCGGATGTGGTCGAACGTTTTCGGCGGCTATTCGATAACTTTTTTCCTTTCCCTTATCCAACTGTGGTCCTCTAAGCTCTTGAGCTAATTCAAACAAAGTTAACTTATTAAAGTCTCGTTATGCTAGCTTATGGCCGAATATGACAAGGAGTTTGATAGGTCATATGGCCACCTTCTAGCTCAACTACACAATGGTCATATGCATTTTTAATCACATCAAGCAATTTAATACAAGTCATTCGAACATCAAAAGAGAAGCTCAAGGTACTTAGCCCATATATACATTAGACATTAAAGTCCCATATGTACGAAATCACGAATCGAATTCAACATATTTGCTAATATTCCCCTTAACCGAATTTTCTAAATCAAGATAAAGCCATCAATATGCTTACCTATGGCCGAACATACACATCCATGCTAAGGCCGATTGCAACACTTAATACATTCTACAAGTATGGTCACTTGTATTGATTAAACACCATTTTGTTTCAAGTTCAAAACTTGGCTAATACACATATATACACTTTTAAAGCATCCTCTCCCTTTCCATCAATTCAACACATGCACTACCCATTAATATACAAAATTATATTCGGCCTTAGCACACAACTTGCTAGCCGATTCTTCTCCATCTAGCAACTAATGCACATATGTGCTCATTTGTTAGACTCTACTTCATCTAACAACAACCATATTTTTCCTCTACTTTCTACCGTGGCGAATGCATCACAACACCATACCATTTCGATTTTGGTCATGGTTAAACAAAGAACTTAATGTCTCACTCAAAAAATGCTAAAAGAAGATTTAAGAGTCATCAATCCACCTTCACATGCATCATTACAAAGCTTCATTTTAGCATGTAAATGACATCAACACCAAGCAAGAATGATGCATCCATGGCCGAGTGTCATTTCCATCACCTAGCAAGATTTAGACCATGGGCTAGGTAGAACTCAAGCTACCAACTAAAACATGCATGCATCTCATGGACAACATCAAACATACCTTAGTCTAGCAAATCACCATAGCCGATTGTTTCAAGCTCCTCCCCTTCCTTTCTTTCCTCTATTCGGCTAAGGATGAACCAAAGGATGAACACTTTTTTTTTTGTTTTTCTTTCCTTCAACTCACGGTAATAGGGGGGGCATGGATGAGACCCTTTTTTTTTCCCATTTCTTTATTACTAACTTTATTTTATTGTTTCCTCCCATGATGCACCAACACAACATGTCTATGACATGTTTTGCCCATCACCCTTTGTCATGGCCGGCCACTAGTAATTAGGGGGGGAAATTTGACATGCAAGTCCTCCCTTTTGATTACATACACTATTTGATCCTTGTAGATTAGCCTATCATATTTCAAAAGTGTCACACAAGTCCTATGTACTCCATTCACATGCAATTAACTAAATCGAAGCTTAAAAATTTTCGGGCATTCATATTCACATATTTTAAACAATAAATATCACATTCAAATAATTTGGTGACTCGGTTTAGCGGTCCCGAAACCGCTTTCCGACTAGGGTCACTTTAGGGCTGTCACATGAATAGTCGAATAATGACTAGTTTAAAATCTTTGAATTTAAGCTCAAGAGCATAGAGGGGCAAATTCGGATAAGGGAAAAGAGAAAATAATCGAATAGCCGTTGTAATCGTTCGGCAACATTCGTGGTAAGTTATTAAGTGTTTAAGCTTGATTCCTTTTTATATGCCTAAGAGTTAAATTAATATGGCAAAGAGAATGTAAATTTTATTTAGTTAATGTGCCAAATATGTAATGATTTAAGGCTATAAGTCGATTATGGCTATTATGCTTAAGCTGAATTGGATTTGGAAATTTGATGCACTAAATGAGTGTTACAATGAATAAACTATGCCGTATATGTGCTGGTAGAGATATCACAATTTGTGATTATTAAATATCTAAAGGAAACCATGTTGTGTATAAAATTATTATTATTAGTCCTTTGTGGTAGCCGTATGTGGCTTGGTACTAAAGTGATTAAATGTGAACTTCGATGAGGTAAACTATTAAAAGTGTGGTGCTATAAGACTATGGGCTAAAACGATATGTGGATTTGTTCCGTAAAGTAAATTATTCAGGTACGAACAACCTAATTAAGTACATGTGAATTAAATGAATTTGATGATTGATGTGAATTGAACATATAAGAAATGGTTTCATGTTTATGTTCAACTATGAGACCTTGTGTTAAATCGACAATCGATTTTGTTCAATACATTAAGTTGGTCAGGTATGCGATATGTACTTATGCATGTTAAATCTACTGGAATTGAATCATGAATGTGAATTGAGAAGCATAGGTAAAAATGCCTATGTCATATATGTGAGTAAGGGTAAAACCATCGTAAATTATCGATAAGGATGGGCTATGTGGAACCATCTTATAATTGCTAATTTGAAAGGTTGTAAAAGCGAATCAGTGAGCAAGATGTATTGTATTGAGATGATGCTTTGGTGAAAATATACATATGTTCTTTGTGTTGAATGAATATTAAATTAAAGTTATGAGCCGTATGTGACTAGCATATCTAGTCGAATTTGATACTATTAACTGATGTACTAAGATATGTGTTCCAATGTGAAAATTAAACCCTATATGGTTGAAAGGATGAATGTAACACCCCGTACCCGAGTCCGTTACCGGAGTCGAACACAAGGTGCACACAGACTTAACTATTTTCACAGTCCATTTAAAATTTTCCAGACAAGCTGGTTACTGCGTCACTGTCGCCTTAAAAATCATATCTTGAGTTTCAAAGCTCAAAAATCAGTTTCGTAATTTTTCCCTGAAATTAGACTCATATTTCCATCTACATATTTTTTTCTAGAATTTTTGGTCAGGCCAATTAGTACAGTTTATTAGTTAAAGTCTCCCCTGTTACAGGGATCGACTACACTGACCTTCACGCATTACGACTTGGATATCTCCCTGTACAGGGCTTCAATACTGATGAAGTTTGTTTCTATAGAAACTAGACTCAAAGAGGAATCTATACATATATAGCACGACTCCTAATTATCTCTGATTAATTTATAATGAATTTCCAAAGTCGGAACAGGGGATCCAGAAACCGTTTTGGCCCTGTTTCTCGAGAACTTTAATATCTCTTAACATATAACTCATATGACCTTTTTGTTTCTTCCATATGAAAGTAGATTCATCAAGGTTCATTTAAATAATTTATTCACTATTTAATTCCATTCCTACAATTTTTAGTGATTTTTCAAATCCACACCACTGCTGTTGTCAACATCTGTTTTCAAGGTAAACTTTACCTATTTCGTGGTTTCCATGGACCAACTAGAGTTTTGTCATACATAGGTCCACATATAATCATATTTAGCCATTCCAATGGCTGATCATTTGCCCAACACTTCCATTCCAGTCCATAGTCACATCATGAAACCATACATATATACATAAACACAAATGGTCTAATGCCATACTCCACTTTTACGAGCCATTTTCGCATGGCTGTACACACATACATCACAAAACGTACTTGAAAAAAAAACAGCAAAGGGTAGTCCTATACATGCCATATCCAGAGTTCAACTAAAAGAGTACCAAAAGGGCTTTGATAGTGTGGATGACTTGACTTGATGATCCCGAATCCGATAGCTGACGAACCAAAATCTATAAAACAGAGATTCAAAGAACGGAGTAAGCATTTAATGCTTAGTAAGTTTTAAGCAAAACAAAGTGTTCTCAATCACTATCATTGGTCATTCATTTCATCTGTTCGATGAAGTTAATCTAGAGCTTCATCTCGATCTATAATATCATTAAACGCAACACTTGGCTGCCACATATATACTTTCGAATAATAATGACCTAGATGGTCAAATATTTCCAAAGCACATTCTTCATCGATTTTCAACTTTCAATAATCCATTCCACTTGTTCATAATCACATCCATACTTTTAAGTATTTCAACATGACAAGTACTAAATTACCATAGGCACATAAAGAACCAAACATATTCCTTATCACATATATGTAAGCTTACAAATCATAATCCTTACCTTGTACTGGCACATCTAGCTCAACCCAACCCATACTCAAATCATAAGGCTTTTGGGCAGAATATGCACTAATACATAAGAATATTTCATCGCATACTTTATTATACAAACATACCATTACCAATTAGATCATTCTCATATTTGGAGTTATAATATTAAACACATTTACCTACCTCTTTGATACTGATAATTCACCTCGAAATCACTCCACCGATGAGTAAGTAATACGTACCTGAACATCTTAAATACATAATACTTACTTGATGGTAACTTAATGTAGATACTCAATATCAAAGTCTTACTTGAATCCTAGCATTTAGCCGTCGGGTCTTTAAAGCTCAGTTATAGTACGAGCACGAAGCCTCTGAGACATTAATCAGATAATATTCTCGATAAAGCTGCGGGGTTTTAACCCGGATATAGTACTGACACAAATGCCCTTCGGGACTTATCACACATATGCACTTTCACATTCATCACATCGGCCATTAGGCCTTATCACATATATACACTTTCACATCCATCACGTTGGCCGTTCGGCCTTATCACACATATACACTTTCACATTCATCACATGGGCCATTAGGCCTTATCACATATATACACTTTCACATTCATCACATTGGCCGTTCGGCCTTATCACACATATACACTTTCACATTCATCACATGGGCCATTAGGCCTTATCACATATATACACTTTCACATTCATCACATTGGCCGTTCGGCCTTATCACACATATACACTTTCACATTCATCACATGGGCCATTAGGCCTTATCACATATATACACTTTCACATTCATCCCATTGGCCATTCGGCCTTATCACACATATATGTATATCATACATATTTCATATTTTTCTTGTACCTCAATTTCAGCAATAGCTTGTAAGGAACTCAAATAGTTTCATCAAAGTTTACAACAAAATCACATATTCACTACAAGCAGTTTTCCTGAACAACAGTCACTAAATTGTTTATAACTGGAGCTTCGAAACTCAAAATCAATTGCCGTTAATTTTCCCCGAATGTAGACTCATGTATCTTTTATCCATAAAATTTTCAGAATTTTAGGTGTGGCCAATCAATACCAGATTTTTCTTAAAATTTTCCCCTGTTTCACTGTTCGACTAATCTGACCACTCCTCACTACGAATCAAATTTCTCATTGTACCGAATTCAAAATGTGTTATATTCAATTTTTTTTGAAACTAGACTCATTAAGGAGTCTAAGCATATACATTTTACCTTATAACCATTTTTGTGCAAATCATAACGATTTTCTAAAAACAGAACAGGGATTTTGAGTCATTCGATACCGTCTCACACAACTTTAAATATCTCTTTATAGGAAATTTCTTTGCTCACACGGCCTCTTTTATAAGGAACTAGACTAATTAAGATTTGATTACATATTTTATTCAGCCTATAATTCCACACCAACAATTTATGGTGATTTTCTAAAATCACGTTACTGCTGCTGTCCTAAGCAAATTATTACAATTTGCTCTTAAATTTCCAAGTCCAAACACTTATGAACTTACCATTTGAGTTTTAAACATATCATGACCACATCATATCTTATTAAATCAACTCATTATGTCCTATTTTGATTGAATTTACTCAACGTTTGATCACTTAAAACTTACCTCGGAAGTGGTCGACGATTAGGTATCCACGGCTATTCGTTTACATTCTCTTTTTCCCTTATCCGACTTTGATCCTCTTTGCTCTTAAGCTAAAGCCGCAGAGCACTTTTGAACACCATCACTCAGCTTGGATTGAAGCATCGGATACAAAAACTTTAACCTTCATGTACAATTAATTTCGGCATTCAATCCCCTTAAATTTCAGCTTGTAAAGCAATTAAATAGCAGTTTTAGACATCATAGTCTTCACCCATTTAGACAACATTCTTTAACATCTAAATAGCTCATTTATATCATCTACTTAATATTTCATAACTTATCATGCTAGCTGAATATTATTTATTCAAGTTCATCATCTTCATATTCGGCATTAGCATCAAATATAATAGCCCATTTCTTCCCACTTTGAATCTATGCATCCATTTAATCATAGTTTGTTCAAGCACTCATACAACAAAATTCATCCAATTTAACAAGAAACAAAACTTACTTCCTCCATAGCCACAATGGCGAAAGATCTAGACATCTCAATACCGAATTTCTAACATGGGTTGCCTAAAGAATTTGGTAGGAGTTCAAATTTATCCAACATTTCAAGTAACTTAACACATCCACATAGCTAACATGCTAGTAGTATCAAGGCATCAACTAAAATTTTGAAGCCTCTTAGCCGAATCCTAACTCTCCAACAACTCCAATTTCATCCATGAGATAAATAGAAGTAGGCTAACCCTCCAAAGGATGTGTAAACCTCCAAAAGCAACATTGAACATACCTTAATCTCAAGAACCACCTTGGCCGAACTTCCCCTCTTCTTCCTCCTTCAATTCACGGCCAAGAAGAACCAATTTCTTCTTTTCTTTCTTTCTCAAGTCACGGTAATGGGGGGGGGGGAACATGGATGAGACAACTTTGTTCTCATCACCCCTCCCTTTTCATTTCTTTATTACTAGCCCTTTATTTCATTCTTTCTCCCATAACCCACTAACACAACATGTTTCCAACATGTTTCACCCCATAACATTTTGTCCATTCTCATGCTCATGGCTGGCCACTACTAATTAGGGGGGGATTGACATGCAAGTCCACCCTTTTTATTTCATGCATTAATAGATCCTTATGTTTTGACCTATCACATTTCAAAAGTGTCACACATAAGTCCTATTGACTAAATTCACATGCAATTTACTAAATCAAAGCTTAAAACTTTCACACATTCGTATTCACATATAATAGTCATAAAATATGACGGCTAATTATTTTTATGACTCGATTTTGTGGTCCCGAAACCACTTTTCGACTAGGGTCAAATTAGGGGTGTCACAATGAAAATCTTTGTTCATAGATATGTGTTTCAGTTATACATGATTGAAGTATAAGTTATGAAAGTGGGAAAGAACTGGTGAAATGTTATTCGGGCCTTTGAGCCTAGCAGGCTATAATGCCGGTGAAATGTTATTCGGGCTTTTGAGCCTAGTAGGCTATAATGCCGGTGAAATGTTATTCGGGCCTTTGAGCCTAGCAGGCTATAATGCCGGTGAGATATAATTCGGGCCTTTGAGCCTAGCAGGCTATAATGCTGGTGAGATATTATTCGGGCCTTTGAGCCTAGCAGGCTATAATGCCGGTGAGATATTATTCGGGCCTTTGAGCCTAGCAGGCTATAATGCCGGTGAGATACTATTCGGGCTTTCGAGCCTAACAGGATATAATGCCGGTGAAATGATATCGGGCCTCGAGCCTAGCAGGCGAAATGCCGGTGATTTGAGAAAAGTCTAAGACTAAGGTACCTCGTGTTAGATTGACAAATGGATATATTCAATACGTTAAGTGGGCCAGGTAAGCATTATGTACTCATATGTGAGTTTGATTTGAAGTGAATCATAAGTGTGTAATGTGATACATATGTGAACAAATGTTATAACTATATCTATGATCATGATACATTTGGTCAAGGTGTGAAAGTATGTGAAGGTATTTGATTTATTTATGTTATATGAATTTAGATTAAGTGTTATAAGAATGCTGAATGTGCATTATGTACATGTGTATATTCGGCCAGATGGCAACATACCTAGAATATGGCCGCTTGAGAAATTTAATAATCGAAGTATAATTGCGTTTATTTGTTTGCATTGCTTAAAACTTACTAAGCTTATGAAAGCTTACTCCGTTGTTACATTCCTCTGTTTTATAGATTGTTGACTCCAGTTACCAGCTCGGGTTGGAGTTCGCTGGAGATATTATCACACTGTCGAGCTCACGCTATTGGTGTAAGTAAATCCTAGTATTTCGAGTCTATGGCATGTATAGGGTTTTAATGTTGAGTATGTGATATTATAATTTAGCCAAAGGTGTTGGCTTGTATTGATAAAGTGTTTTGGCCATGTGAATTGGCCTATGTTGGCTAGTGATGTTTTAGGCCTCGTAAGCCCATATATGGGACATATTACATGTGAAAAGAAAAGTTTTAAATTGATTGAAATTTTTCGGCACGATTTTTGTGTGATTGACTGAGTTTAAGTCGGGTAGCACCTCAAACCCTGTTCCGGCGAGGGATTCGGGCGAGGGGTGTTACAGAATTTTCTTCTAATTCAATGCAGTCCGATCGAGCTTTTGTTGAGCTAGAAGAGGGACCAATCGAACATATGCAATTAGGCTCTGGTGGTTTGAATTATGCTCAGAAGCATAATTCCTATAATTTGTGATTACTTAATCATGGAGTCAGTCTAGAAGTACCATGATTGAAAATTCCTTATTGTACTCTTTACGAAAGCAATTCATCCAATTGATTTTTCCAATGACCTTGCCATGTGTGTGTTACCCTCATATGATATCCTTGATTCCTTTGAGTTTAATCCGTTCACTCTGTAAAACCCCTAACCCATATCTGTCGCCGGAAAGGGGTTACGAGGTAGTACCAAACGAAACAGAACTTTCTGACATTCATGGATACACATAGAAACTAATCATTTTAATTCATCACATTTGAACATATACTAAATCAAATCAAATATTATAGGTTACATATAAATTAAAAACCAAGTTACTATTCATATGGCCATTTACCTAAACTTTAGTCGAAAATATATGCAACATGCCAAATACATATGCATTGTTCAATGTTAACTTTTATTCTTCTCTATTACTATATATGCATATAACATTTCTTATAAACGAAACATTATGTCAGTCATCATATATTAAATCAACTACGAACCATTTCAAATGTAATTATTAAATCAAACATACCAAAATGTATATGCCAATATCATAACAAAAATTGTAAATACATAATCAATTCATCTGCCCACATATTCAGATATCAAGGTTAATCATAAATATATAATACAAATTATACCATTCAACCACAACCTTAAATAAACCATTTTCTAATCAAACAAAGTTAATCATTTCACAACCAATGACTTCATAGACATAATCTATTAACTAAATTTATTACCACCCGAACATAATAGTGCATTTGGTTCACTTAATAACTATTCACATAACCAATACAACATTTATATAATATATTCATGAAATCAAATCAATTCACCCTAATTTAAATGTACAAATGCCAAATCCAAATATGATAGTTACACATACTATACCATATACCAAAATCTAACACAAAACCAACTTTCTTCTTATTAATTCAAGTAGTAAAGTTAACCACAAAAATTCATACAAATTTTATATACTTTATAATAAGCCAAAATATCATTTAATAAACCAATATATATATACATCAAATTGAGCATTTCACAACGTGAATTTTATGATTGAATACTATCACATATATGTAATATAATAAATTTATCAACATAATTAATTTATAAGTCATACATACCGATATTCGACTAATTCAAATAATCAAAACACCATTCAAACATGTCATGGAATATACTTACCATAATATATTTATCCTCTATCAAATTAATAATTCATCAACTAATCTAATAATCAAACCAAACCATATAGCCAAACACCACACATATAATATATGCCATGAAATATACTTTAATATCAAGCTTATGCCATAACCGAATACACATATAAGTATTATTATGTCACATAACATAACCTTATCAAAGCATATCAACCAAGATTTACATATATATATATATATATATATATATATATATATATATATATATAATAGTAGAACACCAAAATCAAACATGACCATCATCAAAACGAATCATTAAATCCAAACTTAATAAAGTAATAAGCAATTTTCACTTGGCTCATGCTTACATAAACCAAGATCCAACATTTCAACATATAATCTAGCCTATACATGCCATAGGTTTTAATATTTAAGCTTATAAAATATCGAAGATAGTCGATAGTGTGATAGACTTTGCTAACGATCCCCAAGCTCGTAACTGGATCTCGAAATTTATAAAACAAATGAAAACATATACACACAGAGTAAGCTATCATAGCTTAGTAAGTCATAAGCAAGTAATAATAAAATGATCATTTGTATTTAATCAACTAAACCAAATCAAATAATCTTTAATCAAATACACATTTTTAATGCTTTAAACTCATATACCATCACATGAACGATGTTTAATTATATTAACTTGGCCGAATACACATAACTTCATAAACATGTATAATTCTTACTTTCATAATGCATATTTATTTGTTCATCTCAAATATATATACTCGCCTTACCTTTCAAATCAACTAATTTAGCACATACTTGACATTTTAGCTCAATTTCACATTTGATCTTAACTTGATATTACCCTTTGAACCATTCAGAATTGAATAGGATACTCGGATAATCACATTTATCACACAATGCCAACATCCCAAACGTGGTCTTACATGCTATCTCATACCGATGCCACTGTCCCAGACAGGGTCTTACACGAATCAAATACGATGCCGATGTCCCAAACATGGTCTTACACGTAACCACATATTGATGCCAAAGTCCCAGACGTGGTCTTGCATGAAAACACATATCAGATCCTATCTCATGACATATGTATCCTAGCCATACCTAAGGTTCATACGGGGCTTTCGGAAGTCGTAACTTAGCCGAATCAAATCGTAATACTTAATTCTCAAGCATGTACACATTCGGTCATTATGTATATATAATCATAAAATTCGATTCAGCATTTAAAAATTATATATATATCCAAAATTAACAGCATTTATTTGCTTATAAAATTACCTCAGATGATAAAAATCGGAACGGGACGACTAGTCCACAACTTTAGTTTTTCCCTGATCCAAATCAGATTTCTTTGGTTCTTGATCTAAACATATTCAAATTAAACTCATTCAGACATATTTTCGTTCATTTTAGTCCAAAAACACATAAATGAGCTAATTACCATTTTACCCCTGACATTTTACACTTTTTACAATTTAGTCCCTATTGCACAAAACACAAAATATGTAAAATTTCAATATATCATGCTTAGGCCGAATCTTCCTTGTGTTCATACAAGTCCATACATTTCATTTATTTCACAATTTATCCCCTCAATTTATTTCATATTTCACAAACTAACTTCACAAAGATCAAATATTCATCAATGGCATAACTCAAAATATTCACCAAAAAAAAAATTTCAAGCATGGGCTTTGTACATTACATTGCAACGATCTCAAAAACGTAAAAATTATCAAAAACCGAGTTAAAACTCACCTTGAATCAAGCTTCAATATTGTCGAACCCTTAAAATATTTTTTTATTTTTCTTTTCTTTCATTTTGGTCACCAAGAACAAAGTATGAACACTTAATTTTTATTTTATATTTTATGATATTATAACTTATTAATCATTTTACATTTTTACCCCTTTTAATGAAATATAAAACCATTTTAAATCATGGTCATTACCGTCCCTTGCATGTTATCATGGGAAAATTGCAACATAAATACCTCCATTTAAAAAGACAACAACAATCCTTCCCTTTAACAATTAACCATCAAATTTTCATTTTACGCGATTAAGTCCTTTTATTTAATCAGGCACTCAAATGACAAAATCAAAGCACGAAAATTTCACACACACAAATTCACACCTAATAAACACAGAAAATAATTTTTAAATATTTTTATAACTCAGATTCGTGATCCCGAAACCACCGTTCCGATTAGGGTCTAAATCAGGCTGTTACACACTCAATACAATCCTATTTTATCTCATTGTCACCATTGTGTCTTCTTAATTATTAATATGATCACTTTCAACAAATGAATGTGATAAATTACTTGTTTGAGAACAAGAAACCTGTGACCACGTTCCATATTTATTAATCCACACAATGGCAATGAGAGGATATTATTAACTCTTTAATTGAGCTATTAATTCCACTGTTGCTAGTAAAGTCATGCCATACACAAGTCATGTACCCAACATACTGGCTATGGGCTCGATCATCTTTAAAGCATAAGCCTCCACTTATATCAAAGCACATGAGTTGTATACGTATGGTCAGTGACTAACTAAGGATTTAGGTAAATCACACCATTAACATCATAAGTGAATTAGTTA
This sequence comes from Gossypium arboreum, assembly GCF_025698485.1. Lineage (NCBI taxonomy): Eukaryota > Viridiplantae > Streptophyta > Magnoliopsida > Malvales > Malvaceae > Gossypium > Gossypium arboreum. Next base: position 42,424,640 of record NC_069077.1, on the reverse strand, counting down.
ACAAATGGATTCAGAATTAATTCAGCTTGGGTCTAGTCTAATGTACCATTCTACCAATGAATACATCTATCTCTACCTGTAGACTCAACTTCTCCAATAACTAAGACTAGTCATCTCCCCAATTGGAATTGTAGATGACATTATAATTCTTCTCAGTATTTGAATTAAATGCTCACTTTGATTCTTTAATAGGATTATGGACTCATTTAGATTATCTACTGAAGTAAGTTGTCTTTCTTGCAATGTAAACGTTCTTTACAATGTCATTTATTTTCAGTTGGAACTTTAGACAATCAATGAGCTAATATTTGTTTGTCACAATATCGCTATGCATGCAAAATATAAAAGATAGAAAATACAAAAGAAATAATAGTGAAATGTGAAATTAACTTTATTTATTTATTCATCATTCAAATAAATAGAAAACAATTATTGTTCAAATAAATAGAAAACAATTACATGTTTACTATAACATGGGCATATTTCCCAACAATCTCTCACTTGTCTTAATGAAGTAAGGCTCCGTTTGTTTGCAGGTAAAATGTTTTCTAGAAAATGATTTCAGAAAAATAATTTCTTGGAAAATGATTTCGGAAAATGATTTACTTTTACGGTGTTTGGATGAATCTGTAAAATATTTTACATTGTTTGGCGATTTCTTGAAAATATTTTCTGAAAAGTCGTTTTAATAAAATTTATATATTTAAGAATTTATTATCTTTTCTTTGTTTGATTGAGTTTACTTTATATATATATATATTAATAAATTTATATTTTAAATTGTTTTTACATGTATTGCAATGATTTATTTATAAATAAATAAATCATTTTAAATATATAATAATACTCAATTATTAAATTAGAATATTAACATCATAAATTGAAAACAACTAAAGTCAAATAAATTATTTGTAATTGTGTTATAAAAATTAAAAATAAGGATTGAATAATTATAAATTAGCTTCCAAACCACAATTAATACTAGAAATTAATAATATTATCCAAATACATAATTAGTATTACACCACATGATAACAACAACATTATCCAAGTGCATAACTAATATTACACCATATGATAACTAATATTACACCACATGATAACAACAATATTGTCCAAGTGCATAACTAATATTACACCACATTAAAAGTATCAATATCTTCAACCTTGAGAAAATTTTTGAAGCCAAATTTTTCTATGCTTCTTACTTTTAACTAAAAAAGCTTTTGCCTCAGATTCATGACTCACTAAATAATCAAACACAGAACAAAGGAAGTCATCATCAAATCCTTCTACCTCCATTGACATCACTTCTTCGTAAAGATGTGGTGTCTTATCCATGATAAATTGTTCCAAAGCATTAGCAATTTTGCCAAGTTGTTCACCCACAAATTTAATTTGTTCATCATTGACACTTTTTGAGCCTTTTTTCTTTTACGTTTGGATGTGCGGATGAAGATACATTTGTTCTTACCTCTTGAGTCGCTTCATTCTCGCAGTCTATAGGCACTGAATCTATGTTATCATCATCCAAATCTATGTCAGCAAATGTTCTGGCAAAACTCCCTATTGCCATATCTTTGCCAACAACCAAAGCCATTTCATCATAATGATCAATGCTTTTATTCAAAAATTGCTCATACTTCTTGTGCGCCTGTTGGATATTATACAAAATTAGAATAACAAGTAAAAAATAATTGAAATATACTTACCATATATATACATATATTACCATTACTGCTGCATCATATGTCACTCTATCACATGTGATCATTTTCATGTTATCATCCCATCCAAAACCACTTTCACCCCGAATTGTGCATAAAATCTGCCACTGTTTTTTTACAGTCCTCAAATGATTTTCCACATGTTTTGCATCGTATTGGACTTGAAATTTTTCAGAAATAGCTTCGACAACTCGATTAATAGAAACTGCTTTGAAAGTATTAGAAGGCTTATTTCCTTTCTGGGCCTCCTCTGTTAAAATTTCAAGAAAAAGATGTAACACCCCATCCCCGATACCGTCGCCGGAGTCGGACACGAGGGGTTCTAAGACCAACTCTCATGTGTCACACAGACTATTTTTCACATTTCCAGCCTAGCTGGCAAACTGCGTCCCTGTCGCCTTAAAACTCATATCTCGAGTTCCAGAACTCGAAAACTAGTTCCGTAAATTTTTCCTGAAACTAGACTCATAATTCCATCTACACATTTTTTTCTAGAATTTTTGGTCTAGCCAATTAGTACAGTTTATTAGTTAAAGTTACCCATGTTACAGGGGTCGACTACACTGTGACAGCCCAAAATAGACCCTAGCCGGAATGTGGTTTCGGGACCACTAAACCGAGTCATAAAAATAATTAATTGTTATATTCTATGCTTACTATGTGTGTGCATGCATATGTGGAAATTTCATTCTCTAATTTTACCCATTTGTATGAGAAAGTATTAAATAGGGATCAAAGTGAAACATGGTGAAATATGATAGGCTAATTTTAAATGGCTTGTTAGTACATGTTAACAAAAGGTGGAGTTGCATGTCAAATAATCCCTTCCTAAGGAGGAGTGGCGGCCATGACAAATTATGGGCAAGGGAAACATGTTCCCAACATGTTTTACTAATGGATGATGTTAGAAATGATAAAATAAGAGTATGGAAAAAAAATTAGTGTTAGTAGGATGAGAAACAAAAAAAGTGTTCATCCTTCTCCATAGGCTTGGCGAATGTCCTAAAGAAAGAAAAGAAAAATTTGTTCATCCTTTCTCATCTTCTTGGCGAAAATACTAAGGGAAAAGAGGGAGGATTTTTGCTTCATGCTTGGGTTGGAAGAGATCTAGAAGGAGATTTGGCTAAGTTTGCATCAAGATTAAGGTATGTATGAGGTTGTGTTGGGAGTTTCATGCATGGTTTGGTTGCTAACTTGATGTGCATGTTAGCCATGGCTCAAATCCTTGTTATGCCATGGAAATGGTATTTGGCGAAGTTGTTATGGTGATAAAGCCATTGCATGCTAAGTGTGAAGTTTGATGATGATGCATGCAATGATGGATTGTCTACTCTTGAGTAAGATTTTGAGTTTTCTTTTGTGTGTTTAACCATGATTGAAGTTGAATGGAGCATGATTGTCATATTCGCCATGATGCATTCATGAGCATGGTTCATGCTTCTTGCATGTTAGTTAAAATTTGTATTTTGGATGGCTATGGACACCTTGAAATTCGGCCATGCTCATATTGTATATATATGTTTGCACATGATGTTTTGGCTATGAAGTAAGTGATGAATATATTGGTTTAAAGAAGAAGATGTGGAAGAATGCTTGTGAAATTTGCAAGCACAATTCGGCCTAGCACACATATAAGTGCTTGATGCTATATTGTAAGTTTTGGGCCATAATGTGCAAAGCATTAACTAGTAAAATGCATGCTGTTTTTGTGAGGTATTAAGTGCAAAATTGACCTCAACATGTACATGAATATTCGGCCTTGGGTAGCCTATTGAAGGCCTTAGCTTTTCCTTGATGCTCAAATAAATTGTAATGAATTGCTTGATGTAGTATAAAATGTGCATGACCATTGTGTATTCAAGCTAAAGAGTGGCCATATGACCATTTAAACTCCTTGTCATATTCGGCCATAAGCAAGCACAATGAGGTTTTAATAAATTGAATTTGTTTGAATTAGCTCAAGAGCTAAGAGGGCCACAATTGGACAAGGGGAAGGAAAAGGTGATCGAATAGCCGAAAAAGCCGTTCGACAACATCCGAGGTAAGTCCTCAAGAAGTGACCTTACTTGAATTATGTGAGATGAAGTATGGTTGTGTATGATTATTGATTTATGTGTGTATGAGAAATTGAATGATACCCGGGCTAAGTCCCAAGGCGAATATGCTTGTGAATATATGTGTGTTTGAGCCTTAGTAACAAAAATGAAATATGTATGTCCAATGATTATTGATGTATGTGTACATGAGAAATTGAATGATATCCGGCTAAGCCCCAAGACAATTATGCTGGAAATTATATCCGGCTAAGACCAAGGCAATTGTGCTAGTGGCTATATCCGGGCTAAGACCCAAGGCATTCGTATGAAGTTATTCTATCCGGGCTAAGACCGAAGGCATTTGTGCACGTGATTATATCCGGTTATATTCAAGAATCTTGGGCTGGAGGTGAGTGTTGGTTGCTGTAATGAATTCAATTAGTACACTCGAAAAGCCCAAAGGATAAGGTATGTTATATGTGCATTGGAAAGTCGACATGTTTGAGCAACATTCGCTCAATCGACTAATGAATTTTAGTTATTGAATTGATTGATACTTTGTGAAATTATATAATGATGAAGTGTGAAGTAAGAATGTGTATTAATGAAATGATGCATTTGGCTATGTGAATGTATTGCTGTAATTAGAGTTGATTATATTCCTTGAGACTTACTAAGCATAAAAATGCTTACCCCGTTGCTTTGGCTCTCAGTTTTCTAGATTTCGCTCGAAGCAATCGGATTTGGGATCGTTGAAGTCGAAGTCATCCACACTATCAAGCCCCCATTTTGGTATAAATTCTTGGTTGAACTTGAAATGGCATGTATAGGACCACCCCTTGTTGGTTAAATATGTTGTGATGTATATATGTACGGCCATGCGAAAATGGCTCGTAAAAGTGAAGTATCGACTTAGACTAATTGTGGTTTGTATGTATATATATTTGGTGTCATGATGTGGCTATGGCTTGGAAATGGGAATGTTGGTCACATGATCAGCCATTGGCATGGTTAAAATGATCATATATGAACCTATGTATGGCAAGACTAGTTGGTTCATGGAGACTACCAAATAGGTAAGACCTACCTTAAAACAGATGCTGCCAGCTGCAGTGACGTGAATGTGAAAAATCACCAAAATTCGTAGGATTGGAATTAAATAGTGAATAAGCTATGTAAATAAACCTTGATGAGTCTATTTTCATATGGACGAAACGAAATGGTCATAGGAGTTACATGTTAAGAGATATTAAAGCTATTGTGAGACAGGGCCAGAATGGTTTCTGGGTTCCCTTTCGCAACTTTAAAAATTTACTATAAATTATCCAGAAAGAATTAGGAGACATACCTTATATTTACAGATTCCATTTTGAGTCTAGTTTCATTAGAAACAAACGGTACCAGCATTAAAGCCCTGTACGGAGAGATATTCAAATTATACCGCGCAAAGGTCAGAGCAGTCGATCCCTGTAACATGGGTGACTTTAACTAATAAACTGTACCAATTGGCCCGACCAAAAATCCTAGAAATAAATCCATGGATGGATATTTGAGTCTAAATTCAGGGAAAATTAACGAAACCAGTTTCCGAGTTTTGAAACTCGAGATATGATTTTTAAGGCGACAGTGATGCAGTTTTTCCAGCCTGACTGGAAATGTCAAATGGATGGGCAAAACAAGTGAACTTGGCTTGCTAACCCCTCGTGTCCGACACCGGCGATGGTCTCGGGTTTGGGGTGTTACAATTTTATTGGTATCAGAGCCACGGTTTAGTCGATTCTAGGACTACCGTGATGTGTTTGGGGTCTAGCTATACATGCCATTAAATGATGAATCGATAGTGTGGTGATTTCGACAATTTGACTTTGTGTTTGTTTATAGCAATGGATCCCGATCCCAACCGAAGCGATAGCTGATGATGTGGAGAGTGTGGCGCTGCTCGCGCAAGGGACAGCGCGGCGGACTCTCAACCAATGGCCAGCAATCCTAATGACGAGGCTAGGCAAGCCTTTTATAGTGTGATGAATGAATGGTTTAATCAATACATTCGAACCAACACTACTGTTCCACAACCTCCATTCCCGACAAATGCAACCCCGCACCTACAATACCTCCGTGGATGACCAAATAAGGTCAAGTAAGCCCCGGTCGATAGGATTCGAAAACATGGGGCCACTGAATTTAAGGCTACGAATGATGATGATGCCGAAGCGAGCTGAATTTTGGTTAGATAACACTATCCGGTGCTTGATGAGCTATCCTGTACACCTGATGAGTGCTTAAAGTGTACCATCTCCTTGCTACGCGAGTCCGCCTACTATTGGTGGAGTACTCTGACTTCTGTGGTGCCTAGAGAGCAAGTGACTTGGGAATTCTTTCAAACCGAGTTCCGAAAAAAGTATATCGATCGAGATTCATCGACCAAAAGCGGAGGGAATTCCTTGATCTTAAGCAAGGTTCGATGTCGCCATCGACTACGAACGAAAATTTGTGAGGCTTAGCCAGACGCGAGAATGCATTTCGTCCGAAGCTATTATGTAAACGCTTCGAGGATGGGCTGAATGATGATATAAGGATGTTTGTTGGCATCCTCGAGATATGAGAGTTCGTAGTACTTGTTGAGCGAGCTTGTAAAGTCGAAGAGCTTAGAAAGGAGAAACAAAAAGCTGATGTGGGAACCGGAGAATTCGAAGAGGTCCTCGGAAAGTCTCTTCAACAAGCATCGAAGAGATTTCGAGATGATGTGAGCCGGTCTAGAGGCGTTTGGGCTTTTCTAGACGAGGACGCGATCGACCCTCGTGACACACGAGTCACCTCGATCACGGTGGTGGAAATGATCGCCGAGAGAGGCGGAGTGTCCACATTGTGGCAAATGGCATTCGGGAGCTGTTGGTTTCGTGATCGCTCTGCTATAAGTGTGGATCGGCCGACCACTTTATGAAGGATTGCCCGAGGATGCATGAACCGAATGTAAGTCGAGTGCAAACCCGGTGCTACCATCGCCGAGGTAGGCCACCTAGAAATATGGGCAATGTCATGGCGGACGAGAGAGGATCTAGAGATGCTACCATCGATCCGAGGCTCGTGCTCTGCTAGGACTTATGCCATAAGCGCACGCGAGGATATCGCCTCTCCGGATGTTATTACCGGTACTTTCACTCTTTTCAATACAAATGTGATTGCTTTGATTGACCTGGTTCTACTCATTCATATATATGTGAAACCTTAGCATCCAAGAAGACTTTGCCCATTGAGTCTCTTGAGTTTGTAATTCGGTGTCAAACCCTTGGGTCATTACGTGCTTGTCAACAAAGTGTGCAAGAAAAGTCCCCTAGTGTTCCGAGGTTCTTGTTTTCCGCGGACTTGATGCTTTTGCCGTTCGATGAGTTCGACGTTATTCTTGGTTTGGATTGGTTGACCATGCACGATGCGGTTGTAAATTGCAAGAGCAAGACTATCGATTTGAGGTGCGCGAATAATGAAATAATTCGGGTTGAGTCTACGGACTTAAAGGGTTGCCACCGTAATATCGGCGATGTTGGCCCGAAATATGTGAGAAAAGGGTGCGGCGTACCTTGCGACGTGCTCGATGACAAGGAATCAGAAAAGAAACCCGAATCTGTGCCCGTGGTTTGTGAATACCCGGATGTTTTCCCCGAAGAATTGCCGGGTTTACCACCTGTTCGGGAAATAGAATTTGGCATCGAATTGATACCGGTACCACTCCAATTTCGATAGCTCCGTATCGTATGGCACCAACGGAATTAAAGGAGTTGAAAGCTCGGTTGCAAGAATTGGTGGATAGAGGTTTTGCTCGCTTGAGTTTTTCGCCTTGGGTGCGCCAAGATTGTTCGTGAAGAAGAATGATGGAACCATGCGGTTGCAGATCGACTATCGTCAGCTTAATAAAGCGACGATAAAGAACAAATATCCGTTGCCACGTATTGATGACTTGTTCGATCAACTGAAGGGAGCCTCGGTGTTCTCGAAAATAGATTTGAGATCGGGCTATTATCAATTGCGAATCCGAGATTGACGTACCCAAGACCGCCTTGAAGCGAGATATGGTCACTATGAGTTCCTAGTGATGCCGTTTGGGCTCACTAATGCCCCTGCGGTATTTATGGATTTAATGAATCGGATCTTTAGACCATATTTGGATCGATTCGTAGTCGTGTTCATTGATGACATCTTGGTCTATTCAAGAAATGAGACCGAACATGCTGAACACTGCGGTTAGTCTGCAAATTTTACGGGATAAGCAATTATATGCTAAGTTCAGCAAGTGTGAGTTCGGTTAAGAGAGGTTAGCTTCTTGGGTCATGTGGTATCTGCGATCGGGTATTCGAGTCGATTCGAATAAAATTTCAGCCATACTTAATTGGAAGCCTCCAGAAATATTCTTGAGGTTTGGAGCTTTTTGGGGCTTGCTTGGGTTATTCTTGATGATTTGTAAAGGCTTCTCAACGATAGCCACGCCGATGACGGCTACTCCAAAAGGATGTTAAGTTCGAATGGATTGAGAAATGCCAAAAAGTTTCGATCAACTGAAAACTTATTTGATGAAGCCCCAATTCTAGTGCAACCCGAGTCCCAAGCAAAGAGTTTGTCATCTATAGCGACGCCTCTCTACTTGGGTTAGGTTGCGTATTAATGCAAGAAGGTCGAGTTGTGGCCTATGCGTCGAGGCAATTAAAGCCACATGAGAAAAATTATCCGACTCGTAATCTCGAATTGGCGCCATCGATTCGCTTTAAAGATTTGGCGACATTACTTATTTGGTGAAAGGTGCCATGTATACTCGGATCACAAAAGTCTCAAATATTTGATGACCCAAAGAGACTTAAATCTGCGACAAAGACGTTGGCTCGAGTGTTAAAGGATTATGAGTGATCATTGACTATCACCCGGGAAAGGCGAATGTGGTTGCGGATGCCTTGAGTCGTAAATCGTTATTCACTTTACGAGCGATGAATGTGCACTTGTCCGTCCGATCCGAGCGGTGTGCTAGTGGCTGAATTGAAAGCCAAACCATTATTGACACACCAAATTCGAGAAGCTCGAGAAAGTCGACGACGAGTTGGTTGCAAAACGGCTGCATGTGTTCGAACAAGGACTCGGAGTTTCAAATCGACGATGACGATTGTTTGAGGTTCAAAAGTCGTCTGTGTGTCCCAAAGAATTCGAAACTCATTTCGATAATTCTGAATGAAGCCCATTATAGCCGAATGGCAATCCACCCGGGGAGTACGAAGATGTACAATGAATTGAAACGTCGGTTTTGGTGGCATGGTATGAAGCGAGACATCTCCGACTTTGTTTCGAGATGTTTAATATGTCAACAAGTGAAAGCGGAACATCAGGTGCCTTCAGGATTACTTCAGCCAATCACGATACCCGAGTGGAAATGGGATCGAGTCACAATGGACTTTGTATCCGGACTGCCATTGTCAGCAAGTAAGAAGGATGCGGTTTGGGTCGTGGTAGATCGATTGACTAAGTCGGCCCACTTTGTCCCTCAGACGCACGGATTTTTCAATGGAAAAATTAGCGTAATTGTACGTTTCTCGGATTGTGAGATTACACGGGTGCCTATTTCCATCGTGTCGGATAGAGATCCGAGATTTACCTCGCGATTTTGGAAAAAGTTGCAAGAAGCTTTGGGTACCAAGTTGCATTTCAAGACCGCCTTTCACCCCCAAACCGATGGTCAATCCGAGCGGATAATTCAGATACTTGAGGATATGTTAAGATGTTGCGTCCTCGAGTTTAGTGGTTCATGGGAACGGTATTTTCCGTTGATTGAATTCGCTTACAACAACACTTTCAATCAAGTATTAAGATGGCACCTACGAGGCCTTGTACGGTCGTAAATGCCGTACACCATTGTTTTGGACCGAGCTCGGTGAAAGCAAGATTTTCGGGTGGATTTGATTAGGGATGCTGAGCAGAAAGTGAAAGTAATCCGTTAAAGTCTCGAAGATAGCCTCCGATCGTCGGAAGTCGACGCGGATCTGAAGCGTAAGGATATCGGTATCGTGGGTGATAAAGTGTTTCTCAAGGTATCGCCTTGGAAAAAGATACTCGAGTTCTACCGTAAGGGCAAGTTGAGCCCGAGGTTCATTGGACCATATGAGATATTAGAGCGAGTCGGTCCGGTGGCATATCGCTTGATTTTGCCCCCGAACTCAAAAGGTTCACGATGTCTTTCACGTTTCGATGCTTCGACGCTATAGATCGATCCATCGCACGTGATTAGTCCATCGAAATTGAAATTCAAGCTAATATGAGTTATGAGGAAGAACCGATTCGTATCCTATCACGAGAAGTGAAAGAGTTGCGAAACAAGCGAGTTCCGCTAGTGAAAGTGTTATGGCTCAAGCACGGGATAGAAGAAGCTACTTGGGAGACCGAGAACTCTATGAAAGAGCGATATCCAAACCTATTTACGGTAAGATTTTCGGGACGAAAATTTCTTAAGTGGGGAGTGTTGTGACAGCCCAAAATAGACCCTAGCGGAATGTGGTTTGGGACCACTAAACCGAGTCATAAAAATAATTAATTGTTATATTCTATGCTTACTATGTGTGTGCATGCATATGTGGAAATTTCATTCTCTAATTTTACCCATTTGTATGAGAAAGTATTAAATAGGGATCAAAGTGAAACATGGTGAAATATGATAGGCTAATTTTAAATGGCTTGTTAGTACATGTTAACAAAAGGTGGAGTTGCATGTCAAATAATCCCTTCCTAAGGAGGAGTGGCGGCCATGACAAATTATGGGCAAGGGGAAACATGTTCCCAACATGTTTTACTAATGGATGATGTTAGAAATGATAAAATAAGAGTATGGAAAAAAAATTAGTGTTAGTAGGATGAGAAACAAAAAAAAGTGTTCATCCTTCTCCATAGGCTTGGCGAATGTCCTAAAGAAAGAAAAGAAAAATTTGTTCATCCTTTCTCATCTTCTTGGCGAAAATACTAAGGGAAAAGAGGAGGATTTTTGCTTCATGCTTGGGTTGGAAGAGATCTAGAAGGAGATTTGGCTAAGTTTGCATCAAGATTAAGGTATGTATGAGGTTGTGTTGGGAGTTTCATGCATGGTTTGGTTGCTAACTTGATGTGCATGTTAGCCATGGCTCAAATCCTTGTTATGCCATGGAAATGGTATTTGGCCAAAGTTGTTATGGTGATAAAGCCATTGCATGCTAAGTGTGAAGTTTGATGATGATGCATGCAATGATGGATTGTCTACTCTTGAGTAAGATTTTGAGTTTTCTTTTGTGTGTTTAACCATGATTGAAGTTGAATGGAGCATGATTGTCATATTCGCCATGATGCATTCATGAGCATGGTTCATGCTTCTTGCATGTTAGTTAAAATTTGTATTTTGGATGGCTATGGACACCTTGAAATTCGCCATGCTCATATTGTATATATATGTTTGCACATGATGTTTTGGCTATGAAGTAAGTGATGAATATATTGGTTTAAAGAAGAAGATGTGGAAGAATGCTTGTGAAATTTGCAAGCACAATTGACCTAGCACACATATAAGTGCTTGATGCTATATTGTAAGTTTTGGGCCATAATGTGCAAAGCATTAACTAGTAAAATGCATGCTGTTTTTGTGAGGTATTAAGTGCAAAATTGACCTCAACATGTACATGAATATTCGGCCTTGGGTAGCCTATTGAAGGCCTTAGCTTTTCCTTGATGCTCAAATAAATTGTAATGAATTGCTTGATGTAGTATAAAATGTGCATGACCATTGTGTATTCAAGCTAAAGAGTGGCCATATGACCATTTAAACTCCTTGTCATATTCGCCATAAGCAAGCACAATGAGGTTTTAATAAATTGAATTTGTTTGAATTAGCTCAAGAGCTAAGAGGGCCACAATTGGACAAGGGGAAGGAAAAGGTGATCGAATAGCCGAAAAAGCCGTTCGACAACATCCGAGGTAAGTCCTCAAGAAGTGACCTTACTTGAATTATGTGAGATGAAGTATGGTTGTGTATGATTATTGATTTATGTGTGTATGAGAAATTGAATGATACCGGGCTAAGTCCGAAGGCGAATATGCTTGTGAATATATGTGTGTTTGAGCCTTAGTAACAAAAATGAAATATGTATGTCCAATGATTATTGATGTATGTGTACATGAGAAATTGAATGATATCCGGGCTAAGCCCCGAAGACAATTATGCTGGAAATTATATCCGGCTAAGACCAAGGCAATTGTGCTAGTGGCTATATCCGGCTAAGACCAAGGCATTCGTATGAAGTTATTCTATCCGGGCTAAGACCAAGGCATTTGTGCACGTGATTATATCCGGTTATATTCAAGAATCTTGGGCTGGAGGTGAGTGTTGGTTGCTGTAATGAATTCAATTAGTACACTCGAAAAGCCCAAAGGATAAGGTATGTTATATGTGCATTGGAAAGTCGACATGTTTGAGCAACATTCGCTCAATCGACTAATGAATTTTAGTTATTGAATTGATTGATACTTTGTGAAATTATATAATGATGAAGTGTGAAGTAAGAATGTGTATTAATGAAATGATGCATTTGGCTATGTGAATGTATTGCTGTAATTAGAGTTGATTATATTCCTTGAGACTTACTAAGCATAAAATGCTTACCCGTTGCTTTGGCTCTCGGTTTTCTAGATTTCGCTCAAGCAATCGGATTTGGGATCGTTGAAGTCGAAGTCATCCACACTATCAAGCCCTCATTTTGGTATAAATTCTTGGTTGAACTTGAAATGGCATGTATAGGACCACCCTTGTTGGTTAAATATGTTGTGATGTATATATGTACGGCCATGCGAAAATGGCTCGTAAAAGTGAAGTATCGACTTAGACTAATTGTGGTTTGTATGTATATATATTTGGTGTCATGATGTGGCTATGGCTTGAAATGGGAATGTTGGTCACATGATCAGCCATTGGCATGGTTAAAATGATCATATATGAACCTATGTATGGCAAGACTAGTTGGTTCATGGAGACTACCAAATAGGTAAGACCTACCTTAAAAACAGATGCTGCCAGCTGCAGTGACGTGAATGTGAAAAATCACCAAAATTCGTAGGATTGGAATTAAATAGTGAATAAGCTATGTAAATAAACCTTGATGAGTCTATTTTCATATGGATGAATCGAAATGGTCATAGGAGTTACATGTTAATAGATATTAAAGCTATTGTGAGACAGGGACAGAATGGTTTCTGGGTTCCCTGTCGAAACTTTAAAAATTTACTATAAATTATCCAGAAAGAATTAGGAGACATACCTTATATGTACAGATTCCATTTTGAGTCTAGTTTCATTAGAAACAAACGACACCAGTATTAAAGCCCTGTACAGAGAGATATTCAAGTTATACCGCGCGAAGGTCAGAGCAGTCGATCCCTGTAACATGGGTGACTTTAACTAATAAACTGTACCAATTGGCCCGACCAAAAATCCTAGAAATAAATCCATGGATGGATATATGAGTCTAAATTCAGGGAAAATTTACGAAACCAGTTTCCGAGTTTTGAAACTCGAGATATGATTTTTAAGGCGACAGTGACGCAGTTTTCCAGCCTGACTGGAAATGTCAAATGGATGGGCAAAACAAGTGAACTTGGCTTGCTAACCCCTCGTGTCCGACACCGGCGATGGTCTCGGGTTCGGGGTGTTACATACACTGACCTTCGCGCATTACGACCTGGATATCTTCTCGTACAGAGCTTCAATGCTCATGCCGTTTGTTTCTAATGAAACTAGACTCAAAAGGGAATCTGCACATATAAGGCAAGACTTCTAATTCCTTTTGGATAATTTATGGTAAATTTTCAAAGTCGAGACAGGGGATCCAGAAACCATTCTGGCCCTGTCTTACGAGAACTTTAATATCTCTCAGTATACTGCTCATATGGTCGTTTCGTTTTGTCCATATGAAAATAGATTCATCGAGGTTCAATTTCATAGTTTATTCACTATTTAATTCTACTTCTACTATTTTTAGTGATTTTTCCATCTCACCTCACTGCTGCTGGCAGCATCTGTTACTAAAGCAAACAATGACTATTTCATAATTCTTCCATGGCCAACTATTACATCATACATAATACAAACTATGGCCACCTTATCAAAATTAAGGTTTCTAAGGCTCGTGACTATAGGTTTTAGAATCACACTCAACCGACCACATAGGCCATTTTCGCATGGCTTAAAGTTTACAACCCACAATTCAACAAAACAAAATAGCCTATACATGCCAAACGTTCTCCTAGTTCAACTACTGACGACAATACCAAAGATTTCCAGCCGGTGTGATGACTTCAACGACGGTTCCGAAACACATAAATGATACGAGTCCAAGAGACCTAAAATGGGTGACAAGAAAACACCGAGTGAGTTTATAACTCGAGAAGTCATAAGCGATCGACAACCACCCATTAATAAAGTTATCACAATATGAAACAATAAACGAAGCTAGGTACTCCATCCATATCGAAACTATACCATAATTCCTCGGACCTTTCGGTTCAATCTCATACCAAGTCATACATCCACATTTCAAATTCTATACAATAAGATATTTGAGGCATTTTCACACACCAACTCATTTTCACCACAATCATACAATTGCAATCATCACATAGATTTAAAGCTTACCAAGCTCAACCCCGAGCATGAACATATTGCCTATTCGTCATGAGCTCAAGGTACTTACCCGATCCGCTGTCCGAGATTAACTCGATAATGTCGCACACTCGAGTGCCAATTGTAATGCAAGAGCATATAGTGAATCCGCACACTTAGTGCTATATATTTTCAGCTCGCACACTTAGTGCTATATAATTTTCAGCTCGCACACTTAGTGCTATATATTTTCAGCTCGCACACTTAGTCTTTGTATAATCAAACTCGCACACTTAGTGCTGTACAATTTTAAACCCGCACACTTAGTGCCAATCTTGTCACCGTGTCCATTTATACCCGCACACTTAGTGCCGAGACCAATACTTTATGCAATTTACCACCTTTATACATTCAACGATGGCATCATTCCATACACATACATTTCCATTTACACATCAATTCATTAAACACAATTGCATATATATTATGATCATTTAAATCAATACCAAATATATGCTTAATGACTTACCTTATATTGGATGAAACGATTTCCAATCGGCTACTCGATTATCTTTGCTTTGGCTTTGTTTGATTTTCCCCCTTTGATGTCTTGATCTAGAATAAATACATTTAGTAGTAAATTTTTTTATTCTAATGTACAACATCATGAATCAACTCAACCGAATTATCTCTATCACCCGAACTAAAATTCGCACCTTAACTTCATCTCATTACCCCTTAAAGTCCGAATGCACACATACACAATTTATATACAAATTTCATCCTCACAATGTATATAATTCATTCGGCCATTCACCACTCACCTAACAAAACTTCATATCAAATTTCCATGACCGATCACACCTATACTTACATTCCATATAGCCGAACATTACTTGTATATGTACCCATAAATTAAATGTGAGAATTTGGCAAAGTTACCTTTGAAAGACTCACCCGAACAACATGGAAATGTCCAGCTTTGGACAGCATTGAATTTTCAAATGAGACATGCATTAAACTTAACCGAATTTGTCATAAAATTTACAATATTGGACAGCATGTAAAACCAAATTAAGGCAGCATAATAAGATAGTCACAATTGCACACGTCAACACATATTTGAGCAGCCATACCACACCATTTACTTCACCATTTAGCCACGGTTTCAGGAGCAAATTAATCCACACTCACCAAACAAAACTATCAAAATCTTACATGCATGTCGCATGCAACAACAATCTCAAGCATCGCAACACTTAAAACCGAACAGCTTAGGAAGAAATATAAAATATTTGCAAAGAACGACCGAAAATTCCTCCAAGATGGAAATCACCTATTTGATTTGCTCCATTGTATTTCTCTATTATTGCTTCCTCTTCTTCTTCTAGTTACAACAATTGCAAAAGAAAGAAAACATGAACACTCCTTCTTCTTCTCAAGTCATGGTAATTGTAACAAAAATGAGAATGGATGAACAACAAGGATTTTTCTTTCCTCTTCCTCAACTCACGGCAAAGGGGGGGGACATTCACCATTCTCTTCTTTTTTTTTTTTATTTCTTTACTACTAGCTTTCTATTTTATTGTTTCCTACATACATCACTAGCCTAACATGTTGGAAACATCTTTCCCTTGCCCATCACTCTTGTCATGGCCGGCCATTAGCTAATATCAAAGGGGAATTTGACATGCAAGTCCACCCTTTGATTACATGCACTAATAGGCCACTTACATTTGCCCAAAGACATTTCTAAGTTTTCTCACATAAGTCCTAATCACAAAATTCATCTACAATTAAGAAAAATCCAAACATGAAATTTTCACACATTCATATTCACATATTCTAGACAATAAATATTACGTTCCAACATTTCAGTGACTCGGTTTAGCGGTCCCGAAACCACTTCCCGACTAGGGTCAATTTTGGGCTGTCACAAAAGATGTTCCATCGGTTTTGTCCACGTGAATTGCTTGGAGGTCCCTTCTTTGTTGCCCTTACCCATTCTACATTAATAATTGTCATTGTCAATCATTTCAATATCCAACAAGCTTAAAACATAATAAATTCAATATCTAACAAGCTTGAAACATAATCAATATCTAACAAAATCAAGACATAATAATTTCAGAATCCAACAAATATAATAAACTAAAATTTTAGAATCCAACATTAACAAAAAAAAATTTTAATACTAAAACATACATAACATAGAAACAACAACCCTAAGCCCTAAACCTACCTAATATTTCTAGCCATATAATCAGTCCACATAGTTTGTGAAATTTCATCTCTCTTAGCAGACCATTCTATTGCTTCTTCTCTTTCTTCTTGCTCCATATGAGTTGATATTATCAAATCAGACTCAGGCTTCTCGTATAATCCTTGATTAAGTAAATCACTAGGATCAACTCCCATGATATGATTATGAATGATGCAACAAGCCAAAACTATATCTACTTGAGTTTGAAAATTCCAAAATGGTTCAGCATCTAATACACGAAACCGTTTCTTCAAAATCCTGAAAACACGTTCAATAGTGATTCGTAATGATGAATGACGAAGATTAAAGAGTTCCTTTGCATTTTCAGGCCCCTGAGCACTAAACTCTTTTAAATGATATCGAACACCACGATATGGGGTAATAAATCCATTATGGATGCCATATCCAGCATCAGCAAGATAATATTGACCTACAATTTAACAAAACATAATTATTACTAATAAATTATGAGCTTACTGGAACTATTTGGTATTTAATGTTGTATAATTCTTACCTTCCGGAATTCTTAATCCTCTTGGGCGTGAAAGTGCATCACTTAAAATACGAGAATCATGTGCACTACCTTCCCAACCAGCTAGAACATAGGAAAATTTCAAATCAAATGTAATGGCAGCCAATACATTTTGTGTCGTCCCCCCTTTACGGCTACGAAATCTTCCTTGAATGTTAAGTGGAACGGATGCACGAACATGAGTTCCATCTAATGCTCCAATACAATCTTTAAAATAAGGATAAAACCTTGGATTGTTTCTGATTTCACTAGGAATTGACTCATCAGGTAATCTAATAACTAGCTTATACAATTTCAAAATAGCTCTCAATACAACCCTAAAATAACGGTGAATTGTCTCAGTTGATCTATAATATCTAGATCCTATCACTCGAAACCTTACATTATGACCAATTATATGTAAAAATATAACCACTTGCTCCCTAATATTCACCGATTTAGTTGATTGTAACAAATTATTTCTACTAAGAATATCACACAAATTAAAAAATACAATCGGTCTCATCCTTATCACATCAATTCAATGCTGGTCACCACTATATAAAATACTATTAATATAATTTTCTCTTTCATAATCTCTATTCACATGAGGGTGAGAAGTAATTTCCTTCCTAGTTTTTAATTTTTTAATCCAGAGAGCCCCAAAAGCTAAAACTGAAGCCACGACTCCGACAATTGCATGATGTTGATTACGATCCATCTACACAATACCACATAAATATTTGATCACTACAAAAAATACGTAAACTTTTCATAAGATCACATATATGACTAAAATTACCATGACTAAAGTGCATATATATATATATATATATATATTACGAATATATAATTAAAGCTGATTTTATATTTCGCATTGAACCACTGTGGTCCATTGGTCTTTCTATCATTTTTAAATGTTTTAAGAATAAAAAAACATATTTAGAAATTGAAAATTCTTTCGTAAGTAATAAAATATATTATTCTCTTTTCTTGGACATAGAAGACAATATTAAATTTAAAATTTGAAATTAAAAAGTATTTGGATGAAGAAATTTGAATTAAATCCTTAGCTTTGATTATATTTTATTAGTGAAATAGAAATAGTCATCAAACATTTTTAATCCAAAAAATGAAAAGAAAAGTAGTTAATAGTATGAATTTTCCACGTAATAATATGTATAGATTTTAGCCAGGTTGCATACGAGAGTTGGGTGGAATTTTCAAAGATTTGGGGATAATGTTTTATGATCATATCGAAAATATATATTTATATTTATTTGTAAAATTGGATACCATAAGAAAATATGATAAATTTATTTAATACAATATTTAATATTTAATAACTTAAAAATAAAAGCTTAGTTAATAAAATTGTAATTTAACTATAAAATTAATATTTTAATATTTTAAATTGAAAATTTGTAATATATAAATTATGTATAAACTATACTTAAATTTGTTAAAATTTTAAATGGAAATAATGATTGATGTAATTATGTTTTAATATAAAAAAATCAACCATGTTTAAATTAAAAAATCGGAGGGAAGAAAATGGATCAAGAGGCAGAGCCCACCACCAAAATCTAGAATATAGAAATTGAACTTGTCACTATCTTTTATTCTCAAAAATCGAAATCATACATATGTTATAGTAAAATATTTATAAACCATAAACCAGATGCATTAAAATGATAAGATCAAAATAAGTAATAGGCACTTTAGGCACCTAAGACTTCAGTAAGCATTTCTATTTCAAATAGCATGCAGCAATTAACAATTTACCAGCAAAACAATCCTTTGTTAATTAAACCACCATTAATATGCATATTACAGTACAAATCAAAAGGGAGAACACTACGAGAGTGTTATTTATCTTTCTAATTTCAAATTTAAATTTGTACTAATTATTCTTTATGACAAACAAAGAAGAAACTAAAATCCACAGTGGTTATTAAGCACCAAAGTGAAAATTTTACACAAGGCGGGATGATCATTTGCCTTCTAAGTAGAAAGCAAGCCTAATTCGACAAAGTATGCTTTAGTTCTTATCCAAGAAAGAGAAGACTACTTGACATAAAGAAATGTCCTTTAAAACATCTATTCTAAAGCTCTAGGCACTAGATTTACTGAAGCAGGCTTGCAAATTTAACTTGATTCAATCAAGTTCAAATTTCAACTTAACAAAGCTAGGACAAGGCAAACCAAGCTATCATACAACTTCATTTTGCATCAAATACTTAGATACCAAAAACCCAAAGTTCAGCTCACTTGGTTCATCTATCTAGTAGGGATTAATTTGTACAAAAAAGTATGATAGTAAATACCCAATTCCACAAATCATCTTAAATCAGAAAAAGAAAGAAAGACAACCAAAATGAATATACCTCCTCCAAAATCATATCATTTCATCAATTGAATATATATATATATTAAACGAATCAAGTACAACTTAAAGCGCTAATTGATATATTAAACAAAATGAAATCAAAGAACACAGAAAGGAAAACACTTTAAATAATCATATAACATATAATCCAGAAAGAAACAAAAATATATATTTTTTTAAACAGATTTTCAAATCTGTTTTATAAGAAGAATCCAAATTTGCTTTTAACATTTCCAGTTGGTGGAGCCTAATTCATATACTTCTTGTGTTGGCAAAATTAAGATGTTCGGATCCTAAGAGTATTTGTGCTAGAACTAGTAGTGAAGCTTCTGGTTCTATAGGCTCACAAAGTATATGACACAACTAACCTAAAACAACACATGAGAACACCAGTCAAAACCCATCGAATGAAAAATGATAATCCCACCAACAGCCGAAAGTATAAGCCAAAGTCACTGCCGACTACCAAGAGAATGACCACGGTTTGTTAGTATGGCAAAAAAAGCCGAAACAAGAAGAATGAAAAGAACCAAAAGAGGGACAACAACCACACGTCAATCTCAATCCAAGGGAATCAGAATCCATATGAAAAAGAGAATCACCAAAACCATAACTCCACATCACAAAACCCATCACCAAAACAAAATGAAAAAGGAATAATAAGATGCCATACCTTGCAAGGAAGAATGAGATCCCGAGAAAGAGGGGAAGGCGAGAAAACGAAACAGCGGTGTGTGTAAATTTTACGACCGAAATGAAATCGACGAATTAAGGAAAAAGGAAGAGATTTGAAGAACGAAAGAAGAAGAAAACATGGAAAAATTTGAAGAATGGAAGAAAAGAAAGCGAACGGATGAAAAACAAAGCCTTACCTGGATGAAGAGGAGATGGAAAATATCTTACACAATTGAAATCGGTAAGATGTTTTCCCCAAATTAAAGGG
The DNA here is from genome assembly GCF_025698485.1 of Gossypium arboreum. NCBI lineage: Eukaryota > Viridiplantae > Streptophyta > Magnoliopsida > Malvales > Malvaceae > Gossypium > Gossypium arboreum. Next base: position 42,404,129 of record NC_069077.1, on the reverse strand, counting down.
GATTTTACCCGTGTCCAGTAAAATATTTTCCCTTTGGAAAATGTTTTCAAGCATCCAAACACGGTAAAACCAGGAAACATTTTCCAAAAAATGTTTTCCTGGCTTCCAAACGGACCCTAAATGTGTCATGTTTCGCATTCCCATATCCTTGATATGTTTGTTAAAACTCCTAGTTATAAGAGTCCTAGTAAACGGATCTGTAGGGTTAATTTTAGAAGCTACTTTCATCACATCTACAATTCCTTCGGCAACTGCATCTCGTATTAAATAATACTTTCGATCAATGTGTTTCGTGATCTTGTGACTTCTCATTTCCTTGGTATTTGCTATTGTAGCACTGTTATCACAATACAATGTTATAGCTTTTTCTATATCAGGAACAACTTCAACTTCAATTAAGAACTTTCGAAGCCATATTGCTTCTTTCATTGCTTCAGAAGTATCCACATACTTGGCCTCCATTGTAGAGTTACTAGTGTAAGTTTATTTTACACTCTTCCATACTATAGCTCTATAGCCTAGAACGAATACATTTTCTGACGTTGATTTCCTCGAATCTTTACAGGTTTGAAAGTCTGAGTCTGTGTATCCAACAGGAGTAAGGTCCTCCCCAGAATACATAAGCATATAATCCATGATTCTTTTAAGATACCTTAATATATGCTTTACAACTTTCCAATGCCTGAGACCTAGATTCGCCTGATATCGACTAACAATTCCTACCACTAAACAAATATCTAGACATGTACAGAGCATCATATGCATAAGGCTTCCAACTACTGAAGCATTTAGAACCTTACTCATATGCTCTCTTTCTTCCACTGACTTAGGACAGTCATCTATAGAAAGATGAAAACCTGATGCAATCTGTAACACCCCAAACCCGGCCTGGAAGTTTGGCTCGAACTTGGCGTGTCACATTGAAGTGTTTTTCGAAAACCATGCTTCCATTAAAAACCCTTCTTAATAATTAAAAACTTATACCCTTTTTAAACCTTGTTAGAAAACCTTAGCTAAATAACATTCTTAACAACTTTGTAAAAATCTTGGTAGTTGCGAAAACTTACTTTAAAAACAATTGCGATTACGTGATGTTTTGAATAACGATGAGTTGCTTTGGAAAATCGTGTTCTAATACTAGCAATTATAAGAACAATAAATAAAATTCCAAATTTGAAATCAGAAAATTACAATGGCTTTACTACAACCCACATAAAATAATTTAAAGGTAATAATCAAAGCGTAACATAAAAATGTGTGTGGCTTCCTCCGAGCCCCTAGCAACCCCGATCCATCTAAGGTGGAAATTACGAAAGGTTAATAAGCGGGTGAGTTTACAAAACTCGATGTGAAATCCTTACTATAAAAGGAACGATCGGTCATCTAAAAGAATTAAAAGTCCGCTGACCTTACTTACAATTTCGATTACCAATCGGGTCTTAGCCCATTACAACAGACAATTACGGATGGACTTTAGCCCATTACGAATAAGAAACATTATCGAATTGGAACCAAAATGAGAATCGTAATCGAATCGAATGTAATCGAATCGAATCAATATTAGTAATGTAATCGTAATCGAATCGAATTAGGTGTGAGAATCGAATCGTAATCGATGAGAATCGAATCGGGATCAATATTAGTAATGTAATCAAAATCGAATCGAATTAGGTGACGAATCGAATTAGAATCGAATGTAATCAAAATCGAATCGATAGTAATGTAATCGAATCGAATCGAATTACGTGATGTAATCGTAATCGAATGTGAATACAATCCAAACCCAATCCGGTAGTATACACCCCGTACCAACCTTACACCATGTGGGAGACAACTCGACCTACCCATCGCTACACACCACGTAATTTGCAGCATGGTCGCGAATGTATATCGTGTGAGTCACCGGATCTGATATTGTGGCGAGCCACGAATCGAATAATGTGGCAAACCCACCTAATGTAATCGTGGCACAAAGCCATAGATAATCGTAATAACTTCGCACATAGCCATCGTGGCGGTAATATAATCTGGCGCCTGACCTTGGTAAATATTATCGACATAGAGTCGTCAAAAAATATGTTAGGCACATAGCTACTGTGTAAATCGTTTGTACACGGCCATAGTCAAGATGGCACAAAGCCATATTTAGGTTGGCCGAGCCATTAATAACAGTCTATAATCGCACGAAGCCCACAACAACGGCACGGCCTTTGGTAGCGTGATCGGCACTTAGCCATCGATCGGTCAACAGATATTGTGACAGAGTCACCAAATACAGATATTGTGGCAGAGCCACCAGAACAGATATTTGTGGCATAGCCACCAGAACGCTTCCTCCGTACAAAATCCCAACCCATGCAACATGTCATGTATGCAGAATGTCATGCCCATATTTGAATCAAACAATCACAGTCAAGTCATTCATATCACCAACATATATTCACAATCAAATCCACAATCACACACGGTCCAAGTCAGTCACTTGCCCACAAGGGCAAAACAGTCATTTAACACCCTAGGGGCAAAATGGTAATTTTACCCCACAAGGGTATCTCGGTAATTCTACCCTATAGGGGTATTTTGGTATTTCTACCCTACAAGGGTATTTCGATAATTCTACCCTACAGGGGTATTTTAGTAATTCTTTCCTATAAGGGTATTTCAGTAATTCTACCCTATAGGGGTATTTCGGAAATTCTACCCTACAGGGGTATTTCAGTAATTTCACAATCAAGGGTAAAACGGTAATTCTATAAATCGAGGGTAAAACGATAATTTTGTAAACTGAGGGTAAACCAGTAATTATGTAAATCAAGGGTAAAATGGTAATTTTACAAATCGAAGGTAAAACAGTAATTCTGTAAATCGAGGGTAAAACAATAATTCTGTAAACTGAGGGTAAAAGCAGTAATTCGTAAATCGAGGTAAAATAGTAATTCTATAAATTGAGGTAAAAGCGGTAATTACGTAAATCGAGGGTAAAAGCGGTAATTTTACAAATCGAGGTAAAAGCGGTAATTCTATAAATCGAGGGTAAAATAGTAATTCTATAAATCGAGGTAAAAGCGGTAATTCGTAAATCGAAGGTAAAGCAGTAATTCAGTAAATCGAGGGTAAAGCGGTAATTTTAAAAATCGAGGTAAAGCGTAATTACGTAAATCGAGGGTAAAACGGTAATTCTGTAAATCGGGAGTACTCTGGTAATTTTACAAGTCGAGGGCATTTCACTAATTAGTAAACTAAAGTATTCTAAACATGGATAACAATACGAATGGGCCTAAAGCCTATTCTCGGCCCAAATGGGCGCACACGCTCGTGTGGCCCTTTTAGCCCAAACCTAGCCACAGATATGCGATTCACCTAGCCTAGTCCAATATTTACTACACAATCAAACAACTTATCCAATTAGGCCCGTAGGCCCATTGGGCCCACATGGCCCCTTTCGGCTCATCGCGGCCCGAAGTAGCCATCCAACAACAAGAGTAGTGATAAATACACACCTAATTGGAGACTGGAGTTAATCCACGCTCCGAGCACTCTTAGCCGACGCCCAACCCAAACGAGCACGCCATAAAGCGAAAGGGATCAGCCAAGAAAGGTACCTTTACTCTCCTCATGGTTCTCTCTATTTAAAGCCAGCTTCCCATCCACTCTTATGTTAGCTTCCCGATGTGGGATCCCTCCAACATTAGAGTTTAAATTCAACACCAACTCTTGCCGCCCCTTGTTAGCAAAATAAATGCTTTTTGCTTGCTATGGGATTCGAACCCATGCCTCCCCTCAAATGCTCCACACGCCACTTGCCACTAAGCCATAAGGTTTTTTGTGTCACAATTTCTCCAACAATATTCTTAAGGCCTACCTACTACACCCAGGGTTTGATTCACCTTAAACCAAATTTTTTGCTAGAGTCCGTGTTTAAACCGGGACTTCTCCAACACTTCTCAACACACTTAACCACTAAAACAAGCCTTCATTAACGAAATTTGCATGCACAACAGAATATTATAAGCTGCCTTCAACCGCTTCCATGCTCAAGGCCCAAAACTTCTAGGCCAAAATTCAGGGTGTTACACAATCAGCTAAACACCTGGCTTTGCATCGGTCATTACAAAAACGTTCCAGTACCTTAGCTTGAGATAGTGCTATCGTTTTATTCTTTTGATCCCTAAGGATTCGAATTCCAATAATATAACAAGCTTCACCTAAGTCCATCATGCTAACCTGTTAAGCTACCCGTAATTTAATTGATGATAATTCTCCTACATCGTTTCTAATAAATAGAATATCACCGACATACGAAACAAGGAATACCATCTTTTTGTCCTTTATACACTTATAAACACAAGGTTCATCAATGTTTTTCTTAAATCCAAAAGTCTTGATTGTTTAATCAAATCTTTTATTCCATGAGCGGGACGCTTGCTTAAGTTTATCAATAGATTTTAGTAGTTTGTAAACTTTTTACTCTTTTCCTTTGACAACATAGCAAGTGGGTTAAGCCATGTAAATGGTCTCATCAAGATAGCCATTCAAGAATTTTTTCTTGACATCCATTTGCCAGATGTCGTAATCGAGGGCAACGACAATGGATAATAGTGCAACAACCCGATTTAGACCCTAATCGGAATGGTGATTTCGGGACCAAGAATCTGAGTGCAAAAAATTTTAAAAATTATTTTATGTGTTTATTATGTGTGAATTTATATCTGTGAAATTTTCGTGATTTAATTTTGCTGTTTAGGTGTCCGATTAAATAAAAGGATTTAATCGCGTAAAACAAAAATTAGGTGGTTATTTCTAAAAGGGGCTAATTTGCACTTGGCTTTTAAAATAGAAGCCTTTAAGAGATAATTAGGCCATTATTAAAATGGGTGGACGGTAATGGCCATATGTTATGTAATTTTATTATTATTTCATTAAGGTTAGTTAGGTAAATTAGTAATAAGTTAATATATATGGTAATATATCGTAAAATAAGCCATAATCATTCTATTTTCATGTTCTTGCACCGAAACTAAAACAAAGAAAAAGAAAGAAAACAAAGGCTAGGTTTCGACACTTTGTAAAGCTCAATCAAGGTTCGATTTTGTTCTATTTTTGATAATTTCTATGTTTTTGATATCGTTGCTCAGTAATCTTTAAGACCCAAGCTTTAATTATTGATTTGGCTGAATATTTTGAGTTATGCCATTGTTGATAGCTTGTGATTTTTGTTGTTTGATGATGAAATATGAAAGATATGTTTTAGATTAACATATTTTGTATTGGAGTTTTTGATGATTTTGAGTAATTAGGACTAAATCGAAAAAATAATAATTTGAGGGACTAAAATGTGAAATGAATGAAATATATGGGCTTGTATGAACATTAGGAATATTTGGGCAAACATGGGAACCTTGAAATTTTGAATATTGTGTTTTGTGCAATAGGGACTAAATTGTAAAAATTGTAAATGTCAGGGTAAAATGGTAATTTTCCCATTTATGGTTTTTTGGACTAAATTGAATGAAAATATGTTTGAATGAGCTTAATTTGAATATGTTTAGATCAAGAACGAAAGAAATCAGATTTGGATCGGGGAAAAACAAAAGTTATCGACTAGCAGCCTTTTCTCGTTTTATAACATCCGAGGTAAGTTTATAAGCAAATAGACGTATCTAATTGTAGTTAAATGCTAAATATTATGCTGGTATGGAAAATATGAATTTATATATGCCATTGCTAAATGTGTATAACCTTGGTAATCATGTTCGGGCATTCGTTTCGACTGAGTTACGACGTCCGAATGCCTCGTATGAACCTTAGGAATAGCTAAAATACATATGTCATGACATAGGATTCTGATATACGTGTGCGAATAAGACCATGGCATCATATGTGATTCCAACATATGTGTACGAGTAAGACCCTGTCTGGGACAGTGGCATCGTTATGTGACTACATGTAAGACCACGTCTAGGACGTTGGCATTTTACGATATATGTGATTATCCGAGTGTCCTATCCGATTCTGAATGGTTCATCGAGCAAAGGTAAATCGTGATTGAATGTGTAAATGAGTTAAAAAGCCAGGTATGGTTTAGCTTGTTAGCTATTGTTAATAAGGTATGTGTGAGACATGAAATTTGATAAGTTTTATGTGATGCAAAGGAAAAACATATATGAAATAAACAAGTATATTTGATTTGAACAAATGTTATGAATATTATGGGATTAATTTTGGATATAGATATATATGTGATCATATGTGTGTTCGGCCATACTAGTAGTAAATGTACATGATATTATTAGTTGGATTCTTGATCTTATACGAATGAGTATATAAATGTGTTTGATTGTATAGTGATATTTTAACCTAGAAAGTTGATTTTACATTTGGTTAATATGGTTGTGATAGCATTCGGCTACGGTAGTATTATGCATGAAAATGCAATCATTTATTTCACTTGTAAGTTCGAAGTTAAAATTGGCATTGTTAATACAATTCGACTCAACTTGAAATGAATCGACTAAATCTTGGAGTTGTTTATTTGCTTTAACTTACTAAGCTATGTTAGCTTACTTTGTGTATATGAATCTTTGTTTTATAGATTTTGGATTCAACTTACAAGCTTGGGGATCGTCAGCAAAGTCTATCACACTATCTACAACTTCGGTATTTAAATAATCAAACTCGTATTATGGCATGTATAAGCAGGATTTTGGTTTGAAATAATGAACTTTGGTTATGTATAAGGCCATGTGAAAATGGCTTAATTTTATGCTAGATTCTTTTTTTTTTGGTTTTGGCATATTTGTGGTTTAAGTTTATTTGGTTATTTTAATATGTGCTATGAATGAATATCTCATGTGTTATGTGATTGTAAATAGTTGATTAATGATTTTAGTTGAGGCTTGAAGAAATCGATCATAAGTATGGTTGATTACCTTGGTTGTGTTCATTCTAATATGAATTAGAAAGGTGAGGTTGATTATTATGTTTAGACTTAATTTGTTATGTCTTTAAATGAAACATATTAACAAGTTTGATTGTTGATAAAATTATAATAGAAGTCTTGTATATGTGAGTAATTTATAGTAATGAGGTTCGGCTATGATAGTATGTTTTAGGCATACTTAATTTGTTTTTAATAAAATTATGTAATGTGATAATTAGTGATGGGTGAAAGTATACTAGTTAAATAGATTCGATTATTAAGTGTTAAATGATGTATGTGGTGTAACACCCCTAACTCGTGACCGACGCCGGTGTCGGACACGAGGGGTTAACGGCCAAATCCTCTCGAGATACCAACCAATTTGACATTACCAGTCAGGCTGGAAAACTGCGTCACCGTCGCCTTAAAAATCATATCTCGAGTTTCAAAACTCAGAAACTGGTTTCGTAAATTTTCCCTGAATTTAGACTCATATACCCATCCATGGATTTATTTTTAGAATTTTTGGTTGGGCCAATTGGTACAGTTTATTAGTTAAAGTCACCCATGTTACAGGGATCAACTGCTCTGACCTTCACGCGTTACAACTTGAATATCTATCTGTACAGGGCTTTAATACTGGTGCCGTTTGTTTCTAATGAAACTAGACTCAAAATGGAATCTGTACATATAAGGCATGACTCCTAATTATTTCTGGATAATCTATGGTAAATTTTCAAAGTCACGACAGGGGACCCAGAAACTGTTCTGGCCCTGTCTCACGAGAACTTTAATATTTCTCAGTATACTGCTCATATGGTCGTTTCGTTTCGTCCATATAAAAATAGATTCATCAAGGTTCAGTTCCATAATTTACTCACTATTTAATTCTACTTCTACTATTTTTAGTGATTTTTCAATCTCATCTCACTGCTGCTGTCCGCAACAGTTACTGCAGTAGACTATGCCAATTTCATGAATTTTTCCTTGGCCTTAACCATCCATCATACATGACACAAATTATGGCCACCTTATCAAAATTTGAGTTTCTAAGACTCGTGGCTATAGGTTCTAGCATCCCACTCGACGACCACATAGGCCATTTTCGCATGGCTTAAAGTTTACAACCCACAATTCGACAAAATATAATAGCCTATACATGCCAAATGTTCTACAACAACAAAAACAATACCACAAGATTTCAGCCATTGTGATGACTTCAGCGACGGTCCCGATCACGCAAACAATACGAGTCCGAGAGACCTAAAATGGGTGACAAGAAAAACACCGAGTGAGTTTACAACTCAAGAAGTCATAAGCATTCATCAATCCACCGATAAAGTTACTACTACATGTACAACAAATGAGGCTAGGTACTCGTCCATATCGAATCTATACCATAATACCTCGGACCTTTCAGTCCAATCTCATACCAATTCATACATCCACATTTCATATCCTACACAACAAGATAATCAAGCATTTTACACATTAACTTATTTTCCAGCACAACCATACACATTTCAATCATCACATAGATTTAAGGCTTACCAATTTCAATCCCCAAGCATGAGCGAATTCTCTATTCGTCATGAGCTCGAGGTACTTACCGATCCGCTGTCCATACTCAATTCAATGGAGACACACCCTCCATATATATGGAGTATGCACACACAGTGCTTACTACTCGATTTCGCACACTTAGTGCCACGTAATTTAAGCTCGCACACACAGTGCCATACCCTCCGAGCTCGCACACCCAGTGCCGTATTTTTCCAGCTTGCACACTTAGTGCCAAATATTTCCAGCACGCACACTTAGTGCCATATATTTCCAGCACGCACACTTAGTGCCAATCTCGTCACCATACACCCGTATTGCCCGCACACATAGTGCCGAAAGCAAACTTTCTACACATTCCACTATTTCTTTTACATTCAACAATTATCCTGATTCCATACACATACAATTTCATTTATACATATATATATAGCATTCCATTAAACACAATTGCATAGATTTTCCAATCATTTAAGCAATATCAAATATATGCGCTTAATGACTTACCTCGGATGTTGTCGAACGTCTTCAATGGCTATTCAAATACTTTTTCCTTTCCTTTATCGGATCTAGTTCTCCTTTGCTCTTGAGCTTAATATTAACAAATAAATTGATTTAATCATTTTTAATATCAAAGGGGAAATTCAAGGTACTTAGCCCTTATATATTAGGCATTAGAGTCATATATGTATGCAATCATGAATCAAATTCCACATATTAGCCAATATTCTCCTTTAGCCGATTTTTCTAAGTCAAGATTAAGCCACCAATATGCTCACTTATAGCGAATACACGAAATCACCCATCTATGTATTCAATCATGTGGCGAATGTGCATGTTCCAATATAACACCATTTCCATTTCGTTTAACACTTAACATTTACCACATATCAATTTAGAGACTCTACTAACCCATCATACATCCGACAATAGTCTATAGCTCTCTCGGCCACTCCTTTCACAACATAATAAAACTTAATTTCAAAATCATTAGTGAGCATTTTATTTAGGCATGTACATCTACAACCGAATTCATCATATAAACATCTTTGAATTCACTCAAACATTCTCAATACAACACATTGCCCATTAGCAATTAGTTCATCAAACCAACATTTGACCCTATTTCCTTTAACACCATTGCATTCGGCAATGACCACATCATTTAACCAACTAAATAATGAACCACAACATTTGAATTCATCTTATTCTTCTCCCATTTGACCGAATGAATATCAAATGCAACTCAACTAACAACAACATTTTTTTTTCTTTCTAAAATGTATATACACTCTTACGACCGCTTCTAATTTGTACCTTTCGACCATGAATCCTACTCATCCAAGCATCAATTAAGCTACTTAACAAGTAATTAACATCCCAAAGAAACTTATCAAAATGACACTAATTTAGCACTTGCCGAATGGATATTGAGCTATGGACTCATGAAATTAAACCATAGGTCAAATAAGCTATGTACTTATCCATTTAGTCTCATAGTCAATTAAAAAGAAAAATCACCATGCATACCTTAAACTAGGATAGCCATGGCCGAATACCTTGGTTTCTCCTCTTCAAATTTCAACTTTTTTTTTTTCTTCTTTAGGAATTGGCTAAGCTAGGAAGAAGATGAACCAAACTTTTTTTTGTTTTCTTTGCTCAATTCACGGCAATGGGGAAAAGATGAGCATTCTTTTTTTTTTCTTTTCTTTTTCTTCCTTTACTAACATTATTTTATCTCCAATGACCCATTCCTTATTATAAAAATCTAATTAAACATATATATTGCCCATCAATATCCTATCTTGGCCGGCCACCATTAATAAATTGGGCAATTTGACATGCAAGTCCACCTTTGTGTTAACATGCACTAATAAGCCATTTAAAATTAGCCTATCATATTTCACCATGTCTCACATTGATCCCTATTTAATAATTTCTCATACAATTGGTAAAATTAGAGAATGAAACTTCCACATGTGCATGTACACACACAATAAGCATAGAATATAACAATTAATTATTTTTATGACTCGGTTTTGTGGTCCCGAAACCACTTTCCGACTAGGGTCAATTTTGGGCTGTCACATGTGGTTCATGATTAATTTAGTCGACTATTTGGTATGTATTTATTGCTTTAATGTTAAGTGTGGCATTGGAATATGGGTAAGTGCACACCATGTATGTATATGTGATGATTCAGTTATAAATAAATGTTTGGTTTTATATTGAGTCTATAACAAAGGCGTAGTCATAATACATACATTTATCATGATGATATGTACATTCGGTCATATGGTTCTTTATGAAAGTCATTGAGTTAATACAAATTATGAACTTAGTAGGTGTTCATTATGAATTAAGTTAAGACATGCACACTTGACATTTGGATTTGTTTTATTAAGTAAGTTTCTACGTGTCTCGAATGCGTTCAAGGTGTTCATATTTATGAGTGCTATTTACCTTCGTATATGGCTAAATGAACCTATTAACTAAGTGTAAGTTGAGAATGTGTATAATGATATACATATATTGACCGATTAAACCAAGAAATATAGTGAGTTGGTTTATAACCTAGTAATTGTTTTTAATAGTAATAAATTGTAAATCGTGTGAGATATGTATAGATTACTTTGTTAATGCTGCAGATTTGAAATTGTTGATGCAAATTATATTTTATATTGTTACTTGTGAACGTACGTCTATTTATTTTAACATATGATATGCAATGTCCAAATTTAAAAGTTGTATTAGTTTATGTAAATGATTTGATTTAACTTTTGAGACTTGATTATATGAGTAATTATATATATTTATGTATTTAATTGTTTGGGATTATGTTTTGTTCTATAATGGCTTATGACTCTATTTCAGCGACGTATACGAGTTAGGGGTGTTACATTTTATTGGTATCAAAGCTATGGTTTAGTCGGTTATAGGACTAACGTAGCGTGTGTGAGTGTAGCTGTTCATGCCATAATTATATACTGCGATAGTGTGATGACTTCTGACATTTGAAATGTGTTTTCATATAGTAAATGGATCCCGACAGAGTTGTAACTGATGATGTCGAGAGTGTAGCGCCTACTCCCGCGCAAGGGACAGCTCTAGTAGATTCTCGACCGATTTCGAGTAACCAGGGAGGAGAGGCTAGACAAGCCTTTTACCAAATGAAGAATGACTGATTTACTCAGTATATTCGAACTAACCCAGCTGCACAACAACCTCCATCCCTGATTAACCTGTCTTTGATGCCTGCTGTACCTTAAGTAAGTGATCCGTTGAGATTACATAAGCCACATGTTGATTAAATCTACTGATGATGATAATGCTGAGCGGGCTGAGTTCTGGCTTGATAATACTATCCGGGTGTTTGATGAGTTGACTTGTACCCCAAATGAATGTTCGAAATGTGCCATATCATTGCTACGAGACACAACATATCACTGGTGGAATACCCTAGTATCAGTGTTTCCGAGAGAGTGGGTGACCTAGGAATTCTTTCAGACTGAGTTCAGAAAAATATATCAGCCAGAGATTTATCGACCAGAAGCACAAGGGATTTCTGGAGCTGAAACAAGGTCGGATGACTGTGACAGAGTATGAGCAGAAATTCGTGAGACTCAGTCGGTACACTCGAGAGTGTGTTTCTACTGAAGCCATAATGTGTAAAAGATTTGGAGATGGGTTGAATGAAGACATTAAAATTCTAGTTGGCATACTTGAGATAAAAGAGTTCGTGATACTAGTTGAGGGAGCTTGCAAAGCTGAAGAGCTCGGGAAAGAAAAAAGACAAGCTGACTTTAAAGCTAGAGATGCACGCAAAAGAACATCCGATAAGTCATTCCAGTCAGCATCAAAGAAGTTTCGAGATGATTTCAGCCGTTCTAAGGCCACTTTAAGTTACTCCAGACAGGATCAGAATAGACCATCAGTGAGCTCGAGGGCTACCTCAGTAGCGAGTGTGGGTAATGTTAGATCAAATCAACTCGAGTGTAAACATTGTGGAAAACGACATCTCGACAGTTACAGGTTACATGATTAGGCTTGTTTTAAATGTGGATCTATGGATCATTATATTCGTGATTGCCCAATGTTAGTAGAAGAAAATCCAGTGTAGAATACGAGATCAAGTAATACTGCAGCTCGAGGTAGGCCACCCAGAAATACTGGTAATGCTAGTGGAAGTTAGAGAGGGACTAAAGATACAACAGTCAGATCTGAGGCTCGTGCATCTGCCAGAGCCTATGCTATTCGCGCACGAGAAGAGGCTTCATCCCTAGATGTTGTTACTGGTACTTTCACTCTTTATGATACTAATGTAATTGCATTGACTAATCCTGGTTCTACTTATTCTTATGTGTGTGAGACATTAGTACTCAACAAGACTCTACCTGTTGAGTCTACTAAGTTTGTGATTAGAGTGTTAAACCCCTTGGGCCTATAACACCCCAAACCCGGCCTAGACGTTACGACCAAATCTAACGTGTCACATTGAAGCGTTATTAGAGAAGTCATGTTTTATCTAAAATCTTTCTTAGTGTTTAAAGAATATTTTCGTTTTAAATTAAAGTGAATGGAAGCTGCGCACCAGGTAGGATTCAAGAAAATAAGAGGTGAGTCAATTAGACTGTTAAGTACCTAGCTCTTCCATGATCCAATCCTAGACATGCACACATCCATTGCCACACTTTAAGCTTATTACTTGTCCACGAATAACAAATTAAGTTTAAGTCTATGTTAAATATTTATTTCCTTTGAAAACATTTACGTTGCGGAAGCTTTGCTCGGTTATCGTGATATTTTGAAAATAGATAACTTTTATAAAATGCGCCCTAGAGCTAACCAATTTTAAGGAATCAATTTAAGTGATGTGAATCTCAAGTTGAAAATGATTTAAGTAATTTAAAAACCCAAAATAAAAATAATAGAGCGGCTTTATTACAACTTTAACCAAAATAGAAATAATCAAAAATAAATGCGAAATTTAAAAGGAAGCCACTTGGAACTTATTTAAAACCAGAGATTTAATTTTCGTGGCCACTCTGAATCCCGTCCAGCTCCAAGTCCACCAACTGGGGCTCACCTGCAAGGATGGAAGAGAAAGGGGGGTGAGTTTGGAAAACTCAGTGTGTATGGAAAACCCATCCAAAGCCCAAGTCAGCTCAAGCCCATTGGGCCTAAGCCCTATTCAGATAACAGCGGGTATTGGGCCGAAGCCCCTTTTTAGATAACAGTATGGCCCATAGGCCCATTCCAGAATAGAACAGACATATTCGTGTATGCAAGCCCAACCTAGCCTATAACCAATCGCTACACTCCATGTGGGGAATAGCTCAACCCACCCAGCCCTACACTCCACAGTTGCAGCGTAGCTGCTTAGATATCAGTAAGTTGAGGCAAAGCCTCCAGTGCATGGTCAAGCCACTTTCAGTACTTCCTCCATCAATAACCCAGTCCCATGCATCAGATAATAATAACATGGCATACAGTAAATAGTAATAGTCAAACATGCATTCAGGTCAACCTTAACCCTAGAGGTATATCAGTAATTTTGCTCCTAGGGGTAAAATTGTAAACTTTCCACCTATAAAGGTATTTCAGTAATTTTTATCAGTTTTAAGGGTTCTCATGAATGTTACGGTCCTTACTAGCCCATTTGTCATTGCAGTAATTTATTTATCTCAATTTCACAATTTTAGCCATTAGGCCTTAAAATCCCTAATGGGCCCTATAGTATCTGTGACAGCCCTAATTTGGCCCTAGTCGAAAAGTGGTTTCGGGATCACAAAACCGAGTCACAAAAATAATTAAATGTTATATTCTGTGTTTATTATATGTGAAAGTGCATGTGTGAAAATTTCATGCTTTGATTTTGTCATTTGAGAGTAAAATTATGAAATAGAATCTATGTGAAAATTTCTGAAAATGCTATAGGCCAAATTGTAGTGGCCAAATAATTTGTAGTGTAAAATAGGAGGATTTGCATGTCAAACCTCCCATTTTACATGTAGTGGCCGGCCATCATGTTGGTGGTAGACAACATGTGCAAATTTTTTTATTGAAATTATGGCATGAGTATGGCACAAATATTATATGCAATTTTGTGTCATAAATTGTTGGGTAATTAGAATAATAAGAGTAACAAAAGGAAGTGAAGGAAAAGTTTTGTCCATCCTTGTTCATGGTAGCTGAAAATGGAAGAGAAAGGAGAGGAAAAGAGCTCTTGAATGTTCGGTCACTTGGGGAAGAAAATCCAAGGTAAGCTCATGGTGCTTTGCTTTTATTTTGATGTTCATGGGTTTTTCTTGTTTCTACCTTAACCCATGAAGCATATTTTTGATATTTGGTTGTGTTGTGAACATTCGGTCATGAATGGAAATGAGAGAAATGGTTGTTGTTTCATGTTCTTTTGATGAAAAATGGAGAATAGATGAAGTTGAGCCAAGCAAATGAGCATGCATGTGCCTTAGATGCTAATTGAAAAATCGGCTAACATGTTGTGTGTATTATGGCTGAATGTGAACTTGGATAATATTGAGTAATGTTGTGCTTTAAAATGATGAAAGGAAGACTATGCTTAAGTGAAGTTATAGGTATGTGATGATTGATTTGTAATATGCATGTTTAAATAACATGCATGCAAGGTATGTGTGAAAGAGTGAATTGGTAATAAATCTGCTTGGGACAACAGCAGTAACGTGATTTTGGAAAATCACTATAAATTGTGGGAGATGCGTTAGAAGCTGAATAAATTATGTAATTAAAGCTTAATGAGTCTAGTTTCTTATAAAAGAAACCGTGTGAGTAAAATAATTTCCAATGATGAGATATTTGAAGTGATGTGGGATAGGGTCAGAATGACTTCTAGATCCTCTGTTCTGTTTTTATAAAATCATTATAAATTGTAAAAAAAATGGTTATAAGATGAAGTTTATATTATTAGACTCCTTAATGAGTCTAGTTTCAAATGAAATAAACGAGAACATATTTTTAATTTTTTACAATGAGAAATTTGATTCTTAGTGAAGAGTGGTCAGATTAGTCAAACAGTGAAATAAGGGAAACTTTAAGAAAAATCTGGTATTGATTGGCCAAACCAAAAATCCTGAAAATTTTATCGGTAAAATATATATGGGTCTATTTTTATAGAAAATTAACGGAACTTGATTTGGAGTTTCGTAGCTCCAGTTATAAATGATTTAGTGACCATTTCTCAGGAAGATAGCTTGCAGTGAAATTATGATTATGTGGTAAACATTGACAAAAATTTGTTAATGAGTTGCTTATTGATTTCTTATAAGCTTACTATGATCAGTAGGTGTGAAAGTTGAATATATATATATATATTATATTTTGAAAGTGATGCTTGAATAGTCGAATAATGACTAGTTTATAATCTTTAAATTTTAAGCTCAAGAGCATAGAGGGGCAAATTCGGATAAGAGAAAAGAGAAAGTAATCGAATAGCCGTTGTAATCATTCGGCAACATTCAAGGTAAGTTCTTAAGTGTTTAAGCTTGATTCCTTTTTATATGCCCAAGAGTTAAATTAATATGGTAAAGGGAATGTAAATTTTATTTAGTTAATGTGCCAAATATGTAATGATTTAAGGCTATAAGCCGATTATGGCTATTATGCTTAAGTTGAATTGGATTTGGAAATTTGATGCACTAAATGAGTGTTACAATGAATAAACTATGCCGTATATGTGCTGGTGGAGATATCACGATTTGTGATTATTAAATACCTAAAGGAAACCATAATGTGCATAAAATTATTATTATTAGTCCTTTGTGATAGCCGAATATGGCTTGGCACTAAAGTGATTAAATGTGAACTTCGATGAGGTAAACCATTAAAAGTGTGGTGCTATAAGACTATGGGCAAATACGATATGTGGATTCGTTCCGTAAAGTAAATTATTCAGGTATGCGATATGTACTTAGGCATGTTAAATCGATTGGAATTGAATCATGAATGTGAATTGAGAAGCATAGGTAAAAATGCCTATGACATATATGTGAGTAAGGGTAAAACCATAGTAAATTATCGACAAGGATGGGCTATGTGCGAAACCATCTTACAATTGCTAAGTTGAAAGGTTGTGTGCGAATCAGTGAGCAATATGTATATATTAGATGAATCGTGACCTTTTGGTTCTACTTGAACTAAGTTGCGCGATAAATAATTTATGCATATGACTTATAGCTGAATGGTCACTATAGGTTAAGTTTGAATGGTGAAATGGAAATGTGATATGTTGAATGAGATGTGTTAATATATAATTAAATATGCATGATATTTGATGTGTATCCGGGCTTAAAGACCTGCAGGCTTCGTGCTGGTAAAATATCTGGGTTAAACCCGCAGGCTTCGTGCTGGTATTATATCCGGGATAAATCTCGTAGGCCTAGTGCTGCTATTATATTCGGGCCTTCGTGCCTAGCAGGCTTCGTGCCGATGATGTGTATTCAGGCCTTTGTGCCTAGCAGGCTTCATGCCGATGATGTGTATTTCGGCCTTCGTGCCTAGCAGGCGTAATGCCGGTGAAATGATATGTTATGTGAATTCGGTGTTCCTTGTAAGATAAGGGTTTAGCTGAATGTTAAAGATGAAATGATAGTGTAATGTATCATGCTTATATGGCCTAATGGCAAGTATAACATGTTGGTAAATATGCAATGTGCTTTTATAATCGAATGATAAGTTTGAAATGAATGTGACTGAAATGTTATGCATAAGCTATCAAATGTTAAGTGTGAAAATGAGATGAAAGAAAAATGTTTGAAATGTATAATTATATATACGTTCGAATGATGTTAGTACTCAATTGATATGAATATGTTATATGGAACTTGTTGATTTGATTATTCGGGCCTTTGAGCTTAGCAGACTATAATGTCGATAAGATACTATTTGGGCTTTCGAGCCTAGCAGGCTATAAAGCCGGTGAAATGATATCGGGCCTTGAGCCTAGCAGGCGAAATTCCGGTGATTTAAGAAAAGCCTATGACTAAGGTACCTCGTGCTAGATTGTCAAATGAATACATTTAATACGTAAAGTGGGCTAGGTACGCAGTATGTACTCATATGTGAGTTTGGTTTGAAGTGAATCATAAGGGAGTAATGTGTTACGTACGTGAATAAATGTTAAAACTATACCTATGATCATGATACACCTGGTCAGGGTGTGAAAGTATGTGAGGGTATTTGATAAAAATATGTTATATGAATTGATTAAGTGTGATAAGAATGTTGAGCGTGCATTATGTGCTTGTGTATATTCGCGGATGGCAATATCCTAGAATTTGGCCTCTTAAGAAATTAAATAATCAAGTATAATTGCGTTTATTTGTTTGCATTGCTTAAGACTTACTAAGCTTATGAAAGCTTATTCCGTTGTTACATTTCTCTGTTTTATAGATTGTTGACTTCAGTTACCTACTCGGGTTGGAGTTCACCGGAGATATTATCACACTGTCGAGCTCACGTTATCGGTGTAAGTAAATCCTAGTATTTCGAGTCTATGGCATGTATAGGGTTTTAATGTTTTGGACCTCGTAAGCTCATATATGGGATAGATTGCATGTGAAAAGAAAAGTTTTAAATTGATTGAAATTTTTCAGCACGGTTTTTGTGTGATTGACTGAGTTTAAGTCGGGTAACACCTCGAACCCTGTTCCGGTGAGGGATACGGGCGAGGGGTGTTACAGTGTCCATTAGCAATTTAAACCCATTCAATTCAAGTTTTATGACCAGTTTACCGATTTAAGTAGTTTCGATTCTACAGTCTAACAGTACATGCTTATTGCCTATTTTTTTTATATTATACATTTTTTTATTATTATTACCCGTATGGGCCCGTAAGCCCATTGGGCCCAGTTTTAGCCTATCGAGGCCCAATTACCGAAGTGCACAAAATTTCACACAAGACTAACTTACCACTTTGCGATTTTATATCTAATGATTTCTAAACATCTTGTGAGCACTCGCACACTCACAAGCCCATGAAATGTAACACCCCGAACCCGAGACCGTCGCCGGAGTCGAACACGAGGTGTTAACAGACTTCAAACCACTTATTGAGAATTTCCCAGACAAGCTGCCAATCTGTGTACTAGTCGCTTCAAAAATCATATCTTGAGTTTTACAACTCGAAAATCAGTTTCGTAATTTTTCCCTGAAACTAGACTCATATGTCCATCTACAGATTTTTTTCTAGAATTTTTGGTTGAGCCAATTAGTACAGTTTATTAGTTAAAGTCTCCCCTGTTGCAGGGATCGACTACACTGACCTTTGTGCGTTACGAATTGGATATCTCCCTGTACAGGGCTTCAATAAGGATGCCGTTTGTTTCTATAGAAACCAGACTCAGATAGAAATCTACACATATATGGCATGACTCCTAATTATCTCTGGTTAATTTACAATGATTTTCCAAAATCGGAACAGGGGATCCAGAAACCGTTCTGGCCCTGTTTCACGAGAACTTTAATATCTCTTAAAATACAGCTCATATGGTTGTTTTGTTTCATCCATATGAAAATAGACCCATCAAGCTTCGAGTACGTAATTTTTTTAGCTATTAATTCCACTTCTACTATTTTTAGTGATTTTTCGATCTCATATCACTGCTGCTGTCCGCAACAGTTACTGCAGAGACTATGCCAATTTCATGAATCCTTCCTTAGCCTTACTACTCATCCATCATCGTGACACAAATTATGGCCACCTTATCAAAATTAAGGTTTCTAAGACTCGTGGCTATAGATTCTAGCATCCCACTCAAACGACCACATAGGCCATTTTCACATGGTTTAAAGTTTACAACCCAAAATTTAACAAAACAAAATAGCTCATACATGCCAAATGTTCTCCTAAGTCGACTAAGAAGACAATACCAAAGATTGCTCTTGGTGTGATGACTTCATTGTGATTCTGAACACCCAAAAGGAGACGAGCCCAAGGAACCTAAAATGGGTGACAAGAAAACACCGAGTGAGTTTATAACTCGAGAAGTCATAAGCATTCCACAACCATCCATTAATACAATTATCATAAAATGAAATAATGAAACAAGGCCAAATGTTCCACCATACCGAACTATACCATAGTTCCTTAGATCTTCGGATCAATCTCATACCAAGTCATACATTTACATTTCATATACTGTTCAATAGGATATTTGAAGCAATTTCCATACATCATTTCATTTCCGCAACAATCATGCAATCAAATGAACTTTCATCTATTCCACGATACCTTATTTACGGAATGCAATTGAAATCATCACATAGATTTAAATCTTACCAACTCCACCCGAGCATGAACATAGCATCTATTAGCCATGAACTCAAGGTACTTACTCTTTCCGCTGTCCATACTCATCTCGATAAAGTCACGCCTCCATATAAATGTTCAATCGAGATATGTGTAGAGTTCGCACACATAGTGCTTAATACTCAATCACGCACACTTAGTGCCATATGATTCAAGCCCGCACACATAGTGCCATATAGTCCAAACTCGCACACTTAGTGCCGTACATTACAAGCTTCGCACACTCGGTGCCAATCTAAATCACCGTACACATCTATTTCTCGCACACTTAGTGCCAAGCAAACTTCCTACACATTTCACTATCTCTTTTACGTTCAACATTATCATCTTTTCATACACATACATTTGTATATATTTCATCTCATTAAACACAATTGCATAGATATTACAATCATTTAAGCAATATCAAATATATGCTTAATGACTTACCTTGTGTTGGGTAAAATAGTCCGAGTCGGCTACTCGATGACCTTCGCCTTTCCCTTGCTTGATTCTCCTTCTTTAACTCCTTGAGCTTAATCAATAAATCAACTAGTTTAACCATCTCGCTAAACATTCATAATTCAATTACACATGCATATGTATGTTTGTATATTCGCAACCATCCTCACTTATTACCCATTTAGTCAACAATCTAAGCCAAGATAAGGCTTCAATATGGTTGCCTCTAACCGAATACATGCTCACCAATTTCCCTTCATGTGGCGAATATGCATGTCCATGTTGAGGCCATTTATGCACTTATTACCACACAAAAACAGCATACATTTTACTAACTAATACCTTTCCATATTGTAACTCAATACACATCTATCATTTCCTTCATAACCAAAACATCATCATAAGTAAGTATATACCTTAAGATAGTATATCGTCATACCAATACATCATGCTCAAACATATATACATATATGTATGCTAGAGCCGAATCTCAAGTTGATTGTAACTAAACATGAACATGATTTGAAACACAAATCTTACTCTCCATGCAAAGAGCATAAATCACACTTGGGGATGCACCATGGCGAATACATCACAACACCATAATTTTGGTCATGATTACACCAAGAACTTAGTATATCATTCAAAAATGCTCAAAGAAAATCTAAGAGTCCTCAATCCACCATCACATGTATCATCATCAAGCTTCATATTTAACATGCAATGGCATTAACTCAAAATCCACCTTGGCCAAATACCATCCCCATGATATAACAAAGATATGAACCATGGGCTAATAAGAACATCAAGTTAACAACCAAAAACATGCATGAATCTCATGGCACAACATCAAACATACCTTAATCTTGATGCAAATATAGCCAAACCTCTTCCTAATCCTCTTCCAACCCAAGCATGAAGCAAAATTCCTCCCTTCCCCTCTAGTATTTTCGGTCAAGAGAGAATGAAATGGATGAGCAAAATTTTTTTCTTTTCTTTTCTTCCATGTACGGCAATGGGGGTTTCACTCACACACACACATTTTTTTTTCTTTACTACCCATGCTTATTTGTTTATTGTTTCCCCCTAATGCACCAACAAAACATGTTTCATGACATGTTTAGCCCATACTCCCTTGTCATGGCCGGCCATCACTTGTAAAAAGGGGGTATTTGACATGCAAGGCCATTGTTTTGCATGCATGCTTTAATTAGTCATCATACATTTCCCCATCATACTTTCAAAGTTTTCTACTAGGTCCTTTCTAGTGAAATTCACATTTATAACTCTAAATTAAAGCATCAAAATGTCACACATGAGTTAACACATATTATAGGCATCAAAATAAATATCAAATTATTTTTATGCCTCGGTTTTGTGGTCCCGAAACCACATTCCGACTAGGGTCGTTTTAAAGCTGTCACAACTCTCCCCCACTTAAGAAATTTTCGTCCCGAAAATCTTACCGTAAATAGGTTTGGGTATCACTCCTTCATAGAGTTCTCGGGTTCCCAAGTAGCTTCTTCCATCCGTGTTTGAGCCATAACACTTTTACTAACGGAACCCTTTTGTTTCGCAACTCCTTCACTTCACGAGCTAGGATACTGAATCGGTTCTTCTTCATAACTCTTATCGGCTTGAATTTTAACCTCGATGGACTAATTACGTGCGACGGATCGGACCTATAGCGTCGAAGCATCGAAACATGAAAGGCGTCGTGAATCTTTTCAAGTTCGGGGCAAAATCAAGCGATACATAAATGGACCGACTCGTTCGGATATCTCATATGGCCCGATGAACCTCGGGCTCAATTTGCCTTCTGACCGTCGAGTATCTTTTTCCAAGGCGAAACTTTAAGAAACACTTTATCTCCCACTTGATACTCAATGTCTTTTTGTTTCAGATCCGCGTACAACTTCTGACGATTGGAGGCTATCTTCAGATTTTCACGGATTACTTTTACTTTCTGTTCAGCATCTTTAATCAAATCCACTCCAAAAATTTTGTTCTCACCGAGCTTGGTCCAAAACAATGGTGTACGACATTTACGCCCGTACAAGGCCTCGTAAGGCGCCATCTTAATACTTGATTGAAAACTATTGTTGTAAGCGAATTCAATCAAAGGTAAGTACCATTCCCATGAACCACTGAACTCGAGGGTGCAACATCTCAACATATCCTCAAGTATCTGAATTATCCGCTCGGATTGACCATCGGTTTGGGGGTGAAAGGCGGTGCTGAAATGCAACTTGGTACCTAAAGCTTCTTGCAATCTCTTCCAAAATCGCGAGGTGAACCTCGGATCTCTATCCGACACCACAGAAATCGGTACCCCATGTAATCTCACAATCTGAGAAACATACAATTCAGCTAGTTTATCCAATGAAAAATCTGTATGCACGGGGATAAAGTGAGCCGACTTAGTCAGTCTATCAACAACAACCCAAATCGCATCCTTCTTGCTCGCTGACAATGGAAGTCCGGACACAAAGTCCATTGTGACTCGATCCCATTTCCACTCAGGTATCGTAATCGGCTGAAGTAATCCTGAAGGCACTTGATGTTCCGCTTTCACTTGTTGACATATTAAACATCTCGAAACAAAGTCGGAGATGTCTCGTTTCATACCATGCCACCAAAACCGTCATTTCTAATCGTTGTACATCTTCGTACTCCCCGGGTGGATTGCCATTCGGCTACAATGGGCTTCGTTCAGAATCATTGAAATAAGTTCAATTCTTTGGAACACACAGACGACTTCGAACCTCAAACAATCGTCATCACCAATATGAAACTCCGATTCCTTGTTGGAACACACTCGGCCGTTTTGCAACCAACTCATCATCAACTTTCGAGCTTCACGAATTTGATGAGTCAACAATGGTTTGGCCTTTAATTGGCTACTAACACATTGTAGGGTAGAATAGACAAGTGTACATTCATTGCTCATAAAGCAAGCGGTGATTTCGGCTTAAGGCGTCAGTAACCACATTAGCCTTTCGGGTGATAATCAATGACAAGCTCGTAATCTTTTAACAACTCGAGCCAACGTCTTTGTCGCAGATTTAAGTCTCTTTGAGTCATCAAATATTTGAGACTTTTGTGATCCGAATACACATGGCACTTCTCACCAAATAAGTAATGTCGACATATCTTTAAAGGCGAATATGATGGCGACCAATTCGAGATCATGGGTCGGATAATTTTTCTCATGTGGCTTTAATTGTCTCGTAGCGTAGGCCACAACTCGACCTTCTTGCATTAATCATAACCTAACCCAAGAAGGAGGCGTCACTATAAATGACAAACTCTTTGCGATTAATTTGCACTAAAGCTGGAGCTTAGTTAAATGAGTTTTCAATTGATCGAAACTTTTCGACACTTTTCCGTCCATTCAAACTTAACATCCTTACAAGCGGTTTACGTCATGGGTGTGGCTATCATCGAGAATCCTTTTACAAACCGTCGGTAATGTAAGCAAGTCCCAAAAAGCTCGAACCTCGGTAATATTTCTGGAGGCTTCCGGTTAAGTATAGTTGAAATTTTACTCGATTCGACTCGAATACCGATGCAAATACCACATGACCCAAGAAGCTAACCTCTCTTAACCGAACTCACACTTGCTGAACTTAGCATATAACCGCTTATCCGTAAAATTTGCAACACTAATCTCGGTGCTCGCATGTTGGTCTCATCTCTTGAATAGACCAAGATGTCGTCAATGAACACCACTACTGAACCGATCCAAATATGATCCAAGATCCGATTCATCAAATCCATAAATACCGCGAGGGCATTAGTGAGCCCAAAGCGGCATCACTAAGAATTCGTAGTGACCATATCTCGTTCAAGGCGGTTTTGGGTATATCCGAATCTCGGATTCATGGCAACTGATAATAGCCCGATCTCAAATCTATTTTTGAAAACACTGAGGCTCCCTTCAGTTGATCGAACAAATCATCGATACGCGGTAACGAATATTTGTTCTTTATTGTCACTTTATTAAGTTGACGATAGTCGATGCACAACCTCATGGTTCCGTCCTTCTTTTTCACAAACAACACTGGTGCACCCCAAGGTGAAAAACTCGGCGAGACAAAGCCTCTATCCACCAACTCTTGTGGCGAGCTTTCAACTCCTTTAATTCCGTTGGTGCCATACGATCACGGAGCTATCGAAATCGGTGTGGTCCGGTACAAGCTCAATACCAAACTCTATCTCCGAGCAGTGGCAAACCCGGTAATTCTTGGGAAAAACATCCGGTATTCACAAACCAAGCGCAGATTCGGGTTTTATTTCTAACTCCTTATCATCAAGTACATACGCAAGGTATGCTTCGCACCTTTTCTTACATATTTCGGGCCAACATTGATGATATTATAGTCGGCAACCCCTTCAAGTCCGTAGACTCAACTCGGATCATCTCGTTATTTGCGCATCTCAATTCAATAGTCTTGCTTTTGCAATTCACAACCGCATCATGCACGGTCAACCAATCTAACCCAAGAATAACATCAAATTCATCGAGCGGCAAAAGCATCAAGTCCGCGGAAAAGCGAAACCTCGAATGACTAGGGGCATTTCTTACACACTTTGTCGACCAAAGACGTAACGACCCAAGGGATTTGACACCGAATTACGAACTCGAGAGACTCAACGGTGAGAGTCTTCTTGGATGCTAAGGTTTCACATACATATGAATGAGTAGAGCGGGGTCAATCAATGCAATCACACTAGTATCAAAGAGAGTGAAAGTACCGGTGATAACGTCGGGGAGGATGCCTCCTCTCGTCTTGCGGATAGCATATGCTCTAGCGAGAGCACGAGTCTCGGATCGAACAACCGTATCGAGACCCTCTCGATTACCACCCCTACCTCCCGAAATCCTCGGGGTCTACCTCTAGCCGTCGTCCCACTAGATCTTGCACCTTGCATCTTATTCTTCTCATCTAGCTCGTGCAATCTCAATGAAGTGGTCCTCGAACCGCATCCATAATAGGCCCTATAATGGACTTACCCCAACATTCACCTATGTGTCGTCTTCCACATTGGGGGCATTAGGGCTTTTCTTGACGATTATTGCCCACACTAGCTACCGAGGTAGCTCGTGAGTCTATCGATGGTCGTGCTCTAATGGAAATCCCATGATGCGCCTCGACTTATTTGTGTCCTCTCTCGAACTTCTTTATAGCGAAAATGGAGCCTTGCCGTCGATCTTTTACGATAATCTCTAGCTTCAACTTCACCTTCCTCTTCTCCCTTCCGAGCTCTTCCGCCTTGCAGGCTCGTTCAACTAGTGTTACAAATTCTTTTATCTCCAAAATACCCACAGTAGCTTTAACTCTTCATTCAATCCCTCTTCAAATCTTTTGCACATAGCAACCTCATCAGCCACACACTCCAGAGCATACCGACTAAGTCTTACGAACTCATGTTCAGATTCGAGATCTGAAATCATACGACCTTGCTTGAGCTCCAAGAATTCCTTACGCTTTTGATTGATGAGCTGTTGACTAATGTATTTCTTTGAAATTCGTTTGGAAGAAATCCCAAGTAACTTGTTCCTTTGGGACTATGGAAATTAAGGTCCTCCACCAATAGTAGGTGAGTCTCTTAACAAGGATATAGCACACTTAAGACATTCATCGGTGTGCATGACGTTCATCAAACACTCTAATGGTGTTATCAAGCGAACTCACCCTTTCGGCATAAATCAATAACTATGGCCTTAAACTCCTCGGCCCCATGCTTCCTAATCAAGTCCACGGTGGTTTACTCGACCTCACAGGATCAAGAATCGATGGCATTACGGGCTCTTGGGGTGGATTATTTAAATTTGGGAATGGTTGGACAATAGGATTGGTTCGGGCATATTCGCGACCCACTCATTCATCATGGTGAAGAAGGCTTGTTTCGCCCTTCATCTTGATTATTCGCGGATGACCGAGGCTCAACAGCGGTGTCCCTTGCGCAGGAGCAGCCGCTACACTTTCAACGTCATCCGCCAAGGGTCTCTCTACCCGGGTTCCATTTGCTAATCAAAACAAAAATTTCAACCGTCAAGTCATCACATTTTAAGCACTAACACATTGGCATGTATAGCTAGACTCACACGCGCCACGGTAGTCCTAGAACCGACTAAACCATAGCTCGATACCAATAAAATTGTAACACCCGAACCCGAGACCGTCACGAGTCGAACACGAGGTGTTAACGGACTTCAAACCACTTATTGAGAATTTCCGGACAAGCTGCCAATCTGTGTACTAGTCGCTTCAAAAATCATATCTTGAGTTTTACAACTCGAAAATCAGTTTCGTGATTTTTTCCTGAAACCAGACTCATATTTCCATCTACAGATTTTTTTCTAGAATTTTTGGTTGAGCCAATTAGTACAGTTTATTAGTTAAAATCTCCCCTGTTGCAGGGATCGACTACACTGACCTTTGTGCGTTACGAATTGGATATCTCCCTGTACAGGGCTTCAATAATGATTCCGTTTGTTTCTATAGAAACTAGACTCAGATAGGAATCTACACATATATGGCATGACTCCTAATTATCTCTGGTTAATTTACAATGATTTTCCAAAATCGGAACAGGGGATCCAGAAACCGTTCTGGCCCTGTTTCACGAGAACTTTAATATCTCTTAAAATACAGCTCATATGGTTGTTTTGTTTCATCCATATGAAAATAGACCCATCAAGCTTCGAGTACGTAATTTTTTAGCTATTAATTCCACTTCTACTATTTTTAGTGATTTTTCGATCTCATATCACTGCTGCTGTCCGCAACAGTTACTGCGATGAGACTATGCCAATTTCATGAATCCTTCCTTAGCCTTACTACTCATCCATCATCGTGACACAAATTATGGCCACCTTATCAAAATTAAGGTTTCTAAGACTCGTGGCTATAGATTCTAGCATCCCACTCAAAGCGACCACATAGGCCATTTTCACATGGCTTAAAGTTTACAACCCAAAATTTAACAAAACAAAATAGCTCATACATGCCAAATGTTCTCCTAAGTCGACTAAGAAGACAATACCAAAGATTGCTTGCGGTGTGATGACTTCGTTGTGATTCTGAACACCAAAAGGAGACGAGCCCAAGGAACCTAAAATGGGTGACAAGAAAACACCGAGTGAGTTTATAACTCGTAAGTCATAAGCATTCCACAACCATCCATTAATACAATTATCATAAAATGAAATAGTGAAACAAGGCCAAATGTTCCAGCCATACCGAACTATACCATAGTTCCTTAGATCTTTCGGATCAATCTCATACCAAGTCAACATTTACATTTCATATACTGTTCAATAGGATATTTGAAGCAATTTCCATACATCATTTCATTTCCGCAACAATCATGCAATCAAATGAACTTTCATCTATTCCACGATACCTTATTTACGGAATGCAATTGAAATCATCACATAGATTTAAATCTTACCAACTCCACCCGAGCATGAACATAGCATCTATTAGCCATGAACTCAAGGTACTTACTCTTTCCGCTGTCCATACTCATCTCGATAAAGTCACGCCTCCATATAAATGTTCAATCAGAGATATGTGTAGAGTTCGCACACATAGTGCTTAATACTCAATCACGCACACTTAGTGCCATATGATTCAAGCCCGCACACATAGTGCCATATAGTCCAAACTCGCACACTTAGTGCCGTACATTACAAGCTTCGCACACTCGGTGCCAATCTAAATCACCGTACACATCTATTTCTCGCACACTTAGTGCTGAAGCAAACTTCCTACACATTTCACTATCTCTTTTCGTTCAACATTATCATCTTTTCATACACATACATTTGTATATATTTCATCTCATTAAACACAATTGCATAGATATTACAATCATTTAAGCAATATCAAATATATGCTTAATGACTTACCTTGTGTTGGGTAAAATAGTCCAAGTCGGCTACTCGATGACCTTCGCCTTTCCCTTGCTTGATTCTCCTTCTTTAACTCCTTGAGCTTAATCAATAAATCAACTAGTTTAACCATCTCGCTAAACATTCATAATTCAATTACACATGCATATGTATGTTTGTATATTCGGCAACCATCCTCACTTATTACCCATTTAGTCAACAATCTAAGCCAAGATAAGGCTTCAATATGGTTGCCTCTAACCGAATACATGCTCACCAATTTCCCTTCATGTGGCGAATATGCATGTCCATGTTGAGGCCATTTATGCACTTATTACCACACAAAAACAGCATACATTTTACTAACTAATACCTTTCCATATTGTAACTCAATACACATCTATCATTTCCTTCATAACCAAAACATCATCATAAGTAAGTATATACCTTAAGATAGTATATCGTCATACCAATACATCATGCTCAAACATATATACATATATGTATGCTAGAGCCGAATCTCAAGTTGATTGTAACTAAACATGAACATGATTTGAAACACAAATCTTACTCTCCATGCAAAGAGCATAAATCACACTTGGGGATGCACCATGGCGAATACATCACAACACCATAATTTTGGTCATGATTACACCAAGAACTTAGTATATCATTCAAAAATGCTCAAAGAAAATCTAAGAGTCCTCAATCCACCATCACATGTATCATCATCAAGCTTCATATTTAACATGCAATGGCATTAACTCAAAATCCACCTTGGCCAAATACCATCCCCATGATATAACAAAGATATGAACCATGGGCTAATAAGAACATCAAGTTAACAACCAAAACATGCATGAATCTCATGGCACAACATCAAACATACCTTAATCTTGATGCAAATATAGCCAAACCTCTTCCTAATCCTCTTCCAACCCAAGCATGAAGCAAAATTCCTCCCTTCCCTCTAGTATTTTCGGTCAAGAGAGAATGAAATGGATGAGCAAAATTTTTTCTTTTCTTTTCTTCCATGTACGGCAATGGGGGTTTCACTCACACACACACATTTTTTTTCTTTACTACCCATGCTTATTTGTTTATTGTTTCCCCTAATGCACCAACAAAACATGTTTCATGACATGTTTAGCCCATACTCCCTTGTCATGGCGGCCATCACTTGTAAAAGGGGTATTTGACATGCAAGGCCATTGTTTTGCATGCATGCTTTAATTAGTCATCATACATTTCCCCATCATACTTTCAAAGTTTTCTACTAGGTCCTTTCTAGTGAAATTCACATTTATAACTCTAAATTAAAGCATCAAAATGTCACACATGAGTTAACACATATTATAGGCATCAAAATAAATATCAAATTATTTTTATGCTTCGGTTTTGTGGTCCCGAAACCACATTCCGACTAGGGTCGTTTAAAGGCTGTCACATGAAATGTCAGAATTTCGACATTTCGGCTTTTGCCGAATTGAACTATGAGAGGGTGTTCGATACACACTTGATTTAGAATGGTACATTGGCGAGATCCTCACACGAACTGCCTATGATTGGATTACTAACACGTCAATCTAAATATAAAAAATAAACTACGTATTTAACCCCTTACCATATTCGGTCAACACAGCATTAGATCCCAGAGTTCTTTACCTTTTGCCAAAATATGGGTTAGATCTGATGAGCCAACCGAATTAGTCTTCAAGCCCTTTGCTATACGTCCCCTTGTCCACGCTAATGCTTACACAACCAAACAAAAAGAGGCACAAAACCCTTAGTCCAAAATGCTAGCCACCCATAAGGGTTTCGGCTTTTCTTAACTCCCGAAATAAAGAAATAGTTTTGAAAACTTACCACCGGTTCCTTCAGCCAACGATTCCACTTTAGTTCTTATTCGATTCTGATGTAGATCTAACCTTCAAACCCTAGTAGAAGTCGGTCATTTTCTGGTCTAAATATTCGGCTATGCCCCTAAACTATGGGGTTTTCGACTTTTTGAAACAGTGAAGAAGATGAGATATGAGAGTTTTGTAGTGGCTTTGTCGATAGAACTTTAGGCTTTAGAAGAAGAAAGAATCAGCCAAGATGGAGAAGAATCAGAGGGTTAGGCTAGGAGAAATTGGCACAGAAGAAATATAGGCTTTCAGGATTTTGGCTTTTGTGTATAAAGCTTAGGAACAAATGATTAGAAAGTGGAGATGAGTAAAATAGTAGAAGGATTTGGCTATGGGGGAAAAGAAGAAGAGAAAGTAGATGAAGAGAAAAGAAAAGAAAAGAAGGAAAAGAAGAAGAAGAAAGGAAGTAGATGAAGCTCAAACCCCAGACCTCCGTCCACATTGCGCCCTCGCCTGAGCTGCTGGCCACTGCACCACATTTTCTCCTTTTCTAATATATGGTTACAATTAATTATAAACCTTACCTGCTGAAGCTTTGGTCCGCTTAAAAATAAAAGGGGAATTTCGCCTTCCATGCAACTCGAACTTGTGCCCTTGTGGAACTCCTAGCACTCTACTGCCACTGCGCCACAAGCGCCCGTGTAGCATAACTCGGTCGCAACTATTATTAAACCTTACTTTAGTGCGACCTGGCTTCTAAAATAAAAACAAGCCTTTGCTTACGCCAACCCTCGAACCTAGGCACTATACCACACTCCCAGCGCCTCTACCACTGGACCGAGCTTCCCTTTGTGTTACCTTTTAACCCCAACTATATATAAGGCTTTCCTGCGTCGTTCCCTGATATAAAGAAAAAATAAAACACTTTTGCACATGCTAGGAGTCGAACCTCAGCTCTCCTTCCCACTACCTAGCATGCTAACCACTAGGCCAAGTACGCTTCTTCATGCCCAGCCTTGCCCAATTTATTTTATAAGCCTTATGCCCAGATTCCCTCTATGAGGCAAAAATTAAAACAATGTTTTTTCCTAGAGTTTAAACACCAAAACAACAATACTTTTATAAATATATATATTTTATTTTTTTCCTATCTAATAATAATAATAATTATAATAATAATAATTTTATAAATATATCTAATTATAAAATTTAAAATATCCGTAATAATAAATCTGATAAAAATTTTCTAGTAGTAATATAATTCAAATTTTTTTCTTAAACGATAATATTTAAAAATTCTTAATTATTCAGGTTTTCTTCTATTCGAATCCCAGACTCAACACCCAACTCTTCTAGGTCCCAAATTTAGTGTGTTACAACTTTACCCTCCTTAAAGAAATTTTATCCTCGAAATTTCCAAAACTAAAATAATCGTGTAACACTATGCTACTACGCTACCGCTGCGCACTCTGATCTAAATAATTTTAATACGACCCAGAACATCTAATTACCGAAATAAATAAACACTTTATCACACACATACACAATTTGTACCCAAACATCACGCACTCCTAACTAGAATAAGCTTGGCAATCTTGAGCTCGATGTTCCTGTGACCCGCATCTAAAGCATGCTCTTGTCTTCCTATGGCACTCACCCGGATGACGCCTGTTGCAGTTCTTGTAGGTCGGAAAGTTTGGTCTTGTCTTAACATGTTTCACAGAACGAGGCTCTGTTCTTTGAGAACTAGGATCCTTCCTTTTCTTACACCCCAAGCACCCTACTTGAAGCGTTTCCCTAATTTCCTTAATTTTGGTCTCCAATTCTTCTTCTACCACTTTCCTTACTAACTCGGCCAGTGCCTCAGTCCCAAGCTCCGAGTTACTGCTACCCGAAGTTGGCAGACTTTGCTTACCCTTAGAATCCATATCAATGCTCTACATTACCAGTACACATATCAAATAACTACAAAGATCTCAAAAAATTTTACTATTTATTCATATGTCTTATGCAAAGATAGTATTTTAGAGTTTTTGTTCTTTACAGAATCATAGCCTAGCTACAGTCTTAATCTTCTTGGGTTTTTAGTTCCTACTGTCTCAGTCTCTATGGTTTCAGTATCAACCTAGCTATAGTATCATAAAGTCTCAATCCTATCTACAGTAAGGTTTTAGTACAGTATTTAAGGCAAAAGTACTTAAAGACTTGGTGCCGGCGATTCAGTGTGCCACATCAGATTTCAGAAAACTTAGAAGAATCTATCCTCTTTAAAATCAAATTGTCAAAACATGTGTATTTTGAAGAAGACAAGTTTGAAAGAAAAAAAAAAGTCTCTTTAGAACAAAAATTTTCCAGAAAATTAGATTTTTTCCAAAAATACCCTTCTTGGGTTTAAAAATTTTTGATAGCCTTTTTGGACCCGATCCACAGCCGAGTTGTAGCAACCGGGCTTTGATACCACTAAATGCAACACCCCAAACCCGGCATAGACGTTATGACCGAATCTGGCGTGTCACATTGAAGCGTTATTAGAGAAGTCATGTTTTATCTAAAATCTTTCTTAGTGTTTAAAGAATATTTTCGTTTTAAATTAAAGTGAATGGAAGCTGCGCACCAGGTAGGATTCAAGAAATGATGAGGTGAGTCAATTAGACTGCTTAAGTACCTAGCTCTTCCATGATCCAATCCTAGACATGCACACATCCATTACCACACTTTAAGCTTATTACTTGTCCACGAACAACAAATTAAGTTTAAGTCTATGTTAAAAATTTATTTTCTTTGAAAACATTTCGTTGCGAAAGCTTTGCTCGGTTATTATGATATTTTGAAAATAAGTAACTTTTATAAAACGCGCCCTAGAGTTAACCAATTTTAAGGAATCAATTTAAGTGATGTGAATCTCAAGTTGAAAATGATTTAAGTAATTTAAAAACCCAAAATAAAAATAATAGAGCGGCCTTATTACAACTTTAACCAAAATAGAAATAATCAAAAATAAATGTGAAATTTAAAAGGAAGCCACTTGAAACTTATTTAAAACCAGAGATTTAATCTTCATGGCCACTCTGAATCCCGCCCAGCTCCAAGTCACCAACTAGGGCTCACCTGCAAGGATGGAAGAGAAAGGGGGGTGAGTTTGGAAAACTCAGTGTGTATGGAAAACCCATTCAAAGCCCAAGTCAGCTCAAGCCCATTGGGCCTAAGCCCTATTCAGATAATAGCGGGTACTGGGCCGAAGCCCCTTTTTAAATAACAGTATGGCCCATAGGCCCATTCTAGAACAGAACAGACATATTCGTGTATGCAAGCCCAACCCAGCCTATAACCAATCGCTACACTCCATGTGGGGAATAGCTCAACCCACCCAGCCCTACACTCCACAGTTGCAGGATAGTTGCTCGAGATATCGATAAGTTGAGGCAAAGCCTCCGACGTGGTCAAGCCACTTCAGTACTTCCTCCATCAATAACCCGGTCCATGCATCAAATAATAATAACATGGCATGCGATGTGATATGATCAAACATGCATTCAAGTCAACCTTAACCCTATGGGTATATCAGTAATTTTGCTCTTAAGGGTAAAACTGTAAACTTTCCACCTATAAAGGTATTTCAGTAATTTTTATCAGTTTTAAGGGTTCTCATGAATGTTTTGGTCCTTACTAGCCCATTTGTCATCGCAGAAATTTATTTATCTCAATTTCAAAATTTTAGCCATTGGGCCCTAAAATCCCTAATGGGCCCTACAGTGTCCATTAGTAATTTAAGCCCATTTAATTCAAGTTTTATGACCAGTTTACCGGTTTAAGCAGTTTCGATTCTACAGTCTAACAGTACATGCTTATTGCCTATTTTTTTTTATATTATACATTTTTTTATTATTATTACTCGTATAGGCCCGTAAGCCCATTGGGCCCAGTTTTAGCCTATCGAGGCCCAATTACTGAAGTGCACAAAATTTCACACACGACTAACTTACCACTTTTCGATTTCAGATCTAATGATTTCTAAACGTCTTGTGAGCACTCGCACACTCACAAGCCCACGAAATGCCAGAATTTCGACATTTCGGCTTTTACCGAATTGAACTATAAGAGGGTGTTCGATACACACCTGATTTAGAACGGTACGTTGGTTAGATCCTCACACGAACTGTCTACAATTGTATTACTAACACGTCAATCTAAATATCAAAAATGAACTACGTATTTAACCCCTTGCCATATTCGGCCAACACAGCATTAGATCCCAGAGTTCTTTACCTTTTGCCAAAATATGGGTTAGATCTGATGAGCCAACCGAATTAGTCTTCAAACCTTTGTTATACACCCCCTTTTCCATGCTAACGCTTACACAACCAAACAAAAAGAGGCACAAAACCCTTAGTCCAAAACGCTAGCCACCCATAAGAGTTTCGGCTTTTCTTAACTCTCAAAATAAAGAAATAGTTTTGAAAACTTACCACCGGTTCCTTCAGCCAACGATTCCACTTTAATTCTTATTCGATTCTGATGTAGATCTAACCTTCAAACCCTGGCATAAGTCGGTCCTTTTCTGGTCTAAAGATTCGGCTATGCCCCTAAACTATAGGGTTTTCGGCTTTTTGAAATAGTGAAGAAGATGAGATATGAGAGTTTTGTAGTGGCTTTGTCGACAGAACTTTAGGGTTTAGAAGAAGAAAGAATCAGCCACAAGATGGAGAAGAATCAGAGGGTTTGGCTAGGAGAAATCAGCACAGAAGAAATATAGGCTTTCGGGATTTCGGCTTTTGTGTATAAAGCTTGGGAACAAATGATTAGAAAGTGGAGATAAGTAAAATAGTAGAAGGATTCGGCTATGGGGGAAAAGAAGAAGAGAAAGTAGATGAAGAGAAAAGAAGAGAAAAGAAAAGAAGAGAAAGAAGAAGAAGAAAGGAAGTAGATGAAGAGAGGAGAAAAAAAGAAAATAGAAGAAGAAAAAAAAAACTGAATCCTAAAGGCCAAAATATACGGCACTTATTAGCTATGGCCGAGTGAGTGTATTTCAGCATAGGAATTCTTCCTAAATTCCAATTCCCTGAATTGCTCCTTGATTTTTGGCCACATTCAATGTTTGAATTCCATTCAAACTCTTGACCGATCAGCCCACCATTTGTTCCGCCTCAGCATGTTGCCAAGAGTCCTGATCAGACCCCAACTCCTTCCCCAGGCATGCAGCAAAAATCCCAACCTTGCTTGTGCGAGATGAAGCTTGAACCCCAGACCTCCGTCCACCTTGCGCCCTTGCACCTTCGCCCAAGCTGCTGGCCACTACACCACATTTTCTCCTTTACTAATATATGGTTACAATTAATTATAAACCTTACCTGCTGAAGCTTTGGTCCGCTTAAAAATTAAAAGGGAAATTTCGCCTTTCATGCAACTTGAACCTGTGCCCTTGTGGAACTCCTAGCACCCTACTGCCATTGTGCCACGAGCGTCCTTGTCGCATAACTCGGTTGCAACTATTCTTAAACCTTACTTTAGTGCGACCTGGCTTCTAAAATAAAAATAAGCCTTTGCGTGCGCCAATCCTCAAACCTAGGCACTATACCACACTCCCAGCGCCTCTGCCACTGGACCGAGCTTCCCTTTATGTTACCTTTTAATCCCAACTATATATAAGGCTTTCCTGCATCGTTCCCTGATATAAAGAAAAAATAAAACACTTTTGCACATGCTAGGAGTCGAACCCCAGCTCTCCTTCCTACTACCTAGCATGCTAACCACTGGGCCAGGTACGCTTCTTCATGTCCAGTCTTGCCTAATTTATTTTATAAGCCTTATGCCCAGATTCCCTCTATGAGGCAAAAATTAAATTTTCCTAGAGTTTAAACACCAAAACAACAATACTTTTATAAATATATATTTTATTTTTTTTCCTATCTAATAATAATAATTTTATAAATATATCTAATCATAAAAATTTAAAATATCCGTAATAATAAATACAGTAAAAATTTTCTAGTAGTAATTTAATTCAAAACTTTTTTCTTAAACGATAATGTTTAAAACTTCTTAATTATTCAGGTTTTCTTCTATCCGAATCCCAGACTCAAAACCCAACTCTTCTAGGCCCCAAATTCAGGGTGTTATAGGGCTGGTGTGTTATGGTTGACAAAGTGTGTTAGAATTGTCCCTTGATGGTTCGAGATCTATGCTTTCCAGCTGATTTGATGCTGTTGCAATTTGATGAGTTTGACATAATTTTGGGTATAGACTGGTTGACTTTACATGATGCTGTTGTAAATTGCAAAAGGAAGACTATTGATCTATGGTGCTAGAATGATAAGATTGTTCGAATTGAATCTAGTGATTTGAAAGGGTTACCAGCGGTGATTTCTTCGATGTTAGCTCAGAAATATGTGAGAAAAGGCTATAACGCTTACTTTGCATATGTGATTGACAGTAAAGTGCCCGAAAGGAACATTGAACCAGTGCCAGTTGTATGTGAATATCCAGATGTATTTCCTGAAGAATTATCGGGTTTACGACCTATTCACGAGGTAGAGTTTGGTATTGAGTTAATCCTTGGGATGACTCCAATATCCATAGCTCCGTACAGAATGGAACCTACAGAATTGAAAGAATTGAAAGCTTAGTTGCAAGAGTTGACAGATTGAGGTTTCGTGCAACCGAGTTTCTCTCTTTGGGGTGCACCAGTACTGTTTGTGAAAAAGACAGACGGAACTATGAGAATGTGCATCGATTATAGACAGCTTGATAAGGTGACTATAAAGAATAAGTATACGTTGCCATGGATTAATGATCTATTTGATCAACTGAAAGGGGCTATGATGTTTTCAAAGATAGATTTGAGATTGGCTATTGTCAATTGCGAGTTAAAAACTCCGACGTGCCAAAGACTACTTTTCTAACAAGATATGGACACTATGAGTTTTTGGTTATGCCATTCGGACTCACTAATGCACCTACTGTTTTCATGGATTTGATGAACCGGATCTTCAAACCGTATCTGGATCGATTTGTGGTTGTGTTTATAGATGACATTTTGATCTACTCTCGTGATGAAACTGAACATTCCGAGCATTTGATACTGGTGTTACAGACTTTGCGAGATAAGCAGTTATATGCGAAGTTCAGTAAATGTGAATTCTGGTTAAGCGAAATCAGTTTTCTGGGCCATGTTGTATCAGCATCGGGTATTCGGGTTGATCCGAGCAAAATTTCAGCTATACTTGATTAAAAACCTCCGATGAATGTTTCTGAAGTCCGAAGCTTTCGAAGGCTTGTTGGTTATCATAGACAGTTCGTGAAAGGTTTCTCTATAATTGCAGCCCCGATGACAAAGCTATTGCAGGAAGATGTTAAGTTCGAGTGGTCAGAGAAGTGCCAGAAAAGCTTTGATCAGTTGAAGGCAATTTTGACTAAAGCTCCAGTATTAGTTCAGCCAAAATCGGGTAAAGAATTTGTTATTTATAGTGACGCATCTTTAAATGGTATGGGTTGTGTTTTGATGCAGGAAGGCAAAGTTATAGCTTATGCCTCGAGATAGTTGAAGCCACATTAAAAGAACTATCTGATACACGACCTAGAATTGGCAACCATTGTGTTTGTATTGAAAATTTGGCGTCATTATCTGTTCGGTGAGAAATGTCATGTTTATTCTAATGATAAAAGTCTGAAATACTTAATGACTCAGAAAGATCTGAATTTGAGACAACGTCGATGGTTAGAATTGCTAAAAGACTACGGGCTTGTGATTGACTATCACCCGGGAAAGGCTAATGTTGTTGCTGATGCTTTAAGCCAAAAATCATTGTTTGCTTTGCATGCAATGAATGCACATATGGTTATATCTGATGATGGTTCGATAATAGCTGAATTGAAAGCAAGACTATTATTTGTTCAATAAATTTGTGATGCCCATAAGGTCGATAATGAATTACTAGCAAAATGAGCTCAGTGTGATACATATGCTGATTCAGAGTTTAGAGTTGATGCTGATGACTGTTTGTGATTCAAAAACCAAATATGTGTTCCGAGAAATTAAGAGTTGATTCAAATGATTTTGAATGAGGCTCATAGCAGTCGGTTATCTGTTCATCCAGGTAGCACAAAGATGTATAATGATCTGAAACAGCTTTATTGGTGGCATGGCATGAAACGAGACATTTCTGATTTTGTTGCAAGATGTTTAGTCTGTCAATAAGTAGAAGCCGAACATCAGGTACATTCAGGATTACTTCAGCCGATTATGATACCAGAATGGAAATGGGATAGAGTTACAATGGACTTTGTATCTGGTTTACTATTGAAACCGAGCAAGAAAGATGCAATCTGGGTTGTCATAGATAGATTAACTAAATTGGGTCATTTTGTTTCGATACGTACAGACTACTCACTAGATAAGCTGGCTGAATTGTATGTCTCTCAGATTGTGAGATTACATGGTGTGACTATATCTATTGTTTCGGATAGAGATCCGAGGTTTACATCGCGGTTCTGGAAGAAACTGCAAGATGCACTAGGTACAAAAATACATTTCAGTACTGCTTTCCATCCGCAAACAGATGGCTAGTCTAAGCGAATTATTTAGATACTTGAGGATATGTTGAGATGTTGTATTCTCGAGTTTGAAGGTACATGGGAACAATACCTACCTCTGATTGAATTTGTGTATAATAAAAGCTTTCAATCGAGTATCAAAATAGCACCTTATGAGGCTTTGTGTGGTCGTAAATGCCGTACACCATTGTACTGGACTAAACTCAGTGAAAGTAAGATAGACGGGGTCAACTTGATTAGAGAAACTGAATAGAAAGTGAAAGTAATTCGTGAAAGTCTAAAAGTAGCATTGGATCGACAGAAATATGCGAACTTGAAATGCAAGGATATAGAATTTTAGATCGGAGATAAAGTTTTCTTGAAAGTCTCACCGTGGAAGAAAATACTCAAATTTGGTCGCAAAGGCAAATTGAGTCCGAGGTTTATTGGGTCGTATGAGGTAATAAAGCGTATTGGACCAATTGCTTACCGATTATCATTTCCACCTGAGTTAGAAAAGGTCCACAATGTATTTCATGTTTCGATGCTCTGTAGATATCGGTCTGACCCTTCACATGTGATTAATCCATCCGAGATCGAGATTAAGCCCGATATGACCTACGATGAAGAACCAATTCGTATTTTGGCTCATGAGATTAAAGAGTTATGAAATAAGAAAATTCCATTAGTTAAAATACTATGGCATAAACACGGGGTTGAAGAGGAAACGTGGGAACCAAAAGATGCAATAAGAGAACGCTATTTGAACCTATTCACCGGTAAAATTTTCGGGGACAAAAATCCCTAAGGGGGGGAGTCGTAACACCTGATTTAGACCCTAATCAGAACTGTGGTTTTGGGACCACGAATCTGAGTCCAAAAAATTTTAAAAATTATTTTCTGTGTTTATTATGTGTGAATTTATATCTATGAAATTTTCGTGATTTAATTTTGTTGTTTAGGTGTCTGATTAAATAAAAGGATTTAATCGCGTAAAATGAAATTAGGTGGTTATTTCTAAAAGGGGATAATTTGCACTTGGCTTTTAAAATAGAAGCCTTTAAGAGATAATTAGGCCATTATTAAAATGGGTGGACGGTAATGGACATATGTTATATAATTTTATTATTATTTCATTAAGGTTAGTTAGGTAAATTAGTAATAAGTTAATATATATGATAATATATCATAAAATAAGCCATTATCATTCTATTTTCATGTCCTTGCACCAAAACTAAAACAAAGAAAAAGAAAGAAAACAAAGGCTAGGGTTCGGCACTTTGTAAAGCTCAATCAAGGTTCGATTTTATTCAGTTTTTGATAATTTCTACGTTTTTGAGATCGTTGCTTAGTAATCTTTAAGACCCAAGCTTTAATTATTGATTTTGATGAATATTTTGAGTTATGCCATTGTTGATAGCTTGTGATTTTTGTTGTTTGATGAAGAAATATGAAAGATGTAATAGCCCAAAATTGGGTCTAGTTGGAACAGAGGTTTCGGGACCACAAAATCTAAGATATAAATAATTATTTTATGATTATTTTGAGGTCTATGATATGATTGCATGATTGTGTGAAAATTTCGTGAAGAAATTCTATGCATAAAGTGCTTAATTCGAAGTTAGGAACTAAATTGAATAAGTTGCAAAACTTGCATTCTAGAATTTTCTAGTATGAAATTGATTTGAAATATTAATTAGGAGGTCTTAAATAACAATTTGACCAATTTCTAAGTTATGGACAAAAATTGGACATGGATGGAATTTTTGGAAAGTTTAGTGGTAAGGGTATTTTGGTCATTTAGGGGTAAAATGAATTAAAATACAAAATTAAAAGCTAATTTTGCTCATCTTCTTCACCATGGACGTGTATACCAAGGGAGACTCCATGGCTAGGGTTTTCAAGCTTCCCAAGCTCAATTGTAAGTCCGTTCTAACCCCGTTTTTCAAGTTCTTTACGTTTTTGGAGTCCCGATAACTTGATTTAGCTTATGCTAGCAATAATTCAACCTAGGGTTCATATTTGGAAAGATACCCATAGGTAAAATTTGTGTATTCTGGTGTTTTATGATACAATATGAGGTTTTAAGTTATGTTAGACAACTTGTGCTACTCCGTTTTAAGTGAAAACGAGCAAAAGGGCTTAATCGGTAAAAATACCTAATAGTCATAAGTATATGTTAGAGTGAGAATTTGATGTTGCCATAGAAGTGAAAAGTGATCATCATGTCATAAAACATAAGAATAAGGGATGAAGTTAAATTCCCGAGCCTAGGGGCAAAAGTGTAAATATGCAAAAGTTTAGGGGCACAATTGTAATTTTTCCAAAGTTTGAGTTAAGGACTGTTTTGAATAGTACATTAATTAAATAAGTAAAATATGATGTTTTAGATCCCGGAAAACGAGATTTGAACCTAGAATGAGAGAAAAATTGAAAATTGGGAAAGTTGGTAAAATGGCCGTTTTAATATCAAGGTAAGTTCATATGTATAATAAGCATTAATTTATGCATGTTTCAATGTAAAATTGATATATTTACTATGATCTTCGAGGTGTTGAAAGTATGTAAGTTGGTATGATAATAATACAACAATAATGTTTGTAATTTATATTTGAAAGTTAAATTTAGTGAATTAATTGAATTATGTTAAATTAAATGATTATGGTGCCAAGTTTATGAATTGATTCAAAAATATGTCTATGGTACATGAAGTGCATTGAATTATCATACATAAATGTGATTTCTATGATTATGGATATTATGGGAAATTGTAAGTTCATATGATTTTTAATAAGACAATGTGTAATTTAATGTTATTGCGTTGATATTAAATGAGATGTAAGTTTATATGTAAGTAATACATCACTATTACTTGTATTATGATATTTTATAAAAATATTGGAAATATGTTTGTGGATAATTACTTGATTGGTGAAATTGTTGGGAAAGAGAGAAATCCGGTTGAACCTTGGAAAGATTGGATGATCAGATGGTATGTAGCTAGGTCACATGTATAGTGCTAAGTGCACATCATGTGTACAAGAGAGCTACAAGACATTATGATGTAGCTAGGTTGCATGGGTGATACTATGTGTACACCGTGTAGACAAGAGAGCTACGGGATATATGTAGCTAGGTCGCATGCGTGGTTCCAAGTGAAGGACACCATGTAGACAAGAGAGCTACGAGATAAGCTGCTAGGTCACATGGGTGGTACTAAGTGTTCACCATGTGTACAAGAGAGCCGAACTATATGATGGGTGGAGCTATGTGCTGAAACCACCAAGCATCGAGGATTGATCCAAAGTGTTCAACGGAGACTCTCTATGTATTGCTTTGTGAGTTTTGTGATGAATAAGTGTGAACTTGGT
Organism: Gossypium arboreum; assembly: GCF_025698485.1. Lineage (NCBI taxonomy): Eukaryota > Viridiplantae > Streptophyta > Magnoliopsida > Malvales > Malvaceae > Gossypium > Gossypium arboreum. The sequence continues at coordinate 42,362,215 of NC_069077.1, read as the reverse complement.
TATGTGAATGATGTGTTCATTAAGTGACCAGGATGTGGTAAGGTTATAAACAAGTAAGTTATACATGAGGATGATTTTATGGTGACCTTGTGATCATGGGCCTATACTTGTGATGTATGAAATGTGGTGAAAATGATTTGTGATATGTATGTTAAAATAAGGTTAATACAAAGAAAGTGTGAAAGAGTGAATTAGCAATAAAACTGTTTTGGACAGTAGCAGTGATGTGATTTTGAAAAATCACTAAAAATAGTATAAATTGAATCAGAGACTAAATGAGATATCAGATTAAATCTTAATGAGTCTATTTTCATATAAAAGAAACATACAAAGCAAAGGAGTTCTATATTTTGAGATATTTATGTTTTTGTGAGACTGATTCAGAATGATTACGTGATCCCCTGTTCGATTTTGGAAAATCACAAAATTTGGAGAAAAATAATTAGAGTCTCAAAATTATATTTTTAAAATACATAATGAGTCTATTTTCAAGATAAATCAACAAGAACATTATCCGAGTTCATCTTTGTGAGATAATTATTTTTTAGTGAAGAGAGGTCAGAACTGTTAGAAAGTGAAACAGGGGAAATTTTAATGAATAAAATGTACTAATTGGCTAAACTAAAAATTATGAAAATTTTATGGTGGAAATATATGTGAGTCTAGTTTCAGGGGAAATTTACGGATCTTAGTTTGGAGCTCTGTAGCTCGAATTATAAATAATTAAGTGACTATGACTTGTGTGGACAGTTTGATGTGAACATTTATTAGTAAATTGTGAAATCGTACTTACAAGAATGCTATATACATTAAGGATGTGGAATGGAGAGGAGGAGGAGGAAAATAAATATATGTGGAATACATGGAAACTATGGTATATGAAATATTGATATAATGAAATAAATGATATGTGTTTATAAGAAAACAAAAAGAGAATGTTATGTATCATGACATGTATATATATATATAAATAAATATATGACTAGTCTCAATGTAATGCTTGTTGGGTATGGAATTGAATTGAAATGTTTCAGGCAAACATGTTATTCTGCATGATCCTGAATCGTGGTATTTTATAAAGATATGATCTAGCTTTAAATATGAATGCTTGATGATTAAGTGAAGATATTTGGTAAGATGATAATCTTGGTATAAATGTATAAGTGGTACTATAATAAACAAGGTAAAATGAGTATGAAAGTCACATGTATGATGACATACAAATGCTATGTTTGTGGTTTAATTGAGGATGTTTAATCATTAAATGAATACCATGTTATATGCTTTTGATTTTGTATAAGTGTGTAAGAGATCAAGGTTGACCAAAGCTTGGAAAATAGCCTAGGTATATTCCACAGTGCAGAGACACGACCATGTGTCTCGGTAGTGTATGGAACACTGACTTTGGGACACGGTGTGTGGAGCCTTAAAGCATGAAATTTCCAAGATTTTCGTAAGTTCTCGGTTTAGTCCCAAACCCTTTCTAAAGTATGTTTTGGGCTCAGTAGACTCAAATAAGGGACTATGTGTAAGAGAACGAACGCTTTGAAATATGAATAAAATTTTATGGCTCGTATTAGTTTAATGTTTGTATGTTTGTCTGGTAACGCCTCGTACCTTAGCCCGGCCTCGGATACTGCTAAGGGGTGTTACAAAAGATATGTTTTAGATTAACATATTTTGTATTGGAGTTTTTGATGATTTTGAGTAATTAGGACTAAATTTCAAAAATAATAATTTGAGGGACTAAAATGTAAAATGAATGAAATATATGGGCTTGTATGAACATTAGGAATATTCAGGCAAACATGGGAACCTTGAAATTTTGAATATTTTGTGTTTTGTGCAATAGGGACTAAATTGTAAAAATTGTAAATATCAGAGGTAAAATGGTAATTTGCTCATTTATGTGTTTTTGGACTAAATTGAATGAAAATATGTTTGAAGAGCTTAATTTGAATATGTTTAGATCAAGAACCAAAGAAATCAGATTTGGATCGGGGAAAAACAAAAGTTGTCGACTAGCAGCCCTGTCTCGTTTTATAACATCCGAGGTAAGTTTATAAGCAAATAGATGTATCTAATTGTAGTTAAATGCTAAATATTATGCTGGTATGGAAAATATGATTGCTGAATGTGTATAAGCTTGGTAATCATGTTCGAGCATTCGTTTCGATCGAGTTACGAGGTCCGAATGCCTCATATGAACCTTAGGAATAGCTAGGATACATATGTCATGACATAAAATTCCGATATACATGTGCGAGTAAGACCATGGAATCGATATGTGATTCTGACATATGTGTACGGGTAAGACCCTGTCTGGGATAGTGGCATCATTATGTGACTACATGTAAGACTACGTTTGAGACGTTGGCATTTTACGATATATGTGATTATCCGAGTGTCCTATCCGATTCCGAATGGTTCATCGAGCAAAGGTAAATCATGATCGAATGTGTAAATGAGTTAAAAATCCAAGTATGGTTTAGCTTGTTAGCTATTATTAATAAGGTATGTGTGAGACTTGAAATTTGATAAGTTTTATGTGATGCAAAGGAAAAACATATATGAAATAAACAAGTATATTTGATTTCAACAAATGTTATGAATATTATGGAATTAATTTTGGATATACATATATGTGATCATATGTGTGTTCGACCATGCTAGAGTAAATGTACATGATATTATTAGTTGGATTCTTGAGCTTATGTGAATAAGTATATACATGCGTTTGATTGTATTGTGATATTTTAACCTAGAAAGTTGATTTTACATTCGGTGAATATGGTTGTGATAGCATTCGTTATGGTTGTGATAGCATTCGACTATGGTAGTATTATGCATGAAAATGCAATAATTTATTTCACTTGTAAGATCGAAGTAAAAATTGGCATTGTTAATACAATTTGGCTTAACTTGAAATGAATCGATTATATCTTGGAATTGTTTATTTGCTTTAACTTACTAAGCTATGTTAGCTTACTTTGTGTATATGAATCTTTGTTTTATAGATTTTGATTCAACTTACAAGCTCGAGGATCATCAGCAAAGTCTATCACACTATCTACAGCTTCGGTATTTAAATAATCAAACTCGTATTATGGCATGTATAGGCGGGATTTTGTTTTGAAATAATGAACTTTGGTTATGTATAAGGCCATGCGAAAATGGCTTAATTTTATGCTAGATTTTTTTTTTGGTTTTGCCATATTTGTGGTTTATGTTTATTTGGTTATTTTGTTATGTGCTATGAATGAATATCTCATGTGTTATGTGATTGTACATAGAAGTTGATTAATGATTTTAGTTGAGGCTTGAAGAAATCGATCATAAGTATGGTTGATTACCTTGGTTGTGTTCATTCTAATATGAATTAGAAAGGTGAGGTTGATTACTATGTTTAGACTTAATTTGTTATGTCTTTAAATGAAACATATTAACAAGCTTGATTGTTGATAAAATTATAATAGAAGTCTTGTATACGTGAGTAATTTATAGTAATGAGGTTCAGCTATGATAGTATGTTTTAGGTATACTTAATCCGTTTTTGATAGAATTATGTAATGTGATAATTAGTGATGGGTGAAAGTATACTAGTTAAATAGATTCGATTATTAAGTGTTAAATGATGTATGCGGTTTATAATTAATTTAGTCGACTATTTGGTATGTATTTAATGCTTTAATGTTAAGTGTGGCATTGGCATATGGGTAAGTGTGGCATTGGCATATGGGTAAGTGAGCACTATGTATGTATTTGTGATGATTCGGTTATAAATAAATGTTTGGTTTTATATTGAGTCTATATCAAGGGCATAGTCATAAGACATACATTTATCATAATGATATGTACACTCTGTCATATGGTTCTTTATGAAAGTCATCGAGTTAATACAAATTATGAACTTAGTAGGTGTTCATTATGAATTAAGTTAAGACATGCGGACTTGACATTTGGATTTGTTTTATTAAGTAAGTTTTTACGTGTCTCGAATGCGTGCAAGGTGTTCATATTTATGAGTGCTATTTAGCTTAGTATGTGGCTAAATGAATCTATTAACTAAGTGCAAGTTGAGAATGTGTATAATGATATACATATATTGACTGATTAAACCAAGAAATATAGTGAGTTGGTTTATAACCTAGTAATTGCTTTTAATAGTAATAAATTGTAAATCGTGTGAGATATGTATAGATTACTATGTTAACGCTGCAGATTTGAAATTGTTGATGCAAATTATATTTTATACTGTTACTTGTGAACGTACGTCTATTTATTTTTACATATTATTTGCAATGTCCAAATTTAAAAGTTGTATTAGTTTATGTAAATGATTTGATTTAACTTTCGAGACTTGATTATATGAGTAATTATATATTTTATGTATTTAATTGTTTGGGATTATGTTTTATTCTGTAATTCCTTATGACTATTCTGGCGACGGATACAAGTTAGGGATGTTACAAAGAGTATATGGATAGACTTGATCATGGATAGACTTGAGCGTGGCTACCGAAGAAAAGGTCTTATCGTAATTGAAAGCTTTTTTCTATGTGTAGCCTTTCCCTACAAGTCTAGCTTTGTGTGTTTCCACTCTAGCTTTGTGTGTTTCCACTTTCCCTTCTGCATTTCTTTTCTTCTTGTAAATCCACTTACAGCCAATGAGTTCAATCCAAATCGGTAAGTCTACAAGTTCCTAAACTGTATTAGATTTCATAGTATCCATCTCGATATCCATGGTCTATTTTTAGAGCTTGGAATCAACGTTTTGCATAGTCTCCTCGTAAATAAGTGGATTATCATCCTCATGAATTACTTCCGTATTATAAATACTACCATCATAAATGAAGAACTTCAGTTTCTAAGAAACTCTCCCACTACGACGTATTCCCTAATGCTTTTTATCATTTCTAGTTCTTTCTACAACTTTATTGAGAATTGGACTTTGTAATTGTCCTACCACTCCCAAAAGTTCCTCGAGTATCACTTTACTTCGAGGCTTAAAGTTATCCATGTTGATTTCCTTGAGGAAAGTAGTATGAGTAGGAATTTAATTGTATTGTCTTTTGGATTGTAGAATAATCCTCCCTTTGTTCCTTTTGAATATCCTACAAACATGCACAATTATATCCATGCATCCAACTTCTTTTCATCCTTATCTAGAACGTGTGTTGGAAAACCCCATATCCTAAAGTGATTTAGAGCATGTTTCACTCCATGTCATAGTGCATAAGGTGTCTTACAAGCAGACTTGGTTGGCACATCATTCAGAATATAGCGAGCCATTTGTATTAAATGTCCCCAGAAGGAAGAAAGAAGTTGTAAATAGCTTAACATTGAACGAACCTTGTCAAGTAAGGTTCTATTCATTCTCTCAGCTACGACATTTTGCTGTGGAGTGCTCGACACATTCAATTGAGATAAAATCTCATTCTCTATGAGGTATCCTAAGAAATCATTGAATAAGTATTTCCCACCTCGGCCAGGCTGAAAATTCTTTTTGATTAAACCTAATTTTTTTTTCCATTTCAGCACGAAACTCTCAAAATTTATCAAAGTTTTTGCTTTTGTGGTGCATTAGATACACATATCTATATTGAGAATAGTTGTTGATAAAAGTCATGTAATAATTGTTACTTCCTTGGACATTGATCCTCATAGGACCACATACATCAGTGTGCACAAGTTCTAAAGGCTGGTTAGCGTTTGTACCTTTCGCATTAAAAGACCTCTTAGTCATTTTACCTTCCAAGAAAGATTCACATTATGGAAGACTAATTTCCTTAAGCATACTTAAGGGACCATCTTTCACGAGTCTAGTGATTCTTTCTTGGTTAATATGACCAAGTCTTAAATGCCATAGGTACCCCTCATTAGAGTGAGAAGTTTTATGCTTTTTATTTACTATTTCAATTTGAAGCATTGAGTGTTTATTTGATTTGATAAAATAGAGATTGTTTTCTATCAATCCATTACAGATTAAAGAACGATTTCTGTGAATAACAATCCCTTTATTGAAAGCCACAGTATAACCGTCATAAACATGTTACAAAAATTAAATTCCTCTTAAAATGAAGTACATAAAACACGTTCTTTAAAACAATCTTCCTAAAATTATCAAAGTGTAAAATAACTTCTCCCACTACTTCAGTTGAAACATAGCTCCCATCTTCAGTCTGCAATGAGAGGATCCTATCATGAAAACTTCTTCTTTTTTTGCTAAACCCTTGCAAAGAAACACACACGTGGTTAGTAGCTCCAGAATCAATAACCTAATAGTCAATGAATTTTTCCACTAAGCAAGCTTCAACCTCAAAGAGTTCCATACTTTTGCCCTTTTCAGCTAGGTAATCCAAATACTCCTTACAGTTTGATTTAAAATGCTCTTTCCTATTGTAGAAGAAGCATTTGATCTTTTTAAGATCTTTTGACTTCTTAGCCTTCTTCCTATCCACACGATGTGGAACCAAAGACTTACTCAGTTTCTTCTTTCCCTTAGCTTTCTATTTCCCCTTAACGGAGAGGGGCCCACAGCTAAGTTTGCCTCAGCTTTCTCCTGAACTGGCCTACCACAATTCAACATCAATTCATAGGATTATAACTCCTTTATGAACTGAGTCAAGGTAAGTGCCTTATTCCCCAAGTTGTAAGCAGTCTAAAACCAGCAAACTCTTGGTTAAGGATTTGAAAACTATTTCAATTTGCATGTTCAAATCTGATTGTAACACCCCAAACCCGGCCTGGAAGTTTGGCTCGAATCTGGCGTGCCACATTGAAGTGTTTTTCGAAAACCATATTTCCATTAAAAACCCTTCTTAATAATTAAAAACTTATACCCTTTTTAAACCTTGTTAGAAAACCTCAGCTAAATAACATTCTTAACAACTTTGTAAAAATCTTGGTAGTTGCGAAAGCTTAATTTAAAAACAATTACGGATACGTGACGTTTTGAACAACAGTAGTTGCTTTGGAAAACCGTGTTTTAATACTAGCAATTTTAAGAACAATAAATAAGATTCCAAATTTGAAATCCAGAAAATTACAACGGCTTTACTACAACCCACATAAAACATTTGAAAGTAATAATCAAAACTATAAAATAAACAGTGTATGTGGCTTTCTCCGAGCCCCTCGTAGCTCCGATCTGTCTAAGGCTGGAAATTACTTGAAAGGTTAATAAAAGGGGTGAGTTTACGAAAACTCAGTGTGAAATCCCCTACTAAAAAGGCGATCCATTATATAAAAGAATTAAAATTACGCCTGACCTTACTTACAGGCCAAGATCAATTGGGCCTTAGCCCACTATAACAGACAGTACCAGATGGGCCTTAGCCCATTACAGAATAAGAAACATTATCAGAACTAGAATCAAGATGAGAATCGAATCGAAAAGCAGATGTGAATCAAAATCGAATCGAATCGAATCGTAATCGAATTAGGTGACGTAATTAGAATCGAATTAGTATCGTAATGTAATCAAAATCAGAATGCGAATGCAATCCCAACCCAATCCAGTCGTATACACCCCCGTACCAACCTTACACCATGTGGGGAGACTACTCGACCCACCCAACCACTACACACTATAGAAATTGCAGCGAGGCTGCCAGATATTGTGACGAAATCACCAGATACAGATATTGTGGCTAGGCCACCAGAACAGATATATATATATATATATATATATATATGTGTGTGTGTGTGTGTGGCGAAGCTACTAGATTGCAACGAGGCTCCCAGATATTGTGACAAAGTCACCAGAACAGATATATGTGGCGAGGCCACCAGATTGCAGCGAGGCCGCCAGAACATTTCCTCCATCAATATAACCCGTATCCCATGCAACAGATATACATGTCATGACATACAACATACAGAATCAGAATATCATGCCCATATTTGAATCAACAGTCACAGTCAAGTCATTCATATCACCAACATATATTCACAATCAAATCCGTCAACCATACAGTCCAAGTCAGTCACTTGCCCACAATGGCAAAACAATCATTTAACACCCTAGGGGTAAAATGGTAATTTTATAAATCGAGGGTAAAACTATAATTCTGTAAATTGAGGGTAAAACAATAATTCTGTAAATTAAGAGTAAAACAGTAATTCTGTAAATCGAGGGTAAAACAGTAATTTTGTAAATTAAGGGTAAAACGGTAATTTTGTAAATCGAGGGTAAAATAGTAATTTTGTAAATCGAGGGTAAAATAGTAATTCTGTAAATCAAAGGTAAAACGATAATTTTGTAAATCAAGGGTAAAACAGTAATTCTATAAATTGAGGGTAAAACGATAATTCTGTAAATCGAGGGTAAAACAGTAATTTTGTAAATCGAGGGTAAAACAGTAATTTTGTAAATCGAGGGTATTTTAGTAATTTGGTAAACTAAAGTATTCTAAACAGGGATAACACTACGAATGGACCTAAAGCCCATTCTCAGCCCAAATGGGCCCACACGCTCGTGTGGTACTTTTAGCCCAAATCTAGCCACAGATATGTGATTCACCTAGCCTAGTCCAATATTTACTACACAATCAAACAACTTATCCAATTGGGCCCGTAGGCCCATTTGGCCCACATGGCCCCTTTTGGCCCATCGCGGCCCGAAGTAGCCATCCTACAGCTAGAATAGTGAGAAATACACACCTGATAGGAAACTGGAGTTAATCCGCGCTCCGAGAACTCTTAGCCGACGCCCAATCCAAACGAGCACGCCATAAAGCGAAAGGGATCAGCCAAGAAGGGTATGCCTACTCTCCCCATGGTTGGCTCTATTTAAAGCCAGCTCTCCATCTACTCTTATGTTAGCTTCCCGAAGTGGGATCCCTCCATCACCAGAGTTTAAAACCAACACCAACTCTTGCCGTCCCAACATAGCAAAATAACTGCTCTATGATTGCCATGAGTGTAACACCCCAAACCCGTGACCGTCACCGGATTTGACCACGTGGTGTTACCGGGCTTACTTCCCTTATTTCTCTCTTGGAAATATTTAAGTTCATTCTGTGCAAAGCTAGCTAACTGCGTCACTGTCACCTTAAAAATCATATCTCGAGTTCCAGAACTCGAAAATTAGTTCCGTAAATTTTCCCTAAAACTAGACTCATAATCTCATCTACACATTTTTTTCTATAATTTTTTTGTTGAGCCAATTAGTACAGTTTATTAGTTAAAGTCACCCCTGTTTCAGGGTTCGACTACACTGACCTTTGCGCATTACGTCTTCGATATCTTTCTGTACAGGGCTCCAAAACTTATGCTGTTTGTTTCTAAAGAAACTAGACTCACAAAGAAATCTGTATATATAGAGCATAACTTCTAATTCTCTCTGGTTAATTTATAGTAAATTTTCAAAGTCGGAATAGGGGATCTAGAAACCGTTCTGGCCCTGTTTCGCAAAAAACCTGAATATCTCTTAAAATCCGACTCATATGACCGTTTCGTTTCTTCCATATGAAGTAGATTCATCAGGGTTCAATTTCATAATTTATTCACTATTTAATTCTACTTCTACTATTTTTAGTGATTTTCAATCTCACATCACTGCTGCTGTCAAGCATTCATTACTAAGGCAAACAATGCCTATTTCATAATTCCTCCATGACCCAACTAATCATCCATCATTCATATCACAAATTATGACCACCTTATCAAAATTAAGATTTTAAGACTCATGAATAAGTGTTTTGGAACCAAATCCAACCAACCATATGGGCCATTTTCGCATGGCTAAAGTTTACAACCCAATTTTCAACAAAACAAAATAGCCTATACATGCCAAATGTTCTCCTAGATCGACTAAGAAGACAATACCAAAGATTGCTTGCGGTGTGATGACTTGACGACGGTTCCGAGCACACAAAAAGAGACGAGTCGAAGAGACCTAAAATGGGTGACAAGAAAACACCGAGTGAGTATATAACTCGAGAAGTCATAAGCATTTCACAACCATCCTTTAACCAAATTATCACTAAACGAAACAATGAAAACGAGGCTAAGTACTCCATCCATACCGCTATACCATGGATTCCTTAGGCCTATCGGTTCGACCTCATACCAAGTCATACATTCACATTTCATATTCTATTTAATAGGATAATTGAGGCATTTCCATATATCATCTCATTTCCGCAACAATCATGCAATCAAATGAACTTTCATCTATTCCACGATACCTTATTTACGGGAATGCAATTTAAATCATCACATAGATTTAAAACTTACCAACTCAACCCCGAGCATGAACATAGCGCCTATTCGCCGTGAGCTCAAGGTACTTACCCTTTCCGCTGTCCATGATCAACTCGATAAGGTCACACCCTCCATATGAGTAACCGATCGAACATATATATATATTAAATTCGCACACGTAGTGCTTAATAATCGATCACGCACACTTAGTGCCATGTGATTTAAGCTCGCACACATAGTGCCGTATAATTTAAATTCGCACACTTAGTGCCATACTTTTCAAGCTTGCACACTTAGTGCCAATCTTGTCACCATGCCCATTTATTGCCCGCACACTTAGTGCCGAGACCAAACGCTCTATGCATTTTACTACCTTTATACATTCAACAATGTCATCATTCCATACACATACATTTTCATTTACATATCATCTCATTAAACACAATTGCATAGATATTATGATCATTTAAATCAATACCAAATATATGCTTAATGACTTACCTCGGATGTTGTCGAATGTCTTCAACGGCTATTCAATTACTTTTTCTTTCCCCTTGTCCAACTTCGATCCTCTAAGCTCTTGGGCTAATTCAAACAAATTTATCTTATTAAAGTCCCATCATGCTAGCTTATGGCTGAATACCCATATCAAATAAGCAATTTACCTTAACTCGTAACCCACATAGCCAAGTTACACATATAACCCTTAAGACCGAATATGAATATCACCAAAATCTCTATGACTTAACCTTCAGCCTTCATAGCGAATATATATATAGCTTATCAAATAGACATTTATTCACTTTCCTTAACACATATTAATCAATTAGTCCATGCATTATCCCTTGACACACTCGGTCATTAAAGCAATAACCTATTAACATCCAAGCATATTATACTAAAATTTCTTCTAAGGCCAATTCATGTACCATCCTTAATACTCATACAATTATTTTATTTTAAATAATTTACACACACCATTTACCCAACATCAATTAACTAGACACTTTAAGAATTTCTTCTTTGACTATACACACATTCTAAGCAACTATCCATACACACACAGTCGATTTTTCCCTATCACCCAAACCATCTACATGAACACTTAACTAACTCAAACTTCACCCATCCACAAATACTCATTACAACACAAAGACAACAATCATTTTCCTCAATTTCTTCCATGGCCGATTACCCAATATTACCACACAACCAAGATTTTGACATGGCTAAGTAGGAAATTTTAGTAGCTAGCTTAAAGTATGCTAACCTTTCAAGAACCAACATGAACTCACTTACCTTAATTCAAGCTCAAGGGTGACCAAACCTTCTCTTGCTTTCTTCTTCAATTTGGCCAAGTATGTTCAAAGATGAACACTTTTTTTTTGTTTTCTATGTTCACTTCACGGCAAAATGGGGGGGGGGAGACATCCACACACTTTTTTTTGCTATCATCATTTTCCTTTTTTTTTCATTTCTTTATTTTCCTTCCATAATGCACTAGGCCAACATGTCTAGGACATGTTTTCTTTGCCCATCATCATGTCATGGCGGCCACTAACCTTAGGAAATGGGTTATTTGACATGCAACTCCACCTTTGTGTTAACATGCACTAATAAGCCATTTAAAATTAGCCTATCATATTTCACCATGTTTCACATTGATCCCTATTTAATAATTTCTTATAAAATTGGTAAAATTAGAGAATGAAACTTCCACATATGCATGCACACACATAGTAAGCATAGAATATAACAATTAATTATTTTTATGACTCGGTTTAGTGGTCCCAAACCACTTTCCGACTAGGGTCAATTTAGGGTGTCACAACTCTCCCCACTTAAGAAATTTTCGTCCGAAAATCTTACCGTAAATAGGCTCGGTATCGCTCTTTCATAGAGTCCTCAAGTTCCCAAGTAGCTTCTTCAATTCCGTGTTTATGCCACAACACCTTCACTAATGGGATTTTCTTATTGCGCAACTCTTTTACTTCGCGCATCAGAATGCGAACTGGCTCTTCTTCATAACTCAAATTAGGCTGAACCTTGACCTCAGATGGAGTAATTACGTGTGTCGGGTCAGACCTATATCGTCGAAGCATCGAGACATGGAAAACGTTGTGAATCTTTTCAAGCTCAGGGGGTAAAATTAATCGGTACGCTACTGGCCCAACTCGTTCGGATACTTCATATGGACCGATGAACCTCGGACTCAATTTGTCCTTACGGCCAAATCTAAGCACCTTCTTCCAGGGTGAGACTTTGAGAAATACCTTGTCTCCAACCCGATATTCAATATCTTTTCTTCTCAATCCAGATATCGACTTTTGGCGATCCGGCGACTTTCAAACTTTCACGAATTACTCGAACTTTCTCGCTCGGCATCCTTAATCAAATCAACCCCGAAGACTTTACTTTCACTAAGTTCAGTCCAGAATAATGGGGTACAGCATTTACGACCGTATAAAGCCTCGTAAGGCGCCATCTTAATACTTGATTGAAAACTATTGTTGTAAGCGAATTCAATCAAAGGTAAATACCGTTCCCATGAACCACTAAACTCAAGGATGCAATATCTCAACATATCCTCGAGTATTTGAATTATCCGTTCGGATTGACCATCGGTTTGGGGATGAAAAGCAGTGCTAAAATACAGCTTGTTACCCAAAGCCTCTTGTAATTTCTTCCAAAACCGCGATGTAAATTTTGGGTCTCTATCCGACACGATAGAAATAGGTACCCCATGCAATCGAACAATTTGGGAGATGTATAATTCTGCCAATTTATCGAGTGAAAAATCCAGTAGACAGGGATAAAATGAGCAGACTTGGTCAGTCTATCAACAATGACCCAAACCGAGTCTTTCTTATTCTGAGTCAATGGTAACCCAGACACAAAGTCCATTGTTACTCGATCCCATTTCCATTCGGGTATCATGATTGGCTGAAGTAATCCCGATGGCACTTGATGTTCCGCTTTCACTTGTTGACATATCAAACACTTTGAAACAAATTCTGAAATGTCTCGTTTCATACCAGGCCACCAAAATTGGCGTTTGGTCATTGTACATTTTAGTACTACCCGGTGGATTGACAATCGACTCTCGTGAGCCTCGTTCAAAATCATTGAAACAAGTTCCGAATTCCTTAGAATACATAATCGACCCTTGAACGTCAAGCAATCATGGTCGTCAATCTGAAATTCCGATTCCTCATTCGAAACACATTCGGCTCGCTTAGCGACCAATTCAGCGTCGACCTTCTGAGATTCAAGTACTTGATGAATCAATAACGGTTTGGCCTCTAGTTCGACTACTAGCACCTCATCGGGTGAAACGGATAGGTGAGCATCTATCGCTCTCAAAGAAAACAGTGCTTTACGACTTAAAGCATCGGCCACCACGTTGGCCTTTCCCGGGTGATAATCAATGACAAGTTCATAGACTTTCAACAACTCAAGCCAACGTCTTTGTCGCGGATTTAGATCTCTTTGAGTCATCAAATATTTAAGACTTTTGTGGTCCGAATAAATATGACACCTTTCTCCAAACAAGTAATGTCGCCATATTTTCAAGGCGAACACTATGGCTACTAGTTCAAGGTCATGGGTCGGATAGTTTCTCTCATGCGGCTTTAGTTGTCTCGACGCGTAAGCCACAACTCGACCTTCTTGCATCAACACACAACCTAACCCAAGCAAGGATGTGTCACTATACATGACAAACTCTTTACCGGACTTCGGCTGTACTAGTACTGGGGCCTCGGTTAAACAGGTTTTTAGTCGATCGAAACTTTCTTGACAAAGATTCGACCACTCGAACTTAACATCTTTTGGAGTAGTTTAGATTATCGGTGCAGCTATCATCGAAAAGCCCTTTACAAACCGTCGATAGTATCAAGCAAGCCCCAAAAGCTCCTAACTTCGGTAATATTCCTTGGTGGTTTCCAATCAACTATGGCTGAAATTTTGTTCGGGTCCACTCGACACCGATCGCGGACACCACGTGCCCCAAAAGCTAACCTCTCTCAACCAAAATTCACATTTCTTGAACTTTACGATAACTCGCTTATCTCGTAAGATTTGCAACACTAGCCTCGGTGTTCAAGATGTTCGATTTCATCTCTTGAATAGACCAAAATGTCATCGATAAATACAACTACGAACCGATCCAAGTATGGCCTGAAAATTCTATTCATTACTTCCATAAATACCGCAGGGGCATTAGTGAGCCCAAACGGCATCACTAAGAATTCGTAGTGACCGTACCTCGTTCTAAAAGCAGTTTTGGGTATGTTCGATTCTCGGACCCTCAACTGATAGTACCCCGACCTCAAATCTATCTTTGAAAACACTGAGGCTCCCTTTAATTGATCAAACAAATCGTCAATTCGTGGCAACAGATATTTGTTCTTTATCGTCACTTTATTCAAGCGGCGATAGTCGATGCACAATCTCATAGTTCCATCCTTCTTCTTCACAAACAATACCGTGCGCCCCATGGAGAAAAACTTCGATCGTGCGAAACCTCTATCCGTCAATTCTTGCAATTGAACCTTCAATTCCTTTAATTTCGTTAATGCCATACGATACGGGCTATTGAGATCGGCGTAGTACGGTACAACCGATGCCAAATTCCACTTCTCGAACGGTGACAATCCGGTAACTCCTCGGGAAAAACATTTGAATACTCACGGACCATCGATGCGATTCAAGTTTCCTTTCCGTCTCTTTGCTATCAAGCACATACGCAAGGTATGTTTCACACCCCTTTTCACATGTTTCGGCGGTCATTGAAGATATTATCATTGGCACTCCTTTTAAATCAGAGACTCAACTCGGACTACCTCGTTATTTGCACTCCTCAAATCAATGGTTTTCCTTTGCGGTCCACCTTTGCATCATGTACGGTCACCAATCCATACCAAGAATAACATCAAATTCATCAAATGGTAGAAGCATCGATCGGTAGGAAGCAGGATTCTCAAATTATTAGGGGCATCTCTTGCACACTTTATCAACGAGTACGTATTGACCCAAAGGGTTTGACACTCGAATTATGAACTCGAGAGACTCAACGGTAGAGTCTTCTTTGGATGCTAAGGTTTCACATACATATGAATGAGTAGAACAGGGGTCAATCCATGCAATCACACTAGTATCAAAGAGAGTGAAAGTACCAGTGATAACGTCAGGGGAGGATGCCTCCTCTCGCGCGCGGATGGCATATGCTCTAGCAGGAGCACGAGTCTCGGATCGAACCACCGTATCAGAGGCCCCTCTCTGATTACCACCCCTACCTCCTGAAATTCTCGGGGGTCTACCTCTAGCCGTCGTTCCACTAGGTCTCGCACCTTGCATCTTATTTTTCTCATCTGGATCCGTGCAATCTCTAATGAAGTAGTCCTTCGAACCACATCCGTAACAGGCCCTGTTAGTAGACTTACCCTAACATTCACCCATGTGTCGTCTTCCACATTGGGGGTATTCGGGCTTTTCTTGACGATTATTGCCCACATTAGCAGCCGAAGTAGCTCGTGAGTCCATCGATGGTCGTGCTCTAATGGAAACTCCTGCAGTCGTCTTTGACTTATTTGTGTCCTCCCTGAACTTCTTTACAGTCAAAAATGGAGCTTTACCCGTCGATCTCTTACGACAGTCTTTAGCTTCAAATTCAGCCTTCTTCTTCTCCTTTCCAAGTTCTTCCGCCTTACAGGCTCGTTCAACTAGTGTTACAAATTCTTTTATCTCCAAAATACCCACCAGCAGCTTCAAATCTTCATTCAATCCTTCTTCAAATCTTTTACACATAGCAACCTCATCAGCCACACACTCCCGAGCATACCGACTAAGTCTTATGAACTCATGTTCGTATTCAGATACTGTCATACGGCCTTGCTTGAGTTCCAAGAATTCCTTGTGCTTTTGATCGATGAACCGTTGACTAATATATTTCTTTCGAAACTCTGATTGAAAGAAATCCCAAGTAACTTGTTCCTTTGGGACTATGGAACTTAAGGTCCTCCACCAATAGTAGGCTGAGTCTCGCAACAAGGATATAGCACACTTAAGACATTCTTCGGGTGTGCATAACAGTTCATCAAACACCCGAATGGTATTATCAAGCCAGAACTCGGCCCTTTCGGCATCGTCAGTAACTATGGCCTTGAACTCCTCGGCCCCGCGCTTCCTAATCAAGTCCACAGGTGGTTTACTCAGCCTCACAGGATCAGTAACTGATGGCATTACGGGCTCTTGGGGTGGGGTATTTAAATTCGGGAATGGTTGGACAGCCGGATTGGTTCGGGCATATTGCGCGACCCACTCATTCATCATGGTGAAGAAGGCTTGTTTCGCCCCTTCACCTTGATTATCCGCAGATGACTGAGGCTCAATAGGCGGTGTCCCTTGCGCAGGAGCAGCCGCTACACTTTCAACGTCATCCGCTAAGGGTCTCTCTACCCCGGGTTCCATTTGCTAACCAAAACAAAATTTCAACCGTCCGAAGTCATCACATTATTAAGCACTAACAATTTGGCATGTATAGCTAAACTCACACGCGCTATGGTAGTCCTAGAACCGACTAAACCATAGCTCTGATACCAATAAAATGTAACACCCCAAACCCGTGACCGTCACCGGATTTGACCACGTGGTGTTACCGGGCTTACTTCCCTTATTTCTCTCTTGGAAATATTTAAGTTCATTCGAGCGGGCTAGCTAACTGCGTCACTGTCACCTTAAAATCATATCTCGAGTTCCAGAACTCGAAAATTAGTTCCGTAAATTTTCCCTGAAACTAGACTCATAATCCCATCTAGAATTTTTTTCTATAATTTTTTTGTTGAGCCAATTAGTACATTTTATTAGTTAAAGTCACCCCTGTTTCAGGGTTCGACTACACTGACCTTTGCGAATTACGTCTTGGATATCTTTCTGTACAAGGCTCCAACACTTATGCCGTTTGTTTCTAAAGAAACTAGACTCACAAAGAAATCTGTATATATAGAGTATAACTTCTAATTCTCTCTGGTTAATTTATAGTAAATTTTCAAAGTCGGAACAGGGGATCCAAAAACAGTTCTAGCCCTGTTTCGCGAAAACCTGAATATCTCTTAAAATCCGACTCATATGACCGTTTTGTTTCTTCCATATGAAAGTAGATTTATCAGGGTTCAATTTCATAATTTATTCACTATTTAATTCTACTTCTACTATTTTTAGTGATTTTTCAATCTCACATCACTGCTGCTGTCAGCATCTGTTACTAAGGCAAATAATGCCTATTTCATAATTCCTCCATGACCCAACTAATCATCCATCATTCATATCACAAATTATGACCACCTTATCAAAATTAAGATTTTTAAGACTCATGAATAAGTGTTTTGGAACCAAATCCAACCAACCATATGGGCCATTTTCACATGGCTAAAGTTTACAACCCAATTTTCAACAAAACAAAATAGCTTATACATGCCAAATGTTCTCCTAGATCGACTAAGAAGACAATACCAAAGATTGGTTGCCGGTGTGATGACTTCGACGACGGTTCCGAGGACACAAAAAGAGACGAGTCCAAGAGACCTAAAATGGGTGACAAGAAAACACCGAGTGAGTATATAACTCAGTAAGTCATAAGCATTTCACAACCATCCTTTAACCAAATTATCACTAAATGAAACAATGAAAACGAGGCTAAGTACTCCATCCATACCGCTATACCATGGATTCCTTAGGCCTATCGGTTCGATCTCATACCAAGTCATACATTCACATTTCATATTCTATTTAATAGGATAATTGAGGCATTTCCATACATCATCTCATTTCCGCAACAATCATGCAATCAAATGAACTTTCATCTATTCCACGATACCTTATTTACGGGAATGCAATTTAAATCATCACATAGATTTAAAACTTACCAACTCAACCCCGAGCATGAACATAGTGCCTATTCGCCGTGAGCTCAAGGTACTTACCCTTTCCGCTGTCCATGATCAACTTGATAAGGTCACACCCTCCATATGAGTAAACGATCGAACATATATATATATTAAATTCGCACACGTAGTGCTTAATAATCGATCACGCACACTTAGTGCCATGAATTTAAGCTCGCACACATAGTGCCGTATAATTTAAATTCGCACACTTAGTGCCATACTTTTCAAGCTTGCACACTTAGTTCCAATCTTGTCACCATGCCCATTTATTGCCCGCACACTTAGTGCCGAGACCAAACGCTCTACGCATTTTACTACCTTTATACATTCAACAATGTCATCATTCCATACACATACATTTTCATTTACATATCATCTCATTAAACACAATTGCATAGATATTATGATCATTTAAATCAATACCAAATATATGCTTAATGACTTACCTTGGATGTTTTGAATGTCTTCAACGGCTATTCAATTACTTTTCTTTCCCTTGTCCAACTTCGATCCTCTAAGCTCTTGGGCTAATTCAAACAAATTTATCTTATTAAAGTCCCATCATGCTAGCTTATGGCTGAATACCCATATCAAATAAGCAATTTACCTTAACTCGTAACCCACATAGCCAAGTTACACATATAACCCTTAAGACCGAATATGAATATCACCAAAATCTCTATGACTTAACCTTCACCTTCATAGCGAATATATATATAGCTTATCAAATAGACATTTATTCACTTTCCTTAACACATATTAATCAATTAGTCCATGCATTATCCCTTGACACACTCGGTCATTAAAGCAATAACCTATTAACATCCAAGCATATTATACTAAAATTTCTTCTAAGGCGAATTCATGTACCATCCTTAATACTCATACAATTATTTTATTTTAAATAATTTACACACACCATTTACCCAACATCAATTAACTAGACACTTTAAGAATTTCTTCTTTGACTATACACACATTCGGCAACTATCCATACACACACAAGCCGATTTTTCCCTATCACCCAAACCATCTACATGAACACTTAACTAACTCAAACTTCACCTATCCACAAATACTCATTACAACACAAAGACAACAATCATTTTCCTCAATTTCTTCCATGGCCGATTACCCAATATTACCACACAACCAAGATTTTGACATGGCTAAGTAGGAAATTTTAGTAGCTAGCTTAAAGTATGCTAACCTTTCAAGAACCAACATGAACTCACTTACCTTAATTCAAGCTCAAGGGTGACCAAACCTTCTCTTGCTTTCTTCTTCAATTTGGCCAAGCATGTTCAAAGATGAACACTTTTTTTTGTTTTTCTATGTTCACTTCACGGCAAAATGGGGGGGGGGGAGACATCCACACACTTTTTTTTTTTGCTATCATCATTTTCCTTTTTTTTTTCATTTCTTTATTTTCCTTCCATAATGCACTAGGCCAACATGTCTAGGACATGTTTTCCTTGCCCATCATCATGTCATGGCTGGCCACTAACCTTAGGAAATGGGTTATTTGACATGCAACTCCACCTTTGTGTTAACATGCACTAATAAGCCATTTAAAATTAGCCTATCATATTTCACCATGTTTCACATTGATCCCTATTTAATAATTTCTCATAAAATTGGTAAAATTAGAGAATGAAACTTCCACATATGCATGCACACACATAGTAAGCATAGAATATAACAATTAATTATTTTTATGACTCGGTTTAGTGGTCCCGAAACCACTTTCCGACTAGGGTCAATTTAGGGCTGTCACAATGAGTTTTGAACCCTGGACCTCCTTGCCAACTCTATGATGCCACCTTCCTGCCTCTTATGTGGCGCTACTTTGCAACTAGACCACAAGGCTTTTTGTGGCACAATTTCCCCAACAATATTCTTAAGGCCTACCTACTACACCCAGGGTTTGATTCACCTTAAACCAAAATTCTTGCTAGAGTCCATATTTGAACCCAGGACTTCTCCAACACTTCTCAGTACACTTAACCACTAAAACAAGCCTTCATTAACGAAATTTACACGCACAACAAAATATTATAAGCTGCCTCCAACCGCTCCCATGCTCAAGGCCCAAAACTTCTAGGCCTAAATTCAGGGTGTTACACTGATTCAGCCCCATTTTCCTCCGCTACCACAAAGAATCCCTTAAGCTTAAGTATATGTTCTTTGGTCAGAGTACAACTTTTCTGTTGAGAATTCATCAAATTTGTAATAGCAGATTCTTGAGCCAATGCGACTTGGCCTCTAAGTAAATCCTCCAAATTTATGATCTCTTTGGCAGTACAAAAATTCTTGTGTTGCTTTTGAAACTCATGCTCGCTAATATATAACATCGAACAGTCAAGTCAGAATATTTCCACAGGGCTGAGCTTCAAGAGGGCACATTTCACCAAGAACAAATTTGTGTTTCTCACAACTGGGAACCATCAACAAGTTCCATTTCCATTCTTGAAAGTTATCCCCATTTAATTTATTCTCGGTAAGAATGCTAATAAGAGGATTATGAGACATATTTGAACTGAAAAAAATAAATATTTCACTAATTACTATCTTTGTATATTTTTCCTTTAAGCAATATATCAAGAATGAAGTATGATGCATGAATCTTGTATTAAAACCTAGAAAAATGTTTTCATTTCTATGATCATTCTCACACCCATTAACCATGTTGCCTTGGGGTCCCATGATTAGCTAGCAAGAACATAGATTCCATCCAATCAATTTGTTAATCTTAATTCTCAAGATTCCATAAGAACTAATGGTCGTTTAATGTTTGGCCATCATATCTAGCTTAAATATCGTCTATTGGGAAACTATTTAATAAAAGATGATCTTGAGTGTGTAACCATTGACTCAACACCCATCATGAACATGCTTTCACTTGTGAGTCATCTTGGGACAATCTCTCTAAAAGTCATGCATGATTAGTTTTCCTTCAAAGGAAATCCCATCTAGTGAATCCACATGAAAATTTTTACCTTGCGGTGCGCCCAAGGTAGGAATCGGCTCAAAACTTTGTCATGCTATCACTTAGGGACCATCAATGAAGGCTATAGGTTTTCTTCAAGGATCTTCTCCCACTCAATATTTTAAAAACACGCAACGTTTTTTATCCCTAAATTTAAGAATGATCATACAATAGTCCTAGTGGCATTCTTACCCAACTTAAATGACATGCTTCCAATATATGCATGGCATGCTATGGCAATATTATCCATTCACAAGAATCAATCAATCTTAAAATAAACAATGTTGGTTCTCCATAGTTTTTCTTTTAAGGGAAAAACAAAAGAAGTGAATGTGAACTGTGCACCAGGTAGGGTTCCAGGAAAGGGAGGTAAGTCAAATATGACTGCTTAAAAACCAAGCCTTTCCTAGCCAGAGCCAATCTTAGACATGCACCTTCTCATTACCACATTTCTCACAGTTATTGAATAACCTAAATAAGTGAATAGAAAAATACAACACATGTATTTTCTCATTACCACACTTCTTATTTTTAATTGATCAACTATGGATCAACTAATGCATATAACACAATTATAACATTACATAATATAAATGTAACATCTAGAATTAGGGTCTAGTTAGAATAGTGGTTTCAGGACCACAAATCTAATGTTAAAATAATTATTTTATGATCATTATGAGGTATAGGATATGAAAATAAACATGTGTTAAAGTTTCATAAAGAAATTCTATGTGTAAGGTGTCCAATTGGAAATTAAGGACCAAATTGAATAAATTGTAAAACTTGGGTTTTAGAAGCAATTAGTATGAAATTGCTATGGATTATTAATTAGAGGTCCTTAAAGAGTAATTTTCCCAATTTTTAAGTTTTTGGACAAAAATGGGCATGCATGGGAAATTTTGGAAGTTTAGTAACGAAGGGCATATTGGTCATTTGGTTAATTAAGGAATAAAGAGGGAAAAATAAGCCAAAATCATGTAATTCATCTTCTCCATGCTGTCGAAATTTGCATGCTCTCCATAGCTAGGGTTTTCGACATTTCAAGCTCAATAGTAAGTGCTCCCTAGCCCCGTTTTTAATGCTCTTCGTATTTTTGAGATCCTCGTAACATGCTCTCTCTATTTCTACCCATATTTCAAGCTAGGGTTCATGTTAAAAAATTTACCCATGCATGAGATGTTTGTGTTTTGATGATTTGTGGAGGAATATGAGAGTTTAAAGGATAGTAAACAACTTTTACTAAGTAGTTTTTCATGGAAATGGCTTAAGGGACCATGTGGTAAAAGTTGTGAAAATGGGTAGAAAAATGTGAAATGAAAGAAAATTTGGGATGCTATAAGTAAGAAAAATATTCGGCTAGTCTTGGGTAACTTAGAAATTTCATGTATTTCATTATACGAGCCTTAGGACTAAATTGTAAAAGTGTAAAAAGTTAGGGTTAAATTGGTCATTTTGCCAGGGGGTGAGTTTTAAATCCTAAAATAAAAAATATGGTGTATTAATAGTTAAATTTTACTGATTTAGACCCCAAGGAACCAATTCTAGAGGTCGACTGTGGAAAACGAAAGGTTTCGGAATAACCAAAATAGGAAACCGAAGCAATTACTAGGTAAGTTCGTGTAACTTGAAGTAAACTCTTAATACACTTAAACATGCAGGTTCATGAATGTATGAAAATTTAGATATTCATGGCATGATAATTCATGAAATGTGCTTGTGTAAAGGAAAGATGATAAATGTCCCGGTTGAAATAGAAAGGGAGATCCGATGGATAAATTATGGCTTACATGACCTGAGATCCTGCATGTGTTGCAGAAAAGGATTCAGCCCGGATGAGTAATCTGATGATCTCAAAATAGAAAGGATCTAGCCCGGACAAGTGTTCCTTGATTGATCGAGCCTCTATGGATTTAGCCCAGACGGGTAATCTGATTGAGGACTAAATTTAGCTTGGACTGGCAATTCAGATCTGAGCTTATGAGAACAATTTTCGTTGAGAGGGATTTAGCCTGGACTGGTAATCCCGACATTGCTCTATGAGTTACTACTACAGAGGATTTAGCCTGGACTGGTAATCCCGCCGTAAGATATAAGGTTCACGAGGGTGCATACTTGAGAGGATCACTTGTATGACTTGACGGTAATTGGACTATCCATTGAGATTTCTGAGTAATTCAATGGGATTAACATGAGAAATAGAAATAGAAATATTAAATTGATGAGCTCATCTGAGACTAATGACATGATGTATTGTTATGAGACTAATTTGATGATTGAGTGTTTGTGATAGGGAAACTATTTCATACTTGCTGGAATTATTGCCTAAATACGGTTGTATGCTAATTAACCGGTAAGTTTACTTTCTGGTTATCTAGACTTACTAAGCATATAAATGCTTATACCCTTCTCCTTTCCCTCTCTAAGATGAGTCTGAGGGAGCCAAGAGCCGTGCTACAGCTTCCGTACAATGAGTTGTTTCTAGTAGTAGCAGAAGGCCTATGTTTTAAGGCCGGGAAGAAGCAAGAGTTGCCTTCTTCGAGACGATGGATGAATGGTTTGGGGATTATTTGAGAAACCGCCCCAATATACCAGGACCTCCTTCGCCCCCTGCTCGGCCTGAGGGAGAAGTGCCACATGGTATGGCACCCGCGTTATTGGTAAAGCCCCAGTGGACAAAGATAGAAAATATGTGGCTGAAGAGTTTAGAGCTAAGGTTGATGATGATGCTGAACGAGCTGAGTTCTGGCTCGAGAATATGTGCAAGTTCTGGATGAATTGTCATGTACACCCGAGGAATGCTTGAAGTGTGTTGTATCTCTTCTGAAAGATACAACATATCATTGGTGGAAGATGGTATCCTCAGTTGTACTGAAGAAAGACATTACATGGGAGTTCTTCCAAGCTGAGTTTAAAAAGAAATACATCAATCAAAGGTTTTTGGACTCGAAGCGAAAGGAGTTCCTGGAACTCAAATAAGAAATTAAGACCGTGTCAGAATACGAAAGGGAATTCGTGAGGTTAAGTCAATATGCAATGGAGTGGGTTCAATCAGAGATAGAAATGTGTAAGCGCTTCGAGGAAGGCTTGAATGAGGAAATCAAATTACTGATTGGGATCCTTGAGATACGAGAATTTGCCACATTAGCTGATCGGGCCAAGAAGGCCGAAGAGTTAAATAATGAAAGAAAGTAACCTAAGAGAGAAGCTCGAGTTTCAAGTAAGAGGTCTAGCGGCAGAGTACAGTCCTTCCCCACAAAGAAATCGAGAAGTCACCAAGAATGCTCTATTTCATCAGTAGGATATTCAGGTAGAGCAAGAAGCTCCAAGCGACATAACCCGAAGTCTTCTTAACCCGAAGACTTCTTCCTCTATGGTAACTAGTGTGGGAAGCGTAGATGATCAAAAGTCGAAGTGTAAAAGCTGCAACAAATTTCACTTTGGAGAGTGTCGAATTAAGAGTGGTGCGTGTTTCAGATGTGGGTCTCTTGAACATTTTTTCAGAGACTGCCCGGAGCGAGCTAATAAAGAGGTTGAATTAGCTCTGCAGCCGAATGCTCCTATTTCTTGAGGTAGACCACCGAGACATCCCGAAAGTGCAAGTGGTAGTCGAATTGTTTCCAAGGATACTACTATAAAATTAGAGGCTCGAGCCCTGGAAAAAACTTATGCAATACGTGCTCGAGAGGAAGCATCTACTCCCGATGTCATCACGGGTACATTTTCTATTTACAATACTCGTGTCATTGCCTTAATTGACCTAGGGTCAACCCATTCGTACATTTGCATGAAATTGGTGTCTAGTATGAATATGTGTGTAAAACCTAAAAATTTTGTGATTAAGGTGTCAAACCCTTTGGGCAAGTTAGTTCTAGTTGATAAAGTCTGTAAGAATTGTCCCTTGATGATTCAAAGTCATTGTTTTCCGGCTAACCTTATGTTATTGGCATTCGATGAGTTTGATGTAATGCTTGGCATGGATTGGTTAGTTGTGCATGATGTGATTGTAAATTGTGGTAGCAAGTATATTGAATTGAAATGCTTAGATGGTGAGATTCTCTGGATTGATTCAAGCGAGTTGGATACTCCGCCGGTTGTCATTACCTCAATGATGGCTCAAAGGTATATGAGAAAAGGATATGAAGCTTACCTTACTTTTGTGTTGACTACTAAAGAATCTGAGTTGAAATTGGAATCGATACCGATAATATGCGAGTATCTGAGTGTGTTTATGGAAGAACTACCCGGATTACCTCTCGTTAGAGAAGTGGAGTTTGGTATTGATCTGGTGCCTGGAACAGCTCCGGTTTCTATTGCCCCGTATAGGATGGCACCAACCGAGCTGAAAGAGTTAAAAGCACAGTTGCAAGAATTAACGGATAAAGGTTTTACAAGATTGCGATTTTTGTCTTGGGGTGCTCCAATGTTATTTGTAAAGAAGAAAGAAGGTTCTATGAGGCTATGTATAGACTACCAACAACTTGACAAGGTAACTATCAAGAACAAGTATCCGTTGCCGAGGATTGATGATCTGTTTGATCAATTGAGGGGAGCCAATGTGTTTTCTAAGATAGACCTGAGATCCGGCTACTACCAGTTACGAGTTAAAGAGTCAGACGTGCCTAAGACTGCTTTTAGGATGAGGTATGGTCATTTCAAGTTCTTGGCCATGCCTTTTGGCCTAACGAACGCCCCATCTACATTTATGGACTTAATGAATCATGTTTTTCGGCCATACTTAGACAAGTTTGTCGTTATGTTTATTGATGATATCCTGATTTATTCCAAGGATGAGATTGAGCATGCGGAACATTTGAGAACAGTTTTACAGATTTTACGGGACAAACAATTGTATGCTAAATTTAGTAAGAGTGAGTTTTGGCTCTGAGAGGTTGGATTCCTCAGTCACATTGTGTCGGGTGATGGCATCCGAGTTGATCCAAATAAGATATTTGTTATTATTGAGTGGAAGCCGCCGAAGAGCGTATTCGAGGTTAGAAGCTTTTTAGGCTTAGCTAGTTACTATCGACGCTTTGTAAAGGGATTTTTGATGATTGCAACTCCTTTGACGAGGTTGCTGCAGAAAGATGTTAAGTTTTGGTCAGAGAAGTGTCAACAGTGTTTTAAAAAATTGAAGACGTTGCTAACTGAAGCTCCAGTTTTAGTGCAACCAGAGTCAGGAAAGGAATTCATGGTCTATAGTGATGCGTCCTTAAATGTACTGGGTTGCGTGCTTATGCAAGAGGGAAGAGTAATAGCATATGCTTCGAGGCAACTAAAGCCGCACGAGAAAAATCATCCAACACACAACTTCGAGCTAGCTGCCATTATATTTACCCTGAAGATTTGGAGACACCATTTGTATGGTGAAACTTGTAGTATATTCACAGATCACAAGAGTTTGAAATATTTGATGACTAAAAAAGAATTGAATCTGAGACAACGGAGATGGTTAGAGTTGATTAAAGATTATGAACTGATCATTGACTACCACCTGGGAAAGGTGAATGTGGTTGCAGATACACTAAGTAGAAAGTCCTTGTTTGCTTTGAGAGCCTTGAACATGCAGTTGGCCTTGTTAGATGATGGTTCAGTTTTGGCAGAGTTAAGAGCCAGACCAACGTTTCTACAAGAAATTTGTAATGCTCAGATCAATGATAGTGACTTGCAAGCCAAGAGAGCTCAATGCGAGTCAGGCACTGAATCAGATTTTTGGATTCGTTCTGACGCTTGCCTAATGTTCAGAGATAGGGTCTGTGTACCGAGAGACAATGAGCTGATTCGAAAAATTTTGCAAGAGGCGCATGGTAGCTATTTATCTATTCATCCGAGAAGTACCAAGATGTATAATGATTTGAAGAAAATGTATTGGTGGAATGGCATGAAAAGAGACATCTCCGAATTTGTATCGAAATGCTTGATATGTCAACAAGTCAAGGCTGAACACCAAGTACCTTCAGGTTTATTAGAGCCCGTGATGGTTCTTGAATGGAAATGGGACAGGGTTACTATGGATTTTGTGACAGGATTGCTGTTAACACCGAAGAAGAAAGATGCCATTTGGGTTATAGTTGATAGACTAACAAAGTCGTCTCATTTTATTCCTGTACGAACAGATTTCTCTCTTGACAGATTGGCCGACTTGTTCATATCCGAGATTGTGAGACTACTCGGGCTACTATTGTCGATCATTTCAGATAGGGATCCAAGATTCACTTCAAGATTTTGGAAGAAGTTACAAGAAGCTTTGAGTACAAAATTGAGTTTTAGTACCGCATTCCACCCACAGACAGATGGTCAGTCTAAACAAACGATCCAGACTCTCGAGGACATGTTAAGGTGTTGTGTCCTTGAACTTCAAGGCAGTTGGGAAAAATATTTACCATTGGTGGAATTTGCCTACAACAACAGTTTCCAGACGAGTTTAAAAATAGGCACCTTATGAGGCATTGTATGGCCGGAAGTGTCGGACACCATTGTACTGGACAAAACTCAAAGAACACCAGATTCATGGAGTTGATTTGATCAAGGAAACTGAAGAAAAGTTTAAAGTGATACGTGATTGTTTGAAAGCGGCATCGGATAGGCAAAAGTCATATGCTAATTTGAAAAGAAAGGAGATTGAATTCTAAGTTGGAGACAAAGTGTTCTTGAAAGTATCTCTATGGAAAAAGGTCTTGAGATTTGGTCGAAAAGGCAAACTAAGTTCAAGGTTTATTGGACCCTACGAGATTACTGAGAAAGTTGGACCGTTGGCCTACCCCTTAGCATTGTCGTCCGAATTGGAAAAGTTTCATGATGTATTCCATGTATCCATGTTGCGACGATATCAATCAGACCCCTCCCATGTGATTTTACCCACAAAAATTGAGATTAAACCGGACATGACCTATGGTGAAGAACCGATTAAGATTTTAGCTCGAGAAGTCTTACAGTTGAGGAATAAGAATATAGCCTTGGTGAAAGTTTTATGGCATAGACACGGAGTAGAAGAAGCCACCTGGGAACCCGAAGAAACCATGGGAAGTCAATATCCGAACCTATTTACTGGTAAGACTTTCTAGGACGAAAGTCCCTAAGGGGGGAGAAATGAAACATTCCCAATTATGGCCTACTCAGAAAAGTGGTTTCGGGACCACAAATATGATGTTAAAATAATTATTTTATGATTATTATGAGGTATAGGATATGAAAATAAGCATGTGTTAAAGTTGCATGAAGAAATTCTATGTGTAAGGTGTCCAATTAGAAATTAAGGACCAAATTGAATAAATTGTAAAACTTGTGTTTTAGAATCAATTAGTATGAAATTGCTATGGATTAATAATTAGAGGTCCTTAAAGAGATTTTCCCAATTTCTAAGTTTTTGGACAAAAATGGGCTTGCATAGAAAATTTTGGAAGTTTTGTAACGAAGGGCATTCTGGGCATTTGGTTAATTAAAGAATGAAAAGGGAAAAATAAGCCAAAATCATGTCATTCATCTTCTCCATGCTGCCAAAATTTGCATGCTCTCCATAGCTAGGTTTTTCAACATTTCAAGCTCAATAGTAAGTGCTCCCTAGCCCCGTTTTTAATGCTCTTCGTATTTTTGAGATCCTCGTAACATGCTCTCTCTATTTCTACCCATATTTCAAGCTAGGGTTCATGTTCAAAAATTTACCCATGCATGAGATGTTTGTGTTTTGATGATTTATGGAGGAATATGAGAGTTTAAAGGATAGTAAAAAACTTTTATTAAGTAGTTTTTCATGGAAATGGCTTAAGGGACCATTTTGTAAAAGTTGTGGAAATGGGTAGAAAAATGTGAAATAAAAGAAAATGTGGGTTGCTATAAGCAAGAAAAATATTCGGCTAGGCTTGGGTAACTTAGAAATTTCATGCATTTCATTATACGAGCCTTAGGACTAAATTTTAAAAATGTGAAAGGTTAGGGAAAAATTTGTCATTTTGCCTGGGGTGAGTTTTAAACCCTAAAATGGAAAATGTGATGTAATAATAGTCAAATTTTATTGATATAAACCCCAAGGAAACAATTCCAGAGGTCGACCATGGAAACAAAAGGTTTCGAAATAACTGAAATACGAAACCGAAGCAATTACCAGGTAAGTTCGTGTAACTTGAAGTAAACTCTTAATACACTTAAACATGCATGTTCTTGAATGTATGAAAATTTAGATATTCATGGCATGATATTCCATGAAATGTGCTTGTGTAAATGAAAGATGATAAATGTCCCGGTTGAAATAAAAAGAGAGATCCGATGGATAAATTATGACTTACATGACATGAGATCTTACATGTGTTGCAGAAAAGGATTTAGCCCGGACGGGTAATTCGATGATCTCAAAATAGAAAGGATCTAGTCCGGATGGGTGTTCCTTAAGTGGTCGAGCTTCCCAAAGAATATGGGTGCATTAAGGATTTAGCCTGGACAGGTAATCCGATTGAGGGGTAAATTTAGCCTGGACTAGAAAATTCAGATCCGAGCTTATGAGAGCAATTGTCGTTGAGAGGGATTTAGCCTAAACTGGTAATCCCGACATTGCTCTATGAGTTAAGACTATGGGAGATTTAGTCTGGACTGGTAATCTCGCCATAAGATATAAGGTTCACGGGGGTGTGTACTCGAGATGATCACTTGTATACTTGACGATAATTGGGCTATCCATTGAGATTTCTGAGGAATTCAACGGGATTAACACGAGAAATAGAAATGAAAATATTAAATTGATGAGCTCATCTGAGACTAATGACATGATGTATTGTTATGAGACTAATTTGATGATTGAGTGTCTGTGATAGGGATACTATTGTATGCTTGTTGGAATTATTGCCTAAATATGGTTGTATGCTAATTAATCGGTAAGTTTACTTTCCAGTTATCCAGACTTATTAAGCATATAAATGCTTACCCCCTTCTCCTTTCCCTGTCTTACAGAGCTCGTGGACTCGTGAAGATTGGAAGACAGTTGGAGAATCAACACACTATCGACTTGTTCAGCTTTGGTATATAGATACTTTTATTTTGTTTAATGGCATGTATAGGATTTTTGGTTATTTTGTTATATGTTTCATTTGGCTGGCCAATCTAAGGGCCTAAATGGTATACTTATTCCTTTGTATATGGCCATGAGATATGGCTCATATTGATGTAGGTTGTAAACCTACTAATGATGCATGTCTATGTTTAAATGTTTCATGAGATATGATGATGAGGCTTATCATGAATGGATGATTGAAATGGGACCTAATAATTTGAGAGAGGACATAGCATATAATGGTATATGGTTATAATTGGCCTAAGTGTAAAATGTAAAATGTGCTATGTTAATCCCTAATACGAAAAGGATAATTCAGCATGTACTAAACCAATGAGATGAGGTTAACATGCAATGAGTTATGTCAAGGTTGTTTAAGAGTATAATTAGGCCATGTTAAATACCATTGAAGTCTCTAAGTGCGTACGGATGATAACCAAAGGCTTGGAAAATAGTCCTAAAAAGGTCCACACGGGTAGACACATAGGCATGTGTCTAGGCCATGTGTGATACACGGTCAGCCCCATGGGCGTATTGCGTGGCCGTGTGTCACCTGCACTTAAAAGTTGAGGTCAATTTTCATGGTAATAAGCACACAGGTAGAGACACAGCCGTGTGTCTCAATTGTATAGAGGACATAGCCTAGCACATGGGTATGTGCCTTGGCTGTGTGCCACAAAATGAATGATGACATCATAAACAGAATGTCTGGGTTTTTGAACAGGGGTGATGACAAGGGCGTGTCTAGGCCGTGTGAGGGACACGGGCATGTGCTTGGCCGTGTAAAAATCCCTGTAGGTTTGAAATGAAAAATAAATCTATGTCCCTAAGCACACGGGCGTGTGCTTTGCCTCTTCATGGACGTGTGAGGCATAACCCTAGTAATTTAATTTCTAAAATTTTCTATAGTTCTCGGTTTAGTCACGGATTGCTTTTAATGTATTTCTTGGACCTTGTAGGTCCTTAATCGGGACACTGTGATGATATTTGGTCAGTTTTAAATTAGAATGAAATTCTATAACCCGTATTTTTTGAAAGTGTCTGAGTATGTGTCTGGTAACGCCTCATACCTTGTCCTAGTCTCGGGTACGGGTAATGTGTGTTGCAATAAATATTATAAACAATTATAAAACAAACATATAAAGAGATAGGTAATTAAAATAAAATTGTTAGCCAAGGTTTCCATGGTTCTATTTCTAGAAAATAAATGGAAGAATAAAATTACATAATTTTCACCACAAGGCATTCCTTGGGTCTTCAACCACCATCACATCTTTTAATCGTCAAGGACTCCTTTTGGAAAAATTACATTTAAGTCCTATATTCGTTTTTGGCTCACAAGAATTCTATGAATTCTTTTAAAAAATAGCACTACATGGATATGATAGTCCACGGTCTATTTTCTAATAATCACTACCTCAGCAAAAAACATTTATAAAACAAATATATAATATCACATCCATTCCCATATATAACTCAAAACATGCATAAGATCTAAATAATGTCAATTACTATGTAATCAAATCATTCAAGAAGAAGAGAAATTTATTTTGATTACCCGTTTATACTTATAGATAGAACACAACATGGCTCAAGATACCAATCGTTGGAAAAACGAGTTTGGAACACAATGAAAAATAAATTTAGGGAAAAACCAAAGTTTTAAAATTTATTCCAAAACAAGATCTTGGTAGTGATATCTAAAGTAATAAACACTTAATCAAAATTGTACCTTTTTTATTCATTTAGGATGAGCGCTTCGACCGAGTAGTCTACTACATTATCTTCAAGCTCACGTCTGCCGAGTGTAAGCTCACTTTGAATCAAAAAAAATTTCACAAAAATTAGCAGTGGGATAATTTTGCAATTTCTCTAAACTTTTAAGTCAAGTTGTAAATAAAAAAAATATCTCTAGAAATTTTCTGAAATAATCTCTTTGGAGAATTTTCTCTCTACAACTTTCTATTGAATTCAAGTGTGTGTAAATAATGACCCAAAGCTCTCTTTATATAGGGAGAATTTAGAGAGTTCAACTATGATTAAACTTAATCACTTTAATATTAAATTAATAAAACATTATTAAGATAAGTATTAAATTAAATTTACTATTAAACTATTAAAATAATATTTTTTTGGAATAAGCAATCTAAAATCAAATTCTCTGGTAGAGTCCCAATAGGAGTGTAACTCTTCCACTACTCAACCACCAATGACCAACCGCTGTCAGCCATTGGGATGCTATCATCACAGCCACCAACACCACCGTGTCCGGTGATGCAGGTGCGACACCCTTACGACACCCTCAGCCGGTTCGGTTGTTGTCAGTTCGATTTGGGTCAATGACGACCAAACTGGTCTGGTCCAGCCACTAGATCGTCGGCCTGATTTCACATACCGGGCTCAATTTGACCAATTTTTGGGTTTTGGTCTCAGTTTTTGGCTACTAGGCTCAATTTACAATCTTAATTTCAATTTTCAAGTTCAATTATCCATTGAGCCAATTGTCTGACTTGAAAATTAACTTCCCAAAATATCATATTAATTTTAATTAATTTCGTCAATTTAATTTTATTTGATCAAAATTAATTTTTACAAAAATTACTTAGATTTTCCAAATTAATTTTTCAAGAAAAGTTTTTGATCGAATTCTTAAGTTGAACAATTCTCACGACCACCTAATTTAATTCCACATCGAATAAATCAACTCAATTAAATTATTCCCAAAGTCGTAGAATTTTCTTCTAATTCAATGCAGTCCGATCGAGCTTTTGTTGAGCTAACAGAAGGACCAATCGAACATATGTAATTAGGCTCTAGTCATTGGAATTATGTCCAGAAGTATAATTCCTATAATTTGCAATTACTTATTCATAGAGTCAGTCCAAAAGTACCACTGATTGAAAACTCCTTATTGTATACTCTTTACAAAAGCAATTTATCCAATTGGTTTTTCCAATGACTTCGCCATGTATATGTTACCCTCATATGATATCCTTGATTCCTTTGAGTGTAATCCGTTCATTCAATACAATCCTATTTTATGTCATTGTCACCATTGTGTCTTCTTAATTATTAATATGATCACTTCCAACAAATGACTGTGATAAATTGCTTGTTCGAGAACAAGCAACCCGTGGCTACGTTCCATATTTATCAATTCACACAATTTCAATGAGAGGATACCATTAACTCTTTAATTGAGCTATTAATTCCACTGTTTCTAGTAAAGTCATGCCATACACAAGTCATGTATCTAACATACTGGCTATGAGCTCGATCATCTTTAGAGCATAAGCCTCCACTTATATCAAAGCACATGAGTTGTCTACGCATGGTCAGTGACAAACTGAGGATTTAGGTAAATCATACCATTAACATCATAAGTGAATTAATTCACAAACAGATTCCAAATTAATTTAGCTTGGGTCCAGTCTAATGTACCATTCTACCAATGAATACATCTGTCTCTACCCGTGGAGTCAACTGCTCCGATAACTAAGACTAGTCATCTCCCCAATTGGAATTATAGACGATATAATTATTCTTCTCAGTATTTGAATTAAATCCTCACTTTGATTCTTTAATAGGATTATGGACTCATTTAGATTATCTACTGAAATACGTTGTCTTTCTCGCAATGTAAACGTTATTTACAATTTCACTTATTTTCAATTTGAACTTTAGACAATCAATGAGCTAATATTTGTTTGTTACAAATCGCTATGCATGCAAAATATAAAAGATAGAAAATACAAAAGAAATAATAGTGAAATGTGAAATTAACTTTGTTTATTTATTCATCGTTCAAATAAATAGAAAACAATTATCGTTCAAATAAATAGAAAACAATTACATGTTTACTATAACATTGGCACATTTCCCAACAATCTATCACTTGCCTTAATGAAGTAAATGTGTCATGTTTCACATTCCCATATCCTCGACATGTTTGTTAAAACTCCTAGTTACAAGAGTCTTAGTAAACGGATCTGTAGGGTTATTTTCAGAACCTACTTTCATCACATCTGCAATTCCCTTGGCTACTGCCTCTCGTATTAAATAATACTTTCAATCAATGTGTTTTGTCATCTTGTGACTTCTCATTTCCTTGGTATTTGCTATTGTAGCACTGTTATCACAAGACAGTGTTATAGCTTTTTCTACATTAGGAACAACTTCAAATTCAGTTAAGAACTTTCGAAGCCATATTGCTTCTTTCGTTGCCTCAGAAGTAGCCACATACTCAGCCTCCATTGTAGAGTCACTAGTGCAAGTTTATTTTACACTCCTCCATACTATGGCTCTATAGCCTAGAACGAATACATTTGTCAACATCGATTTCCTTGAATCTTTACAGGTTTGGAAGTTTGAGTCCGTGTATCCAATAGGAGTAAGGTCGTTCCCAGAATACACAAGCATATAATCCATGATTCTTTTAAGATACCTTAATATATGCCTTACAACTTGCCAATTCTTGAGATGTAGATTCGCCTGATATCGACTAACAATTCCTACTGCGAAACAAATATCTAGACATGTGCAAAACATCATTCCAACTGCCGAAGCATTTGGAACCTTACTCATATGCTCTCTTTCTTCCACTAACTTAGGATAGACATCTAAAGAAAGATGAAAACCTGATGCAGTCAGCTAAACACTTGGCTTTGCATCGGTCATTGCAAAATGTTCCAGTACCTTATCAATGTATGAAGCTTGAGATACTGCTATCGTTTTATTCTTTTAATTCCTAAGGATTCAAATTCCAATAATATAACTAGCTTCACCCAAGTCCTTCATGCTAAACTGTTAAGCTACCCACAATTTAACTGATGATAATTCTCTTACATCGTTTCTAATAAGTAGAATATCACCGACATACAAATCAAGGAATACCATCTTTTTGTCCTTTATACGCTTATAAACACAAGGTTCATCAATGTTTTGCTTAAATCCAAAAGTATTTATCTTTTAATCAAATCTTTTTATTCCATGAGCGGGACGTTTGCTTAAGTTTATAAATAGATTTTAGTAGTTTGAAAACTTTTTACTCTTTTCCTTTGACAACATAGCAAGTGGGTTAATCCATATAAATGGTCTCATCAAGATAGCTATTCAAGAATTTTTTCTTGACATCTATTTTCCAGATCTCGTAATCAGGGCAACAACAATCGATAAGAGTATACAAATAGACTTGAGCATGGCCACCAAAGAAAATGTCTCATCGTAATTGAAACCCTTTTTCTGTGTGTAGCCTTTCCCTACAAGTCTAGCTTTGTGTGTTTCCACTTTCCCTTCCGCATTTCTCTTCTTCTTGTAAATCCACTTACACCCTATGGGTTCAATCCCAGTTGGTAAGTCTACAAGTTCCTACACCATATTGGATTCCATAGAATCCATCTCGGCATCCATGGTTTGTTTCTAGAGCTTGGAATCAACGTCTTGCATAGTCTCCTCGTAAATAAGTGGATTATCATCCTTATGATTGACTTCCGTATTATAAATACTACCATCATAAATTGTAACACCCTGAATTTGGGCTTAGAAGTTTTGGGCCTTAAGTATGGGAGCGGTTGAAGGCAGCTTATAATATTTTGTTGTGCATGTAAATTTCGTTAATGAAGGCTTGTTTTAGTGGTTAAGTGTACTAAGAAGTGTTGGAGAAGTCCTGGGTTCAAATCTGGACTCTAGCAAAAATTTTGGTTTAAGGTGAATCAAACCCTGGGTGTAGTAGGTAGGCCTTAAGAATATTGGTGGGGAAATTGTGCCACAAAAATCCTTGTGGTCTAGTGGCAAAGTAGCGCCACATAAGAGGCGGAAGGTGGCGTCATAGAGTTGGCAAGGAGGTCCAGGTTCAAACTCATGGCAATCAAAGAGCATTTATTTTGCTAACAAGGCGACAAGAGTTGGTGTTGAATTTAAACTCGATGATGGAGGATCCCATCGAGAAGCTAACATAAGAGTGGATCTGGTCGGCTTTAAATAGAGAGAACCATGAGGAGAGTAAAGGTACCTTTCTTGGCTGATCCCTTTCGCTTTATGGCGTGCTCGTTTGGGTTGGGCGTCGGCTAAGAGTGCTCAGAGCGCAGATTAACTCCAGTCTCCTATCAGGTGTGTATTTCTCACTACTCTAGCTGTAGGATGGCTACTTCGGGCCACGATGGGCCAAAAGGGGCCATGTGGGCCCAATGGGCCTACGAGCCCAATTGGATAAGTTGTTTGATTGTGTAGTAAATATTGGACTAGGCTAGGTGAATCTCATATCTGTGGCTATGTTTGGGCTAAAAGGGCCACACGAGCGTGTGGGCCCATTTGGGCTGAGAAGGCTTTAGGCCTATTCGTATTGTTATCCCTGTTTAGAATACTTTAGTTTACCAAATTACTGAAATATCCCCAGTTGTAAAATTACCAAAGTACCACTAGTTTATAAAATTACCCAAATATCCTTAATTTACAAAATTACCATTTTACCCTCGAGTTACAAAATTACTGTTTTACCCTCGATTTACAGAATTACTATTTTACCCTCGATTTACAGAATTACCGTTTTACCCTCGATTTACAAAATTACCGTTTTACCCTCGATTTACAGAGTTACCGTTCTACCCTCGATTGACAGAATTATTGTTTTACCCTCAATTTATAGAATTACCATTTTACCTTTGATTTACAAAATTACTGTTTTACCCTCGATTTACAGAATTACCGTTTTACCCTCGATTTACAGAATTACCGTTCTACCCTCGATTGACAGAATTATTGTTTTACCCTCGATTTACAGAATTACCATTTTACCTTTGATTTACAAAATTACTGTTTTACCCTCGATTTATAGAATTACCGTTTTACCCTCGATTTACAGAATTATCGTTTTACCTCGATTCTGTAATTCTTTGTTTTACCTCGATTTACAAAATTACTAAAATACCCTTGGTTTATAAAATTACCCAAATACCCTTGGTTTGTAAAATTACCAAAATACCCTTTGTTTATGAAATTACCAAAATACCCTTGGTTTGTAAAATTACCAAAATACCCCTAGTTTGTAAAATTATCAAAATACCCCTAGTTTGTAAAATTACCAAAATACCCCTGATTTGTGAAATTACTGAAATACCCTCGACTTGTAAAATTACCAAAGTACCCCTGATTTACAGAATTACCATTTTACCCTCGATTTAAAAAATTATCGAAATACCCTTGTAGGGTAGAAATATCGAAATACCCCTATAGGGTAGAAATACCGAAATACCCCTATAAGGTAGAATTACCGAAATACCCCTGTAGGGTAGAATTATTGAAATACCCTTGTAGGGTAGAAATACTGAAATACCCCTGTAGAGTAGAATTACCGAGATACCTCGTGGGGTAAAATTACCATTTTGCCCCTAGGGTGTTAAATGACTATTTTGCCATTGTGGGCAAGTGACTGACTTGGATTGTGTGGTTGACAGATTTGATTGTGAATATATGTTGGTGATATGAATAACTTGACTGTGATTGTTTGATTCAAATATGGGCATGACATTCTGCATACATGACATGTTGCATGGGTTGGGATTTAAATGCGGAGGAAGATCGATCTGTTAAGGTTGCACGGGTCGCCGAGACGATCGTGGACCGATCGATGGTGAGTGCCGATCATGTTACTATAAGGTGTGTGCCATTATTGTGGGCTTTTATCGATATTGTAGGCTTCGTACTGATTATAGACCCGTTATCGATGGCTCTGTGCCAACCTAAATATGGCTTTGTGCCATCTTGACTATGGCTTCGTGCCAAACGTATTTACCTGTGGTTATGTGCCTAACATATTTGTTGACAACTCTGTGTCAATCATATTTACCGAAGGCTGTGTGCCAGTTATATTACCGTCACTGATGGCTATGTGCCGAAGTTATTACAGTTATCGATGGCTTTGTGCCATGTATTCTGTTAAGTGGCTTTGCCACATTATTCGATTCGTGGCTATGCCACAAATATCATATCTGGTGACTCTGTCACAATATCATTTTAGCGACAATCTTTGTTGTGGAGTGTAGAAATTTGGGTGGGTTGAGCTATTCCCACATGGAGTGTAGGGTTGGTACGGGGGTGTATACAGCTGGATTGGGTTGAGATTGCATTCACATTCTAATTTTGATTACATTACGACATCGATTACGATTCGATTCATCACGATTTCGATTCGATTCTCATAATGTTTCTTATTCTGTAATGGGTTAAAGCCCATCTGGTACTGTCTGTTATAGTGGGCTAAGGCCCAATTGATACTGAAACTGCAAGTAAGGCTAGGGCCAGATTTTTAATTCTTTTATATAACTGACTGTTCCTTTTTATAGTAGGGGATTCCACACTGAGTTTTCATAAACTCACCCCGTTTATTAACCTTTCAAGTAATTTCCAGCCTTAGACGGATCGGAGCTGCGAGGGGCTCGGAGGAAGCCATACACATTGTTTATCTTATAGTTTCTATTATTACTTTTAAATGGTTTTCAAAAAACACTTCAATGTGTCACGCCAGATTCGAGCGAAACTTCCAGGCCGGGTTTGGGGTGTTACATAAATGAAGAAGTCCAATTTCTAAGAAACTCTCCCACTACGATAGATTCCCTAATACTATTGACCATTTCTAGTTCTTTCTACAACTTTATCGAGAATTGGAATTTGTAATTGTCCTACCACTCCCGAAAGTTTCTCAAGTATCACTTTACTTCGAGCCTTAAAGTTATCCATGTAAATTTCCTCGAGGAAAGTAGTATGAGTAAGAACTTTAATCGTATTGTCTTTTGGATTGTAGAATAATCCTCCCTTTGTTCCTTTTGAATATCCTACAAACACGCACTATTATATCCATACATCCAACTTCTTTTCATCCTTATCTAGAACGTGTGTTTGACAACTCTATCTTTTAAAGTGATTTAGAGTGGGTTTCTTTCCATGTCAAAGTTCTTAAGGTGTCTTACAAGTAGACTTGGTTGGAACATCATTCAGAATATAGCGAGCTGTTTGTATCACATGTCCCCAGAAGGAAATAGGAAGTTGCAAATAGCTTAACATTAAACGAACCATGTCAAGTAAGGTTTTATTCATTCTCTTAGCTACGACATTCTGCTGTGGAGTGCCTGACATAGTCAATTGGGATAAAATCTCATTCTCTATGAGGTATCCTAAGAAATCATTGGACAAGTATTTCCCACCTCAGCCAAACTTAAGATTCTTTTTGATTAAACCTAATCGATTTTCCACTTCTATACGAAACTCTCAAAATTTATCAAAGTTTTTGCTTTTACGGTGCATTAGATACACATATCTATATTGAGAATAGTCATTGATAAAAGTCACGTAATAATCGTTACTTCTTCGGACTTTGATCCTCATGGGACCATATACATTAGTGCGCACAAGTTCTAAAGGCTAGTTAGTCCTTGTATCTTTCGCATTAAAAGACATTTTAGTCATTTTACCTTCCAAGCAAGATTCACATTGTGGAAGATTAATTTCATTAAGCATACTTAAGGGACCATCTTTCACGAGTCTAGTGATTCTTTCTTGGTTAATATGACCAAGTCTTAAATGCTATAGGTACCCCTCATTAGAGTGAGAAGTTTTAAGCTTTTTATTTACTATTTCAATTTGAAGCATCCTGTGGTTGTTTGATTTGATAAAGTAGAGATTGTTTTCCATCAATCCATTATAGATTAAAAAATGATTTCTATGAATAGAAATCCCTTTATTGAAAGCCACAATATAATCATCATAAACATGCTACAGAAATTAAATTCCTCTTAAAATGAGGTACATAAAACACGTTCTTTAAAACAATCTTCCTAAAATTATCAAAGTGTAAAATAACTTCTCCCACTACTTCGGTTGAAACATGGCTCCCATCTCTAGTCTACAACGAGAGGCTCCTATCATGAAGACTTCTCGTTTTGCTAAACCCCTGTAAAGAAACACACACGTGGTTAGTGGCTCCAGAATCAAAAACCTAGTTGTCAATGAATTCTTACACTAAGTAAGCTTCAACCTCAAAGACTTCCATACTTTTGCCCTTTTCAGCTAGGTTATCCAAATACTCCTTATAGTTTGATTTAAAATGTTTTTTCCTATTATAGAAGAAACATTTGATCTTTTTAGGATCTTTTGACTTCTTAGCCTTCTTCCTATCCACAGGAGGTGGAACCAAAGACTTACTCGGTTTCTTCTTTCGCTTAGCTTTCTATTTCCTATTAGAGGAGAGGGGCCCATAGCTAAGTTTGCCTCAGCTTTCTCCTGAACCGGCTTACCACAATTCAACATCAACTCATAGGATTATAACTACTTTATGAACTGAGTTAAGGTATGCGCCTTATTCCCCGAGTTGTAAGTTGTCCTAAAACTAGCAAACTCTTGGTTAAGGATTTGAAAACTATTTCAATTTGCATGTTCAAATCTAATTCAGTCTCATTTTCCTTCACTACGGCAAAGAATCCCATAAACTTAAGCATATGTTCGTTGATCAGAATGCCAGTTTTCTATTGAGAATTCATCAAATTTGTAATAGCAAATTCTTGAGCCAATACGACTTGGCCTCTGAGTAAATCCTCCAAATTTGTCATGATATCTTTGGCAGTACGAAAATTCTCGTGTTTCTTTTGAAACGCACTACTCATGCTTGCTATCATATAACATCAAACAATTGAGTCAGAATCTTTCCACTAATTTCTTGTTTTGGGCTGAGCTTCAAGAGGGCACATTTCGTCAAGAACAAATTTGTGTTTCTCACAACTGGTAACCATCAACAAGTTCCATTTCCATTCTTGAAAGTTATCCCTATTTAATTTATTCTAGGTAAGAATGCTAATAAGAGGATTTTGAGACATATTTGAACTGAAAAAATAAATATTTCACTAATTACTATCTTTGTATATTTTTTATTTAAGCAACATATCAAGAATGTCGTATGATGCATGAGTCTTGTATTAAAACCTAGAAAAAAAATTTCATTGCTACAATCATTCTCACACCCATTAACCATGTTGCCTTGGGGTCCCATGATTAGCTAGAAAGAACATGGATCACATCCGATCAGTTCGTGAATCTTAATTCTTAAGACTCAATAAGAACTAATGGTCGTTTAACGTTTGGCCATCATATCTAGATTAAATATCGTTTATTGGGAAACTATTTAATAAAAGATGATCTTGAGTGTGTAACCATTGACTCAACACCCGTCATGAACATGCTTTCATTTGTGAGTCATCTTGGGACAATCTCTCTGAAAGTCATGCATGACTAGTTTCCCTTTAAAGGAAATCCCATCTAGTTAATCCACATGACAAAGTTTACCTTTGGCTGTGCCTAAGGTAGGAATCGGCTCGAAACTTTATCATGCTATCACTTAGGGACCATCAATGAAGGCCATAGGCTTTCTTAAAGGATCTTCTCCCACTCAATATTTTAAAAACATGCAAGGTTTTTTTATCCTAAATTTCAAGAATGATCATACAATAGTCCTAAGGAATTCTTACCTAAACTAAATGACATGTTTCCAATATATGCATGGCATGCTATGGCAATAATATCCTTTCACAAGAATCAATCAATCTTAAAACAAACAATTTTGGTTCTCCATAGTTTTTCTTTTAAGGGGAAAACGAAGAAGTGAATGCGAACCGTGCACCAGGTAGGTTTCCAGGAAAGGGAGGTAAGTCAAATTTGACTGCTTAAAAACCAAGCCTTTCCTAGCCAGAGCCAAACCTAGACATGCACCTTCTCATTACCACACTTCTCACAGTTATTGAAGAACCTAAATAAGTGAATAGAACAATACAACACATGTATTTTCTCATTACGACACTTTTTATTTTTAATCGATCAAATATGGATCAACTCATGTAAATATCACAATTATAACATTACATAATATAAATATTATGAACAATTATAAAACAAATATATAAGGAGATAGGTAATTAAAATAAAATTATTAGCCAAGGTTTCATGGTTCTATTTTTAGAAAATAAATAGAAAAATAAAATTACATAGTTTTTCACAACAAGGCATTCCTTGGGTCTTCAACCACCATCACATCCTTTCATCATCATGGACTCCTTTTGGAAAAATTACATTTAAGTCCTATGTTCATTTTCGGCTCCCAAGAATTCTATGAATTCTTTTAAAAAATAGCCCTACATGGATATGATAGTCCACGGTCTATTTTCTAATAATCACAACCTCAGCAAAAAAACATTTATATAATAGATATATAATATAACATCCATTCCCATATATAACTCAAAACATGTATAAGATCTAAAGTATGTCAATTACTATGTAATCAAATCATTCAAGAAGAAGAGAAATTTATTTTGATTATCCGTTTATACCTATAGATAGATTATAACCTAGCTCATGATACCAATTGTTGGAAAAACGGGTTTGGAAAACACAACGAAAAATAAATTTAGGGAAAAACCAGAGTTTTAAAATTTATTCCAAAACAAGATCTTGGTAGTGATATCTAAAGTAATAAACACTTAATCAAAATTGTACCTTTTTGATTCGTTTAGGATGGGCGCTTCGACCGAGTATTCTACTACATTATCTTCAAGCTCACATTTACCGAGTGTAAGCTCACTTTGAATCAAAATTTTTTTCACAAAAATTAGCAGTGGGGTAATTTTGCAATTTCTCTAAAGTTTTAAGTCAAGTTGTAAATAAAAAAAATATCTCTAGAAATTTTCTGAAATAATCTCTTCGGAAAATTTTCTCTCTACAACTTTCAATTGAATTCAAGTATGTGTAAATAATGACCCAAGGCTCTCTTTATATAGGGAGAGTTTAGAGAGTTCAACTATGATTAAACTTAATCATTTTATTTTTAAATCTTATTAAA
The DNA here is from genome assembly GCF_025698485.1 of Gossypium arboreum. NCBI lineage: Eukaryota > Viridiplantae > Streptophyta > Magnoliopsida > Malvales > Malvaceae > Gossypium > Gossypium arboreum. The sequence goes on along the minus strand of NC_069077.1, from coordinate 42,319,154 downwards.
ATAATAGAATGTTTATCTACAACATAAAAATTAAATTAAATTAAATTAAATATTAAGATAATCACTTTAAGATTAAATTAATAAAATACTATTAAGATAAATATTTAATTTAATTTAATATTAAACTATTAAAATATTATTTTTTGAAATAATTAATTTGAAATCAAATTCTCTAGTAGAGTCCTAGTAGGAGAGTAACTCTTCCACTGCTCAACCACCAACAACCAACCGCTGCGGCCACTGAGGCGCTGCCATCGCAGCCACCAGCGCCGTCATGTCCAGTGATGCAGTTGCGACACCCTTACGAGACCCTGAGCTAGTTTGGTTGTTGTCGCTTCGATCTGGGCCAATGACAACCTGACTAGTTTGGTCTAGCCATGGATTGGACCGTCGGCCTAGTTTCACATACCAAGCCTGGTTCGACCAATTTTTGGGTCTTGGTCTTGGTTTTTTGCTCCGAGCCCAGTTTACGATCTCAGGTCCAATTTTCAAGTTTAATTGCCCATTGGGCCAATTGTCCAACTTAAAAATTAATTTACAAAAATATCATATTAATTTTAATTTTACTTAATCAAAATTAATTTTTTTCCAACAAATCACTTAGATTTTTGAAATCAAATTTTCAAGAAAATTCTTTAATCAAATTCTCTAGTTGAACAATTCTCACGACCACCTAATTTAATTCCACATCGAATAAATCAACTCAATTAAATTATTCCCAAACTTGTAGAATTTTCTTCAGATTCAAATATAGTCCAATTGAGCTTTTGTTGAGCTAGTAGAGGGACCAATCAAACATATACAATTAGGCTCTAGTGATTGCAATTATGTCCAGAAGCATCATTCCTATAATTCGCAATTACTTAATCATGGAGGTCAGTCCATAGGAAGTACCATGATTGAAAAGTCCTTATTGTATACTCTTTACAAAAGTAATTCATCAAACTACTTTGTCCAATGACCTCGTCATGTGTATGTTACCGTAATATGATAACCTTGATTCTTTTGAGTTAAATTCGTTTACTCAATACAATCTTATTTGATCTCATTGCCACCATTGTGTCTTCTTAATGATTAATATGATCACTGTCAACAAATGTAACACCCCTATCCCGTAACCGTCGCCGGAATAGGACGAGGCGTTACCAGAAAATTTGGAAGCAGATCAAACAGTAAAATTTTGAACATTTTTTTTTCTTTTTCGTGAATAAAGATTGTTCATTTAATTAAATTCTAAACACAAACAAATGTCAAACTTATAACTTATAAAAGTAGACTTCCAAAGGATGTCATATTCGCATGGCTTATAAACAATAGTTATGATATCATTCTAGTATAATATATCCTATACATGCCATAAGCTAAATCCAAATCACAAGGTTTCCATAATAGTAGATAGTGTGATGAAGTACTGACGATCCTCGAGCTGGTAATCAGAGTCCACAATCTATAAAACAAAGACAAAAGACAAACGGAGTAAGCTTACATAAGCTTAGTAAGTCTTAAGTAAAACGATAATTTTGCAGAATCAAATTCAATTATCATTTATCGCTCGATTTTTTTCTAATCAATGAAGTCAATCTAGAGCTCCATAACGAACTATAATTTCAATAACCACATCATTTAGTTACCACAAATTATTTCATGATAATGACCAAAATGGTCAAATATTCGTATGCTCACAAGGTACACTTAGCTCATAAATACACTCCAATCTAAATGCCTCTATTATAGTTTAATCGAATACATTCTTATGGCATAACACATTGACCCACTGTATCACAGTCACATGGACTGTGGTCACATTTACATTCATACACTTATTCACATATGCATCGCTTTGTATACTTTTGATCTAATCCGAATTGAAAATCACATACGAGTACCTGATACATACCTGGCCAACTTAATGTATTGAACATCTTTAACCGTCGTTTCATTACTAAGCCTCATCGTCTTAGACCTTGCAGAAACCCCGTTTAACAATATCAAGAGATCTCACCATTCCGTCAAATAGTTCAAACCTCATGCACGCATATATAGTTTATCTATTTCTTCCAAATTTGATTCACATAGTCTTTCGCATCTAGAAACCTCATATCTACTTCTAATTCAATCAATCAAACTAAAACATAATACTTTTACCACGTTTAGTTTCCATATTTTGAAGCACATAGTAATATCATAATCTATCATGAATAGATTCATAGAGTCACTACTCATTTTGCATAACATATACTCTTTCAATAATCATAATCACTTGCTCAAACGTACTCGTTTCATGCACATGAATATATATATATAAAAAAAACTTAATTCCTTATTTCATAATCGCATCAAAACTTTCGAGTATTTCAACGTGGCATGTATTGAATTACAGTATGGGTACGCAAAGAGCCAAACATAAACCTTATCACATATACGTAGGTTGACAAAATACAGTCCTTCCCTTGCATTTGTACATCTAGCCAAATACAATTTATTCTCAATTTATAAGGCCCTTTTGGCCGAATATGCACAATTACATATATAAATCTCAGCACATACTTTTCTTTACTTAAAGCTCATACAATAAATTTAAATCGAATACTTTGTCATACTAACAACCATTGACCGAATCGATTATTCCCTTATTCAAAGATATAATAATCAATCACATATACGTTTTTCTTGGATGCTAGTGATTCACTTTGAGGTAAACTTACAAATGAGGAGGTAATATGTATCTGAACATCTTAAATGTATAGTACTTACTTGATGGTAGCTCATTGCGAACATTCAAGATCATAATCTTACTTAATTCACCAGCATTAAGCCTGCGGGACTTTAAACCTGGATACAATCCCAGCATGAAGCCAGCAGGTCTCTAACCCAGATGCAATCTCAGCACAATTCATTTAATATATATTTATATTTTTACTAACTTTGGCCTCATTAAATATCTAATATTGCACACTTTTCACAATTGGTCATTCGGCCTTATCACATATTCACTTACACATATATCACATTGGCCATTCGGCCTTATCACATATACACACTTTGACATTCATCACATTGGCCATTCGATCTTAAGCTAGATATTACGCCTTGTCATTTTATTTCGTCTTAGGTACAAAATCACATTAGTAAATTGATTCAAATACGTAAAATTTTCCATTCGGCCTTAGAACATATCATGGCCACGTCATATTTTTCAATTTAGTCATTTCTATAATAGCATCCATTAATCAAAACTCAAAATAAGTTTAATTACTTAGAGACTTACCTCGAATGTCGTCGAACGACTACGGATCGGCTATTTGGTTAGTTTAGCTTTTCCCTTATCCGAATTAGGCTCCTTAAGCTCTTGAGCTTAATCTAAAACAAATTTAACTTATTAAAATCCCATTGTGCTTGCTTATGGCCGAATACCACAAGAAATTTAATAGGCCATATAACTACTTTTAGCTCAATATAAAATAATCGTACACATCTTTAATCACCTTAAACAAATTACTAAGTATTATAGAAAATCAAAGCATACTCATCGTTAGCCTTATTCGGCCATCTCAATACGTTCTAAGTGACCATATGTATATACGTCTATACTAAAGTGCTTTACATTAATAGCACCATATCAACAATGTATAATGCCGACCCCTTTAAACCAATTATCCATACAAATATTATTTGTACACATTTCCTTACCTAAATTTCACATTCGGCAACCACTTAATCAACTTAACAAATTTTCTATACTTCAAAACCACAAGTAAATATCATAATTTGTATCATTACATCGATTAAACTAAATCATGCATTAGCTTTTAGCACATTCGGCCATTAAAGAGACAACCCAATTAACATTCAAACCTTTTTAAGCTTAGATTTCCCAAAGCCGAATATCACATAAAAACCTTTAATACATGTAACACCCCGTACCCGAGTCCGTTATCGGAATCGGACACAAGGTGCACACAAACTTAACTATTTTCACAGTCCATTTAGAAATTTCCAGACTAGCTGGTCACTGCATCACTGTCGCCTTAAAAATCATATCTTGAGTTTCAAAGTTCAAAAATTTGTTTCGTAATTTTTCCCTGAAACTAGACTCATATGTCCATCTACAGATTTTTTTCTAGAATTTTTGGTCGAGCCAATTAGTACAGTTTATTAGTTAAAGTCTCCCCTATTCCAGGGTTTGACTACACTGACCTTCGTGCGTTACGAATTGAATATCTCCTTGTACAGGGCTTTAATACTGATACCGTTTGTTTCTATAGAAACTAAACTCAGAGAGGAATCTATACATATATGGCATGACTCCTAATTATCTCTGGTTAATTTACAATGAATTTCCAAAGTCGGAACAGGGGATCCAGAAACCGTTCTGGCCCTGTTTCACGAGAACTTTAATATCTCTTAACATATAACTCATATGACCATTTCGTTTCTTCCATATGAAAGTAGATTCATCAAAGTTAATTTAAATAATTTATTCACTATTTAATACCATTCGTACTATTTTTAGTGATTTTTCACATCCACATCACTGCTGCTGTCAGCATCTGCCTTTAAGGTAGGCTTTACCTATTTCATGATTTCCATGATTCAATTGGCCCTTTTTGCATACATAGCACAAAGTGTGATCATGATTAACCATTCCAATGGCTAATCGTTTCAAAACAATTCCATACCTCATAATGATCAACATACAAACGATTATGGTACTATGCTAAAAACATATATAAGCCATTTTCGCATGGCTATCCAAGTTTACACAAAACCGAAAGGTACATGACCTTCAACAAAAGGGTAGTCCTATACATACCATTTCAAAGTTCAACCAAAATTGTACCAAAATGGGGGCTTTGATAGTGTGGAGACTTCGACTTCCAAAAATCCGAGTCCGATAGTTTGAGCCAAAATCTATAAACAAAGAAACAGAGAAAGCGGAATAAGCAATTTATGCTTAGTAAGTTTGAGCAAGAAATTCCAGCACAACAAAAGCATAGCATTCATAAAGCTAACGGATAATTTCATATGCACAAATTCTCAATATCCTACTCATTTCACATTCCAACCCCTATGTTCATACATAAGGGATCATCTTAGCCAAATACCGGAAACTCATTACTCGACTGAGCGAATATTATTCAAGGAATCAACTAATTCAAGCACATACGAACATACCTCATTGCTGGAATTTTCAAGCGTATTAACTGAAAATTTTACAGCAAGATCGCTCATTCTCGAATCACGTACCTTGAATTTAACCGGATATAACGACTCGCTCAAATGCCTTCGGACGAAGCCGGTTATAGTGACTAGCACGAATGCCTTGGGACTTAACCGGGTTTAGTAACTTGCACAAATGCCTTCGGGCTTAGCCCGATTTATTAACTCGCACGAATGCCTTCGGATCCTAGTCCGGATATAGTCACTTAGCACAAAGCCTTGGGACTTAGCCGGACATCATTCAATAACCGAGCACAATTATCAATAAATTATGACACATTCGTATTTCATTTTCATTAGCAAAACTCAAACACAAGGCACTTTTCACACTTGCAATTTCGGCTCAATAGCCACACACAAAGAGCATGATTTTAATTTGCTTTAAACATGATCTAATCAATTCAGAATTTAAGCTCTATTACTCAAGAACTTAGCTAGGATGTCGTCGAGCGATTTCAATGGCTATTCGACCACTTTTTCCTTCCCTTTGTCGGATCTAGTTCCCTTTGCTCTTGAGCTTAATTTAACAAATAAATCGATTTAATCATTTGAGCATCGAAGAGGAATACAAGGTACTTAGCCAATATATATACTCATTAGGCATCAAAGTCGCATGTGTACGAAATCATGAATCGAACTCAACACATTAGTTAATATTCCTCTTAGCGAATTTTCTAAGCCAAGAATAGGCATCAATATGCTTGCCTCTAACCGAATGCATGCACACCAATTTCCCTCATGTGGCGAATATGCATGTCCATGTTGAGGCCAATTATACACTTAATACCACACAAAACAGCATACATTTTACTAACTAACGCATTACATATCGTAGCTCAATACACATCTCTCATTTACTTCATAACCAAAACATCATCACAAGCAAATATACACCTTGAAATAGTATATATGTCATACCAATACATCATGTACAAACATATATACATATATATATGCTAGAGCCGAATCTCAAGTTGATTGTAACTAAACATGAACATAATTTCAAAACACAAATCTTACTTTCCATGCAATGAGCATAAATCACACTTTTGGATGTACCATGGCGAATACATCACAACACCATAATTTTGGTCATGATTAAACAAAGAACTTAATGTCTTACTCAAAAATACTAAAAAGAAAGTCCAAGAGCCATCAATCCACCATCACATATATCATTAGCAAGCTTCATATTTAACATGCAATGGCATTAACACAAAATCCACCTTGGCCAAATACCATCCCCATGATATAACAAAGGTTTGAACCATGGGCTAAGAAGAGCATCAAGCTATCAACTAAAAACATGCATGAATCTCATGGCACAACCTCAAACATACCTTAATCTTGATGCAAGTATAGCCAAACCTCTTCCTAATCCTCTTTCAAACCAAGCATGAAGCAAAATTCCTCCTTCCCTCTAGTATTTTCGGTCAAGAGAGAATGAAAATGGATGAACAAATTTTTTCTTTTCTCTTCCTCAATACACGCAATGGGGCATGCATGAGACCATTTTTTCTTTTTCCATTTCTTTATTACCCATGCTCATTAATTTATTTTTTCACCCATGATTCACCAACAAAACATGTCTATGACATGTTTTGCCCATATTCTTTGTCATGGCCGCCATCACTTGTAAAAGAGGGTATTTGACATGCAAGGCCATTGTTTTGCATGCATGCTTTAATTAGTCATCACACATTCCCCCATCATACTTTCAAAGTTTTCTACTAGGTCCTTTCTAGTGAAATTCACATTTATAACTCTAAATTAAAGCATCAAAAATGTCACACATGAGTTAACACATATTATAGGCATCAAAATAAATATCAAATTATTTTTATGCCTCGGTTTTTGTGGTCCCGAAACCACATTCCGACTAGGGTCGTTTTAAGGCTGTCACAATACACATGCAAAGTTTACACTTTAACTAATTATACATATACTAATAAACCGAATATTATTTAAACAACCATTTGAATTGTAACGCCCCGCACCCAAGACCGTTTCCGGAGTCGAACACGAGGTGTTAACGAACTTAATTCATTTATTTTCACAGTTCATTTTAAAATTTCCAGACAAGCTGGCTAACTGCGTCACTGTCACCTTAAAAATCATATCTCGAGTTCCAAAACTCGAAAACTGATTCCGTAAATTTTCCCTGAAACTAGACTCATATATCCATCTACAAATTTGTTTCTAGAATTTTTGGTCAGGCCAATTAGTACAGTTTATTAGTTAAGTTCTCCCCTGTTTCAGGGTTCGACTACTCTGACCTTCATGCATTACGACTTAGATATCTCCCTGTACAGGGCTTCAATACTTATGCCGTTTGTCTCTAATGAAACTAGACTCAAAAAGGAATCTGTGCATATAAAGCATGACTTCTAATTATTTCTGGTTAATTTATGGTAACTTTCCAAAGTCAGAACAGGGGATCCAGTAACCGTTCTGGCCCTGTTTCACGAAAAACTAAATATCTCATAAAATACGGCTCATATGGTCGTTTCGCTTCTTCCATATGAAAATAGACTCATCAAGGTTCGATTTCATAATTTATTCATTATTTAATTACATTCCTACTATTTTTAGTGATTTTTCCAACTTACGTCACTGCTGCTGTCATCATCTATTTTAAGGTAGATTTTACCTATTTCATAATTTTCCATGAATCAACTAGCAAATTGACATACATTATTTTCAAGGGAAATCCCGATTAGCCATGACGTACGTAGCGCCAATAGGACCATGATCGGCCATTCCAATGGCTAGTCATTACCAAACATTTCCATACCACTTAGCAACCATATCACAAGACCATCTTAACTCATTTCTCATCTTGTTAACAAAAACATAGTAAAGCAAATCTTTATACACAATTATTATCAATTCATCCATCCACTAGGGACTTAGCCTAACGTTCAATAGCAACTCCTCCTTTATCAATTACGTATTCGGCAAGAACATGGTAACTTATACTACATCAATTTTAAGTACATAAATTACTCAAACATAATCAAATTCACATTCGGTCTTGGTACCTAATAAGGTAGCCGATTCTTTTCCCTTAGCACCCAATGCTCACATATGCTCATTTGTATAGTTCAAACACTCATCTACCATTGTTCATCTAAATTTATCATAAAACAACAACCATCACCCTTATTAATTACCATAGCCGAAACCCTACTCATTCCCACAATCAAAAATTCAACATGGGTTACTAAAATAACTTGATACCTTATTCAAGATTAACCAAAATTTCAAGAATTAACATAACTTCTTACCTTAATGCTCACTTAAGATGACCTAATGCCTTTCTCCCATCTTCCTCTTTACATTCGCCAAGAAGAAAGAAACTCAAGCTTTTTTTCATCACCCTTCATTTCCTTATTTCAATTACTTTTTCCTTTTATTTATTTATTTATTTATGTCATATAATATAAAGCTACTAACTAATAATTAATACATATTGCATGTATATAACCCATCATGGCCGGCCACTACTTGTCATAGGTGGAAATTTGACATGCAAACCCATTATTTTCATAACATGCACTAATAGATCCTTATAGATTAACCTATCACATTTCAAAAGTGTCACACATAAGTCCTATTAACTAAATTCACATGCAATTGACTAAATTCAAACATGAAATTTTCACACATGCATATATACACATAATAAGCATCAAATATGACGGTTAATTATTTTTGTGACTCGGTTTTGTGGTCCCGAAACCACTTTCCGACTAGGGTCAATTTAGGGCTGTCACAACAAATGACTGTGATAAATTGCTCATTCGAGAACAAGCAACCCTTGGTCACGTTCCATATTTATCAATCCACACAATGCCAATGAGAGGATATTGTTAACTCTTTAATTAAGCTATGAATTCCACTGTTTCTAATAAAGCCATGCCACACACAAGTCATGTACCCAACATACAAGCTATAGGCTCGATCATCTTTAGAGCATAAGCCTCCAATTATATCAAAGGACATGGGTTGCATACGTATGGTTAATGTCTAATTGAGGATTTAGGTAAATCATACCATGAATATCACAAGTGAATTAATTCACAAACAGATTCAGAATTAATTAATCTTGGGTCCAATCCAATGTATCATTCTACCAATACATCTATGTCTCTACTCGTTGAGTCAACTACTCCAATAGTCAAGACTAGCCATCTCCCTAATTGTAACACCCCTCACCCATATTCACCGTCAAAATAGGGTTACAAGTTATTACCGATCAAAACACGTCATTTCTCGTACATACTTCATACATTTATGCATTCATATTCAAATACCATTCATCACAATCACATTGTCCCTTGTAAGGGCCTATAAGGCCTAAAACATGCTTTAGAAATCGTTCGGGACTAAACCGATAACATATAAAAATTTTTAGAAACTTAGAAATATTTCAAACATATAAGGGTCACACGCCCGTGTGAATAGACCGTGTACCTCACACGAATTTTGACACACCTGTGTCATAGGCTATGTTAAAATAGGCCATACATACTGACTTGGGTCACACGACCAACCACAAGCTCGTGTGTCTAGCTCGTGTAACTTACTGACTTGTACCACACGGCCAGTCACACGCCCGTGTGTGAGACCTTGTGGAGCATATTGACTTCAAATTATTTTCAACACTAGGGGATACACGGCCGTATAGCATGACCGTGTGTTGCACACGGCTGAGACACCCTTATTCATGTTTCACTTAAACAATCAAAATGGTACCATTTTATCATACAATAAGCAACAAAAACCATTATTCAAATGCACAATTTATACCATATCCAATTCAACCAAATTCATTACTCATGTCAATACCAAATACTTATTCAAATAATTATCAACTCAACTTCTAAAATGATACTTCACCAAATATATTTCACAATCATTAAACTCCATAATTCAATTAACCATTTGCAACTATAAAACCACAACTATTTTCATACCAAACATGCCAAAATAAGCCATCACTCATGGCTATTTACACAACCAAAACATATACATTTAAAATAATAACTAAACATACCACATTATTAACATCATTTACAAGCCAACTCTCATAGCTATATTCACAACCAAAATATCACAAGTAACCTATACATGCCATATACCATACATACACAACACAAAAGTACCAACTTAGTTGTTTGATAGTGCGATGATGTTCCCGATGACTCCCGGATCCAAGCTAGCTTTGATTTACTACAGAACATATACCAACAACACAAAGTAAGCTTCATAGTTTAGTAAGTTCATAAGTGGATAACTCAATTCATTAAATATAGATGTAATTCAATTAATAACACATTACCAAATCATAACCACAATAACTACAAACCTCTATTTAATACTCGAATAGGTTCTAGATGTACCTGTGTCACCTCGTACTAACCTCTATCTCAACCACGTCATTCGTTTACCCGTTGAACCATTTGGAATAGAAGTCGAATACTCAAGGATCACAATTGATAAGTACCTATATCATGGCCCGTAGCCAAATTGAGGTACCTTATCCTGGAGTACCTATACCATGGCCTCTAGCCAAATCAAGGTAACTCTTCTCTAAAATACCTATATCGTGGCCCGTAGCCAAATCAAGGTATCATTTGCACCCGAAGTGCCGATATCATGGCCCAAAGCCAACACAATAACCTAATGACATGTCACTAGCATCCTAAACTATTCCTAAGGTTCAATCGGGAAGTTTCACTTGTCGATTTGATCGTCAAAAACATTCGTAGAGTCGTATTCACAATTCAATCATTATCCGTAATATCATAATCATAGTTTATGCAATATCAAATCATATAGCATATATTTATAATGAAATTACCACATACGAACTTACCTCGGGTATGAAAACGGCGGAACGAGTCAATTACTTGATAATCTTGCCTTCCCCCGATCTAATTCCGGATTCCTCTTTTCTTGATCTAAATGTATTCAAAATTAATTCATTTAATCACCTTTTCATTCAGTTTAGTCCAAATATACACATTTGGGCATTTTTACATATTAACTCCTAAACTTTCACATTTTTACAATTTAGTCTTTATAACATAAAAAACACAATTTACACAATTTCTTTCTAAATTCATGAGTGCCGAATTTCTATAGGGTCCTTAACAGCCCTAAACTTTCATTTATTTCACATTTCGACCGCTCAATCTACACTTTTCACAATTAAATTCGTAAAATGCATTTTTAGCTAAAATCACTTTACAAAACAATTAAATCTATCAACAAATAGTCATTTTCCATTATCAAATATTCAAAAGCTCAAATATTTATCAATGGCACTTCACGAATTCATGAACAAATTTGAAAATTAAGGCACGGGCTAGCTAGAATACGAAGCAACGATTACAAAAACATAGAAATCATTAAAAATCGAGCTAAAATCGTACCATAATCAAACCAAGAATGCGCCAAACCCTAGATGGACATGGAAGCTTTTTTTTTCCTTCTTCAAAATTTAGGTATATGATAATAAGGGAACAAAAATGGCTTTTGTTTTATTAATAATACTTTAATAACCAAATTACCATATTATCCTTTAATAGAAACCATTAAAATTCATTTATGAATGTCCATCTTTGGCCACTCACCCTTATAATGGTCTAATTACCATTTAAGGCCATCATATTTAAAAGCCAAGGCCAATTTTAGCTAATAGAATGCAACTTTTACATTTGACGCGATTTAGTCATTTTTCTCGAATTAACCATCCAAACGATAAAATTAGCTCACAAAATTTTCACACATATCAAATAACATGCTGTAAACACATAAAATAATATTAAAATAATTTTCTAACATCAGATTTGTTTTTCTGAAGCCACTATTCCGATTTAGCTAAAACAAGGGTATTACAACTCTCCCCCCTCAGGGATTTTCGTCCCTGAAAATCTTACCAGTGAATTGGTTCCGATATTATTTTCTCATAGCATCCTCGGGTTCCCACGTAGCTTCTTCAACCCAGTGGCGATGCCATAATACTTTCACTAATGAAATTTTCTTATTTCTCAGCTCTTTGATCTCACGAGCTAAAATTCGAATAGGTTCTTCAGCATATGACATATCTGACTGAATTTCAACCTCGACCGAGGAAATAACATGTGAAGGGTCGGATCGATATCATCGAATCATTGATACATGAAACATATTATGTATTTTCTCTAACTCAGACAATAAAGATAGTCGACAAGCAACTGCCCCAATTCGCTCGATAATCTCATACGGTCTGATGAATCGCAGACTCAATTTCCCTTTTTGACCATACCACAATATCTTTTTCCACTACGGCACTTTCAAACACACTTTATCCACGATCTGAAGCTCAATATCTTTTCGTTTCAAGTCTGCATGCGATTTTTGTCGATCCAAAGCTACTTTCAGACTATCGCGAATGACTTTCACTTTTTCTTCAGTCTCTTTGATTAGGTCAACCCTGTGAATCTTACCCTCGCTAAGTTTAGTCCAGTACAATGGTGTTTGACATTTACGTCCGTATAGATCTTTGTACGGTGCCATTTTGATACTCGATTGAAAGCTATTATTGTAAGAAAATTCAATCAATGGTAGATATTTCTCCTAGTTACCTTCAAACTCAAGAATGTAACAACGCAACATATCCTCAAAATAACTCGCTCGGATTGACCATTCATTTTGGGATGAAATCCAGTGCTAAAATGCATCTTCGTACCTAAAGCTTCTTGCAACTTCTTCCGAAATTGTGAAGTGAATCTTGTATCTTTATCCGATATAATAAATAGTGTCACTCTGTGAAATCAAACAATCTCTGAGATATACAACTCAGCCAATTTATCAAGTGAATAATCCGTACGTACAGGAATAAAATGAGTCGATTTTTTCAATCTATCAACAATAAGCCATATCAAACTCTGTTTTTCTTGGAATAAAAATTATGCAAAGCAATACAAATTTTGTTGGAAATTTATTCCAATGATCTCTTTTTCTTTTTATCCCCAAACAATTCATATTTTAAACTAAGTCCAAACAATCAAATTCAAAAGCTCTCCAATTAGTTCACCATGGTACAATGTTTCCTACACTTGATGCTCAGCTTTGACTTGCTGACATATCAAACATTTCGAAACAAATTCTGAGATATCTCGTTTCATGCCATGCCACCAATAATACTATTTCAAATCATTATACATTTTCGTGTTTCCCAGATGCACTAATAAACAACTACTGTGTGCTTTATTTAGAATTCTCTAGATAAGCTCAGAATTTCTTGGTACACATATTCTATCACGATACATCAAACAGTCATCAAGCCCTATTTAAAACTCTGAATCAGAAGTCAATTTACACTAAGCTCATTTTGCATGCAATTCATTATCAAATTTTTGAGCCTCATAAATCTGTTGTAGAAATAAAGGTCTTGCTTTCAACTTGGCTACTATTGAACCATCGTCAGATAACGCTAATTGTGTGTTCAAAGCACGTAAAGCAAATAAGGACTTTCGGCTTCACACATTAGCAACTACATTTGCTTTCCTCTGATGATAGTCAATTACCAAATCATAATCTTTTAGCAATTCTAACCATTTCCACTATCGTAAGTTCAAATCTCTTTGAGCCATCAAATATTTCAACCTTTTTTGGTCGGTATAAATATGGCATTTCTCACCAAACAAGTAGTGACACCAAATTTTCAATGCAAACACTATTGTAGCCAATCAAGATTGTGCGCCAGATAATTCTTTTCATACGGCTTCAACTGTCCTGAGGCATAAGCTATAACTTTGCCTTCCTACATCAAAACACAACCCAGGCCATTTAACGATGCATCACTGAAAACACAAATTCTTTACCCGACTTAGGCTGAATTAACACTGGTGCCTCTATAAATAATGTTTTCAATTGTTCGAAGCTCTACTGGCATTTTTCTAACCACTCAAACTTAACATATTTTTGAAGCAGTAGCGTCATCGGAGTCTCAATCATCTAGAAACCTTTCACAAATTGTCTATAATAGTCGAATAGTCCCAGAAAACTACGAACTTCAGATACATTTCTTGGAGGCTTCCAATCTATAATCGTAGATATTTTTCTTGGGTTAACTCAGATACCTACAGCTGAAACTATATGTCCCAAAAAACCAACCTCTCATAGCCAAAACTCACATTTGCTGAACTTTGCAAACAACTGTTTATCTCTCAAAGTTTGTAACATGATTCCAAAATGTTTGGCATGCTCCAATTCATCTCGAGAGTAAATCAATATATCATCAATAAACACAACTACAAATCAATTTAAATACGGCTGAAAAATTTGGTTCATCAAGTCCATAAAAAGAGCAGGTGCATTTGTTAGTATAAAAGGCATTACAAGAAATTCATAGTGTCCGTACCTTGTTCTAAATGCAGTCTTTGGCACATCTGAGTCTTTAACTCGCAATGATAATAACCCAATCTCAAATCAATTTTTGAAAACACTATTGTCCCTTTTAACTGATCAAACAAATCATCTATTCGTGGCAAAGGGTATTTATTCTTGATCGTCACTTTGTTGAGCTGTTGATAGTCTATACACATTCTCGTCGTGCCGTGTTTCTTTTTCACGAGTAACACCGGTGCACCCCAGGAAGAGAAAATCGGTCTAGCAAAACCCCTATCTGTCAACTCTTGCAACTGAGCTTTCAATTCTTTTAACTCTGTCAGTGCCATTCTATGCGGAGCTATCAATATCGATGTTGTACCTAGTACTAATTCAATACCAAACTCAACTTCTCTGATAGGTGGTAAACCCAGTAACTCTTTAGGAAATATGTCTAGATACTCGCACACAACTGGTACTGATTCAATCTTTGTTTTTGTCACTTTCGTATCAAGTACATACGCAAGATAAGCTTTACACCCTTTCTCAAAAATCTCTGAGCTAACATAGACGAGAACAAAACTAGCAAACTATTCAGATCATCAGATTCAATTCTAATAGTCTTATTATTCTGGCATTTCAGATCTATTGTCTTTCATCTACAACCCACTATAGCATCACGCGTAGCTAACCAATCCATACCCAAAATCACATCAAATTCATTGAATGGCAACAACATCAAATTAGCTGGAAAACAGAAATCTCGATGCATTAATGGACAATTCTTACAGACTTTGTCCACCAAAAAACATTTGCCTAAAGATTTCAATGCTCTAATCACTATTTAGTAGACTCTACAGGCAAAGTCTTACTAAGTACTAAATTCATGCATATAGAAGAATGAGTTGATCCTGGATCTATCAATGCAATCACATTAGTATCATAGAGAGTGAAAGTACCAGTGATAACATCTAGTCATGATGCTTCCCCCCGTGCATGGATATCATAAGCTCAGGCAAGTGCTCTGGCATCAAATCTCACAGTAGAGTCTGTAACATCCTGAATTAGGGCCTAGTCGGAACAGTGGTTTTGGGACCACAAATCTGACGTAAGAAAATTTATTCTTATTATATTTTTATGGTCTACGATTTCACAGAATGATTTCGTGAAAATTTCGTTCGAAAATTTCGACGTTTGGGCACTCAATTTGGTCAAAGGGACTAAATTGTAAAAAGTGCAAAAGTTGAGTTATACATGTTAGAGGTGTCTAATTGTTATGAAATTTTAAATGGGAGGTCCTTAAATGGTAATTAGATAATTTTATAACTTTTTGGACAAAAATGGCCTTGGTTGGGTAAAATTTGAAAGAATACTAAAAAAGGCATTTTGGTCATTTAGGGGTAAAATTAATTAAAAGACAAATTTTAAAACTCAAATGTGTCCCTATCTTCTTGCTTCAACCGAATGTACCAAGATCAGCCACGGTTAGGGTTTGGCCAAGCTTCCAAGCTCAATAGTAAGTGATTCTGAGCTTCGTTTTTAACGTTCTATGCATTTTTGAGGTCCCGGTAACATGTTCTAGCTATTTCTACCATTTATTTGAGCTAGGGTTTGTTTTTAAAAAATTTACCCATGAATGATATGCATGTATTTTTATGTTTAATGGAAGAATATGAAGGCTCGGTGTGTAATAAATGACTTTTACTAAGCAGTTTTTTGATGAAAACGTCCGGAAGGACCATTTTGTAAAAATTATAAAATTGGTCCTAAAAGGGTGATTTAGTGGAAATTAAGGGCTGCCATAGTTATGAAAATGATTCGACTAGGCTTAAAATGCCAGGAAATTGAATAAAAATCATTTTACGAGCATTGGGGAAAAAGTGAAAATATGTGAAAGTTTAGGGATTAAATGCAAATTTGTAAAAATATGATTTTTGGACCCATATGAATAATATGACTAATTAGTAGGCTAAATGTGATGTTATAGATTAAGTAAAATAAGATTTGGGCTTAGAACGAGGTTGAACAAGGTTAAGCACAAACTCGAAATAAAGTCGTACTCGAAACCGATGAAGTTCATATGTCAATGATAATGCAATGAAATTTTTGTTCATACTTGACCTTAAATTGATGTGTTAGAATTGTGTGATGGATAGTTATTTAGTTCATATAAAGATTATATATTGTAACAAATGCCTAAATATAATTGTATGCAATACCATGTTTATTCCATGGACTAATGTCTAAATAAACATGGAAATGTGTTGAATTGGATGAACATTGCATGATCAGCTATGCATAATGAGATACTTGATGGATAGAGAAAAATCCCAATTGAATAAAAAGGGAAATCCGATGGATAAACCATGGTTTACATGACTTGAGATCCTACATGTGTTGCAGAAAAGGATTTAGCCCGGACGGGTAATCCATTGATCTCAAATATAGAAAAGGGTCTAGCCTAGAGGGGTGTTCCTTGACTGATCAAGCCTCCTGAAGAATATGTGTGCATTGTAGATTTAGCTCAGACGGGTAATCTGATTAGGGTCTAAATTTAGCCTGGACGAGTAATTCAGATCTGAGCTCATTAAGAGTGTCTATCGTTATAAGGGATTTAGCCTGGACTGGTAATCCCGACATCACCCTATGAGTTTACATTACGGGAGATTTAACCTAGACTGATAATCCCGCCATAAGATGTGAGGTTCACAGGAGTGCGTAATTAAGATGATCACTTGTATGACTTGACGGTAAATAGATTATCGATCGAGATTTTTGAGAAATTCAACTGAGATGGGCATGGTGATAAAGGTAAAGTTAATCGATATGCTATGGATATGCACAGGTACGTACATTATACTCATAAGTGATGCCTTATTGAAATGTGATAAATGATGAGTAAGAGAATTCATGCATATGTATGTGTATACATGATGAACAAGTGAAAAGATTTGAAAGACGAACCATCCTTATGCTTATGATTATGAATTTTGTTGCAACATCATGTTAACTTACATTGTGTAATTGAATATGGGATTTATGAAAGAATGAGTGTATGATCAATGTGACAATTAAATTATGATAGCTATTGTGGTTTTGCACTGAAACAGTGTTGAACAGCAGCAGTAGCCCGAATTTGAAAAATCGCCATAAATGGTGGAAGTCAAATTAAAGGCTGAATAATATGTAAAATTAAAGATTAATGAGTCAAGTTTCACATAAAGGAAATGATGTAAGTAAAAGAATTATGTATTATGAGATATTTGAATTCTTGTAAGATAGAGTTGGAGTGATTCTAGACTCCTCTGTCTTAACTTTGGAAAATAACTAGAAATTGTAAAAAAAATAATTACGAGTTAAAATTTATATGAATGAAATTAATAATGAGTCTATTTTCAAGAGAAAGAGTCAGGGATATTATCCAAGTCTCGTACTATGAGATATTTGATTTTTAGTAGATAGAGCTCAAAGGTGTCGGATAGCGAATAGGGGAGAGTTTAAAGAATAAACTGTACTTATTGGCAAGACAAAAAATTCTGGAAATTTTATGGTAAGAAGAATATGAGTTTAGTTTTAGGGAAAATTAACGGATCTTAATTTAGGGTCTTGTATCTCGAGATATAAATAATTTATCGACTATGACTCGAGTAGACAGCTTAACCAAAATATGAGTAAAAGTGTCATTATGGTTGATTGCCTAAGGAAACATGTTGTTATAATGCTTATTATTTTCATATGGACTTACTAAGCTTTAGGCTTACTCCCTCTTCTCCATTTCCTTAGTGTTCTCATGTTGGCTCGGGGTTGGAGATTGGCAGAGGCAGCATCACACTATCAAGCTATCAATTCCAGAGTATTGTCATACGTGTATTTAACACTTTCAAGTGAGTTGCATGTATAAGGACTAGTTTTTATATTAGATGTTGTTATGATTAGCCCAATGTATCGACTTATATTGATTTATTGTATATAGCCATGAGATGTGGCTTATTATGGTTATGGCTTGTAAGCCTAAGTATTCTTACTATGGGTTAATGCATGTCGTGTGATTATAATTGATTGCTAAGAATAATTAGTATAACACATGTACACGATGAATGCCCTAGAACCATTCGAGGTGGTCGTCGCCACGGAATGAATATGTGGCCTGGAAGTAAGTTGATAATGATTAAACATGGACATTGTAGAATGTGTAAAGTATGAGAAAGAATTAAGGACAACATAAGGCTTGGAAAATAGCCTAAGTGTTGGCCACACGAGCAGAGACATGGCCATGTGTCTTAGCCGTGTGGAGGACACGGTCTAGCACACGGGCGTGTGGCTTGACCGTGTGGATCAATTTGTTTAGCTGGCGTCATAAATAGAAAGTTACACGTGTAACACCCCTTACCCGTATCCGAGGCCGGGCTAAGGTACGAGGCGTTACCAGACAAACATACAAACATTAAACTAAAATACGAGCCATAAAATTTTATTCATATTTCAAAGCATTCATTCTCTTACACATAGTCCCTTATTTGAGTCTACGGAGCCCAAAACATACTTTAGAAAGGGTTTGGGACTAAACCGAGAACTTACGAAAATCTTGGAAATTTCATGCTTTAAGGCTCCACACGCCGTGTCCCAAAGTCGTGTTCCATACATCGAGACACATGGTCGTGTCTCACTGTGTGGAATATACCTAGGCTATTTTCCAAGTTTTGGTCAACCTTGATCTCTTACACACTTATACAAAATCAAAAGCACATAACATGGTATTCATTTAATGATTAAACATCCTCAATTAAACCACAAACATAGCATTTGTATGTCATCATACATGTGTCTCTCATACTCATTTTACCTTGTTTATTATAGTACCACTTATACATTTATACCAAGATTATCATCTTACCAAATATCTTCACTTAATCATCAAGCATTCATATTTAAAGCTAGATCATATCTTTATAAAATACCACAATTCAGATCTGTGAGAATAACATGTTTGCTGAAACATTTCAATTTAATTCCATACCCAACAAGCATTACATTGAGACTAGTCATATATATATATATATACATGTCATGATACATAACATTCTCTTTTGTTTTCTTATAAACACATATCATTTATTTCATTATATCAATATTTCATATACCATAGTTTCCATGTATTCCACATATATTTATTTTCCTCCTCCCCCTCTCCATTCCTCATCCTTAATGTATATAGCATTCTTGTAAGTACGATTTCACAATTTACTAATAAATGTTCACATCAAACTGTCCGCACGAGTCATAGTCACTTAATTATTTATAGTTCAAGCTACAGAGCTCCAAATTAAGATCCATAAATTTCCCCTGAAACTGGACTCACATATAGTTCCACCATAAAATTTTCATAATTTTTGGTTTAGCCAATTAGTACATTTTATTCATTAAAATTTCCCATGTTTCACTTTCTAACAGTTCTGACTTCTCTTCACTAAAAAATAATTATCTCACAGTACAGAACTCGGATAATGTTCTTGTTGATTTATCTTGAAAATAGAATCATTATGGATTTTAAAAATATAATTTTGAGCCTCTAATTATTTTTCTCCAAATATTTGTGATTTTCCAAAGTCAGAACAGGGGATCACGTAATCATTCTAAATCAGTCTCACGAAAACATAAATATCTCAAAATATAGAACTCTTTTTCTTTCTATGTTTCTTTTATATGAAAATAGACTCATTAAGATTTAATTTTATATCTCATTCAGTCTCTGATTCAATTTATACTATTTTTGGTGATTTTTCGAAATCACCTCACTGCTACTATCCAAAACAGTTTTATTGCTAATTCACTCTTTCACACTTTCATTGTATTAACCTCATTTTAACATACATATCACAAATCATTTTCACTACAGTTTTATAGGCCCATGATCACAAGATCACCATAAAATCATCCTCATGTATAACTTACTTGTTTATAACCTTACCACATCCTGGTCACTTAATGAACACATCATTCACATAACCAAGTTCCTGCACATATTCATCACAATACTCACAAAGCAATACATAGAGAGTCTCCCGTTGAACACTTCAGATCAATCCTCGATACTTGGTGGTTTCAGCACATAGCTCCACCCATCATATAGTTCGGCTCTCCTGTACACATGGTGAACACTTAGTACCACCCATGTGACCTAGCCAGTTTATCTCGTAGCTCTCTTGTCTACATGGTGTCCTTCACTTGGAACCACGCATGCGACCTAGCTACATATATCCCGTAGCTCTCTTGTCTACATGGTGTACACATAGTATCACCCAAGTGACCTAGCTACATCATAATGTCTTGTAGCTCTCTTGTACACATGATGTGCACTCAAAGACTATACATGTGACCTAGCTACTGCACCATCTGTATCATCCAATCTTTCCAAGGTTCAATCGGGATTTCTCTCTTTTCCAACAATTTCACCAATCAAGTAATTATCCACAAACATATTTCCAATATTTTTATAAAATATCATAATACAAGTAATAGTGATGTATTACTTACATATAAACTTACATCTTATTTAATATCAACGCAATAACATTAAATTACACATTGTCTTATTAAAATCATATGAACTTACAATTTCCCATAATATCCATAATCATAGAAATCACATTTATGTATGATAATTCAATGCACTTCATGTACCATAGACATATTTTTAAATCAATTCATAAATTTGGCACCATAATCATTTAATTTAACATAATTCAATTAATTCACTAAATTTAACTTTCAAATATAAATTACAGACATTATTGTTGTATTATTATCACACCAACTTACATACTTTCAACACCTCGGAGATCATAGTAAATATATCAATTTTACATTGAAACATGCATAAATTAATGCTTATTATACATATGAACTTACCTTG
This sequence comes from Gossypium arboreum, assembly GCF_025698485.1. Taxonomy (NCBI): domain Eukaryota; kingdom Viridiplantae; phylum Streptophyta; class Magnoliopsida; order Malvales; family Malvaceae; genus Gossypium; species Gossypium arboreum. The sequence goes on along the minus strand of NC_069077.1, from coordinate 42,297,640 downwards.
ATATTAAAACGGCCATTTTACCAACTTTCCCAATTTTCGATTTTTCTCTCATTCTAGGTTCAAATCTCATTTTTTGAGATCTAAAACATCATATTTTACTTATTTAATTAATGTACTATTCAAAACAGTCCTTAACTCATTGGAAAAATTATAATTTTGCCCCTAAACTTTTACATATTTACACTTTTGCCCCTAGGCTCTGGAATTAAACTTCATCCCTTATTCTTATGTTTTATGACATGATTATCACTTTTTCCTTCTATGGCAACATCAAATTCTCACTCTAACATATACTTATGACTATTAGGTATTTTTACCGATTAAGCCCTTTTGCTCGTTTTCACTTAAAACCGAGTAGCACAAGTTGTCTAACATAATTTAAAACCTCATATTCTATCATAAAACAGAAAAATAAACACATTTCACCTATGGGTATTTTTCCAAATATGAACCCTAGCTTAAATTATTGCTAGAATAAGCTTAATCAAATTACCGGGATTCTAAAAAGGTAAAGAACTTGAAAAACGGGGTTAGAACGGACTTACAATTGAGCTTGGGAAGCTTGAAAACCCTAGCCATGGAGTCTCCCTTGGTATACACGTCCATGGTGAAGAAGATGAGCAAAGTTGGTTTTAATTTTGTATTTTAATTCATTTTACCCTAAATGACCAAAATACCCTTACTACTAAACTTTCAAAAATTCCATCCATGTCCAATTTTGTCCATAACTTAGAAATTGGTCAAATTGCTATTTAAGACCTCCTAATTAATATTTCAAATCAATTTCATACTAGAAACTTCTAGAATGCAAGTTTTGCAACTTCTTCAATTTAGTCCCTAACTTCGAATTAAGCACTTTATGCATAGAATTTCTTCACGAAATTTTCACACAATCATGCAATCATATCATAGACCTAAAAATAATCATAAAATAATTATTTATATCTCAGATTTTGTGGTCCTAAAACCTCTGTTCCAACTAGACCCAATTTTGGGCTATTACAACACGGGCTAAGGATACGGGCGTCTCCCAAGCCACACGGGCGTGTGTGATCACACTGCCCAGCCCACACGGGTGTGTGACTCTCCAAAGCAAGAAAATTGGTTAAGTTGCCCAAAGATTTTCAAAGTTCCCATTTTAGTCTCGAACTACCCCGATGTATGTGATAGGCTTCGAAGGCTTGTATAAGGGACAATATGCTTGTGTTTGAGATATTTTAATTTTGGGCAAAAATTTTGTGGCCTAATTTTGCATGTTGAGAATGTTTAAGTCCGGTAACACCTCGAACCCTGTCCCGGCATCGAATACAGGTAAGGGGTGTTACATTTAGTGATATCAGAGCTATGGTTTAGTCGGTTCTCGAACTAACCTAGCCTACATGAGAGTCTAGCTATACATGCCACAAACCCGTGATAGTGTGATGTCTCCCGCTGCGAATGAGAATCATCCTTTTTGGACAAAGGTCCCCTCCAACCGAGCTATACCGACCATGTTCGATGTGATGCTAAAATATTCCAGTAAAGTATAGTCATGATGAACTGAACCTTGGAAAGGTACGAATGAGGATTCTTGAAATGTGTATATGGTGGAATGAGCTTATCTATTATTAATAGATAATTCTATGATTTAAATGGTCAATTTACTTGAGTAAATGCATATGTTTAGATAACTTACTAAAGATGCAGATGGAATGAATCTTCACGTACGCTTATATGAAAAATTATGGCTGATAAGCTCGTATAGCTTAAGTAAATGTGTTAATTTGCTTGGATTGATTTATATGATTGTAAAAATATGTCAAAATGATGGTGTACGAGGTAAAAGTGTAGATTGTGATAAATTTATCTGTGTTTTTTGGCCCATGTATGATATCATGTGCATGACTTGTATGATTAAATGAATAGATAAGTAAAGTTATCCAAAAAACATTACATGGAATGCATGTATAATTATACTTGTTAAAATGAGATAACTGGAAGGTGGGCATAAAATCAATATGATATTTAGTTTACTTGAAATGAATGACATGATTACGATGATGAAAGTTGTGTTACATGTATATGTAAATGAGAGTCGAATCAGAGGCCCTATGATCCCCTCCCCCTTACCAAAGTGGTGTTTTATAATGGAAATTCCTAAGATTTGTGTTGAATGAGTTTCCGGGTGAGAAACCAAAGAGTTTAATGATAGAATTGTTATAAGCATGGTTAGAGATTGAGAATGGGTTGATAAGTACAGACATGAGCTAGAAAGATATCGGATTGACCGAAAGATTGTTTAATTTTTGCAACATCGCAGTTAGTGAAAAAGGTTAATTTTGGTAAAACGATCTACCTTGGTATGATGTAGAGAGATTTATTGATTGAAATTCCCCCATGAACTGGTTCTCTTAGTGAAAGGAATATTATGGAATTTGGGATGACAGAAATAGTTAAAGGAATAACGTATGAAATATGAAATGTCCAAGTAGGGTAATTACAATGAATAGTTTGTGATCTATTGAGATATTATATGAGATTATTTGACCTTGGAAATGTTATTGGGACTATCTAATCTATGATGAATTCTTATATTATGAAAATGTTCCCTGATCTTAACGTTAGATGAATAAGTTGTCAGTCTGATTGGCTTATGATTTGCATGGTTTTGTTTTTCTATGGTATTTTGTTGTATTCTGCCTGTTGGGAATCGATGAAAAATTGTGTATGGTGCCATGATTTTGTCTCTACTGATCATTGCTCTGACTGATTATATATGTATATATGAGAAGCATATAGTTCCGGTCGTATTTGTTGTCAGTGGTTTGGAATGATGTTATTCTGGATTTCTTTTCCTCCAAAAACCATTGGGGTCTTTCATATTTATATAAGTCTGGTTCTCGGTCTTCTGATGCTGTGTTGTAAATTGGATTTCCTTATAATGGATTTATTTATCTTGGATTTCTTTATTCTCGGCTTCCCCATCTCAGATTTCTCTATCTTGGGGTTTTTTGGATATTTTTATCTTGTAACTTTTTGATCATGGCTTGCATTTAGAGCATGACCTCCAGCTTGTGATTGATATACATAAAGAACAAGTATGACTATACCTCTGAATTGATCCTGATAATGTGATGAAACTTCAAGTCCCAATTTGTATGGTGGATTTCTTTTCTCAAGTGAGTTAATCAGAGCTAGTATACTCAATTGAGATATCAGTACTACTTATGCTAATGCATTTGTTATAGTCTTTGATTGGCATGATGAGTGAATTTGGCATGATGCATTGGTAAACCGTAATTTATACATATTTTTACCCCATGTATAATGCATTTTATGGATGATTTTCCATTAGAATTGGTGAATTCGATGCTCCTAATGCTTTAATTTCATGTCTTATACTTAGAAAAGCATAGGAAAGTGAAAGGAACGAGAAATGAGCCAAAAATGGAGAAAATGGGCCAAAGTACGAAATCAACACGGTCTAGACTTCCTCACACAGGCAGCCCACACGGCCGTGTCAATTTGGCAGAATCTAAGCACAACTCACACGGGTATAACACACGCCCGTGCCATTCTAACAGGCTCGAACATGGCCTGAAATAATCACACACGGGCGTGTCCCTACCGAGCCCAAGTTGAGTCCAATTCAAAAAAGGCTAATTTTGAGGGCTCTTAGGCATTCCAAAGGCTGTAAATACACCCAAGAGGAGGAAGAAAAGAAGAGATAGAGAATAGGGGGTAAGGAATTACTCCAATAAAGCCGATTGATCCATCTCAAAAGCCGGATTCATCATCAAGACTGAAGATCTCTCCTCAATTTTCCCTTTAGGAGTTTTAGGTTTTCTTTATGTTTTCAATTCTTTATTATTCTGAGATGTTTTCTTATTTAGTTATGAACTAAATACCCTAAATACCTAAAGGGAATGAAACCTACGATGAATCTTGTTATTATTTTCTGAATTGTATGATAAATATTTAACTTGTTCTTAATTATGTGTTCTTAATTCTTATTTTGATATCCCAGGATACTAATTCAAGATAAGCTCTTATTCAGAGGAGGAATAGACCCTGTTTAAGAGTACATTTGTCATAATTAAGTGGAGTTGATTGCACGCCTAGACATAGGGTGATAAGATTTTACCGGATTAGGGTGAAACCTAATAAGAGGATCTATAGATCGAGTTAATGCAACCCTAGAGTGTTAATTAAAGAAAGGTCTCAATTATTCAATCTAGGGATTAGACGTTATTAGTCTTGAATAGGGATAATAATATAACTTATGGATCTCTACGGAACAAGTTAAATGAATAAATCATCCGATTCGGAGCCAGAATAACAAGTACAGTCTATGTGCATTTTTCCTTAGGTATTGTCTCAATTCAATCGATTTTCCCAAAAGCAATTCTCTAATTCCATTTTCTGTGAATTCTTAGGTTAGATAATTAGTTAATTAAAACAAAACCTCCTTATTCTTAGGCTAGATAATAAAAAAACAGTCATTACTATTACTTTTAGTTCCTTTGGGTTCGACAATCCAGTCTTTCTAAAACTATACTACTGTTCGATAGGTACACTTGCCTACATTGCGATAATAGTTAGTTTCAAGAACGATTAATTATAAACATTTAAAACCTATCACGAAATTAAGCAATCAAGTTTTTGATGTTGTTGCCAAGGAACTAAGATATTAGGAACACTCAATTTTTATTACTTTAGCCATTTATTTTTCTTGCAATTTAATTTTATTTTATCAGTATTATTACTTATTAATTTATTTTTTTCCTTCTCTTGGCAGGTTTTTATAGTTTATGACTAGAAGAAACCCGTCAGGACCACTACTTTTTGACGAAGAAATCGATCACACAGTTTGCAAAAACCAAAGAGAAATAAGGCGAAGCTTAAGATACACAGAGAACGAGCAAGAAGACGATACTCATCCCCCAACCAAAGATATGGCTGAAAACCAAGACAATCAGCTACCTCCTGCAATTGCGGTTAATCAAAATCCTGCTCCACGCACTATGTATGATTATGCTAAACCTTCTTTAACAGGAACTAAATCGAGCATAGTTATACCTGCTGTAGCTGCAAATACTTTTGAACTAAAACCTAACACTATTCAAATGATACAACAATTTGTTCAGTTTGATGGTTTGCAGGATGAGGATCCCAACGCTCACTTAGCAAACTTCTTAGAACTATGCGATACATTTAAAATTAATGGTGTTTCTGATGATGCCATTCGTCTTCAGTTATTCCCTTTTTCATTGAAGAACAAAGCTAAACAGTGGTCAAACTCGTTACCACGAGGGTCAATTACTACTTGGGAACAAATGACCAAAAAATTTTTACTAAAATATTTTCCGCCAGCTAAAACGGCTAAATTATGTAATGATATCTCTTCTTTTGTGTAGATGGATTTAGAAACACTATACGATGCATGAGAGAGATACAAGGACTTACTGAGAAGGTGCCTTCACCATGGTTACCGTTTTGGCTTCAGGTTCAAACATTTCTTAATGGACTGAATCCTTCAACTCGACAAATGATTGATGCTGCTACTGGCAGAACCATCAATAATAAAACACTTGAAGATGCTTATGAGTTCATAGAGGAGATGTCATTGAATAACTATTAGTGGCAAGTCATGAGGACAAAGCCAACGAAAACAGCTGGTGTGTATAACGTCGATTCGGTCACCATGCTCTCTAATCAGGTAGAACTCTTGAATAAGAAAATTGATGGTTTTCTTAATTCTTCAAAGATTCACCCAGTAATGCAGTGCGAAGCAAGTAGAGGTGGAACAAGCTATTCGGAATACCAACCCTATGGCCACAACATGGATAACAAGTAATTAAATTACATGGGTAATAATCCTCGACCTCAAAACAATCCATATAATAACACTTACAATGCGGGTTGGAGGAACCACCCCAATTTCTCGTGGGGCGGTCAAGGAAATCAAAGACCACAACCACCTCCAGGCTACCAACAACCACCCTATCAACAGGAAAAGAATCCGAACCTTAAAGTGACGCTCTCAAAGTTTATATCGGTGTCAGAAACTCATTTTTAGAATATCGAGATAGCACTTAAAATTCAACAAGCGTTGATCCAAGGGCTCAAAACTCAGATAGGCCAGCTTTCCAAATTAATCTGCGAACAACCACAAGGTAGCTTGCCAAGTAATACTAAACCTAACCCAAGGGAACAGCCCAACGCAATTAATGTTCAAGATGAAGAAGGATTTGTTGAGCCTGAGCCAGAATCGAGGCAAGAAACTATGGTAAGCAAAGGTCAAGGTGAGGTAGATCAAAATAAAAAAAAAATCAGTAAATGTCGAATATAAACCTCGTGTGCCATACCCCAACACGACAAGGAAAGACCACTCAAATGAACAATTTGGTAAATTCCTTAAACTCTAAAAAAATTACACATTAACTTACCGTTTATTAAAGCACTATCGCAGATGCCAAATGCAATGAAATTTTTAAAGGAGCTTTTAGCAAATAAGCGGAAGTTGGAAGAGGCATCTCATGTGGAGCTAAACGCAGTGTGCTCAGCTATTCTACAAAATAAGCTAGTGAACAAACTAAAAGATCCAAGGAGCTTTACGATTCCTTGCTTAACTGGTAGTTTAGATGTTAATAATGCATTAGCTGATTTAGGGGCTAGTATCAACGTCATGCCTTACAAAATGTTTAAGCAACTAGGTCTTAGGAAACACAAACAGACTAGGATGAGCATTCAATTAGCAGATAAAACTATAAGATTCCCTAGGGGTATTATTGAAGATGTGCTAGTTAAAATCGATAAATTTATATTTCCCATTGATTTCATTGTTCTAAACATAGAGGAGGATAGCAACACTCCTTTAATTTTGGGAAGGCCTTTTTTAGCAACTGCTAAAACAATTATTGATGTTGGCACAGGTGAACTCACACTCCGTGTGTGAGACGAAACATTCACCCTTCAAGCTCGCAATTCTGGCAACACAATGGAAATTGAAGGTGATCGTCTAAACCATTCGACTAAAATTAACAATATGGTGCAACCTTCTTTGTAGGAAATAAGTCTGGAGGAAGTACATGAGCCGTTCTCAAGCAATAATAGAGGACCTGTTCATGAAGATCGAAGGCTACAAATTGATGAGCTAGATGAATGGTGGATGCATAAACCGAGAACACCTGACAAACCGAATCTACAACAGAACGACCTCAATACCTTTCCAAATCAACTTAAGGTTGGAGATAAAGTCTTATTAGATGCCGTCGATCCTCACATTGTCACTACCACATCGAATGATGAAATCCCTCTCACGGTACTCAGCAATTTCCCATTCGGTACGGTCAAGGTGAGTCATCCAAAATTTGAAACTTTTAAGGTAAACAACACCCGTTTAAAACCTTATTTTGATGAGATTAATAGCAGGAATGAGGAGCATAAACTCCTCAAACCACTATGATCATTCAGCGAAGAGGTAAGTCGAGCTTAGAGTATAAATAAATGCTTCTCGGGAGGCAACCCGAGCACTAACAATATTAATTTCTTTAAATTTTAGTATTTAACACCTAACTTGCTAATAGAGATCTTGAATATAGGCTTTTCCACCAAGACAGGCGAAGCATACAGGCGTGCTTAGGGCCGTGTGAAAATAGGGCAAAAGATTTTCCCAACACAGGCTACGATAAAATGTCACGGCCGTGCGACATGGCCGTGGTTGAACCTGCCAAAACAACACGGGCGTGTGACATGTCTGTGTGGAAGACCCGTGGTTAAAAATGAGAAACTAGCACGGGCATTCGACACGCCCATGTCTAGTACCCGTGGTCGAACCTATTAAATTAACACGGGTGTGGACCCTGAATACATGGGCGTGAGAGAAGCGAACAACGTCAGACACGGCCGGGCGAAATGGCCGTGTGCACCCACACGCCCGAGGAACACGGGCGTGTACTAAATTTTAGACGCTCCCAAATAGGAAAAACGAAAAACACACATGCGAAAATTGGGGAACACGGGCATGTTACCTGGCCGTGTGCCCCAAAATCTATAAATACCCTACACTATTCAATGTCTTCCCCACTCAAAAACCCTAACCCTAGCCGCTGCAAGTCCACACGCCCTCCCTGCCACACCCGTGCGCCGCTTCCCACTCTATTTTTGACGCTCAATCTCTCTCCCCTAGCGTTTGTTTACTCCTTTCACTTCTATTTTTCTTATTTCTAATGCTTATTATCAACATAATCTTCATATATTTTGAACTATTTTTCATTTTTCTCATTATTCTATCATTTGCATTCTTAGATTATTTATCATACATCTCATGTTAAAACACGTTGTTAGGAAAGCCTCACTCTTTTGTCATACACAGGCCATTACTATGTCCATTCTCATGCCATTACAATGATAATGTCACGAAATTATTATGTTGGTTATGTTTGGTTAATATTAGTAGTTGTGGCTGAAATTTGGCTTTTTATTTGAAAATTGTCTTCATTTTACTTTGACCACTCATTAAGATGTCTTGATGATTCTAATAGCAGGTACCATGTCATTTTCACGAGGAAAGAAAACCACCGTACCTGCCTCGAAGAAGAGGAAGGGAACGTCATCTTTCACAGGTCCAACCATGAAAATTCGTCACCCTCTCCTGCAGTTCCCCCAAGGGCCCCAAGAAGAGCCTTTCCAAATACTTCAGGCCAGACCTTTAATTGTAGGCCGCTGCATCGACTGGGCTACCGTAGAACAAGTTCAGATGGCTGATGCAATTCGGGCCCTCCTAACCACCGACCCTTGGGAGCTATTCTTTAGGATCATCGAGCCAACATACCTTGAGCTCACGATGGAACTATGCTCAACGTTCCATCTTCAGACCGTAATGACGAACTACGATGATCCTGGCACGGTCCAATTTCGCCTAGGCGAGTTAATCTGCAAGCTAAGCGTCCCAAAGTTCGTTGCTGTACTGGGCCTATATACGGAGGAGTTCAAGGAGGAGAATGAACTACATGCTCTCACTCCCCACATACACTTCTCTCCCTCGAAGTGATGGCACACTTTGGCCCTTGGCGCTGCCTCCTACAATCCTAGCCGCTCTAAGGCATCAGTTCTTCCACCTTCCCTGAGGTACCTACACGCCATTTTGGCTCACAAGATTAAAGGAAGGTGAGAGAGCACTGGCATCGTCAACACTCACGATGTGTTGCAATGGCTAAACCATGGCTTACATGACTTGAGATCCTGCATGTGTTGCAAAAAAGGATTTAGCCCGGACGGGTAATTCGTTGATCTCAAATATACAAAAGGATCTAGCCCAGAGGGGTGTTCCTTGACTGATCGAGTCTCCCGAAGAATATGTGTGCATTATGGATTTAGCCAAAACGGGTAATCCGATTAGGGTTTGAATTTAGCCTAGACTGGTAATTCAGATCTAAGCTCATTAAGGGTTTTTGTTGCTATAAAGGATTTAGCTTGGACTAGTAATCCTGACGTCATCTTATGAGTTTACATTATGGGGGATTTAGCCTGGACTGGTAATCCCACCATAAGATGTGAGGTTCGCGGGAGTGCGTAATTGAGATGATCACTTGTATGACTTAACGGTAAATGGATTATCGATCGAGATTTCTGAGAAATTCAACGGGTATTATAATGAACAACGCGATGAAAGTCCCGAGATGGGCGTGGTGATAAAGGTAAAGTTAATCGATATGCTATGGATATGTACAAGTAAGTACATTATACTCATAAGTGATGCCTTATTGAAATGTGATAAATGATGACTAAGCGAATTCATGCATATGTATGTGTATACATGATGAACAAATGAAAAGGTTTGAAAGACGAACCATCCTTATGCTTATGATTATGAATTGTGTTGCAATATCATGTTAAATTACATTGTTCAATTGAATATGAGATTTATGAAATAATGAGTCCGTGATCAATGTGGCAATGAAATTATGATAGCTATTGTGATTTTGCACAGAAACAGTGTTGAATAGCAGCAGTAGCCTGACTTTGAAAAATCACCATAAATGGTGGAAGTTGAATTAGAGGCTGAATAATATGTGAAATTAAAGATGAATATAGTTTCACATAAAGGAAACAATGTAAGTAAAAGAATTATGTATTATGAGATATTTGAATTCTTGTGAGACAGAGTTGGAGTGATTCTAGACTCCCCTGTCTTAAATTTGGAAAATCACTAGAAATTTTACAAAAATAATTATAAGTTAAAATTTATTTGAATGAAATCCTTAATAAGTCTATTTTCAATAGAAAGAGATGGGAACATTATCCAAGTCTCGTACTATGACATATTTGTTTTTAGTAGATAGAGTTTGAAGCTATCTAACAATAAAATAGGGGAGAGTTTAAACAATAAACTATACTTATTGGCTAGACAAAAAATTCTAGAAATTTTATGGTGAGAAGATATATGAGTCTAGTTTCAGGAAAAATTAATGGATCTTAATTTAGGGTCATGTAGCTCGAGATACAAATAATTTATCAACTATGACTCGAGTAGACAACTTAATCAGAATATGAGTAAAAGTGTCATTATGGTTGATTGCCTAAGGAAACATGTTGTTATGATCCTTATTATTTTCATATGGACTTACTAAGATTTAAGCTTACTCCCTCTTCTCCATTTCCTTAGTGTTCTCAGGTTGGCTCAGGGTTGGAGATCGCCGGAGGCAGCATCACATTGTCATGCTATCAACTCCAGTGTATTTTCATACGTGTATTAAACACTTTCAAGTGAGTGGCATGTATAAGGACTAGTTTTTATACTATATGTTGTAATGATTAGCCAAATGTATCAGCTTATATTGATCTATTGTATATAGCCATGAGATGTGGCTTATTATAGTTATGGCTTGTAAGCCTAAGTATTCCTGCTATGGGTTAATGCATGTTGTGTGGTTATAATTGGTTGCTATGAATAATTAGTATAACACATGTACACGATGAATGCCTTAGAACCATTAGAGGTGGTCGTGGCCATGGAATGAATATGTAGCCTGGTAGCAAGTTGATAATGATTAAACATGGACAATTGTAGAATGTGTAAAGTATGGAAAAGAATTAAGGACAACATAAGGCTTGGAAAATAGCTTAAGTGTTGACCACACGGCCGTGTCTCGGTCGTGTGGAGGACACGGTCTAGCACACAGGTGTGTGGCTTGACCGTGTGGATCAATTTGTTTGGTTGACATCATAAACAGAAAGTTACACGGGCTGAGGATACGGGCATCTCCCAAGCCACACGGGCGTGTGTGACCACACGGGTATGTGACTCTCCAAAGCGAGAAAATTGGTTAAGTTGCCCAAAGATTTTCAAAGTTTTAAGTTTAGTCCCGAACCACCCCGATGTATTTCATAGGCTTTTAAGGCCTTTATAAGGAACGATATACATGTGTTTGAGATGTTTTAATTTTGAGAAAAAATTTTGTGGCCTGATTTTGCATTTTGTGAATGTTTAAGTCCGGTAACGCCTTGAACCTTGTCCCGGCGTCGGATACGAGAAAGGGGTGTTATAGAGTCTCTCGTCGACCCTCGACTACCACTCACATTCTAAGGTTTATCTTTCTCAGCCATATCAGGACAGTCTTTAATGAAATGATCCGGCGAGCCACATTTGAAGCAAACTTTATTACTTTTATTCCAACATTCTTTGAAATGTCGTCTTCTACAATGTTGAACATTAGCTACTGATGTACCTTAAGCTTTAGAACCAGAGTGTTGTTTTCTACTATCTCTATTCAAATATTCATTTGAAGCATTTGGAGGAGTACATGAATCTCTAGATTTCTTCGATGAAGATTGATATGGCTTATTCATCGATCTTTTTCTCGAGTCTCTAGCTTCTGAATATGCTTTTCTCTTTTCTTTGTTAAGATCCTTGGCTTTACAAGCCCTTTCAACCAGAAAAAAATTTATTTCAATTCAAGAATCTTGACTAATAGTTTTATATCTTCATTCAGCCCGTCAATGAACCGTTTACACATAATTTGCTCAGTAGAAACATTCTCTCGAGCATACTTGCTTAAATGTACGAATTCTCTTTCATACTCAGTGACAGTCATCTGACCTTGTTTCAACTCTAAAAACTCTTTATGCTTCTGATCGAGAAATCTTTGATTGTTGTACTTCTTTCAGAATTCGGATTGGGAAAACTCCCAAGTAACCCGTTCTTTAGAAACCACAAATATCAATGTTTTCCACCAGTGGTACGTATTATCTCTCAGCAAAGATAAAAAACATTTGATGCATTTATCAAGAGTGCAAGATAATTCATCGAATTCTTAAATTGTGTTTTCAAGCCAGAACTCAACTCTCTCCGCATCATCATCAACAATAGCCTGAAACTCTTTAGCCCCATGTTTTTGAATCTTATCTATTGGCGGTTTGTTCAATCATATCGAATCTATAACTTGAGGAATAACAGGAATTTATTGAGGAATAGGTGGGGGTAGAGGTTGTTGAGCAGCCAGATTCGTTCGAACAAACTCCGTGAACCACATACTCATCATCTGGAAAAAGGCTTGTTTAGCCTCTCCCTCATGGCTACTCATTATAGGTCTAAAGTCGAATGGCGCTACCCTTTGAGCAGGAGCGGGTGCGTTACTCTCTACATCGTCAGTTATAGCTTTTTTGGGATCCATTACAATACAAAAACAAAATTTAAGTCGTTAGGAATCATCACACTATCGCAGTGTATATATGGCATGTATAGCAAGACTCTCACACACGCTACGTTAGTCCTAGAATCGACTAAACCATAGCTCTGATACCAATAAATGTAACACCCCTCACCCGTATTCACTGTCACAATAGGGTTACAAGGTATTACCAATCAAAACACGTCATTTATCATACATACTTCATACATTTATGTATTCATATTCAAATACCATTCATCACAATTACATTGTCCCTTATAAGGGCCTACGAGGCCTAAAACATGCTTTAGAAATGATTTGGGACTAAACCGATAACATATAAAAAATTTTAGAAACTTAGAAAAATTTCAAACATATAAGGGTCTCACGCCCGTGTGAACAGACCGTGTGCCTCACACGGCTTCAGACACGCCCGTGTCATAGGCAGTGTGAAAACAGGGCATATATACTGACTTGGGTCACACAATTGACCACACACTCGTGTGTCTAGCCTGTGTAACTCTAACCTATACCACACGACCAGTCACACACTCGTGTGTGAGACCGTGTGGAGCATTCTGACTTTAAATTATTTTCAACACTAGGGGATACACGCCCTTGTAGTATGACCGTGTGTTGCACACGGCTGAGACACACACCCGTGTCTCTGCCCGTGTGGACAAAAATAGGTCATTTGCAAAGCCATTTCTCCATCATTATTCATGCTTCACTTAAACAATCAAAATGATACCATTTTATCAGACAATAAGCAATCAAAATCATCATTCAAATGCACAATTTATACCATATCCAATTCAACCAAATTCATTACTCATGTCAATACCAAATACTTATTCAAATAATTATCAACTCAAATTCTAAAATCATACTTCACCAAATGTATTTCACAAGCATTAAACTCTATAATTCAATTAACCATTTGCAACTATAAAACCACAACCATTTTCATACCAAACATGCCAAAACAAGCCATCACGTATGGCTATTTACACAACCAAAACATATTCATTTACAAACCATTTTTTAATAAACACACCACATTATTAACATCATTTACAAGCCAACTCTCATGGCTATATTCACAACCAAAATATCACAAGTAACCTATACATGCCATATACCATATATACACAACTCAAAAGTACCAACTTAGGTGTTTGATAGTGCGATGATGTTCTCGACGACTCCGAGATTCGAGCTGTCTTCGATTCACTACAAAACATAGACAAATAACACAAAGTAAGCTTCATAGCTTAGTAAATTTGTAAGTGAATAACTCAGTTCATCAAATAGATGTAATTTAATCAAATACACAGTACCAAATCATAACCACATTAACTACAAACCTTTCTCATGTCTAAAAACATGATTAAGTAGCATTTCGTTGAACTTCCTCTATTTAATACTTGAATAGGTTCCGTACGTACCAGTGTCACCTTGTACTAACCTCTTTCTCAACCACATCATTCGTTTACCTGTTTAACCATTCAGAATAGAAGTCGGATACTCAAGGATCACAATCAATTAGTACATATACCATCGCCCGTAGCCAAATCAAGTTAACTCCTCTCTGAAATACCTATACCATGGCCTGTAGCCAAATCAAGGTAACTCCTCTCTGAAATACCTAAACCACGGCCTGTAGCCAAATCAAGGTATCATTCGCACCCAAAGTGCCGATATCATGGCCCAAAGCCAACACAATAACCTAATGACATGTCATTAGCATCCTAAACTATCTGTAATCTCATAATCACAGTTTATACAATATCAAAGCATATAGCATACATTTATAGTGAAAGTACCACAAACGAACTTACCTCGGGTATGAAAATGACAAAACGAGTCAATTACTCAATAATATTGCCTTTCCCCCGATCTAATTCTAGATTCCTCTTTTCTTGATCTAAATGTATTCAAAATTAATTCATTTAATCACTTTCTCATTCAATTTTGTCCAAAAATACGCATTTAGGCATTTTTACATCTTACCCTTTAAACTTTCACATTTTTAGAATTTAGTACTTATAACATAAAAACACAATTTACACAATTTCTTTCTAAATTCATGAGTTTCGAAGTTCTATAGGGTCCTTAATAGCCCTAAACTTTCATTTATTTCACATTTTGACCCTTCAATCTACACTTTTCACAATTAATTCCCTAAAATGCAGTTTTAGCTAAAATCACTTTACAAAACATTTAAATCTATCATAAAATAACCATTTTCCATTATCGAATATTCAAAAGCTCAAATATTCATCAATGGCACTTCACGAATTCATGAACAAATTTGAAAATTAAGGCACGGGCTAGCTAGAATATGAAGCAACGATTACAAAAACATAGATATCATCAAAAATCAAACTAAAATCGTACCTTAATCAAACCAAGAATGTGTCGAACCCTAGATGGACATGGAAGCTTTCTTTTTATTCTTCAAAATCCGGCTAGATGATAATGAGAGAATAAAAAGGGCTTTTGTTTTATTAATAATATTTTAATAACCAAATTACCATATTAACCTTTAAGAAAAACAATTAAAATTCATTTATGCATGTCCATATTTGGCCACTCACCCTTATAATGGTCTAATTACCATTTAAGGCCATCATATTTAAAATCCAAGGCTAATTGACACCTTTAGCTAATAGAATGCAACTTTTTCATTTTACGCGATTTAGTCCTTTTTCTCAAATTAACCATCCAAACGATAAAATTTGCTCACGAAATTTTCACACATATCAAATAACATGATGTAAACACATAAAATAATATTAAAAAAAATTTTGACATCAAATTTGTGGTTTTGAGACCACTATTCTGATTTAGCTAAAACCGGGCTGTTACAATAATAATCCTTCTCAGTATTTGAATCAAATGCTCACTTTGATTCTTTCACAGGATTATGGACTCATTTAGATTATCTACTGAAGTAAATTTTCTTTCTCACAATGTAAACGGTCTTTAAAATGCCACTTGTCTTCAGTTTGAACTTTTTGACAATCAATGAGCTAATATTTGTTTGTCCTAATTTTGCTATGCATGCAAAATATAAAAGACAAAATAAAAAAGACATAATTGTGAAATGTGAAATTAACTTTATTTATTTATTCATCATTCAAATAAATAGAAAATAGTTACATGTTTACTATAAAATGGGCACATTTTCCAATAGAGTCTAACTAAGAAAATGTGTTATCAATTAATGAAAAGGGGAACAACCGAATACAAATAGCATCATCAATGACCCCATTATACTTAAAAGTATCATAGAGTTGGAGAAACCATTTTAAATGCTTATTAGGGTCATTAGTCATAGTGCCTCTAAACTGTAAATTATTCTAAATCATCGTCGATTTATCTCAAAATTATTAGTTGTAATCGTCGACCTTGCTATACTTTCCTGAACCATGTTTTGACTTGGTAAGGCATAATCCCTTAAAGTTCTCTTGTTCTGAGCCATATGTACATTTGTAGGAATATATGATGTTGGTGGGTTTCCTAGGGCATTATCGTCAGTGCCGCCAAATAGGGGATTTTCATGGGCTACGTTACCTACAATAGGTAGTGGTGGATATTTCATTTGTTGTTGCTATTGTTGTCGGTGATTTCTTTGAATGATTCTCTTTGGATCGCTAGTTGCTACAATAGGTGTGCTCCTACTGCGAGTCATACACTAATCCCAGAAAGAGGATATTACTAACAATAATTAAAATAAAATTGTATCTATAACCTACAAATTTCCTAAATATTCATTCGAATTGTGAAAATTAAAATCAAACTAGTGACTTTGCCTCCCCAGAAACAGCGCCAACAACTTGACTGCTTCTTGAAATACTAACATCCAAAGTGTGAAAACTGCAATAAAATATAGAACAAAAAGACGCTAGTTGCAAGTATTAGGGTCGAGTTGTAATATACTTTTACAACGAAGTAGGTGAGTACTCCGAGGATCATACCCAAGGGAGGCGAGCGCTAGATCAATTTTAACCTAAACACTAAAAGATCTAATTAGTACTTTAAATAAATTATAGTACGATAGCATAAAAGAAAGGTTTTTAAATTTTTTAGAGTAATAAAATAAAATAACATAAAATAAAATAAATAAAATTCAAAAGATAGAAGAGTAGAGTAAATCAAATGTAACACCGAAATAGGCCTCGAGGTACTACCGGAGTTTTATCACAAACAAACATACAAATCGAGTTATAAATTTTTCATCCAAATTAAAACCATTTGTATTAAATCATAACGTCCCTAGTACGAGCCTACGAGGCCCAAAAACATGCTTTGGAAGTGGTCTGGGACTAAACCGAGAACTTTAAAAAATTTTACAAAACTTAGAAATTTTTTTTCTATAAACAGGGGTCACACGCCCGTGTGGGCAGGTCGTGTGGACATACACGCCCGTGTGGGTAAGCCGTGTGGTCATACACGCCTGTGTCCCTAACCCGTGTAACTCTCTGTTTTGCAATGGATGAACAAATTGAGATCACACGGCCAAGTCACACACCCTTGTGCTAGGCCATGTGGTTAATTTAATTTTCATAAAATAGGTGCAGACTTCATACGTCCAGGACACACGTCCGTGCTTGAGGCCGTGTTTGTAACAGCCTCTTTTTAGTCAAATCAGAACAGTGGTTTCAAAACCACAAATCCAAAGTCAAAATAATTATTTTATTCTTATTTTAATGTTTATAGCATGATTGAGTGATGGTGTGAAAATTTCGTTAAGAAATTTTATTGTTTAATTGGTCAATTTGATAAAAAGGACTAAATTGCGTAAAGTGCAAAATTGATGTTTTATTAGCTAAAGGTATTAAATAGCCATTGAACCTTAAATTAAAGGTCCTTAATTGGAAATTAACCCATTTGATAGTTAATGGATGATAGTGGAGTGGTATTCGGTGTAGTTACTAAATGTTTTTAAGGATAAAATTTGTACTTAGTAAATAAAAGTTAATTATAATAAAAAATCAAAATTATGCTCCATTATCATCTTATAACCAAAAATTGAAGAATAACAAGAAGAAAAATAGGGTTCTTCATTCAGCTAAGCAAAATTCAAGCAATTAGGTATGTATTTTGATCCGTTTTTGATGATTTCTATGTTTTTGAGATCGTTCCTTCGTATTCTAGCTAGCCCATACCTTAAATTTCAAAAATGTTAAAGATTTTGAGAGTTTCTATTTTTGAATCTATGTGTTCTTGATGCTTAATGTTGAAATATGAAAGCTTGATGATAGTTTTACATGTTTTGTTAAGCGATTTTTGATAAAAATGTCAAAAAGGGATTAAATTGAGAAAATATGAAATGTAGTGGTTAAAAGTGTGAATAAATGAAAATTATTGGCTACTAGGGGCACTATGGTAATTCGGCTAGCATGGGTTAGTCTTGAATTTCATTAATTTGTGATTTTGTGTAATAAGGACTAAATTGTAAAAATGTGAAAGTTTAGGGGCAAATGGTAAAATAGCCCTAGTGTGTATTTTGGATTTAATTAAAATGAATAGATTATTGAATAAGCTAATTTTGAATATAATTAGATCAAGAAAAGCGAAATACGGACTTGGATCGGGGAAAAGATAAAGTTATCGACTAATCGACTCAATTCGCTATTTTAGTATCTAAGGTAAGTTCGTATGTAATAAAATGCTTTGATATTGTATAAATTGTATATATGTGACTACTGTTATGTTTGATGACATATTGGCTAAATATGGCACTTAGTGTGCGGTTTGATATAGCTTCAGCTAAATTTGGCACTTAGTGTGCGAGATATCGAGTATGGCAGTTAGTGTGCGAAACATTGAGAATGGCACTTAGTGTGCGAGATATTGATTATGGCACTTAGTGTGCAAGACATTGAGTATGCAACGGTATTTCGTGAATGTATAAACTTGTTATGGATTGGTACAAGTATGTACATGAATGTTATGAACTTAAAATCGAAGAAGTTACAAAGTTTGTATATAAACCTACAAATAAACATGTGAAAGGTTTGTTAGAAATCTTGAATTTCATTTATTATGTTTAAATTAATGAATTGTAATTGTATTAGTTAAGTTTATATCATACGAGCTTACTAAGCTATAAATCTTAATTTATTTATTTTTCCATATCTTATAGTGATCAAGGCTAGCTCGGATCTGAGAGTCATTAGGGACATCATCGCACTATCGAACATTTATTTTGGTACTTTTGAAATCATGTATATATGGTATATGGCATGTATAGGCTGGTGTCATTTTAGTATGTTTGGTGAATTTGTATTTTGGCCATTGAAGTTGGCATAAAATGATGAACTTGATGATGCTTATGAATGTGCAAATTGATCTACTTTTGATGTTTGGTAATAGACCCATAATGAATGAATGGGATTGAAGTAGTTATGAATGTTTGGATTAGTTTAGCCAAATGAATTATGAAATATGAAATATCCTAGAAAAGCAAGTTAAATTGCTTGGTATTTGAATAGGTAAATGATATGAAAGTGAGTATTGAAATGGTTGAAATGGATTTGGTATGTTTGTGTATTGGTTGATGACTTTGGGTTGCACAATTGTGTCTTAAAATGATACCATTTGAGCTTTGTGTAGGTATGTGCAAAAAGGGTGGCAAATTGGCTTTGCAAATTGTAACATTCCGAAATAGGGCCTAAACGGAACAGTGGTTGCGAAACCACAAATTAGGGTAAAAAAAAATATATATATATATATTATTATTATTTTGAGGTTCATGGTATGATTACATGATTGTGTGAAAATTTCGTGATAAAATTCTATGCATAAAGTGCTTAAATTGAGGTTAGGGACTAAATCGAATAATTTGCAAAACTTGCATTCTAGAAGTTTTAGTATGAAATTATTTTGGAATATTAATTAGGAGATCTTAAATGGTAATTTGACCAATTTTAAGTTCATGGACAAAATTAGGACATGGAAGGAATTTTGAAAGTTTAGTAAGGAGGGCATTTTGGTCATTTGGTTATTAACATTAATAAAAGGTAAAAAGATGATAAAATTGTATCATCTTCTTCAAGTTACCAGCAGAACCTTACCTCTCTCCATAGCTGGGGTTTCTTCAACTTTCAAGCTTCATAGTAAGTGATTCCAATCCCCGTTTTTAATGATCTTTACGTTTTTGAAGTCCCGATAGCTCGATAAAGCTTATGCTAGCAATAATTTAAGTTAGGAATCAAATTTGGAAAAATACCCATAGGTGAAATTTGTGTATTTTGATGTTTTATGATGGAATATGAGGTTTTAAATTATGTTAGACAACTTGTGCTACTTGGTTTTAAGTGAAAACGAGTAAAAAGGCTTAATTGGTAAAAATACCTAATAGTCATAAGTACATGTTAGTGTGTGAATTTGATGTTGCCATAGAAGGGAAAAATGATCAGCATGTCATAAAACATAAGAAAATAGGATGAAGTTTAATTTACGAGCCTTGGGGCAAAAGTGCAAATATGTGAAAGTTTAGGGGCAAAAATGTAATTTTTCCAAAGTTTGAGTAAAGGGTCGTTTTGATAAATGTTGATATTAAATAAGCTAAATTTGCTATTATAGATCAAGAAGAGCGAAATTGAGAGTAGATCGGGAAAAGAAAAAGTAAAGGACTAAATTGTAAAGTTTAGTCACATTTTGTATCGAGGTAAGTTTACAAAAATAAATGCAATATTCTTTTATTTTACATTATTATTGTCAATTTCAGCATTTATATATTTATGTTATGAAAATATTTAAAGTCGAATTTAAGGTGAAGTGACAGAGGAAAAGTGTTAGAAAGCCCGGTTGAACCCTAGGAATGTTAGGATATTAGGGTTGTGAGCGAACGAAATGAGCCATGTAAGACCATATTAGAAATATGGCTTTGGAGCCAGGATTGAGCCATGTAAGTCCATATTATATATGGCATTGGAGACAGAATAATTCATGTAAGTCCATGTCAAAGACATGGCATTGGCGAGATATTGATAGCGAGAAGCGACCCTAGTATCCTTAGTATTCCGAGTGGTTCAACGGGTCAGGATACGAGTTAAATTATAGTGAATTAACAGAAAAGGAAAAGTAGATTATAGTTATGAAAAAGGAAAGGTCAGGTAAGAAAGAAGGTAAGGGAATAAAGAAGAAGATAGAAATTGAGAAGTAAAGAAATTTATGATGTTAGATGATATTATGCATAATTATCCATTATGTTGAATGTTGTGATTTATTTGCTTGTAAGCTTAGTAAGCCTAGTGCTTAATCTCTTTATTTTCTTCTTCTTATAGTACTTATCTAGCCACTCGGGGATAGAAGGAAACGTCGGAGGCCGATCACACTATCAAAGAAATAACTCGGTATAATTAGACGTTTTGTTTTGTGTATGGCATGTATAGAAACTTAGCCACTTTTGGTATAATATGAACAATGAATGATGTTAAATACTTGCTAGTGATTAGCTAATAAAAATGGCCGATGATATGCATGTTTATTAATATGTATGATTGAATGGTGATTATCACATGAAAATTATGAAAAATGTGAAAGTAACCTAAAAACAGATTCAAGTAATAGAAATGACGTAACTTTGAAAAATCACTAAAAATTGTATAAACATAGTTTGAAGATGAATAATATATGAAATTAAAGCTTATTATGTCTATTTTCTTATGGAATAAGAAAAATAGGTAAAGGTATTATATTTCATGATATATCTGAGTTTTAATGAAACAGGGTCAGAGCGATTTCTGGAACCCCTATTTCAAATTTAGAAATTCACCATAAATTGTACAAAACTAATTAGAAGGTATACTTTATATGGTTATAATACTTGTTGAGTCTAGTTTTAAGAGAAACAAACGGCTTAGTGATATGAATTTTGTACAGGAAGAAACATGGTTCGTAGTAACAAGAGGTTAGTGCAGTCGAGTTTTGAAACAGGGGAAACTTTAACTAATAAACTGTACTAATTGGCCAAGTCAAAAATCTATGAAAAAAATTAGTAGATAGATATATGAGTCTAGTTTCAGGAAAAATTTACGGATCTTAATTTCGAGTTTTGGAACTCGAGAAATGAATTTTTAGGCGACTACGACGCAGAATGGCAGCACATTCCGAAATGCTTAAATAAACAATTTAAACCTATTTAAGGGATAGAATAAGTTTAGTAATGCCTCGTGCTCGATTCTGGAAACAGTCTCGGGTAAGGAGTGTTACATTTATTGGTATCAGAGCAGGTTTAGTCGGTTCTCGGAACAGTTAGTGTGAGAAAAAGTCTAGCTATACATGCCATACTTGTATTTTGATAGTGTGACGACTCCTGACGATTTTTTTTAAATATTTTGTTTTATAGTAATGGATCTCGGGTGAGCCGGTGATGATGATGTAGAAAGTAATGCGCCTGCTTCCGCAGAAGGGGTAGCACCATCTGAGAATAGGCCAGTAACAGTTAATCAGGGAGGAGTGACTCGAGAAGTTCTCTTCCAAGCTTTGAATGATTTGTTTGCCGAGTTCGTTCAGACGAATCTGGCGATTAGACCTCCACCCCTCATGATTCTCGGGCTACCCATGTAGCTCAAGCTCCCCAATCACAGTGCAGTGATAAGAGAAAACCACCAGTTGATAGAATCAGAAACAAGGGCGAAGAGTTCGAGCAACAAAAGATGATGATGCGAAAGAGCGAATTTTGGTTGGAAAATACTATCAGAGTCTTTGATAAATTATCTTGTACACCCGAGGAATGTATGAAATGTGTAGTATCACTTCTTAGAGACTCAACCTACTACTGGTGGAAGACACTTGTATCAGTTGTACCAAAGGAGAGGGTCACTTGGGATTTCTTTCAGGAGGAATTTCGTAAAAAGTACATCAGTCAGAGGTTTATTGACCAGAAGAGAAAGGAAATTCCTGGAATTGAAACAAGGTAATATGATGGATCGATGAGATTGTGCATAAATTATCGGCAACTTAACAAGGTAACAATAAAGAAGAAGTATCCATTGCCTAGAATTGATGATCTGTTTGATCAATTGAAGGGAGCTACTGTGTTTTTCAAGATAGATTTGAGATCCGGTACTATCGGCCATGAGTTAAAGAGTCGATGTCCCAAGGCGCTTTCCGGACTAGGTATGGTCATTATGAGTTCCTTGTGATGCCATTTGGCTTGACTAATGCTCCTGCCATTTTATGGACTTAATGAACCGAATTTTAGACCATACTTAGATAAGTTTGTAGTTGTGTTCATTGATGATATTTTGATTTATTCTCATGATGAGACTAAGCATGCGAGCATTTGAGAACGCTTTACAAATTCGAGAGATAATCGGTTGTATGCCAAGTTCAGCAAAAGTGAGTTCGTTACGAAGTTGGTTTTCTTGGACATATTGTCTCGGTGAAGGTATTAAGGTTGATACGAGTAAGATTTCAACCATTGTTGATTGGAAGCCTCCTAGAAATGTATCGGTTAGAAGTTTTCTTGGTCTTGCCGAATATTATAGACGATTTGTGGAGGATTTTCCATGATAGCTACCCGTTGTGAGACCGCTACGGAAGGATGTTAAGTTTGAATGGATGAGAAGTGCCAACAAAGTTTTGACAAGTTAAAGGCATTGTTGACTAAGCTCCTATCTTAGTACAATAGGAACCGGTAAAGAATTTGTGATTCTGATGATGCATCCTTGAATGGGCTCGGTTGTGTACTCATGCGGGAAGGAAAGGTAATTGCTTATGCCTCTAGACAATTGAAGCCACATGAGAAAAATTATCCGACACATGATTTAGAGCTAGTCTGCTATTGTATTTGCATTGAATATTTGGAGACATTATTTGTATGGTGAAAGGTGTGGGATATTTACCGATCATAAAAGCTTGAAATACTTGATGACTCAAAAGATTTGAATTTGAGGCAAAGAAGATGGTTGGAATTGCTTAAAGATTATGAGTTAGTGATTGATTATCACCCGTAAGGCAAATGTAGTTCTTGACGCTTTAAGGTGAAACTTTTATTTACATTGCGAGCTTTGAATACCAATTTAGCCATGTCGATGATGGTTCTATTTTAGCTGAATTTAGAGCTAAACCGGTATTTCTTGAAGAGATTTGTGAAGCTCGTAAAGATGATAATGAGTTACAAGCTAAAAGAGTTCAATATGAGTCGCATAGAATCGATTTCGGATTGGTTCGATGGTTGTTTGATGTTTAGAGACGTAATTTGTGTACCAAAGAATGATGAGCTTATTCGAAAGATTTTACAGAAGCACATAGCGCTTCTTTATCTATTCATCCAGGCAGTACAAAAATGTATAATGATTTGAAGAAATTGTATTGGTGGGTAGGAATGAAAAGAGATATTTCAGAGTTTGTTTCTAGATGCTTGATTTGTCAACAGGTAAAGGCCGAACATCAGGTACCCTCAGGATTATTGCAACCTGTGCTAGTTCCGGAATGGAAATGGGACAGAGTTACTATGGATTTTGTGACAGGATTGCCGTTAACACTGAAAAAGAAAGATGCAATATGGGTTGTGATTGATAAGCTAACTAAGTCGGCTCATTTTATCCCAATCCGTATGGATTATTCACTTGACAAGTTGGCCGAGTTATACATTTTAGAGATAGTTAGACTACATGGAGTGCCATTATCGATCATTTCAGACAGAGATCCAAGATTTACTTCACGGTTCTGGAAGAAGTTACAAGAGGCTTTAGGTACGAAGTTGAGTTTTAGTACGGCTTTTCACCCTCAGACCGATGGTCAGTCAGAGAGAGTTATTCAGGTACTTGAAGATATGCTTAGATGTTGTGTATTAGAATTTCAAGGTAGTTGGGAAAAATACTTACCATTGGTAGAGTTTGCCTACAATAATAGTTATCAGTCAAGTTTGAAGATGGCACCTTATGAAGCTTTGTATGGACGTAAATGCCGCACACCTTTATATTGATGAGCTTAAAGAAAGCCGATTTCTGGGGTTGATCTAGTTAAAGAAACGGAAGAAAAGTGAAAGTTATCGAAATTGTTTAAAAGCGACTTGATGATGCGTAAGTCGTATGCAGATTTAAAAAGAAAAGAGATCGAATATCAAGTTGGTGACAAAGTTTTTTTGAAAGTATCCCCGTGGAAGAAAGTTATCAGATTTGGCAAGAAAGGCAAACTAAGTCCACGTTTTATTGGACCGTTTGAAGTGATTGAGAGAGTCGGACCATTAGCATATCGGTTAGCTTTACCGATTGAGTTAGAGAAGATTCATAATGTATTTCATGTGTCTATGCTACGTCGTTATCGTTCAGATCCGTCACATGTGATTTCTCAAATAGAGGTTGAGATTCAGCCAGACATGACTTACGGTGAGAACCGGTAAAGATTCTAGCTCGAGAGGTAAAGCAATTAAGGAACAAAAGTATTGTACTTGTGAAAGTACTATAGAATAGACATGGGGTAGACGAGGCTACATGGGAACCCGAAGAGGCTATGCGAAAACAGTACCCATATCTCTTCACAGGTAAGATTTTCGGGACGAAAATCCCTAAAGGGGGGGAGAAATGTAACATTCCGAAATAGGGCCTAAACGGAACAGTGGTTGCGAAACCACAAATTAGGGTAAAAAAATATATATATATATATATTATTATTTTGAGGTTCATGGTATGATTACATGATTGTGTGAAAATTTCGTGATAAAATTCTATGCATAAAGTGCTTAAATTGAGGTTAGGGACTAAATCGAATAATTTGCAAAACTTGCATTCTAGAAGTTTTTAGTATGAAATTATTTTGGAATATTAATTAGGAGATCTTAAATGGTAATTTGACCAATTTTAAGTTCATGGACAAAATTAGGACATAGAAGGAATTTTTGAAAGTTTAGTAAGGAGGGGCATTTTGGTCATTTGGTTATTAACATTAATAAAAAGGTAAAAAAGATGATAAAATTGTATCATCTTCTTCAAGTTACCAGCAGAACCTTACCTCTCTCCATAGCTGGGGTTTCTTCAACTTTCAAGCTTCATAGTAAGTGATTCCAATCCCCGTTTTTAATGATCTTTACGTTTTTGAAGTCCCGATAGCTCGATAAAGCTTATGCTAGCAATAATTTAAGTTAGGAATCAAATTTGGAAATTCACCATAAATTGTACAAAACTAATTAGAAGGTATACTTTATATGGTTATAATACTTGTTGAGTCTAGTTTTAAGAGAAACAAACGGCTTAGTGATATGAATTTTGTACAGGAAGAAACATGGTTCAGTAGTAACAAGAGGTTAGTGCAATCGAGTTTTGAAACAGGGAAACTTTAACTAATAAACTGTACTAATTGGCCAAGTCAAAATCTATGAAAAAATTAGTAGATAGATATATGAGTCTAGTTTCAGGAAAAATTTACGGATCTTAATTTCGAGTTTTGGAACTCGAGAAATGAATTTTTAGGCGACTACGACGCAGAATGGCAGCACATTCCGAAATGCTTAAATAAACAATTTAAACCTATTTAAGGGATAGAATAAGTTTAGTAATGCCTCGTGCTCGATTCTGGAAACAGTCTCGGGTAAGGAGTGTTACACAAATGGCCTATTTTTGTCCACACGGGTAAAGACACGGGCGCATGTCTCAACCGTGTGTGACACACGATCATGCTACACGACCGTGTGTCCACTGGTGTTGAAATTGAATCAAAGTCAATATGCTCCACACGGTCTCACACATGGGCGTGTGGCTGGCCATGTAGTATAAGTTAGTATACCCCCTAAATGGCACACGGCCTTGCACATGGCATGTGTGGCCATTTTGAATGGCATACGGGCTGGACACACGGACACGTGGTTGGCCGTGTGACCCAAGTTTACCCTCTAGTTTTCACACAGCCTGGCACATGGGCATGTCCTCGGTCGTGTGATACATGTCAGTATTATGCCCTGTTTCCACACGGCCTAAAACACGGGTGTGTCTACTAGCTATGTGAGGAACACGGCCTATTCACACTAGCATGTGACCCTTGAATGTTTGAAAAATTTCAAAGTTTTCCAAAAATTTAGTATGATATCGATTTAGTCCCGAACCACTTCCAAAGTAGGTTGAAGGCCTCGTAGGCCAATTTAAGGGACAATGTGATTATTTTGAATTGATGTATGAGAATGAATGCTTGAGGTTAATAAATGTAAGGTTTGTGTTATGTTTTGATTGGTAATACCTCGTAACCCTATTTCGGCAATGGATACAGGTTAGGGGTGTTATAGTGTCCCTCAAACGGTCGAGACACATTCCAATGTATTTGCTTGTATGCTCAATTCTGAGCATTCTGTTTCTCAAAATTAAGGTGCAGGGGACACATCGCCAGAACACATGCCCATGGGACAGGCCGTGTGTCACACACGACCTAGACACACGCCCGTATGTCTACCTGTGTGGACAAAATAGAGGCTATTTACTGAGTCATTTGCCACCCTCATTAACACCTACACTTACACAAATTCAATGGAATATTTCATGGCAAACTTAGCAACCAAAACATTCACAATTTTATCTAAAACATGTTAATGCGATACCATCATCTACAGTATACATGACATTTCATTATGCCAAATCAAACATACCAATTTTTCATTCAAAGGCATCCACACACACACTTTCATCATGTATAATTCTACTTAGATTTTTCTAACATCCCAATGAACCATACTTAACCATTCATCATCAACCCATTAAGCCACACTCAACCATTTTCCCAACATTAATAAACTACATCACCAACAAGGCATTGGCATATGCATGCATATATATAATGTATAAGCTTACAACCATTTCAACCAAAATGAGCCAAGTTACATGGCTAAAGGCCACATGAAACCTTTGACGATTACAAGCCAATACATTTGGCCAAATTCATAATGACACATATAACAAAATGACCAAGTCCTATACATGTTATATACTCAAAATGCTAAATTTCATCAATACCCAAAATGATAGTTTTGATAGTGTGAGGCGAATCTCTGACGTTCCCCAATCCGAGCTAGTTTAACGACACTATAAAACATGGAAAAATAAATGGAGTAAGCTATATAGCTTAGTAAGCCCGTATGTAAGAAATAAGCAAACCTTACTATACACTAATCATGCAAGTAACATAACATAAGATAACATAATATACCATGAGTTTCCCAATCATAATTCATTTCTTCACCAACTTACCTTAAATTCATCATTTTTTGAGATTCAATAAACCTAAGCTTTATGTACATACTTGTACCATCTTGAAATGAACTTACATGTATTCTCATCTTTGACATACCCATGAACCACTCGGAATAATAATGTCGGATACTCGAGAATTTTGCACACTAAGTGCCACATATGTAGCCAATTCTACCTAAGTCTCATATCTCATAATTGCTCACTCTCGATCTATTGATGAGCCTGCTCACACAAGCTATCGATCTAGTTGTATCTATATAGTGCTGCTCACACAAGATGTCAAGTAGCCGCAACATATACCGGTAAACTCAGCCACCAGTAGGACGTACAAGACCAGCACCTGGATCATATAATCACATAACACATGGTAACCCTAGTGACATGTCACTTGTATCCTACTCTATTCCTAAGGTTCAAACGGGATTTCTTACTTGTCGAATTGTCGTCGAACTCGTTCGTAGAATTAAACTCTTCCACATAGCCAATCATACAGTTCATGCATTATTAAAGCATTAAAATAAAATTCTATTAAAGCTTATTTAACATACGAACTTACCTCGATTACAAAAATGGCTATTAGTTCGTTTTAGTCCACAACCTTGTTCTTTCCCCGGTCTAAACTCGAACTTCATTTTTCTTGATCTATAATATCAAATTTAACTTATTTAATCATTTCATTATTCAATTCATCCCAAAAACATTTCACATTTTACATTTCAGTCCCTAGGCTCGTAAAATGAGTTTCATTCAATTTCTTCTCAACCCAAGCCTACTCGAACCTTAATCATACTCATACCAGCCCATAATTTTCATTTATTTACACTTTTCTACACATATTACAACTTTTTACAGATAAGTCCCTAATCTACTTTTTTATCGAAAATCACTTTGTAAAAATCATTTAAAGAACAATAAACATGCATTTCCTACCATAAAACATCAAAATACAAACATATTCATCATGTTTCAAATTTTAGACTTTAGTTTTCTTTCAAATTAGTCCTTGAAATAGCTAAATCAAGTTACAATGATCTCGAAAATATAAAAATTGTTAAAAACGAGACAAGAACGGACTTACAATCGAGCTTGAAAGTGGCCAAAACCCTAGCTATGTCTTTTTCCTCAAATTTTCAGCTAAGGGACTAATTTGATGAAGATGAACATCTTTTATTAGTTAATTTTGTCTTTATTTACTAGATTACCAAAATGCCCTTCACTTAAACTTTGAAATTTTTCCCTAACCATGTCCATTTTTGTCCATACCAAAGTATAATGGTCTGTTACCATTTAAGGGCCTCTAATTTAGAACTTCATAACAATTTACTACTTTTAGCCTATAGAACTCAATTTTTTGCACCTATTGCAATTTAGTCCTTCTAGACAAATTGAGCACTCAATCAATAAAATTCCTAAATAAAATTTTCACACAATTATTCTATCATGCTATAGACTTTAAAGAAATAATAAAATAAATATTTCTACTTTAGATTTGTGGTCCCGAAACCACTATTCTGATTTGACCAAAAACGGGTTGTTATGTCAAATCTCAATTATGAGTGATTAGCTCACTTCAGTAATCATCGATCAACTATGGCTTTGGGTTCCTCGTCAATCAACTAGTCACTATGCTAGTATAATCTTTCGATCTTCCACCAACATAACGAGTCAGCAAGAACTACTTATCTTTCGACCTCACAGTCTAGTCTGGCTTGGGGTAAAGGTGTTCATAAATAGGCAATACCAATTTTGGGTTAATTCCCACCTTGATGACTTCCCAGGGTTGTCAGGCCCAAGGTTTGTTTCACATTCTTCCCTTCCCAAAAAGTTGATCCGTTGAGTAACCCTCTAAAACAATTAATAGATCAGACCTTCACTCGCTAATCCCCTATAGAGGAATTAGTTCCTTATGGCTTTCATAAACATGGAATAAATGGAAGAATTAATCATAGTGAATGAATAAGTGGAAAGTTTAAGAAAAGCCTAATTGATATTAATAATAAGCACAAGTCCACAAAAGCTAATCTTCTTCACAAATTAGATCTCTTGAAAGAAAACAAAGAACAAATAAACTAAACTCTAAAAAACCTAAAAAAGCATGAAAAAAACCTAAATATGAGAGAATCTAAGCTAATGGAATGGTGTCCATAACATGTGCCAAAGAAGCCTATTTATAGCCTTCAGGTGGTCGTCATCCTTAACCCTACGTCAACTGTCGTTCCCAAGGTTTAAGTTTGATTGTACAGATCAAAACGCCCCCTGCTTCGTGTTTAATCTTTGTCTCAGAGTTGATGTCGCAACACAATAGGACCTATGTCACGACCGAGGTGGTAGAATTCTTCTCCTTAAGATGTTTTTAGGGGTATGTTGCGACACCCTTAGTTTGTGTCGCGACATCAAAGGCAGTTTCTTACTTTCTCCATTCTGCTCTCTACGTTACGACATCGGGTCTCCCGTGTTACAACATAGCATCCAGTATCTATCTAAAATGCCTTCTAATGGTCTAATGCCATAGTAGTCTTCAGTTATAAGATATGAGTGTATTTGTAGTTATGAAAGGTATAAGTGTTCGTTGGTTTGATTTCGTCTATGCTATGTAGGGTCAAAATTTGAGCTCTCTGGTATCCATTATATCTAAATAGTATCATGTCTCATTCTAGAGTTATTTGCAATCTGAACCATTTTTTAATTTGGGCGTTCTTTTTGATGGAGTCGTAAACCAACTAAAAATTTGATTAAGCCAAGTGCACATATCAATTAATAGTATAGCTACGGTGAGCAAAGATATCGTACCCATAAGGACTAAAAGTACTGGTAATTATTGTCTTTCTCTTATTTAACCGACAAATTGGAATGATTGATTAAAAATAAAATAAACTAACTAATTAACTAAAGAACACGACAAAGAATAAATCAGGAAAATAAACGATCAACCAAGAAGCGAGACAATACCCAAGAAAGAATCCACCTTGACTTCATCTATCATTATCAATCTAAATTACGCAATTTATTCACTTATTATCTTGATCTACAGAAATCCCTAAATTATGCTAATATCTCTCTTCAAGACTAAGAGCAATTGACTCTATGTTGATTAATTGAAATTTATTTCTAATTAAAACCCCTATTTTTACATTAACTTGATATATGGATCCCCTATTAGATTTGACTCTAATCTGATAGATTTATATCGCCCTATTTCTAAGATTGCATGTAACTCTACTCAATTACACTAAGTCTACTCTTACACAGGGTCTATTCCTAACTTTACTCAATTACACTAAGTCTACTCTTAAACAGGGTCTATTCCTCCTTTCATTTAAGCACGTCAAACGTGATTAATAGTCTAGAAATATTAAACCAAGGATTAAGCACACATAATTGAGAACAAAATCCAAGTATTTATTGCGTAAAAATAGAAATCAAATAACAGAATCCATCCTAGGGTTTATCTCCCTAGATATTTATAAAATTAGTTCATGATATCAAATAAAAACATCTCAGGGATAGTATAACCACAAGAAATAAAGAAACTCATAATAAAATTTCAAAGAAATCAAAAAGAGATCTTTAATCTTGATGGAAATCTTCTTCAGAGCCCACTTCAATGGTATTTTCTGAGTTGTTTTCTTGAGTATTTTATGATAGCTCACTCCTATCTTCTTATCTTTATCATATATAGGTCTTAGAATGCCTAAAAAACCTAAAATTTACATTTTTTTTATGTGTTTGGAGTGTAATTTATGACTTTGAAATGGTCTAGCATATGGTCGCATGTCAGCCTGTATGGCTTACATGATCGTGTGTCAAGTCCGTGTGGAATTGCCCAACCTATGTGACTCTTAAAACTTACTCCAATTTTTTTTTATTTTGACTTATTTTTTTGCTCTTTTTGCACTCAAATGTCCTACTAAGTATAGCAACATGAATTTAAAGGATTATGAGCATAATTTTCACCATTTTAATTTCTATAATCATCCAAAAATGCATTAAGAATGAAGCCAAAATATGTTACTTTTAACATTTATCACTTATGTTATGTAACATAGACGTTTGGAATTACTTTGAATGATCTGGAACTTTTCATCATCAGTATGAGTTTGTTTTGGGTTTGAATTAGGATATGATCTGATTAGTAGTTTAATAGTTATCAAACTCGATATGGGAATCTGCCAAGTGTAAGATCAGCTAGAAAGTATCCGCCAAGGAATAGTATTTGAAACAGCCATCCTACGAAAAATGTTAGATGTTTGTTTGAAGAGGAAATCCATTGGAAGTAGCTCTGTATAGATATTCTTTGAAAAGTGCCTTTGTTGTTTTAAGAGAAAATAGGATATATATATCATCTGGTAAGATCTGGTAAGATCTAAAAAGTGCCCAAGTGTGAAGTGAGAGTTGATACGTTAAGTATGGTAGTTGGTTTATAGGTATATATATCAAATATTATGAAAGTATCTACCAAAAACAAAGATGTGAACCAAAATTTGCATCATGAGGAATTCAACTAGAAAGGTTCCAGGGTATTCTGTGCTAAAAACTCACTAAGTTCGTGTGAACTTACAAAGTGCTTGATCTTGTTTCAGGTCTTACTGTGAGAGTAAGTACACAAGGAACGACCAAGGCAGGAATGCATCAAGGAAATGACGAGTTGGGTTATTATGCATACAGAGGATATCTTAGGAGTAAGGCTTATAGTATACTATGCCAAGAATAATCTATCTTTAATGATCTTTTGCGTTGTAATGCCTTACATTATTTTAAAAGATTGTTGTATTCTTGGAAGTCTTTTTCATTTATTTTTTTCAGAAAATATTTAATAATACAAAAAGAAATATGTTGAAAAAGGATCATACGTAGATTTTTTAAACATTTATGCTAAGTGTTTGTTGTTGTAACATTCGATTTCTAGACTCGGTGATTCGGGTTGGAAATGTAATACCCCCTACCCGTATCCGTCACCAGAATAGAGTACGAGGCATTACCGAGTAATACGAAACACTTACAGATAATTTAAATATATTTTCATTAACAACTTGTCTTGATTTCATACTATTTCATATTTAAGCTTAAATAACCAAAGTATTTGAAATATCATCTTTATGCAGATAGTACACATGAGGTATATAATTCCATAGTTATGAATAAACACATTTATCAAACATTTTCCATATTCATATATCAATGTCTTATGTCTCCATATATCAATAACCATCATTTTCATGAATTCTGAGTTCAATTTCATAATTATTTGTCTCGTGTTCAATTTATTCCATGTCGGAACTTTATTCATTAAAACATTTGAATTATTAATACATATGAACAGTACATTCAAGATGAACAATTATATAATCACAAATGAATTATTTATCAATCAAGTTCTATACTCATATCTTATCAACTCGTACTTCCTTATATCATATAATTCCATGTAACACTTACCAAACTTTGTCAAACTAGTGAACGCCTTACGGAATTGAGTACTTCGTTTACTCGATGCCATAGTTTAACTATGGTCTTACACATCTTCACATAATGATGCCATAGCCCAGCTATGGTCTTACACGTATTCATATATCGATGCCATAGCCCAGTTATGGTCTTACACATAATCACATATCACATATCGATGCCATAGCCCAGCTATGGTCTTACACGAATCACATATCTCACTGATGCCATATCCCAGTTATGGTCTTCTACAGTAGCATATATCACACCGATGCCATATCCCAGATTTGGTCTTATACGGAAATCACTTGTCACTTGTAGCCGAAGCTACCACTATTCACTGATCAGATAGCCGGAGCTACCATTTTTCACTGATTAGGTAGCCGAAGCTACCACTTTTCATTGATCAGGTAGCCGAAGCTACCACTTTTCACTGATCAGGTAGCAGAAGCTACCACTTTTCACTTGTCATTTATCCTTAATCAGATAAGTGTAGCCAAAGCTATCACTTATCACTAGTTGCCATAGTCCAACCATATTCTTTTCCGTCAATTTACCTTATCACTGAACTGAAGTGCTCAATTTGATCATTTATTCAATTTTCATACTTTTACATTATTCACAATTTTATCATCAATAAATATGAAATAACACATCATGAAATTCATAAAATTAACAAATAATCACTAAAATTTAGCCATATAAACTCACAAGTTCAATTTTTGTATTATAACGATAATCATAATTTCATAATAAATATTCCAAACAAAACATTATATCATTTCTAATTCAACACTTATCGATTATAATCGGGCATGTGATCAATTTATACACGAGTCATTCATATATTTTTGCTCCTCCTCCTCTCCATCCACATCCTTGGTATAAATAACACACTTGTAAGTAACCTTATCCATAATTTTCACTAATTACTTATGTGAATATTCAAGCTATCCACCCGTGTCATAGTCACTAAATTATTCATATATGGAGCTACAGAACTCCAAATTAAGTTCTTCTAATTTTCCTTGAAACTAGACCCACATATATTCTTACCGTAAAATTTTTAGAATTTTTAGTTTAGCCAATAAGTACAGTTTATTTTTTGAAATAACCCCTGTTTTGCTGTCTGACAGTTCTGACCCTTCTTCACTAAAAATTAATTATCTCTTCACACAGGATTTGAATGATGTTTCCGTTTATTTCTCTTGAAAATAGACTTATTCATTATTATATACAAATTAATTTAAGCCCATAATTATTTTTCTTTGATTTTTTATTATTTTTCAAAGTCAGAACAGGGGAACCCGAATCCATTCTGACTTTGTCTCAAAAAATTCATTATATCTCATGATTTACAAATCCATTGCTTACAACGTTTCTTCTATAAGAAACTAGACTCAATAAGATTTAATTTCATATTTTTTTCATCTTCTAATTCGATTTCTACAATTTATGGTGATATTTCAAAGTTAGCTTACTGCTGCTGTCCAAAACTGTTTTAGTGCAAGATGTTTATTACCATTTTTCCCCTAAGTTTTTAATAAATAATAATTTCGTCCCTACTCAATTAGCCTCTCAATTGAGCTGATTTTTCTCAATTAATACTTTATTCTATCACTTTATTACTTTATAACCTTTGAGAATCAGAATTTCAGCACTAGAATTTAATTTCAAACATTTTCACAATTAGGTCCAAAAAATCAATTTCTATTGAAATTACCAAATAAAATCAACTCATAAACAAATTAAAGCTTCAATTTCATGCTATTTCATCATAAACTTACAGCACTCAACCATGATGACTTTCAATTTCATCCATGAAATCAAAAACTAATGAATTTAATAGTAGGACGTACTTGTAAAAGTCTTAAAAACACAAAAATTATAAGAAAAAGGCAAGGATTAACTCACTTGGTGCCAAAATTATGGAATACCAGCTTATAAAACCCTCCAATGGTGTTTTGGCTGATGAGAATGAAGAAAAAATGAAGAGAATTCTAGATATTCCAATTTGGTCCCTTTTTATTTAGCTAATTTTGGTAATTTTTCAATTTTGCCCTTCTTTCACCCTTTTCCTGATTTTTTTCTCAGCTATTGCCACCCAAAATATCTCCTTTGGGCTTATTTGCACTTTAGGTGCTTCCTCATTTGACAATTAAGCTATTTAATCCTTTTAGAAACTTTTACACCTTTTTCAATTTAGTCCTTTTTATTTAATTAACCACCCAAACGTTAAAATTTTCTGACAAAATTTTAATACTACCTCACTAACACTTCATAAATATTTTTAAAAATATTTATGGCTCGGTTTATGAAGTCGAGGTCTCGATACCTCATTCTCGACCCAATTTACCTAATTAATTATTTTTAATCACCAAATTCACTAATTTAAAAATACTTCTATATTCACATTTGACTCATAGGTATTAATTTATTAAATTTTCGACTCACTCATTGGATTTAGTGATCTCAAATCTCTATTCCAGACACCACTGAAAATTAGGCTGTTACAAGGAAGAGGATGTCACAACTTCTGCGCAAAATTCTTTGAATTTATCAAAGGTTTCACTCTTGTGGTGCGTTAAGTACATATACTCATATCAGGAATAATCATCAATAAAGTTTACATAATACTCATAACCACCTTTTGTACTAACATTTATGGGGTCACATACGTCAGTTTGCACAAGTTCTAAAGGTTTCACGGCCCTCATCCCTTTTGAATTAAATGATCATTGAGTCATTTACTTCTCAAGAAAGATTCACATTGTGAAAGATTAACATCTTTAAGAAAACTTAAAGTGTCATCTTTCACAAGCCTAGTGATTTTTTCTTGGTTAATATGACCAAGTCTTAAATACCAAAGGTACGACTCATTAGAGTGAGAAGTTTTAAGTCTTTTATTCGAAATTTTAGTTTCAAACAGTGTGTACATCTTTGGTTTGATAAAAAAGAGATTATTTGATATTCATCCATTACAAATAAGTTTATGATTTCCAAATATTGCAATACTAATTTTAAAAGTAACTGTCAAGCCGTTTTTATATAAACATGCAACAGAATTAAATTTTCATTTGAAACTTGGTATATAAAATGTCATTCAAATTAATATTCTTAAATTATCAAAATAAATATATATATCTCCCACTGATTCAGCTGCCATAATTGTCCCATTTTCGATTTGCAACGATAAACTCTTATCTCCAAGATCTTTCATCTCCTCGAACCCTTGTAGAGAAACACATACAAATGATTTATGGCTCCAAAATCAATGACCTAATGGTCTATTGAAACTGTGACAGCCCTATAGTGACCCTAGTCGGAAAGCGGTTTCGGGACCGCTAAACCGAGTCACCAAATTATTTGAATGTGATATTTATGGTCTAAAATATGTGAATATGAATGTACGAAAATTTTAAGCTTCGATTTAGTAAATTGCATGTGTATTTAGTCAAAAGGACTTGTGTGACACTTTTGAAATGTGTTAGGCTAATCTACAAGGAGCTAATAGTGCATGTAATAAAAAGGGAGGACTTGCATGTCAATTTTCCCCCCTAATTATGTGGTGGCCAGCCATGAGCATGGGTGGACAAGATGTTATGGCTAAAAACATGTCATAAACATGTTGGGGTAATGCATTATGTAAGGATTAATAAAATAAAGGGCATGGGCAATAAAATATTAGTGTTAGTAGGATGAGAAACAAAAAAAAAAAAAGAAAGGATGTGTGTGATTGTCCCCCCCATTGCCGTGAGTTGAAGGAAAGAAAAACAAAAAAAAAATGTTCATCCTTTTGTTCATCCTTGGCCGAATAGAGGAAAGAAAGGAAGGGGAGGAGCTTGAAACAATCAGCTATGGTGATTTGCTAGACTAAGGTATGTTTGATGTTGTCCATGAGATGCATGCATGTTTTAGTTGGTAGCTTGAGTTCTACCTAGCCCATGGTCTAAATCTTGCTAGTTGATGGAAATGACACTTGGCCATGGATGCATCATTCTTGCTTGGTGTTGATGTCATTTACATGCTAAAAAAATGAAGCTTTGTAATGATGCATGTGAAGGTGGATTGATGACTCTTAAATCTTCTTTTTAGCATTTTTTTTTGAGTGAGACATTAAGTTCTTTGTTTAACCATGACCAAAATCAAAATGGTATGGTGTTGTGATGCATTCGGCCATGGTAGGAAGTAGAAGAGAAATATGTTGTTGTTCACGTTATGGGATGAGAAATGGTAGTAAGGTGAAGTGCAAATGCTAATGTTTGATTTACTAGTGTATATATGTGTGTTAGCCAAGTTTTGAACTTGAAACAAATGGTGTTTAGTCAATACAAGTGACCATACTTGTAGAATGTATTAAGTGTTGCAATCGGCCTTAGCATAGATGTGTATGTTCGGCCACATGAATGAGTACATGAGTTGATGTGTATGCTCAGCCATAGGTAGCCTATTGATGGCTTTAGCTTGACTTAGAAAATTCGGCTAAGGGGAAATATTAGCTAGTATGTTGAATTCGATTCGTGATTTCGTACATATGTGACTCTAATGTCTAATGTATATATGGGCTAAGTACTTTGAGCTTCTCTTTTGATGTTCGAATGAATTGTATTAAATTGCTTGATGTGATTAAAAATGCGTATGATCATTGTGTATTTGAGCTAAAAGGTGGCCATATGACCTATCAAACTCCTTGTCATATTCGGCCATAAGCTAGCAAAATGAGACTTTAATAAGTTAAATTTGTTTGAATTAGCTCAAGAGCTCAGAGGACCACAGTTGGATAAGGGAAAGGAAAAAGTGATCGAATAGCCGTTGAAGCCGTTCGACAACATCCGAGGTAAGTTCTTGAGTAATAGAGCTTAAATTATGATTTGATTAGATCATGTTTTAAGCAAATCAAAATCATGCTCTTGTGTGTGGCTATTGAGCCGAAATTGCAAGTGTGAAAAGTGCCTTGTGTTTGAGTTTTGCTAATGAAAATGAAATACGAATGTGTCATGATTTATTGATAAATGTGCATGGTTATTCGAATGATGTCCGGGCTAAGTCCCGAAGGCTTTGTGCTAAGTGACTATATCCGGACTAAGATCCGAAGGCATTCGTGCGAGTTACTAAATCCGGACTAAGATCCGAAGGCATTTGTGTGAGTTACTAAATCCGGGTTAAGTCCCGAAGGCATCTGTGCGAGTTACTATAACTGGGCTATGTCCCGAAGGCATTTGAACGAGTAGCTATATCCGGTTAAACTCCGAAGGTTCGTGATTCGGGAATGAATGAACTTGCTGTAAAAATTTCAGTTAATACGCTTGTGAAATCCCAACAATGAGGTATATTTCGTATGTGCTTTGAATTAGTCGAGCCCTTACAAATAAGTATTCGCTCAGTTGATAAATGAGCTACCGGCCTTTGGCTAAGTTGATCTTTTTGTATGAATATAAGGGTTGGTAATGTGAAGTAAGTATGATATTGAGAATTTATGCATATGAAATTATTTGTTTAGCTACATGAATGCTATACTTTGGTTGTGTCTAAATTCATGACTCAAACTTACTAAGCATTAAATGCTTACTCTGTTTCTTTGATTCTCTGTTTTATAGATTTTGGTTCTTCAGCTATCGGACTCGGGATTTTTGAAGTCGAAGTCGCCCACACTATCAAAGCTCCTTTTGGTATATTTTTGGTTGAACTTTGAAATGGCATGTATAGGACTACCCTTGTGTTGTAGGTCATGTACCTTTCGGTTTTGTGTAAATTTGGATAGCCATGCGAAAATGGCTTAAGTATACTTTGGGGCATGGTATTATAATCATTGTATGTTGTTCATTAAGAAGTATGGAAATGTTTGGAAACGATTAGCCATTGGGATGGTTAATCATGATCATAGTTTGTGCTATTTATGTTAAAGGGCTAGTTGAATCATGGAAACTATGAAATAGGTAAAGGCTACCTTAAAGACAGATGCTGACAGCTGCAGTGACGTGGATGTGAAAAATCACTAAAAATAGTAGGAATGGAATTAAATAGTGAATAAATTATTTAAACGAACCTTGACGAGTCTATTTTCATAGGAAAATAACAAAATGATCATATGAACAGTATGTTAAGAGATATTTAAGTTTTCGTGAGACAGGGCCAAAACGGTTTCTGAAGTCCCTATTCAGAATTTGGAAATTCATTATAAATTTACCAGAGATAATTAGAAGCCATGCCATATATTTACAGATTCCTTTTTGAGTCTAGTTTCTGTAGAAACAAACGGTATCAGTATTGAAGCCCTGTACAGGGATATATCCAAGTCGTAATGCGCAAAGGTCAGTGTAGTCGATCCCTATAACATGGGGGACTTTAACTAATAAACTGTACTAATTGGCCTGACCAAAAATTCTAGAAAAAAATTTGTAGATGCGTATATGAGTCTAATTTCAGGGAAAAATCATGAAACTGATTTTCGAGTTGTGGAACTCAAGATATGATTTTTAAGGTGACAAGTGACACGCTTAGCCAGTATGTCTGGAAATTTTAAAATGAACTGCAAGTAAGTGGATTAAGCCGTTAACCCCTCGTGTCCGACTCTAAACGGTCTCTGCATGGGTGTTACGCTTTATTGGTATCGAGCTATGGTTTAGTCGATTTTAGGACTACCGTAATGCGTTGGGTTTAGCTATACATGCCATTTTATGTGATTATTTGATAGTGTGGTGATTTCTAACATTTGCAAATATGTTTATTTATAGTAATAGATCCCGATCCCGACCGAAGCGGTAGTGATGATCTTGAGAGTGTAGCGCTGCCCCAAGACAAGGGACAGCGGCGGACTCTCAACCTATTGCTAGCAATCCGAATGATGAGGCTAGGCAAGCTTTTTATAGCGTGATGAATGATTGGTTCAACCAATACATTCGAACTAATACGGCTGTTCCACAACCTCCATTCCCGGCAAATACCACCCCCGCACCTATAATGCCTCCGGTAACTGACCAAATAAGGTCAAATAAGCCCCCAGTTGATAGAATCTGAAAACACGGGGCTACTGAATTTAAGGATACGGATAGCGATGATGCCGAGCAAGCTAAATTTTGGTTGGACAACACTATCCGGGTACTAGATGAACTATCTTGCACACCCGATGAGTGCCTAAAGTGTACTATCTCCTTGCTACGTGATTCTTCTTACTATTGGTGGAACACGTTGACTTCTGTCGTGCCCAGAGAGCAAGTAACTTGGGAGTTCTTCCAAACCGAGTTTCGAAAGAAGTATATCAGTCAAAGATTCATTGACCAAAAATGGAAGGAATTTCTTGAACTCAAACAAGGTTCCATGTCGGTTACCGACTATGAACGGAAATTTGTGAGGCTTAGCCGGTATGCATGAGAATGCATTTCCTCAGAAGCCGTAATGTGTAAACGTTTCGAGGATGGACTAAATGATGATATAAAGCTGTATGTTGGCATCTTGGAAATCCGAGAATTTGTGGTACTTGTTGAGCGAGCTTGCAAAGCCGAGGAGCTCAGTATGGAGAAAAGAAAAGCTGAGGTGGGAGCAAGGGAGTTTCGTAAGAGGTCTTGGGAAGCCCTTCCACATCATCGAAGAAATTTAGAGATGGCTTGGGCGGTCTAAGGACACTTCGGGCTTTTCTAGACAAGATCGCGATCGACCCCCTGTGAGCACACGAGTCACTTCGATTGCCAGTGTTGGAAATGACCGTCGAGACAGAGCGGAATGCCAGTATTGTGGTAAATGGCATTCGGGGATTTGTAGGTTCCATGACCGCTCCTGTTACAAGTGCGGGTCAGCCGACCACTTTATCAAAGATTGCCCGAGGTGGTCTGAATAGAATGCAAATCAGAGTGGGAAACCGGGTGCTACCACTGCTCGGGGTAGACCATCTAGGAATACGGGCAATGCTAGCAGCGGTCAGAGAGGATCTTGAGATGCTACCACTAGATCTGAGGCTCGTGCTCCTGCTAGGGCTTATGCTATACGCGCACGCGAGGATGCTTCCTCGCCAGATGTTATTACCGGTACTTTTACTCTATTTGATACTAATGTGATTGCTTTGATTGACCCTGGTTCTACTCATTCTTATATATACGAAACCTTAGCATCCAAAGAAGACTTTACCTATTGAGTCTCATCGAGTTCGTAATTCGGTGTCAAATCCTTGGCCGTTAGTGCTTGTTGACAAAGTGTAAGAAATGCCCCTAGTAATTCGAGGTTCCTGTTTTCCGGCGGACTTGATGCTTTTGCCGTTCGGTGAATTTGATGTTATTCTTGGTTTGGATTGGTTTACCGTGCATGATACGATTGTGAATTGCAAAAGCAAGACTATTGATTTGAGGTGCGCAAATAACGAGATAATCCGAGTTGAGTCTACGGACTTAAAGGGGTTGCCAGCTGTAATATCAGCAATGTTGGCCCAGAAATATGTAAGAAAGGGGTGCGAAGCATACCTTGCATATGTACTTGATGACAAGGAATTGGAAAAGAAAGCGAATTTGTGCGGTGGTTTGTGAATACCGGATGTTTTTCCGAAGAATTACGGGTTTACCACTGTTCGGGAAGTACTGATTTGGTATTGAGCTTGTACCGGACTACGCCAATTTCGATAGCTCCGTATCGTATGCCACCAACCGAGTTAAAAGAATTGAAAGCTCGGTTGCAAGAGTTGACGGATAGAGGTTTCGCTGACCAAGTTTCTCACCTTGGGGTGCACCAAGATTGTTTGTGAAAAGAAGGACGGAACCATGAGGATGTGCATTGACTATCGTCAATTTGAATAAAGTGACGATAAAGAATAAATATCCGTTATCGCGCATTGATGATTTGTTTGATCAACTAAAGGGAGCCTCGGTGTTTTCAAAGATAGATTTGAGATCGGGTATTACCGAGCCATGTAATTCGAGATTCGGATATACCTAAAACCGCTTTAAGCGAGATACGGCCACTACGAGTTCTTAGTGATGTCGTTTGGGCTCACTAATGCCCTGCGGTATTTATGGATTTGATGAATCGGATCTTCAGATAGTATTTGGACCGGTTCAGTAGTTGTGTTCATTGACGACATCTTGGTCTATTCAAGAGATGAGACCGAACATCTTTGAGCACCGAGATTAGTATTGCAAATTTTACGGGATAAGCAATTATATGCTAAGTTCATGAAGTGTGAGTTCGGTTAAGAGAGGTTAGCTTCTTGGGTCAAGTGGTATCCGATCGGTATTCGAGTTGACCGAGCAAAATTTCAGCCATACTTAACTGGAAGCCTCAGAAATATTCGAGGTTCGAGCTTTTGGGACTTACGGTTACTACCGATGGTTTGTAAAAGGTTTCTCGATGATAGCCACACCCATGACGAAGCTACTTCAAAAGATGTTAAGTTCGAATGGACGGAAAAATGTCAGAAAAGTTTTGATCAACTGAAAACTTATTTGACTGAAGCTCCAATTTTAGTGTAGCCCGAATTAGGCAAAGAGTTTGTCATTACAAGAAGGTCGAGTTGTGGCCTATGCATCAAGATAATTAAAGCCACATGAGAAAAATTATCCGACTCATGATCTCGAATTAGCTGCCATCGTATTTACTTTGAAAATATGGCGACATTATTTATTTGGAGAGAAGTGCCATGTGTATTCGGATCACAAAAGTCTCAAATATTTGATGACTCAAAGAGACTTAAATCTGCGACAAAGACGTTGGCTTGAGCTGTTAAAGGATTATGAGCTTGTCATTGACTATCACCTGGGAAAGGCTAATGTGGTTGCAGATGCCTTAAGTCGTAAATCACTGTTCGCTTTACGAGCGATGAATGTACACTTGTCTGTTCTACCCGACAATGTGTTAGTAGCTGAATTAAAAGCCAAACCATTATTGATTCATCAAATTCGTGAGGCTCAGAAAGTCGATGATGAATTGGTTGCAAAATGGGCTGAATGTGTTCCGAATGTGGAATCAGAGTTTCAAGTTGATGATGACGATTGTTTGAGGTTCAGAAATCGTTTGTGTATTCCAAGAAATTCAGAACTTATTTCAATAATTCTGAACGAAGCTCATTGTAGCCGAATGTCAGTCCACCCGGGGAGTACGAAAATGTACAACGACCTAAGACGTCAGTTTTGGTGGTATGGTATGAAACGAGACATTTTCGATTTTGTTTCGAAGTGTTTAATATGTCAGCAAGTGAAGGCGGAACATCAAGTGCCTACGGGTTTACTCCAACCGATCATGATACCTGAATGGAAATAGGATCGAGTAACGATGGATTTTGTATCTGGGTTGCCAGTGTCGGCAAGTAAGAAAGATGCGATATGGGTCGTTGTTGATAGATTGACTAAGTCGGCTCACTTTATCCCCGTACGCATGGATTTTTCAATGGATAAACTAGCTGAATTGTATGTTTCTCAGATTGTGAGATTACACGGGGTACCTATTTCTATCGTGTCGGATAGAGATCCGAGATTCACCTCACGATTTTGGAAGAAATTGCAAGAAGCTTTGGGTACCAAGTTGCATTTCAGCACCGCCTTTCACCCCCAAACCGATGGTCAATCCG
The DNA here is from genome assembly GCF_025698485.1 of Gossypium arboreum. Taxonomy (NCBI): domain Eukaryota; kingdom Viridiplantae; phylum Streptophyta; class Magnoliopsida; order Malvales; family Malvaceae; genus Gossypium; species Gossypium arboreum. The sequence continues at coordinate 42,253,799 of NC_069077.1, read as the reverse complement.
AGCGGATAATTCAGATACTTGAGGATATGTTAAGATGTTGCATCCTCGAGTTCGATGGTTCATGGGAACGGTATTTAACTTTGATTGAATTCGCCACAACAATAGTTTTCAATCAAGTATTAAGATGGCACCTTACGAGGCTTTGTACGGGCGTAAATGCCGACGCCATTGTTTTGGACCGAGCTCGGTGAGAGTAAAATTTTCGAGTGGATTTGATTAAAGATCTTGAATGTAAAGTAAGAATAATTCGTGAAAGTCTGAAGGCAGCATCAGATCGTCAGAAGTCGTATGCGGATTTAAAATCAAGAGATATTGAGTATCAGGTGGGAGACAAAGTGTTTCTTAAGGTCTCACCTTGGAAAAAGATACTCAGATTTGGCCGTAAGGGAAAACTGAGTCCGAGGTTCATCGGGCCATATGAGATATTCGAACGAGTCGATCCAGTTGCGTATAGATTGATTTTGCCCCCTGAACTTGAAAGGATTCACGACGTCTTTCATGTTTCGATGCTTCGACGTTATAGATCCGATCCGTCACACGTGATTAATCAATCAGAGGTTGAAATTCAACCCGATATGAGTTATGAAGAAGAACCGATTCGCATCCTAGCTCGTGAAGTGAAGGAGTTGCGAAACAAAAGGGTTCCGTTAGTAAAAGTGTTATGGCTCAAACATGGAATCGAAGAAGCTACTTGGGATTTCGAGAACTCTATGAAAGAGCGATACCCAAACCTATTTATCGGTAAGATTTTCGGGGACGAAAATTTCTTAAGTCGGGGAGAGTTGTGACAGCCCTATAGTGACCCTAGTCGGAAAGCGGTTTCGGGACCGCTAAACCGAGTCACCAAATTATTTGAATGTGATATTTATGGTCTAAAATATGTGAATATGAATGTGCGAAAATTTTAAGCTTCGATTTAGTAAATTGCATGTGAATTTAGTCAAAAGGACTTGTGTGACACTTTTGAAATGTGTTAGGCTAATCTACAAGGACCTAATAGTGCATGTAATAAAAAGGGAGGACTTGCATGTCAATTTTCCCCCCTAATTATGTAGTGGCCAGCCATGAGCATGGGTGGACAAGATGTTATGGCTAAAAACATGTCATAAACATGTTGGGGTAATGCATTATGTAAGGATTAATAAAATAAAGGGCATGGGCAATAAAATATTAGTGTTAGTAGGATGAGAAACAAAAAAAAAAGAAAAGAAAGGATGTGTGTGATTGTCCCCCCCATTGCCGTGAGTTGAAGGAAAGAAAAACAAAAAAAAAAGTGTTCATCCTTTTGTTCATCCTTGGCCGAATAGAGGAAAGAAAGGAAGAGGAGGAGCTTGAAACAATCGGCTATGGTGATTTGCTAGACTAAGGTATGTTTGATGTTGTCCATGAGATGCATGCATGTTTTAGTTGGTAGCTTGAGTTCTACCTAGCCCATGGTCTAAATCTTGCTAGGTGATGGAAATGACACTCGGCCATGGATGCATCATTCTTGCTTGGTGTTGATGTCATTTACATGCTAAAAAAATGAAGCTTTGTAATGATGCATGTAAAGGTGGATTGATGACTCTTAAATCTTCTTTTTAGCATTTTTTTTGAGTGAGACATTAAGTTCTTTGTTTAACCATGACCAAAATCGAAATGGTATGGTGTTGTGATGCATTCGGCCATGGTAGGAAGTAGAAGAGAAATATGTTGTTGTTCACGTTATGGGATGAGAAATGGTAGTAAGGTGAAGTGCAAATGCTAGTGTTTGATTTACTAGTGTATATATGTGTATTAGCCAAGTTTTGAACTTGAAACAAATGGTGTTTAGTCAATACAAGTGACCATATTTGTAGAATGTATTAAGTGTTGCAATCGGCCTTAGCATAGATGTGTATGTTCGGCCACATGAATGAGTACATGAGTTGATGTGTATGCTCGGCCATAGGTAGCCTATTGATGGCTTTAGCTTGTCTTAGAAAATTCGGCTAAGGGGAAATATTAGCTAGTATGTTGAATTCGATTCGTGATTTCGTACATATGTGACTCTAATGTCTAATGTATATATGGGCTAAGTACCTTGAGCTTCTCTTTTGATGTTAGAATGAATTGTATTAAATTGCTTGATGTGATTAAAAATGCGTATGATCATTGTGTATTTGAGCTAAAAGGTGGCCATATGACCTATCAAACTCCTTGTCATATTCGGCCATAAGCTAGCAAAATGAGACTTTAATAAGTTAAATTTGTTTGAATTAGCTCAAGAGCTTAGAGGACCACAGTTGGATAAGGGAAAGGAAAAAGTGCTCGAATAGCCGTTGAAGCCGTTCGACAACATCCGAGGTAAGTTCTTGAGTAATAGAGCTTAAATTATGATTTGATTAGATCATGTTTTAAGCAAATCAAAATCATGCTCTTGTGTGTGGCTATTGAGCCGAAATTGCAAGTGTGAAAAGTGCCTTGTGTTTGAGTTTTGCTAATGAAAATGAAATACGAATGTGTCATGATTTATTGATAAATGTGCATGGTTATTGAATGATGTCCGGCTAAGTCTCAAGGCTTTGTGCTAAGTGACTATATCCGGACTAAGATTCAAGGCATTCGTATGAAGTTACTAAATCGGACTAAGATCCAAAGGCATTTGTGCGAGTTACTAAATCCGGGTTAAGTCCCGAAGGCATCTGTGCGAGTTACTATAACCGGGCTATGTCCCGAAGGCATTTGAACGAGTAGCTATATCCGGTTAAACTCCGAAGGTACGTGATTCGGGAATGAATGAACTTGCTGTAAAAATTTCGGTTAATACGCTTGTGAAATCCCAACAATGAGGTATGTTTCGTATGTGCTTTGAATTAGTCGAGCCCTTACAAATAAGTATTCGCTCAGTTGATAAATGAGCTACCGGCCTTTGGCTAAGTTGATCTTTGTGTATGAATATAAGGGTTGGTAATGTGAAGTAAGTATGATATTGAGAATTTGTGCATATGAAATTATTTGTTTAGCTACATGAATGCTATACTTTGGTTGTGTCTAAATTCATGACTCAAACTTACTAAGCATTAAATGCTTACTCCGTTTCTTTGGTTCTCTATTTTATAGATTTTGGTTCTTCAGCTATCGGACTCAGGATTTTTGAAGTCGAAGTCGCCCACACTATCAAAGCTCCTTTTGGTATATTTTTGGTTGAACTTTGAAATGGCATGTATAGGACTACCCTTGTGTTGTAGGTCATGTACCTTTCGGTTTTGTGTAAATTTGGATAGCCATGCGAAAATGGCTTAAGTATACTTTGGGGCATGGTATTATAATCATTGTATGTTGTTCATTAAGAGGTATGGAAATGTTTGGAAACGATTAGCCATTGGGATGGTTAATCATGATCATATTTTGTGCTATTTATGTTAAAGGGCTAGTTGAATCATGGAAACTATGAAATAGGTAAAGCCTACCTTAAAGACAGATGCTGATAGCTGCAGTGACGTGGATGTGAAAAATCACTAAAAATAGTAGGAATGGAATTAAATAGTGAATAAATTATGTAAACGAACCTTGACGAGTCTATTTTCATTGGAAAATAACGAAATGATCATATGAACAGTATGTTAAGAGATATTTAAGTTTTCGTGAGACAGGGCCAGAACGGTTTCTGGAGTCATTGTTCCGACTTTGGAAATTCATTATAAATTGACCAGAGATAATTAGAAGCCATGCCATATATGTAAAGATTCCTTTTCGAGTCTAGTTTCTGTAGAAACAAACGACATCAGTATTGAAGCCCTGTACAGGGATATATCCAAGTCATAATGCGCAAAGGTCAGTGTAGTCGATCCCTGTAACATGGGGGAATTGAACTAATAAACTGTACTAATTGACCCGACCAAAAATTCTAGAAAAAAATTTGTAGATGCATATATGAGTCTAGTTTCAGGGAAAAATCACAAAACTGATTTTCGAGTTGTGGAACTCAAGATATGATTTTTAAGGTGACAGTGACACAGTTAGCCGGCTGTCTGGAAATTTTTAAAATGAACTGTGCAAGTAAGTGGATTAAGCCCGTTAACCCCTCGTGTCCGACTCCGGCAACGGTCTCGGGTACGGGGTGTTACAGAAACTTCCACTAAGTAAGCTTTTATCATAAAAAGTTCCATACATTTGCCTTTAGTGGCTAGGTAATCCTTCCACTATTTACAGTTTGCTTTGAAGTGTCACTTCTTGCAGTAGAAGAAACACTTAGACTTCAATAAGTCTTTAGGCTTCTTGGTTCTTTTCCTTTCCACTTGAGGTGGTCTAGAGAACTTAACCTTGTTTCTCTTAGTGTGTTTTCCATTCCCTTTAGAGGAAGAAGCAATGGCTAAATTAGCTTCTACTTTTCGAATTGGTTGATTGACATTCAAAATCAACTTATAGGATTGTAATTCCTTCATAAGTTGTGTAAGCATCATATTCTTATTCCCAAGGTCGTATACGACCTAAAAGCTTGAAAAATCCTTGGACAAATTTTCGAGCACCATCTCTATTTGTGTGTTCTAGTCCAGACTGGCCTCATTATCTGCAACCTTGACAAAGTATCCCATAAGAGTGATCATATGGTTTTTGATTAGAGTGTTGGGCTTTTGCTGGACATTCATCAAACTAATAATAGTCGAATGTCAAGCCAAGGCAGCTTGGGCACCAAACATGTCTTTTAGTTTTTCTAGAATTGTTTTGGCAATCTTACAACTCTCCAGTTGCTTATAAAGGGTGATAGTCACACTTGCTAACATATAACAATGACCTATGTTATCAGACTTGTAACAGCCCGTTTTTAGTAAAATAAGAATAGTGGTTTCGGGACCACAAACTTGAATTAGAAAGAAAATTTATTTTAATATTATTACATGGTCTGTATTATGATAGGAATATTATATGAAAATTTTGATAAGAAAATTTTACTAATTACATGTTTAATTATGGAAATGACCAAATTGCATAAAATGCAAAAGTTGAGTTCTAGTAGCTATAAGTATCAAATAGCTATGGAATTCAAAAACTGAGGTCCTTATTGGCAATTAGACTGTTAAGAGAAGTTAGTAGATATTTTTAATGATTCATCCATGGAAAAATAAGAAAAAAAAAGGATGAAATTGGAAAGTAAAATATGAAAAGATGATAAATAAATAAAATAAGAAAATATCATCTTTTATATCATCTTTCCTAAATAAAATCCATAGAAACCCTAGTCATGGAGAATTAAAGAAAGAGAAAACTTATTTGGCTAAATTAGGTAAGTATTCAAGTCCCGTTTTTAGTAATTTTCATATTTCTGAGATCATAATAGCTTAATTTAGTTATCTCGGAGATTAATTTACAGAGTTATCAAGGTACTAGGGTTTTGCTAGGGATGAATATGCATGAATTATGAAATTGATGATAGAAAATGAAAGGTTGTTAATAGATAAACAACTTTTGTAAAGTGAATTTTGATGAAATTGTGATTTAGGGACTAAATTGTAAAGATGTAAAACTCATGGAAAATTTTTTATTTTTATGAAATACATAGGCTGTAAATATTATAATGTAAAAATTATCTAGGCTTGGAATAAGGATTAAATTGCATCAATTTCATTTTCCAAGCCTAGGGACGAAATTGGAATTAATAAAAAGTATGGGGGCAAAATGATACTTTTGCCTAAGATGTAAATTGGGTTGAGTTGAATATGAAATGTAATAAATTAATGATTAAATTCATTTATATAGATCCGGAAAGACCAAATACAGAATTGGATCGAGGAAAACAAAAAGTATTGGATTAGTAGATTTTTGTATACAACAAGTATCGAGGTAAGTTTGTGTTACTAAATTGTGTACATTTATATGTTTAAATTAAATGTCGTATATATACGAATTGTGTAATTTTCATGTATATGAAATTAATTGAATATCCAATAATGCTTGATAAGTGTTAAATTCAGTTTGAACAAATGAAAAATCGATGGATACAGGTTTCCCGTATTAATTGTGGTCTTGCATATGTTGCAGACACACCATAGCTCCAAAGAGCATTCCGTATTAGCCCTCTCGAGCTTCCCCTATATGGTTCTTGCAATTTTCCCATTATAGCTCTTTGAAGTGTCCCGTTAGGTTGTGATCCTACATATATTATGGACACACCTTAGCTCTTATGAGCTTCCCGATTATATGGCTCTTAGTGAGCTTCCTGATATTGTAATAGCCCAATTTCAGTGAAATCGGAACAGTGGTTTCGAGACCATAAATTCGAGTTGAAAATAAAATTTATTTTAATTATATTACATGGTCCGTATTATGTTAGAAATTTCGTGTGAAAATTCTGATAAGAAAATTTTACTGATTATGTGTTTTATTATGGGAAGGACCAAATCGCATAAAATGCAAAAGTCGAATTCTAGTAGCTAGAAGGATTAAATAACTATGGAATTCAAAACTTGAGGTCATTATATGGTAATTAGACCATTAAAGAAAAGTATATGGATATTTTGTGGTGACTCATCCATGTAAATTTAAAAAAAGGGCAAGGACTAAATTGGAAATTAATTTAATTTAATTAATTAAAAGATGGTAAAAGAAATATCATCTTATTTTTATGTCATTTTCATCCCCAAAATACATGGAAACCCTAAGAGAGAGAGAAGAAACTTTCTTGGCTTAATTGGGTAAGTTTTCTTGTCTCGTTTTAGTAATTTTGATATTTTTAAAATCGGGATAGCTTAATCTATCTATTTGGGGGATCAATTTGAAAAGTTATCAAAGTATGGAAATTATGTCATGGGTGAATATGCTGAAAATTTGAAATATATAGTAGAAAATGAAAGGTTGATGATAGATAAACAACTTTTACAAAGTGATTTTTGATGAAAACATTATTTAGGGACTAAAATGTAAAGTTGTGAAAATTGAAGAAAAATTTTGAAATTTTATGGAATGTATGTGCTATAAATTTTATAGTGAAATTTTGGTTATGCTTGGGGTAGGGAGTAATTGGATAAATCTCATTTTCCGAGCCTAAGGATGAAATTAGAATTTATGGAAAAGTTAGGGGCAAAATGGTAATTTTTCCTAAGATGTAAATTGGGCCTACTTGAGTGTGAAATGTGATAAATTGATGAATAAATTCATCTATATATATCCGGATAAGACAAATTCAAAGCTAGATCGAAGAAAAGAGAAAGTTTCGGATTAGTAGATTTATATAAGCGAACAAGTGTTGAGGTAAGTTCGTGTAACTTAATTAAGCATGTAATTATGATAATTGAATGTTGTGTTGTAGGGAATATGTTTTATATTTATGTGAGTTAATTTAAATGTTTAAACATAAGAAATGGTTACATACTTAAGATTGTTCAAAAAGGGTTAAATTTCGTTTGAATATTGGATTTCGATAGATAAACGAAATTTCCCTACTGAATGAGGTCATGCATTGTTGCCGATAGGATTTAGCCTGGACTGGTAATCCTGATATAATCCCTCTCGAGTATATATAACAATTAGGATTTAGCTTGGACTGTGTGACAGCCTTAAAACGACCCTAGTCGAAATGTGGTTTCGGGACCACAAAACCAAGGCATAAAAATAATTTAATATTTATTTTATTGCCTATAATGTGTGTTAACTCATGTGTGATATTTTTTATGCTTTGATTTAGAATTATAGATGTGAATTTCACTAGAAAGGACCTAGTAATAAACTTTGAAAGTATGAGGGGAAATGTGTGATGACTAATTAAAGGATGCATGCAAAACAATGGACTTGCATGTCAAATTTCCCCCCCCATAGCTAGTGGCCGGCCATGACAAGGATTTATGGGCAAAAATCATGTCATGAAACATGTTTGGTAAATGGGTTATGATGGAAAGAATAAAATAAGGGGTATGGAATAAACAATTAATGTTAGTAGATGAGAAAAAAAAAAAAAGTGTCCATCTTCCTCCATAGCTTGGCGAATGTCCTAAAGGAAGAAAGAAAAATTTTGTTCATCTCTTTTCACTCTCTTGTTGGCGAAAATACTAAGGTTAAGGAAGGAGTTTTGCTTCATACTTGGTTTGGAAGAGGATTAGGAAGAGGTTGGCTAAACTTGCATCAAGATAAGGTATGTTTGAGGTTCATGCATGTTTTTAGTTGCTAGCTTAATGTTCTTGTTAGCCCATGGTTCAAATCCTTGTTATGTCATGGGAATGAAATTCGGCCAAAGTGAATGTGGTGTTAATGCCATTGCATGTTAAATAACAAGCTTGAAAGTGATACATGTGATGGAGGATTGAAGATTCTTAGATTTTCTTTTAGCATTTTTTTGAATGAGATACTAAGTTCTTTGTTTCACCATGACCAAATTGAAATGGTGTGGTGTTGTGGTATTCGCCATGATATATCCATAAGTATAATTCATGCATGTTGCATGGTAAGTAAGATTTAAGCTTTGGAAATGTGTATATATTTGGATATAAGCCACTTGAGAATTCGCCCTTGCACCTACATGAATATATGTTTGCACATGATGGATTGGTATGACATATATACTAATTCAAAGTGTATATTTGCTTGTGATGATGTGTTGATTATGAAGTAAATAAGAGATGTGCAATGAATTACGATATGTAATGTGTTAGTAGTAAAATGTATGCTGTTTTTTTGTGTGGTATTAAGTGTATATTCGGCCACATGAGGGGTAATTAGTGTGCATGCATTCGGTTTGAGGCAAGCATATTGATGCCTATTCTTGGCTTAGAAAATTGGCTAAGAGGAATATTAACTAATGTGTTGAGTTCGATTTATGATTTCGTACATATACAACTTTGATGCCTAATGTATATAAGGGCCAAGTACTTTGAACTTCACGTTGATGTTTGAATGTATTGAATTGCTTGTTGTGATGTAAAAATGTGCATGACCATTGTGTATTTGAGCTAAAGGATGGCCATATGACCATTTACACTCCTTGTCATATTCGCCATAAGCTATCATGATGAGATTTTAATAAGTTAAATTTGTGTAAATTAGCTCAAGAGCAAAGGGAGCTAAATCCGATAAAGGGAAGGAAAAAGTAGTTGAATAGCCGTCGAAATCGCTCGACAACATCCAAGGTAAGTCTTCGAGTGATGACCCTACTTGAATTATATCAAAATTATGCTCCTTGTTTGTGTGGCCATTGAGCCGAAATAGTAAAGGTTGATAGATATTTTGTGTTAGAGCTTTAGTAACGAAAATGAACTATGGACGTGTCTTGAATATTGATATATATGTAAGTGAACATTGGAAATATATCCGGGCTAAGACCGAAGGCATTCGTAATGCGAGTTGATATATCCGGGCTAAGACCGAAGGCATTCGTGCGAGTTGATATATCCGGGCTAAGACCAAGGCATTCGTGCGAGTTGATATATCCGGCTAAGACCAAGGCATTCGATGCGAGTTGATATATCCGGCTAAGACCAAGGCCTTTGTGCAAGTCACCAAATCCGGGTTATGACCAAGGCAATCGTATGAAGTCGCTATATCCGGTTAAATCCCAAAGTATGTGATTCGAAGTGAGCAATCTTGCTGTGAAAATTTCAGCTTATACACTTGTGAAAATTCCAGCAATGAGGTATGTTTGTATGTGCTTGTACTAATTGAATTCTTACAAGTAAGTATCGCTAAGTTGATAAACGAGCTAGGCCTTGGGCTAAGTTGTTCTTTTGTGTATGAACATAAGGGTCGGTGATGTGAAATAAGTATGAGTATGGGAATGTGAATTAGTAAAGTGGTTTAATTAGCCATGTGAATAAAATACCTTAGTCAAAGCTGATTTCATTGCTTGAGACTTACTAAGCATTAAAATGCTTACCCGTTGCTTTGGCTCTCTGTTTTATAGGTTTATTTCGTTAGCTGTCGGATTCGGGATCAAAGAAGTCAAGTCATCCACACTATCGAAGCCCCATTTTGGTACAAATTTTGGTTGAACTTTGAAATGGCATGTATAGGACCATCCTTTGTTGAAGGTCATGTACCTTAGGTTTGTGTAAACTTGGATAGCCATGCGAAAATGGCTATATATCGTTTTAGCATAGAACTATAATCGTTTGTATGTTGACCCTTATGAGGTATGGAATTATTTTGAAACGATTAGCCATTGGAATGGTTAATCATGATCACGCTTTGTGCTATGTATGTAAAAAGGGCCAATTGAATCATGGAAAGTATGAAATAGGTAAAGCCTACTAAAGGCGATCTGACAGCAGCAGTGACGTGGATGTGAAAATCACTAAAAATAGTAGGAATGGTATTAAATAGCAAATAAATTATGTAAGTGTACCTTGATGAATCTACTTTCATATGGAAGAAACGAAATGGTCATATGAGTTATAAGTTAACAGATTTTAAAGTTCTTGTGAAATAGGGCCAGAACGGTTTCTGGATCCCTGTTCCAACTTTGGAAAATCATTGTAAATTAACCAGAGATAATTAGGAGTCATTCCATATATGTGTAGATTCCTCTCTGAGTCTAGTTTCTATAGAAACAAACGGCATTAGTATTGAAGCCCTGTACAGGAGATATCCAATTCGTAACGCACAAAGGTCAGTGTAGTCGATCCCTACAACAGGCGAGACTTTAACTAATAAACTGTACTAATTGGCTCGCCAAAATTCTAGAAAAAATATGTAGATGGACATATGAGTCTAGTTTCAGGAAAAATTTACGGAACTGATTTTCGAGTTGTAAAACTCAAGTTATGAATTTTGGAGCGACTAGTACTCAGATTGGCAGCTTGTCTGAAAATTGTCAATAAGTGGGTTGAAGTCTGTTAACACCTCGCGTTCGACTCGTGACGGTCTCGGGTTCGGGTGTTACAATTTTATTGGTATCGAGCTACGGTTTAGTCGATTCTAGGACTACCGTAATGCGTTTGGGGTCTAGCTATACATGCCATTTTATGTGATTATATGATAGTGTGGTGATTTCGACGTTTGAACTTGTGTTTATTTATAGTAATGGATCCGATCCCAACCGAGCGATAGCGATGATGTGGAGAGTGTGGCGCTGCTCCCGCACAAGGGACAGCGCCGGCGGACTCTCAACCTGTTGCTAGCAATCCGAATGACGAGGCTAGACAAGCCTTTTATAGCGTGATGAATGATTGGTTCAACCAATACATTCGAACTAATACTACTGTTCCACAACCTCCATTCCCAACAAACACACCCAAGACCTACAATGCCTCCGTAATTGACCAAATAAGGTCGAATAAGCCCCGATTGATAGAATCCAAAACATGGGGCTACTGAATTTAAAGCTACGGATAGTGATGATGCCGAGCAAGTCGAATTTTGGTTGGACAACACGATCCGTACTCGATGAGCTATCTTGTACACCGATGAATGCCTAAAGTGTACCATCTCCTTGCTACGTGATTACGCCTACTATTGGTGGAGTACTCGACTTGTTGTGCCCATGAACAAGTAACTTGGGAGTTCTTCCAAACCGAGTTTGGAAAAAGTATATCATCGAGATTTATGGACCAAAAACGAAAGGAATTTCTCGAACTTAAACAAGGCTCCATGTCGGTTATCGACTATGAACGAAAATTCGTGAGGCTTAGCCAGACGCTGCGAGAATGCATTTCTTGAGTCGTGATGTGTAAACGCTCAAGATGGACTGAATGATGAGATAAAGTCTGTATGTTGGCATTTTGGAAATCGAGAGTTTGTGACTCTCGTCGAGCGAGCGTGCAAAGCCGAGGAGTTTAGTATGGAGAAAAGAAAGCGGAAGCGGAGCAAGGGAGTTTCAGAAGAGGTATTCGGGAAGCCCTTCCAACAAATCATCAAAGAAACTTAGAGATGGCTTAGGCCGATCTAGAGACACTTCGGGCTTTTCTAGACGAGATCGCGATCGACCCCGTGACCACACGAATCACTTGATCGCGCAGAGTGGGAATGATCGACGAGAGAGGACGGAGTGCCGATTGTGGCAAATGGCATTTTGAAGTCTGTAGATTCCGTGACCGCTCTGTTACAAGTGTGGATCAGTTGACCACTTCATTAAAGATTGCCCGAGGTTGTCGAGAGCAGAATGTAGATCGGAGTGGGAAACCGGGTACTACCACCGCCGAGGTAGACCATCGGAAATACGGGCAAGGCTAGTGGTGGTCGAGAGGATCTAGAGATGTTGCGACCAGATCCGAGGCTCGCGCTCCAGCTAGGACTTATGCTATCGGCAGACGCGAGGATGCCTCCTCGCCGGATGTTATTACTGGTACTTTTACTCTCTTTGATACTAATGTGATTGCTTTGATTGACCTGGTTCTACTCATTCTTATATATGCGAAACCTTAGCATCCAAAGAAGACTTTGCCTATTGAGTCTCTCGAGTTCGTAATTCGGTGTCAAATCCTTTGGGTCGTTATGTCTTTGGTCGACAAAGTGTGTAAGAAATGCCCCTAGTAATTCGAGGTATTGTTTTCCGCGGACTTGATGCTTTTGCCGTTCGATGAATTTGATGTTATTCTTGGGTTGGATTGGTTGACCGTGCATGATGCGGTTGTGAATTGCAAAAGCAAGACTATTGATTTGAGATGCGCAAACAACGAGATGATCCGAGTTGAGTCTACGAACTTGAAGGGGTTGCCGGTGTAATATCATCAATGTTGGCCCGAAATATGTAAGAAAAGGGTGTGAAGCATACCTTGCGTATGTACTTGATGATAAGGAGTTAGGAATAGAACCCAAATCATGCGGTGGTTTGTGAATACCGGACGTTTTCCGAAGAATTGCCGGGTTTGCCACTGTTCGGGAGATAGAGTTTGGCATTGAGCTTGTACACAGGACCACACCGATTTCGATAGCTCCATATCGTATGGCACCAACGGAATTAAAGGAGTTGAAAGCTCGGTTGCAAGAGTTGATGGATAGAGGTTTTGCTCGCCGAAGTTTTTCACCTTGGGGTGCACCGGTGTTGTTTGTGAAAAGAAGGACGGAACCATGAGGTTGTGCATCGACTATCGTCGACTTAATAAAGTGACAATAAAGAACAAGTATCCGTTACCACGTATCGATGATTTGTTCGATCAAGCGAAGGAGCCTCGGTGTTCTCAAAAATAGATTTGAGATCGGGCTATTATCGCCATGTAATCCGAGATTCGGACATACCCAAAACCGCCTTGAGCGAGATATGGTCACTACGAGTTCTTAGTGATGCCGTTTGGGCTCACTAATGCCCCCGCGGTATTTATGGATTTGATGAATCGGATCTTCAGATCATATTTGGATCGGTTCGTAGTTGTGTTCATCGACGACATCTTGGTCTATTCAAGAGATGAGACCGAACATGCGAGCACCCGAGATTAGTGTTGCAAATTTTACGGGATAAGCGGTTATATGCTAAGTTTAGCAAGTGTGAGTTCGGTTAGAGAGGTTAGCTTCTTGGGTCACGTGGTATCGCGATCGGTATTCGAGTCGACCAAGCAAAATTTCAGCCATACTTAGCTGAAACCTCCAAGAAATATTCCGAGGTTCGAGCTTTTTGGGACTTGCGGTTACTACCGACGGTTTGTAAAAGGATTCTCGATGATAGCCACACCCATGACGTAAACCGCTTGAAAGATGTCAAGTTTGAATGGACGGAAAAGTGTCGAAAAGTTTTGACCAATTGAAAACTCATTTGACGGAAGCTCGAAGACTAGTACAGCCGAATCGGCAAAGAGTTTGTCATCTATAGTGACGCCTCCCTACTTGGGTTAGGTTGCGTATTGATGCAAGAAGGTCGAGTTGTGGCCTATGCGTCGAGACAATTAAAGCCACATGAGAAAAATTATCCGACCCATGATCTCGAATTGGCTGCCATCGTATTCGCCTTAAAGATATGGCGACATTACTTATTTGGTGAGAAGTGCCATGTGTATTCGGATCACAAAAGTCTCAAATATTTGATGACTCAAAGAGACTTAAATCTGCGACAAAGACGTTGGCTCGAGCTGTTAAAGGATTATGAGCTGGTCATTGACTATCACCCGGGAAAGGCTAATGTGGTTGCGGATGCCTTAAGCCGGAAATCACTGTTTGCTTTACGAGCGATGAATGTACACTTGTCTATCCTACCCGACAATGTGTTAGTAGCCGAATTAACAGCCAAACCATTGTTGACTCATCAAATTCGTGAAGCTCAGAAAGTTGATGAGGAGTTGCGTGCAAAACGGGCTGAGTGTGTTCTGAACAAGGAATCGGAGTTTCAAATTGATGATGACGATTGTTTGAGGTTCAGAAGTCGTTTGTGTGTTCCAAAGAATTCGGAACTTATTTCGATAATTCGAACGAAGCTCATCGAGCGAATGGCAATCCACCGGGAGTACGAAGATGTACAATGAGTTGAAACGTCGGTTTTGGTGGCATGGTATGAAACGAGACATCTCCGACTTTGTTGCAAGATGTTTAATATGTCAACAAGTGAAAGCGGAGCATCAAGTGCCTTCAGGGTTACTTCAGCCGATCACGATACCCGAGTGGAAATGGGATCGAGTCACAATGGACTTTGTGTCCGGACCGCCGTTGTCGACAAGTAAGAAGGATGCAATTTGGGTTATTATTGATAGACCGACTAAGTCGGCTCACTTTATCCCCGTGCGTATGGATTTTCATTGGATAAACTAGCTGAATTGTACGTTTCTCAGTTGTGAGATTACACGGGTACCGATTTACATTGTGTCGGATAGAGATCCGAGGTTCACCTCGCGATTTTGGAAGAAATTACAAGAAGCATTGGGCACCAAGTTGCATTTCAAGACCGCCTTTCACCCCCAAACCGATGGTCAATCCGAGCGATAATTGAGATACTTGAGGATATGTTGAGATGTTGCATCCTCGAGTTCGATGGTTCGTGGGAACGGTACCTACCTTTGATTGAATTCGCACAACAATAGTTTTCAATCAAGTATTAAGATGGCGCCTTACGAGGCTTTGTGCGGGCGTAAATGCCGTACACCATTGTTTTGGACCGAGCTCGGTGAGAACAAAATTTTTGGAGTGGATTTGATTAAAGATGCTGAACAGAAAGTAAAAGTAATCCGTGAAAATCTGAAGATAGCCTCCGATCGTCAGAAATCGTATGCGGATCTGAAACGAAAGGACATTGAGTATCAGGTGGGAGATAAAGTGTTTCTTAAAGTTTCGCCGTGGAAAAAGATACTCAGATTCGGCCGTAAGGGCAAGTTGAGCCCGAGATTCATTGGGCGTCATTGAAATCTCCGAACGAGTTGGCCCGATATGTATCGTTTGATCTTGCCCCCTGAACTTGAAAAGATTCACAACGTCTTCCATGTTTCAATGCTTCGACGCTATAGATCTGATCCGTCGCACGTAATTAGTCCATCAGAGGTTGAAATTCAAGCCGATATGAGATATGAAGAAGAACCGATTCGTATCCTAGCTCGTGAAATGAAAGAGTTGCGAAACAAAAGGGTTCCGCTAGTGAAAGTGTTATGGCTCAAACACGGATAGAAGAAGCTACTTGGGAACCCGAGAACTCTATGAAAGAGCAATATCCAAACCTATTTACGGTAAGATTTTCGGGACGAAAATTTCTAAAGTGGGGAGAGTTGTGACAGCCTTAAAAACGACCCTAGTCGAAATGTGGTTTCGGGACCACAAAACCAAGGCATAAAAATAATTTAATATTTATTTTATTGCCTATAATGTGTGTTAACTCATGTGTGATATTTTTATGCTTTGATTTAGAATTATAGATGTGAATTTCACTAGAAAGGACCTAGTAATAAACTTTGAAAGTATGAGGGAAATGTGTGATGACTAATTAAAGGATGCATGCAAAACAATGGACTTGCATGTCAAATTTCCCCCATAGCTAGTGGCGGCCATGACAAGGATTTATGGGCAAAAATCATGTCATGAAACATGTTTGGTAAATGGGTTATGATGGAAAGAATAAAATAAGGGTATGGAATAAACAATTAATGTTAGTAGATGAGAAAAAAAAAAAGTGTCCATCTTCCTCCATAGCTTGGCGAATGTCCTAAAGGAAGAAAGAAAAATTTTGTTCATCTCTTTTCACTCTCTTGTTGGCGAAAATACTAAGGTTAAGGAAGGAGATTTGCTTCATACTTGGTTTGGAAGAGGATTAGGAAGAGGTTGGCTAAACTTGCATCAAGATTAAGGTATGTTTGAGGTTCATGCATGTTTTTAGTTGCTAGCTTAATGTTCTTGTTAGCCCATGGTTCAAATCCTTGTTATGTCATGGGAATGAAATTCGCCAAAGTGAATGTGGTGTTAATGCCATTGCATGTTAAATAACAAGCTTGAAAGTGATACATGTGATGGAGGATTGAAGATTCTTAGATTTTCTTTTAGCATTTTTTTGAATGAGATACTAAGTTCTTTGTTTCACCATGACCAAATTGAAATGGTGTGGTGTTGTGGTATTCGCCATGATATATCCATAAGTATAATTCATGCATGTTGCATGGTAAGTAAGATTTAAGCTTTGGAAATGTGTATATATTTGGATATAAGCCACTTGAGAATTCGCCCTTGCACCTACATGAATATATGTTTGCACATGATGGATTGGTATGACATATATACTAATTCAAAGTGTATATTTGCTTGTGATGATGTGTTGATTATGAAGTAAATAAGAGATGTGCAATGAATTACGATATGTAATGTGTTAGTAGTAAAATGTATGCTGTTTTTTTGTGTGGTATTAAGTGTATATTCGCCACATGAGGGGTAATTAGTGTGCATGCATTCGGTTTGAGGCAAGCATATTGATGCCTATTCTTGGCTTAGAAAATTGGCTAAGAGGAATATTAACTAATGTGTTGAGTTCGATTTATGATTTCGTACATATACAACTTTGATGCCTAATGTATATAAGGGCCAAGTACTTTGAACTTCACGTTGATGTTTGAATGTATTGAATTGCTTGTTGTGATGTAAAAATGTGCATGACCATTGTGTATTTGAGCTAAAGGATGGCCATATGACCATTTACACTCCTTGTCATATTCGCCATAAGCTATCATGATGAGATTTTAATAAGTTAAATTTGTGTAAATTAGCTCAAGAGCAAAGGGAGCTAAATCCGATAAAGGGAAGGAAAAAGTAGTTGAATAGCCGTCGAAATCGCTCGACAACATCCAAGGTAAGTCTTGAGTGAGGACCCTACTTGAATTATATCAAAATTATGCTCCTTGTTTGTGTGGCCATTGAGCCGAAATAGTAAAGGTTGATAGATATTTTGTGTTAGAGCTTTAGTAACGAAAATGAACTATGGACGTGTCTTGAATATTGATATATATGTAAGTGAACATTGGAAATATATCCGGCTAAGACCAAGGCATTAAATGCGAGTTGATATATCGGGCTAAGACCGAAGGCATTCGTGCGAGTTGATATATCCGGGCTAAGACCAAGGCATTCGTGCGAGTTGATATATCCGGCTAAGACCAAGGCATTCGTATGCGAGTTGATATATCCGGCTAAGACCAAGGCCTTTGTGCAAGTCACCAAATCCGGGTTATGACCAAGGCAATCGTCTTGAGTCGCTATATCCGGTTAAATCCGAAAGTATGTGATTCGAAGTGAGCAATCTTGCTGTGAAAATTTCAGCTTATACACTTGTGAAAATTCCAGCAATGAGGTATGTTTGTATGTGCTTGTACTAATTGAATTCTTACAAGTAAGTATGCGCTAAGTTGATAAACGAGCTACCGGCCTTGGGCTAAGTTGTTCTTTTGTGTATGAACATAAGGGTCGGTGATGTGAAATAAGTATGAGTATGGGAATGTGAATTAGTAAAGTGGTTTAATTAGCCATGTGAATAAAATACCTTAGTCAAAGCTGATTTCATTGCTTGAGACTTACTAAGCATTAAAATGCTTACCCGTTGCTTTGGCTCTCTGTTTTATAGGTTTCGCTCGTTAGCTGTCGGATTCGGGATCAAAGAAGTCAAGTCATCCACACTATCGAAGCCCCATTTTGGTACAAATTTTGGTTGAACTTTGAAATGGCATGTATAGGACCATCCTTTGTTGAAGGTCATGTACCTTCCGGTTTGTGTAAACTTGGATAGCCATGAAAATGGCTTATATCGTTTTAGCATAGAACTATAATCGTTTGTATGTTGACCCTTATGAGGTATGGAATTATTTTGAAACGATTAGCCATTGGAATGGTTAATCATGATCACGCTTTGTGCTATGTATGTAAAAAGGGCCAATTGAATCATGGAAAGTATGAAATAGGTAAAGCCTACTAAAGGCAGATGCTGACAGCAGCAGTGACGTGGATGTGAAAAATCACTAAAAATAGTAGGAATGGTATTAAATAGCAAATAAATTATGTAAGTGTACCTTGATGAATCTACTTTCATATGGAAGAAACGAAATGGTCATATGAGTTATAAGTTAACAGATTTTAAAGTTCTTGTGAAATAGGGCCAGAACGGTTTCTGGATCCCCTGTTCCAACTTTGGAAAATCATTGTAAATTAACCAGAGATAATTAGGAGTCATTCCATATATGTGTAGATTCCTCTCTGAGTCTAGTTTCTATAGAAACAAACGGCATTAGTATTGAAGCCCTGTACAGGAGATATCCAATTCGTAACGCACAAAGGTCAGTGTAGTCGATCCCTACAACAGGTGAGACTTTAACTAATAAACTGTACTAATTGGCTCGACCAAAATTCTAGAAAAAATATGTAGATGGACATATGAGTCTAGTTTCAGGAAAATTTACGGAACTGATTTTCGAGTTGTAAAACTCAAGTTATGAATTTTGGAGCGACTAGTACTCAGATTGGCAGCTTGTCTGAAAATTGTCAATAAGTGGGTTGAAGTCTGTTAACACCTCGCGTTCGACTCCGGCGACGGTCTCGGGTTCGGGGTGTTACAGACTGTAATCCTAATTAAGCTCTTCTGAGCATATATTACAAAAAGGATTTAGCCTGGACTAGTAATCCTGTTACATGTTATGAGGCTCGAGAGTGTGCTTTCTGATTTAGTGTCCAAATGGGTACTTTTGAATATGAATTAGCAGGTTATTAAATTGTACACCTTGAGTGTACTATTTGAATATCCATCAGAATTTCAATGATTCAACAGATAAAATACTTGACATGATATGAGAATTATAAGGCGAAATGAATGATGTCTTGAAAGAATATAGTATGATGAGCTCATCTATGCTTACTTGATGCTTATGTGAACATTTATGTATCTAACTTGTTTGATTGAGTGTCTGTGTATAGGTAAATTTTCCAAATTCATGAAAAAGAATGTTATTGAATGCTTAATGTTAATAAATGTAAATTGGTAAGTTTTAATTCCTGTTATACGAACTTACTAAGCATGTAATGCTTATTTAGTTTTATTTTCCTTGTTTTATAATGCTCAGAAGCTCTCGAAGGTTGGAGATCAGTTGGAGCATCATTACACTATCCACTAGCTTATTTTGGATATATATAGTAAAAATCATTTTGATATAATTGCATGTATAGGATACTTGGCAATTAGTGGCTTGAAAATGATGTTTGTAACCTAGCCATTGGAATGGCTAGTAATGGTTTATTTTGGTATTATAAAGTAGGTTATTATAATAAACACATATGTGCTATGTTAGGTGTATGTGGTCAAAGGATGTTAATACCTAGACTAAACTAAGGTAATGATGATATACCGTGTTAAGTGATAGAATTAACTTGATTAAAATGCTTGGATTGGTTGAAATATGAATGTCAATTTTGGTGTATGTTATTGGCAAAGTTTTGGGTGAGAAATAAAGCTAGAAATGGTTTTATTTTGTCCACACGGGCAGAGACACGAGCATGTGTCTTTGCCATGTGTGCGACACGACTTGGAACACGGGCGTGTGTTCTGGCTGTGTGAAACCTGTACCGAATTTCAAAGAAAACAATTAACCATACGGCCTAGCACACGGGCGTGTGGCTGGCCGTGTGGCATAAGTTAGAGAGTTACACGACGTCGAACACGGCCTGCAGCAAGAGCTTGTCCTAGGACACACGGGCGTATCCCTTGGACCACACGGGCGTGTGAGCCCTGCATCTTGGAAAATTTTTGAAATTTCACGAAAATTTTTTAGAGATCTCAATTAAGTCCCAATTTGATTATAAAGCTCATATAGGGCCTCGAGGGTCTACTTAAGGATATTATGAATAATTTCGGTAAATGAAAAGAACTCGCCATGAATTATCTGTAAATGTTCTAGAAACTCTGGTAATGCTCTGTAACACTATTCCGACGACAGTTGCAAGTTAGGGGTGTTACAGATATGGCTCACTTGTACTTTCGGATATATTGCTACACGGAGCTTCCCATTGATAGCTCTTCGGAGGTACCTATTATTGGCTCATATGAGTTTCCCGATTATGACTCTCAAGAGCTTCCTATTATACAGCTTGGTTAAGCTTCCCGTTACATGGCTCACATGAGCTTCCTGTTAAATGCTCGAGTAAGTGTTTCCTAATTATGTGTTTTAATAAGCACCCCCTAATATAAATTAACGGATCACTGTTTGGTAAACCTTGAGTGTACAACCTGAGTATCCATTGATATTTCAATAATTTAACGGACAAAATTGTTGATGTGAGAAAAATATGAGATTTGAATGAATGATATCTCAAATATCCCTAAAATACCTGGAAATTGTTGCATGATGAGCTCATCTTTGATTTCATGATAATCATGTGAATTTTATGAATAACTTGTTTGGTGAAAGCATATGTTTAGGCAATTGGCCAAAATGTTTTGGATGCATGTATGTATACTTACATTGAATAAACATGATTGGTAAGTTAAATTCTTGTTATACGAACTTACTAAGCATTAAATGCTTACTCTATTTATTTTATATGTTTTATAGTACCTGGAAGCTCGTAAAGGTTGGAACGAGTTGGAGCAGGACCACACTATCCTTCAATTCAGTTTGGTATAATTAGCAAAACTACGTTTGGTATAATGGCATTTATAGGCTAAGTTAGACCAAATAATGAAATGTTGTGGTTGTAAATAGCAAATAGAATGGCTATTGATGACATATTTTGTATATATATATATATGAGATTGTATTATGTTGATATGAGTATGCATGAAGTGGTATAATATGTACAAGTATATTTAAATGAATGTTTGATCAAAATGGTAAGATGGATACTTGAATATATGTAGTAGTATATCATACATAAGATTTGTTTTGGTTTGGTTTTAATGTCTTGGATTGGTTTTTGTATGTGTGTTGGAACATTTATGCAGGTGGAAGACAAGTTTGGGTGAGAAATAAGGCTTAGAAATAACCTTATTTTGTCTACACGGGGCAGAGACACGAGCGTGTGTCTCAGCCAAGTGTGACACACAGTCATGCACATGAGCGTGTGGCTTGGCTGTGTGTCCCCTCCATTTTAAAAATTGTGAAACAGAATGTTCAGAATTGGTCACACGGGCCGAGACATGGACGTGTGTCTCAACCGTGTGAGACACACGAGCGTGTGTCTTGGCCGTGTAAAACCTGCACTTAATTTTCAAAAATTAAATTTACCACTCGGCGTGTGACCCAAGTCAGTGAGTTACACGGGTATGGACATGGGCTGGAACACGGTCGTGTGTCTCACATTGAATGCCCATACAGCCTGAGACATGGGCGTGTGTCCCCTGCACCTAAGAAAAATTTTTAAATTTTGTGAAAATTTTGAGTTTCGATTTAGTCTCGACTTGTTTCTAAAGCACAAATTGGGTCTCGAGAGCCCATTCAAAGGATATTATGATTAAATATGATTGGTTTTTACATGAACAGTAATTGACATGAATTAATAAAAATTGTTTTGTAAACTCTAGTAATGCTCTTTAACCCTGTTTCAGTGACGAATATGGGTTAAGGGTGTTACATTTATTGGTATCAGAGTTAAGGTTTAGCCGATTCTTAGACTAACGTAGCAAGTACGAGTTTAGCTATACATGCCTATATAATTTGTGATAGTTTGACATCTCCTGACCATTTTAAAAATGTTTTTCATATAGTAATGTCATCTAACCTAGCTAGAGCTAAATCCGAGGAAGCTGAGAGCAATGCTCAAGCTTCAGTTTAAAGAGTTGCATCTAGTAGTAGTAAAAGGCTAGTATATGAGGGTCGTGGTGAGGAGGCAAAAGAAGCCCTCTTTCAAATGATGAATGAATGGTTCACTGAATATTTGAGAACAAATCCCACTGTACAACAACCTCCCCCTCCTGCTCCTCAACCAGTTCCTGATGTGTCACAAGGTACTGAGCTAGTTACATCTGGTAAGCCTCTAGTAGATAAAATTCGTAAATATGGGGCAGAAGAATTTAGGGCTACTGCTAATGATGATCTGGAAAGAGAAATTCTGGCTAGAAAATACCATCAGGGTTTTGGATGAATTATCTTGCACCCCAACTAAATGTTTAAAATGTGTTGTATCTTTGCTAAAAGACTCAGCCTATCAGTGGTGGAATACCTTGATTTCTATTGTACCAAGGGAAAATGTTACATAGGAATTTTTCCAAACAGAATTCAGAAGAAAGTATATCAGCCAGAGATTTCTAGATAAAAAAAAAGAAAGAATTTTTAGAGCTTAAAAAAGGGAATATGACTGTATCTTAGTATGAACGGGAATTTGTTCGGCGAAGTAAATATGCCAGAGAATGTATCCCAACTGAAGTTGCTATGTGTAAATGGTTTGAAGAGGGATTAAATGAAGACATCAAGTTGTTAGTTGGGATTTTGGAATTAAAGAATTTGTTATACTGGCCGCCGAGCACATAAAGCTGAAGAACTAAATAAAGAAAAGAAGCAAGCAGAGATGGAAGCCCGAACTTCAAGTAAAAGATTTATGGAAAAGTCACAAGCATCAGCTTCAAAGAAATCAAAGAAATATCATGATCATTCTATCACATTTACGGGGTATTCTGGTAAAGACCGAAGTATTCAATGCTCAAATTCGAGATCTCCGTCCTCATCTGTAACAAGTGTAGGAAGTGTTGGAAGTTCTAAACCAAAATGTAAACATTGTAATAAATTGCATTTCGGTGAATGTCGTATGAGAAGCGGAGCCTGCTTTAGATGTGGTTCTTTTGACCACTATCTCAGAGATTGCCCGGAAAAGCCTGGAAAAGATATTGTTCAGACTTTAACACTAAGTAATCCTGCGTCGAGAAGTAGACCACCTCGTAACCCCGGCAATGGCAATGGTAGTGAGGTGTGACTAAAGATTCAACTGTCAAATCTAAAGCACGAGCACCAGCCAGAACATATGCTATACGTGCATGTGAGGATGCTTCTGCACCTGATGTTATTACTAGTACATTTTCTCTTCTTGATACTAATATTATTGCTTTGATTGATCCTGCTTCAACACATTTATACATATGCATGAATTTAGTGTCTATTAAAAATTTATCTGTTGAGTCCACTAAGTTCGTGGCTAAAGTTTCAAATCCCCTAGGCCAGTATGTGATGGTAGATAAAGTTTGTAAAAATTGTCCGTTAATGGTACGGGGTTATTGTTTCTTGACTGATTTGATGTTATTGTCATTTGATGAATTTGATGTAATTCTGGGTATGGACTAGTTAACTCAGCATGATGCAGTGGTAAATTGTAAACATAGGTACATTGTATTAAATTTTCAGAATGGTGAATTGCTTCGTATTGAATCTGATAAACTGGATGGGTTGTCTAATGTGATATCAGCTGTGTCAGCACAGAAATATATCAAAAAATGGTATGATGTCTATCTTACATACGTGTTGGACACAAAAGTTGTAACAGCCCGATTTTGGGCCTAGTCAGAACAGTGGTTTCGGAACCACTATTCTGAGGCTGGAGAAAATTATTTTGATGTTATTTTATGTGATATAGCATGTTTATAAAGGTGCATAAAAATTTTGGTATATTAATTTTAGCGATTTCTAGTCCAATTTCGAAAAAGGACTAAATCACGTAAAGAGCAAAAGTTGTGTTTTAATGCCTAAATGTGTTAAATAGCTAGATAAATAAAATTGGGAGTCTTTAAAGATCAAATAGACCTTTAAATAAAGCAAGGCCGACCATGGAAAATAAAATTGTTGAAAAATCAAAATTAGATGAAATTTGGTCACTAATTTTGATTAGTTTTACTCTTAACAAATCAAAAAGAAAAAGCTATCAATTTTTCTCTTCTCCTCCTCCGAAATATGCAGCAAAGAAAGGGTTTTGAGAGCTGGAAAATTTCGGCAACATATTTCCCTAGTAAGTAAGTTTTTTTAATTACTTTTCTTGATAATTTTTACATTTTTGGGACCCCTATAGCATGAGCTTTCAAAAGAGGAGACTATTTTGCAAAATGATTAAGAGTCTAGGGTTTTTCAATGATAGCATATGTATTTTTTTCTGAGTTTTTATGGAATTATATGAGTCTTGCTAGTGTTATAACCAACTTTTGTGAAAGAAGTTTGCATGAAAACACCTAAAATGGGGTATTTTGCAAAGTTGTAAAACAAGTTGTAAATATGTGAAATAGTTGAAATTATGAGTTTCTATAGTTATGAAAATGGTTCATCTAGGCTTAAGGAGTAAATAAATTGAATAAAAATCAATTTACGAGCCTAGGGGCAATTTGGTAATTTTGGCAAAGTATAGGGGCAAAATTTTATGTATCATTGGACTAATTTGATTAGTATCTAGTTTTAATAAGTTAAATGTGATGTTATAGATGATGAAAAATGAGATTCGGACTTAGAACGAGGAAAAACGAGAAATTGATGTTTAGGCCTTCTTACCAATTTGGTGTCGAGGTAAGTTCATATGGTAATAATAATGCAATATCATGCTTGAATTAAAATTTTCTATTGTTATGGCATTAAGCGTATGATTTAATATATTGGAAGTTTGATGGAATATGATATTTCTTTGAAATGATTAAGTTTGTATGAAAGTAATTTATCAACTTCATTATCGTGTGCTTAATACTTGATATTGTACAAAATGTGGATGTATGCCTTTATTGGAATTTACTTGTGATGATTCAATGAAAATGTGATGATAGCTTTGTATCTCGATAATCTCGGGTGACTGAGGAATGCTTAGGATTTCGGGTACCATGACACCAAATTAAATGTGTGCTAGTATAAGACCATGTCTGGGACATGGCATCAGCACTGACATGAGACCTTGTATAAGACCATATCCGAGATATGACGACGATATGTAGATCTAGGCAAGACCATGTATGAGACATGGCTTTGGTATTCTATTTGGTGTATGATAATTCCGAACATCCTTTAGCATCCCGAGTGTTCAACGGGAAATGAAATGGATGATGTGATGAAAGCCCTAAAGAGGGCATGTTAAAGAAGGTATGATTATATACTTTATTACGAGTTGATACAGGTATGTACACTAAACTCACGAGTAATACCATGATATATAATGGTTCCAATAAGGTAAGTCATTAGGGAGTATGTACTTGAGTTATGTTACAAGTTGTACAAGTATGTATACTAAGCTTATGAGTAATGCCTTGATATGTGAAAATCTATGA
The DNA here is from genome assembly GCF_025698485.1 of Gossypium arboreum. Classification (NCBI taxonomy): domain Eukaryota; kingdom Viridiplantae; phylum Streptophyta; class Magnoliopsida; order Malvales; family Malvaceae; genus Gossypium; species Gossypium arboreum. The sequence goes on along the minus strand of NC_069077.1, from coordinate 42,228,268 downwards.
TGTATATAGTATTTGGTGAGTACTATGAAAATGGCATGATTTGGACTAAGTCTTTGATACTCGATGACATTGAGATTATGGGTCCATGCTTATGATGCATAGTTATGTCTTCTTACCATGATGGATGAAATGATGTTGTATTAATTTGGTGAACAATAATTGTGAATGAGTAAATTAGCCTTGACAGTTTTGGGCTACTGCAGTGGTGTAAATTTAAAAATAAACTAAAAATAGTGGAAAAAGAGTTAGAGGCTGAATAAAATTTGGAATTAAATTTTATTGAGTCTAGTTTCTTATAAAAGAAACCCTGTAAGCAAAAGAAATGACTTCGAAATCCCCTATTATGATTTGAGAAAATCATTACAAATTGTAAAAAAATAGTTACAAGTATTAATTTATACTTTTGTAATCCTTAATGTATCTATTTTCAATAGAAATAGACGGGAACATTATTCGAGTCTTGTGCTATGAGATAATTAAACTTTAGTGCAGAAGGGTCAGAACTGTCAGATAGTGAATTAGGGGTAACTTTGAGGAATAAATTGTACTATTTGGCTAATCCAAAAATTCTGGAAATTGTTTGGTAAAAAGGTACATGAGTCTAGTTTCAAGGAAAATTAACGTAACTTAATTTGGAGTTTTGTAGCACCATTTTATTGACTGTTGTACAAGAAGACAGCTTATCATGAACTTGAGAATAGATTGGGAACATTGATAAAAGCATGTTAATGAGTTGCTTATTGTTTTCATATGAACTTACTAAGTGTAAAGCTTACCCCTTTCTTTCCCATGTTCTCTAGTATTGCCAGGTTAGCTCGGGTTAGAGTTCATCAGAGATATTATCACACTGTCCATCTATCGCTATTGGTGTAAATGATTCCTTATGCTTCGAGTCTATGGTATGTACAGGGCTTAAATATTTGAGTATGTGATATTATGTTTTAGCCAAATGTATTGGCTTACATTAACTATTGAGGTTGTAAACCTATTTGTATTGCATGCATGTGCTATGGTCTTATGTGATGAGTTTATAATGATTATGGCATGAATGTGGTAAATATGTGAGTAAAATCTATGATATCTATTGCATGAGAAATTAACATGATCATAACATGTTTATAGATGTTTAAGTGCCCATGTATGCCTTGTTGTATGCTATTATGTAAGTATGTGTGTTATGTTATAAGGGTGAAAAAATGGCTTGGAAAATAGCCTTGTATTTGTCTACACGGGTAGACGCATGGGCGTGTGTCTAGGCCATGTGTGACACATGGTCTGCCCACATGGGCGTGAGACCCGGCCGTGTGTCCCTTGCACCTTGGAAATTCAAGTCAGAATGCATGGTAGTTAATACACGGGCAGAGACACGACCGTGTGTCTCAGCCGTGTGAAGGACACGGCCATAGGACACAGGTGTGTGCTCTATATCCACATGGGCGTGTGGAGCCTTAAAGCATGAGATTTTCCAAGTTTTTCTTAAGTTCTTGGTTTAGTCCCGAACCATCTCTAATGCATGTTTTGGGCCTCGTGAGCCCATTTAAGGGACAGTATGCATGTGAAATGAAAAGTTTTAAATTTGAACAAAATTTCATGGCCAGTTTAGTATGAAAGTGCTTGAGTTAAGCCTGTTAGCACCTCGAACCCCGTCCCGATGTCGAATACGGGAGAGGGTATTATATTTAGTGGTATCAGAGCATGGTTTAGTCAGTTTCCAGACTAACCTAGCACGTGTAAAAGTCTAGCTATACATGCCATAAGTTTGTGATAGTGTGATGTCTCCAAGCGCAAATGAGAACTATCTTGTGTAGGCAAGGTACTCTCCAACCGAGCTACACCTGATCACGTAGATAATGATGCTAAAGTATTCAGTAAAGTGCAGTTATGAAGAGTTGAAACTTGAAAAGGTACGAACAAGAATTCATGAAATGTATATGTATATATTTGTGATATGAGGAACATGGAATAGAATGTGTACATGGTATAATGAGCTTATCTATGATTGATTGATAATCCCATGGTGTACATGATTGATTTGTTCGAGTGAATAAACATGTTTAGATAACTTACTAAAAATGCAGGTAGAAAGAATGTTCATGTATACTTATTCGAATGAATATGGTTGGCAAATTCGCATAGTCTGAGTATAAGTGTTAAATTGCTTGGATTAGTTTACATGTTTGTAATGATATGTATATGATGATGTGTGAAATGAAAATACAGATTGGAATATACTTATCCATGTTTGTTGGCTCTCGTATGGTGTTATGTACATGACTGATTTAATTAAATGAATGGGATAAGTAAAGTTACTCAAAATTCATAGAGTGCATATATGAGTATACTTGTCTAAATGAGATAACTGGAAAGTTAGCGTAAAATGAATACGAATGTCAGTCTGTCTAAAATGAATGATATGATTTTGATGATGTTGCTATGATGATGAAAGTTGTGATAAGCTCTTTCATGCATGTTAGTATTCATACGATGTTACATGCCTAACTCATTTGGCCTAGTGATTATGAAAAGAAAACTTTACTCGAAATGACACAATGTGTGTGTAAGTACTTCTATTTAATGATGTGTAATCAGTATGTACATGTGATTGACATTTATGTTTAAATCTTTGAATTAAAGATGTCATAAATGTTATGATAGCATGAAAATTGAAATGAAAGATCAAATTGAGTAGAACACTGGAAATGAGTACGATCGTTTAATGATGAATTGACGAATAAGACCATGGTTGGACCATGGCAATGCATATGATATGTGCGCCAGTGTAAGACATGTCTGGGACATGCATCGACCACATTATGAGAGCCAGTGCAAGACCATGTCTGGAACATGGCATCGGCATTGAGACGAGTGCTAGTGTAAGACATGTCTGGGACATGCATCAGCCTCGGGACGTAAGCTAGTGTAAGACATGTCTAGGATATGTATCAGCTACGAGATGTGTCAGTGTAAGACCATGTTTGGGACATGGCGTTGGCACAGATATGTGTGCTAGTGTAAGACATGTCTGGGACATGCATCAACCACATCGTGAAAGCTAGTGTAAGACCATGTCTGGGACATGGCATCGGCTTGATATGTGTCAGTGTAAGACCTGTCTGGGACACGGCATCGACACAGATGGATGAGAGCTAATACAAGACCATACTTGGACTATGGCATCAAGTGAATGATATACCCAAGACCGTAAGACGTTCTCTAATTTGATAAAGGTTGGTAAGTAAAATAAGGCTAAGTGTTGAAACTTGATTAAACATTAATGATGATTAGAGTAAAAGAAATGAAAATTTGTATTGTGATAAGTTCACTGATGTTTGGCTAGTATTCTTATGAAATAAAATTGCATGTGTTACTAAGATATGTGAAAGTGTGTCCATAACAAGTTGGAAATTTGAAATGTTTGAATCGATATGCATGATACTATGTTGTTGTTAAATGTGTATGTGTGTGAGAATCGAAAATTTAAAGGCTTTACAATCTTCACCCCTTACCAGAATAGAGTTATATAACGAGATTTGCGAGAGATTTATAGTATAAGCTTGCAAAAGTGGAACTAAAGAGTGCAATAATGGAATATTATGGGATTAGTGAGGACATAATTAATCAGAGGAAGGATGTCGGACTTGCAAGGATGTCTGACCATGACAGATTCAATTAAGTAAAAGTTATGGCTATCTCTCTCTTCTGAATATTCTGTATTTTCCTTTATTCTTGGGATTATGTATGGTTGTTCATTCCTAGTGAAAGTTTTTATCGTATGAAGATGCTAGCAACTGTGATATTAGACGAAAACTCTGTTGATCCTGTTAGTTATGATCGACATTTCTTATCTCCTTCAAATTCTATTCTGATATGTCAGAATGAAGTCGATGGTAAAGAATTATGTGAGACCATTCTAATATTTCTATTGATTATGGTTTCATATATATACAGGAAATATATTCTCTCTGTTACGATGGAATTCTAGAGCGTATAGACAGTAGTTTCCTTTTGGTTTTCTCTGAGGGAGTTTTCCCAATTTTCCTCATTATTTTCTCCGGGGTTATATTCTCGGATTTCTGATATGGTATTATATATAAAATTCTTTATCTTGGTTTTTCCTATCGTCCTTATTTTGAGAATTATCAAACCTAGCTTATCCTTAAGTGTATCCTTTGACTTGCGATAATAGTATCTATTATGATTATGCTTGTGGCTCGACTATGGAAGTGTGGGGATTCTAGTATTCGATTTTTCTAATCTTTGTGTAGAGAATTATTATCAGCAAAGGTAAATTAAGTTATGTGCATTTAAGTTTATTCTCTGGTCCGGGAATAATGTTGCGCATTTACGAGTAAGTAAACGTGCAGTCAGAAATGGAGAAACTATATTCTTATAAGTATGATATGGAAACATATTAGTTAGACTATTCTCATTCGAGAGATGTGGTTATAAGTAAAGTTGTTCTGATTGATAAAGAGATCACGTTCAGGAAGTTTGAATCGTTTGATACATGTTAGTAAAGTTTCTAAATAGTTGAAGACCTAATTTCTGGTTTCTGTTACTATTATTTCAAAGTAAGATTTGAGTACCGAGAAACTCTGGTTATGTAGTGAATTGCATAAAGAGCACACAGTAGCATCTTGTCTATTCTCCCAAAAGATGTTAGTTGTTTTCAGGGTTAAGTCGAATATCCAGTGTATTCCAGATTATTATTGTCAGTGATGACATTGTAAAGAAAATGAGAAAAGACTGATTGAATTTCGTATCGGGAAATCTCTCACCTCTGGGAAGAAGGAGAGATACCAATTTTTTGTGTTAGGCTGATGATGAAGTTCGCATGATTATTTTAGTGTGTACAGATATATTATTCGACAGATGTGACTGAGTTATATGTCTCTAAGTTCATAGTTCCAAGAACGTCAGCCTCTAGTATTTTGAATTGACCTCCGAGGTTTATACCGTAATTATGGAAAGGAAGAGAATCCTAAGTATGAGACTGAGATGAATTATAAATTCTGAGAAAAAGGTGAAAGTGATTCATAAAAGTTGAAATCAATTTCTTCTGGTAAGATTTTCAGGGACGAAAATCCCTAAGGTGAGAGAATTGTAACAGCCTGATTTCAGGCCTAGTCAGAATAGTGGTTTCAGGACCACTATTCTGAGGCCGGAGAAAATTATTTTGATGTTATATTATGTGATATAGCATGTTTATAAAGGTGCATAAAACTTTTGGTATATTAATTTTAGCGATTTCTAGTCCAACTTCGAAAAAGGACTAAATCGCGTAAAGAGTAAAAGTTGTATTTTAATGCCTAAATGTGTTAAATAGCTAGATAAATAAAATTGGGAGTCTTTAAAGTTAAAATATGCCTTTAAATAAAGCATGGCTGGCCATGGGAGACAAAATTGTTGAAAAGTCAAAATTAGTTGAAAAGTCAAAATTAGATGAAATTTGGTCACCAATTTTGACTAGTTTTATTATTAACAAATCAAAAAGAAAAGGTTATCACTTATTCTCTTCTCCTCAACCAAAATATGTAGCAAAGAAATGGTTTTGAGAGCTGGAAAATTTCAGCAACATATTTCCCTAGTAAGTGTTTTTAATGCATTTTCTTGATAATTTTTACATTTTTAGAACCCCTAAAGCATGAGCTTTCAAAAGAGGGGACTGTTTTGCAAAATGATTAAGAGTCTAGAGTTTTTCCATGATAGCATATATGTTGTTTTCTTAGTTTTTATGGAAGAATATGAGTCTTGGTAGTGTTATAAACAACTTTTGTGAAAGAAGTTTGCATGAAAACACCTAAAGTGGGGTATTTTGCAAAGTTGTAAAACAAGTTGTAAATGTGTGAAATAGTTGAAATTATGAGTTGCTATAGTTATGAAAATGGTTCATATAGACTTAAGGAGTAAAGAAATTGAATAAAAATCATTTTACGAGCCTTGGGGTAATTTAGTAATTTTGGCAAAGTATAGGGGAAAAATTGAAAATTTTGCCAAAATGTGTCATTGGACTAATTTGATTAGTATATTGTTTTAATAAGTTAAATGTGATGTTATAGATGATGAAAAATGAGATTCAGGCTTAGAACGAGGAAAAACGAGAAATTGATATTTAGGCCTCTCTTACCAATTCGGTGTCGAGGTAACTTCGTATGGTAATAATAATGCAATATCATGCTTGAATTAAAATTTTCTATTGTTATGGCATTAAGTGTATGATTTAATATATTGGAAGTTTGATGGAATATGTTGTTTCTTTGAAACGAGTAAGTTTGTATGAAAGTAATTTATCAACTTCATTATCGTGTGCTTAATACTTGATATTGTACAAAATGTGACTGTATGCTTTTATTGGAATTTACTTGTGATGATTCAATGAAAATGTGATGATAGCTTTGTATCTCAGTAATCCTGGGTGACTCTGAAGAATGCTTAGGATTTCGGGTATCATGACACCATATTAAATGTGTGCTAGTATAAGACCATGTTTGGGACATGGCATCGGCACTGACATGACACCTTGTATAAGACCATATCCAAGATATGGAGACGATATGTAGATCCATGTAAGACCATGTATGGGACATAGCTTTGGTATTCTATTTGGTGTATGATAATTCTGAACATCCTTTAGCATCCCGAGTGTTCAACGGGAAATGAAATGGATGATGTGATGAAAGCCCTAAAGAGGGCATGTTAAAGAAGGTATGATTATATACTTTATTATGAGTTGGTACAGGTATGTACACTAAACTCACGAGTAATACCATGATATATAATGGTTCCAATGAGGTAAGTCATTGGGGAGTATGTACATGAGTTATGTTATAAGTTGTACAAGTATGTACACTAAGCTTATGAGTAATGCCTTGATATGTGAAAATCTATGATGTATATAGTATTTGGTGAGTACTATGAAAATGGCATGATTTGGACTAAGTCCTTGATACTCGATGACATTGAGATTATGGGTCCATACTTATGATGCAGAGCTATGTCTTCTTACCATGATGGATGAAATGATGTTGTATTAATTTGGTGAACAATAATTGTGAATGAGTAAATTAGCTTTGACAATTTTGGGCTACTGCAGTGGTGTAAATTTAAAAATACACTAAAAATAGTAGAAAATGAGTTAGAGGTTGAATAAAATTTGGAATTAAATACTATTGAGTCTAGTTTCTTATAAAAGAAACCATGTAAGCACAAGAATTTCCTATAATGAGATAATTGAAGTTGTGTGAGATAGAGTCAGAATGACTTTGAAATCCCCTGTTCTGATTTTGGAAAATCATTACAAATTGTAAAAAAAAAATTATGAGTATTAATTTATAATTTTATAATCCTTAATGAGTAAATTTTCAAGAGAAATAGATGGGAACATTATTCGAGTCTTGTGCTATTAGATAATTAAATTTTAGTGCAAAAGGGCCAGAACTGTCAGACAGTGAATTAGGGGTAACTTTGAGGAATAAACTGTACTATTTTTCTAAACCAAAAATAATGGAAATTGTATGGTGGAAAGGTACATGAGTCTAGTTTCAAGGAAAATTAGCAGAACTTAATTTGGAGTTTTGTAGCTCCAGATATAAATATTTTATTGACTTTTGTACAATAAGGCAGCTTATCATGAACTTGAGAATAGGTTGGGAACATTGATAAAAGCATATTAATGAGTTGCTTATTGTTTTCATATGAGTTGCTTATTGTTTTCATATAACTTACTAAGTGTAAATCTTTTTCCCTTTCTTTCCCATGTTTTCTAGTGTTGCCAGGTTACCTCAGGTTGGAGTTCGTCGGAGATATTATCACACTTTCAGTCATCGCTATTGGTGTAAGTGATTCCTTATGCTTCAAGTCTATGGCATGTATAGGGCTTAAATATTTGAGTATGTGATATTATGTTTTTGCCAAATGTATTGGCTGAAATTAACTATTAAGGTTATAAACCTATTTGTATATGCATGCATGTGCTATGGTCTTATGTGATGAGTTTATAATTATTATGGCATGAATGTGGTAAATATGTGAGTAAAATCTATGATATCTATTGCATGAGAAATTGACATGATCATAACATGTTTATGGATGTTTAGGTGCCCATGTATGCCTTGTTGTATGCTATTATATAAGTATGTGTGCGTATGTTGTGAGGGTGACAAAATGGCTTGGAAAATAGCCTTGTATTTGTCCACACAGGTAGACGCACGGGGGTGTGTCTAGGCCGTGTTTCATACACGGTCTGCCCACATAGGCGAGTGACCCAGCTGTGTGGCCTGGCCATGTGTCCCCTACACCTTGGAAATTCAAGTCAGAATGCATGGTAGTTAATACACGGGCAGAGACACAACTGTGTGTCGCAGCCGTGTGAAGGACACGGCCATAGAACACTGGCATGTGCCTTGGCCGTGTGGTTTCAATTTGTTCATGACCAAATTGGCAGAATGTCCAAGTTTTTAGACACGGGTACAGGACACGAGTGTGTCCTCAGCACACGGGCGTGTGTTCTATATCCACATGGGCGTGTGGAGCCTTAAAGAATGAGATTTTCCAAGTTTTTCTTAAGTTCTCGGTTTAGTCTCGAACCATCTCTAATGCATGTTTTGGGCCTCATGAGCCCTTTTAAGGGACAGTATGCATGTGAAATGAAAATTTTTAAATTTGAATGAAATTTCATGGCTGGTTTAGTATGAAAGTGCTTGAGTTAAGTCCGGTAGCATCTCTAACCCTGTCCCGGCGTCTGATACGGGCGAGGGGTGTTACAAAAGTATCTGAGTTGAAGATTAAGTCAGTGCCGGTTGTTTGTAAATTTCCTGATGTGTTTCCTGAGGAATTACCCGGATTACCGCCAGCTAGAGAGGTAGAATTTTCCATAGATCTTATCCCGGAGACAACACCAATATCTATAGCACCTTACAGAATGGCCCCTACAGAATTGAAGAGTTGAAAGTAGAGTTGCAAGAACTGAATGATGAGGTTTTGCTCGACCTAGTTTTTCACCTCGGGTGCACTGGTTTTATTTGTTAAAGAAAGATGGATCATTGAGGTTATGTATTGATTACAGGAAGCTCAACAAAGTTACAATAAAGAATAAGTATCCGTTGCCTCGTATTGATGATTTGTTTGACTAGTTGAAAGGTGCCACTATATTCTCGAAGATAGATCTTCATTCTGGTTATTATCAACTATGAGTGAAAGACTCAGATGTACCGAAGACAGCCTTCAGAACCAAGTATGGGCATTATGAATTTCTTGTGATGCCGTTCGGCTTGACGAATGCACCTGCATTATTTATTGATCAGATAAATAGAATTTTTAGACCGTATCTAGACAGATTTGTGGTGGAATTTATTGATGATATCCTTGTATACTCCCAAGATGAGAATCAACATGCTGACCATCTGAGAATTGTGCTACAAACCCTGCGTGAGAAACAATTTTATTCCAAATTTAGTAAATGTGAATTTTGGCTTTAGGAAGTTTGTTTTGTTGGACATATAGTGTCTGTTACAGGCATCAGAGTGGATCCGAATAAAATTTCAGCCATATTTAATTGGAAACCACCGAAGAATGTGTCTAAAGTTAAAAGTTTTCTAGGACTAGCTGGATATTATCGGAGATTTGTAAAAGGGTTCTTGATGATAGATTCTCCAATGACACACTTGTTATAGAAAGAAGTGAAATTTGAATGGTCTGATAAATGTTTGTAAAGTTTTGACAAACTGAAAGCCTTGTTGACTAGAGCACCTGTACTAGTTCAACCTAAATCTAGTAAAGAATTTGTAATTTATAGTGACGCGTCATTAAACGGTTTAGGCTATGTTTTGATGCAAGAAGGTAAAGTAATATCCTATGCTTCTAAATAGCTAAAGCCACATGAAAAGAACTACCCAATACATGATTTAAAATTGGCAACCATTGTTTTTGCACTGAAAATTTGGTGACATTATATGTTTAGTGAAAAATGTATATATTCACCAATCATAAAAGTTTGAAGTATTTGATACCGCAAAAGGACTTGTACTTAAGACAACGTAGGTGGCTTGAATTGTTAAAAGATTATGATCTGGTTATTGACTATCATTCGTGTAACAACTTGATTTTGGGCCTAGTCAAAATAGTGGTTTCGGGACCACAAATGTAACACCCCTAAGCCTTATCCAATGTTAAAATAGGGTCACAAGGGATTATCGAATAACACACTTCATTTACAAATATTTATACATTCATACTCATAATCCATTCATACCAATCACATTGTCCCTTATAAAGCCCTATAAGACCTTAAAACATGCATAAAAAAGGTTCGAGACTAAACTGATAACATTTGTAAACTTTGAAAAGCATAGAAAATTTGCTTTAATTTCAAGGTCACGCGCTCGTGTAAACCACACGACTACCAGACACGCCCGTGTCAAAGGCTGTGTGAAAACAGGGCATACATACTGACTTGTACCACACGGCCGTGGACACGCCTGTGTGCCAGGCCATGTGAAATCTAAGGGGGTTACTTACTTGAATCACACGGCTAACCACACGCCCATGTGTCAGCTCATGTGCCACACACGGCCAGTAGATACACCTATGTGTCTAAGCTGTGCCAAACCTGTAGGGTATACTGACTTTAATTCGAAGGGTACCCCATGGGACACACGGCCGTGTAAAATGACCGTGTTTCGTACACGGATGAGACACACTATCGTGTCTCTGCCATTGTGGAAAAAAATAGGCCATTTGCAAGGCCAATTTGCCACCCTTTTCTCATGCACACCTAGCCATCAAAATCGTATCATTTCAACACATATATTGTAACATCCCAAACCCAGCCTGGAAGTTTGGCTCGAATCTGCCGCGTCACATTGAAGTGTTTTTCGAAAACCATGTTTCCATTAAAAACCCTTCTTAATAATTAAAACTTATACCCTTTTAAACCTTGTTACAAAACCTCAAATTGAATAACATTCTTAACAACTTTGTAAAAATCTTGGCGATTATGGAAGCTTAATTTAAAAACAATTGCGGATACGTGATGTTTTAAACAACAGTAGTTGCTTTGGAAAATCGTGTTCTAATACTAGCAATTATAAGAACAATAAATAAAATTCCAAATTTGAAATCCAGAAAATTACAATGGCTTTACTACAACCCACATAAAAACATTTAAAAGTAATAATCAAAACTGTAACATAAACAGTGTGTGTAGTTTCCTCCGAGCCCCTCACAGCTCCGATCCGTCTAAGGTGGAAATTACCGAAGGTTAATAAACGGGTGAGTTTACGAAAACTCATGTGAAATCCCTACTATATAAAAGGAACAATCGGTCATATAAAAGAATTAAAAGTCCTGCTGACCCTACTTACAGGCCAGATCAATTGGGCCTTAGCCCATTATAATAGATAGTACCAGATAGGCCTTAGCCCATTACAGAATAAGAAACATTATCAGAACTAGAACCAAAATGAGAATCAGAATCAGAATCAGGTGACAGAATCAGAATTAGGTGACAGAATTAGAACTAGTATCAGGTAACAGAATCAGAATTAGAATGTGAATGCAATCCCAACCCAAACTAGCCATCAAACCACCGTACCAGCCCATCACACCATGTGGGGAATAACTTAACCCACCCAGCCCACACACCAATATGCAGCAAAGCTACTAATAATAGAATATTGTGGTAGAGCCACTAGAATCAGATAATGTGGCAAAGCCACTTAACAGAATATGTGGCACAAAGCCATCGATAACGGGTCTATAATCGGCACGAACACTACAATATCGATACGAAGCCCACAATAACGGCACACAGCCTTCGGTAACATGATCAGCGCTCAGCCATCGATCAGTCTACAGTCGTCTCGGGCGACCCGTGCGACCTTATCAAATCAGTTCAAATATATGGCTCTTAAGCCTTCGGTGGATCCACAGTCGCCAAGCAACCATGCAATCCTAACAGATTAGATCTTCCTCTGTAAAAAATCCCAACCCATGCAACATGTCATGTATGCAGAATGTCATGCCCATATTTGAATCAAACAATCACAGTCAAGTTATTCACACCAACATATATTCACAATCAAATCCGTTAACCACACAATCCAAGTCAGTAACTTGCCTACAAGGGCAAAACAGTCATTTAACACCTTAGGAGCAAAATGGTAATTTTACCCCACAAGGGTATCTAAGTAATTTTACCCTAAAGGGGTATTTCGGTATTTCTACCCTACAAGGGTATTTCGGTAATTTTGTAAATCGAGGGTAAAACGATAATTCTGTAAATCGGGGGTACTTTGGTAATTTTACAAGTCGAGGGTATTCAAGTAATTTGGTAAACTAAAGTATTCTAAATAGGGATAACAATATGAATGGCCGAAAGCCCATTCTCGGCCCAAATGGGCCCACAAGCTCGTGTGGCCCTTTTAGCCCAAATCTAGCCACAGATATGAGATTCACCTAGCCTAGTCCAATATTTACTACACAATCAAACAACTTATCCAATTGGGCTCGTAGGCCCATTCGGCCCACATGGCCCCTTTCGGCCCATCGCGGCCCGAAGTAGCCATCCTACAGTTAGAGTAGTGAGAAATACACACCTGATAGGTGACTGGAGTTAATCCGCGCTCCGAGCACTCTTAGCCGACGCCCAACCCAAACGAGCACGCCATAAAGCGAAAGGGATCAGCCAAGAAAGGTACCTTTACTCTCCTCATGGTTCTCTCTATTTAAAGCCAACTTTGCATCCACTCTTATGTTAGCTTCCCGATGTGGGATCCCTCCATCATCAAAGTTTAAATTCAACACCAACTCTTGCCGCCCCCTGTTAGCAAAATAAATGCTCTTTGATTGCCATGAGTTTCGAACCCTAGACCTTCTTGCCAACTCTATGATGCCACATTCCTGCCTCTTATGTGGCACTACTTTGCCACTAGAACACAAGGCTTTTTGTGGCACAATTTCTCCAACAATATTCTTAAGGCCTACCTACTACATCCAGGGTTTGATTCACCTTAAACCTAATTTTTGCTACTGATCCGTGTTTGAACCTGTGGACTTCTCCAACACTTCTCAGCACACTTAACCACTAAAACAAGCCATCATTAACGAAATTTACATGCACAACAAAATATTATAAGCTGCCTTCAACTGCTCCCATGCTCAAGGCCCAAAACTTCTAGGCCCAAATTCAGGATGTTACATATATAAGCAACCAAAAACCTGCCAATTTATTCACATTTCTTGCCTTCTATTCACAGTCATTTCAATTACTCAATTCCACAATCAAAACATACCATTTCACTATGCCAAAATCGTCAAACTTGCATAACTTCTAAATGCATTTACCCATCAACTTATCACTTATTTCATGCCTCAAAATATACCCTTTTATCATCTCAAAGTCAAACCACAACATATCATCATTTTAGAATTAGCTTACCATATAACAACTAGTTACATAAACAAACTTATAACCATCACATAAGGCATTATATATATCACATATATCATATATTCAACATATGGTTCAAGCCAACTTAAATGGCCATATTCCAACATTTACAAGTCAAATCTCATGCTATAATCACAACTCAAAACATACCAAAATGAAACTAACTTATACATGCTATATACCAAATATACTAAGCTTCACAAGTACCAATGAGATGATCGATAGTGTGATGATGTTTCCCGACGATCCCCGAGTTCGAGCTAGCTTTGATAATCTATAAAACATGGAAAGAACACACAAAGTAAGCTTTAAAACCTTAGTAAGCCATATACAAATATATTCACCACATGAATCACAACATTTCTATCAATAGGCCAAATACAAGTAACACATATAGATACACAAACCTTTCTCAATGAATACATATTCATATTCACCTATAATTTCATCAACCACTTCTCTTTCCAATTCTCATATGAATCTCGTACGTACCTGAGTCATTTAACTCATTAACACATTCTTTACCTGAGTCGTTTAACTCATTAACACATTCTTTCTCGACTTATCTTTGCCCATTGAATCATTCGGAATTGTTAAGGATACTCGCAATCACATAAAGCTCATACAATGCCATATCCCAAATATGGTCTTACATGTTATCACATATCGATGCACTGTCCCAGACAGGGTCTTATACGAAATTGATTAACGATGCCAATGTCCCAGACATGGTCTTACACGTAATCTCAATACAATGCCAATGTCCCAGACATGGCCTTACATGTAATCGCATCTCGGTAACATAATGTCATGACATTCGTATCCTATTCTATTCCTAAGGTTCATACGACACTTTCAGATATCGTAATTCTGTCGATTCTTGCTTGTAAGTGCTCGTTCAAAATTTATAACAATTCAATAACAAGTAAACACATACTATTCACTTTAAAGACATTTATTTTCATATGAACTTACCTCTTAGTCGGAATAAAGAAACCAGATCGACTATTCTATAACTTTCGATTTCCCTCGATCTAAATCTGATTTCTTTCATTCTTGATCTCAATCAAGCTTAACCATGGTCGAACCCTAAATGAGCTTCCATCTTTTATTTTCTTTTTAATTTTGGCTAAGTATCATAAAAGATGATACAAAATTTGGTTTTGTTTTAATTATATTAACATAATTATCAATTACCAATTTTAACCTTTATTATAAAACATAAAAATTAACTAATACACATCCATAATGGTCCACTCAAGCTATTAATGGTATAATAACAACATAAGAACCTTCCATTTAATAAGCCATAGCAATTAAGCACTTTTAACTTATAGAATGCAACTTTTGCATTTTATGCAATTTAGTCCTTTAGTCAAATTAACCACTTAAACGATAAAATTATCACACGAAACGTTCACACATATATAATCACATACTGTAAACACCAAAAATAATATTAAAATAATTTTACAACCTTGAATTTGTGGTTCCAAAGCCACTGTTCCAATTTAAGGTACAACAAATCCGATATAATAAAATTCTCTTTTATTGTATTTTTATGGTTTATAATTTTATGTAATTGTTTTTTGAAAATTTATTTCGAAATTTTTGACATTTTGGCACTCAATTTAGTCAAAAGGACTAAACTGTAAAAAGTGCAAAACTTGAGTTTTAGAAGCTAAAAGTGTCTAATTGCTATGAAATTTTAAATTAGAGGTCCCTAAATGGTAATTAGACCATTGGTTAAGTTTGTGGACAAAAATTGACATAATTTGGTATATTTCTAAAGTTTTTCATTAAGGGCAATTTGGTCATTTGGTAATTACAATGAATTAAAAACAAAATTAAAAGCCGATTTTTGTCTATCTTCAACCCCATGGCCAAATTTCACAAGGGAAACCATGGCTAGGGTTTTTCAAGCTTCCAAGCTCGATTGTAAGTCTGTTCTAGCCCCGTTTTTAATGATTTTTACGTTTTTGAAATCCTCGTAACAAGATCTACCTATTTCTACCACTAATTCTAAGAGATGTCAAAGTTTAAAATTTAAAACATGATGGATATTTGTGTAATTTAATGTTTCATGGTAGAAAATGCATGTTTATGGTTTGTTAAATGACTTTTGCTAAGTGATTTTCGGTGAGAATGCTTAAAAAGACTAATTTGTAAAAGTTATAAAATATGTTGTAAAAGTGTGTTTTAATGAAAATTTTTGGCTGTTATAGTTATGAAAATGATTCACTAGGCTTGTATGTTAAAGAAATTGAATAAATTCCATTTTTCGAGCTTAGAGGCAAGAATGTAAATATGTCAAACTTTAAGGGAAAAAATATAATTTTTCCAAAATGTGATTTTTGGGTCACAATGAATAATGTGACTAATAAGTGAGCTAAATTTTATATTATAGATCAAGAAAAATGAAGTTCAAGTCTAGATCGGGGGAAAAACAAATATTGGACAAATAGTTCCTATTCGTCGTTGTCACACTCAAGGTAAGTTTGTGTGTAAATTATGCAACTTATAGTATGTATTTAATATTTTTTATTGCATGACTTGTACAATCATCATTATGGATTCGTTCAGGAAAGATTCGTTACGGCGAAATTCCCGGTTGAACCTTGGGAATAGATTGGATACAAATGTCATGACATTAGGGTTACTAAGACTACGTGTAAGACCATATTTGGGATATGGCATCGGTACGAAACTTTGTGTAAGACCATATCTGAGATATGGAATCGATGTGAGATTTCGTATAAGACCATAGTTGGGCTATTGGCATCGATATAAGATCCCATGTAAGACCATATCTGGGATATGGCATTGGTATGGTACTATGTGTGCGAGATTCTCAAGTATCCTTTAGTATTCCAAGTGGTTCAACGGGAAATTCAATGATTATGTCAAGGACAAAGATGAATATGAGATTCTGTGGAAACGGTACAAGTATGTACGTAAGGTTTATAATCAATGATTTCATGATATTGTGAGTTTATGTTCACTATGGGGATGACTTTGTGATGACCTTGTGATTATTGGCCTGTACTTGTGACATATGAAATGCATGGTAAATTTAATTGATGATCATGTGATTGGCTTTCGCGGCAAATCGAGTTATGATATAGTACGTCTTATTCACTTAAGTTGCGATTTATCGGATATTAGAAAAATGAAAGATTGGCATAATTGCCTATTGAAAATGGTTATGAAAGTACGGGAGGATAAAAGATTATGAAGTCAAAACATATTATGATATATGCTTCGAAATATGAGTACACATAATTAATGTGCATGTTTATTATGAGATTTGAAATGATTTGTTAATTGCTGTAATATGTTATAACGGAAAAATCATGGTTGTTAGGCTAAAGCCAAAATATGTTAAATTATGCTTATAAGTTGATAGAGCAAACATTGTGATTGAATAAAATTATAACCATGAGATTATGGTAGATTATCATAAATTGTGTTCATATTGTTGAACATGATAAAACTTGGTAAGACGTGAATGACTAAGTTATACTATGAGACTTAAATGACATTCGTATGAATTTACATTATGTTAATTGTATGATATATGTATGGTTGAGGTTGCTTATTATGTGCATATAAACTTACTAAGCTATATTATATAGCTTACCCCCTTCCTTTTCCATGTCTTATAGAGTTAATAAGCTAGCTCGGATTGGAGATCGTTGGAGATCCTATCACACTATCCAGTTATCACTTTGGGTATTGATGAATTCAAGTATTTTAAGTTTATAGAATGTATAGGAATTGGTATTTTGGTTATATGTGTCATTATTAATTTGGCCATATGTGTTGGCTTGCAATGGTGTTTAGTTCATTTTTGTATATAGCCATGGAAGTTAGCTAATATATTCATATATATGTCAATGCCTTTGGTGATGTTAGCATGGTATGCATGGTGAATGTGAATTGTTTGGAAATATGATTAATGGCATGATAAATGTTGTGTGTATATGATATATGTTGATATGCTATTGATATGTGATGTTCATAATTTTGAATGGTTTGGTTGATCTTACATGCTTGAATTTGTGCCATGTGATGTTGTGTAGATATGTGCAAGTGAGGTTGGCAAAATGGCTTGGTAAATAGCCTTGTTTTTGTCCACAGGGGTAGACAAACGGGCGTGTGTCTAGGCTATGTGTGACACACGGTCAACCCCATGGACGTGTGATCTGGCCATGTGTCCCCTACACCAAAATTGTTGCAAAACAGAATGCTCAGTATCGAGCACACGGGCAAAGACACTGACGTATGTCTCAGCCGTGTGAAGGACACGGCCTAAGCACACGGGCGTGTGACTTGGCCGTGTGACTTCAATTTGTTGATGACATTGTAAACAGAAAGTTACACAGGTTAGGGACACGAGCGTGTGTGACCATAACGCCTGCCTACATGGGGGTGTCCCAAGCCACATGTGTAATACTCTTTTACCTATGTCTGACACCGGGACAGGATATGAGGCATTATCGGACTTAAACGTAAGCAAACATACAAAAATGGGCCCTAAAATTTTTCCCAAATTAAAACCATTTGCTAACAAGCATTTCTTTAGTTATATGGGCCCACGAGGCCCAAAACATACATTGGTGATGGTTCAGAACTGAACCGAGAACTTTCGAAACTTTTACAACACTTAGAAAATTTTTCACATTATAGAGGGCCATATGCCCATGTGGTTGGGCCGTGTGGATTTCACACGCTCGTGTGGCTTAAGACACTTTCGTGTCCTCAGCCTGTGTAACTCTCTATTTATGATGTTACGCACAAAATATGGTCGTCTCACGGCCAAGACACACGCCCGTGTCTTTAGACCGTGTGGTGAATTAAATTCCAAAATCAGGTGCAGACTTCACACGGCCTGGGCGCCCATGTTCTGAGGCCATGTCTCTCACACGGCTGAGACACGCTGCCGTGTCTCTACCTGTGTGTTTACTACTGGGCATTCTATTTTACATTAATTAGGGTGCAGGGGACACACAGCCAGATCACACGCCCATGGGGCAAGCCGTGTGTCACACATGGTCTAGACACACACCCTTGTGTCTACCCGTGTTGGCCACTTTAAGGCTATTGTCAAAGCCAATTGCCACCCTTATTTGTTCAAAGCATATATACAAATAAGCAATAATTCTTATACTTGCATGCATGCATTTTCATACTATCTTATACACACACATGACATTCATCAATATTCAATCATGAATAACCATAAGCAATATCATAACGAAAATTGGCACATACATACATAGATGAATAGGTTTACAACCCAATAATCATTATGAGCCATATCTCATGGGCATACACAAAATGAATCAACTATCATTATAAGCCAACACATTTGACTAGACCAATATGACATAACAAAAAGACCAAGTCCCTATACATGCCATACTCAAAATGTTGAGATTAACTATACCCAAAGAATCCAATCGATAGCGTGAACATGCCTCTGATGTACTTTAATCCTGAGCTAACTTGACGATACTATAAGAAAATGGAAAAGCGAGGGGGTAAGCATAAAGCTGAGTAAGCTTGCATCTAATAAATAAGCAATAAGAATATGCATTTTCATACACATACATAACATAAGTTGACATCATCTTATTTTCAATAATCATTGTAGTCATACCCTACCTCATTCAATTTACATAATATTCAACAAAACTCAATATCATAATTTCTTTATTCTCCTCTTACTGAAGTTTCATCATTTCATAATCTCAATAACTACTAGCTTGGCGTACATACCTGTACCCTTTCAACATGATCCTACCTCATCATTCCTTTGACACATCCTCGGACTACCCATTGAACCATTTGGAGTACTAACAAATACTCAGGAAACCTCGTTCACATAATAAGATGCCAACGCCATATGCCAGACATGGTCTTACATGGGATCACCACTCGATGCCAATGCCATGTCCCAGACATGGTCTTACATGGGATCTCATATCAACGCCATATACCGATGTCAATGCCATATCCCAGATATGGTCTTACACGGGATCTCGTCAACCTAAATGTCGTGATATTTGTACCTTGAGTATTCCTAAGGTTCAACCGACTTTCATCACCTCAATTCTTTGTCGGAAAACATCAATAATATTCACAAAGACAAATATACAATTCATGCAACATTAAATGTTAAATACATAATAGAATGCTATATTAATTACACACAACTTACCTCGATACAAAATATGGACAACTAATTTGATTTAGTCCAAGATCTTGTTCTTTCCTCGGTCTAGGCCCAGACTCCATTTTTCTTGATCTATAATAGCAAATTTCACTTATTTAATTATCACATTATTCAAAACAGCCCATAAATCATATTTTGGAAATTTACAATTTTGCCCCTAAACTTTCACATAATTACAATTTAGCCCCTAGGTTTGTAAAATGACAGGTGTCCATTTCCTTAGTTACCCAAGCCTAGCTGATTCATATTCCCTCTTATAACAGCCCACATTTTCCATCAAATCACATTTTTAACATATATTTTTACATGTTTTACAAAAAAGTCCTTTTAGGTGTTTTTATGAAAAGTCACTTAGAAAAAAATGTTCATCTATCACCAAACTTCCATATTCCTCCCTTAATCATCAAAATACATGCATGATGCACATGGGTAAATTTTTGAACATAAACCCTAGCTAAAAATAATGATAGAAATAGCTATATCATGCTTCAAGGATCTCAAAAACATCAAAAACATCAAAAACTAACACCAAAATCACTTAAATGTAGAGGGTTTATGTTGCTGAAAATTTCAAGCTTTCGTGGATTTTTTCTTCCCTAATTTTTGGTGGAGAAAAGATGGAGAAAAAATATGGTCATTTTGTTTTATTTTATTAGTCTTTGCTTTTGTCATCAATTATCAACCCATACCAAATTTTGACTTTTCATTTATTACACTTCATGTAAAACGATACACACATATAATGGCATAATTACTCATTAATAACATCAACTTTTAAGTTCTATAGCTATTTAAAACCTTTAGCTAATAGAACACAACTTTCACATTTTACGCGATTTGCTCCTTTTTCACAAATTAAGCATTCAAACGGTAAAATTTATTAACAAAACTTTTACACAATCATATTATCATGTTGTAGACCTCAAAAGAATATTAAAATAAATTTTATGACCTCAAATTTATGGTCCCAGGACCACTGTTCTAACTAGGCCAAAAATCGGGATGTTACAACACGGGCGTGTGACCCCTATTTTGATGAAAAATCTAAGTGTTGGAAAGTTTTCTAAAGTTCTCGGTTTAGTCCCGAACAACTCCTAATTCATGTTTTGGGCCTCGTAGGCCTGTGTTAGGGACTTTATGCTTGATTTCAAAAAGATTTAATTTGGACAAAAATTTATGACTCGAAAATGTATGTTTGCTTATGTTTAAATCTGGTAATGCCTCGTACCCTATTCCAGCGTCGAACACGAGTAAGCAGTGTTACAATCTGGGAAAAGCTAATGTGGTTGCGGATGCTTTGAGCAAAAAATCTCTATTTAGCTTAGGAGTAATGAATACCCGGTTGTTATTAATAGATGATGGTTCGATCCTAGCTGAGTTAAAAGTCATATCGACATTTCTACAACACACTTGTGAAGCTCAGAAGAGTGATGATGAATTACAAACTAAACAAGTACAATGTGAATCAATTTCTGAATCAAAATTTCAGATTGGGTATGATGGTTGTCTGTTATTCAGAGGCAAAATATGTGTACTGAGAAATTCAGAACTTGTACAGAAGATTTTGAACTAAGCTCATAATAGTACTATGTCTATTCATCCGGGAAGTAACAAAATATATCATGATTTGAAAAAGATGTATTGGTGACTAGGAATGAAATGTAATATTTCTGAATTTATATCTAAATGTTTGATATGTCAACAAGTTAAAACTGAATACTAGGTGTTTTTGGGATTATTACAGCCAGTTACGATACCGGAATAGAAATGGGAATGAGTTACTGGGATTATGTATCTGGATTACCCCTATCTCTGAAAAAGAAAGATGTCATTTAAGTAATTGTTGATCGATTAACAAAGTCTGTAGACTTTATTCCGTTACGTATGGATTTCTCCCTAGATAAATTAGCAGAGTTATATGTTTTTGAGATTGTTAGACTACATGGAGTACCAGTCTATATTATTTCAAACAGAGATCTTCTATTTACATCTCAATTCTGGAATAAGTTGCAAGAAGCTTTAGGTACATAGTTACATTTTAGTATCGCATTTCATCATCAAATTGATGGACAATCCGAACGTGTTATATAGATTTTAGAAGATTTGTTTCGGTGTTGTATTTTGGAATTCAAAGGAAATTGGGAAAAGTATATGCATTTAGTTGAATTTTTATACAATAATAGCTATCAGTCTAGCATTAAAATGGCACCGTATGAAGCTCTGTATGGTCATAAATGTAGAACTCCATTATATTGGACAGAGCTCAATGAGAAAAAAATACACAGAGTTGATTTAATCTGTGAGACTGAAGAAAAAGTGAAAGTGATTCGGGATAGTTTGAAAGCAACCTCTGATCGTCAAAAGTCTTATGCCGATCTAAAATGAAAAGAAATAGAATTTTAAGTCGATGATAAGGTGTTCTTAAAAGTATCACCTTGGAAGAAAATTCTCCGGTTTGGTCATAAAGGAAAACTGAGTCTACGATTCATCGAGCCATATGAGGTTATTGAAAGAATTGGACATGTTGCATATCGGTTAGCATTACCATCAGAGCTTGAAAAAATTCATAATGTTTTCCGCGTGCCTATGTTACGACGATATTGATCATATCTTTCACATGTTATTACTCCAAAAGAAGTTTAGATTTAGCCTAAAATGACTTACAATGAGGAACCAATCAAAATTCTAGCACGTGAGATGAAAGAGTTAAGAAATAAAAAGGTAGCTTTAGTGAAAGTTCTATGGAAACGACACGGATTAAAAGAAGCTACCTGGGAACCAGAGGAAACAATGAGAAAGCAATACCCGAACCTCTTTACTGGTAAGATTTTCGAGGACGAAAATTTTTTAAGGGGGAGAGTTGTAATAGCCTGTTTTCAGTGAAATTCGACCAGTGGTTTCGAGGCCACAAATCTGAATCAGAAAGAAAATTTATTTTAATATTATTACATGGTCTATATTATGATAGGAATATTATATGAAAATTTTGATAAGAAAATTTTACCGATTACATGTTTAATTATGAAAATGACCAAATTGCATAAAATGCAAAAGTTGAGTTCTAGTAGCTATAAGTATCAAATAGCTATGGAATTTAAAACTTGAGGTCCTTATATGGCAATTACACCACTAAGAGAAGTTAGTAGATATTTTTGATTATTCATCCATGGAAAAATAAGAAAAGAAAAGGATGAAATTGGAAACTAAAATATGAAAAGATGATAAATAAATAAAATAAGAAAATATCATCTTTTATATCATCTTTCCTAAATAAAATCTATGGAAACCCTAGCCATGGAGACCTGAAGAAAGAGAAAACTTATTTGGCTAAATTAGGTAAGTATTCAAGCCTCGTTTTTAGTAATTTTCATATTTCTGAGATCGTAATAGTTTAATTTAGCTATCTCAGAGATTAATTTGCAAAGTTATCAAGGTACTATGGTTTTTCCATGGATGAATATGCATGAATTATGATATTTATGATAGACAATGAAAGGTTGTTAATAGATAAACAACTTTTGTAAAGTGCATTTTGATGAAATTGTGATTTAGGGATTAAATTGTAAAGATGAAAAATTCATGGAAAATTTTTGATTTTTATGAAATACATGGGCTGTAAATATTATATGTAAAAATTATCTAGGCTTGGAATAAGGATTAAATTGCATGAATTTTATTTTTCGGGCCTATGGATGAAATTGGAATTAATAAAAAGTATAGGGGCAAAATGGTACTTTTGCATAAGATGTAAATTGGGTTGAGTTGAATATGAAATGTAATAAATTGATTATTAAGTAGGGGAGTTCCTCTACACCTTTTTCTCCTATTTTATTTATTCCACATCGAGGGCTATGCGTTTTAAGTAGGGGGAGGCATTCCTCATTATTTCTGTCATTTTAGATGCTAAATTTTTGTTGTCGCTGCCCATATGTATATATTTTTTTAAGAATATTTGCCTCTTTTCATGCCCAAGAATTTGACCACGACTTGCCCACTGTTTGACCCACATGCATGATCCTTAGCTACTGAGTTAATTATGATTTTGCTTGATAGATTTCATCTCTACTGTTTTATTTCTTTTAGTTTAAATAATTATGATTAATGAAGTTAACCCTATCTTGATTTTGGTAAATTTGATTAAGTCTAAATACAAGAGGACACTTAATATAATTGCATGCATAAAATAGTTTCATGACTATTAAGGTGGTTACTGAAACTTATTTTTGACACTTGATTGTTTTTCCTAAGTCCTCCAAAATTAAAATTTCGTTTAATAATAATAATGTTTCCGTGGTTATGAGTGCAGCTTAATACGTGACTAGCTGAGTAACCGAGGTAGGGTGCTTGGGTTTTCATCCTATTTCGCGTCAAAAGGTTGTGTGATGTGTTAGGTAAAACTCCGCTAACCGGAATTAATTTCTAAGAATGTGTTGGGCTGAGTAACCGGGGTGAGGTGCTTGGCTGTCATCTCTCTTTGCGTCAAAAGGTTCAATATTTTTCCTAAGTAAAAGTAAATAAATAAAGTTGAAATTAAAGTAAAAAAAAAACAATAAATAAATATGCATTAATAAAATTGGGGATTAAAGGGAGAAATAAATAAGGTGTCTTGATAGGTTTGGTAATTACCTAATTTTCATGAAATAATTCAAGTCGATCTTAATTTTGTTTGTGTTAATTGGAATACTTTTTCAATTTTACTTAAAGCAAGCTAAGGGTTCTCTTTGTTTTCATATGCATTTTGACTAATTTTTATAAAACTTTGGAGTAGTATTTCTTTCATGGCAGGATTTAATTTTCACAGTGGATAGGAACCATACTTGAGGGCAACCATGGACTAAGTACGGGGAATTTGATAATGCTCTGGAATAACGTATTTTCATGTATTAATCATGTGTTTATTCTGGGCTTAATCCTACTAATTTGAGCTATTTATGTCTTTTTATCGATTAGGGACTGATTTGGAGGCAAAAGCAAAATTAAGGGACAAAAGTGCGAATTTGGAGACACAATGGGCTGATATGCGACACAGGAAAAAGATTGTGCCAAAAGTGCGAGCATGGAAGACATAAGGACTAAAAACACAAAAAGAAGAGATTTTATTTTATAAGACTCCATTTTATTTATATTAGGATAATTAATATTAAGATAATTATTAGGATTATTTAATTTTAGGATTTTATTTTAATTATCTTTATTTATCTTTAATTAAATGTATTTATCTTTTTAGATTTTAAGTTAAATTAGACTATCTCCCTAGTACTATAAATAGAGGGTGAAGTGACTCTATTTGGGGTTCATCTTTTTCTGTAAACACTCTCCCCCTGAAAGTTTAGGCTTTTGTTTCTTCATATTTTCTTTCAATAAAATTCCCTTTTCCATTTTTATATTTATTTCTTTTTCCACCATTATCATGAGCCACTAAAACCTATCTAGCCAAAAGTTGTCAATATTCACCAAAAAGGGTTCTCGAGGCCTAGAATCCGTACTTAGCCTTCTCACCAAGTATTCATTGTTTTTCCACACTACGGGCTGACGCTTCTGTCCATGGCCCTTAAGAAGTAAGCTTTTCAGCATATGCAAAGGCGGCTGCTTTGTATGTTTTGGAAGGATTGCATAGTCGATTCGTTAACTTACTGCGCCAGAAGTTGGCGAGCCAAATAGATGAAATGGCGTGGGATTCGCCATTGAGAAGCGTTGATCTAGCATAGATTACTGGCTAGAGTCAGGTTCCCTAAAAATTGAAGTCTAATCATTGGAGCTGGTGGTCGTAGGCGTCCTCTTCCACTATAACTGGCTTACTTGAGTTGAGAAGAGTCATTTAAAAGCCGAGGATCGAACCCAAGGCGGAATGAGACAACTGGAGGCTGGAATCTACCAATAAGAATTTCTTTTCCTTCAACTCTCTTTATTATTTTTATTATTTTTGTAATCACAATTTCAGTCAACTTTAGATTCTGTTTTTTATTTTTTCCAAATCAAATCTTTAATTCTGTTATTTTTTTATTTTTTTTTTTGTCACGCAGGTTCTCTTGGGCACGATTCTGCCCAGGATTTCGAGAAACAAGCATTCGTATAATCCGATCCCTGAGGATTCGACCCTACTTCCCCTTTACTATTCTTTTTCATTATTTTATAAGGAATAGGATATTTTTGGTGCTCTCAATGACTGCATCAATAATGGAAATTATTAATGTATATTAAGGTTAAATATGGTATTTGGTAATTATAATAAAATAAAATAAAACAAAAGCCAAATTACAAGTTATCATCTTCATCAATAGCCGAATGTGAGAAAATAAAATAATGTTCTCAAAGCTTTCAAAGTTCGGCCATGGTTGTTCATGCATGTAAGTCCATTTCGTCTCGTTTTTAATAATTTTTACGTTTTTGATATCGTTGCTTTGTGTTCTAGTTAGCCCGTACCTTCGATTTCAAAATTGTTAAAGTATTTGGATGATGTCATTGCTGAATATTTGAGTATCTTGATGTTTAATGATAGAAAATAAATCTTTGATGGTAGATTATTGAGTTTCGTTAAGTGAATTTTAGCAAAAATGTCAATTTTGGACTAAATTGTGAAATATAATAAATTTTGTGGTAAAAGTGCTAATAAATGAAAAATATGGGCTGATATGAGCATGTATGAAATTCGGATAGCTTGGGCTATGATGAAATTGACTAAATTTTCATTTTACGAGCTTAGGGACTAATTTGTAAAAAGGTCAAAAGTGTAGGGTAAAATAGTAATTTTACCAAAATATGAAATTGAGTTAAAATGAATAGAATCTGAATTGAAATAGCTGAATTTGATTGATTAGATCAAGTTAAGCCTTGTACGAGTCTATATCGAAGGAAAAATCGAGTTTCAGACTAGTCGATCCATTTCAACGTTTTGACGATCGAGGTAAGTTTGTATGTATTAAGCATTGTTAAATTTATGCTTTTAATGCTTGATATTGTATAAATTGTCTATACATAATTATTGTTATGATTAACGACTTATCGGCTAAAATGGCACTTAGTGTGCAGTTGGAAATAGCTTCGGCTAAAAGTGGCACTTGGTGTGCAATTCGAGATAGCTTCGGCTATCTATATATAAATGGCACTTAGTGTGCAAAGTATCGAGAATGGCACTTAGTGTGAAAAGTATCGAGAATGGCACTTAGCGTGTGAGGTATCGAGTATGGTACATAGTGTGCTAGACATCGAAGATGGAACAGCATTATGTATATGTATGAAATGGTAAGGATCGGTACAGGTATGTACAGAAACTCAACTGAATATGAAATCCATGAATGGGAAGTCCATGAGCATTGTGAAATGATGTTGTGTTAATTTGGTGAATAATGATATATGTTTATAAATGTATGGATTTCTAATTGAAAGAAAGGAAGGTGTGGTAAATTTAGTTATTATCATTTTCTTACTAAAATAGTTTTGGACAGCAGCAGTAGTCGAAATTTGAAAATACACCAAAAATATTAGAAAGTGAGTTAGAGATTGAATAAAATATGTAATTGAATCTTATTGAGTCTAGTCTCTTATAAAAGAAATGGTGTAAGCAAAAGAATTTCATATTATGAGATATTTGAAGTTCTGTGAGACAGAAACAAAACAAATTCGAAATCCCCTGCTCTGAATTTCGAAAATCATTAAACATTGTACAAAAATATTTGTGGGTTATAATTTATATACCTATAATTCTTAATTAGTCTATTTTTATAAAAAAAATAGACGGGAACATCATCTAAATCCCATACTATGAGATAATTAATTTTTAGTGAAGAAAGGTCGAAGTTGTCGGGCAGCGAAATAGGGGTGATTTTAAAGAATAAACTGTACTTATTGGCTAAACCAAAAATTCTAAAAATTTTATGGTAATAATATATGTGAGTCTAATTTCAAGGAAAATTAGCAGAACTTAATTTGGATTTCCGTAGCTCCAGATATAAATAAATTAGTGACTATGACTTGAGAAAACAGCTTGACCTAAACATAAGTAAAAATACAAATATGGTTGTATCACTTTGAGAAGGAAGTTAATAAATTGCTTATTATTTTCATATGAAATTACTAAGCTTTATAGCTTACTCCCCTTCCTTTTCATCTCTTATAGGTTTATTTAGCTAGCTCGGGTTGGAGATCACCGGAGATTCAATCATACTATCAAGCTACCATTTTGGGTATAAGTATTCAAATACTTAAGTCTATGGCATGTATAGGGACTTTATCTTTTGTAATTATGTCATTACTAATGTGGCCAAATGTGTTGGCCTATAATGGTTATAGTTCAATTTGTGTATAGCCATGAATGGTGGCTTATGTTGATTATATGATTATGCATGTGCCTATGTCATGAAGATGAGGCTTGTGATTGTGTGTATGTAATGAGTTATATTGTTGGTGGTGAATGCTTGATGGTTTTATTGAGATGAGATGATGTGTTGATAAATAAGGCTTAAATGTGTGATATGGGAGTAATCTTATAAACTTTGATGCATGAGAATTAGTAAATTTGACCTTGACTAAGAATGATGTTTTAAGTATGTAAAATATGATATGAGGTTACCATGATCTTGTATTGTTTGTTGATGATTGAATGTTCAAATGTGCCATGTTGATGGTTAATAAAAGTAAGCATGTGAGTTTGTTATTGAGGGTGGCAATTGGCTTGGAAAATAGCCTAAAAATTTTCCACACGGGCGGCGTATCCCCTGCATCATGTACTTTAGTTTCGAATTGGCCACATGGTTGTGACACAGCCATGTGTCTCAGCTATGTGAGGGACACGGCCTGGAGGTACAGGTGTGTGCCTTGGCCGTGTGCCCTTTATTTTTGTGATAATGTCATAAATAGAGAGTTCCATGGGCTGAGGACACGGGCGTATCCCGAGCCACACGGGCGTGTGACCCTGTTTCATGATGAAATTTTCTAAGTTTTCTAAAAGTTTCCAAAGTTCTCGGTTTAGTCCCGAACCACCCCCGATGTATGTTTTCAGCCTCGTAGGCCCGTATAAAGGATGTTATGTTTGTGTATGAAAAGTTTTAATTTAGATGAATTTTTATTGCCTGGTTTTGTATGAATGTTTTGATGTAAGTCTGGTAATACCTCGAACCCTGTTCTGACGTTGGATACAGGTATGGGGTGTTACAATATTAGCCCTTTCGAGCTTCCCGTATATGGTTCTTGTGAGCTTCCCACTATAGCTCTTCGGAGCGTCCCGATAGGTTGTGATCCTACATGTGTTGTAGACACACCTTAGCTCTTATGAGCTTCTCGATTATATAGCTCTTCGTAAGCTTCCCAATTAAAGGCTCTTTGTGAGCTTTCCAATATGGCTCGCTTGAACTTCCATATAAATGGCTATCCGGAGCTTCCAGTTGATAGCTCTTCAGAGCTACCCGTTATTGGCTCACATGATTTTCTCGATTATAGCTATCAAAAGCTTCCTGTTAAACATCCCAGATAAGCTTCCTATTACATGGCTCACATGAGCTTCCTGTTAAATGCTCGAAAGAGTGCTTCCCGATTATGTGCTTTAATAAGTACCCCCAAATATGAATTGATAGATCACTATTTGGTAAACCTTGAGTGTACAACTTGAGTATCCATCGATATTTCAATAATTCGACGGAAAAATTCTTGATGTGAGAAAATATGAGATTTAAAATAATTATATCTTGAATATCCCTGAAATACCTAGAAATTGTTGCATGATTAGATTTTCTTTGATTTCACGATAATCATGTGAATTTTATGACTAACTTGTTTGATAAAAGCATGTGTTTAGGCAATTGGCCAAAATGTTTTGGATGCGTGTATGTATACTTACATTGAATGAACATGATTGGTAAGTTAAATTCTTGTTATACGAACTTACTAAGCATTAAATGCTTACTCTATTTATTTCATATGTTTTACCTAGAAGCTCGTAAAGGTTGGAATGGGTCGGAGCAGGATCACACTATCCTTCAATCCAATTTGGTATAATTAGCAAAACTACTTTTGGTATAATGGCATGTATAGGCTAAGATTGACCAAATGATGAAATGTTTTGGTTGTAAATAACCATTAGAATGGCTAGTGATGACATATTTTGTATATATATATATGATATTGTATTATGTTGATATGAGTATGCATAAAGTGGTATAATAGGTACAAGCATATTTAAATGAATGTTTGATCAAAAAGGTAAGATGGATACTTGAACATATGTAGTAGTATATCATGCATAAGATTGGTTTTGGCTTGGTTTTAATGTCTTGGATTGGTTTTTGTACATGTGTTGGAACATTTATTTAGGTGGAAAACAAGTTTGGGTGACAAATAAGGCTTAGAAATAGTCTTATTTTATCCACACGGGCAGAGACATGGACTTGTGTCTCAGCCGTGTGTGACACATGGTTATGCGCACGAGTGTGTGATTTGGTCGTGTGTCCTCTGCATTTTAAAAATTGTGAAACAGAATGCTCAGAATTGGTCACACATGCAGAGACATGGGCGTGTGTCTCAACCGTATGAGACACACGACCCAACACACAAGCATGTGTCTTGGTCGTGTAAAACCTGCACTTAATTTTCGAAAATTAAATTTACCACACGGCCTAGCACACTAGCTTGTGGTTGGCCTTGTGACTCAAGTCAGAGAGTTACACGAGTATGAACACAGGCTAGAATATGGTCGTGTGTCTCACATTGAATGCCCACACAGCTTGAAACTTGGGTGTGTGTCCCCTGCACCTAAGAAAAATTTTGAAATTTTGCGAAAAATTCTCTGAGTTCCCGATTTAGTCCCGACTTGTTTCTAAAGCACAAATTGGGTCTCGAGAGCTCATTCAAAGGACATTATGATTAAATATGATTGTTTTTTATATAAATAGTAATTGACATGAATTAATAGAAAGTATTCTGTAAACTCTGATAATGCTCCTTAACCCTGTTCCGGTGACGGATATGGGTTAGGGGTGTTACAAGACTCCTCCCAACATTTTCTAGCCTCAACTTGAATGGCCGGAGGGCATTTATTATCAAGTTCTATCTTTAGTTTCTCACAGGTTAAGACAATCATCAGGTTTCTTTTCCATTCCTTATAGTTATTTATGTTCAATTTGTTCTCAATGAGTATATTTAATAAGGGAGTAGGTTCTATTTTTGAACTAAAAATAAAATATTTATTCATTAGTTTCTTTTTATTAAGGAAATAGTTTGAAAATACGTTGCAACTTATGATATGCGTTAAGATGATGCATGCGTCTTACATTAGACCTTGAAAATATCTGCAAGCCGTTGCAACGAAAATTCTTACACCCATTGAATTAAGTAATCATGAGGTAATATTAATCAACTAGTAAGAACATGGATTTTCATCCAGTTAGTACATGAACCTAATTCCTGAGGTTCACACATACTAATAATCATTTAACATTTGGCCATTATTCTAACTTAAGTAGAGCTTCGTGAAAAATTACTTAACTAGAAAATCTTAAGTGTATAACCATCACATCAACACCTATCAGATCATCTACCACAAATGAGTCATCGTGGGACAATCTCACCGAGTAACATGCTGTGACTAGTTATCCTCTTTGAAGAAAAAAATTTATTCTTATATTTCATGATAATACCTATAAGAGGATCAACCAACTATCATATTATTACAAGATAGTTCTTCTTACTTTCAAAAAATCTTCTCAGTGAGATCCACATGAAAATCCTACCGTTGGGTAGTTAAATTATCATGTCATCACAAGAGACCATTAATGGAGGCTATAGGTTTTATTTAGGGACCTTCTCCAACTCAATCTATTAAAAACATGAAAGGTTTTTTAATATTTGGTTTCAATCATAAATGATCAATATATGCATGACAAGTACATATAGCATTTCTTTCCTAAATTATATGGCATGCTTATTGTCGAAACCATTTTTTGAAAGAATAGGGGTCGACTTTGGTTTTGAAAACGAAAACAAACATGGGAGTCACCACCAATCCTTTTTATTTAGGTGTGATCGGATCACCTAGAAATTTAGTCGTTTCTATAAAATATTTCGATTTATTAAAACAAATGATTTTTGTGACAGTCCAAAATTGACCCTAGTCGGGAAGTGGTTTCGGGACCGCTAAACCGAGTCACCGAAATGTTGGAACGTAATATTTATTGTCTAGAATATGTGAATATGAATGTGTGAAAATTTCATGTTTGGATTTTTCTTAATTGTAGATGAATTTTTGTGATTAGGACTTATGTGAGAAAACTTAGAAATGTGCTGGGCAAATGTAAGTGGCCTATTAGTGCATGTAATCAAAGGGGTGGACTTGCATGTCAAATTCCCCTTTGATATTAGCTAATGGCCGGCCATGACAAGAGTGATGGGCAAGGGAAACATGTTTCCAACATGTTAGGCTAGTGATGTATGTAGGAAACAATAAAATAGAAAGCTAGTAGTAAAGAAATAAAAAAAAGAAGAGAATGGTGAATGTCCCCCCCCTTTGCCGTGAGTTGAGGAAGAGGAAAGAAAAATCCTTGTTGTTCATCCATTCTCATTTTTGTTACAATTACCATGACTTGAGAAGAAGAAGGAGTGTTCATGTTTTCTTTCTTTTGCAATTGTTGTAACTAGAAGAAGAAGAGGAAGCAATAATAGAGAAATACAATGGAGCAAATCAAATAGGTGATTTCCATCTTGGAGGAATTTTGATCGTTCTTTGCAAATATTTTATATTTCTTCCTAAGCTGTTCGGTTTTAAGTGTTGCGATGCTTGAGATTGTTGTTGCATGCGACATGCATGTAAGATTTTGATAGTTTTGTTTGGTGAGTGTGGATTAATTTGCTCCTGGAAACCGTGGCTAAATGGTGAAGTAAATGGTGTGGTATGGCTGCTCAAATATGTGTTGACGTGTGCAATTGTGACTATCTTATTATGCTGCCTTAATTTGCTTTTACATGCTGTCCAATATTGTAAATTTTATGACAAATTCGGTTAAGTTTAATGCATGTCTCATTTGAAAATTCAATGCTGTCCAAAGCTGGACATTTCCATGTTGTTCGGGTGAGTCTTTCAAAGGTAACTTTGCCAAATTCTCACATTTAATTTATGGGTACATATACAAGTAATGTTCGCTATATGGAATGTAAGTATAGGTGTGATCGGTCATGGAAATTTGATATGAAGTTTTGTTAGGTGAGTGGTGAATGGCGAATGAATTATATACATTGTGAGGATTAAATTTGTATATAAATTGTGTATGTGTGCATTCGGACTTTAAGGGTAATGAGATGAAGTTAAGGTGCGAATTTTAGTTCGGGTGATAGAGATAATTCGGTTGAGTTGATTCATGATGTTGTACATTAGAATAAAAAATTTACTACTAAATGTATTTATTCTAGATCAAGACATCAAAGGGGAAAATCAAACAAAGGCAAAGCAAAGATAATCGAGTATCCGATTGGAAATCGTTTCATCCAATATAAGGTAAGTCATTAAGCATATATTTGGTATTGATTTAAATGATCATAATATATATGCAATTGTGTTTAATGAATTGATGTGTAAATGGAAATGTATGTGTATGGAATGATGCCATCGTTGAATGTATAAAGGTGGTAAATTGCATAAAGTATTGGTCTCGGCACTAAGTGTGCGGGTATAAATGGACACGGTGACAAGATTGGCACTAAGTGTGCGGGTTTAAAATTGTACAGCACTAAGTGTGCGAGTTTGATTATACAAACACTAAGTGTGCGAGCTGAAAATATATAGCACTAAGTGTGCGAGCTGAAAATTATATAGCACTAAGTGTGCGAGCTGAAAATATATAGCACTAAGTGTGCGGATTCACTATATGCTCTTGCATTACAATTGGCACCGAGTGTGCGACATTATCGAGTTAATCCGGACAGCGGATCGGGTAAGTACCTTGAGCTCATGACGAATAGGCAATATGTTCATGCTCGGGGTTGAGCTTGGTAAGCTTTAAATCTATGTGATGATTGCAATTGTATGATTGTGGTGGAAATGAGTTGGTGTGTGAAAATGCCTCAAATATCTTATTGTATAGAATTTGAAATGTGGATGTATGACTTGGTATGAGATTGAACCGAAAGGTCCGAGGAATTATGGTATAGTTTCGATATGGATGGAGTACCTAGCTTCGTTTATTGTTTCATATTGTGATAACTTTATTAATGGGTGGTTGTCGAATGCTTATGACTTCTGAGTTATAAACTCACTCGGTGTTTTCTTGTCACCCATTTTAGGTCTCTTGGACTCGTATCGTTTATGTGCTCGGAACCGTCGTTGAAGTCATCACACCGGCTGGAAATCTTTGGTATTGTCGTCGTAGTTGAACTAGGAGAACGTTTGGCATGTATAGGCTATTTTGTTTTGTTGAATTGTGGGTTGTAAACTTTAAGCCATGCGAAAATGGCCTATGTGGTCGGTTGAGTGTGATTCTAAAACCTATAGTCACGAGCCTTAGAAACCTTAATTTTGATAAGGTGGCCATAGTTTGTATTATGTATGATGTAATAGTTGGCCATGGAAGAATTATGAAATAGTCATTGTTTGCTTTAGTAACAGATGTGCCAGCAGCAGTGAGATGAGATGGAAAAATCACTAAAAATAGTAGAAGTAGAATTAAATAGTGAATAAACTATGAAATTGAACCTCGATGAATCTATTTTCATATGGACGAAACGAAACGACCATATGAGCAGTATACTGAGAGATATTAAAGTTCTCGTGAGACATGGCCAGAATGGTTTCTGGATCCCCTGTCTCGACTTTGAAAATTTACCATAAATTATCCAAAAGGAATTAGAAGTCTTTCCTTATATTTTCAGATTCCCTTTTGAGTCTAGTTTCATTAGAAACAAACGGCATGAGCATTGAAGCTCTGTACGAGAAGATATCCAGGTCGTAATGCGCGAAGGTCAGTGTAGTCGACCCCTGTAACATGGGTACCTTTAACTAATAAACTGTACTAATTGGCTTGACCAAAAATTCTAGAAAAAAATGTGTAGATGTAATTATGAGTCTAGTTTCAGGGAAAATTTACGGAACTGGTTTTTGAGTTCTGGAACTCGAGATATGAGTTTTAAGGTAACAGGGACGCAGTTTGCCAGCTAGGCTGGAAATGTGAAAAATAGTCTGTGTGACACATGAGAGTTGGTCTTAGAACCCCTCGTGTCCGACTCCGGCGACGGTATCGGGGATGGGGTGTTACATTTTATTGGTATCGAGCTATGGTTTAGTCGGTTCTAGGACTACCATAGCGTGTGAGTCTAGCTATACATGCCAAATTGTTAGTGCTTGAATAATGTGATGACTTGACGGTTGAAATTTTTGTTTTGATTAGCAATGGAACCCGGATAGAGACCCTTGGCGGATGACGTTTAAAGTGTAGCGGCTGCTCCGCGCAAGGGACACCGCTGTTGAGCCTCGGTCATCCATGAATAATCAAAATGAAGGCGAAACAAGCCTTCTTCACCATGATGAATGAGTGGGTCGCGCAATATGCCCGAACCAACCCTACTGTCCAACCATTCCGAATTTAAATACTCCACCCCAAGAGCCCGTAATGCCTTGATTCATCGATTCGTGAGGCTGAGTAAACCACCTGTAGACCTGATTAGGAAGCGCGGGGCTGAGGAGTTCAAGGCCATAG
Source organism: Gossypium arboreum (assembly GCF_025698485.1). Taxonomy (NCBI): domain Eukaryota; kingdom Viridiplantae; phylum Streptophyta; class Magnoliopsida; order Malvales; family Malvaceae; genus Gossypium; species Gossypium arboreum. The sequence continues at coordinate 42,192,912 of NC_069077.1, read as the reverse complement.
TTACTGATGATGCCGAAAAGGCCGAGTTCTGGCTCGATAACACCATTCGAGTGTTAGATGAACTGTCATGCACACCCGATGAATGTCTTAAGTGTGCTATATCCTTGTTGCGAGACTCAGCTTACTATTGGTGGAGGACTTTAATTTCCATAGTCCCAAACGAACGAGTTACTTGGGATTTCTTTCAATCAGAATTTCGAAAGAAATACATTACTCAACAGTTCATCGATCAGAAGCGTAAGGAATTCTTGGAACTCAAGCAAGGCCGTATGACAAGATCTGAATCTGAACATGAGTTCGTAAGACTCGATCGGTATGCCCGGAGTGTGTGGCTGATGAGGTTGCTATGTGCAAAAGATTTGAAGAAGGATTGAATGAAGAGTTAAAGTTACTAGTGGGAATTTTGGAGATAAAGGAGTTCGTGACACTAGTCGAACGAGCACGCAAGGCGGAAGAACTTGGAAAGGAAAAAAGAAGGCTGAATTTGAAGCAAGAGATTACCGTAAAAGATCAACGAGTAAAGCTCCGTTCTCGGCTGTAAAGAGGTTCGTGGAGGACACCAAGAAGTCGAGGCGATTGCGGGAATTTCCATTAGAGCCCGACCATCGACGGACTCGAGCTACTTGTAGCTAGTGTGGGCAATAATTGTCAAGAGAGACCGAATGCCCCAATGTGGAAGACGACACCTAGGTGAATGTTGGGGTAAGTCTGTTAAGGGCTTTATTACGGATGTGGTTCAAGGACCACTTCATTAGAGATTGCACGAGCTAGATGAGAAGAATAAGATGCAAGGTGCAAGATCTAGTGGGGCGACGGCTAGAGGTAGACCCCGAGGATTTCAGGAGGTAGGGGTGGTAATCGAGAGGAGCCATCGACACGGCTGTTCGGTCCGAGACCGTGCTCTGCTAGAGCATATGCCATCCGCGACGAGAGGAGGCATCCTCCCCGACGTTATCACCGGTACTTTTACTCTCTTTGATACTAGTGTGATTGCATTGATTGACCCGGCTCTACTCATTCATATGTATGTGAAACCTTAGCATCCAAGAAGACTCTACTGTTGAGTCTCATCGAGTTCGTAATTCGAGTGTCAAACCCTTTGGGTCAATACGCACTCGTTGACAAAGTGTGTAAGAAAAGTCCCCTAGTATTTCGAGGTTCTTGTTTTCCGACGGACTTGATGGTTTTGCCGTTCGACGAATTCAACGTTATTCTTGGTTTGGATTGGTTGACCATGCACGATGCGGTCGTAAATTGCAAAAGCAAGACTATTGATCTGAGGTGTACAACTAACGAGATAATTCGGGTTGAGTCTACGGACTTAAAAGGGTTGCCAGCTGTAATATCAGCAATGTTGGCCCGGAAATACGTAAGAAAGGGGTGCGAAGCATACCTTGCGTATGTACTAGACGACAAGGAGTTAGAAAAGAAACCCGAATCTGTGCGCTGGTTTGCGAATACCGGATGTTTGCCTCAAGAATTGCCGGGTTTACCACCTGTTTGGGAAATAGAGTTTGGCATCGAATTGGTACCTGGTACCACTCCAATTTCGATAGCTCCGTATCGTATGGCACCAACGGAATTAAAGGAGTTGAAAACTCAGTTGCAAGAATTGGTGGATAGAGGTTTTGCTCGCCGAGTTTTTCACCTTGGGTGCGCCGGTGTTGTTTGTGAAAAGAAGGATGGAACCATGAGGTCGTAGATCGACTATCGTCGACTTAATAAAGCGACGATAAAGAACAAATATCCGCTACCACGATCGATGACTTGTTCGATCAACTCGAAGGGAGCCTCGGTGTCCTCAAAATAGATTTGAGATCGGGCTATTATCAATTGCGAATTCGAGATTCGGACGCACCCAAGACCGCCTTGAGCGAGATATGGTCACTATGAGTTCCTAGTGATGCCGTTTGGGCTTACTAATGCCCCGTGGTATTTATGGATTTAATGAATCGGATCTTCGCACCATATTTGGATCGGTTCGTAGTCGTGTTCATTGATGACATCTTGGTCTATTCAAGAAATGAGACCGAACATCTTTGAACACCGAGGTTAGTGTTGCAAATTTTACGGGATAAGCAATTATATGCTAAGTTCAGCAAGTGTGAGTTTCGGTTAAGAGAGGTTAGCTTCTTGGGGCATGTGATATCTGCATCGTATTCGAGTCAACCCGAACAAAATTTCAGCCATACTTAACGGAAGCCTCGAGAAATATTACCGAGGTTCGAGCTTTTGGGGCTTGCCGGTTATTACCGACGATTTGTAAAGGTTTCTCGACGATAGCCACGCCAATGACGGTTACTCCAAAAGGATGTTAAGTTTGAATGGACGGAGAAATGTCGAAAAGTTTCGATCAATCGAAAACTTGTTTGATCGAAGCCCCAATTCTAGTGCAACCCGAATCGGGCAAAGAGTTTGTCATTTATAGTGACGCATCCCTACTTGGGTTGGGTTGCGATTGATGCAAGAAGGGCGAGTTGTGGCCTATGCGCCGAGACAATTAAAGCCACATGAGAAAAATTATCCCACCCATGATCTCGAATTGGTCGCCATCGTATTCGCCTTTAAAGATATGGCGACATTACTTAATTGGTGAGAAGTGCCATGTGTATTCGGATCACAAAAGTCTCAAATATTTGATGACTCAAAGAGACTTAAATCTGCGACAAAGACGTTGGCTCGAGCTATTAAAGGATTATGAGCTGGTCATTGACTATCACCCGGAAAGGCTAATGTGGTTGCGGACGCCTTTAAGTCGTAAATCACTATTTGCTTTATGAAGCGATGAATGTACACTTGTCCGTTTCTACCCGACAATGTGTTAGTAGCTGAATTGAAAGCCAAACCATTATTGAAACGTCAAATTCGTGAAGCTCAGAAAGTCAACGATGAGTTGGTTGCAAAACGGGCTGAGTGTGTTCCGAACAAGGACTCGGAATTTCAAATCGATGATGACGATTGTTTGAGGTTCGAAGTCGTCTGTGTTCCAAAGAATTGAACTTATTTCGATAATTTCGAACGAAGCCCATTGTAGCCGAATGGCAATCCACCCGGGAGTACGAAGATGTACAACGATTTGAAACGTCGGTTTTGGTGGCATGGTATGAAACGAGACATCTCTGACTTTGTTTCGAGATGTTTAATATGTCAACAAGTGAAAGCGAACATCAAGTGCCTTCAGATTACTTCACCGATCACGATACCCGAGTGGAAATGGGATCGAGTCACAATAGACTTTGTATCCGGACTGCCATTGTCAGCAAGTAAGAAGGATGCGATTTGGGTTGTTGTAGATAGATTGACTAAGTCGGCTCACTTTGTCCCCGTACGTACGGATTTTTCAATGGACAAACTAGCCGAATTGTACGCTTCTCGATTGTGAGACTACACGGGTGCCTATTTCCATCGTGTCGGATAGAGATCCGAGATTTACCTCGCGATTGTGGAAGAAGTTGCAAGAAGCTTTGGGTACCAAGTTGCATTTCAGACCGCCTTTCACCCCAAACCGATGGTCAATCCGAACGGATAATTCAAATACTCGAGGATATGTTGAGATGTTGCATCCTTGAGTTTAGTGGTTCATGGGAACGGTATTTACCTTTGATTGAATTTGCCTACAACAATGGTTTTCAATCAAGCATTAAGATGGCGCCTTACGAGGCTTTATACGGTCGTAAATGCCGTACCCCATTATTCTGGACTGAACATAATGAAAGTAAAATCTTCGGGGTTGATTTGATTAAGGATGCCGAGCAGAAAGTTCAAGTAGTTCGTGAAAGTTTGAAAGCTGCTTCGGATCGCCAAAAGTCGATGCGGATTTGAAAAGAAAAGACATTGAATATCAAGTTGGAGACAAAGTATTTCTCAAAGTTTCACCTCGAAGAAGGTGCTTAGATTTGGCCGTAAGGGCAAATTGAGTCCGAGGTTCATCGGGCAGTATGAAGTATCCGAACGAGTTGGGCGACCGCCATCGATTAATTTTGCCCCTAAGCTTGAAAAGATTCACAACGCTTTTCATGTCTCGATGCTTTGACGATATAGGTCGACCCGACACACGTAATTACTCCATCCGAGGTCGAGGTTCACCTAATTTGAGCTATGAAGAAGAACCGATTCGTATCCTAGCACGTGAAGTGAAAGAGTTGCGAAACAAAAGGTTCCACTAGTGAAAGTGTTATGGCTCAAACACGGATAGAAGAAGCTACTTGGGAGCCCGAGAACTCTATGAAAGAGCGATACCCAAACCTGTTTATCGATAAGATTTTCGGGACGAAAATTTCTTAAGTGGGGAGAGTTGTGACACCCAAAATTGACCCTAGTCGGAAGTGGTTTCGGGACCGCTAAACCGAGTCACCAAATGTTGGAACGTAATATTTATTGTCTAGAATATGTGAATATGAATGTGTGAAAATTTCATGTTTGGATTTTTCTTAATTGTAGATGAATTTTGTGATTAGGACTTATGTGAGAAAACTTAGAAATGTGTGGGCAAATGTAAGTGGCCTATTAGTGCATGTAATCAAAGGGTGGACTTGCATGTCAAATTCCTTTGATATTAGCTAATGGCCGCCATGACAAGAGTGATGGGCAAGGGAAACATGTTTCCAACATGTTAGGCTAGTGATGTATGTAGGAAACAATAAAATAGAAAGCTAGTAGTAAAGAAATAAAAAAAAAAGAAGACAATGGTGAATGTCCCCCTTGCCGTGAGTTGAGGAAGAGGAAAGAAAAATCCTTGTTGTTCATCCATTCTCATTTTTGTTACAATTACCATGACTTGAGAAGAAGAAGGAGTGTTCATGTTTTCTTTCTTTTGCAATTGTTGTAACTAGAAGAAGAAGAGGAAGCAATAATAGAGAAATACAATGGAGCAAATCAAATAGGTGATTTCCATCTTGGAGGAATTTTCTACGCTTCTTTGCAAATATTTTATATTTCTTCCTAAGCTGTTCGGTTTTAAGTGTTGCGATGCTTGAGATTGTTGTTGCATGCGACATGCATGTAAGATTTTGATAGTTTTGTTTGGTGAGTGTGGATTAATTTGCTCTGGAAATCGTGGCTAAATGGTGAAGTAAATGGTGTGGTATGGCTGCTCAAATATGTGTTGACGTGTGCAATTGTGACTATCTTATTATGTCTGCCTTAATTTGCTTTTACATGCTGTCCAATATTGTAAATTTTATGACAAATTCGGTTAAGTTTAATGCATGTCTCATTTGAAAATTCAATGCTGTCCAAAGCTGGACATTTCCATGTTGTTCGGGTGAGTCTTTCAAAGGTAACTTTGCCAAATTCTCACATTTAATTTATGGGTACATATACAAGTAATGTTCGCTATATGGAATGTTAGTATAGGTGTGATCGGTCATGGAAATTTGATATGAAGTTTTGTTAGGTGAGTGGTGAATGGCGAATGAATTATATACATTGTGAGGATGAAATTTGTATATAAATTGTGTATGTGTGCATTCGGACTTTAAGGGGTAATGAGATGAAGTTAAGGTGCGAATTTTAGTTCGGGTGATAGAGATAATTTGGTTGAGTTGATTCATGATGTTGTACATTAGAATAAAAAAATTTACTACTAAATGTATTTATTCTAGATCAAGACATCAAAGGGGGAAAATCAAACAAAGGCAAAGCAAAGATAATCGAGTAGCCGATTGGAAATCGTTTCATCCAATATAAGGAAAGTCATTAAGCATATATTTGGTATTGATTTAAATGATCATAATATATATGCAATTATGTTTAATGAATTGATGTGTAAATGGAAATGTATGTGTATGGAATGATGCCATCGTTGAATGTATAAAGGTGGTAAATTGCATAAAGTATTGGTCTCGGCACTAAGTGTGCGGGTATAAATGGACACGGTGACAAGATTGACACTAAGTGTGCGGGTTTAAAATTGTACAGCACTAAGTGTGCGAGTTTGATTATACAGCACTAAGTGTGCGAGCTGAAAATATATAGCACTAAGTGTGCGGATTCACTATATGCTCTTGCATTACAATTGGCACTGAGTGTGCGACATTATCGAGTTAATCCCGGACAGCGGATCGGGTAAGTACCTTGAGCTCATGACGAATAGGCAATATGTTCATGCTCGGGGTTGAGCTTGGTAAGCTTTAAATCTATGTGATGATTGCAATTGTATGATTGTGGTGGAAATGAGTTGGTGTGTGAAAATGCCTCAAATATCTTATTGTATAGAATTTGAAATGTGGATGTATGACTTGGTATGAGATTGAACCGAAAGGTCCGAGGAATTATGGTATAGTTTCGATATGGATGGAGTACCTAGCTTCGTTTATTGTTTCATATTGTGATAACTTTATTAATGGGTGGTTGTCGAATGCTTATGACTTACTGAGTTATAAACTCACTCGGTGTTTTCTTGTCACCCATTTTAGGTCTCTTGGACTCGATCGCTTATGCGTGCTCGGAACCGTCGTTGAAGTCATCACACCGGCTGGAAATCTTTGGTATTGTCGTCAGTAGTTGAACTAGGAGAACGTTTGGCATGTATAGGCTATTTTGTTTTGTTGAATTGTGGGTTGTAAACTTTAAGCCATGCGAAAATGGCCTATGTGGTCGGTTGAGTGTGATTCTAAAACCTATAGTCACGAGCCTTAGAAACCTTAATTTTGATAAGGTGGCCATAGTTTGTATTATGTATGATGTAATAGTTGGCCATGGAAGAATTATGAAATAGTCATTGTTTGCTTTAGTAACAGATGCTGCCAGCAGCAGTGAGATGAGATGGAAAAATCACTAAAAATAGTAGAAGTATAATTAAATAGTGAATAAACTATGAAATTGAACCTCGATGAATCTATTTTCATATGGACGAAACGAAACGACCATATGAGCAGTATACTGAGAGATATTAAAGTTCTCGTGAGACAGGGCCAGAATGGTTTCTGGATCCCCTGTCTCGACTTTGAAAATTTACCATAAATTATCCAAAAGGAATTAGAAGTCTTTCCTTAAATGTGCAGATTCCCTTTTGAGTCTAGTTTCATTAGAAACAAACGACATGAGCATTGAAGCTCTGTACGAGAAGATATCCAGGTCGTAATGCGCGAAGGTCAGTGTAGTCGACCCCTGTAACATGGGTAACTTTAACTAATAAACTGTGCTAATTGGCTCGACCAAAAATTCTAGAAAAAAATATGTAGATGGAATTATGAGTCTAGTTTCAGGGAAAATTTACGGAACTGGTTTTCGAGTTCTGGAACTCGAGATATGAGTTTTAAGGTGACAGGGACGCAGTTTGCCAGCTAAGCTGGAAATGTGAAAAATAGTCTGTGTGACACATGAGAGTTGGTCTTAGAACCCCTCGTGTCCGACTCCGGCGACGGTATCAGGGATGGGGTGTTACAATTTTGGTCTAGATAATTGAGAAAACGGATCCGGGAGTTGGTTACGGAGAGGAAGGATTAGCACCCTCGTCACGCCCAAAATTGGTACCTAATTGATTAATTAACGTTTTAATGTCGAAAGTTGAAAATATTTTAAAATAAATTTAAAATACGATCCCTTCTCATGAATGCTAATTTTAAATAGCTTGAATTACATTGAAATGAGAATCAAAGACTTACTCCTACTGAGATAGTAAGGTGTCACATCCAATAAGTTAGGACGCGACGTTTAAATCTTCGGGAGCAAGTTTGCCTTTAATCTTTATCGAAAGTCTATGTATTTTGAAATCTAAAAGGATATTTGGCTTTTTAGGTTTAACAAGAAAATCGAAACCCAATAAGTTAGGGTCGATTTCTTGAATTCCTGAAACGCGAAATATTGCCTTACTTTGAATAAAACGAATGCAACATTTAGCAATGTGTGTTTATTTTATTTGGAATAAAATAAAATAATCCATATTGGATAAGCATGTTGAAGCTTAATACACAATGTGATTTAAACTAGCTAAAACAAAAACATAACATAGAGCATGGGATAATAAAATACAAATTAGATACAATGTTGATGAATGTCCACAATATGAAGATGTTAATAATGGCAATATTCACACGATGTATATTATTTTTTATACCAATCAATAATCAAAGACAAATGAAGTAAAATAGTATACGAAGAAAAAAGCAATTTAAAGTAAACAAGATAAAAATTTAAAATAGATAACAAACGTAATAATTAAAATTTAAAACATGTAATACAAAAGAATGGTTCAAAATAAACAATATATGAAAAGGTTTGACAAAATAAAATATAAAATAATTCAAATAAAATAATATGTGAAACTAATTAAAACAAATAATACACAAAGTAATAATAGAAGACCCTTTTAAAAAACATATAAAAGAGCTTAAAATAAATAATAAGTAAAAGAGAAATTTAAAATAAATAATATACAAAAACAGTTTAAACAAATATATATATAAATATAATCCAAAGTAACATGTATATATATAAGTTTTAAAATAAGGAATATGAAAAATATTTTAAACCAAGTAATATATAGAAAGTTCAAAGTGAACAACAATAAAAGAAATTTAAAAACAATTAACACCGAATTAGTATAACTAAATAACACATAAGAAGTTTTAAAATACATGTTATATATACAAAATAACTTAAAATAGAAGATATAAAAGACTTCAAAATATATAATATGTATAAGAGTTTAAAATCAATAACGATATAAAATTTAAAATGAATAATAATTTAAAATATGTAAAACTTAGAATACATAATAAAATTATTTAAAATAAACAATTGAACAATTTAAAAATATTTAACAGATAAAACCGTTTAAGAATAATGTATATGAAAAATGAATAAATAAAGGAAAATAAAAAAGGGATTAAATTGGAACATAAATAAAATTAGAGGTGAAAACTGTAACAAAATAAAAGATGGGGGTAATAATAAAAATGCGCAAGGTTTGAGGATTAAATGGGCAAAAAGCCCAACCTCCGGACACGTGTCCGATCGCAGCGCACCAATGGGTCAGGGGGCCCGATCGAAAAATAGGCAAAATCTTGTGGTCAAGTTCAAAAATAAAAGAAAAATAAAAAGAGGATTAAATTAAAACAGTAAAAAACACGGAAGGACTGTGACAACCCGAATTAGGGCCTAATCGGAATAGTGGTTTCGTGACCACAAATCCGAGATAGAAATAATTGTTTTATAAATATTTTGGGGTTTATGATATGATTGCATGATTGTGTGAAAATTTCGTGATGAAATTCTATGCCTAAAGTGTTTAAATTGAAAGTAGGGACTAAATCGAATAAGTTGCAAAATTTGCATACTAGAAATTTTAGTATGAAATTGTTTTGAAATATTTATTAGGAGGTCTTAAATAGAAATTCTACCAATTTTAAGTTCATGGACAAATTTAGGACATGGAAGGAATTTTTGGAAAGTTTAGTAGTAAGGGTATTTTAGTCATTTTGATATTAAATGAAATAAAATGGGAAAAATAACACAAAATAGTCATCTTCCCCATTTAGTTGCTGCGAAACTTCACTCTCTCCATAGCTAGGATTCTTCAACTTTCAAGCTCCATAGTAAGTGATTCTAAGCCCGCTTTTAATGTTCTTTACGCTTTTGGAATCCCTAAGCTCGATTAAGCTTATGCTAGTAATAATTTAACCTAGGGTTCATATTTGGAAAAATACCCATAGGTGAAATTTGTGTATTTTGATGTTTTATGATAGAATATGAGGTTTTAAATTGTGTTAAATAATTTGTGCTACTCGGTTTTAAGTGAAAACGAGTAAAAGCAAGATAATCGGTAAAAATACCTAATGTTCATAACTATATGATAGAGTGGGAATTTGATGTTGTTGTAGAAGAGAAAATGTTCAGCATATCATAAAACATAAGAATAAGGGCTGAAATTAAATTCCGAGCCTAGGGGCAAAATTGTAATTTTGTAAAAGTTAGGGGCAAAATGTAATTTTTCTACAATGTGATTTTTGGATTGAAATAAATAGTATGAGTATTAAATGAGCTAAATGTGTTATTATAGATCAAGAAAGGCGGAACCGACCTCGAACGGGGAAAGAAAAAGTTTTGGACTAAATTGCAAAATTTCCATATTTTGCACCAAGGTAAGTTGTATGTAAATATTACAATAATTTCATGTACATTCTTATATTTCAGCCTATTATATAAATATACTAGCTGATGTTAAAATATAAATTGACTATGGGAAGAATGGAAATAAATACGAGAGAGAGATCCGGTTGAACATTGGAGAGATCGAATGAAATAGAGGAGCGTAGCTAGGTCACATGTATGATGCTGAGTGCACATCATGTGTACAAGAAAGCTACGAGACACCCTGTAGTAGCTAGGTCACATGCGTGATACGAGATGTATCCCATGTAGACAAGAGAGCTACGTGAAAGATAAATGTAGCTAGGTCGCATGCGTGATTCCAAGTGAAGGACACCATGTAGACAAGAGAGCTACGAGACAAATCGGCTAGGTCGCATGAGTGGTACTAAGTGTTCCCCATGTGTACAAGAGAGCCGAACTAAATGAAGTATGATGGTGGGGCTGTGTGCTGAAACCGTTAAATATCGAGGATTGATCCGAATTGTTCAACGGGATGGTTTTGTGGTGACATTGTGGTTTGGACCTACACTTATAGTGAATGAAATGTGGTGAAAATGAATTGTGGCATATACATATATACGATAAAATGAGGTTAGCATAAAGAATGTGTGAAAGAGTGAAATTAGTATTAAAACTGTTTTTAGATGGCAGCAGTGACGTGATTTTGAAAAATCACCAAACATAGGAGGAATATAATTAGAGGTTGAATGAGATGTGAAATTAAAGCTTAATGAGTCTACTTTCATATAAAAGAAGCAGGGCAAGCAAAGGAATTCTATATTTTGAGATATTTACAATTGTAACTGACTTGCTCAGGATGAATACGTGATCCCTGTTTCCACTTTGAAAAATCATTAAAAATTGTACAAAGCAAACTAAGAAATATAGTTTACATGCCTAAATTCCTTATTGAGACTAGTTTTAAATACAACAGACTTCAGGGTTGTTTGAGTTATGTACTGAGAGAAATTCAATTCGTAGTGGACAGAGGTCAGGCCAGTCGAGCTGTGTAACAGGGGAAACTTTAACTAATAAACTGTACTAATCTGCTGAACCAAAAATTATAAAAAAATTTAGCAAGAAGCTTTATGAGTCTAGATTCAGGAAATTTTACGGATATGAATTTCGAGTTTTGTAACTCGAGTTATGATTTATTTAGTGAATATGACACAGCAGAGACAGCTTAATCAAGTGGAATAAGTAGTGAAGTTAAAGTAGACATACTTGAATTGTTGTGTAAACATGTTAGATTCTTAAATTAGTATTTACATACTACTTACTAAGCTATAAGCTTACTTCGTTTTTCTCTTTTGTCTTATAGTGTTCTCCACTTGCTCAGAGTCAAGGATCGTGAAGATCTACCCGCACTATCATACTTTGGGGTATTTGAACTAAATGTTTTGAATTATGGCATGTATAGTAGGCAAAAATTATTTTGTTATGTGTCATATTTGTCTAGGTTTAAAATATTAGTTACAGTACTCGATCAGTTACTTTGTACAAGCCATAAAAGTTGGCTAATATTGTTCAAGATATATGTTATAACGATGCATTATCAAATGGGATGACATATTTCTATCTTGGTATATGTTATGTTCGGTAATACCTTGTATCTGCTCCTACGACGATAACGGGTAAGGGTGTTACATTTAGTGGTATCAGAGCTATGGTTTAGTCGGTTCTCGGACTAATAAAGTGTGTGTAAAAGTCTAGCTATACATGCCATAAAAATATTGTGATAGTGTGGTGACTCGATTATTCTAAACTGTGTTTTATTTTAATATAGTAATGGATCCCAAGAAGGAGCTGCGGTGATGATGTTTGCTAGTAATGCGCCGCCCCCGCACAAGGGACCGCTACTGTGGAAAGTAGACTCGAGACATTGGGACAAGGAGATGAGGCTCGGACGCCTTTCTCCAAATGATGAACAATTGGTATCTTGAATTTATTCGAGCAAATCCAAATGCTCAACCTCCTCCACCCCTCCTATACCTCGGGCGATTCTGTAGGTGCTCAAGGTATAAATTTGGTAAGAATGAACAAGCCTCCGGTTGACAAGATTCGAAAACAAGGGGCAAGAGTTTAGAGCAAAGGTTGATGATGATCCTGAGAAAGCGGAATTCGGCTTGAAAATTCTACCCGTGTATTTGATGAGCTCTCATGTACACCGAGGAATGCTTAAAGTGTGTCAGATCACTTTTGAGAGATTGACCTACCACGGTGGAAGACTTTGGTTGCAGTGGTGCCAAAAGAAAAAGTTACTTGGGATTTCTTCCAGAAGAATTTAGAAAGAAATACATAAGTCAACGATTTATTGATCAAAAACGGAAGGAGTTCCTTGAATTGAAGCAAGGAAAATGTCTCGCAGAGTATGAACGCAATTTGTAAGACTCAACAAGTATGCCTGTGAATGTGTGTCCACCGAGGCCATTATGTGTAGAAGATTTGAAGATGGGCTGAATGAGGACATTAAAGTGTTTGTAGGGATTTTGGAGTTGAAAGAATTTGTAGTATTGGTTGATCGAGCTCTTAAAGTCAAGAATTGAACAAAGAAAGAAGAAAAGTCGCTATTGAGGATCGAGATGTCGAAAAAACAGATAAGTAAGCCATTTCAATCTCAACCAAAGAGGTCCAAAGAGACAAACCCTCGAATGACAGCTTCAATTGGGGATTTACACAGAGATCGTGGTAGAGCATATTCGGGGTCTAAAGCTCAAGCTACTTTGTGGCAAGTGTGGGTAATGTGCGACCTAGAAAGCCCGAAAGTGTCGACAATGTGGCGAGCAACATTATGGTGAGTGTTGGGGACCGAGCGAGCTTGTTTCAAAGTGTTCTCGCGAGCATTTTATTAGAGACTGTCCGAGAAGGTTAAAGAAGAAAGATTTCAGAGTGTTAGATGAATACCACCGCTAGTAGAGGTAGACCACCGAGAAATACCGGAGGTGGGACTAGTAGTAGAACTGTGATGAAAGATTTAACGGCAAGATCGAAGCTAGAGCACCTGCTAGAGCTTATGCTATACGTGCTTTCGAGAAGATGCATCATCTCCGATGTCATTCTTGGTACATTTCTCTTTATGATACTATTGTTATTGCATTGATTGATCCCGGTCCACCCATTCCTATATTTGCATGAATTTAGTATCCAATAAAAAGTTGCTGTTGAATTTATCGAGTTTACGATTAAAGTGTCGAACCCTTAGGCCAATATGTGCTAGTTGACAAGGTTTGCAAGAATTGCCCATTAATGATTCAAGGTCACTGCTTTTCCGCCAACTTGATGTTGTTACCATTTGGTGAGTTTGAGTTATCTTGGCAATGGATGGTTAACATTGTATGATGCTAAGGTAGATTGTAAACAAAAGACACTAGAGTTAAAATGTGAAAATGGAGAAATTTCGTGGGTTGAAACAGATTTAATCAAATAAATTGCCTATGGTGATTTCGCACATGTCTCGCACAAAAATACATGAGAAAGGGTGTGAAGCTTATCCGGCTTATGTAATGAATGTTGAGATGTCTCAACTGAAATTTGAATCAGACCTATAGTCTGTGAGTTTCGGATGTATTTCGGAGGAATTGCCTGGGTTGCCTCCAAACAGAGAGATAGATTTTGCCATTGATTTGTTGCCTGCATCGCACCGATCTCGATTGCTCCATATAGAATGGCTCCGATTGAATTAAAAGAATTGAAGGCTCGATTGCGGGAGTTAACGGACAAGGGATTTGTGAGACCGAAGTTTCTCTCCTGGGTGCTCTGTATTATTCAGAAGAAGAAGGATGGTTCAATGAGACTTTGCATTGATTACCGTCGACTTAATAAGGTGACTATAAAGAACAAGTACCCATTGCCGAGGATTGATGATTTATTCGATCGTTAAAGGGGCCAAGTGTTTTCAAAGATTGATTTGAGGTCCGGTTACTATCACCGAGAGTTAAGGAGTCGATGTCTTAAAAACCGCCTTTAGGACAAGGTATGGACATTATGAGTTTCGGTGATGCCTTTTGGCTTAACAAATGCTCCACCATATTTATGGACTTAATGAATCGGATTTTCCGGCCATATTTGGATAAGTTTGTAGTAGTGTTTATAGATGACATTTTAATTTATTCTTGAGATGAGTTTGAACATGCCGAACACTTGAGAACTATATTGCGATTTTGAGAGAAAAGAAACTGCTTGCCAAGTTTAGTAAAAGTGAGTTCGGCTTCGTGAAGTCGGATTTATGGGGCATATAGTCTCGTGTGATGGTATTCGGGTGGATCCAAGCAAGATTTTGCGATCGTTGATTGGAAACCGCCAAGAATGTATCTGAGGTTAGAAGCTTTTTAGGCTTGGCCGGTATTATAGGCGTTTTGTTGAAGGATTTTCGATAATTGCCTCTCCTATGACTAAATTGTTGCGAAGAATGTTGAGTTTGAATGGACCGATAAATGTCAATGAGTTTTGAAAAGTTGAAAGCACGATTGATCTGAAGCACCAATTTTAGTACAGCCCGAGTCAGGAAAGGAGTTCGTAATTTATAGTGATGCATCATTGACAGGCCTTGGATGTGTGTTGATGCAAGAGGGCAAAGTAGTAGCTTATGCTTCGAGGCAGTTAAAACCGCATGAGAAGAACTATCCTACACATGATTTGGGCGGTCATTGTTTTTGCCTTGAAGATTTGGCGACATTATTTATACGGTGAAAAATGCCAAATTTTACCGATCACAAAAGTTTGAAGTACTTGATGAATCAAAAGGACCTAAATTTGCGACAATAAGATGGCTTGAATTATTAAAGGATTATGATCTAGTGATTGATTATCATCCGGGAAAAGCAAATGTAGTTGCTGACGCCTTGAGCAGAAAATTTCTTTTCACTTTGAGAGCCATGAACACGGGGTTAGCATTGTCTGATGACGGGTCAATTTTAGCAGAGATGAGAGCTAAACCGTTATTTCTCCAGTTGATTTGTGATGCTCAAAAGAATGATAGTGAGTTGCGGACCAAGAGAACTCAATGCGAATCAAAGTTATGACTCGATTTTGAGTTGGACCAGATGACTGCTTGATGTTTCGAGACGAATATGTGTGTAAAAATGATAAATTGATTCGTAAAATATTACATGAGGCGCACAATGGTCATTTATCGTTCACCCGGTAGCACAAAATGTATAATGATTTAAAGAAGTCAGACAGGTGGTGTATGAAAAGGACATTTCAATTTGTAACTAAGTGTTTGATCTCAACAAGTAAAAGTTTGAACATCAAGTACCTTCAGGATTACTTCAACCCAGTAATGGTGCCCGAGTGGAAATGGGACAAGATTACCATGGATTTTGTAACCGGTTTGCCTTTAACTCCTAAAAAGAAGGATGCTGTTTGGGTAGTGGTTGATAGATTAACAAAGTCAGCCCACTTTATACCAAGACGCACTGATTACTCACTTGATAAATTAGCCAATTATATATTGCTGAAATTGTGAAGTTGCACGGAGTACCTATGTCTATAATATCGATAGAGATCCAAGATTTACCTCGAGATTTTGGAAAAAGTTACAAGAAGCTTTGGGTACAAAATTGAACTTTAGTACCGCATTTCATCCACAAACAGATGGTCAAACGGAAAGAGTAATCCGGTACTCAAGATATGCTTAGATGTTGTGTTTTAGAATTTGGAGGTAGTTGGGAGAAATATCTATCTTTGATTGAGTTTGCCTACAATAACAGCTTATCAATCAAGTATACAAATGGCACCGCATTTAAGCCTTATATGGTCGTAAGTGTCGGACTCCTTTATATTGGACCGAGCTTAGTGAGAAACAGATTCACGAGTTGATCTAGTTAAAGAAACCAAGAGAAAATAAAAGTAATTGGGATTGCTTGAAAGTCGCTTCAGATCGACAAAAGTCATATGCAGATTTAAAAAGAAAAGAGATTGAATTTCAAGTGGGTGATAAAGTGTTCTTGAAGGTGTCACCATGGAAAAAGATTCTGAAATTTAGTCGAAAAGGCAAGTTGAGTCCGCGTTTTATTGGGCCGTACGAGATTACTGAGAGAATTGGACCAAATGGCATATCGGTTGGCCTTACCGGCAGAAAGTTAGAAAAGATTCATAACGTGTTTCATGTATCAATGTTATGACGTTATCGTTCGATCCTTCACATGTGATTTCCCAACGAAATTGAGATTCGATCGGATATGACCTATGAGGAGGAACCAATAAAGATTTTGGCTCGAGAAGTTAAACAGCTTAAGAAACAAAAGTATAGCCTTAGTGAAAGTATTGTGGCACGACATGGGATAGAAGAGGCTACGTGGGAACCCGAGGAAGCTATGAGGAAACAAGACCCAAACCTCTTTCTCGGTAAGATTTTCGGGACGAAAATCTCTAAAGGGGGAGAATAATTGTGACAACCCAATTAGGGCCTAATCGGAATAGTGGTTTCGTGACCACAAATACGAGATAGAAATAATTGTTTTATAAATATTTTGGGGTTTATGATATGATTGCATGATTGTGTGAAAATTTCGTGATGAAATTCTATGCCTAAAGTGTTTAAATTGAAAGTAGGGACTAAATCGAATAAGTTGCAAAATTTGCATACTAGAAATTTTTAGTATGAAATTGTTTTGAAATATTTATTAGGAGGTCTTAAATAGAAATTCTACCAATTTTAAGTTCATGGACAAATTTAGGACATGGAAGGAATTTTTGGAAAGTTTAGTAGTAAGGGTATTTTAGTCATTTTGATATTAAATGAAATAAAATGGGAAAAATAACACAAAATAGTCATCTTCCCCATTTAGTTGCTGCCGAAACTTCACTCTCTCCATAGCTAGGGATTCTTCAACTTTCAAGCTCCATAGTAAGTGATTCTAAGCCCGCTTTTAATGTTCTTTACGTTTTGGAATCCTAAGCTCGATTAAGCTTATGCTAGTAATAATTTAACCTAGGGTTCATATTTGGAAAAATACCCATAGGTGAAATTTGTGTATTTTGATGTTTTATGATAGAATATGAGGTTTTAAATTGTGTTAAATAATTTGTGCTACTCGGTTTTAAGTGAAAACGAGTAAAAGCAAGATAATCGGTAAAAATACCTAATGTTCATAACTATATGATAGAGTGGGAATTTGATGTTGTTGTAGAAGAGAAAATGTTCAGCATATCATAAAACATAAGAATAAGGGCTGAAATTAAATTCCGAGCCTAGGGGCAAAATTGTAATTTTGTAAAAGTTAGGGGCAAAATGTAATTTTTCTACAATGTGATTTTGGATTGAAATAAATAGTATGAGTATTAAATGAGCTAAATGTGTTATTATAGATCAAGAAAGGCGCGGAACTGGACCTCGAACGGGGAAAGAAAAAGTTTTGGACTAAATTGCAAAATTTCCATATTTTGCACCAAGGTAAGTTGTATGTAAATATTACAATAATTTCATGTACATTCTTATATTTCAGCCTATTATATAAATATACTAGCTGATGTTAAAATATAAATTGACTATGGGAAGAATGGAAATAAATACAGAGAGAGAGATCCCGGTTGAACATTCGGAGAGATCGAATGAAATAGAGGGAGCGTAGCTAGGTCACATGTATGATGCTGAGTGCACATCATGTGTACAAGAAAGCTACGAGACACCCTGTAGTAGATAGGTCACATGCGTGATACGAGATGTATCCCATGTAGACAAGAGAGCTACGTGAAAGATAAATGTAGCTAGGTCGCATGCGTGATTCCAAGTGAAGGACACCATGTAGACAAGAGAGCTACGTGAAAGATAAATGTAGCTAGGTCGCATACGTGATTCCAAGTGAAGGACACCATGTAGACAAGAGAGCTACGAGACAAATCGGCTAGGTCGCATGAGTGGTACTAAGTGTTCCCCATGTGTACAAGAGAGCCGAACTAAATGAAGTATGATGGTGGGGTCAGTGTGTCAAACCGTTAAATATCGAGGATTGATCCGAATTGTTCAACGGGATGGTTTTGTGGTGACATTGTGGTTTGGACCTACACTTATAGTGAATGAAATGTGGTGAAAATGAATTGTGGCATATACATATATACGATAAAATGAGGTTAGCATAAAGAATGTGTGAAAGAGTGAAATTAGTATTAAAACTGTTTTTAGATGGCAGCAGTGACGTGATTTTGAAAAATCACCAAAATAGGAGGAATATAATTAGAGGTTGAATGAGATGTGAAACTAAAGCTTAATGAGTCTACTTTCATATAAAAGAAGCAGGGCAAGCAAAGGAATTCTATATTTTGAGATATTTACAATTGTAACTGACTTGCTCAGGATGAATACGTGATCCCCTGTTTCCACTTTGAAAAATCATTAAAAATTGTACAAAGCAAAATAAGAAATATAGTTTACATTCCTAAATTCCTTATTGAGACTAGTTTTAAATACAACAGACTTCAGGGTTGTTTGAGTTATGTACTGAGAGAAATTCAATTCGTAGTGGACAGAGGTCAGGCCAGTCGAGCTGTGTAACAGGGGAAACTTTAACTAATAAACTGTACTAATCTGCTGAACCAAAATTATAAAAAAATTTAGCAAGAAGTGTTATGAGTCTAGATTCAGGAAATTTTACGGATATGAATTTCGAGTTTTTAACTCGAGTTATGATTTATTTTGTGAATATGACACAGCAGAGACAGCTTAATCGAAGTGGAATAAGTAGTGAAGTTAAAGTAGACATACTTGAATTGTTGTGTAAACATGTTAGATTCTTAAATTAGTATTTACATACTACTTACTAAGCTATGAGCTTACTTCGTTTTCTCTCTTTTGTCTTATAGTGTTCTCCACTTGCTCAGAGTCAAGGATCGTGAAGATCTACCCGCACTATCATACTTTGGGGTATTTGAACTAAATGTTTTGAATTATGGCATGTATAGTAGGCAAAAATTATTTTGTTATGTGTCATATTTGTCTAGGTTTAAAATATTAGTTACAAGACTCGATCGGTTACTTTGTACAAGCCATAAAAGTTGGCTAATATTGTTCAAGATATATGTTATACGATGCATTATCAAATGGGATGACATATTTCTATCTTGGTATATGTTATGTTCGGTAATACCTTGTATCTGTTCCTGACTGAGTAACGGGTAAGGGTGTTACATTTAGTGGTATCGAGCTATGGTTTAGTCGGTTCTCGGACTAATAAAGTGTGTGTAAAAGTCTAGCTATACATGCCATAAAAATATTGTGATAGTGTGGTGACTCTGATTATTCTAAACGTGTTTTATTTTAATATAGTAATGGATCCTGAAGGAACTGCGGTGATGATCTTTGTTAGTAATGCGCTGGCTCCCGCACAAGGGACCGCTACTGTGGAAAGTAGACTGAGACATTGGGACAAGGAGATGAGGCTCGGACGCCTTTCTCCAAATGATGAACAATTGGTATCTTGAATTTATTCGAGCAAATCCAAATGCTCAACCTCCTCCACCCCTCCTATACCTCAGACGATTCTGAAGTGCTCAAGGTATAAATTTGGTAAGAATGAACAAGCCTCCGGTTGACAAGATTCAAAACAAGGGCTGAAGAGTTTAGAGCAAAGGTTGATGATGATCCCGAGAAAGCGGAATTCGGCTTGAAAATTCTACCCGTGTATTTGATGAGCTCTCATGTACACCGAGGAATGCTTAAAGTGTCAGATCACTTTTGAGAGATTGACCTACCACCGGTGGAAGACTTTGGTTGCAGTGGTGCCAAAAGAAAAAGTTACTTGGGATTTCGCCCAGAAGAATTTAGAAAGAAATACATAAGTCGGCGATTTATTGATCAAAAACGGAAGGAGTTCCTTGAATTGAAGCAAGGAAAATGTCTCGCAGAGTATGAACGCGAATTTGTAAGACTCAGCAAGTATGCCCAGAATGTGTGTCCACCGAGGCCATTATGTGTAGAAGATTTGAAGATGGGCTGAATGAGGACATTAAAGTGTTTGTAGGATTTTGGAGTTGAAAGAATTTGTAGTATTGGTTGATCGAGCTCTTAAAGTCAAGAATTGAACAAAGAAAGAAGAAAAGTCGCTATTGAGGCTCGAGATGTCAGAAAAAGACAGATAAGTAAGCCATTTCAATCTCAACCAAAGAGGTCCAAAGAGACAAACCCTCGAATGACAGTTTCAATTGGGGATTTACACAGAGATCGTGGTAGAGCATATTCGGGGTCTAAAGCTCAAGCTACTTCGGTGGCAAGTGTGGGTAATGTCGACCTAGAAAGCCCGAGTGTCAAACAATGTGGCGAGCAACATTATGGTGAGTGTTGGGGACCGAGCGAGCTTGTTTCAAAAAGTTCTCGCGAGCATTTTATTAGAGACTGTCAGGAGAAGGTTAAAGAAGAAAGATTTGAGTGTTAGATGAATACCACCGCTAGTAGAGGTAGACCACCGAGAAATCTTGGAGGTGGGACTAGTAGTAGAACTGTGATGAAAGATTTAACGGCAAGATCGAAGCTAGAGCACTGCTAGAGCTTATGCTATACGTGCTTTCGAGAAGATGCATCATCTCCGATGTCATTATTGGTACATTTTCTCTTTATGATACTATTGTTATTGCATTGATTGATCCCGGTCCACCCATTCCTATATTTGCATGAATTTAGTATCCAATAAAAAGTTGCTGTTGAATTTCTCGAGTTTACGATTAAAGTGTCGAACCCTTAGGCCAATATGTGCTAGTTGACAAGGTTTGCAAGAATTGCCCATTAATGATTCAAGGTCACTGTTTTCCCGCCAACTTGATGTGTTACCATTTGGTGAGTTTGAGTTATCTTGGGAATGGGTGGTTAACATTGTATGATGCTAAGGTAGATTGTAAACAAAAGACACTAGAGTTAAAATGTGAAAATGGAGAAATTTCGTGGGTTGAAGCAGACGAATCAAATAAATTGCCTATGGTGATTTCGCACATGTCCGCACGTAAATACATGAGAAAAGGGTGTGAAGCTTATCCGCTTATGTAATGAATGTTGAGATGTCTCAACTGAAATTTGAATCAATTACCTATAGTCCTGTGAGTTTCGGATGTATTTCGGAGGAATTGCCCAGGTTGCCTCCAAACAGAGAGATAGATTTTGCCATTGATTTGTTGCCTGCATCGACCGATCTCGATTGCTCCATATAGAATGGCTCAATGAATTAAAAGAATTGAAGGCTCGATTGCGAGGAGTTAACAGACAAGGGATTTGTGAGACCGAGTTTCTCTCCCGGGTGCTCCTCAGATTATTCAGAAGAAGAAGGATGGTTCAATGAGACTTTGCATTGATTACCGTCGACTTAATAAGGTGACTATAAAGAACAAGTACCCATTGCCGAGGATTGATGATTTATTCGATCGTTAAAGGGGCCCAAGAGTTTTCAAAGATTGATTTGAGGTCCTGGTTACTATCACCGAGAGTTAAGGAGTCGATGTCGAAAACCGCCTTTAGGACAAGGTATGGACATTATGAGTTTCGGTGATGCCTTTTGGCTTAACAAATGCTCCACCATATTTATGGACTTAATGAATCGGATTTTCGGCCATATTTGGATAAGTTTGTAGTAGTGTTTATAGATGACATTTTAATTTATTCTCGAGATGAGTTTGAACATGCGAACACTTGAGAACTATATTGCGATTTTGAGAGAAAAGAAACTGTTTGCCAAGTTTAGTAAAAGTGAGTTCGCTTCGTGAAGTCGGATTTTTGGGGCATATAGTCTCGGTGATGGTATTCGGTGGATCCAAGCAAGATTTCTGCGATCGTTGATTGGAAACCGCCCAAGAATGTATCTGAGGTTAGAAGCTTTTAGGCTTGGCCGGTATTATAGGCGTTTTGTTGAAGGATTTTCGATAATTGCCTCTCCTATGACTAAATTGTTGCGAAGAATGTTGAGTTTGAATGGGTGATAAATGTCAATGAGTTTTGAAAAGTTGAAAGCACGATTGATTGAAGCACCAATTTTAGTACTGCCCGAGTCGAGAAAGGAGTTCGTAATTTATAGTGATGCATCATTGATGTGCCTTGGATGTGTGTTGATGCAAGAGGGCAAAGTAGTAGCTTATGCTTCGAGGCGCTTAAAACCGCATGAGAAGAACTATCCTACACATGATTTGGAACTGTCATTGTTGTTTTTGCCTTGAAGATTTGGCGACATTATTTATACGGTGAAAATGCCAAATTTTACCGATCACAAAAGTTTGAAGTACTTGATGAATCAAAAGGACCTAAATTTATGACAATGAAGATGGCTTGAATTATTAAAGGATTATGATCTAGTGATTGATTATCATCCGGAAAAGCAAATGTAGTTCTTGACGCCTTTGAGCGAAAATTTCTTTTCACTTTGAGAGCCATGAACACGGGTTAGCATTGTCGATGACGGGTCAATTTTAGCAGAGATGAGAGCTAAACCGTTATTTCTCCGCTTGATTTGTGATGCTCAAAAGAATGATAGTGAGTTGCGGACCAAGAGAACTCAATGCGAATCGAGTTATGACTCGATTTTCGAGTTGGACCGGATGACTGCTTGATGTTTCGAGACGAATATGTGTGCCGAAAAATGATAAATTGATTCGAAAATATTACATGAGGCGCACAATGGCTGTTTATCGTTCACCCTGGTAGCACAAAAATGTATAATGATTTAAAGAAGTCAGTATTGGTGGCGGTATGAAAAGGACATTTCGAATTTGTAACTAAGTGTTTGATCATCAACAAGTAAAAGTGAACATCAAGTACCTTCAGGATTACTTCAACCGTAATGGTGCTCGAGTGGAAATGGGACAAGATTACCATGGATTTTGTAACCGGTTTGCCTTTAACTCCTAAAAGAAGGATCTTTGTTTGGGTAGTGGTTGATAGATTAACAAAGTCACCCACTTTATACCAAGACGCATCGATTACTCACTTGATAAATTAGCGAATTATATATTGCTGAAATTGTGAAGTTGCACGAGTACCTATGTCTATAATATCGATAGAGATCCAAGATTTACCTCGAGATTTTGGAAAAAGTTACAAGAAGCTTTGGGTACAAAATTGAACTTTAGTACCGCATTTCATCCACAAACAGATGGTCAAACGGAAAGAGTAATCCGTACTCAAGATATGCTTAGATGTTGTGTTTTAGAATTTGGAGGTAGTTGGGAGAAATATCTATCTTTGATTGAGTTTGCCTACAATAACAGCTTATCAATCAAGAATACAAATGGCACCGTCTGAAGCCTTATATGGTCGTAAGTGTCGGACTCCTTTATATTGGACCGAGCTTAGTGAGAAACAGATTCACTGAGTTGATCTAGTTAAAGAAACCAAGAGAAAATAAAAGTAATTCGGATTGCTTGAAAGTCGCTTCAGATCGACAAAAGTCATATGCGATTTAAAAGAAAAGAGATTGAATTTCAAGTGGGTGATAAAGTGTTCTTGAAGGTGTCACCATGGAAAAAGATTCTGAAATTTAGTCGAAAAGGCAAGTTGAGTCCGCGTTTTATTGGGCCGCACGAGATTCTTGAGAGAATTGGACCAATGGCATATCGGTTATCCTTACCGCAGAAAGTTAGAAAAGATTCATAACGTGTTTCATGTATCAATGTTGCGACGTTATCGTTCGATCCTTCACATGTGATTTCCCAATGAAATTGAGATTCGATCGGATATGACCTATGAGGAGGAACCAATAAAGATTTTGGCTCGAGAAGTTAAGCAGTTAAGAAACAAAAGTATAGCCTTAGTGAAAGTATTGTGGCACAGACATGGGATAGAAGAGGCTACGTGGGAACCCGAGGAAGCTATGAGGAAACAAAGACCCAAACCTCTTTCTCGGTAAGATTTTCGGGACGAAAATCTCTAAAGGGGGGGAGAATAATTGTGACAACCCGAATTAGGGCCTAATCAAAATAGTGGTTTCGTGACCACAAATCCGAGATAGAAATAATTGTTTTATAAATATTTTTGGGTTTATGATATGATTGCATGATTGTGTGAAAATTTCGTGATGAAATTCTATGCCTAAAGTGTTTAAATTGAAAGTAGGGACTAAATCGAATAAGTTGCAAAATTTGCATACTAGAAATTTTAGTATGAAATTGTTTTGAAATATTTATTAGGAGGTCTTAAATAGAAATTCTACCAATTTTAAGTTCATGGACAAATTTAGGACATGGAAGGAATTTTTGGAAAGTTTAGTAGTAAGGGTATTTTAGTCATTTTGATATTAAATGAAATAAAATGGGAAAAATAACACAAAATAGTCATCTTCCCCATTTAGTTGCTGCGAAACTTCACTCTCTCCATAGCTAGGGATTCTTCAACTTTCAAGCTCCATAGTAAGTGATTCTAAGCCCGCTTTTAATGTTCTTTACGTTTTGGAATCCCTAAGCTCGATTAAGCTTATGCTAGTAATAATTTAACCTAGGGTTCATATTTGGAAAAATACCCATAGGTGAAATTTGTGTATTTTGATGTTTTATGATAGAATATGAGGTTTTAAATTGTGTTAAATAATTTGTGCTACTCGGTTTTAAGTGAAAACGAGTAAAAGCAAGATAATCGGTAAAAATACCTAATGTTCATAACTATATGATAGAGTGGGAATTTGATGTTGTTGTAGAAGAGAAAATGTTCAGCATATCATAAAACATAAGAATAAGGGCTGAAATTAAATTCCGAGCCTAGGGGCAAAATTGTAATTTTGTAAAAGTTAGGGGCAAAATGTAATTTTTCTACAATGTGATTTTTGGATTGAAATAAATAGTATGAGTATTAAATGAGCTAAATGTGTTATTATAGATCAAGAAAGGCGCTGAACCCGACCTCGAGCAGGGGAAAGAAAAAGTTTTGGACTAAATTGCAAAATTTCCATATTTTGCACCAAGGTAAGTTGTATGTAAATATTACAATAATTTCATGTACATTCTTATATTTCAGCCTATTATATAAATATACTAGCTGATGTTAAAATATAAATTGACTATGGGAAGAATGGAAATAAATACAGAGAGAGAGATCCCTGCTGAACATTCTGGAGAGATCGAATGAAATAGAGGAGCGTAGCTAGGTCACATGTATGATCTTTGAGTGCACATCATGTGTACAAGAAAGCTACGAGACACCCTGTAGTAGCTAGGTCACATGCGTGATACGAGATGTATCCCATGTAGACAAGAGAGCTACGTGAAAGATAAATGTAGCTAGGTCGCATGCGTGATTCCAAGTGAAGGACACCATGTAGACAAGAGAGCTACGTGAAAGATAAATGTAGCTAGGTCGCATGCGTGATTCCAAGTGAAGGACACCATGTAGACAAGAGAGCTACTGAGACAAATCGGCTAGGTCGCATGAGTGGTACTAAGTGTTCCCCATGTGTACAAGAGAGCCGAACTAAATGAAGTATGATGGTGGGGGTCAGTGTCAAACCGTTAAATATCGAGGATTGATCCGAATTGTTCAACGGGATGGTTTTTGGTGACATTGTGGTTTGGACCTACACTTATAGTGAATGAAATGTGGTGAAAATGAATTGTGGCATATACATATATACGATAAAATGAGGTTAGCATAAAGAATGTGTGAAAGAGTGAAATTAGTATTAAAACTGTTTTAGATGGCAGCAGTGACGTGATTTTGAAAAATCACCAAAAATAGGAGGAATATAATTAGAGGTTGAATGAGATGTGAAATTAAAGCTTAATGAGTCTACTTTCATATAAAAGAAGCAGGGCAAGAAAGGAATTCTATATTTTGAGATATTTACAATTGTAACTGACTTGCTCAGGATGAATACGTGATCCCCTGTTTCCACTTTGAAAAATCATTAAAAATTGTACAACGCAAACTAAGAAATATAGTTTACATGTCTAAATTCCTTATTGAGACTAGTTTTAAATACAACAGACTTCAGGGTTGTTTGAGTTATGTACTGAGAGAAATTCAATTCGTAGTGGACAGAGGTCAGGCCAGTCGAGCTGTGTAACAGGGGAAACTTTAACTAATAAACTGTACTAATCTGCTGAACCAAAATTATAAAAAATTTAGCAAGAAGCTTTATGAGTCTAGATTCAGGAAATTTTACGGATATGAATTTCGAGTTTTGTAACTCGAGTTATGATTTATTTAGTGAATATGACACAGCAGAGACAGCTTAATCAAGTGGAATAAGTAGTGAAGTTAAAGTAGACATACTTGAATTGTTGTGTAAACATGTTAGATTCTTAAATTAGTATTTACATACTACTTACTAAGCTATAAGCTTACTTCGCTTTCTCTCTTTTGTCTTATAGTGTTCTCCACTTGCTCAGAGTCAAGGATCGTGAAGATCTACCGCACTATCATACTTTGGGGTATTTGAACTAAATGTTTTGAATTATGGCATGTATAGTAGGCAAAAATTATTTTGTTATGTGTCATATTTGTCTAGGTTTAAAATATTAGTTACAAGATTCGATCGATCATTACTTTGTACAAGCCATAAAAGTTGGCTAATATTGTTCAAGATATATGTTATACGATGCATTATCAAATGGGATGACATATTTCTATCTTGGTATATGTTATGTTCGTAATACCTTGTATCTGTTCCTGACGATTTAGAACGGTAAGGGTGTTACAAGGATCATGGGCATAAATAGCCCAATTAGTGAAAATGCGTGGATCCCCCCTGAAGCGGGTCGGTGTGTAGCGTCACCCTAAACAGTACCTTTTTGGCAGTGACCCGGTGCAAAAGCAGCCTGTTACCTCATATAAAAACTATTTTTTTCTTAAAATTTCATTCTGCTGTATTTAAAAAAAAAACTTTTAAGCCCCCCTTTTCTCCTTTTTTTCCCTTTTGCTAGGGTTTTGAAAACCCATCATAGCACCATCGCCGAACCACCTTGGCTCCACCGTGGACGGTGGTCGGAGCCACGCCAAGATCGGATTCGAGTAAGCTTCTCTTTTATTTTTTTGTTTAAAATTGATTTATAATAAAAATAAAGAGATAAATCACAAATAAAAAATGAACGAAATGAACAAGAGAAACGGAGATCAAAATCAACCTTTTTCTTCTGTATTTTTGCTTTTTGATTCTCTAATATTCGTGTGTAATACAATCTTTTTTTATATATTCCAAAAAAAACCCCTTGAAAATACAATCGGTTCCCCCTCTTATAGCCGAATAATTTCTATTTATTTATATTTTGCTACTATTTCCTACTTGTTGCTTTCTGTTTCTTTTCTGCTTTGCTTGTTTCTTTGCCCTGTTTTTTGTTCTTTTTCGGCTTCTTTGCAGATCTGTGCAAGGTCAATGAAGTAGAGATCTTGCTATTTCGGTGCAAGGTGGCCTAGGGTGCCATGCCTTGAGGCGAGGATCCTCGGGATGAGGCGCCAGCAAAGTGACCGAGGGAGGGGTACGGCGCACATAGGGCTAGGGTTTTTTGCTTAGCTGATGGGATGTTTAGGTTGTGGCCTATAGGGTTGGGCTTAGGTTTTTTATTTTGGGTTTTAAATTTGGGTTTGTAAGTTGGGGTTGTAATATTTAGAGTGTTAATATTGGACTTTTATTTGGTTTTATTATTATTTTTTTTAATTTGGGTTTATAACAGGCAGAGCAAATTGGGCATGTTACACTTTTTATACATAAACATGAACATACATTTTTAGTCAAATAAAGATCATCATGCTATCACATATAAGAGCATAAAATTTAAATGATCCTAAAAAGTAAAATTTCCATGATTTCATTCTATAAGAATAATAAAATTAAAAAATCCAACCCAAAATAGACTTTGTGTGACACCCCTAAAGTGACCCTAGTCGGAAAGTGGTTTCGGGACCACAAAACCGAGTCATAAAAAAATAATTAACCATTATATTTGATGCTTATTATATGTATATAGGCATGTGTGAAAATTTCATGTTTGAATTTTGTTAATTGTAAGTGAATTTTGCTAAATAGGATTTGTGTGAGAAAATTTAGAACTGTGCTAGGCAAATGTTAAAGTGGCCTATTGATGCATCTTAGAAAATGTTGTCCTTGCATGTCAAAATACCCAAAAGATGAACTAGTGGCCGGCCATGCTATGGGATTAATGTAACACCCCGTACCCGAGACCGTTTTCGGAATCGACCACGAGGTGCTAACAGACATAATTCATATATGTTCACAGTCCATTTTAAAAATTTCCAGACAGTTGGCTAACTGCGTCACTGTCACCTTAAAAATCATATCTTGAGTTCCACAACTCGAAAATCAGTTTCGTAATTTTTCCCTGAAACTAGACTCATATATTCATCTACAATTTTTTTCTAGAATTTTCGGTCAGGCCAATTAGTACAGTTTATTAGTTAAAGTCTCCCCTATTACAGGGTTCGACTACTCTGACCTTCCTGCAATGCGACTTAGATAACTCCTTGTACAGAGCTTCAATACTTATGCCGTTTGTTTCTAATGAAACTAGACTCAAAAAGGAATCTATACATATATGTTATGACTTCTAATTATCTCTGGTTAATCTATAATGAATTTCCAAAGTCGGAACAGGGAATCCAGAAACCGTTCTGGCCCTGTTTTGCGAAAACTTAAATATCTCATAATATACTGTTCATATATAATTTCGTTACTTTCCTATGAAAATAGATTCATCAAGGTTCGATTACATAATTTATTCACTATTTAATTCCATTCCTACCATTTTTAGTGATTTTTCACATTCACGTCACTGCTGCTATCAGCATCTATTTTTAAGGTAGACTTTACCTATTACATGGTTTCCATGATTCAACTAGCCCTTTAGCATATATAGCACAAAATATGATCATAATTAACCATTCCAATGGCTAATCGTTCCCAAACATTTCCATACCCCTTAATGAACATCATACAAGACGATTATAATAGTAAGCTCAAAGTGTATATAGGCCATTTTCGCATGGCTATCCAAATTTATACAAAACCGAAGGGTACATGACCCACAACAAAAAGGGTAGTCCTATACATGCCATTTCAAAGTTCAACCAAAAGTGTACCAAAAGGGGCTTTGATAGTGTGGGAGACTTCGACTTCAATAATCCCGAGTCCGATAGCTGACGAACCAAAATCTATAAAACAGAGATTCAAAGAAACGGAGTAAGCATTTAATGCTTAGTAAGTTTTGAGCCAAGAAATTAGACACAACTAAAGTGTAGCATTCATATGGCTAAACGGATAATTTCATATGCACAAATTCTCAATATCATACTTACTTCACATTACCAACCCATATATTCATACACAAAGGATCAACTTAGCCAAAGGCCGGTAGCTCATTTATCGATCGAATAATACTATTTGTAAGGGATCAACTAATTCAATGCATATCTGAAACATACCTCATCGCTGGGATTTTACGAGCGATTAATTGAAACTATTACAGCAAGGTCGCTCATTCCCAAGCCAAGTACCTTCGGATTTAACCGGATATAGCTACTCGCTCGAATGCCTTGGGACATAGCCGGATATAGTAACTCGCATCGAATGCCTTCGGACTTAGCTTTCGATATAGTAACTCGCACGAATGCCTTGAGACTTAGCCCGGATATAGTAACTCGCACAAATGCCTTCGGACTTAGCCTGGATATAGTAACTCCGTGACAGCCCAAAATAGACCCTAGCCGGAATGTGGTTTCGGGACCACAAAACCGAGGCATAACAATAATTTAAAATTTATTTCGATGCCTATAATATGTGAGTATTCATGTATGACATTTTTGATGATTGATTTAGTGTTATAAAGGTGAATTCCACTAAAAGGACTTAGTAGTGAACTTTGAAAATACGATAGGGAAAGGGTGATGACTAATTAAAGCATGCATGCAAAATAATGGACTTGCATGTCAAATTCCCCTTTTACAAGTGATGGCCGCCATGACAAAGAGATATGGGTTAAACATGTCATGAAACATGTTTTGTTGGGCATTAGGAGAAATAGTAAACAAATAGGCATGGGTAAGAAAAGAATGAAAAAAAAATGTGTGTGAGAGAGTAGCATACTCCATTGCCGTGCAACCAAGAAGAAAGAAAAAAAACAAACAAAAACAAAAATTTGCTCATGCTTGCTCTCTCCCTTTTTGGCCAAAAATACTAAGAGGAAGAAGGGATTTTGCTTCATTTCCTTTGTTAGAAGAGATCTAGAAGGTGATTTGGCTAAATTTGCATCAAGAGTAAGGTATGTATGAGGTTGTGTTGGGAGTTTCATGCATGTTTTGGTTGCTAATTTGATGTGCATGTTAGCCATGGCTCAAATCTTTGTTATGCCATGGAAATGGCATTTGGCCAAAGTTGTTATGGTGATAAAGCCATTGCATGCTAAGTGTGAAGCTTGATGATGATGCATGCAATGATGGATTTTCTACTCATGAGTAAGATTTTGAGTTTTCTCTTTGTTTTATCATGATTGAAGTTGAAAAGGAGCATGATTGTCATATTCGCCATGATGCATTCTTGAGCATGATTCATGCTTCTTGCATGTTAGTTAAAATTTGTGTTTTGGATGGCTATGGACACCTTGAAAATTCGCCATGCTCATATATGCATATATATGATTTCACATTATTTTTGGTTATGAACTAAGTGATGAATATATTGGTTTAAAGAAGAAAATGTGGAAGAATGCTTGTGAAATTGCAAGCACAATTGCCTAGCACACATATAAGCGCTTGATGCTATGTTATAAGTTTTGGGCCACAATGTGCAAAGCATTAATTAGTAAATTGCATGCTGTTTTTGTGAGGTATTAAGTGCAAAATTGACCTCAACATGTACATGAATATTCGCCTTGGGTAGCCTATTGAAGGCCTTAGCATTTCCTTGATGCTCGAATAAATTGTATTGAATTGCTTGATGTAGTATAAAATGTGCATGACCATTGTGTATTCAAGCTAAAGGGTGGCCATATGACCATTTAAACTCCTTGTCATATTCGGCCAAAAGCTAGCACAATGAGGTTTTAATAAATTGAATTTGTTTGAATTAGCTCAAGAGCTTAGAGGGCCACAATTGGACAAGGGGAAGGAGAAAGTGATCGAATAGCCAAAAAAAAAGCCGTTCGACAACATCCGAGGTAAGTCCTCAAGAAGTGACCTTACTTGAATTGTGTGAAATAAAGTATGGATGTGTATTGATTATTGATTATGTATGCATGAGTATTTGAATTCTACCCGGGCTAAGTCCCGAAGGCGAATATGCTTGTGACTATAATTGCGTTTGAGCCTTAGTAACGAAAATGAATTATGTATGTCCAATGATAATTGATGTATGTGTTCATGGGAAATTGAATGATATCCGGCTAAATCTCAAGACAATTATGCTGGAAATTATATCCGGTTAAGACCGAAGGCAATTGTGCTAGTGGCTACATCCGGGCTAAGACCAAGGCATTCGTGCGAGATATTCTATCCGGCTAAGACCAAGGCATTTGTGCACGTGATTATATCCGGTTATATTCAAGAATCTTGGGCTGGAGGTGAGTGTTGGTTGCTGTAATGAATTCAATTAGTACACTCGAAAAGCCCAAAGGATAAGGTACGTTATATGTGCATTGAAAGTCGACATGTTGAGCAACATTCGCTCAATCGACTAATGAATTTCAGTTATTGAATTGATTGATATTTTGTGAAATTATATAATGATGAAGTGTGAAGTAAGAATGTGTATTAATGAAATGATGCATTTGGCTATGTGAATGTATTGCTGTAATTAGAGTTGATTATATTCCTTAAGACTTACTAAGCATAAAAATGCTTACCCCGTTGCTTTGGCTCTCAGTCTTCTTTTTAGATTTCGCTCGAAGCAATTGGATTTGGGATCGTTGAAGTCGAAGTCATCCACACTATCAAGCCTCCATTTTGGTATAAATTTTTGGTTGAACTTGAGATGGCATGTATAGGACTACCTCTTGTTTGTTAAATATGTTGTAATGTAAGTATGTACGGCCATGCGAAAATGGCTCGAAAAGGGAAGCATGAACTTAGACTAATTGTGGTTTGTACGTATATATTTGGTGTCATGATGTGGCTATGGCTTGGAAATGGGAATGTTGGTCATATGATCAGCCATTGGCATGGTTAAAATGATCATATATGAACCTATGTATGGCAAGACTAGTTAATTCATGGAGACTACCAAATAGGTAAGACCTACCTTAAAAACAGATGCTGCCAGCTGCAGTGGCGTGAATGTGAAAAATCACCAAAATTCATAGGAATGGAATTAAATAGTGAATAAGCTATGTAAATGAACCTTGAGGAGTCTATTTTCATATGGAAGAAACGAAATGGTCATAGGAGTTACAGGTTAAGAGATATTAAAGCTATTGTGAGACAGGGCCAGAATGGTTTCTGGGTTCCCTGTCGCAACTTTAAAAATTCACTATAAATTATCCAAAAGAATTAGGAGACATACCTTATATGTACAGATTCCATTTTGAGTCTAGTTTCATTAGAAACAAACGACACCAGAATTAAATCCTGTACAGAGAGATATTCAAGTTATACCGCGCGAAGGTCAGAGCAGTCGATCCCTGTAACATGGGTAACTTTAACTAATAAACTGTACCAATTGGCCCGACCAAAATCCTAGAAATAAATCCATGGATGGATATATGAGTCTAAATTCAGGGAAAATTTACGAAACCAGTTTCCGAGTTTTGAAACTCGAGATATGATTTTTAAGGCGACAGTGACGCAGTTTTCCAGCCTGACTGGAAATGTCAAATTGGTGGGCAAAACATGTGAACTTGGCTTGTTAACTCCTCGGGTCCGACACCGGTGATGGTCTCGGGTTTGGGGTGTTACAATTTTATTGGTATCGAGCCACGGTTTAGTCGATTCTAGGACTACCGTGATGTGTTTGGGGTCTAGCTATACATGCCATTAAATGATGAATCGATAGTGTGATGATTTCGACAATTCGACTTTGTGTTTGTTTATAGCAATGGATCCCGATCCCAACCGAAAGCGATAGCTGATGATGTGGAGAGTGTGGCGCCTGCTCCGTGCAAGGGACAGCGCCGGACTCTCAACCTATGGCCCGCAATCCTAATGACGAGGCTAGGCAAGCCTTTTATAGTGTGATGAACGAATGGTTTAATCAATACATTCGAACCAACACGGCTGTTCCACAACCTCCATTCCCGACAAATGCAACCCCAAGACCTACAATACCTCCGGTGATGACCAAATAAGGTCAAGTAAGCCCCGGTCGATAGGATTCGAAAACATGGGGCCACTGAATTTAAGGCTACGGCTGATGATGATGCCGAAGCGAGCTGAATTTTGGTTAGATAACACTATCCGGTGCTTGATGAGCTATCCTGTACACCGATGAGTGCTTAAAGTGTACCATCTCCTTGCTACGCGAGTCCGCCTACTATTGGTGGAGTACTCTGACTTCTGTGGTGCCTAGAGAGCAAGTGACTTGGGAATTCTTTCAAACCGAGTTCCGAAAAAAGTATATCAGTCAGAGATTCATTGACCAAAAGCGGAGGGAATTTCTTGATCTTAAGCAAGGTTCTATGTCCGTTACCGACTACGAACGAAAGTTTGTGAGGCTTAGCCGGTACGCACGAGAATGCATTTCGTCCAAGCTATTATGTAAACGCCGAGGATGGGCTGAATGATGATATAAGGATGTTTGTTGGCATTCTCGAGATACGAGAGTTCGTAGTACTTGTTGAGCGAGCTTGTAAAGTCAAGAGCTTAGAAAGGAGAAACAAAAGTGATGTGGGAACCGGAGAATTCGAAAGAGGTCCTCGGAAAGTATCTTCAACAAGCATCGAAGAGATTTTGAGATGATGCGAGCCGGTCTAGAGCGTTTGGGCTTTTCTAGACGAGGACGCGATCGGCCCCTGTGACACACGAGTCACTTCGATCGCCGATGGTGGAAATGATCGCCGAGAGAGGGTGGAGTGTCCACATTGTGGCAAATGGCATTCGGGAGCTGTTGGTTTCGTGATCGCTCTCGCTATAAGTGTGGATCGGCCGACCACTTTATGAAGGATTGCCCGAGGATGCATGAATGTAATGTAAGTCGAGTGCAAACCGGGTGCTACCATCGCCGAGGTAGGCCACCTAGAAATATGGGCAATGTCGGTGGCGGTCGAGAGGATCTAGAGATGCTACCATCGGATCTCGAGGCTCGTGCTCTCGCTAGGACTTATGCCCACGCCGCACGCCGAGGATCTGCCTCTCCGGATGTTATTACCAGTACTTTCACTCTTTTCAATACAAATGTGATTGCTTTGATTGACCCTGGTTCTACTCATTCATATATATGTGAAACCTTAGCATCCAAAGAAGACTTTGCCTATTGAGTCTCTCGAGTTTGTAATTCGGTGTCAAACCCTTGGGTCATTACGTGCTTGTTAACAAAGTGTGCAAGGAAAGTCCCCTAGTGTTCCGAGGTTCTTGTTTTCCGCGGACTTAATGCTTTTGCCGTTCGATGAGTTCGATGTTATTCTTGGTTTGGATTGGTTGACCATGCACGATGCGGTTGTAAATTGCAAGAGCAAGACTATCGATTTGAGGTGCGCGAATAATGAAATAATTCGGGTTGAGTCCACGGACTTAAAGGGTTGCCACCGTAATATCGCCGATGTTGGCCCGTAAATATGTAAGAAAAGGGTGCGAAGCATACCTTGCGACGTCTTTCGATGACAAGGAATCGAGAAGAAACCGAATCGTGCCGTGGTTTGTGAATACCGGATGTTTTCCAAGAATTGCGGGTTTACCACTGCTCGGAAATAGAATTTGGCATCGAATTGGTACCGGTACCACTCAATTCGATAGCTCCGTATCGTATGGCACCAACGGAATTAAAGGAGTTGAAAGCTCGGTTGCAAGAATTGGTGGATAGAGGTTTTGCTCGCCCGAGTTTTTCGCCTTGGGGTGCGCGGTGTTGTTCGTGAAGAAGAAGGATGGAACCATGCGTTGTGCATCGACTATCGTCGCCTTAATAAAGCGACGATAAAGAACAAATATCCGTTGCCACGTATTGATGACTTGTTCGATCAACTGAAGGAGCCTCGGTGTTCTCGAAAATAGATTTGAGATCGGGCTATTATCAATTGCGAATCCGAGATTCGGACGCACTCCAAGACCGCCTTGAGCGAGATATGGTCACTATGAGTTCCTAGTGATGCCGTTTGGGCTCACTAATGCCCCGCAGATTTATGGATTTAATGAATCGGATCTTTAGACCATATTTGGATCGATTCAGTAGTCGTGTTCATTGATGACATCTTGGTCTATTCAAGAAATGAGACCGAACATCTTGAACACCTGCGGTTAGTGCTGCAAATTTTACGGGATAAGCAATTATATGCTAAGTTCAGCAAGTGTGAGTTCGGTTAAGAGAGGTTAGCTTCTTGGGTCATGTGGTATTCAGACGGTATTCGAGTCTAATTCAATAAAATTTTAGCCATACTTAATTGGAAGCCTCGAGAAATATTCTCGAGGTTCGAGCTTTTTGGGGCTTAGGTTATTACCGACGATTTGTAAAGGCTTCTCAACGATAGCCACGCCGATGACGGCTACTCCAAAAGGATGTTAAGTTCGAATGGACGGAGAAATGCCAAAAAGTTTCGATCAACTAAAAACTTATTTGGTGAAGCCCCAATTCTAGTGCAACCCGAGTCCAAGCAAGGAGTTTGTCATCTGTAGCGACTCTCTACTTGGGTTAGGTTGCGTATTAATGCAAGAAGGTCGAGTTGTGGCCTGCGCGTCGAGGCAATTAAAGCCACATGAGAAAAATTATCCGACTCATGATCTCGAATTGGCCGCCATCGATTCGCCTTTAAAGATTTGGCGACATTACTTATTTGGTGAAAGGTGCCATGTATACTCGGATCACAAAAGTCTCAAATATTTGATGACCCAAAGAGACTTAAATCTGCGACAAAGACGTTGGCTTGAGTGTTAAAGGATTATGAGTGATCATTGACTATCACCCGGGAAAGGCGAATGTGGTTGCGGATGCCTTGAGTCGTAAATCGTTATTCACTTTACGAGCGATGAATGTGCACTTGTCCGTCCGATCCGACGGTGTGTTAGTGGCTGAATTGAAAGCCAAACCATTATTGACACACCAAATTCGAGAAGCTCGGAAAGTCGATAACGAGTTGGTTGCAAACGGGCTGCGTGTGTTCGAACAAGGACTCGGAGTTTCAAATCGACGATGACGATTGTTTGAGGTTCAAAGGTCGTCAGTGTGTCCCAAAGAATTGAACTCATTTCGATAATTCTGAATGAAGCCCATTGTAGCCGAATGGCAATCCACCCGGAGTACGAAGATGTACAATGAATTGAAACGTCGATTTTGGTGGCATGGTATGAAGCGAGACATCTCGACTTTGTTTGAGATGTCTAATATGTCAACAAGTGAAAGCGGAACATCGGTGCCTTCAGATTACTTCACCAATCACGATACCCGAGTGGAAATGGGATCGAGTCACAATGGACTTTGTATCCGACCGCCATTGTCGACAAGTAAGAAGGATGCGGTTTGGGTCGTGGTAGATCGATTGACTAAGTCGGCCCACTTTGTCCCCGACGCACGGATTTTTCAATGGACAAATTAGCGGAATTGTACGTTTCTCAGTTGTGAGATTACACGGGTGCCTATTTCTATCGTGTCGGATAGAGATCCGAGATTTACCTCGCGATTTTGGAAAAAGTTGCAAGAAGCTTTGGGTACCAAGTTGCATTTCAGACCGCCTTTCACCCCCAAACCGATGGTCAATCCGAAGCGGATAATTCGAGATACTTGAGGATATGTTAAGATGTTGCGTCCTCGAGTTTAGTGGTTCATGGGAACGGTATTTGCCGTTGATTGAATTCGCTTACAACAACGACTTCCAATCAAGTATTAAGATGGCACCCTACGAGGCCTTGTACGGTCGTAAATGCCGACGCCATTGTTTTGACCGAGCTTGGTGAAAGCAAGATTTTCGGTGGATTTGATTAGGGATGCTTGAAGTAAAGTGAAAGTAATCCGTGAAAGTCTCGAAGATAGCCTCCGATCGTCAAGTCGTGACGCGGATCTAAAGCGTAAGGATATCGAGTATCGTGGGTGATAAAGTGTTTCTCAAGGTATCGCCTTGGAAAAAGATACTGTGTTCTACCGTAAGGGCAAGTTGAGCCCGAGGTTCATTGGACCATATGAGATATCGAGGCGAGTCGGTCCGGTGGCATATCGCTTGATTTTGCCCCCGAACTCAAAAGGTTCACGATGTCTTTCACGCTTCGATGCTTCGACGCTATAGATCCGATCCATCGACGTGATTAGTCCATCGAAATTGAAATTCAAGCTAATATGAGTTATGAGGAAGAACCGATTCGTATCCTATCACGAGAAGTGAAAGAGTTGCGAAACAAGCGGTTCCGCTAGTGAAAGTGTTATGGCTCAAGCACGGATAGAAAAAGCTACTTGGGAGACCGAGAACTCTATGAAAGAACGATATCCAAACCTATTTACGGTAAGATTTTCGGGACGAAAATTCCTTAAGAGGGGGGAGTTGTGACAGCCCAAAATAGACCCTAGCGGAATGTGGTTTCGGGACCACAAAACCGAGGCATAACAATAATTTAAAATTTATTTCGATGCCTATAATATGTGAGTATTC
This sequence comes from Gossypium arboreum, assembly GCF_025698485.1. Lineage (NCBI taxonomy): Eukaryota > Viridiplantae > Streptophyta > Magnoliopsida > Malvales > Malvaceae > Gossypium > Gossypium arboreum. Next base: position 42,155,196 of record NC_069077.1, on the reverse strand, counting down.
ATGTATGACATTTTTGATGATTGATTTAGTGTTATAAAGGTGAATTCCACTAAAAAGGACTTAGTAGTGAACTTTGAAAATACGATAGGGAAAGGGTGATGACTAATTAAAGCATGCATGCAAAATAATGGACTTGCATGTCAAATTCCCCCTTTACAAGTGATGGCCGCCATGACAAAGAGATATGGGTTAAACATGTCATGAAACATGTTTTGTTGGGCATTAGGGAGAAATAGTAAACAAATAGGCATGGGTAAGAAAAGAATGAAAAAAAAATGTGTGTGAGAGAGTAGCATACTCCATTGCCGTGCAACCAAGAAGAAAGAAAAAAAAAACAAACAAAAACAAAAATTTGCTCATGCTTGCTCTCTCCCTTTTTGGCCAAAAATACTAAGAGGAAGAAGGATTTTGCTTCATTTCCTTTGTTAGAAGAGATCTAGAAGGTGATTTGGCTAAATTTGCATCAAGAGTAAGGTATGTATGAGGTTGTGTTGGGAGTTTCATGCATGTTTTGGTTGCTAATTTGATGTGCATGTTAGCCATGGCTCAAATCTTTGTTATGCCATGGAAATGGCATTTGGCCAAAGTTGTTATGGTGATAAAGCCATTGCATGCTAAGTGTGAAGCTTGATGATGATGCATGCAATGATGGATTTTCTACTCATGAGTAAGATTTTGAGTTTTCTTTGTTTTATCATGATTGAAGTTGAAAAGGAGCATGATTGTCATATTCGCCATGATGCATTCTTGAGCATGATTCATGCTTCTTGCATGTTAGTTAAAATTTGTGTTTTGGATGGCTATGGACACCTTGAAAATTCGCCATGCTCATATATGCATATATATGATTTCACATTATTTTTGGTTATGAACTAAGTGATGAATATATTGGTTTAAAGAAGAAAATGTGGAAGAATGCTTGTGAAATTGCAAGCACAATTGCCTAGCACACATATAATCGCTTGATGCTATGTTATAAGTTTTGGGCCACAATGTGCAAAGCATTAATTAGTAAATTGCATGCTGTTTTTGTGAGGTATTAAGTGCAAAATTGACCTCAACATGTACATGAATATTCGCCTTGGGTAGCCTATTGAAGGCCTTAGCATTTCCTTGATGCTCGAATAAATTGTATTGAATTGCTTGATGTAGTATAAAATGTGCATGACCATTGTGTATTCAAGCTAAAGGGTGGCCATATGACCATTTAAACTCCTTGTCATATTCGCCAAAAGCTAGCACAATGAGGTTTTAATAAATTGAATTTGTTTGAATTAGCTCAAGAGCTTAGAGGGCCACAATTGGACAAGGGAAGGAGAAAGTGATCGAATAGCCAAAAAAAGCCGCTCGACAACATCCGAGGTAAGTCCTCAAGAAGTGACCTTACTTGAATTGTGTGAAATAAAGTATGGATGTGTATTGATTATTGATTATGTATGCATGAGTATTTGAATTCTACCCGGCTAAGTCCCAAGGCGAATATGCTTGTGACTATAATTGCGTTTGAGCCTTAGTAACTAAAATGAATTATGTATGTCCAATGATAATTGATGTATGTGTTCATGGGAAATTGAATGATATCCGGCTAAACTCAAGACAATTATGCTGGAAATTATATCCGGTTAAGACCAAGGCAATTGTGCTAGTGGCTACATCCGGCTAAGACCAAGGCATTCGTGCGAGATATTCTATCCGGCTAAGACCAAGGCATTTGTGCACGTGATTATATCCGGTTATATTCAAGAATCTTGGGCTGGAGGTGAGTGTTGGTTGCTGTAATGAATTCAATTAGTACACTCGAAAAGCCCAAAGGATAAGGTACGTTATATGTGCATTGAAAGTCGACATGTTGAGCAACATTCGCTCAATCGACTAATGAATTTCAGTTATTGAATTGATTGATATTTTGTGAAATTATATAATGATGAAGTGTGAAGTAAGAATGTGTATTAATGAAATGATGCATTTGGCTATGTGAATGTATTGCTGTAATTAGAGTTGATTATATTCCTTAAGACTTACTAAGCATAAAAATGCTTACCCCGCTGCTTTGGCTCTCGGTCTTCTTTTTAGATTTCGTCAAGCAATTGGATTTGGGATCGTTGAAGTCGAAGTCATCCACACTATCAAGCCTCCATTTTGGTATAAATTTTGGTTGAACTTGAGATGGCATGTATAGGACTACCTCTTGTTTGTTAAATATGTTGTAATGTAAGTATGTACGGCCATGCGAAAATGGCTCGAAAAGGAAGCATGAACTTAGACTAATTGTGGTTTGTACGTATATATTTGGTGTCATGATGTGGCTATGGCTTTGAAATGGGAATGTTGGTCATATGATCAGCCATTGGCATGGTTAAAATGATCATATATGAACCTATGTATGGCAAGACTAGTTAATTCATGGAGACTACCAAATAGGTAAGACCTACCTTAAAACAGATGCTGCCAGCTGCAGTGGCGTGAATGTGAAAATCACCAAAATTCATAGGAATGGAATTAAATAGTGAATAAGCTATGTAAATGAACCTTGAGGAGTCTATTTTCATATGGAAGAAACGAAATGGTCATAGGAGTTACAGGTTAAGAGATATTAAAGCTATTGTGAGACAGGGCCAGAATGGTTTCTGGGTTCCCTGTCGCAACTTTAAAAATTCACTATAAATTATCCAAAAAGAATTAGGAGACATACCTTATATGTACAGATTCCATTTTGAGTCTAGTTTCATTAGAAACAAACGACACCAGAATTAAATCCCTGTACAGAGAGATATTCAAGTTATACCGCGCGAAGGTCAGAGCAGTCGATCCCTGTAACATGGGTAACTTTAACTAATAAACTGTACCAATTGGCCCGACCAAAAATCCTAGAAATAAATCCATGGATGGATATATGAGTCTAAATTCAGGGAAAATTTACGAAACCAGTTTCCGAGTTTTGAAACTCGAGATATGATTTTTAAGGCGACAGTGACGCAGTTTTCCAGCCTGACTGGAAATGTCAAATTGGTGGGCAAAACATGTGAACTTGGCTTGTTAACTCCTCGGGTCCGACACCGGTGATGGTCTCGGGTTTGGGGTGTTACAAACTCAGACAAATGCCTTCGGGACTTAGCCCGGAACTAGTCACTAGCGCAAATGCCTTCAGGACTTAGCCCGGTTATCATCCAAACATTCATGCACATATCAACAAATCATGACACATTTATATTCCATTTTCATAATCAGAGTTCAAACACAAGTCACGTATTAAGCAATCCCATTTTCGGCTCACTAGCCACATACAAACAGCATGGTTTCGTTTGCTTTATGACACGATGTAACACCCTTCGCCCGTATCCCTCGTCGGAACAGGGTTCGAGGTGCTACCAGATTTAAACTCATCCATTTATATAAAACCAGACCGTAAAAACTTTTGATCAATTTTAAACTTTTCATACACACGTATATTATCCTTTAATCGGGCTTACAAGGCCCAAAATATTCATGAGGCATTATTAAATATTTACCAATATCTTGGTCTTGTATCATTTACTTACTCAACTTTATAACCCTACACATGCCATAGACTCGAAACACTAAGATTTATTTACGCCGATAGCGTAGACTTGACAATGTGATAATATCTCTGACGGCCTCCAACCCGAGCTAACCTGGCAACCCTAGGGAATATGGGAAAGAAAAGGGGAGTCAGCTTTACGCTTAGTAAGTTCATAAGAAAACAATAAGCAACTCATTAACAAGTTTTATCAATGTTTACAACATAATCACAAATTCACTACAAGTTGTCTTCTTGAGCAATAGTCACTAAATTATTTATAACTGGAGCTAAAAAACTCCAAATCAATTTCCGTTAATTTTCCCTGAAAATAGACTCATATATCTTCCATCCATAAAATTTTCAGAATTTTAGGTTTGGCCAATCAATACCAGATTTTTCTTAAAGTTTTCCCTGTTTCACTGTTTGACTAATCTGACCACTCTTCACTACGAATCAAATTTCTCATTGTACAGAATTCAAAATATGTTCTATTTGATTTCATTTGAAACTAGACTCATTAAGGAGTCTAAGCATATAAATTTTATCTTATAACCATTTTTTTACGAATTATAATGATTTTCTAAAAACAGAACAGGGGACCCCGAAGTCATTTGACTCTATCCCACACCACTTCAAATATCTCATTATCAGCAATTCTTTTGCTTACACAGTTTCTTTTATAAGAAACTAGACTCATTAAGCTTTAATTACATAATTTATTCAGCTTCTAACACAACTCCAAAAATTTATGGTGATTTTCCAAAATCACGTTACTGCTGCTGTCCCAAGCAGATTTATTACAAATTTACTCTTTCACACATTCTTTGCATTCACATTATTTAAACATGTATATCACCAATCAATTTCATCACATATCTATAATTTCACTCAAGCATAATCTCAATACAATACATCATGCTCAATGATTCGCACACAATCGCACAATCGTTCAAATTAGCAATTATAAGATGATTCTGCACATAGTCCACCATTATCGATAATTTACGATGGTTTTGCCCTTACTCACATATATGACATAGGCATTTTCACCTATGCTTCTCATTTCACACTCATGATTCAATTCCAATTGATCTAACATGCATAAGAATATATCACATACCTGGCCAACTTAATGTATTGAACAAATTCAATTGTCGATTTAACACAAGGTCTCATAGTCTTAGACTTTTATTAAATCACCGGCATTTAGCCTGCTAGGTTTTAAACCCGATAATATTATTCACCAGCTTAAAGCTTGCTAGGCTCAAAGCCCAAATATCACCATTATAAAGTCGTCTCATAAGCAATTTATATAATATAGCATGTATACCTGTTCACTTTGCTCTATTTAATCATTCAATCACAATTTGTAATTTCCCTTTGAATCATTCGATATTTTGCACACTAAGTGTCATTCTCAATATCTCGCACACTAAGTGCCATTCTCAATATTTCGTACACTAAGTGCCATTCTCAATATTTCGTACACTAAGTACCATATTTGATTGCCCCGCACACTAAGTGCCACATTTTGTCGATATGTCATCAGACGTTAAAATATTCACGTATATACAATTTATACGATATTAAAGCATTAGAAACATAAATTTAACAATGCTTATTGCATACGAACTTACCTCGCTCATGGTAACGATAAATTAGATCGATTTAATCCGATACTTCATTTTTCCTCGATATAGACTCGTACGAGGCTTAACTTGATCTAATCAATCAAATTCAACTATTACAATTCATATTCTATTCATTTTAACTCAATTTCATATTTTGGTAAAATTACTATTTTACCCCTAAAGTTTTACTTTTATTCAATTTAGTCACTGAGCTCAAAAAAATGCAAATTAACTATTTTTAACCATAATTAAGCTTAACCGAATATTCATGGTATTAAAACAGCCCATAAATTACTTTATGGAAAAATTACATTTTTGCCCCTGATATTTCAACTTCTTTACAATTTAGTCCCTAAGCTCGAAAAATTAAATTCATTCAATTTTTTGGCCAAACCCATGCCTAGACAAATTTACTGCTACTTCATAACAGCCCATATTTTCATTTATTCACACTTTCAACCACATAATTTCAATAATTCACAATTTAATCCAAAATTGACATTTTTACCAAAATTCACTTTACAAAACATGTATATCCAACAACAATAATTTATTTTCCATCATCAACTATCAAAATACTCATGCACTCAACAATGGCAACATTCAAATACTTTATGATTTTTTGAAATCGAGATACGGGCTAGCTAGAATATGAAGCAACGATCTCAAAAACATAAAATTATCAAAACCTAACACAAAACATACCTAAATCACTTCATGCAAATGCGAAACTAAGGAAGCTTCAATGGCTTTCTTTTCTCCTCCATATTCGGCCAAGAGATAAAATTTGCATGGCCATTTTATGTTTTATTTTTATTTAATACATTTTAATATTCCATTTACCTTTTTGTCCTTTATAATAATACATAATTTCATATATGCCAAACCACCAATCTCCACTATCATAAAGTAATGGTTTAATTGATAAATAGGGACTTATACTTTAGTAAATCATGGAAAATAAACACTTAAACAATTAGAATGTAACTTTTTCATTTTACGCGATTTAGTTTTTTGCTTAATTAACTATCGAAACGATAAAATTTTTCAACGAAACTTTAATACCATCTTTTGCCACTCGTAAATATTTATAAAAATATTTACGACTCGGTTTATATAAATGAGGTCCCGATACCTCATTTCCTAAACCCACTTGACCTTAGGGTCATACCACTTGAACTTAATAAATCACTTATAAAACAAATATCACAATATCAAAACATTTTTAAAATCACAATTGACTCGTAAATATTAAATATAATATTTACAAACCTACTCGTCGGATTTGGTGGCCCCGAAACCACTGCTCGATTAACCCTAAAATGGGCTGTTACAACTCTTCCCCTTAGGGATTTTCGTCCCCGAAAATCTTACCAAAGAATAAATTAGTGATTTTCTTTCACCAACCTCAACAATTTTTCACCTAGCCTCAGATTTCTCAACTTTTCAATCTCATGAACTAAGATTATGATCTGCTCTTTGCTATACATCATAACAAGCTGAGTTTCTACTTCTGTAAGAGATACTATAGATAAAGGATCTTATTTGTATCATCACATCATATATATAAGAAACACATTACGGTTCTTCTCAATTTCTGATAATAATCTCATTCAGTCCGATGAATTGCGAACTCAACTTCTCTTTATAGCTAAATCGAGAAATTTTATTCCCACTATAATACTTTCACAAATACTCAATTTTCTAATTGAAAATTCAATGTTTTTACGCATCAAGCCCACATATATTTTCTGTAAATCTGAAATTATTTTTAGACGATCATGAATTACTTTCATTTCCCTTCAGTCTTTCCAATCACATCGACCCCGAAATTCTTTTTATAAAAATTCAATTCAATACAACGAAGTTCAGTAATTGCAACCATACCACACTCATACAATGCTATCTTAACATTCATCTCATAACTATTATTATTATATGCAAACTAAACCAACAATAAATGTCTTTCTCGGTTGCTTTCAAGTTCTAGAACACAATGTTACAAAGTAATTCCATACCCAAAGCTCATAGTAGTTTATTTTAGTAACACGATATAATCCTCGTGTCTCCATTTGAACAATGAAAACTAGCACTCTTTTAGTACTCCCGTGCAGACGAGATAATTACCATTTGATCGATGTCACAATTGTTGTAAAATCTCGGATTTCTCAATACACGAACTCTATCTCGACATAACGAACAATTGTAGGTTCCAATCTGAAATTCTAAATTAGAAATCAATTTATGTTGTACCCTTTTAACTTGTAATTCAACGACACACCTCTTAACCTCACAAATTTGCTAATTAAACATCAATTTAGTTTCTAGCTCACCAATAACTACTCATCATTTGATAAGATTAATCACATGATTATCGGTACGTAAAACACATAAAGATTCTCGCCGTAACCCCGAGACTATAATCATTGGTCCAGATTGATAATCAATCACGACTCATAATCTTTCAACAGTTCAAACCATCTTTAATTCTTGTGTCAAATAACTCTTCACCGAGAACCGACGCTTCAATTAACAATTTCTTCAACTGCTTACCACTTTATTGATAATTATCACATCATTCGAGACTTCCCAATCGCGATCTATAAGAACATTTCTCAATAAAATCGCTCGATGGATATAATTCATATCATATCTTCTAGAATATGAATCATGCATTCGAATATTCATCTATTTATCCGTGAACATTCAAACTTTATTTCCACCCGTGGATAAATTCAGATACAAGTAACTCGATTAATCCTTCAAGCAATTAATCTAATCAAGCTAGACAACTGAATCGATCTCTCTTGTCAAGTAATAACTTTTCAATTATTAATCAACAAAGCTTTGAACCATCATGAAGCCACAACCATCGATAATTTAAAATCATAGTGCCATAATAAGGTGGCATCTCAACCGTATAGATATATAATGTCCCAATTATCAATAATGCATTTTGAACATAAGAGAAATTGAAATATAGTTACGCTCATTCAATAGATATTTTTACGAGATAACCATATAGAATCATAAGAAAGCGGAGATATTGTAATTCTCGAATATATCACTATACTAATCTTTTTTTAAGAAAGCACCCATATCGGATGATGATACCTCAATGATGTTTCAGAGGAAATCCGAGTAAAGCATCACTCATATGCACCGGAATCAACAAGAATGAGACATAATATAATCTTCATGTATACTAAGCGGATCAACAACCGTAGAGGAGCGAATACCAACATCACACGATTTAATCGTCGATCTTTTCTTTCAATAAAATGAAATAGAATACTAGAGAAAGATACAATAATGCTGATTGTAACCTAAACAGCCCAACAATGCTTTCATATATCAATATATATAGATAACGTTTTCATATGATAAGAATTTCATCTGAAAATATACAGCTTCACATACCTCTGAGGATAATTGAACACATAGAATACCCAGAAGAGTTCTCGTAAACCATTCGACTATAATTGATGTGCTCAAATATCTTTATAATTCAAATATGATTCTACCTGTCTATCTCTCGACATCACTAATTTCTCATTATCCCAACACTAACGGAGGCCAATTCGGAAGAACTTCCAGTTAATATATTTTTAAATATCATACCGAATATTTGGTTTCATCTAATTCAACTTTTCTTTTAACGGTGACTTTACATATTACAAATGGCCTTCAACACGATCCAATATCTTTTCACATCGTCTTCACTTGCGGACTCATTCTCTTATCCGATCACAATACTAATCCTTCAATCACGAGACTCGTCATTCCGCACTTGTAAGCTTATTTAAGCCATATAGTACGGATCTCATTATAATGCTTTACCAATGAGGGGTGAGGGTTGTAAAGCCAACAATTTTAACTCTTACGTAAGCACGCACATCACACATACTATTATGAACGAACAGTTCATTACTAATTCGCATTCTCAAACATCTAGCAATCATTTACTTATGATCACTTGGTACTTAACACATAGCTCATACGCTAAATCAAATCATAAATTCCAAATCAAAATATTCACACAACAATCATATACCCAACATCACAACTCATATACTCATATAATTATAACATTTATCAATAGCGAATATCATGCATTACGATTCATACCTTTTATGAGTTTCAACTCATCACCAACACATTTTCACTCAAACGTTTGAGTATAACATTCGTACTATCGAATTAGCTCGGTTGGAAAGCATATCATCTTATGAAAACACACGAATAAGCTTTGAAAGCTTATTAAGCCTTAAGCAAATAAATCATTTCAATGATTATGAAAATTCCATATCACTAATCCGAATTGAAAAATAATCTCAATTGCATATACATTCATAGTACTCTTAAGTTCATATAACCTTATTAAATAGCCTCACTTATTTATATTTATTAATAACTTACGACTATGATTTTAAATTGTGTGATAACTGTCAATTCATTCGTATGAACAAAACTTGCACATATCCAATGCATACCAACCAAAACATGTCATATTTTTCCTGTTTGATTCATGGAACCACAAGGTCACATGTCAAGCACATATAGCATATATTTATCTTATTTATCACGCCTCATTTTCACATGGACTACATACATCTGACCAAGTTTATTCAATATCGATGCCACTGTCTCGGACAGGGTCTTACACGAATCATAAGTGATGCTAGTGTCCTAGACACGTTCTTATACACTACTTCAAATCAATACCTTCGTCTTGCCCGAGGTCTTACATGATCTCATTTCACACACTTAGTGCCCCAACAACCAATCTTGCACATACAGTGCTTGGTTACGGAACTCGCACACACAGTGCCTCAACAACCGATCTCGCACAAACAGTGCTCGGTTATGGAACTCGCACACACAGTGCCTCAACAACCGATCTCGCACACACAGTGCTCGATTACGGAACTCACACACACAGTGCCTATGTTCACTTGTTGTTGCACATTGAAGTGACTTAACCAAGTCTATAAAACATCACATATGTGCACTTTGAACATATCATTTCATTTAACTTTGGATTCATATATTCATGAACACTTAAACATTTCAGAGCCAACTTTAATTTAATCAAATCAGTATAGAACACAATTTCATTCGAACATCTGAGTACATATTCTATACTATTAAAATTAGCTTGATTGAAAGACTTATCTGTCCTATTCAAAAAATTTTGGTCAGAGTCAGGAGATATCACACTATCGCAGGTCAAATATGGCATGTACAGCTAGACTCACATACGCCATGGTAGTCCTAGAACCGACTAAACCATGGCTCTGATACCAATAAAATGTAACACCCTTCGCCCGTATCCTCGTCGTAAGCAGGTTCGAGGTGCTACCAGATTTAAACTCATCCATTTATATAAAACCAGACCGTAAAAATTTTTGATCAATTTTAAACTTTTCATACACACGTATATTATCCTTTAATCGGGCTTACAAGGCCCAAAATATTCATGAGGCATTATTAAATATTTACCAATATCTTAGTCTTGTATCATTTACTTACTCAACTTTACAACCCTATACATGCCATAGACTCGAAACACTAAGATTTATTTACGCCGATAGCGTAGACTTGACAATGTGATAATATCTCTGACGGCCTCCAACCCGAGCTAACTTGGCAACCCTAGGGAATATGGGAAAGAAAAGGGGAGTCAGCTTTACGCTTAGTAAGTTCATAAGAAAAAAAATAGGTAACTCATTAACAAGTTTTATCAATGTTTACAACATAATCACAAATTCACTACAAGTTGTCTTCTTGAGCAATAGTCACTAAATTATTTATAAGTAGAGCTAAAAAACTCCAAATCAATTGCCGTTAATTTTCCCTGAAAATAGACTCATATATCTTCCATCCATAAAATTTTCAGAATTTTAGGTTTGGCCAATCAATACAAGATTTTTCTTAAAGTTTCCCCGGTTTCACTGTTTGACTAATCTGACCACTCTTCACTACGAATCAAATTTCTCATTGTACAGAATTCAAAAAATGTTCTATTTGATTTCATTTGAAACTAGACTCATTAAGGAGTCTAAGCATATAAATTTTATCTTATAACCATTTTTGAACGAATTATAATGATTTTCTAAAAAAAGAACAGGGGACCCCGAAGTCATTTGACTCTATCCCACACCACTTCAAATATCTCATTATCAGCAATTCTTTTGCTTACACAGTTTCTTTTATAAGAAACTAGACTCATTAAGCTTTAATTACATAATTTATTCAGCTTCTAACTCAACTCCAACAATTTATGGTGATTTTCCAAAATCACGTTACTGCTGCTGTCCCAAGTAGATTTATTACAAATTTACTCTTTCACACATTCTTTGCATTCACATTATTTAAACATGTATATCACCAATCAATTTCATCACATATCTATAATTTCACTCAAGCATAATCTCAATACAATACATCATGCTCAATGATTCGCACACAATCGCACAATTGTTCAAATTAGCAATTATAAAATGATTCCGCACATAGTCCACCATTATCGATAATTTATGATGATTTTTCCCTTACTCACATATATGACATAGGCATTTTCACCTATGCTTCTCATTTCACACTCATGATTCAATTCCAATCGATCTAACATGCATAAGAATATATCACATACCTGGCCAACTTAATGTATTGAACAAATTCAATTGCCGATTTAACACAAGGTCTCATAGTCTTAGACTTTTATCAAATCAAGGCATTTAGCCCGCTAGGTTTTAAACCCGATAATATTATTCACCGACTTAAAGCTTGCTAGGCTCAAAGCCCAAATATCACCATTATAAAGTCGTCTCATAAGCAATTTATATAATATAGCATGTATACCTGTTCACTTTGCTCTATTTAATCATTCAATCACAATTTATAATTTCCCTTTGAATCATTCGATATTTTGCACACTAAGTGTCATTCTCAATATCTCGCACACTAAGTGCCATTCTCAATATTTCGTACACTAAGTGCCATTCTCAATATTTCGTACACTAAGTACCATATTTGATTGCCCCACACACTAAGTGCCACATTTTGTCGATATGTCATCAGACGTTAAAATATTCACGTATATACAATTTATACGATATTAAAGCATTAGAAACATAAATTTAACAATGCTTATTGCATACGAACTTACCTCGTTCATGTAACGATAAATTAGATCGATTTAATCCGATACTTCATTTTTCCTCGATATAGACTCGCAGACGAGGCTTAACTTGATCTAATCAATCAAATTCAACTATTACAATTCATATTCTATTCATTTTAACTCAATTTCATATTTTGGTAAAATTACTACTTTACCCTAAAGTTTTACTTTTATTCAATTTAGTCATTGAGCTCAAAAAATGCAAATTAACTATTTTTAACCATAATTAAGCTTAACCGAATATTCATGGTATTAAAACAGCCCATAAATTACTTTATGGAAAAATTACATTTTGCCCCCGATATTTCAACTTCTTTACAATTTAGTCCTAAGCTCGAAAAATTAAATTCATTCAATTTTTGGCCAAACCCATGCCTAGACAAATTTACTACTACTTCATAACAGCCCATATTTTCATTTATTCACACTTTCAACCACATAATTTCAATAATTCATAATTTAATCCAAAATTGACATTTTACCAAAATTCACTTTACAAAACATGTATATCCAACAACAATAATTTATTTTCCATCATCAACTATCAAAATACTCATGCACTCAACAATGGCAACATTCAAATACTTAATAGCTTTTGAAATCGAGATACGGGCTAGCTAGAATACGAAGCAACGATCTCAAAAACATAAAAATTATCAAAACAGAACACAAAACATACCTAAATCACTTCATGCAAATGCAAACTAAGGAAGCTTCAATGGCTTTCTTTTCTCCTCCATATTCGCCAAGAGATAAAATTTGCATGGCCATTTTATGTTTTATTTTTATTTAATACATTTTAATATTCCATTTACCTTTTGTCCTTTATAATAATACATAATTTCATATATGCCAAACCACCAATCTCCACTATCATAAAGTAATGGTTTAATTGATAAATAGGACTTATACTTTAGTAAATCATGGAAAATAAACACTTAAACAATTAGAATGTAACTTTTTCATTTTACGCGATTTAGTTCTTTTTGCTTAATTAACTATCGAAACGATAAAATTTTTCAACTAAACTTTAATACCATCTTTTGCCACTCGTAAATATTTATAAAAATATTTACGACTCGGTTATATAAATGAGGTCCCAATACCTCATTTCCTAAACCCACTTGACCTTAGGGTCATACCACTTGAACTTAATAAATCACTTATAAAACAAATATCACAATATCAAAAAAAATTTTAAAATTACAATTGACTCGTAAATATTAAATATAATATTTACAAACCTACTCGTCGGATTTGGTGGCCCCGAAACCACTGTTCCAATTAACCCTAAAAATGGGCTGTTACACACGATCTCTATGCACATACGGCTACCCGTCACACGTATAGACAAATTAACTCAACATAAAATTCAAGTAGAATCATCATATCACCGTATATTTGTTACGCTCATACGTCATGACTTAATCAAATCGTAAACTAAGTCTCGTTACTCGAAAACTTACCTCGGATGTTGTCGAACGATTTCGATGGCTATTCGACCACTTTTTCCTTCCCTTTATCGGATTTAGATCCCCTTTGCTCTTGAGCTTAATTTAAACAAATAAATTCATTTAATTATTTTTCACTTGGGCAATTCCATCCAATACATGTATGTCATACAATTTAAGTGCAATGACCTTGCTCAATACTATTTAAACATCATGCATTACCGAATTTCATCAACACCATCTAACTTCATGTAGAAACACATATCGTCCTAGGTCGGTACACAAGTCAAATGCATCATTTAAATTGTCAAAGTCCACAATTTAGTCATATTTCTCTATCATAGTTTCTTCACCTAAACCGAATTAGCAAGCCCATATAGTCCTTGGCCGAATGCTATTTAACCCAAGTCATCAAGAATTTCATTATTTAACACCTTAGATATCCATAGCTAAATAGGTTATTTGTACATACATATATATACATAAGTGCATAGATACTATGTTACTAACAATTATTTCCTTGTTTAGCAGCCGAACCAATATACACATTACTTCATATCTACCCGTCACGTTTTCTCTACTTAAACCGAATAAACTTGCACATAAGGTCCTTGGCCGAACCTTACTAAAAACAAGTCAACCAAAATCTTAGTATTTATCTTGTGTATAACCTTATTTACCTTCCAAAAATCACAAAAACATAAAACTCTTAATATTTATGTACAAGGCCGAATCTTAACATGATCCAACCTCCAACTCATTCCTTTCAACAACCAAAACCGAATGCTCAAGCCATCACCGAGATTTCAAAATTTTGCCATGGTTTGTGTAAGAAATTAGTTAATTAACTAGAAACAAGTTTAAAAATTAAGAATTTAACACAACATACTAACCTCCCCTTAAGCTCAAGGTGACCGAAACCTCTCTTCTTCCTCCTTTCAAACCGGCCAAGAAGAACCAAAGGATGAAGCCTTTCTTTTTTTTTTTTTTCCTAGTTTCGGCAAAATAGGGGGACAACCACACACTTTTTTTTCTTTGTTTTCATCGTATTCCCTTTCATTATTTTATTCCCATGCTCCTTATTTTATCATACCTCCCATGAAACACTAACTTAACATGTTTATGACATGTTTTTGCCCATCACACTTGGTCCACCATACTTGTCATGGCCGGCCACTACTAATTAGGGGGGAAAGTTGACATGCAAGTCCTCCCTTTTGATTACATGCACTATTAGATCCTTATAGATTAGCCTATCACATTTCAAAAGTGTCACACAAGTCCTATGTACTACATTCACATGCAATTAACTAAATCGAAGCTTAAAATTTTCGCACATTCATATTCACATATTTTAGACAATAAATATCACATTCAAATAATTTGGTGACTCGGTTTAGCGATCCCGAAACCACTTCCCGACTAGGGTCACATTAGGGCTGTCACAACTCTCCCCCACTTAAGAAATTTTCGTCCCCGAAAATCTTACCGGTAAATAGGTTTGGGTATCGCTCTTTCATAGAGTTCTCAGGTTCCCAAATAGCTCCTTCCATCCCGTGTTTGAGCCATAACACTTTTACTAAAGGAACCTTTTTGTTTCGTAACTCTTTCACTTCACGAGCTAGGATACGAATCGGTTCTTCTTCATAACTCATATTGGCTTGAATTTCAACCTCTGATGGACTAATTATGTGCGATGGATCAGATCTATAACGTCGAAGCATCGAAACATGAAAGACGTCGTGAATCTTTTCAAGTTCAGGGGGCAAAATCAATCGATACGCAACTGGACCGACTCGTTCGGATATTTCATATGGCCCGATGAACCTCGGACTCAATTTGCCCTTACGCCCAAATCTGAGTATCTTTTTCCAAGGTGAAACTTTAAGAAACACTTTATGTCCCACCTGATATTCAATGTCCTTTCGTTTCAAATCGCATACGATTTACGACGATCCGTGGCGCCTTGGACTTTCACGGATTACTTTTACTTTCTGTTAGGCATCTTTAATCAAATCAATTCCAAAAATTTTACTTTCATCGAGCTCGGTCCAAAACAATGGTGTACGGCATTTACGCCCGTACAAAGCCTCTTAAGGTGCCATCTTAATACTTGATTGAAAACTATTGTTGTAAGCGAATTCAATCAAAGGTAAATACCGCTCCCATGAACCACTAAACTCGAGGATGCAACATCTCAACATATCCTCAAGTATCTGAATTATCCGCCGGATTGACCATCGGTTTGTGGATGAAAAGCGGTGCTAAAATGCACTTGGTACCCAAAGCTTCTTGCAATTTCTTCCAAAATCGCGAGGTGAATCTCGGATCTCTATCCGACACAATAGAAATCGATACCCCGTGTAATCTCACAATCTGAGAAACATACAACTCAGCTAGTTTTTCCAATGAAAAGTCCGTGCGTACGGGGATAAAGTGAGTCGACTTAGTTAGTCTATCCACGACAACCCAAATCGCATCTTTCTTACTTGCGCACAATGGCAACCTGCACACAAAATCCATCGTGACTCGATCCCATTTCCATTCGTATCATGATCGGTGAAGTAAACCCGTAGGCACTTGATGTTCCGCCTTTACTTGCGACATATTAAACACTTCAAACAAAATCGAAATGTCTCGTTTCATACCATGCCACCAAAAGCGACGTCTCAGATCGTTGTACATTTTCGTACTCCCCGGGTGAATTAACATTCGACTACAATGAGTTTCGCTCGAGAATCATCGAAATGAGTTCGAATTTCTTGGAACACACAACCGACTTCGAACCTCAAACAATCGTCATCATCAATTTGAAACTCGATTCCATATTCGAACACATTCAGCCCGTTTTGCAACCATTTCATCATCGACTTTTCGAGCTTCACGAATTTGATGAATCAACAATGGTTTGGCCTTTAATTCGCCACTAACACATTGTCGGATAGAACTGACAAGTGTACATTCATCGCTCGTAAAGCAAACAGTGATTTACGACTTAAGGCATCCGCAACCACATTAGCCTTTCCCGGGTTATAGTCAATGACAAGCTCATAATCTTTTAACAACTCGAGCCAACGTCTTTGTCGTAGATTTAAGTCTCTTTGAGTCATCAAATATTTGAGACTTTTGTGATCCGAAAATACATGGCACTTCTCACCAAATAAGTAATGTCGCCATATTTTCAAAGCGAATACGATGGCGGCTAATTCGAGATCATGGGTGGATAATTTTTCTCATGTGGCTTTAATTGTCTCGACGCGATAGGCCACAACTCGACCTTCTTGCATCAATACGCAACCCAACCCAAGTAGGGAGGCATCACTATAAATGACAAACTCTTTGCCTGATTCGGGTTGCACTAGAATTGGAGCTTCAGTCAAATAAGTTTTCAGTTGATCAAAACTTTTCTGACATTTTTCCGTCCATTCGAACTTAACATCTTTTGAAGTAGCCGTCATTGGTGTGGCTATCATCAAAAACCTTTTACAAACCGTCGGTAATGTAAGCAAGTCCCAAAAGCTCGAACCTCAATAATATTTCTCGAGGCTTCCAGTTAAGTATGGCTGAAATTTTGCTCGGATCAACTCGAATACCCGATGCGGATACCACATGGCCCAAAAAGCTCACCTCTCTTAACCAGAAGTCACACTTACTGAACTTAGCATATAACTGTTTATCTCGTAAAATTTGCAACACTAATCTCGGTGCTCAAGATGTTCGGTCTCATCTCTTGAATAGACCAAGATGTCATCAATAAACATAACTACGAATCGGTCCAAATCATCGTCTCAAGATCCGATTCATCAAATCCATAAATACCGCGAGGGCATTAGTGAGCCCAAACGGCATCACTAAGAACTCAGAGTGGCCGTATCTCGCTCGAAAGCAGTTTTGGGTATATCCGAATCTCGAATTCAAGAATCGATAATAACCCGATTTCAAATCTATCTTTGAAAACACCGAGGCTCCCTTTAGTTGATCAAACAAATCGTCAATACGCTGTAACGGATATTTATTCTTTATTGTCACTCTATTCGGTGACGATAGTCGATGCACAACCTCATGATTCCGTCCTTCTTTTCACAAACAATCTGGTGCACCCAAGGTGAGAAACTTGGTCGAGCGAAACCTCTATCCGTCAATTCTTGCAACCGAGCTTTCAACTCTTTTAACTCGGTTGGTGCCATACGACACGGAGCTATCGAAATCGGCGTAGTCCGGTACAAGCTCAATACCAAACTCTACCTCCGAGCAGTGGTAAACCCGATAATTCCTCGGGAAAAACATCCGGGTATTCACGAACCACCGGCACGATTCAGGTTTCTTTTCTAACTCTTTGTCATCAAGTACATACGCAAGGTATGCTTCGCACCCCTTTCTTACATATTTCTGGGCCAACATTGATGATATTACAACTGGCAACCCCTTTAAGTCCGTAGACTCAACTCGGATTATCTCGTTATTTGCGCACCTCAAATCAATAGTCTTGCTTTTGCAATTCACAATCGCATCATGCACGGTCAACCAATCTAAATCGAGGATAACATCAAATTCATCAAACGGCAAAAGCATCAAGTCCGCCGGAAAACAGGAACCTCGAATTACTAGGGGACATTTCTTACACACTTTGTCGACAAGCACGTAACGACCCAAGGGATTTGACACTGAATTACGAACTCAAGAGACTCAATAGGTAAAGTCTTCTTTGGATGCTAAGGTTTCACATATATAAGAATGAGTAGAACCGGGGTCAATCAAAGCAATCACATTAGTATCAAAGAGAGTAAAAGTATCGGTAATAACATCCGTGAGGAAGCATCCTCGCGTCTTGGCAGATAGCATAAGCCCTAGCAGAGCACGAGCCTCGAGATCTAGTCGTTGCATCTCTAGATCCTCTCTGACCACCACTAGCATTACCCGTATTTCTAGATGGTCTACCTCGAACAGTGGTAGCACCCGGTTTCTCACTCTGATTTACATTCGGTTCAGACAACCTCGGACAATCTTTAATGAAGTGGTCAACTGATCCGCACTTGTAACAGGAGCGGTCATGGAATCTACAACTCCCCGAGTGCCATTTACCACAATACTGACACTCCGTTCTGTCTCGACGGTCATTTCCAACACTAGCGACCGAAGTGACTCGTGCACTCACAGGGGGTCGGTCACGGTCTCGTCTAGAAAAACCCGAAGTGTCTCTAGATCGGCCCAAATCATCTCTAAAATTTTTCGATGATTGTTGAAAGGGCCTCCCCGAAGACCTCTTACGAAACTCTTTTGCTCCTTTATCAGCTTTTCTTTTCTCCATACTGAGCTCCTCAGCTTTGCAAGCTCGCTCGACAAGTACCACAAATTCTCGGATTTTCAAGATGCCAACATACAGCTTTATCTCATCATTCAGTCCATCCTCGAAACGTTTACACATTACGGCTTCTGAGGAAATGCATTCTCGTGCGTATCGGCTAAGCCTCACAAATTTTCGTTCATAGTCGAATCGACATGGAACCTTGTTTAAGTTCAAGAAATTCCTTCCGTTTTGATCCATAAATCTCGATCGATATACTTTTTCCAAACTCGGTTTGGAAAAACTCCCAAGTTACTTGCTCTCTGGGCACTGTGAAGTCAACGTATTCCACCAATAGTAGGCGTAATCACGTAGCAAGGAGATAGTACACTTTAGGCACTCATCGGTGTGCAAGATAGCTTGTCGAGTACCGAATGGTGTTGTCCAACCAAAATTCACTTGCTCGGCATCATCGTTGTCCGTAGCTTTAAATTCATAGCCCCATGCTTTGGATTCATCAACTGGGGCCTAATTTGACCTTATTTGGTCACCACGGAGGTATCGTAGAGGTGGGGTTGTGTTTGTCGGGAATGGAGGTTGTGGAGCAGTAGTATTAGTTCGAATGTATTGGTTGAACCAATCATTCATCACGCTATAAAAAGCTTGCCTAGCCTCATCATTCGGATTGCTAGCAATAGGTTGAGAGTCCGCCATTGTCCCTTGTAAAGGGAGCAGCGCTACACTCTCAAGATCATCACTACCACTCGGTCGGGATCGGGATCCATTACTATAAGTAAACACATTTGCAAATGTCGAAATCACCACACTATCAAATAATCACATAATGGCATGTATAGCTAGACCCAAACATATTACGGTAGTCCTAGAATCGACTAAACCGTAGCTCGATACCAATAAATTGTAACACCCTGCAGAGACCGTTTTGAATCGACCACGAGGTGCTAATGACATAATTCATATATGTTCACACATCCATTTTAAAATTTCAGACGGTTGGCTAAGCGCATCACCGTCACCTTAAAAATCATATCTTGAGTTCCACAACTCGAAAATCAGTTTTGTAATTTTTCCTGAAACTAGACTCATATATTCATCTACAATTTTTTCTAGAATTTTCGGTCAGGCCAATTAGTACAGTTTATTAGTTAAAGTCTCCCTATTATGAGGTTCGACTACTCTGACCTTCCTGCAATGCAACTTAGATAACTCCTTGTACAGAGCTTCAATACTTATGTCGTTTGTTTATAATGAAACTAGACTCAAAAATGAATCTATACATATATGGTATGACTTCTAATTATCTCTTTTTAATTTATAATGAATTTCCAAAGTCGGAACAGGGAATCCAGAAACCGTTCTAGCCCTGTTTTAGCGAAAACTTAAATATCTCATAATATACTGTTCATATGATAATTTCGTTACTTTCCTATGAAAATAGATTCATCAACGTTCGATTACATAATTTATTCACTATTTAATTCCATTCCTACTATTTTTAGTGATTTTTCACATTCACGTCACTGCTGCTATCAGCATCTATTTTTAAGGTAGACTTTACCTATTACATGGTTTCCATGATTCAACTAGCCCTTTAGCATATATAGCACAAAATATCATCATAATTAACCATTCCAATGGCTAATCGTTCCCAAACATTTCCATACCCCTTAATGAACATCATACAAGACGATTATAATATTAAGCTCAAAGTGTATATAGGCCATTTTCGCATGGCTATCCAAATTTATACAAAACCGAAGGGTACATGACCCACAACAAAAAGGGTAGTCCTATACATGCCATTTCAAAGTTCAACCAAAAGTGTACCAAAAGGGGCTTTGATAGTGTGGGAGACTTCGACTTCAATAATCCCGAGTCCGATAGCTGAAGAACCAAAATCTATAAAACAGAGAATCAAAGAAACGGAGTAAGCATTTAATGCTTAGTAAGTTTGAGTCATGAATTTAGACACAACCAAAGTATAGCATTCATGTAGCTAAACAGATAATTTCATATGCACAAATTCTCAATATCATGCTTACTTCACATTACCAACCCTTATGTTCATACACAAAGATCAACTTAGCCAAAGGCCGGTAGCTCATTTATCAACTGAGCGAATACTTATTTGTAAGGGCTCGACTAATTCAAAGCACATACGAAACATACCTCATTGTTGGGATTTCACAAGCGTATTAACTGAAATTTTTACAGCAAGTTCATTCATTCTCGAATCACGTACCTTCGGAGTTTAACCGGATATAGCTACTCGTTCAAATGCCTTCGGGACATAGCCCGGTTATAGTAACTCGCACGAATGCCTTCGGGACTTAGCCTGGATATAGTAACTCGTACGAATGCCTTTGGGACTTAGCCCGGATATAGTAACTCGCACAAATGCCTTCAAGATTTAGCCCGGATATAGTAACTCGCACAAATGCCTTCGGGACTTAGCCCGGAACTAGTCACTAGCGCAAATGCCTTCGGGACTTAGCCCGGTTATCATCCAAACATTCATGCACATATCAACAAATCATGACACATTTATATTCCATTTTCATAATCGAGTTCAAACACAAGTCACGATTAAGCAATCCCATTTTGGCTCACTAGCCACATACAAACAACATGGTTTCGTTTGCTTTATGACATGATCTCTATGCACATACGGCTACCGTCACACGTATAGACAAATTAACTCAACATAAAATTCAAGTAGAATCATCATATCACCGTATATTTGTTACGCTCATACGTCATGACTTAATCAAATCGTAAACTAAGTCTCGTTACTCGAAAACTTACCTCGGATGTTGTCGAACGATTTCGATGGCTATTCGACCACTTTTTCCTTCCTTTATCGGATTTAGATCCCTTTGCTCTTGAGCTTAATTTAAACAAATAAATTCATTTAATTATTTTTCACTTGGGCAATTCCATTCAATACATGTATGTCATACAATTTAAGTACAATGACCTTGCTCAATACTATTTAAACATCATGCATTACCAATTTCATCAACACCATCTAACTTCATGTAGAAACACATATCGTCCTAGGTTGGTACACAAGTCAAATGCATCATTTAAATTGTCAAAGTCCACAATTTAGTCATATTTCTCTATCATAGTTTCTTCACCTAAACCGAATTAGCAAGCCCATATAGTCCTTGGCCGAATGCTATTTAACCCAAGTCATCAAGAATTTCATTATTTAACACCTTAGATGTCCATAGCTAAATAGGTTATTTGTACATACATATATATACATAAGTGCATAGATACTATGTTACTAACAATTATTTCCTTGTTTAGCAGCCGAACCAATATACACATTACTTCATATCTACCCGTCACGTTTTCTCTACTTAAACCGAATAAACTTGCACATAAGGTCCTTGGCCGAACCTTACTAAAAACAAGTCAACCAAAATCTTAGTATTTATCTTGTGTATAACCTTATTTACCTTCCAAAAATCACAAAAACATAAAACTCTTAATGTTTATGTACAAGGCCGAATCTTAACATGATCCAACCTCCAACTCATTCCTTTCAACAACCAAAACCGAATGCTCAAGTCGTCACCGAGATTTCGAAATTTTGCCATGGTTTGTGTAAGAAATTAGTTAATTAACTAGAAACAAGTTTAAAACTTAAGAATTTAACACAACATACTAACCTCCCCTTAAGCTCAAGGTGACCGAAACCTCTCTTCTTCCTCCTTTCAAACCGGCCAAGAAGAACCAAAGGATGAAGCCTTTCTTTTTTTTTTTTCCTAGTTTCGGTAAAATGGGGGAACAACCACACACTTTTTTTTTTCTTTGTTTTCATCATATTCCCTTTCATTATTTTATTCCCATGCTCCTTATTTTATCATACCTCCCATGAAACACTAACTTAACATGTTTATGACATGTTTTTGCCCATCACACTTGGTCCACCATACTTGTCATGGCCGGCCACTACTAATTAGGGGGGGAAATTGACATGCAAGTCCTCCCTTTTGATTACATGCACTATTAGATCCTTATAGATTAGCCTATCACATTTCAAAAGTGTCACACAAGTCCTATGTACTACATTCACATGCAATTAACTAAATCGAAGCTTAAAATTTTCGCACATTCATATTCACATATTTTAGACAATAAATATCACATTCAAATAATTTGGTGACTCGGTTTAGCGGTCCCGAAACCACTTTCCGACTAGGGTCACATTAGGGCTGTCACAATTAACCATATTATAAACACTTGTGTTAATGTGGTATGTAGGAAACAATAAAATAAAAGGTTAGTAATAAAGAAATAAAAAGGGAGGGGTGATGAAAACAAAGTTGTCTCATCCATGTTTCCCCCCCCCCCCTCCATTGCCGTGAGTTGAAGAAAGATAACAAAAAGGAAACAAAAAAATGCATGCTCATCCTTCTTCTTGATTGCCGAATGTGGGAAAGGGAATATTGAAGAGGAAAACCAAGGTAGTCGGCCATGGCTATCCTAGTTTAAGGTATGCATTGTGATTTTCTTTTTAATTGACTATGAGATTAGATTGATAAGTGCATAGCTTATTTAACCCATGGTTTAATTTCATGCATCAATAGACAAATTTCCATTCGGAAAGTGCTAAATTGGTGTCATTTTGATAAGTTTTTTTTGAAAGATGTTAATTAATTATTAAGTGGCTTAAATGATGTTTGAATGAGTAGAGTTCATGGTTGAAAAGTATAAATTGAAAGTTGCCGTGTGAGTGTATATACATTTTAGAAAGAAAGATGTTGTTGTTTAGTTGAATTTTCATTTGATAAATGTTCATTCGGTCAAATGGGAGAAGAATGAGATGAATTTAAATGTTGTGGTTTATTATATTTTAGTTGCTAAATGAAGAAAAATCGGCTAACAAGGGAGTACTAAGGCCGAATATGATTTTGAATATTAGTGGTGTAGTTGCCGAATTTGAACTATGAAGTTATTGAGTAATGTGTGTGTTTTAAGTGATAGAATTGAGTGAATGCTTGGAATGTGATATGTATGAATTATGTGTTAAATTAAGGTTTGCTAAGCTAGCTATTAAGATGAAGTGCAAATGTTAGTAATTGATTGCTAGTGTATATATGTGTACTAGCCCACTTTGAATTTAAATAATGGTTGGAGCACCATGTGTTGTAATGAGATTATTTGAGTGAAATCATAGATATTTATATGATGAATTGATTGTGGATATACATGCTTAAATAAGATGCACACATGAATGAATAGATAGCTTGGTGTTGCATGTATTCGGTCATAAAGGTGCACATGAGGAAATGTTAGATTAATTGTATTAAATTGCTCAATGTGATTAAAAATGCGTATGACCATTTTGTGTTTGAGCTAAAGGTGGCCATATGACCTATCAAACTCCTTGTCATATTCGGCCATAAGCTAGCATAATGAGACTTTAATAAGTTAAATTTGTTTGAATTAGCTCAAGAGCTTAGAGGACCAAAGTTGGATAAGGAAAGGGAAAAAGTGATCGAATAGCTGCCGAAATCGTTCGACCACATCCGAGGTAAGTTTTAAGTGATTAAATGTTGAGTAAATTCAATTATAATAGGACATAATGAGTTGATTTAAGAAGATATGATGTGGCCATGATATGTCTTAAACTCAAACGGTAAGTTCCTAAGTGTTTGGACTTGGATATTTAAGAGCAAATTGTAATAATTTGCTCAGGACAGCAGCAGTAACGTGATTTTAGAAAATCACTATAAATGTTTGGTGTGGAATTGTAGGCTGAATAAAATATGAAATCAAAGCTTAATTAGTCTAGTTTCTTATAAAAGAGACCGTGTAAGCAAAGAAATCTCCTATAAAGAGATATTTAAAGTTGTGTGAGACAGTGTCAGAATGACTCTGAAATCCCCTGTTCTGTATTAAGAAAATCACTATAATTTGTACAAAAATGGTTACAAGATAAAATTTATATGCTTAGACTCCTTAATGAGTCTAGTTTCAAATGAAATCAAATAGAACATACTTTGAATTCTGTACAATGAGAATTTTGATTCGTAGTGAAGACTGGTCAGATTAGTCAAACAGTGAAACAGGGGAAACTTTAAGAAAAATCTGGTATTTATTGGCCAAACCTAAAATTCTGAAAAATTTATGGATGGAAGATATACGAGTCTATATTCAGGGAAAATTAACGGCAAGTGATTTGGAGCCTTGTAGCTCCGGTTATAAATAATTTAGTGACCATTTCTCAGGAAAACAGCTCATAGTGAATATGTGATTTTGTTGTAAACATGGATAAAACTTGTTTTAGTTGCTCATAAGCTATTGATTAAACCCATACTTGAATTCTAATTCGTGATATTGTAAAATGATATATGAGTGTTAGATGGATCTTTGATATTAAAATTTGTGAAATTGTAAGTTTATGAGTATTCGAATATGAAATGATAGTATGGCGTGAAATTGAATTATTCATTGGAAAATGATTGATGTAGATTCGGCCAAGACCAAGTCTGTACATGATAGTATATGTGGTATGTGAAGTATATTTGAATAATTGTGATGTGAATATATGAAAATTTATATTTTGATTTAGGATTTTATGCGATGAATGTGAAAGTGTATATATATGAGATAAGGCCGAATGGCCGATGTGATGAATGTGAAAGTGTATATATATGTGATAAGGCCTAATGGCCGATGTGATGAATGTGAAAGTGTGTATATATGTGATAAGGCCTAATGGCCGATGTGATGAATGTGAAAGTGTATATATATGTGATAAGGCCTAATGGCCGATGTGATGAATGTGAAGGTGTATATATATGTGATAAGGCCTAATGGCCGATGTGATGAATGTGAAGGTGTATATATATGTGATAAGGCCTAATGGCCGATGTGATGAATGTGAAGGTGTATATATGTGATAAGGCCTAATGGCCGATGTGATGAATGTGAAAGTGTATATATGTGATAAGGCCTAATGGCCGATGTGATGAATGTGAAAGTGTATATATGTGATAAGGCCTAATGGCCGATGTGATGAATGTGAAGGTGTATATATGTGATAAGGCCGAATGGCCAATGTGATGAATGTGAAAGTGTATATATGTGATAGGGCCGAGTGGCCAACGTGATGGATGTGAAAGTGTATAAATGTGATAAGTCCCGAAGGGCATTTGTGTCAGTACTATATCCGGGTTAAAACCCCGCAGCTTTATGCGAGAATATTATCGATTAATGACCGTGAGGCCGTGCTCGTACTATATCCGAGCTCTAAAGACCCGATGACTACGTGTGGAGATTTTGTCCGGGTAAGCCCCGAACTAAAGGTTTTGCTGAAGATTCAAGTAAAGCGTAAGATTATGCGACTTCACAGTGACAATTGCTAATAAATACGTTCAATGCGTTAAGTTGGTCAGGTATGTATTTTGAGATTATATTTAACTTTGATTTAGACTAAATCACAAGGTCGTTATGTGATGCACATGTGAGTAAAGCAATAAGACTGTTCTATGATTATTGTGCATTTGGTCAATGTGGAAAGTTAGGTAAAAATATGTAATGTACCTATGATCATAAGAGGTCACTATCAAGTGAGAATTTATCGCCTATTATATATGATGAGATGTGCATATTCGAAAAGGGATGGTATGCCGAAGGAAGAGTGAAATAAAATACGAACAACTATGTTATAATTTGATTGTTATCTGTTGACACTTGCTTAAAACTTACTAAGCATTGTAATGCTTACTCGTGTACTTTGTTTCCTCTGTTTTATAGATCTCATTTGGAAGCTACAGGCTCGGGGATCGTCAAGAACTAGTCACACTATCACTATCCTTTGTTTGGTATCGCTACGTTTTGGAATATCTTATGGCATGTATAGAATAGACTAGTAGTGAGAGGATATTTTGGTTAATGTATATAAGCCATGCGAAAATGGCATCTTTTAAATGTGTACTTATAGAAGTTTAAATTGTATCCCTGACTGTCTTTAGTACTTATCTAAAGGATTGTTCAAAAAAAAAAAATTTACTGTTCTGATATGAGTTTCAAGTCTGGTAATGCCCCTTTATCTATTCCGGCGATGGATACGGGATTGGGGTGTTACACTTTGAATCTTCTTTTTTCCACCATGGACTTTTGTTGCGGCATTGATTCACACCACTGTTGTTATTGTTTTTCTGTAAACAACCACCGCAATCGAACTTTTCCATCGATCATCACCACCGGACTACCAATAGCCTCTTATTGTAGAACCATTGTCGGTCTTTTTCCAATTTGGCTAGGTCGGGTTTGCATTGTCCTGGTTAACCTAGATGCATCTCAGTTCTCCAAGTTTCATTGAAAAATATAGGTCACATAGATCCTATGTTCATTTCAGACTCATATAATTTATTCTAAAATAGTAAAATTAAAATCTTGCATCGAGATGATAATCCATGATCTAATTGTACATATTCAAAAATTAATAATCATTACATTTAATTTTCTAGAAATCACAACTTTTGTAAAATTACTTTATCATAAATAATAATAAAATAATAACATACATTCATTTGCATACATTCCCCTAAACATGCATATAATTACAAGAATGTCACATCTTATCAAAATAAATCACACATGAAGAAGAGAGAAAATTTAAGTATTGATTTATATTATAAACATAGCACACTAATATCAATTGTTGAAAAATCTAGTCTGAAAACGGTTTTCTTGCACAGCGGAAAATTAAACTTTTGAAAATAAAATAGTTTTGTGATATTTACAGCAATAAACTTTACTCGAAATTGCACCTGTGTTTTCGACTAGAGAAATCCTTGTCACTCTTGGCTTTCAATTGAACGCCCTTCTCCGCTGTTCTCATACCACGAACTGCTTTGAGTGTAGGGCTCGAATGAATTCGAATCAAACATAGAATAAAAAATTAGTTACTTTACTTCCAACGGGAATGCAAATTCTCTTCAATATAAACGGATAGAATTGTTATTCTAGAAAATAGAATTTATACTTAGAAAATAAATTCTCGCTATTTTCAAGCAGAATAATAATATCTCAAAGTTAACCTTACTGATAAAAATAAATTCTCACTACTTTCGAGCAGAATAACAATAAACTCTCACCGACTTGGCATCATCTTTAGTTGAAATTAAAGGGCTGAATGTATGAAAACCTAAAACTTTTCTTCTTTTCTTTTCTTTAGTTTGACGGTTGAAGAAGAAGATAATAGAATTTCCTTTTTATCTTTCATTCCACTTTGTTTCCTATTTATATACCGATTAGCTTTTAAATTAATCTTAGTTAACATAATTAATTAAGTTTTATTTAATTAATTTCTACTTACTTAAATTAAAAGACATACATCATTTCCGTCAACTAACACTTATTTAAAAATGGTTTATTAACCATTTTAGTCCTTTAAATAATTCTTATCTAAGTCCCCAAACATTTTTTTAATTAAAAATCTATAGCGATTAAACTTTTATAATTTAGTCATTGGGCCTTAATTAACTATAATTTCAACTAATTTCACTAACCAAATTTCAATTCATTCATACACTAACTCCGTAAATATCTCTATTTTTCAACTCAATTTACAAAAACGGGATTCCAAAATTATATTTTTTGACACACTAAAAACCAAGTCATTACAGATAATTTCATTTTCCTCCCGGCGAAAGATTTCGAGTGTTGTGTTGAAAAAGATACTTTTAGTACTTACAAGACTGCTTCAAGGGAAGCTATCAATTATATTAAATTCGGGATTATGTTCAACCCTAATACAAAGCTCTCTAGCAAGAATAATGCTATGTCGATCTTGGGCGTTGATCACATTTATTTTGTCTCTATTTATGAGTTTATTTTGTTTTATCTGTCTCATAATGATGTTAACATTTGTGATCGTGTTGTAATAATTTCTTGGAGTTTATAGTTCTATAGGATCCTTGTTACTTGGAAAAATACTGATGTAGTAACTTTTAAATAATTAGTTTTGCAGATCATTGACTGCAGGATTGAGGCGATGCTCGTCGAACTTTTCAGCATCTGCAACATCGAACTTCTCTATCATTTGCAACTAACATTTATTGGAGGCAACTGATAGCTTCATAGGTAAAATGTAACACTGGTGGAGCAGTACTATTGAAGAGTAATGTGTCAACTTATGTAATACTGTGTTACATGATCATACGGTTAAATTTTTCAAGGGTCTGACTAGCTTCTACAACGCCATTTAGAAGCCTCACATGATCGAACTTATGGCTCTAAGAGAAGCTCTTTCATGGCTTAAGAAATTAAATGTTGAAAAAGTGATCTTGGAGTCTGATTATAAAGATACCTTGGGTATGAACCTTTCTAAGTTCTAGACTTTAATCCATAATTGTGGTATGCTAAAAAGTCATTTTAGTAATTTGTCTTTCCTCTGGACACGTCGAAATGCTAATAAAACGATTCATTTACTAACAATGGTAGCTTTATTACGAGCAAGTTTCTTCCCCTGCAGACTACTTTTTATTTAAGATGTTTTAGATTTTGATGCTTCTAATCTTGGTTCCATTCTGGGAGGTTTAGGAGCATGTGTATTGAGAAAAAAATTCAATATATAATTAAACCATTGGAATTAATTAACTTGTAAAAAATCAAAAAAATAATTCAAAATTTTTATTTCAATTTTAACCTCAAATATAGTAGCATCCTATATATACAATATTTTAAAAATGATGGTGAAAATAATTTATTCTTCACTCTTATATACTTATAAATAAAACATAATTAGTATCAAAGCGAACACATTAAACTATAAAATATTCATATAAGATGAAAATTTACATTAACATATTTGCATTCTACAACAAAGATTGTTTACAAAAACCAGACGCATCCGCATAAGAACAAAAATCAAAGCAACAACTAAAGCAAAAAAAAATATATATATATATAATATATATAAACAACATTAATTATTTTAAATTATGATATAAATAAATAAATAATTACCTAACAGATATATTTATTACATAATAAAACAAATGATGGCTCAGTTAAAATAGCAACACAGAAGCCTTTTGATAGTTGGGCTACATATAAATCTGATAAACCAGGCTCGAAAACATAATAGATTTGAGCTAAATCTGAGTAGATTTTTTTTATCTTGTTGGCTATGGTTGTCGAGGCTACATTAACATCTGATTAAAAATATTTTAATTTTCTGGCAATGGGGTTCGAACCCATGCGTATTTAATATACTCTCGGGCAAACCAGCTTGATGCATAATGGTTAAAAAAATTATTATATTTAAAACTGGACAAAACATCTCGCGAGTTTCTACCATTGACGGCCATTAAACTAACGAATGCTAATATCCTCCGCCGAGTTATTATTTATTTGGGTTAAATTATAAATTAAAAGGTATAAATTTAAAATATATTTTAAGCGAATTTTTTTGAATTGGATCAATAATCAAATTTGTCAAGCTACTAATTCGTATGGTTGGATTAATAAAATCATTAAAAAGATTTAAAATAAAAATTTACTTAAATTAATTTTTTTAGTTTGGTTCAACAGGTTCGTATTGATTCATAGATCAATCAGTCTAATGCATATCTCCAAGTTGATAACCCAATCAATTCTCAGTCCGGTCGACCAATTCCAATCAAACAACTATGGCTCTAAGTATCTACACTTCGTTCATTTGAAATTTAGTCATTCTACTTTTATTTTTAAGAATTTAATCCCTCCACTTTTTTTATTTAAAAGTCCTCTTTTAAATTATATATAACCACGTAACATTTTAATTAAAAATTTAATGATATTAACTATTTAAGCTAATTAATAACATTATAAAAATATAGAGACAATTAGAAAATAGAGTATAAAGATTAAATTCTAAATTTTAAATTTAAGCATTTTAGAAGGATCAGAATTGAAACTTTACCATTTTTATAAAATGGAAAAAAGAAAACAAGCATGATAGGTGTGAGCCACGTGTAGGCATGTAGGTATATAGATTTGAGTAAACTACTAAAATAATCACTTTTGTCTGCTTCAGGTTACAATTTAATCATTTATGTTTGAAATGTTACGTTTTAGTCACTTATATTATTGTGTTGTAACATTTTAGTCACTGAATCGTTAATTGTCGTTAACGGTGTAACGGTAAGTTGATGTGGCACATTAAATCATCATTTCAAACGAAAATTTTAGGTTAAATTATACATTTGGTCTCTATATTTTTTCGTTTTGAGCAATTTAATTAATTTTTTATGTTCTTTTAACCTTCCTTTTCTTTTCTTTATTTTATATTATCTTCTGCTTCTCCTCTGTTTTCCTCTCTTCTCCATTTCTTTTAATGTAGTTTTCCTATGTTTTCCATTTGTTAAAACATCCGTTCCAAGGGTTTTCGTAACCTGGTTGATGGTGAAGATGTTGAGTACGTTGTCGACTCTTCTGAAGGTCGCCCCAAGGCTATTTAGGTTGTTGGGCCCAACGACAACACTGCTCGTGGCTCCTCTAGATTAGGACGCAGCAACAGCGGCGAATCTGGTGGTTATGGTGAAGAGGGAAGGAGAGGCGGTTATGGTGGAGGTGCTAGTGCTGGCGGTGGATGTTATAAGTGTGGTGAGATGGGCCATTTAGCACGAGACTATGGATAGGGTGGTAGTGGAGGCAGATATGGCGACGATGCTTATTACAACTGTGGAGATGGTCGCTAATTTTGATGAAAGGTTTAAATGTGTCATTCACATTTCTCCAATCCATCCTTTTTTTTCCTTTTTCGCTGTTATTTCTGTCGATTTTGTTATTGTCGTATGATTTTTTTTTTTTATGTTTTCTTTTCCCAGTTTATGCAAAATGATTTCTCTTAGTCAGTTTGTTTTGATTTTGAAGTTGGCAAACGGTTGTAATGAGTGCTTTCGTAATAGTCTTACAATGAGGGTGGACATTAGTATCGATGGAAAAACAACAATGAAGAAGAAAATGATGTTAAAACTCACTGTCATCAAGTGTTTATATAGATATCATATAAAGAAAAAGAAAAAACCAATTTGTTCACAAAAATAAAAGTATTGCAACTAGTTTTAACAAATGGAAAATATAGAAAAACTATGTTAAGAGAAATGGAGAAGGGAGGGAAACAAAGGGAAAAGCGGAAGAGAATAGAAAATAAAGAAGAAAAAAGGAAAGTTAAAAGAACATAAAAGAAAAGAATTAAATTGTTCAAACTGAAAAAATATAGTGACCAATTATATAATTTAACCTAAAATTTTCATTTGAAATGATGATTTAACGTGTCACGTCAGCTTATTGTTATACCGTTAACGGCAATTAGCAACTCAATGACTAAAATGTTACAACATGATAATGTAAGTGACTAAAACATAATATTCCAAACATAAGTGACTAAAACATAATACGAGACAAACAAAAGTGACTATTTTAAAATTTATCCTAAAATTTTAAGATCTAAAATTGAAATTATACCATTATTTAAAAAAAATTGAACGTGTGCTGATAGAACGAATGCTTTGGGCGCTACTTTTTTATACAGTGTGTAGATTACACCATCGATTGTAGATTTTTTCTTAGAATCCGTCATATATTGGCATTAGGGTTAATGGAAAATTTTATTCCTATACTTTATTAAATCTTCAAGTGTAGCAATATGTCCAATGTGGTTTAAATTTGTTATTTCGTATGAGTTAATTTCTGACTTATGACTCACTTAAGTAATGAGGGACTTGAGATTAAATAACCTTTAAGGGTTTTTTAATATAAAAAAAATTAAAAATGTTTTATAACCTTAAACTTCACATTTTCTGAATCAAACAAAAAAATAAATCGAAATCAAAAGAAATACAACCACCCAAATGTTGTAGGATCTTTTAATAGTCTTCAAGGTTTTGAATTTGATAGACGAATTGATAAAAAGCAACCCAAGTTTAATCGTAAGTAGGGAAGAAAATATTATAGCAATATATTTTACTAATCAAAATTGGGGGAAAAAAACCAAGAAAAACCGACTGATCTTCTTCAAAATTTTCATCTAAGCTCACATTTTTTAATTTCATTTCCATTTCAAATCCAAAATCCAATCTCATCTCATCTCTTTTTATTTCTCTTCCAAACTTAGAAAATAAAATCTCAAACTCAAAAAAAGTAAAATTCATTGCTTGCTTAGAGACAAATACAAAGACCAAAAGATAAATTAATCAGTTATTAACTCAAATCAATTTGAAAAAATTTCAAATCAAGTTAGGATAATAAAACAAGACTCGTCAACTCAATTGACTCGAATTTTTTTACTCGATTCGACTTAATTCGATTGAACGCTCACCCTTAGAAAGAAAACAAAAAAAAATACATTAATGTTTTAATTTAATTTCTTTAATATTCTGAATCTTTTTATATTTTTAATTAAAAAATTAAAAGGAATATTGATACGTTGTGAACTAACTAAAAATCTTATGAAGGCAAGTGCACCTATCAATTAATAGTATAGCTACGGTGAGTAAAGATATCGTTCCCATGAAGACAAAAAAATACTAGTAATTATTGTCTTTCTATTATTTAACCGAATAATTGGAGCAGTTGATTAAAAACTATAATTAATTAAATTAATTAACTAACGAACACGACAAAGAATAATCAAGAAAATAATCGAATAATAACCAAGAAGTGAAACAATACCCAGGAAAGAATTCACCTATATTTCATCTGTCATTATCAATCTAAATTATTTAATTTCTTTTGCTTAGTAACTTGATTTGTGTGACAGCCCAAAATTGACCCTAGTCGGAAGGTGGTCTCAGGACCACAAAACCGAGGCATAAAAATAATTAAAAATTTATTTTGATGCCTATAATATGTGTGTGCTCATGTATGACATTTTATGATGATTGATTTAGTGTTATAAGGGTGAATTCCACAAGAAAGGACTTAGTAATGAACTTTGAAAGTATGATAGGAAATGTGTGATGACTAATTAAAGCATGCATGCAAAATAATGGACTTGCATGTCAAATTCCCCTTTATAGGTGGTGGCCGGCCATGACAAGGAGGATGGGCTAAACATGTCATGAAACATGTTTTGTTGGTGCATTAGGGTGAAATAATAAACAAAGGTGTATGGGTGATAAAAAATGAAAAAAATGTGTGTGAGTGTGGTAATCCCCCCCATTGCCGTGAGTTGTAGAGAAGGAAAGAAAAAAATTTTGTTCATCCTTTCTTTGAGCCAAAACTAAGGAAGAAGGAGGATTTTTGCTTCATGCTTGGTTTGGAAGAGATCTAGAAGGAGATTTGGCTAAGTTTGCATCAAGATTAAGGTATGTATGAGGTTGTGTTAGGAGTTTCATGCATGTTTTGGTTGCTAACTTGATGTGCATGTTAGCCATGGCTCAAATCTTTGTTAAGCCATGGAAATGGTATTTGGCCAAAGTTGTTATGGTGATAAAGCCATTGCATGCTAAGTGTGAAGCTTGATGATGATGCATGCAATGATGGATTGTCTACTCTTGAGTAAGATTTTGAGCTTTCTTTTGTTTTATCATGATTGAAGTTGAAAAGGAGCATGATTGTCATATTCGCCATGATGCATTCATGAGCATGGTTCATGCTTCTTGCATGTTAGTTAAAATTTGTGTTTTGGATGGCTATGGACACCTTGAAATTCGCCATGCTCATATATGTATATATATGTTTGCACATGATGTTTTGGTTATGAAGGAAGTGATGAATAAGTTTGTTTAAAGAAGAAGATGTTGAAGAATAATTGTGAAATTGTAAGCACATTCGCCTAGCACACATATGAGTGCTTGATGCTATATTGTAAGTTTTGAGCTACAATATGCAAAGCATTAACTAGTAAAATGCATGCTGTTTTGTGTGGTATTAAGTGCATAATTGGCCTCAACATGGACAAGTATATTCGGCCTTGGGTAGCCTATTGAAGGCCTTAGCTTTTCTTTGATGCTCGAATAAATTGTATTGAATTGCTTGATGTAGTATAAAATGTGCATGACCATTGTGTATTCAAGCTAAAGGGTGGCCATATGACCATTTAAATTCCTTGTCATATTCGCCATAAGCTAGCACAATGAGGTTTTGATAAATTGAATTTGTTTGAATTAGCTCAAGAGCTAAGAGGGCCACAATTGGACAAGGGAAGGAAAAAGTAATCGAATAGCCGTAAAAGCCGTTCGACAACATCCGAGGTAAGTCCTCAAGAAGTGACCTTACTTGAATTATGTGGAATGAAATATGGATGTATTGATTATTGATTTATGTGTGTATGAGTATTGAATGATACCGGGCTAAGTCCGAAGGCGATTATGTTAGTGATTATAATTGTGTTTGAGCCTTAGTAACGAAAATAAATATGTATGTCCAATGATTATTGATGTATGTGTGCATGAGAAATTGAATGATATCCGGGCTAAGCCCCAAGACAATTATGCTGGAAATTATAACGGGTTAAGACCAAGGCAATTGTGCTAGTGGCTACATCCGGCTAAGACCCAAGGCATTCGTGCGAAGTCATTCTATCCGGCTAAGACCAAGGCATTTGTGCAAATCGTGATATCCGGGTTAAGTCCCGTAGGCCTTGGTGCGGGTTACCATAACCGGGCTATGTCCCAAGGCGATTGATCGAGTAGCGACATTCGGTTAAACTCCAAGGTATGTGATTTGAAAATTATAAGCTTGCTGGAAAATTTCAACTAATGCACTTGTGAAATTTCCCAATGACAAGGTAAGTGCGGTGTGTGCTGCTTATGCGCTAGGAGTAAGAGCGTGTGAATATCCGCTCCTATGATGGAACGAGTTATCGGCCTTAATGAAGCCGTTATTTGTGTATGAACATAAGAGTTGGGATGGTGAAGTAAGTATGATTATGTGAATGTGCATTAATGAAATGATGCATTTAACTATGTGAATGTATTGCTGTAATTAGAGTTGATTATATTCCTTGAGACTTACTAAGCATAAAATGCTTACTCACCGCTTTGGCTCTCGGTTTTCTAGATTTCGCCGATAGCAATCGGATTCGGGATCGTTGAAGTCGAAGTCATCCACACTATCAAGCCCCATTTTGGTATAAATTCTTGGTTGAACTTGAAATGGCATGTATAGGACTACCCTTGTTGGTTTAAATATGTTATGATGTATATGTGTACGGCCATGCGAAAATGGCTCGTAATAGTGAAGTATCAACTTAAACTATTTGCGGTTTGTATATATATATATGGTGTCATGATGTGACTATGAATTGGAAATGGGAATGTTGGTCACATGATCAGCCATTGGCATGGTTAAAATGATCATATGTGGACCTATGTAAGGCAAGACTAGTTGGTTCATGGAGACTACAAAATAGGTAAGACCTACCTTAAAAACAGATGCTGCCAGCTGCAGTAACGTGAATGTGAAAATCACCAAAATTTGTAGGAATGGTATTAAATAGTGAATCAGCTTTGTAAATGAACATTGATGAGTCTATTTTCATATGGAAGAAACGAAATGGTCATAGGAGTTACATGTTAAGAGATATTAAAGCTATTGTGAGACAGGGCCAGAACGGTTTCTGGGTTCCCTGTCGCAACTTTAAAATTTACTATAAATTATCCAGAAATAATTAGGAGACATACCTTATATGTACAGATTCCATTTTGAGTCTATTTTCATTAGAAACAAATGGCACCAGCATTAAAGCCCTGTACAGAGAGATATTCAAGTTATACCGCGCGAAGGTCAGAGCAGTCGATCCCTGTAACATGGGTGACTTTAACTATTAAACTGTACCAATTGGCCCGACCAAAAATTCTAGAAATAAATCCATGGATGGATATATGAGTCTAAATTCAGGGAAAATTTACGAAACCAGTTTCCAAGTTTTGAAACTCGAGATATGATTTTTAAGGCGACAGTGACGCAGTTTTTCCAGCCTGACTGGAAATGTCCAATGGATGGGCAAAACAAGTGAACTTGGCTTGCTAACCCTCGTGTCCGACACGGCGATGGTCTCGGGTTCGGGGTGTTACAATTTTATTGGTATCAGATCCACGGTTTAGTCGATTCTAGGACTACCGTGAGGTGTTTGGGGTCTAGCTATACATGCCATTAAATGATGAATCGATAGTGTGGTGATTTCTGACAATTTGACTTTGAGTTTGTTTATAGCAATGGATCCCGATCCAAACCGAGCAATAGCTGATGATGTGGAGAGTGTGGCGCTGCTCCCAAGACAAGGGACAGCGCCGGCGGACTCTCAACCTATGGCCAGCAATCCGAATGATGAGGCTAGGCAAGCCTTTTATAGTGTGATGAACGAATGGTTTAATCAATACATTCGAACTAACACGGCTGTCCCACAACCTCCATTCCCGACAAATGCTACCCCCGCACCTACAATACCTCCGAATCTGACCAAATAAGGTCAAGTAAGCCCCAATCGATAGGATTCAAAACATGGGGCCACTGAATTTAAAGCTACGGATGATGATGATGCCGAACGAGCTGAATTTTGGTTGGACAACACTATCCGGGTGCTCGATGAGCTATCTTGTACACCCGATGAATGCTTAAAGTGTACCATCTCCTTGCTACGTGATTCCACCTACTATTGGTGGAGTACTCGACTTCGTGGTACCTAGAGAGCAAGTGACTTGGGAATTCTTTCAAACCAAGTTCAAAAAAAAAAAAAAAAAAGTATATCAGTCAGAGATTCATCGACCAAAAGCGAAGGGAATTTCTTGATCTTAAGCAAGGTTCTATGTCGGTTACCGACTATGAACGAAAATTTGTGAGGCTTAGCCGATACACGCGAGAATGCATTTCGTCCGAAGCTATTATGTGTAAACGCTCGAGGATGGGCTGAATGATGATATAAGGATGTTCGTTGGCATTCTCGAAATACGAGAGATCGTAGTACTTGTTGAGCGAGCTTGTAAAGTCGAAGAGCTTAGAAAGGAGAAACAAAAGCTGATGTGGGAACCGGAGAATTCGAAGAGGTCCTCGGAAAGTCTCTTCAACAGCAATCAAGAGATTTCGAGATGATGTGAACCGGTCTAGAGGCGCTGGGCTTTTCTAGACGAGGACGCGATCGACCCCGTGACCACACGAGTCACTTGATCGCCATGATGGTGGAAATGATCGCCGAGAGAGGCGGAGTGTCAACATTGTGGCAAATGGCATTCGGGAGCTGTTGGTTTCGTGATCACTCCCGCTATAAGTGTGGATCGGCCGACCACTTTAGGAAGGATTGCCCGAGGATGCTTGAGCAGAATGTGAGTCGAGTGGAAACTCGGGTGCTACCACCGCCGAGGTAGGCCACCTAGAAATATGGGCAATGTCGATTGGCGGTCGAGAGGATCTAGAGATGCCACCATCGATCCGAGGCTCGTGCTCTGCGAGGACTTATGCCATACGCGCACGCCGAGGATGCTGCCTCCGGATGTCATTACCGGTGCTTTCACTCTTTTCAATACTAATGTGATTGCTTTGATTGACCTGGTTCTACTCAATCTTATATATGTGAAACCTTAGCATCCAAGAAGACTTTGCCTATTGAGTCTCATCGAGTTTGTAATTCGGGTGTCAAACCCTTGGGTCATTACGTGCTTGTCAACAAAGTGTGTAAGAAAAGTCCCCTAGTGTTCAGAGGTTCTTGTTTCGGCGGACTTGATGCTTTTGCCGTTCGATGAATTGACGTTATTCTTGGTTTGGATGGGTTGACCATGCACGATGCGGTCGTAAATTGCAAAAGCAAGACTATCGATTTGAGGTATGCGAATAACGAGATAATTCGGGTTAAGTCTACGGACTTAAAGGGTTGCCACCGTAATATCGCAATGTTGGCCCGAAAATATGTAAGAAAAGAGTGCGGCGTACCTTGCGTCGTGCTTTCGATGACAAGGAATCGAAAAGAAACCCGAATCTGTGTCCGTGGTTTGTGAATACCCGGATGTTTTCACGAAGAATTGCGGGTTTACCACCTGTTCGAAATAGAATTTGGCATCGAATTGGTACCGGTACCACTCCAATTTCGATAGCTCCGTGATCGTAAGGCACCAACGGAATTAAAGGAGTTGGAAGCTCATTGCAAGAATTGGTGGATAGAGGTTTTGCTCGCTTGAGTTTTTCGCCTTAGGGTGCGCCGGTGTTGTTCGTGAAAAGAAGGATGGAACCATGCGGTGCGTGCATCGATTATCGTCGACTTAATAAAGCGACAATAAAGAACAAATATCCGTTGCCACGTATCGATGACTTGTTCGATCAACTAAAGGGAGCCTCGGTGTTCTCGAAAATAGATTTGAGATCGGGCTATTATCAATTGCGAATCCGAGATTGGACGTACCCAAGACCGCCTTCGAATGAGATATGGTCACTATGAGTTCCTAGTGATGCCGTTTGGGCTCACTAATGCCCTCGCGGTATTTATGGATTTAATGAATCGGATCTTTAGACCATATTTGGATCGATTAAGTAGTCGTGTTCATTGATGACATCTTGGTCTAATCAAGAAATGAGACCGAACATCTTTGAACACTGCGGTTAGTCTTTGCAAATTTTACGGGATAAGCAATTATATGCTAAGTTCAACAAGTGTGAGTTACGGTTAAGAGAGGTTAGCTTCTTGGGTCATGTGGTATTCAGACGGGTATTCGAGTCGGCAGAATAAAATTTCAGCCATACTTAATTGGAAGCCTCGAGAAATATTACTAAGGTTAGGAGCTTTTTGGGGCTTGCGGTTATTACCGACGATTTGTAAAGGCTTCTCAACGATAGCCACGCCGATGACGGTTACTCCAAAAGGATGTTAAGTTGAATGGATTTGAGAAATGCCAAAAAGTTTCGATCAATGAAAACTTATTTGATTGAAGCCCCAATTCTAGTGCAACCCGAGTCCGCAAAGAGTTTGTCATCTATAGCGACGCCTCTCTACTTGGGTTAGGTTGCGTATTAATGCAAGAAGGTCGAGTTGTGGCCTATCGTCGAGGCAATTAAAGCCACATGAGAAAAATTATCCGACTCATGATCTCGAATTGGCGCCATCGTATTCGCCTTTAAAGATTTGGCGACATTACTTATTTGGTGAAAGGTGCCATGTATACTCGGATCACAAAAGTCTCAAATATTTGATGATCCAAAGAGACTTAAATCTGCGACAAAGACGTTGGCTCGATTTGTTAAAGGATTACGAGCTGGTCATTGACTATCACGGGAAAGGCGAATGTGGTTGCGGATGCCTTGAGTCGTAAATCATTATTCGCTTACGAGCGATGAACGTGCACTTGCATTCGATCCGATAGTGTGTTAGTAGCTGAATTGAAAGCCAAACCACTATTGATACATCAAATTCGAGAAGCTCGAAAGTCGACGACGAGTTGGGCGCAAAACGAAATTTGAGTGTGTTCGAACAAGGATTCGAGTTTCAAATCGATGATGACGATTGTTTGAGGTTCAAAAGTCGTCGTGTGTTCCAAAGAATTGAACTCATTTCGATAATTCTGAATGAAGCCCATTGTAGCCGAATGGCAATCCACCCGGGGAGTACGAAGATGTACAATGATTTGAAATGTCGGTTTTGGTGGCATGGTATGAAGTGAGACATCTCCGACTTTGTTTCGAGATGTTTAATATGTCAACAAGTGAAAGCGAAACATCAGGTGCCTTCAGGATTACTTCAGCCAATCACGATACCCGAGTGGAAATGGGATCGAGTCACAATGGACTTTGTATCCGGACTGCCATTGTCAGCAAGTAAGAAGGATGCGGTTTGGGTCGTGGTAGATCGATTGACTAAGTCGGCCCACTTTGTCCCCATACGTACGGATTTTTCAATTGACAAATTAGCTGAATTGTACGTTTCTCAGATTGTGAGATTACACGGGGTGCCTATTTCCATCGTGTCGGATAGAGATCCGAGATTTACCTCGCGATTTTGGAAAAAGTTGCAAGAAGCTTTGGGTACCAAGTTGCATTTCAGCACCGCCTTTCACCCCCAAACCGATGGTCAATCCGAGCGGATAATTCAGATACTTGAGGATATGTTAAGATGTTGCGTCCTCGAGTTTAGTGGTTTATGGGAACGGTATTTGCCGTTGATTGAATTCGCTTACAACAACAGCTTCCAATCAAGTATTAAGATGGCACCCTACGAGGCCTTGTACGGTCGTAAATGCCGTACACCATTGTTTTGGACTGAGCTCGGTGAAAGCAAGATTTTCGGGGTGGATTTGATTAGGGATGCTGAACAGAAAGTGAAAGTAATCCGTGAAAGTCTGAAGATAGCCTCCGATCGTCAGAAGTCGTACGCGGACCTGAAGCGTAAGGATATCGAGTATCAGGTGGGTGATAAAGTGTTTCTCAAGGTATCGCCTTGGAAAAAGATACTCGATTCTACCGTAAGGGCAAGTTGAGCCCGAGGTTCGTTGGGCCATATGAGATATCCGAAGCGAGTCGATCCAAAGTGGCATATCGCTTGATTTTGCCCCCGAACTCGAAAAGGTTCACGATGTCTTTCACGTTTCGATGCTTCGACGCTATAGATCCGATCCATCGCACGTGATTAGTCCATCAGAAATTGAAATTCAAGCTAATATGAGTTATGAGGAAGAACCGATTCATATCCTATCACGAGAAGTGAAAGAGTTGTGAAACAAGCGGGTTCCGCTAGTAAAAGTGTTATGGCTCAAGCACGAGATAGAAGAAGCTACTTGGGAGACCGAGAACTCTATGAAAGAGCGATATCCAAACCTATTTACTGGTAAGATTTTCGGGGACGAAAATTTCTTAAGTGGGGGAGAGTTGTGACAGCCCAAAATTGACCCTAGTCGGAAGGTGGTCTCGGGACCACAAAACCGAGGCATAAAAATAATTAAAATTTATTTTGATGCCTATAATATGTGTGCTCATGTATGACATTTTATGATGATTGATTTAGTGTTATAAGGGTGAATTCCACAAGAAAGGACTTAGTAATGAACTTTGAAAGTATGATAGGGAAATGTGTGATGACTAATTAAAGCATGCATGCAAAATAATGGACTTGCATGTCAAATTCCCCTTTATAGGTGGTGGCCGGCCATGACAAGGAGGATGGGCTAAACATGTCATGAAACATGTTTTGTTGGTGCATTAGGGTGAAATAATAAACAAAGGTGTATGGGTGATAAAAAATGAAAAAAATGTGTGTGAGTGTGGTAATCCCCCCATTGCCGTGAGTTGTAGAGAAGGAAAGAAAAAATTTTGTTCATCCTTTCTTTGAGCCAAAACTAAGGAAGAAGGAGGATTTTTGCTTCATGCTTGGTTTGGAAGAGATCTAGAAGGAGATTTGGCTAAGTTTGCATCAAGATTAAGTGTGATGACCTTAAAACGACCCTAGTCGAAATGTGGTTTCGGGACCACAAAACCAAGGCATAAAAATAATTTAATATTTATTTTATTGCCTATAATGTGTGTTAACTCATGTGTGATATTTTTATGCTTCGATTTAGAATTATAGATGTGAATTTCACTAGAAAGGACCTAGTAATAAACTTTGAAAGTATGAGGGAAATGTGTGATGACTAATTAAAGGATGCATGCAAAACAATGGACTTGCATGTCAAATTTCCCCATAGCTAGTGGCCGGCCATGACAAGGATTTATGGGCAAAAATCATGTCATGAAACATGTTTGGTAAATGGGTTATGATGGAAAGAATAAAATAAGGGTTATGGAATAAACAATTAATGTTAGTAGATGAGAAACAAAAAAGTGTCCATCTTCCTCCATAGCTTGGCCGAATGTCCTAAAGGAAGAAAGAAAAATTTTGTTCATCTCTTTTCACTCTCTTGTTGGCGAAAATACTAAGGTTAAGGAAGGAGTTTTGCTTCATACTTGGTTTGGAAGAGGATTAGGAAGAGGTTGGCTAAACTTGCATCAAGATTAAGGTATGTTTGAGGTTCATGCATGTTTTTAGTTGCTAGCTTAATGTTCTTGTTAGCCCATGGTTCAAATCCTTGTTATGTCATGGGAATGAAATTCGCCAAAGTGAATGTGGTGTTAATGCCATTGCATGTTAAATAACAAGCTTGAAAGTGATACATGTGATGGAGGATTGAAGATTCTTAGATTTTCTTTTAGCATTTTTTTGAATGAGATACTAAGTTCTTTGTTTCACCATGACCAAATTGAAATGGTGTGGTGTTGTGGTATTCGCCATGATATATCCATAAGTATAATTCATGCATGTTGCATGGTAAGTAAGATTTAAGCTTTGGAAATGTGTATATATTTGGATATAAGCCACTTGAGAATTCGCCCTTGCACCTACATGAATATATGTTTGCACATGATGGATTGGTTGACATATATACTAATTCAAAGTGTATATTTGCTTGTGATGATGTGTTGATTATGAAGTAAATAAGAGATGTGCAATGAATTACGATATGTAATGTGTTAGTAGTAAAATGTATGCTATTTTTTTTGTGTGTGGTATTAAGTGTATATTCGCCACATGAGGGGTAATTAGTGTGCATGCATTCGGTTTGAGACAAGCATATTGATGCCTATTCTTGGCTTAGAAAATTCGCTAAGAGGAATATTAACTAATGTGTTGAGTTCGATTTATGATTTCGTACATATACAACTTTGATGCCTAATGTATATAAGGGCCAAGTACTTTGAACTTCACGTTGATGTTTGAATGTATTGAATTGCTTGTTGTGATGTAAAATGTGCATGACCATTGTGTATTTGAGCTAAAGGATGGCCATATGACCATTTACACTCCTTGCCATATTCGCCATAAGCTATCAT
The DNA here is from genome assembly GCF_025698485.1 of Gossypium arboreum. Taxonomy (NCBI): domain Eukaryota; kingdom Viridiplantae; phylum Streptophyta; class Magnoliopsida; order Malvales; family Malvaceae; genus Gossypium; species Gossypium arboreum. The sequence continues at coordinate 42,111,284 of NC_069077.1, read as the reverse complement.
GATGAGATTTTAATAAGTTAAATTTGTGTAAATTAGCTCAAGAGCAAAGGGAGCTAAATCCGATAAAGGGAAGGAAAAAGTAGTTGAATAGCCGTTAAATCGCTTCGACAACATCCAAGGTAAGTCTTCGAGTGATGACCCTACTTGAATTATATCAAAATTATGCTCCTTGTTTGTGTGGCCATTGAGCCGAAATAGTAAAGGTTGATAGATATTTTGTGTTAGAGCTTTAGTAACGAAAATGAACTATGGACGTGTCTTGAATATTGATATATATGTAAGTGAACATTGAAATATATCCGGCTAAGACCAAGGCATTCGTATGAGTTGATATATCCGGCTAAGACCAAGGCATTCGTGCGAAGTTGATATATCCGGGCTAAGACCAAGGCATTCGTGCGAGTTGATATATCCGGGCTAAGACCAAGGCCTTTGTGCAAGTCACCAAATCCGGTTATGACCAAGGCAATCGTATGAGTCGCTATATCCGGTTAAATCCGAAAGTATGTGATTCGAAGTGAGCAATCTTGCTGTGAAAATTTCAGCTTATACACTTGTGAAAATTCCAGCAATGAGGTATGTTTGTATGTGCTTGTACTAATTGAATTCTTACAAGTAAGTATGCGCTAAGTTGATAAACGAGCTACCGCCTTGGGCTAAGTTGTTCTTTTGTGTATGAACATAAGGGTCGGTGATGTGAAATAAGTATGAGTATGGGAATGTGAATTAGTAAAGTGGTTTAATTAGCCATGTGAATAAAATACCTTAGTCAAAGCTGATTTCATTGCTTGAGACTTACTAAGCATTAAAATGCTTACCCGTTGCTTTGGCTCTCTGTTTTATAGGTTTCGCTCGTTAGCTATCGGATTCGGGATCAAAGAAGTCAAGTCATCCACACTATCGAAGCCCCATTTTGGTACAAATTTTGGTTGAACTTTGAAATGGCATGTATAGGACCATCCTTTGTTGAAGGTCATGTACCTTCCGGTTTGTGTAAACTTGGATAGCCATGCGAAAATGGCTTATATATCGTTTTAGCATAGAACTATAATCGTTTGTATGTTGACCCTTATGAGGTATGGAATTATTTTGAAACGATTAGCCATTGGAATGGTTAATCATGATCACGCTTTGTGCTATGTATGTAAAAAGGGCCAATTGAATCATGGAAAGTATGAAATAGGTAAAGCCTACTAAAGGCAGATGCTGACAGCAGCAGTGACGTGGATGTGAAAATCACTAAAAATAGTAGGAATGGTATTAAATAGCAAATAAATTATGTAAGTGTACCTTGATGAATCTACTTTCATATGGAAGAAACGAAATGGTCATATGAGTTATAAGTTAACAGATTTTAAAGTTCTTGTGAAATAGGGCCAGAACGGTTTCTGGATCCCCTGTTCCAACTTTGGAAAATCATTGTAAATTAACCAGAGATAATTAGGAGTCATTCCATATGTGTAGATTCCTCTCTGAGTCTAGTTTCTATAGAAACAAACGGCATTAGTATTGAAGCCCTGTACAGGAGATATCCAATTCGTAACGCACAAAGGTCAGTGTAGTCGATCCCTACAACAGGCGAGACTTTAACTAATAAACTGTACTAATTGGCTCGACCAAAAATTCTAGAAAAAATATGTAGATGGACATATGAGTCTAGTTTCAGGAAAATTTACGGAACTGATTTTCGAGTTGTAAAACTCAAGTTATGAATTTTAGAGCGACTAGTACTCAGATTGGCAGCTTGTCTGAAAATTGTCAATAAGTGGGTTGAAGTCTGTTAACACCTCGCGTTCGACTCGTGACGGTCTCGGGTTCGGGTGTTACAATTTTATTGGTATCAGAGCTACGGTTTAGTCGATTCTAGGACTACCGTAATGCGTTTGGGGTCTAGCTATACATGCCATTTTATGTGATTATATGATAGTGTGGTGATTTCGACGTTTGAACTTGTGTTTATTTATAGTAATGGATCCCGATCCCAACCGAAGCGATAGCGATGATGTGGAGAGTGTGGCGCTGCTCCCGACAAGGACAGCGCCGGCGGACTCTCAACCTGTTGCTAGCAATCCGAATGACGAGGCTAGACAAGCCTTTTATAGCGTGATGAATGATTGGTTCAACCAATACATTCGAACTAATACTGCTGTTCCACAACCTCCATTCCCAACAAACACACCAAGACCTACAATGCCTCCAGTAATTGACCAAATAAGGTCGAATAAGCCCCAGTTGATAGAATCCAAAACATGGGGCTACTGAATTTAAAGCTACGGATAGTGATGATGCCGAGCAAGTCAATTTTGGTTGGACAACACGATCCGCACTCGATGAGCTATCTTGTACACCCGATGAATGCCTAAAGTGTACCATCTCCTTGCTACGTGATTACGCCTACTATTGGTGGAGTACTCGACTTCAGTTGTGCCGCGAACAAGTAACTTGGGAGTTCTTCCAAACCGAGTTTCGAAAAAGTATATCATCGAGATTTATGGACCAAAACGAAAGGAATTTCTAACTTAAACAAGGTTCCATGTCGGTTACCGACTATGAACGAAAAATCGTGAGGCTTAGCCGTCGCGAGAATGCATTTCTTGAAGTCGTGATGTAAACGCTCAAGATGGATGAATGATGAGATAAAGTCGTATGTTGGCATTTTGGAAATCCGAGAGTTTGTGACTCTCGTCGAGCGAGCGATGCAAAGCCGAGGAGTTTAGTATGGAGAAAAGGAAAGCGAAGCGGGAGCAAGGGAGTTTCAGAAGAGGTATTCGGGAAGCCCTTCCAGATCATCAAAGAAACTTAGAGATGGCTTAGGCCGATCTAGAGACACTTCGGGCTTTTCTAGACGAGATCGCGATCGACCCCTGTGACTACACGAATCACTTCGATCGCCAGAGTGGGAATGATCGACGAGAGAGGACGGAGTGCGATATTGTGGCAAATGGCATTTTGAAGTCAGAGATTCCGTGACCGCTCTGTTACAAGTGTGGATCATTGACCACTTCATTAAAGATTGCCCGAGGTTGTCTCGAGCAGAATGTAGATCGGAGTGGGAACCGGTACTACCACCGCCGAGGTAGACCATCCGGAAATACGGGCAAGGCTAGTGGTGGTCGAGAGGATCTAGAGATGTGCGACCAGATCCGAGGCTCGCGCTCCAGCTAGGACTTATGCTATACGCTGCACGCGAGGATGCCTCCTCGCCGGATGTTATTACTGGTACTTTCACTCTCTTTGATACTAATGTGATTGCTTTGATTGACCCCGGTTCTACTCATTCTTATATATGCGAAACCTTAGCATCCAAAGAAGACTTTGCCTATTGAGTCTCTCGAGTTCGTAATTCGGTGTCAAATCCTTTGGGTCGTTATGTGCTGGTCGACAAAGTGTGTAAGAAATGCCCCTAGTAATTGAGGTATTGCTTTCCGGCGGACTTGATGCTTTTGCCGCTCGATGAATTTGATGTTATTCTTGGGTTGGATTGGTTGACCGTGCATGATGCGGTTGTGAATTGCAAAAGCAAGACTATTGATTTGAGATGCATAAACAACGAGATGATCCGAGTTGAGTCTACGAACTTGAAGGGTTGCCGGTGTAATATCATCAATGTTGGCCCGTAAATATGTAAGAAAAGGGTGTGAAGCATACCTTGCGTATGTACTTGATGATAAGGAGTTAGAATAGAACCCAAATCTGTGCGGTGGTTTGTGAATACCGGACGTTTTTCCCAAGAATTGCGGGTTTGCCACTGTTCGGAGATAGAGTTTGGCATTGAGCTTGTACAGGACCACACCGATTTCGATAGCTCCATATCGTATGGCACCAACGGAATTAAAGGAGTTGAAAGCTCGGTTGCAAGAGTTGATGGATAGAGGTTTTGCTCGCCCGAGTTTTTCACCTTGGGGTGCACCGGTGTTGTTTGTGAAAAGAAGGACGGAACCATGAGGTTGTGCATCGACTATCGCCGCCTTAATAAAGTGACAATAAAGAACAAGTATCCGTTACCACGATCGATGATTTGTTCGATCAACTGAAGGAGCCTCGGTGTTCTCAAAAATAGATTTGAGATCGGGCTATTATCGCCATGAATCCGAGATTCGGACATACCCAAAACCGCCTTGAGCGAGATATGGTCACTACGAGTTCTTAGTGATGCCGTTTGGGCTCACTAATGCCCTCGCGGTATTTATGGATTTGATGAATCGGATCTTCGATCATATTTGGATCGGTTCAGTAGTTGTGTTCATCGACGACATCTTGGTCTATTCAAGAGATGAGACCGAACATGCGAGCACCGAGATTAGTGTTGCAAATTTTACGGATAGCGGTTATATGCTAAGTTTAGCAAGTGTGAGTTCGGTTAAGAGAGGTTAGCTTCTTGGGTCACGTGGTATCTCAGACGGTATTCGAGTCGACCCAAGCAAAATTTCAGCCATACTTAATGGAAACCTCCAAGAAATATTACCGAGGTTCGGAGCTTTTTGGGACTTGCGGTTACTACCGACGGTTTGTAAAAGGATTCTCGATGATAGCCACACCCATGACGTAAACCGCTTCGTAAAGATGTCAAGTTTGAATGGACGGAAAAGTGTCGAAAAGTTTTGACCAATTGAAAACTCATTTGACTGGAAGCTCCAAAGACTAGTACAAGCCCGAATCGGCAAAGAGTTTGTCATCTATAGTGACGCCTCCCTACTTGGGTTAGGTTGCGTATTGATGCAAGAAGGTCGAGTTGTGGCCTATCGCGTCGAGACAATTAAAGCCACATGAGAAAATTATCCCACCCATGATCTCGAATTGGTCGCCATCGTATTCGCCTTAAAGATATGGCGACATTACTTATTTGGTGAGAAGTGCCATGTGTATTCGGATCACAAAAGTCTCAAATATTTGATGACTCAAAGAGACTTAAATCTGCGACAAAGACGTTGGCTCGAGCTGTTAAAGGATTATGAGCTGGTCATTGACTATCACCCGGGAAAGGCTAATGTGGTTGCGGATGCCTTAAGCCGGAAATCACTGTTTGCTTTATGAGCGATGAATGTACACTTGTCTATCCTACCCGACAATGTGTTAGTAGCCGAATTAACATACCAAACCATTGTTGACTCATCAAATTCGTGAAGCTCGTAAAGTTGATGAGGAGTTGCGCAAAACGGGCTGAGTGTGTTCGAACAAGGAATCGGAGTTTCAAATTGATGATGACGATTGTTTGAGGTTCAGAAGTCGTTTGTGTGTTCCAAAGAATTCGGAACTTATTTCGATAATTCTGAACGAAGCTCATTGTAGCCGAATGGCAATCCACCCGGGGAGTACGAAGATGTACAATGAGTTGAAACGTCGGTTTTGGTGGCATGGTATGAAACGAGACATCTCCGACTTTGTTGCAAGATGTTTAATATGTCAACAAGTGAAAGCGGAGCACCAAGTGCCTTCGAGGTTACTTCACCGATCACGATACCCGAGTGGAAATGGGATCGAGTCACAATGGACCTTGTGTCCGGACCGCCGTTGTCGCAAGTAAGAAGGATGCAATTTGGGTTATTATTGATAGACCTGACTAAGTCGGCTCACTTTATCCCCGTGCGTATGGATTTTCATTGGATAAACTAGCTGAATTGTACGCTTCTCGATTGTGAGATTACACGGTACCGATTTACATTGTGTCGGATAGAGATCCGAGGTTCACCTCGCGATTTTGGAAGAAATTACAAGAAGCATTGGGCACCAAGTTGCATTTCAAGACCGCCTTTCACCCCCAAACCGATGGTCAATCCGAGCGATAATTCGAGATACTTGAGGATATGTTGAGATGTTGCATCCTCGAGTTCGATGGTTCGTGGGAACGGTACCTACCTTTGATTGAATTCGCACAACAATAGTTTTCAATCAAGTATTAAGATGGCGCTTTACGAGGCTTTGTACGGGCGTAAATGCCGTACACCATTGTTTTGGACCGAGCTCGGTGAGAACAAAATTTTGGAGTGGATTTGATTAAAGATGCTGAATGAAAGTAAAAGTAATCCGTGAAAATCAAGATAGCCTCCGATCGTCGTAAATCGTATGCGGATTTGAAACGAAAGGACATTGAGTATCGTGGGAGATAAAGTGTTTCTTAAAGTTTCGCCGTGGAAAAAGATACTCAGATTCTACCGTAAGGGCAAGTTGAGCCGAGATTCATTGGGCCGTCTGAAATCTCCGAACGAGTTGGCCCGGCCATGTATCGCTTGATCTTGCCCTCGAACTTGAAAAGATTCACAACGTCTTCCATGTTTCAATGCTTCGACGCTATAGATCTGATCCGTCGCACGTAATTAGTCCATCGAGGTTGAAATTCAAGCCGATATGAGTTATGAAGAAGAACCGATTCGTATCCTAGCTCGTGAAATGAAAGAGTTGCGAAACAAAAGGGTTCCGCTAGTGAAAGTGTTATGGCTCAAACACGGGATAGAAGAAGCTACTTGGGAACCCGAGAACTCTATGAAAGAGCAATATCCAAACCTATTTATCGGTAAGATTTTCGGGACGAAAATCTCTAAAGTGGGGAGAGTTGTGACACCTTTAAAACGACCCTAGTCGAAATGTGGTTTCGGGACCACAAAACCAAGGCATAAAAATAATTTAATATTTATTTTATTGCCTATAATGTGTGTTAACTCATGTGTGATATTTTTATGCTTCGATTTAGAATTATAGATGTGAATTTCACTAGAAAGGACCTAGTAATAAACTTTGAAAGTATGAGGGAAATGTGTGATGACTAATTAAAGGATGCATGCAAAACAATGGACTTGCATGTCAAATTTCCCCATAGCTAGTGGCCGCCATGACAAGGATTTATGGGCAAAAATCATGTCATGAAACATGTTTGGTAAATGAGTTATGATGGAAAGAATAAAATAAGGGTTATGGAATAAACAATTAATGTTAGTAGATGAGAAACAAAAAAAGTGTCCATCTTCCTCCATAGCTTGGCCGAATGTCCTAAAGGAAGAAAGAAAAATTTTGTTCATCTCTTTTCACTCTCTTGTTGGCCGAAAATACTAAGGTTAAGGAAGGAGTTTTGCTTCATACTTGGTTTGGAAGAGGATTAGGAAGAGGTTGGCTAAACTTGCATCAAGATTAAGGTATGTTTGAGGTTCATGCATGTTTTTAGTTGCTAGCTTAATGTTCTTGTTAGCCCATGGTTCAAATCCTTGTTATGTCATGGGAATGAAATTCGCCAAAGTGAATGTGGTGTTAATGCCATTGCATGTTAAATAACAAGCTTGAAAGTGATACATGTGATGGAGGATTGAAGATTCTTAGATTTTCTTTTAGCATTTTTTTGAATGAGATACTAAGTTCTTTGTTTCACCATGACCAAATTGAAATGGTGTGGTGTTGTGGTATTCGCCATGATATATCCATAAGTATAATTCATGCATGTTGCATGGTAAGTAAGATTTAAGCTTTGGAAATGTGTATATATTTGGATATAAGCCACTTGAGAATTCGCCCTTGCACCTACATGAATATATGTTTGCACATGATGGATTGGTTGACATATATACTAATTCAAAGTGTATATTTGCTTGTGATGATGTGTTGATTATGAAGTAAATAAGAGATGTGCAATGAATTACGATATGTAATGTGTTAGTAGTAAAATGTATGCTGTTTTTTTTGTGTGTGGTATTAAGTGTATATTCGGCCACATGAGGGGTAATTAGTGTGCATGCATTCGGTTTGAGGCAAGCATATTGATGCCTATTCTTGGCTTAGAAAATTCGGCTAAGAGGAATATTAACTAATGTGTTGAGTTCGATTTATGATTTCGTACATATACAACTTTGATGCCTAATGTATATAAGGGCCAAGTACTTTGAACTTCACGTTGATGTTTGAATGTATTGAATTGCTTGTTGTGATGTAAAATGTGCATGACCATTGTGTATTTGAGCTAAAGGATGGCCATATGACCATTTACACTCCTTGCCATATTCGCCATAAGCTATCATGATGAGATTTTAATAAGTTAAATTTGTGTAAATTAGCTCAAGAGCAAAGGGAGCTAAATCCGATAAAGGGAAGGAAAAGTAGTTGAATAGCCGTCGAAATCGCCGACAACATCCAAGGTAAGTCTTCGAGTGATGACCCTACTTGAATTATATCAAAATTATGCTCCTTGTTTGTGTGGCCATTGAGCCGAAATAGTAAAGGTTGATAGATATTTTGTGTTAGAGCTTTAGTAACGAAAATGAACTATGGACGTGTCTTGAATATTGATATATATGTAAGTGAACATTGGAAATATATCCGGCTAAGACCAAGGCATTCGTATGAAGTTGATATATCCGGGCTAAGACCAAGGCATTCGATGCGAGTTGATATATCCGGGCTAAGACCAAGGCATTCGTGCGAGTTGATATATCCGGCTAAGACCAAGGCCTTTGTGCAAGTCACCAAACCGGGTTATGACCAAGGCAATCGTATGAGTCGCTATATCCGGTTAAATCCGAAAGTATGTGATCGAAGTGAGCAATCTTGCTGTGAAAATTTCAGCTTATACACTTGTGAAAATTCCAGCAATGAGGTATGTTTGTATGTGCTTGTACTAATTGAATTCTTACAAGTAAGTATGCGCTAAGTTGATAAACGAGCTACCGGCCTTGGGCTAAGTTGTTCTTTGTGTATGAACATAAGGGTCGGTGATGTGAAATAAGTATGAGTATGGGAATGTGAATTAGTAAAGTGGTTTAATTAGCCATGTGAATAAAATACCTTAGTCAAAGCTGATTTCATTGCTTGAGACTTACTAAGCATTAAAATGCTTACCCCGTTGCTTTGGCTCTCTGTTTTATAGGTTTCGCTCGTTAGCTATCGGATTCGGGATCAAAGAAGTCAAGTCATCCACACTATCGAAGCCCCATTTTGGTACAAATTTTGGTTGAACTTTGAAATGGCATGTATAGGACCATCCTTTGTTGAAGGTCATGTACCTTCCGGTTTGTGTAAACTTGGATAGCCATGCGAAAATGGCTTATATACGTTTTAGCATAGAACTATAATCGTTTGTATGTTGACCCTTATGAGGTATGGAATTATTTTGAAACGATTAGCCATTGGAATGGTTAATCATGATCACGCTTTGTGCTATGTATGTAAAAAGGGCCAATTGAATCATGGAAAGTATGAAATAGGTAAAGCCTACTAAAGGCAGATGCTGACAGCAGCAGTGACGTGGATGTGAAAAATCACTAAAAATAGTAGGAATGGTATTAAATAGCAAATAAATTATGTAAGTGTACCTTGATGAATCTACTTTCATATGGAAGAAACGAAATGGTCATATGAGTTATAAGTTAACAGATTTTAAAGTTCTTGTGAAATAGGGCCAGAACGGTTTCTGGATCCCTGTTCCAACTTTGGAAAATCATTGTAAATTAACCAGAGATAATTAGGAGTCATTCCATATATGTGTAGATTCCTCTCTGAGTCTAGTTTCTATAGAAACAAACGGCATTAGTATTGAAGCCCTGTACAGGGAGATATCCAATTCGTAACGCACAAAGGTCAGTGTAGTCGATCCCTACAACAGGCGAGACTTTAACTAATAAACTGTACTAATTGGCTCGACCAAAATTCTAGAAAAAATATGTAGATGGACATATGAGTCTAGTTTCAGGAAAAATTTACGGAACTGATTTTCGAGTTGTAAAACTCAAGTTATGAATTTTAGAGCGACTAGTACTCAGATTGGCAGCTTGTCTGAAAATTGTCAATAAGTGGGTTGAAGTCTGTTAACACCTCGCGTTCGACTCCGGCGACGGTCTCGGGTTCGGGGTGTTACATAAGGTATGTATGAGGTTGTGTTAGGAGTTTCATGCATGTTTTGGTTGCTAACTTGATGTGCATGTTAGCCATGGCTCAAATCTTTGTTAAGCCATGGAAATGGTATTTGGCCAAAGTTGTTATGGTGATAAAGCCATTGCATGCTAAGTGTGAAGCTTGATGATGATGCATGCAATGATGGATTGTCTACTCTTGAGTAAGATTTTGAGCTTTCTTTTGTTTTATCATGATTGAAGTTGAAAAGGAGCATGATTGTCATATTCGCCATGATGCATTCATGAGCATGGTTCATGCTTCTTGCATGTTAGTTAAAATTTGTGTTTTGGATGGCTATGGACACCTTGAAATTCGCCATGCTCATATATGTATATATATGTTTGCACATGATGTTTTGGTTATGAAGGAAGTGATGAATAAGTTTGTTTAAAGAAGAAGATGTTGAAGAATAATTGTGAAATTGTAAGCACATTCTGCCTAGCACACATATGAGTGCTTGATGCTATATTGTAAGTTTTGAGGTACAATATGCAAAGCATTAACTAGTAAAATGCATGCTGTTTTTGTGTGGTATTAGTGCATAATTGGCCTCAACATGGACAAGTATATTCGGCCTTGGGTAGCCTATTGAAGGCCTTAGCTTTTCCTTGATGCTCGAATAAATTGTATTGAATTGCTTGATGTAGTATAAAATGTGCATGACCATTGTGTATTCAAGCTAAAGGGTGGCCATATGACCATTTAAATTCCTTGTCATATTCGCCATAAGCTAGCACAATGAGGTTTTGATAAATTGAATTTGTTTGAATTAGCTCAAGAGCTAAGAGGGCCACAATTGGACAAGGGAAGGAAAAGTAATCGAATAGCCGTAAAAGCCGCTCGACAACATCCGAGGTAAGTCCTCAAGAAGTGACCTTACTTGAATTATGTGGAATGAAATATGGATGTATTGATTATTGATTTATGTGTGTATGAGTATTGAATGATACCCGGGCTAAGTCCCGAAGGCGATTATGTTAGTGATTATAATTGTGTTTGAGCCTTAGTAACGAAAATAAATATGTATGTCCAATGATTATTGATGTATGTGTGCATGAGAAATTGAATGATATCCGGCTAAGCCCCAAGACAATTATGCTGGAAATTATAACCGGTTAAGACCAAGGCAATTGTGCTAGTGGCTACATCCGGCTAAGACCAAGGCATTCGTGCGAAGTCATTCTATCCGGCTAAGACCAAGGCATTTGTGCAAATCGTGATATCCGGTTAAGTCCCGTAGGCCTTGGTGCGGGTTACCATAACCGGGCTATGTCCCAAGGCGATTGATCGAGTAGCGACATCCGTTAAACTCGAAGGTATGTGATTTGAAAATTATAAGCTTGCTGGAAAATTTCAGCTAATGCACTTGTGAAATTTCCCAATGACAAGGTAAGTGCGGTGTGTGCTTTGCGCTAGGAGTAAGAGCGTGAATATCCGCTCCTATGATGGAACGAGTTATCGGCCTTAATGAAGCCGTTATTTGTGTATGAACATAAGAGTTGGGATGGTGAAGTAAGTATGATTATGTGAATGTGCATTAATGAAATGATGCATTTAACTATGTGAATGTATTGCTGTAATTAGAGTTGATTATATTCCTTGAGACTTACTAAGCATAAAAATGCTTACTCCGCCGCTTTGGCTCTCGTTTTCTAGATTTCGCCGATAGCAATCGGATTCGGGATCGTTGAAGTCGAAGTCATCCACACTATCAAGCCCCCATTTTGGTATAAATTCTTGGTTGAACTTGAAATGGCATGTATAGGACTACCCCTTGTTGGTTTAAATATGTTATGATGTATATGTGTACGGCCATGCGAAAATGGCTCGTAATAGTGAAGTATCAACTTAAACTATTTGCGGTTTGTATATATATATATGGTGTCATGATGTGACTATGAATTGAAATGGGAATGTTGGTCACATGATCAGCCATTGGCATGGTTAAAATGATCATATGTGGACCTATGTAAGGCAAGACTAGTTGGTTCATGGAGACTACAAAATAGGTAAGACCTACCTTAAAACAGATGCTGCCAGCTGCAGTAACGTGAATGTGAAAAATCACCAAAATTTGTAGGAATGGTATTAAATAGTGAATCAGCTTTGTAAATGAACATTGATGAGTCTATTTTCATATGGAAGAAACGAAATGGTCATAGGAGTTACATGTTAAGAGATATTAAAGCTATTGTGAGACAGGGCCAGAACGGTTTCTGGGTTCCCTGTCGCAACTTTAAAATTTACTATAAATTATCCAGAAAGAATTAGGAGACATACCTTATATGTACAGATTCCATTTTGAGTCTAGTTTCATTAGAAACAAATAGCACCAGCATTAAAGCCCTGTACAGAGAGATATTCAAGTTATACCGCGCGAAGGTCAGAGCAGTCGATCCCTGTAACATGGGTGACTTTAACTATTAAACTGTACCAATTGGCCCGACCAAAAATTCTAGAAATAAATCCATGGATGGATATATGAGTCTAAATTCAGGGAAAATTTACGAAACCAGTTTCCGAGTTTTGAAACTCGAGATATGATTTTTAAGGCGACAGTGACGCAGTTTTTCCAGCCTGACTGGAAATGTCCAATGGATGGGCAAAACAAGTGAACTTGGCTTGCTAACCCCTCGTGTCCGACACCGGCGATGGTCTCGGGTTCGGGGTGTTACAATTTGTAGAAATCTCTAAATTATGGTAATATCTCTTTCGAGAGTAAGACCAACTGACCCTTGGTTGATTAATTAAAAAAAATTTCTAATTAAAACCCCTATTATCACATTAACTCGTGTTATGGATTTCCCTATTAGATTTGACTCTAATCTAGTATATTTATGTCATCATATTTCTAGAATTGCATGCAACTCCATTCAATTACGCAAGATCTACTCTTAAACAGGGTCTATTTCTCCTCTAATTTAAGCACATCAAACATGGATCAATAATCTAGAAATATCAAATCAAGAATTAATCACACATAATTGAGAACAAGATCTAAGTATTTATTAAGTAAAATAAAAATCAAAAGACAAAATTCATCATAGGGTTCATCTCTCCTAGGTATTTAGAAAATTAGTTCATGCTTGAAAATAGAAACATCCAAAATATAGTATAACCACAAGAAACAAAGAAACTCATGATAATCTCCTAAGAAATCAAATGTGAATCTTTAATTTTGACGAAAATTTACTTCAGAATTGGCTTCAATGGTGTTTTTCGAGTTGTTTTCTTGAATATTCTATGATGGCTCCCTCTTATCTTCTTATTTTTGTCATCAAATATATGTATGTCTTAGAATGCTTGAAAAACCTAAAAAATACGGTTTCCCGCAATTTAGGGTGCAAATTCGTGAAATTGACGTGGCTTACCACATGGCTGTATGGCAGGATGTGTGGATCACATGGTCGTGTGTCCATGCCGTGTGGAATGGGTTAGCCCATGTGGCTCTTGTAGTTTGCTCTGATTTTCTGATTTTCACCCCTTTTACTCCCAAATGTTCTATTAAGCATAAAAACATGAATTTAAAGGATTAAGAGTATAAAATTCATAATTAACATTGAATAATCACCCAAAACGTATTAAAAATGAGGTTAAAACATGTTACTTTTAACACTTATCAAATATCCCCACACTTAAGCGTTTGTTTGTCTTCAAGCAAAATTCTCAACCCACATTCAAGGTAGTTTCCTTCAATTTATTGTTTTCACCGATAATGTCTTAGGATTATCTACAGATAAGCATGCATTGAAAATTTAAACTAAAATGACACTAAAGAATACAAGCAATCTAAATAGAAATTTTTTAAAGCACAAAGACATAGGCGTCTCCCCTATCTCAATAATTACATGAAATCCAAACTCAACAAGGATTAACACCCTCACTAAGATTCACTCAAAGTACTCAAAGTGTTTAAAGTTCAAGTAATGTGCACTCAATAGTCAAAGGAGAAATGTTATTGTCATATGCTTCCTTGAAAATCAAATCTCCACTACTATAAAATGAGATGACACACCAATTAAGAGGTCTTTACAAGGTTGTAATTGGGCTTACGTTAAGGGTATGGAAAAGGTCAGAAAAGTTGGTTACAATCAAGAATCAAGTTGATAAGTTACAATTAGAAAAAAAAAATTAGTTGTTGAAAAGAATTTACATCAACAAGAAATAAAGAATAAAAACAAGTTTTTCAATAGAATATGAAACTAAAGATTCAAGCTCAATCAATTTTTCATGTATTTTTCTTTCCTTCTTTTTCTTTTTTTTTTTTAATTTTTTAGTGAAGTAAAATTCAGCAATGTAAATGTTGAAACATAGTGCGGCAACTAACCAAATCAAATATAAAAAAAAAGGAGTCAAATAAGAAAAATGATTTACAACATTAATTTGGGTTACGGGTTAACATTAGCAGGTTAGAAAAAAAATGTGTTAGGATCAACAGTGTTTACTAAGGGATAATACAACAAGTGAGTTGTTTAAATGTTAGGTTGGTTAAATCCTAAGTATTTTTATCATCTAAGTATATCAAATCAATAATGTGGTCTCGACATGTATAATCGAAGCAAGTTCTAGAATAACAAATCAAGTTCACATATTCACAACCAAAAATAAAATGAATACTAAATAAAATATATGCTTTATAGGCTCAAAAACACACAAAAAATTATGGTTTTAATTTCAATTTTGAAATTTTGAAATTTCAAAATAATTCTTCAGTTCTGGGAGACAACCTATGTCACTCCCCAAAATTAGGCTTAGTAGTTTTGATGGTATTTTAAGGAATTAGCTTAAAATGTGTTCACTAATTCGAAGCATGGTAAACCAGAAATGTCTTCGTCTATGGCTTTTTTAAATGCAGAAAAGACCTTCAATCTTGAAAAGATGACTGTTTTGTAAAAGGGATTAAATTAACATTAGCTTTAAAGAAAATGTACCAAGTTTTAAATCAACACAATTCTTCCCCCATTTTCACCCTATTTTGACGATTAAAAAAAATGAGAGCATTCTTCACCTATTTGTGTCATCCTTTGAAATCCCAAATATCATTCATCTATTTTAATCTTTCAAACTCTAATCTTTTGATTTCTATCAAATCCCAAACACCAAATCCCTCCCAAATTCAAAGAGAAACACCAAAAACAACATTGATTTTACCATTGTTCAAACTTGTGGGTTTTTCAAGTTTTCAATCAAACATTCTTTTTTCTCTCAAAAAAAGTAATGTTTCATTTTCCTATTTGTTTTTGATGATATCTAGCCTTTTAAATTACGTTTTTATTTATTAAATCGATAGTTTTGAATAAATACCGAAAATTGAGTCGTTAATGGTGAAACTCAAGATTTTGAATGAAAACGATGTTTCAAAGTGTTTTTAAAATTTTTTTTATGTGATTAAAAGGTTTCTAAACTTTTCCTAAATTTTTGTTAGAGAATTCTAAAGTTTCATTGAATTTCTGTGAAAACTACCATTGTACGTCGAAATTTTGGAACCATGAATTTGTGTAGTTTTGTAAAGTTTGAAGGTTGGGAATGATTCTTAGATATATAATTAGGTGATTGGAATAAGTTTTATGCAATGGGAATGAGTAGGTGTCATGATTTTTGCATTTTGGCTAAGCTAATCAAATCTTCAATTTCATGAGGAACTAGCTTACGCTTGTGTTTTTGGTTGATTTAGGTGGGTCCATGGTTGAATTTTAAGTGTGTTTATTGTGTGATTTTTTTTTTTTGGTGAAGCTTCGGAATCGTTTGGACCATTTTCGAGGAAAATGAAAGGCAAGGAAAAGCTAATTTAGGCTTTCAGCGATTAGGCTAAAGCGCGAACGGTGAGTGTTTGGCATCGCTGTTAATAGACACTATCATAGTATTAATTGGGAGCTTAGGAGTAGCCTAAACCCTTACTCTAAGTTTCGAGTGTAAGGTTTCTTATACATATCATTTAAATTGTGAAATATGTGATTATGTTGCGGTTTGGGTATTGAGATGTGATAATGTGACATGTGACATATGCTTGTAATGGTGATTGTGAATGTGTTAATTGTGATTATGTTATACATGTCGAATGATAGTGATGATGTTGTGCTTTTAATGTGAATATGCAATGAAAGTGTACAGAAAATGGTAAGTAAATATGTGTATAATTGAGAATATTTTGGTCTTGTGATCTTTGAGACCTCTGGATATAGTTAGTATGTCATAGGATTTGTGAGTACTCACCCTTGTATTGTGTTATTGGGGCATTAAGGCTCGAGACAGATTTGGAGAGATAAGGGTATGTGAGTGTGACTCTATTCACTAGGACATGTTGGTGTGTTAGAGAGTGTTAGCTAAATGCTACGCTTTTGACATATGTTCGAATCATTGAATCATTGCTGTGTTGGAGATCTGTGTATTTGATGTGTGGTGATAGAGCCCACTTTTATGTTTTATAGCCTCAAGTGTCAATTTATCATTAAATAATATTACGACATGTGATGTTTGCATAAACAGGTGATTAATATGCTAGATGAGTTGGTAAACGTTACATGAATGCTTTTAGTATGTCATCATAGTAAATGGTGTATGTAATTATACTTTGGTCGTTTTCATTAACGTGTGAATTAATGTTTATTTGGTTGTTTTTCCGATCATTCAATAAGCTTGTTAAAGCTCACCCACTCTTTTTAAACCTTTGCAAATAGTTAGTGTTGCGGTGTGAGCGATGCAAAAATACCAAGGAAGTGATCCAAGTTAGACTTAGTAATTGAGTAGGTGATTTTATAGTTATTATTTTGAACTGTGGGAATAAGACAATGTGGTAGATTTGTTGGTTGATTATTGCCATGATGTTTGAGATGATTGCTTGATTTTATTACTCATAGAATTTATGGACGTTTGATATTAGTTCATTAGTTTGCTTAGCTTAAGTTAATGATGATGCATTGAATTGCAAATATGGTTGTGTTGTTAAACAATAGTGAGGTTTTATAAACTTGTTGAAGTGGTATATGTCTGATTGAGTTAATTGCCCTATTTTGGTGTTATTTTTGCTATTTTGTGCAGAGGTATCGATAATCATGTATTTAGTATCGATACCTCCATATTATTTTGTATGTGTAAGAAGTCAGTAGCTCATTTTGGTATCGATACCAATTCTCGAGTATCAAAACTCGAGGTAAAAATATAGATACTTTTTGAATTGTATCGATAATTTTATGGGTTCTAATTTTTACAAAGAAATAGAATATTAAAAAGGTACGAATTTTCTAAACGGTATCAATACTAATATGAGAAATATCAGTACCTGCAAGTGTGTACCGATACCTACATGATTTTTTTGGAATTTTTTAAATGGTCTTTAAGCATGCTTTTAAATTATTATAAGGTCGATTAATGTATGTTTAGTAAATTTTAACCTTATATAGGGTAGATTAGAGTTAAACCTCCTATAGTTATTTGATTATAATGTTAATCACATTACAATGAAATGTATTATGGTTTGTTGATAATGAGATAGTGGTGTAGCGTCCTGTCACTCGGGCTCAGCAACTGAGCTGAGTTTAGAGTGTTACATTTGGTAGTATCAGAACTTAGATTAACTAACACTCGGGCCTAATTTATTGATGTACGAATTGGGTTTACACAACCCATGTGGCTAAATTTCTTTGAATACTTGAATTGTTTGAGTTATCTCTGATTGAATTGCATGAATTTGTTTGGAATTGGGTAGGAATGAGAACATATTGAATTTATTCTAAAGTTTTCTTGTAGGAATGTGACTTGGATCATTTCCCCACCACTCACATCTTTGTTTGTTTGTGTATGTTAGATTATTAAATTCGATATGCCTTGTAAAAATGTGAATGTAAATGTGAACACTCAAGAGGATGATACATCCTCTGCACCTCTTGTGCCACGTAGAGTGAACATACCTAATAAGGGTGTTGGCCCTCTGATGAAGGCTATGATTGGAGCGTTTCAGAGGATTGTTGTAGCACCCCAAACCCGGCCCAGAAGTTATGGCCGGATCCGGCATGCCACATCAAAAACGTAAAAAAAAAAAAATTCATTCTAAGTCCAGAAAATTGTACTTGATGTTCAAAAGATTAATTCATTAAGGGTTAAAGTGAATGGAAGCTGTGCACCAGGTAGGAAACCGGAAAAGAGGAGGTGAGTCCATCGGATCGCTAAGTACCAAACTCCTTCGGATCCAATCCTAGACATGCAAACCACCATTGCCATACCTTAACGTCATGTATATTTCTAGGAAACCGATTTGATTAAGTCCTTTTAGGAAAAGTGATTAACTTTGGAAAATATCTTCATTATGGAAGCTTTGCTTGTTTTTGTGTTATTTTGAAAACAATTACTGTTTTTGAAAACGCGCCTTGAAGCTATCCAATTTCAACAGTCAAATATAAATATTATCTATCTTAATAAAACATATAAAAACCATCAAAAATAAATAAGCGACCTTATTACATTTAAAAGCCCAAAACCTCAAACGTAATTAAAAGGATGTCCAGTTCACCGAAGAAAATCAAACTTTCGAGCGGGTGGCCACTCCAATTCCCTCACGACTCCAAGCCCACTATGGTTGGGGATTTCTGCGTGGATGAAAATAAAAGGGGTGAGTTTGGGAAACTCGGTGTGTAAGGAAAACCCATTCAAAGTCCAAGTCACTCAAGCCCATTGGGCCTAAGCCCATTCAGTAATAAAGTGGTCTTGGCCGAGCCCTTTTCAGATTATAATAAACCGGGCCTTAGCCCTTATTCAGATAACAAGATGGCCCATAGGCCCATTTCAAAATACATGCAACATTAATAACATATGCAAGCCCATTTGGGAGACTACTCAACCCACCAACCACTACACTCCACCCTACCACCATACACTCCATGTGGGAATAGCTCAACCCACCCAAATTTCAACACTCCACAGCTTGCACTTTGTTGCTCGCTTATCAAAGAATTGAGGCAAAGCCTCCAGTACGTGGACAAGCCACTTTCAGTACTTCCTCCGTCAATATCCCAATCCCATGCATCAGATAATAACAACATGGCATGCAGTAAATAACAACAGTCAAACATGCATTTAGGTCAATTTAACCCTAGGGGTATTTTGGTAATTTATCTACTAGGGGTAAAACTATAAATTTTCCACTTTTAAAGGTATTTCAGTAATTTATCTATTTTAGGGTTTTTCATGCATATTCCTACTTTTCACGTACTAACAGAATCACGTACCGAGGGTTCTTACCGAATTGGGCCCGTTGACCCATCATTCCAATTTTGGCCCATTAAGCCCAAAAATATCGAGGGCATAGAAATCATGCACTTTGCAGTCCAAACATTGCAACTTACCAAAAACATTAATCGATTTACCTCACGAGCATTCGTGACACTCGCAAATCTACAAAATACCGCTTTTCGGCATTTCGGCATTTCGCTTTTGCCGATCTAGACTAAGAAAGAGGGTGTTAGTTACACACTGCTTTGCGACGATATGTCGACGAGATCCACACACGAACCGCCTACAATTGGATTACTAACACGTTAATCTAACTATTCAAATACAAACTACGATTAACCCCTTACAATATTCGCCAACCACACCTACAGATCATAGTAAGCTTATAAGAAATCAATAAGCAACTCATTAACAAATTTTTGTCAATGTTTACCACATAATCATAATTTCACTGCAAGCTGTCTTCCTGAGCAACAGTCACTAAATTATTTATAACTGGAGCTACGAAACTCCAAATCAAGTTCCGTTAATTTTCCTTGAAAATAGACTCATATATATTCTATCCATAAAATTTTCAGAATTTTTTGTTTAGCCAATCAATACCAGATTTTTCTCAAAGTTTCCCATGTTTCACTGTTTGACTAATCTGACCACACTTCATTACGAATCAAATTTCTCATTGTACAGAATTCAAAATATGTTCTCGTTTATTCCATTTGAAACTAGACTCATTAAGCTTTAATTACATAATTTATTAAGCTTCTAATTCATCTCCCACAATTTATGGTGATTTTCCAAAGTCACGTTACTGCTGCTGTCCCAAGCAGATTTATTACCAAATCACTTTTTCATACACCTATCTTGCATGCATGTTATTTAAACATGTATATCACCAATCAATCATCACATATCTATGATTTTTACTTAAGCATAATCTCCATTTCATCATTTTAAAGCACAACATGTTAGCCGATTTTTCCCTTTAGCATCTAAGGCACATGCATGCTCATTTGTTTGGCTCAACTTCACCTATCTTCCATTTTTCATCAAAAGAACATGAAACAACAACCATTTCCTTCATTTTAATTCATGACTAAATGCTCACAACACAACTAAAAATCAAAATATACTTCAAGAGTTAAGGTAGAATCAAGAAGAACTCATGAACCTCAAAATAGAAGCAAGGTACCAAGAACTTACCTTCAATTTTCCTCCTCCTAATGACCGAATACTCAAGAGCTTTCTCCTTTCCTTTCTCTTCTCTAACTTTCAACTATGATGAACAAAGATGGACAAAACTTTGTTCTTTTCACCCCTTTTTCTTTTAATAAAACTTCATATTTCATCCATTTAATTCTTTAATACAAAAGACATGAATTTCTTATCATGAAACATTTACCTAAACCATTATCATGAAACATTTACCTAACCCATTATCATGGAATATTTACCTAATCCATTATCATGGAACATTTACCTAACCCATTATCAATTTGTATCAATTTGTACCATAAATTATGGATATCAAGTACTCATATTGTCTACAACAACATGATGGCTAGCCACTTCATGTAAAATGGGAGGTTTGTCATGCAAATCCTCCTATTTTGCACTCCTATTTATTTGGCCACCTCAATTTAGCCTATAGCATTTTCAAACATTTTCACATAAGTCCTATTCCATAATTTCACTCCCTTTTTCTTATGGAACAAAAATTAACTAAAATTACCGGGTTCTATCTTAAGCTTGGGCCTTCTAGAGGCCCACAAACATAATTAAACCTATGCCAACATTCACAGAATTCCCAAAAATTGGGGTGTTACAACTGTTGGTGATAACCCTACTCCTACACCTACCAAACCTGTACTGTAATACCCCTACCCTATTCATTGCCGGAATAGGGTACGAGGCATTACCGGAGTTTATGAATTAAATATTTTTTTTATTCAATATAGCCCCTTTATAAATATCTAACCTTCCCTGTAATATTAAATCGAGACCAATCCACATCAACCAAATCAATTCAACATATTTTTATAATAGATTCATGCATTTATATAAGATAACGTCATCACATATCTATAACCAGGTTTGTTAACCATACTAATGGCTAACTTTACATTCATTTCACGTTAACATTTACTTACGTTAACATTTACTTTGTTAGCTTATACATGCCATTGATTTTCAAAATAAAGTTTCTTTATATACCGAAATCCTGAGGTTGGCAGTGTGATGTGTCTCCGACCAAATCCGACCTCCGAGCTCTGAACACTACAAAACAGGGAAAAAGGAAATGGGGTAAGCACTTTGTGCTTAGTAAGCTCATGTAACAAGAATTATACTTACCTAATATTTTCAATACAATACAATAAACATCC
Source organism: Gossypium arboreum (assembly GCF_025698485.1). Lineage (NCBI taxonomy): Eukaryota > Viridiplantae > Streptophyta > Magnoliopsida > Malvales > Malvaceae > Gossypium > Gossypium arboreum. The sequence continues at coordinate 42,089,808 of NC_069077.1, read as the reverse complement.
ATATATCCATTCAATGCATTATTACCCTAAAATGCACAAACTCAACATTCAAGTTAGTACAATAATTTCCATGTACCAATAATATATACTATGATTGATGAGCTCGTCAATACCATGATTTCCATTTCCTTGTTATTTCTCCATATTTATCCCGTTGAATTTCTTGGAATTTTCGATGGATTTTCAGAGGTACACTTTTAGTGTACAATTCGTCCGCCAATTCATATTCATGTGCACATATCCATTTCAGAGAGCACACTCATGAACCTCAACCTTGCAAAGCAGGATTACCACCAAAGCTAAATCCTCGCAATATAAACTCATAGAGTATTGTCAGATTACCACCAAAGCTAAATCTCTAACGACAATTACTCTAATGAGCTTGGATCTAAATTACCAGTCCAGGCTAAATTCAGACCCTAATTCGGATTACCCGTCCGGGCTAAATCCATTTTACACATATTTTTTGGGAGGGCTATATCAAGATAGGATCACCCGTTCGGGCTAGATCTTTTTTACCGTCAATTCCTTTTCAGAGATCCATCGAATTTTCCTTTCATTCAACTGAGATTTCTTCCCATTTTATCAAATATATCAATGTTTCATTAATTTTCATACAATGAACACTCAAATCATATTCACATCAATAACATACAATCTCAAGCATTTCGAATATAATTCAAGTTACACGAACTTACCTTGATACTTGTTTGTAAACAAGAAAATCTACTAATCCCGAACTTTTTCCTTTCCTCGATCTAGCTTCATATTTGAATCTTCTGGATCTAAATAAATAAATTTAATTATCAATTTAATACATTTCATGTTCATATACAACATTCTCTATAATTCAACTATTATTTATAGTTCATTCAAAGCTGTCTACTTGAGTCATAGTCACTAAATTATTTATAACTTGAGCTACGGAACTCCAAATTAAGATCCGTTAAATTTTCCCTGAAACTAGACTCATATATATTTTTACCATAAAATTTTCAGAATTTTTGGTTTAGCCAATCAGTACAGTTTATTCTTCAAAGTCACCCCTGTTCTGTTGTCTTACAGTTCTGACCCTTCTTCACTAAAAATAAATTATCTCTTTATACAGAATTCAAATGATGTTCTCGTTTGTTTCTATTAAAAATAGACTCATCCATAATTCTATACATATAAATTTAAGTCCCTAATTATTTTTATTCAATTTTTTATAATTTTTCAAAGTAAGAACAGGGGAACCCAAATTCATTCTGACCTTGTCTCACAAAATTCATTATATCTCAAAATTTACAAATCCATTGCTTACAATATTTCTTCTATGAGAAACTAGACTCAATAAGATTTAATTCCATATTTTTTTCATCTTCTAATTCGATTCCTACAATGTTTGGTGATTTTTCAAAGTTAGTCTACTGCTGCTGTCCAAACTATTTTAGTGCAAGCTGTTTATTACCATTTTTCCCCTAAGCTTTTAATAAATGATAATTTCGTCCCTACTCAATTAGCCTCTCAATTGAGCTGATTTTTCTCAATTAACATTTTATTCTATCAGCTTAAACTAATTTACAACCTTTAGGGATCATGATTTCAGCAATAGACTTTAATTCCAAACATTTTCACAATTAGGTCCTAAAAATCAATTTCCATTGAAATTGCCTAATAAAATCATCTCATAAACAAATTAAAGCTTTAATTTCATTCTATTTCATCATAAACTTACAGCACTCAACCATGGTGACTTTCAATTTCATCCATGAAATCAAAAACTAATGAATTTAATAGTAGGACCTAGTTGTAAAAGTCTTAGAAACACAAAAATTACAAGAAAAAGGCAAGGATTAACTCACTTGGTGCAAAAATTATGAAATACCAGCTTAGATAACCCTCCTATGGCGTTTTTAGCTGCTGGAATTGAAGGGAAATGAAGAAAAATCTAGATATTTCCTACTTAGTCCTAGTTTTATTTAGTTAATTTTGCAATATTCCAATTTTACCCTTAATTTATCAATTTTTCTACTGATTTCATACCCTTACCGTCCAGCCCAAATAACTTTTGGGTCTAATTGCCTTTTAAATCCTTTCTCATTAGACTCTTAAGCTATTTAATCACTCTAGCAACTTTTACACCTATTACAATTTAGTCCTTTTCATTTAATTGATTACTTCAAACATTAAAATTTCCTAACTAAATTTTAATACCACATTAATAGCATTTCATAAATATTTATAAAATTATTTTCGACTCGGTTTTACGAGATAGAGGTCCCTATACATTATTTTACCCAATTTCTTCAATAATTTCTTTTTCTAACTAATCACTAAACCGATAAAATTTTCCTATCAATATTTTCATACGATTTTCCTATCATATAAATTTTCAAACAAAAATATTGAAATAAATTTCTCTTTAAATCGGATCTATGATTACGAAACCATTGTTCCGATAACCTTGAATTTAGGCCATTACAACTCTCCCCCCCCCCCTTTTAAGGATTTTCGTCCTCGAAAATCTTACCAGTAAAGAGGTTTGGGTATTGTTTCCTCATTGCCTCCTCCGGTTCCCATGTTGCTTCCTCAATCCCGTGCTTTTGCCACAATACTTTCACCAAATTTATCTTTTTATTTCTAAGCTCTTTTGTCTCCCGTGCCAATATCTTGACCGGTTCTTCACTGTAAGTCATATCCGGTTGAATCTCTACTTCTATAGGAGAAATAACATGTGAAGGATCTAATCGATATCGTCGTAACATAGATACATAAAAACATTATGGATTCTATCAAGTTCCGTGGTAATGCCAATCGATAAGTTTAATCGGTCCAATTCTTTCTATGATTTCATAGGGTCCGATAAATCTTGGACTCAATTTACCCTGTCGACCGAATCGAAGATCTTTCTTCCAAGGAGACACTTTCAGAAATACCTTGTCACCGACTTGAAATTCAATCTCTTTTCGCTTAAGGTCGGCATATGATTTTTGACGATTGGAAGCTGCTTTTAGACTATCTCAAATAACCTTTACTTTTTCTTCTGTTTCCCGGATCAAATCAACCCGATATATCTTCCTTTCACTGAGCTCTGTCCAATATAACGGTGTTCTACATTTTCTACCATACAAAGCTTCATACAGAGCCATTTTAATACTAGACTGATAACTGTTATTGTAAGCAAATTCAATCAAAGGTAGATACCTCTCCTAATTACCTTCAAACTCTAGTATACAACATCGAAGCATATCTTCCAATACTTGAATTACACGCTCAGATTGACCATCTGTCCTAGGATGAAATGCAGTGCTGAAATACAACTGAGTACCCAAGGCTTCTTGCAATTTGTCCCAGAAACGAGACGTAAATCAGGGATCTCTATCTTATATAATGGAGACAGGTACTCCATGTAACCTGACAATCTCAGATATGTACAGTTCAGCTAGTTTATCTAAAGAATAATCCATACGTACCGGAATAAAGTGAGCTGACTTTGTTAATCGATCAACAATCACCCAAATAGCATCTTTTTTCCTCGGAGACAAAGGTAGCCCCGATACAAAATCCATAGTGATTCTTTCCCATTTCCATTTCGGTATAGTAATTGGTCAAGTAACCTCAAGGTACCGATGTTCACTTTAACTTGTAGACATATTAAACACCTTGATACAAACTCGGAGATATCACGCTTCATTCCCGACCACCAAGATATCTTTTTCAGATCATTATACATTTTATTACTCCCGGATGTACGTATATAGTACTACTGTGGGCCTCGCGTAGAATCTTCAGATGAGCTTCAATTCGAGGTACACATACCCTACCTCTCAATAATAAACAATCATCGTAACCAATCAAATTCGAATCATTACCGACTCACACCGTGCTCGTTTAACTCAGAACTTCTCATCATTCTTCTAAGCTTCACATATTTGCTGTAAAATGTCGGTTTAGCTCTCAATTCAGCTAGGATTGAACCATCATCACCAATGATAACCGAGTATTCATAGCTCAGAAGCAAACAGAGATTTCCTACCAAAGTATCAGCTACAACATTAGCCTTACCCGGATGGTAATCAATAATCAAATCATATTCCTTTATCAGTTCAAGCCACCTGCGCTGTCTCAAATTCAAATCTTTCTATGTCATCAAATATTTCAAGCTTTTATGATCAGTATAAATATGACATTTCTCACCGTACAAGTAATGCCGCCATATCTTCAAAGACAAATACAATAGCGCCTAATTCAAGATCATGTACTGGATAATTTCTTTCATGTGGTTTAAGTTGTCTTGAAGCATAGGCTATTACTTTACCTTCTTGCATCAAAACACAACCTAAACCATTTAATGAGGCATCACTATAAATAACAAATTCCTTACCCGGTTCAGGCTGCACTAATACAGGTGCTTTCGTTAATAGGTCTTTCAATCGGTTGAAACTTTGTTGACATTCATCAGTCCACTCGAACTTTACATCTTTCTGCAATAATCGAGTCATTAGAGAAGCTATCATAGAGAATCCCTGTACAAATCTCCGATAATAACCACTAAACCCAAGAAACTTCTAACTTCGGATACATTCTTGGTGGACTCCAATTGACAATAGTGAGATTTTACTTGGATCTACCCCGATGCCTTGGCAGATACAATGTGTCCAAGAAAACCCACTTCTCAAGCCAAAATTCACATTTATCGAATTTAGCATACAACCGCTTCTCTCGTAGAATTTCCAACACAATTCTCAAATGTTCGCATGTTCTTCTTCATCCCGAGAATAAACCAAAATATCATCAATGAATACTACTACAAATCTCTAAAAGCACGGTCTCGAATATCCGATTCATCAAATCCATGAATCCGCAGTGCATTAGTTAGCCCAAACGGCATAACGGAAACTCATAATGCCCGTACCTAGTTCTAAAGGCTGTTTTTGGCACATCGACTCCTTTACCAGAATCGATAATAACTCGATCAAGATCAATCTTTGAAAACATAGTAGCACCTTTCGGTGATCAAATAAATCATCAATCCGGTAACGGGTACTTATTCTTTATGGTTACTTTATTAAGTCGCCGGTAGTCGATACACAATCTCAAAGACCCATCTTTCTTTTTCACAAATAGAACCGAGCACCCCAAGGTGAATGACTCTGGTCGGACAAACCCCGTCAACAAGCTCTTGCAATCGTGTCTTTAACTCTTTTAATTCTACAGAGCCATCCAATGACGGAGCTATGGAGATCGGAGTAGTTCCTAATCAAATCTATAGAAAATTCCACTTCTCTTCGGTGGCAATCCCGGTAATTCTTCCGAAACACATCGGAAAATTCACATACCATCGAATCGCTCTGTATCTTTGACTCGAGATACCTTGGTGTCGAGTACATAAGCCAAGTAAGCATCATACCCCTTTTGACATACCTCGTGTCGCCATTATCGAAATCATATCGATAACCCTCCGTTCGATCAGATTTAACCCGGAGCAACTCACCATTCTGACATTTTAGCACAATATATTTTTGTTTTACTACCGCATCATGCTGGGTTAACCAATCCATACCCAATATCACGTCAAATTCATCAAATGGCAATAACATCAAATCAGCCGGGAAACAATAACCTCTTACCATCAAGGACAATTTTACAAATTTTATCCACTAACACGATCGCCTGGGGTTCGAGACTCTAACCTCAAATTCAGTAGGTCCAACAGATAAATTTTTAACAATTGCAAGTTTAACACATATATATGAATGCATAGAACCAGGATCAATCAATGCAGTAATATCAGTATCAAGTAAAGAAAATGTACCAGTAATAACATCGGGTGCTGAAGCATCTTCTCTCACGCGAATGGCATATGTCCTAGCAGGTGCTCGTACCTCAGGCCTACCTATAGTATCTTTTGTAGCTCCTCAACTACCACTGACATTACCGGATGGTCGAGGTGGTCTGCCCCTCGAAACTAGATTACTCGACTTCGATATATGTTGAACTTCTTTTTCAACCCTTTTAGGACAATCTCTGAGGAAATGGTCAAAAGAACCACATCGGTAACAAGCCCCACTTTTAAATCGGCATTCACAAAAATGAGCTTTATTACAGTACTGGCATCTCGATTTAGGAGTGCCAACACTGCCAATACTGGTCACTGATGGAGTAGAAGGCCTTGGATTAGTGCGTTGAGAACCTCGCTCTTTGCCCGAATACCCAATGGCTCAAGTAGAACGATCCCGATATTTCTTCAATTTTTTGAAGCGTAAAACCGGATTTTCCCATCGGTCTTTTACTAAAATTCGAGCTTCCTCTCACTGCTTTCTTTTCTTTGTTCAATTCTTCGCTTTATAAGCTCTCTCGCCAATGTAGCAAACTCTCAATTTCAAGAATTCGATCAAGAACTTAATGTCTTCATTCAACCCTTCTTCAATCGCTTGCACATTTCACTTCGATGTACCCATTCTCGAGCATATTTACTCAACCGAACAAATTCTCTTTCATATTCGGGACATCGATCTATTGCCTGTTTCACTCAAGAAATTCTTTTCTTTTCGGTCAAGGAACCTCGGCCGATATATTTTTTTCTGAACTCGGTCTGAAAGAATTCCCATGTAATTTCTTCTTTCGGAACAACTGAAGCTTTAGTATTCCACCAATGGTAAGCTGTATCTTTTAGCAGTGAGACGGCACATTTCAGACATTCTTCTAGTGTACAAGATAATTCTTCCAAAACCCGAGTAGTGTTTTCTAACCAGAATTCAGCCCGTTCGGAATCATCATCAACTGCTGCTCAAAATTCTTCGGTCCCATATTTTCGAATTTTATCTACTGGAGCTTTTCCTTTCTCGACAGATTCAAGACTGCACCTGTGGGATCTCGGGAACCGTGAAGGAGCAGAGAGGGGAGCTTGAACTTGTCTGCACTACAGGGTTAGTTCTTAAATATTGATTAAACCATTCATTCATCATTTGAAAGAAGGTTGTTTTTACCTCCTCCCCTCGACCCTCTATCTCGGGCCTTCTACTGCTAGTTTCTTCTCTTTGTACTGAAGCCGGAGCATGACTCCCAGCTTCCTCAGATTGAGCTCGGTCGGATGACATTACTATAAGAAAAACACATTTTAAATGGTCAGGAGATATCACACTATCAATAATAATTTAAATGGCATGTATAGCTAATCCCGTATTTGCTACATCGGTCCTAGAACCGACTAAATTGTAGCTCTGATACCAATAAATGTAATACCCCTACCCGTATTCATTGCCGGAATAGGGTACGAGGCATTACCGGAGTTTACGAATTAAATATTTTTTTTATTCAATATAGTCCCTTTATAAATATCTAACCTTCCCTGCAATATTAAATCGAGACCAATCCACATCAACCAAATCAATTCAACATATTTTTATGATAGATTCATGCATTTATATAAGATAACGTCATCACATATCTATAACCAGGTTTGTTAACCATACTAATGGCTAACTTTACATTCATTTCACGTTAACATTTACTTTGTTAGCTTGTACATGCCATTGATTTCCAAAATAAAGTTTCTTTATATACCGAAATCCCGAGGTTGACAAGTGATGTGTCTCCCACCAAATCCGACCTCCGAGCTCGAACACTACAAAACAGGAAAAAGGAAATGGGTAAGCACTTTGTGCTTAGTAAGCTCATGTAACAAGAATTATACTTACCTAATATTTTCAATACAATACAATAAACATCCATATATCCATTCAATTCATTATTACCCTAAAATGCACAAACTCAACATTCAAGTTAGTACAATAATTTCCATGTACCGATAATATATACTATGATTGATCAGCTCGTCAATACCATGATTTCCATTTCCTTGTTATTTTTCCATATTTATCCCGTTGAATTTCTTAGAATTTTCGATGGATTTTCAGAGGTACACTTTTAGTGTACAATTCCAATCATCAATTCATATTCATGTGCGCACATATCCATTTCAGAGAGCACACTCATGAACCTCAACCTTGCAATGGATTACCGGTCGAGCTAAATCCTCGCAATATAAACTCATAGAGTATTGTCGATTACGGTCAAAGCTAAATCCTCGCAACGACAATTACTCTAATGAGCTTGGATCTAAATTACCATCCAAAGCTAAATTCAGACCCTAATTTGGATTACCCGTCCGGCTAAATCCATTTTACACATATTCTTCGGGAGGGCTATATCAAGATAGGATCACCCGTCCGGGCTAGATCTTTTTTACCGTCAATTCCTTTTCAGAGATCCATCGAATTTTCCTTTCATTCAACCGATATTTCTTCCCATTATATCAAATATATCAATGTTTCATTAATTTTCATACAATGAACACTCAAATCATATTCACATCAATAACATACAATCTCAAGCATTTCAGAATATAATTCAAGTTACACGAACTTACCTTGATACTTGTTTGTAAACAGTAAAAATCTACTAATCCCGAACTTTTTCCTTTCCTTGATCTAGCTTCGTATTTGAATCTTCTGGATCTAAATAAATAAATTTAATTATCAATTTAATACATTTCATGTTCATATACAACATTCTCTATAATTCAACTATTATTTATAGTTCATTCAAAGCTGTCTACTTGAGTCATAGTCACTAAATTATTTATAACTTGAGCTACGGAACTCCAAATTAAGATCCGTTAAATTTTCCCTGAAACTAGACTCATATATATTTTTACCATAAAATTTTCAGAATTTTTGGTTTAGCCAATCAGTACAGTTTATTCTTCAAAGTCACCCCTGTTCTGTTGTCTAACAGTTCTGACCCTTCTTCACTAAAAATAAATTATCTCTTTATACAAAATTCAAATGATGTTCTCGTTTGTTTCTATTAAAAATAGACTCATTCATAATTCTAGACATATAAATTTAAGTCCCTAATTATTTTTATTCAATTTTTTATAATTTTTCAAATTCAGATCAGGGGAAGCCGAATTCATTCTGACCTTGTCTCACAAAATTCATTATATCTCAAAATTTACAAATCTATTGCTTACAATATTTCTTGTATGAGAAACTAGACTCAATAAGCTTTAATTCCATTTTTTGTTCATCTTCTAATTCGGTTCCTACAATTTTTGGTGAGTTTTCAAAGTTAGTCTACTGCTGCTGTCCAAACTGTTTTAGTGCAAGCTGTTTATTACCATTTTTCCCCTATGCTTTTAATAAATGATAATTTCGTCCCTACTCAATTAGCCTCTCAATTGAGCTGATTTTTCTCAATTAACATTTTATTCTATCACCTTAAACTAGTTTACAACCTTTAGGAATCATAATTTCAGCAATAGACTTTAATTCCAAACATTTTCACAATTAGGTCCTAAAAATCAATTTCCATTGAAATTTCCTAATAAAATCATCTCATAAACAAATTAAAGCTTTAATTTCATTCTATTTCATCATAAACTTACAGCACTCAACCATGGTGACTTTCAATTTCATCCATGAAATCAAAAACTAATGAATTTAATAGTAGGACCTAGTTGTAAAAGTCTTAGAAACACAAAAATTACAAGAAAAAGGCAAGGATTAACTCACTTGGTGCAAAAATTATGAAATACCAGCTTAGAGAACCCTCCTATGGCGTTTTTAGCTGCTGGAATTGAAGAGAAATGAAGAAAAATCTAGATATTTCCTACTTAGTCCTAGTTTTATTTAGTTAATTTTGCAATATTCCAATTTTACCCTTAATTTATCAATTTTTCTGCTGATTTCATACCCTTGCCATCCAGCCCAAATAACTTTTGGGTCTAATTGCCTTTTAAATCCTTTCTCATTAGACTCTTAAGCTATTTAATCACTCTAGCAACTTTTACACCTATTACAATTTAGTCCTTTTCATTTAATTGACTACCCAAACATTAAAATTTCCTAACGAAATTTTAATACCACATTAATAACATTTCCTAAATATTTATAAAATTATTTTTGACTCGGTTTTACGAGATAGAGGTCCCGATACCTTATTTTACCCAATTTCTTCAATAATTTCTTTTTCTAACTAATCACTAAACCGATAAAATTTTCCTATCGATATTTTCATACGATTTTCCTATCATATAAATTTTCAAGCAAAAATATTGAAATAAATTTCTCTTTAAATCGGATCTATGATTACGAAACCATTGTTCCGATAACCTTGAATTTAGGCCATTACATGCACTTATTAACTGAGGGCTGCCGTTTGAATATCGATAGGTGTTAGGTGGTAAAGAGTTTTATAGAGTGAAAGGAACTAATCCGACCGTAGCTAAATATTGGTTGGAAAGAGTTGAAAGGATCCTCAAGCAGATGCCCTGTTCTGATGAGGAGAAGTTGAGTTGTATTGTGTTCCTACTTGACAATGAGGCTCATCGTTGGTGGAATATTGTTAAGATAGGTACTACTACTGATTAGTTGACTTGGGATTACTTTCTTGAGGTTTTTAAGAGGAAGTTTATGGGAAAGCAGTACATGGAAGCCTGTAAATGGGAGTTTCTAGATTTGGTTCAAGGTAATTTGCTTGTGGATGATTATGAGTCGGAGTTTATACGACTTGGTCAGTATGCTCCTTATATGGTTCTTTTTGAGAAGGACCAATGTAAGATGTTTCGTTTTAGGCTTAATCGTGGGATTCAGGTTTACTTGGTAGCTCGTGAGAGGGACCGATTACATCGTAACTCTAATACTACTAAATGTAACACCCTATACCCGATCCGGTCACTGTTCCGAGTTACAAGGTGTTTCAACTGCAAAACCTTAATATAATTCATATTTTAAATCAAACATAACCAAAATAATTCACCATCAGTCATTTCCATGCTTTTCAATAAAATTGGAACCTAAATTAAGCTTATGGAACATTTAAAACAAATCGGGATCAATTCCAGGTTAAATTGAAACTTCTAGGAAATTTTGAGTGAAAAGTTTAAACAGGATCACACGGCCATGTGGCCAAGACATGTGACAGAGGTCAGCCTATGTGGCCCCAAACATGACCCTGTGGCTACTCCACACACCCGTGTTCTCAAACCGTGTACAATTTGAAGTTAGCATCACAAGGCTGTGTCGTCAGGTTGTGTAACTTACTGTGACCATGTGGACAAATCTTGCAAAAAAAATTAAATGAGCACACGGCTATGTCATTTGACTGTGTGGGCACACGGCCATGTGGCAGGCCATGTGTACCCAAAACTACCTAAAAAAACAAGTTATTTCACAGCCAAATACTTGGGATTTAAGCTAAGCAATAATCAACAATAAAACTCATCCAAAATGTGTCTAAACAAGCCAAAAACATACCAATTCACAATCAACCTATGTTCCTAACCAATAGGCCCTCATTGGCACCACAATCCAAACATCAAAGTAAATCATAAACAACTGCCAATATCACATATTTCATAATAGCTTAAACATACCAACTCATTAACATTCATTTTACTAAGCACAACATTCTTACTCAATCACACATAATGACCATTTCAATTTCACCAAAATACCAAATGTTATCTACCATTAATTAACATAGTATACCAACCACATCAACCAAGTATCAAAATGGCAATCACAAGCTACCATTCCACCATAAGTTAATTAACAACTAACTGTTTAAAATATATAAACATGGATACCCTAATTACATGCCACTTTTAACTGTTCCAAAAAAACAAAAAGACTACCGAAAAGATAGCGAATAGTGTGTGATCTCCTAAGTGATGTCACAATCTGGAAAAATCTACAAGAAGAGAATTAAAACGAGGTAAGCTCATGCAAAGCTTAGTAATTCATGAAATTAACAAATCATACCCAACAATTTAATACAATAATATAAGAACATAACGTAAGATCAATGATCATAATTCACCTATTTCAATAAACCGAGACAATTCAACCTATAACATTCATACCATCAATTCAATCATGATATGATACGTAAATAATCAATTGGCCTAGAGAACAATAGTAAATCATTTCGGATATACGGAAGAGAAATATCCAAACATGTCAACTCTAGGACATTAATCGACACCTCAAGCTTTAGAGAGCCCGCGACACATGCTTAACCTCAAGCTTTCGGTACAGAGTACCCGATATAATTATTTATTGGCTCAAAGCCTGCTAGGCCCAAGGCCTGTTGCAAATGCAACAGCTCAAAACCTGCTTCTTCCTAATGACTTGTCATTTGTATTCCGACTCTTTACCAAGTTCATACAGGCCCTCGTACATTTCTGATACATTTCAATCTCAGTAACAATCTTTTATCAAACTAAGAATTCGATAATTATGACAATAATGACTATTACTTCAATGAATAGGTAATAAGCAACTAATTATAATATAAATTACATAATACGAACTTACCTATGATGTGGCTACCAGTAATTAACGACAACTATTCAACAACCTTTCCTTTCCCACGATTATCGATCGATCCACTCGTTTCTTGATCTAAATATGATAGTTCAATTCAATTAATCCAATTCAACATCTTAAAACACTTTAAATCATGTAATTAACTCTTTAATAATATTTTATACATTTACCCCAAACTTTTACCTTTTATACTATTTAGTCCCTAAAACCAAAACTTCAAAATTATCACAATTAAACAAAGTCCAAGCTTAACTAAATTTTTTACGGTCCTTATACAACCCATATTTATTATATTTTCCCAAGAATTTTCATGCTAACTTTTCTATTTTAACAAATAAGTCCTTAACTTAAAACCAACCAAAATTACAACTCAAACTAATCCAAACTCAACAACAAGTTTAATACTAAACTATTTAACATAAAAAACATTTAATATCAACCATGGAAAACTTCTAAATATTTGACGATTTCACAATTTCATCCTTGGATTAACTAAATTAAGCTATAAAAATTCCAAAAACGTGAAATTTATTAAGAACGGACAAAAATTTCACTCACACGTAAGGTAGAATAATAGCCGAACTTCAAGCTTCTCCCACAGATTTTCTCTTTACAAAATTCGGTGGTGGAAGCTAATGAAGATGATTATGTTTGTTTTATTTCTTTTTTGTTTATGTTTTTCTTATTTACTAATTTACTAAATTACCCCTTTTACTTAGTCATAAAGTTTAACTAAATAATGGCCCACACCGTCTATTATAACTATTAATGGTTTAATTTCTATTTAAGTCCTTCAAAGCATTGGTTCACCACCATTTAACACAATTAACTAATAGCAATTAACTTTTATAACTTTTACGATTCAATCTTTTTTACTTAATTAACTATTTAAATGTTAAACTTTCTAACCAAATTTTAATACAACCTTGTAAGAACCCTATAGATAATAAATAATTAATAATAAAAAATAAAAAATATTGACTCACTCATTGAAATTGTGGTCCCGAAACCACTATTTTCGACACCACTAAAAATAGGTTGTTACAAATCTCCCCCTTAAAGGAATTTTCGTTCTCGAAAATCTTACCAGAGAAAAGGTAATAACATTTAAAGGGTCATACCCTATAGTTAAAGCACATTTATTGAAACTAAATGGGAAAGGAATTTGAGTCTGTCCTAAAGTAACACTAAAACATCTTGTTGAAATGCAAAAAAATTGTTGAAGATGCGAAACTCAAGTTGCAACCAAAAATAGTCCCATTGCCACCTAGTTCTCAAACACTTGCATCTTCCTTTGGTCTGAACACAACTTCACTTCAATGGCATAGTTTAGGTTCTAAAAGAAGAAAAGGCCCTTTAGAACAATCGTCAAACCTTGCTGTTCGAGTGAATTTAGATAGTGAAATTGCTCGAATGTTTTATTTAGGTGTATTGTCTTTTCATCTAGCTAGGAACCCTCATTATGTGAATACATTCACCTTAGCTAGTAAGAATTTGATTTCAAGTTACATACCTCCAAGGTATAATGCTTTAAGGACTAGTAAGAATTCGATTCCGAGTTACATACCTCCGAGGTATAACGCTTCAACCTATAACGGGGAATATGGAGGGAAAAAGGTATTAGTCTTGTATGTGATGGATGGACGAATGCACAAAAATGTTCATTGATTAAATTTATGGTTATTTCTGAAGGTGGAACTATTTTCTTGAAAGCTGTCAATTGTGAAAAGGAGTACAAGGATAATTTCTATGTGGCAACTTTAATTAAAGATTTCATAAGTGAGGTTGGGGCACAAAATATTGTTCAAGTGATAAATTACAATGCACCGATTTGTAAAACCGCGAGATCATTAGTAGAGACACAACATCCTCATATCTTTTGGACACTTTGTGTGGTACATACTCTTAATATTACTCTTAAAAATATATGTACTGTAAAAAACACCGAAAAGAATGAGGTTAAATATGATGTTTTGTGTTGGATAAATAATGTTGTTGATGATGCTATCTTTATAAGAAACTTCATAATGAATCTTCTATAAGGTTGGCAATATTTAATTCTTTTGTACTTTTGAAATTGCTTGTCGTTATGGATACTCAGCTTGCTTTTATGATTGTGATGTTAAAAATACTCAAGCTCATTTAATGAGGTCTCCAAAATATGGTTATTAGTGATGAATGATCTACTTATAGAGAATATGACATTTCCAAAGCCTCATTGGTGAAGGAAAAAATTTTGGATGACTTTTGATGGAATAAGGTTGATTATATCCTTTCTTTTACAGGACTTATATATGATATGCTTCAAAATATGAACACGGATAGGCCTACTCTTCACTTGGTTTATGAGATGTAGGATGAAATTATTGAAAAAGTGAAGACAAGCATTTATAGGCATGAAGGGAAAAAATGAAACGAAAGATCAATCTTTTATGAAGTAGTATATGATATTCTTCTTGATTGATGGATTAAGAGTAGTACACCACTTCATTGTATGGCTCATTCTTTAAATCCAAGGTAAACTTAGATAACATATATTCCATTTATATTTGTTTTTATTCTTTTATGCTTGTTTTATTTATTATCAATTAAAAATTTTTAAATTTATTTGTTTACATAGGTATTAATGTAGTGACTGGCTTAATGAGATCCCAAATTACCTCCCTCCATGTAAACTAAATGTTTTTGGTTCATTGATTCACTATAAGATATATAGCTTTTGGATCCCAAGTCTTGGTAAGCTTAGCTCTGAAACAACTTCGTAGACAACTTTCTTCATCATATTGTTTTTAGAGGAATTGGAGTACATATTCGTTTATTCATTCTGTGAGAAGAAACAAGATTAATCCTTAATGTACCGAAGATTTAGTATTTGTGCATACTAATCTTCGATTACTTTCAAGAAATACTCTTCATTATAAAGGAGAGAACAAGATGTAGGATATTGGAGGTGATATATTTGACTCATTTGAAGGAGTTAGAGTTCCTAAAGTTGCAAGTTTATCTCTTGATGAACTCGATATGGAGATGGTAATTTTTTGCCAATAAAGAAGAAGATATGGAAAATGTTAATGCTATGAATTGAATTAGAAAATTGCTCTCTTTTTTGCTTCTTTTTGTACAAGCATTTTAGGGATATAGGTTAAACTTCAAATTTAGATTTGATATGACATGTTTTGTGTAATGAATTTGGAAAATGTATTACTATGTTTTGTCATATTTTATGTAATGATAAGTTTAGCTTAATGGAAAAAAATTAATTTTACATTAATAAAAAATATCAATATTTTTATTTATATTAAGTATTTTAACATAAAAATATATAAAAAAATTAAACATATTTTTTATTGTCGTATCATGTCATATCTGTGTCCTCATTTTTTAAAAATTACCGTGTCGCTGTGTCTGTATCGTATCGTACCCGTATTGCGTGTCCGTATCCGTGCTTCATAGTCTTAGACATAATTTTGCATCATAAACTTTATAAAGAATGGATAGACCATTATTTATAACCATGTTGAAAAGCCTTTGTGTCCATGATGGTTTTGAAGGCTCCCTTGTAAACCCCACGCTATGCTTGGATACTTCTAGCAAATTAATGTTTTGATGTATAAATCTTATTTGTCAAAATAATGCTGCAGTCCGGGGATAGCTAATGGTATATCATCCTCCTGTGGCATAATATTGTTTCAAATGCCAAGCTCTTAATTCCTGGAATAACATTGATTGTTTCCAATGTGCTGTGTTATAGCTCATCTTTAAGCTATTAAAATTACTTTAATAGTTAAATTTCCTGCATTTCTCATTTTGGGTTTATAGGATCCAGTTATGGGATGCAAGCACCGGCCAAGCTATCTCACATTATGTTAAGCATGAAAAAAGAGCTTGGTTTGTTGACTTCCTCAGGTGTATCCAACGAAATTCGCTAGTGGTGGTGATGATTTATGAGGTATGTTCTTTTGTATCTTATGAATTTCATGGCTCACAAGATATTAGGCAAGCTTGTTGTAGTCGGACCCTTATGAATAGTTTTTTTTCCTCTTAAGTAAATAAAATTTGGTAGACGAAACAGACAGTACAAATGCAGAAGCCAGATCCTAATGCAGGCTAAGAGAAGCCTACTGGTGTAAAGCACTACTTATATATCTGCAGTCTCTGGGTACATCGATATATTTCACTTGCCAAAGAAATAAATTACAAGAATGTCTATGCTTCACTGCTCTAATAAACCTTTTTTTACCTAATTGTATTGGACAAAAAGTTAATTGAATTGATTATTATGGATCGTCGTTGTTTGTTTAAAAATGCCATTGAATTTTTTTAGTTTAACTTTTTAGTTTGAAAGGAGCTATGAAGATAGAAAGAAATTGTCCTTGTGTGTGTTTATGCATAAACATATTTAAGCTCTACCATTAAGGTGTCTTGAAAGCACTACTCTGATTTGTGCAAGTTCATGCACTAACCTTTTTTCCCCCATTGTTGTGGGTGTAGAAAAGCTACTTAGGCACCATCAGAAACATTGCTAATGTCTGCTGCGTTCAATTTTCTACTCATGCCACTCATTTACTGGCATTTGGATATGTGGATTACAAAACATATTACTATGATCTTCGTAATGCCAGAGTCCCATGGTGTGTTCTTGATGGTCATGATAAAGCTGTGAGCTATGTGAAATTCCTGGACTCAAAAACTATAGTTACTGCTTCCACTGAACACATTAAAACTTTGGGACCTCAATAGAACTAGCAATAGTGGCCTATCCTCTAATGCGTGCAGCTTAACCTTTCGTGGATATGCTATTGAAAAGGTTGGCATTTCTCTACTGGAAGTGTTCTATGCTTATTATCTCTTGATTCCTTTTCAAAGGTGGCAACTATAGCAACAACATGCATGCAACCGTGCAATCATGAACTAGCATGCAAGTGACCGGGCATCACAGCTGAAGCATGCTATTTTCCAAGGAGTAATTCGATTGGCATGTCCATGTGACAGTTGACTTTTGTTGTTTCTATGTAACCTTTTGTATTTACTAAGGTTTAGTTAGATACTTAGCTGTTTTAGTAGCTGTTAAGAAAGTCATTATGATGATTTAACAGGTTATTTACTTGCACAAGCAAGCTTTGTTTTTTTACCAATGTAATCCATCTACTTATGTACATGTAATTTTGAACTTTTCAAGTAACAAGCATAGCCAACTTGTTCTCTCATTTTGTTCATCCGATTTTGCTTCTGTTTTGAGCTTTCAAACACAAAATTTCTTTGCTTTGTTTCATTGATCATTTGATTGAAACTTAACACATACTTTATCCTGGTTTATTACTTTGTTGCTCCAGTTTTAATAAGAGGTTCATATTTTATCCGGGTAAAATAGATCTGTTTCTCTTCCTGTGTGAAAAAACTCAACAAATGGTATCAGAGCATGTTGTCTTTGAGGGGCTTGGTTGTGCACAGTTTGTGGCTGACTCGTGTTTGAAAGAAAGAAGCAAGAGCTGTTGTTGTTGGCCGATTTTTTAGTTTCTGCAAGTATGAGCTTCTCACCACCACCACCACTTGTTTTTGCTGGTGAAAATTACAACATCTAGGCTATGAAAATAAAGACATACCTGCAAGCACATGACCTGTGGAATGTGGTCCAAAATGACACTGAGCCACCTCCCCTAAGAGTAAACCAAACCATTGCTCAGATCAGGTAGTATAATAAAGACTGTGCAAAGAAGTACAAGGCCATGTCATGCCTTCAAAGTTGAGTTTCAGATGTGATCTTCATAAGGATAATGGCCTGTGACAGTCCAAAGTAGGCATGGGACAAACTCAATGAGGAGTTTCAAGGATCTGAGAAGACTAGGCAACAGTAACTAATAAACCTGAGAAGGGACTTTGAGAATCTGAGGATGAAGGAGTCAGAGACTGTCAAGCAGTATGTTGAGAGGATAATGGCCACTGTCAACAACATAAGATTGCTTGGGGATGATTTCAATGACCAAAGGGTAGTTGAAAAAGTCATAACAACCCTGCCAGAGAAGTATGAATCAAAGATCTCTTCCCTGGAGGACTCGAGGGACCTATCAACTATTCCATTGACAGATTTGATAAATGCTCTCTATGCACAAGAGCAAAGAAGAGCAAACAGAATGAAGGAGTATTCTGATGGAGCCTTTCAGGCCAGAGGCAGAGAAAGCTCAAACTCGAGATCCAACTTTAAAGGTAAGAAGCCTTAGACAGAAAAGAAAGACAAAGGCAAGAAAGAAGCCACCAAAAGAAAGTTTCCACTTTGTGCTCATTGCAAGAAGACCAATCACCTTGAAAAATATTGTTGGTACAAGCCTGACATTCAGTATAGAGGGTGCAAACAGCTTGGACACACTGAAAAGGTGTGTAAAAACAAACCAAAACCACAGCTACACCATCAAAATCAAGCTCAGACTGCTGAAGATGTTGAAGCACAAGAAGAGCATGTCTTCACAGCTTCTTGTTTTGCAAGCTCAAGCAAGGTTAGCAAGATGTGGTTGATTGATAGTGGGTGTACTCATCACATGGCTTCAAACAGAAGCATGTTCAAGGAGCTAGACACCACCTTTGTGACCAAAGTCAGAATAGGGAATGGTGAGCTCATAGAGGCCAAAGGTAAAGGCAAGATAGTGATTGGCACAAAATCAGGAAACAAAACTATCTCTGAGGTTCTCTATGTACCTGACATTGACCAAAATATGCTAAGTGTTGCTCAGTTATTGGAAAAGGACTACTCTCTCATTTTTGAAGGCAAGGTGTGTATGATCAAAGATGCTGTTGACCAAGTGTTAGCAACAGTAGCCATGAGTGATCGAAGTTTCGCTTTGGATGTAAATCAACTAGAGCCAAAAACACATGTGGCTTAGGCTGATGAGTCAAGTTTGTGGCATAGGAGGCTAGGCCATGTGAATTACAAGTTACTTGGCCTACTGCACAAAATGAGCCTGGTAGAAGACATGTCCTGCATTGAGCCAAAGAAGGATGTGTGTAAAGTCTATCAGCTTGACAAGCAGACCAGACTGCCCTTTCTTGCCAACAAAGCATGGAGAGCTCAAGAGAGGCTCCAGTTGGTTCATACAGACATTTGTGGACCCATGAAGACCACTTCCCCAAATGGGAACAGGTACTTTGCACTCTTTATTAATGATTGCACTAGGTTCTGTTGGGTAACTTTTTTGAAGCGAAAGTCAAATGTTGCTAACTTCTTTTGCAAATTCAAGGATTTGGCTGAAAACCAAGCGAACTGTAAGCTAAAATGCTTAAGGTCAGATAATGGGACTGAGTATGTGTCTCAAAAGTTCCAAAAGATATGTGATGATGCTGAAATTCTTCATCAGCTAACAACCATCTACACACCACAGCAAAATGGTGTCTGTGAGAGGAAGAACAGAACAGTTCTTGATATGGCCAGGTGCCTTTTGTTTGCGGCTAAAATGCCTAACAATTTTTGGGCTGAGGCAGTAAACTCTTTAGTTTACTTGCTGAACAGACTTCCAACTAATGCAGTGAAAGGAAAAACACCCTTTGAAGCTTGGTTTGGACAAAAACCATCAGTGTCACACTTGAGGGTATTTGGTTGTTTGTGCTATGCACTGGTTCTAGCAGAGAAAAGGACTAAGATTGAAAAAAGGTCCATGCCAGGGGTGTTTGTAGGCTACAACAGTGTAAAGAAAGGTTATAGGATCTTTGATCCATTGACCAAGAAGATCATTGTGAGCAGAGATGTAAAGTTTAATGAAGAAGGGTATTGGAAATGGGATGGAACTAATGCAAGCCCACTTGAGGAAGAACAGAATAGTCCTAACATGCAGCCTAGTGAAATTGAAGCTGAAGTTGAAGATGACTATGATGATGCACCTATTTGAGGCACTAGAACTCTGGAAGATATCTATGAAAGGTGTGTTATGACCATAGTTGAGCCATCCTGCTATGCTGAAGCTGTAAAAGAGAAATGTTGGCAAGAGGCTATGAAGGCTGAATTGAAGATGATTCAAAAGAATGATACTTGGGAGCTGGTCAATAGGCCAAAAGATAGAAAAGTCATTGGTGTTAAATGAGTGTTCAAAACCAAGACAAATTCAGATGGGTCTCAGAACAAACACAAGGCCAGGTTGGTTGTGAAGGGCTACAGTCAGCAACAAGGGGTCGATTTCTTTGAAACCTTTGCACCTGTTGCAAGGTTAGATACCATAAGGTTGCTATTTGCCTTAGCAGCTCAGAAACAGTGGAAAGTGCACCAATTAGATGTGAAATCAGCTTTTCTAAATGGACTTCTCAAGGAAGAAATCTTCATTGAGCAACCTGAAGGATTTGAGGTCCTAGGTGAAGAACACAAGGTCTTCAAGTTCAAAAAGGCCCTGTATGGCCTGAAACAGGCTCCAAGAGCCTGGTATGATAGACTTGATGCCTACTTGTCAAGGCTCAGGTTCACAAAAAGTATAAGTGAGCCCACTCTTTATGTCAATAAGGATGAAAAGGAGACCCTGCTAATTGTGTCATTGTATGTTGATGACCTGCTAGTCACTGGCAGCAAAGATGAACTGATTGAAAACTTTAAGAAGCAAATGCAAGACATTTTTGAGATGACTGATCTTGGTTTGATGACATACTTCCTTGGTATGGAGGTAAATCAGGAAGAACAAGGGATTTTTATAAGCCAGCAAGCCTTTGCACTAAAAGTTCTAAGCAAATTCTGCATGTCAAAGTGCAAACCTGGTAGCACACCAGTTGCACTAGGAGAGAAGCTGTCAAGCACAAGTGAGCACGATCGAGTTCATGAAAGGGGGTACAGAAGTTTGGTTGCTTGCTTGCTATACTTAACAGAAACAAGGCCAAACATCCTATATGCTGTTGGCTTACTCTCAAGGTTCATGCACTGCTGCAATGTTGCGCATTTTAAAGCAGCAAAGAGGGTCCTAAGATGTGACAGCCCTAAATTAACCCTAGTCAGAAAGTGGTTTCGGGACCGCTAAACCGAGTCATCGAAGTATTTGAATATAATATTTATTGTCTAAAATATGTGAATATGAATGTGTGAAAGTTTTAAGCTTCGATTTAGTCGATTGCATGTGAATTTAGTTAATAGGACTTATGTGTGACACTTTTGAAATGTGATAGGTTAATCTATAAGGATCTATTAATGCATGTTAGAAAATGCTTGTACTTGCATGTCAAATTACCCAAAATTTTAGGTAGTGGCCGGCCATGCTATGGGTTAAAACATATTATAAACATTTTGTGTTAAAATTTTGTGTTAGAAATAATAAAATAAAAGGTTAGTAATAAAGTAATGGAAATTGGGGCGTGATGAAAACAAAGTGAGAGTTTGGTTCTTCTTGGCTGAAAAACCAAGTAAAAGAAAGAAAGAAAGTTTTGAAGAAGTTCGGCCATGCTTGTAACTAGGTTGAGGTATGTTTGATGTTATTCCATGAAATTCATGCATATTTTTAGTTGTTAGTTTGAATTCTACCTAGCCCATGGTTTAAATTTTTGCTATTTGATGGAGATGATACTCGGCCATGGATGTTGTCTTTCTTGGTTGGTGTTTGATGTTGTGGTGATGAGGCATGAAGATGATTGAGTTTGAGTGCTTAATAAAAAGGATTGGATGTGAGTGTGTGTGAGAATTTGAAAAGGATGGGTCTTAGCAACTTCATGAGGTGTTCGGCCATGGTGCTAAAATGTTGTATTTGTGTTTAAACTTAAAATTGTTTAGTTAGTTATATGGTTAGTATAGGTAAATGTTAAGTGTTAAATGAAATGGAAATGATATCATATTGGAATATGTATATTCGACCACATGAATGAATACATAGATTGATGTTGCATATATTCGGCCTTTAATTAAGGATGTAGGTGATAGTGATAGATTGAAGTTGCACATTCGGCTATAGGTAAGCATATTGATGATTTTATCTTGACTTAGATAATCGGCTAAAGGAGAATATTGGCTAATATGTTGAATTTGATTCATGATTTCATATATGTATGACTCTAATGTCTAATGTATATATGGGCTAAGTACCTTGAGTTTCTCTTTGATGTTCAAAATGATTAAATCAATTTATTTGTTAAATTAAGCTCAAGAGCAAAGGGGAACTAAATCTGATAAAGGAAAGGAAAAAGTAATTAAATAGCCATTGAAGTCGTTTGACAACATCCGAGGTAAGTCTTCGAGTAATGGAACTTAGTTTATGATTTGATTAAGTCATGACATATAAGCATAACAAATAAACGGTGATATAATGATTCTACTTGAATTATATATTTAGGTAATTGGTTTATACTTATGACGGGCAGCCGAATGCGTATAGAGATCATGTTATAAAGGAAATCAAAATCATACCCTTTGTATGTGGCTATTGAGCCGAAAATGGTAATGGTTGATAAGTGTCTTGTGTTTGAGTTCTAGTAATGAAAATGAAATATAGAGGTGTTATGATTTATTGATATATGTGCATGATTATTCGGATGATAACCGGACTAAGATCCGAAGGCATTTGTGCGAGTTACTATATCCGGGCTAAGTCCCGAAGGCATTTGTGCGAGTTACTATATCCGGGCCAAGTCCCGAAGGCATTTGCGCGAGTTACTATATCCGGGATAAGTCCCGAAGGCATTTGGGCGAGTTGCTATATCCGGTTAAATCCCGAAGGTACTTGGGTTTGGAAATGAGCGATCTTGCTGTAATAATTTCAATTAATACGCTCATAAAATCCAAACGATAAGGTATGTTTCGTATATGCATTGGAAAGTTGATTCCTTTTAAATAGTATTCGCTCAATTGATTAACAAACTTCCGCCTTAGTTAGGTTTGATCCCCGTGTATGAATATACTTGGTTGAAGCGTGAAGTAAGTATGATTTTTGGAATATGCGTATATGCAATTATTCATTTAGTCATATGAACGCTATACTTTAGTCGTAAATAATTTCATTACTTAAACTTACTAAGCATTAAAATGCTTATTCTGTTGCTTTGATTCTCTGTTTTATAGATTTTGTTCGTCAGCTATCGGACTCGGGAGTGTCAAAGTCGAAGTCATCCACACTATCAAAGCCCTTTTGGTACTCTTTTAGTTGAACTTTGATAATGGCATGTATAGGATTGACCTTTGTTGTTAATCAAGTACCTTTTGGTAATGTATATATTCGGATAGCCATGCGAAAATGGCTTATATATATTTTGAGCATAGCATTATAATCATTTGTATATTGTTCATTGAGTAGTATGGAAATGCTTGGTAATGATTAGCCATTGGAATAGTTAATCACGATCATTTTGGTGCTATGTATGACAAATGGCTAGTTGATTCATGGAAA